>NC_143567.1:89329000-90683000 GCF_054136105.1 Typopeltis vanoorti
TCGTCCAGGCATATATCTCCCATTAATGGTTCTTCGACTCTACGCTTATGACTGACATCAATGGTAATGATACATTGACAATTGGTGAAGCTGTTGAGGTTCCTGTATATGCCAGTACGTTTGGATGATGACGACGAAGTTGACGGTTGATTGCGTCACCTTTCTATGGCTCTATGCTTGCATGTTTAAGTTCAAAACCAGATACATTCATAGGTGTGGTATCATCCATCCAGGTTTCACTGATGACCAAATAGTCAGATCTGTTCGTAATGGACTCAGTTTTGATATCTTCGGCGTGCTCCACCAAACTCTGTGCATTGATCACCGAGACAAGTAAGACTCCCCGCCGTGAGTTTTCGCCGTTGTCATGATCATCATCTACGTTTAATATCTGGACCTCCTCTGTGATCGCAGCAGTCGACGATCATCGACCACAGAAACTGTCAACTCGCAGCATCGGCAAGTGGTGTTTCTTCATTCTCTTGTATTTGTTGCATATCTCCCTGCCAGTGGGTGCTGAATTTCAGGAACCGTGATAAAATTTATAATTGTCTCTCTCGTTAGTCAAATAAAGCTCGTCAATAGAAGTGACTCTGCTCAGTGCAATATACACCTGTTGATTTTGTTGAGACTTGTCGTACTGAAAGATGACTTGATAGAAAGTGCCTCTTTGCGATTTGCTAATCGTTATGGCACAAGCGGGCTCTCCGACCTCCAGTGCTCATCCATTATCACCGATCTTCCGAAATCCACATCTATTTTGTTCAATCCATTTTCAGAAGCGGTGGCATAGTCGCGTACGTCATTTACATCCATGGGTTCGTGTGCCGCTGTTATCTGTGCACTGCGCCACTTTCAATTTCTTTTACTTCCGATACTTCCTTATTCATTCTGACCCAAACATTGGGATATTATTGGAAAGGTGACAAGCTGCTCTTTCCTGTCGTATGTGTTCGACATATTTCTGGCTGGCTTTCTGGTGAGTAAACGCGGACATTGTGAAATTTCTAAAATTTTTCAACTTCAGTCCACATTTTCTTCACCAACACTGTATTGAAATTTAAGAATTATGTGTTAAATCAATAGATCTCAATGAGAGCTGTTGATTGACACTAAAACGAGCATCATACTACACGACAGAGTGCGAAGTTATACTGAATGGAAGTTTCCAAGGCGCAGCGGATTGTACACAAAATGGTGGAGCCATCCGCGGGGCATGGCGTGCTATCTGAAAGTCGCTGACGAATCTTTATTCTCTCAGCTATCGAATGATATAAGTTTAGTTTGGCTACCTTTAATGCTTTAGAAATTATTGAGCCAAACCTTATCAAATGATTTCGTTACACTCAACTTTTCATCCTGTAACCCCTAATACTGTTCTGAATTTAAAGACGTGTTCACGTAAAAAAGAGAGTGGGAGTGCTATTGATGATAGAGAAAGCGTGATGTCCATATAAGGTAGAGATGCAAAAGAGAAATAGTGGCAGTGGATTTGAGGCAGTATGTTGTGAGATAGAGGTGAATAGAATGAAATGCTTGGTTGGATGTTGTTATAGACCTGGTAATGTGGATGGTAGTGACTGTGAAATGTATAATCAAATTAGCCAAGCAAATAAGAAATGATGATCATTATGGGTGATTTTAACTATGGCAATATAGACTGATGATGAGATAGCAACTGGAAGTAAAGAAAATTAGTTTCTTGAGTTTTGGAAGGACAACTACCTCAGACAGTATATGACAGAAGGCACACGAGGATTGAAGTTCTTGGGATTGATCATCTCATCAGAGGATGTAATTATAAATGGGGTGTCCAGTCACCCTTCAATTGGTGAGAGTGACCATGAAGTGATACCTGGGTGGTTGCCAGCAGTGTGAGGACCTCCGTAAGAAAAGGGTATGTGTGGAACTACAAGGATGGTGATTATGAAGCGCTCAGGAGACAGCTTGCAGGTGCAGCATGGAATGAGGAGTAAACAGGAAAAGAGATCAATGCAGCTTGGGGGATATTCAAGAACTATCTAGTAGAAGCAATGTCTGAATATATTCCAAGGATCAGAAGGTTAAATAAGGTAGGTGTGAAATGAATGAACGAAGAGATTAAGCATGCAAATACAGAGAAAAGGGGCATTATGAAGGCAACATAAGAGAAATGGTAATAACCAATTTCATGAGGATTAAAAAGACCAGGCAAGCATGTGACTTGGTTGGTAAGGGTAGCAAAAGTGAGGTATAAGCAGCAGTTAGCTAATGAAGCCAAAAAAGAATCCTAGGGAGTTCTTTTGCTATGTAGCCAGCAAAAAAAATAACGATTATGGAAATAACGGAAAAAACTCACGTAGAAAGATTATTTATTAGTATAATTTTTGCCTGTGTGTCACAGGCATCCTCAGTACATTAAGCTCAAAATTAAACACTAACTGACAATTCCAAAAAGCGGCACCTAAGTAGCTGGTGTAAGATAACTAAAAAGGTCAATAACTTTCCTAAAAAAAAAAAAAAAAAAAAATGTTAGGAATTATTAGCTGATTTGTAAAGTACTATCTCTCATAAAGGGGACAGACGTAAGCCGTCGGATCTGTTTAAGTTAGGAGAATGAAGTAGAGTTTCACATGTTTCTTTATAAAGGCGTTCCATGAGAAACTGACTTTTGTGAAGAACTCTTGTCTTTCTCCAATGAACTCTGTGTCTAGTGAAGATGGCATGTTCAGAAAGTCCAGACTTTTCAGGTTTAAAGTATTCAATATAAGATTGGTGTTCTTCTAGCCGAATAGAGGCAGATCTTCCCGTTTGTCCGAAATAAGATAATCCACAAGAGCACGGAATCTGGTAGACACCTGGATGATTAAGATGTGGAAGCTTGTCCTTAGGAAAAGTGAGAAAGGTGGAGATTTTTCTAAACGATCGAAAGGCAACAAAAATATTTAGTGGTTTTAAATCTTTTGCTATAAGTTCACTGATGCCTTGTACATAAGGGATAGTAATGCGCGTTATTTCCTCTGTGTTTGAAGAGGAAGACATATTAAAACTACTCAAAGTTCTTTCAATGAAGCAATTCTTATAACCATTAGATAGAAAGGAAGAAGTTATGTATTGTAGTTCTTTCTGTAAAAGATCGTCTGTAGAACAAAAGGAGTGGGCCCGATGAACCAGTGTTTTAATAGTTCCTGCCTTTTGACTGGGATGGTGATGAGATTCCTCATGGATATAATGGCCTGTATGAGTCTTCTTTCTATAAACTGAGAAATGTAGGTTACCATCTGGTTGGCGAAGAATTAGAAGATCTAAAAAGGCTAACTGCTTATTTGATTCTATTTCTAGGGTAAACTTAATCCTAGGATGAAATGCCTTTAACTTAGTGAGAAATTTTTGCTGTGTGGAATGGCTCTTCTGATGAACTTCAACAATTTCTCACTAAGTTAAATGCATTTCATCCTAGGATTAAGTTTACCCTAGAAATAGAATCAAATAAGCAGTTAGCCTTTTTAGATCTTCTAATTCTTTGCCAACCAGATGGTAACCTACATTTCTCAGTTTATAGAAAGAAGACTCATACAGGCCATTATATCCATGCAGAATCTCATCACCATCCCAGTCAAAAGGCAGGAACTATTAAAACACTGGTTCATCGGGCCCACTCCTTTTGTTCTACAGACGATCTTTTACAGAAAGAACTACAATACATAACTTCTTCCTTTCTATCTAATGGTTATAAGAATTGCTTCATTGAAAGAACTTTGAGTAGTTTTAATATGTCTTCCTCTTCAAACACAGAGGAAATAACGCGCATTACTATCCCTTATGTACAAGGCATCAGTGAACGTATAGCAAAAGTTTTAAAACCACTGAATATTTTTGTTGCCTTTCGACCGTTTAGAAAAATCTCCACCTTTCTCACTTCTCCTAAGGACAAGCTTCCACATCTTAATCATCCAGGTGTCTACCAGATTCCGTGCTCTTGTGGATTATCTTATTTCGGACAAACGGGAAGATCTGCCTCTATTTGGCTAGAAGAACTCCAATCTTATATTGAATACTTTAAACCTGAAAAGTTTGGACTTTCTGAACATGCCATCTTCACTAGACACAGAGTTCATTGGAGAAAGACAAGAGTTCTTCACAAAAGTCAGTTTCTCATGGAACGCCTTTATAAAGAAACATGTGAAACTCTACTTCATTCTCCTAACTTAAACAGATCCGATGGCTTACGTCTGTCCCCTTTATTGGAGATAGTACTTTACAAATCAGCTAATCTTTCCTAACTTTTTTTTTTTTTTATTTTTTTTTTAGGAAAGTTATTGACCTCTTTAGTTATCTTACACCAGCTACTTAGGTGGTGCTTTTTGGAATTGTCAGTTAGTGTTTAATTTTGAGCTTAATGTACTGAGGATGCCTGTGACACACAGGTGAAAATTATACTAATAAATAATCTTTCTACATGAGTTTTTTCCGTTATTTATTGTGTACCGATATGTCTACTCACGGTTTACCTCTTTTAAAACTTAATGATTATGGAAGGATAACATTGATTGGAGAAAATGGTATAAAAACAACAGCTGCAGAAGATATTAGTGGAGGTACTTAATGAGCAGTTCATAAAGGTCTTTCATTCTTGTGAATGTGACCTCACGGAGAGATGATAATGGGAAGGAGAGACTGACTGTAAGTGAACAAGAGGTGTATGGGGAGTTGAACAAACTTGATGTTAGTAAGGCCGTGGGACTTGATAATATATCACCACACATTCTGAAGGAATGTGCCAGGGAGTTGCTGCCTTGACATATATTTTTTTAATATGAGTCTTGCACTGGTTTGAGTTCCAAAGGAGTGGAAGGAGGGCAAGATTGTGCTGCTTCATAAGGGAGGTGATAGAACTCTAGCATCAAATTATAGGCCTATCTGTGTATCAAGATTGTGGTTAAGTTGTTGGAGAAGCTGGTGAGAAGTAGGATCCAGAATTGGGTTGACAACAATGGTATTATCTTTGATTGACAGCATGGATTTGCTAAAGGAAGGTCATGTTTTAGTAATCTACATATTACAATAAGATGACGGCTTCCTTGGACAGAGTAGAGGGATATACACAGTAGTATACTGGGATTTTGCAAAGGCATTTGATAGATTACCGCATTATGAGTTGATAGTCAAACTAGAGCAGGTGGGTTGGATATTAGATTAGTGCATTGGATTGGAGATACTATCTGATAGGTATCAGCAAGTTGTGTATGGGGGAGCAATATCCTGGAAGAGGAAAGTCACTAGTGGTGTGCCTCAGGGATCTGTTTTACGACCATTACTGTTTAACGTGTATGTTAATAATATTGGTCAAGATTTTGATGGAGTGATTCAGTTTGCAGATGATGCAAAGTTGGGTCAAACTATGAAGAGTAGAGACCTTAAAAGAAGACTTGAATAAATTGAGTGAATGGACACAGAAATGAGGATGCAAGTTCAATGTTGCAAAATGTAAGGTTTTAAAATTTGGGAAACAAAGATCGGGTATAGAATTTATGCTTGGTGGGGATATATATTTTCAGAGGTGGAGGAAATAAGAGATCTTGGAGTGATAGCAGATAAGGATCTGAAATTTAGGAGACTCATTGCCAAAATTGTGAGGACAACATAAAGACTTCTGTGAATGATGTGGAGGACACTGACTTGTAGAAGTAGGGAGATTATTGTTCCATTGTATAAGGCTTTGATTATATCACACATGGACTACTGTGCACAGATTTGGTCACCTGGTTTTCAAAAGCACATGAAGAAATGTTGGAAAGAGTCCAGAGGCAACTGACTAAGATAGTTTCTGACCTCTGGAATGTCGAATATGAGAAAAGGTTGAGAAGATGCAATTTACAGAGTCTAGTGGATAGAAGGAAGAGGGGTGATATGATAGAGACCTGCAAGTAAGGGGTTGTTATTGGATCAATGTTGAAGAGGTTTTATAGCAAATGGTGGGAGATCAGGGGAGAACCAGAGATCATCCCTGGAAGCAGTATAAGGAGGGATTGAGAAGCTGGTTTTTTGCATGCAGAGTTGTGAATGATTAGAATGCCTTGCCTGAGAGTGTGGTGTCTTCAAAGAGTTTGAGTGTGTTTAAGGTGTGATATGATGAGCTGTGTGTATGACAAATGGACCTCCTAGATGAGTCTTTGACTCCATGGGGTCTTGGGTAATAATAATAATAATAATAATATGACAGAATTTCATACTGGTTAGGGCATCGCCTGGTTAAACAAGGCCCCATTGTTTTCATCAGGGAACCAAGGTGAACATTGAAAAGTAAGCTACTGGAACAAATCTCAGAACATGTCCCAACTCAACATCTATAGAGTTCAAGATTGGTACTATCAATGTAAGAAGCATCAATGGAAAAGAAATGGAACTGGAAGAAGAATTGGATAAGTTCCAGATCGATATAATAGGCATGACTGAAACAAAAACAGGCGAGATCTTTCTAAGCAACAAAACAAAACGTTATATTTAGGCAATAACAATCTTGGAAAAGAGGGAGCAGCCATAGTATTCAACACTAAATATGAAGATAATCTTCTTGAATGGCAGACATTATCAAGTAGAGTGATCTGAGCAAATATCAGAATGGGGAACTGAATGATGAGACTTAATTGTACTTATGGTCACACAGAAGGTTCTACCAAGGAAGAAACGAAAGAATTTCTTAGAGCCGTTAGAGAAGGCAGCTACTCAGTGAAAAAGGAAAGGCTGGTCTTTTTTGGAGATCTAAAAAGCAGAGTAGGAAATTATTACCAAACATATAGAAAATTTGGAGAACAGTGCAAAGCTGTCCGCGCGGTTAGCCTAGTGGCTATGCGCTTTGCAACCATATGCCTGGGGAAGGAGTGTCCTAGGTTCGATTCTCGTCAGTGATGTGAGGAGCTAAAGGATCTTCCTCAGCCATAGCCAAGTTAGCCAGTCTTGGGCGTGGACAGCAGGGTTTTTTCCCCAGTTTATTCTGGGGTTTTTCATCCTGCAAAGCAGGCAAACTGGCCTTGAACACTACAGGCCATAGGATACACTGGGGCATAAGGCTGACCACCTTATCCTGTAAACGGAGTGAGGTTCGATGATCAATGGGCCCTCAACACTGCAAGGTAAAAGAGGGTATAAGGAAGATGAGATGAGAAGTGCAAAGCTAATAATAATGGTAAATGCCTGCTGGATTTCTGTTTGGGACATGGATTAGTTATTACTGACACCATATTCCAACATAAAAATGTGCACAAATTCACATGGAGAGAAGAAATAAGAAATGAGACATGCAAGAAATAGGAAAAGTTTCATTGACTATGTTATAATTGATAGTGATGTTTTCCCACAGGTTCAGACACGAGAGTATACAGAGGATTTGAAATAGGGTGATCGCTATTTAGTTTTGAGCAGGATAAAATTAAATTTCATGTTGAAAAGAAGAGTGTATAAGAAAGTTTTAAAACAAATCAAGGGTGAGCAGCTTTCAGAGGTGAACTGTACACATAAATACACAAACATCATTGAAGAAAAAAAAATGAAAGAGTTTGAAAACAAGAACCAAACCTTGGAGATTCAGTGACAAGTCCTGAAGAAAACATTGATTGATTCAGCTGGGTTGTTGTCTGTAAGAAGAGAAAAATCAGAACTCCATAGTGGACTCAGGAAGTTAAAGGGCAGTGAAGGAAAAGAAGAAAGCATATTGAAAGTTCCTGGCAGGTCAGCTCAAAGTCATGGGAAGACTTTGGTAAGAGCATAGAAAATAAATATCAGAAAGGTGGCAAAATATTCTGGAGGGTATTGAAAAAGCTTAGAAATGGAGTAAAAAATACTGTAAAAGGAATCAGAGATGATAAAGGTGACATGAAAACTGAGGATACAGATATTCTAAATGCCTGGAATAATTATTTTGAAAGACTGCTAAATGAAGCAAGCAGCATGATGGTCAAAAACTCCCAACAAGAATGCAGTCAAGAATATTTTTCCATACTTGAAGTAGAAAAAGTCATCGAAAACCTTAAATGTGGAAAGGTAGCTGGAGTAGATGAAATTTGGCCAGAAATGCTTAAATATGGAAGTATTCAGAATGCCTGGTCAGAAGGTCAAATTCCAGATGATAGAAGTGGAGCTCTCATAGTACCCCATCTATAAAATGGGAAATAAAATTGATTGCAAGAATTATAGTGGTATTTCTCTACTGAGTGTTTCTGGTAAGATTTATGCAAGTATACTTGAGAAATATACCCCCATACCCACCTACAATCTATCTTCCTAGGGTACATTCCACAGACCTGTCACCAGTTTGGTCACTTGTTTCTGAATCCTCTCCACAACTTCCTGATCCTCAAGAAATGCAGGTGATCAAATCTGTGCACACAGTAGTCAACATGTTTCTGAATTATAGCCTTATAAAGAGGAATAATAACTTCCCTGTCTTTACTTTCTGTGCTCTTTAGGATCAAAGTAATCTTCTGAGTTGTTTTGCCAACTCCTGCAATATGTCCTCTGAATTTCAAATCTCTATCTACTGTCACCTCTGGTTTCCTGCAAAATAGTACCATCAGTGTGATACGATGTGTGTAATCTTTTCATTCCGAAGTGCGTTAAC
This sequence comes from Typopeltis vanoorti, assembly GCF_054136105.1. Taxonomy (NCBI): domain Eukaryota; kingdom Metazoa; phylum Arthropoda; class Arachnida; order Uropygi; family Thelyphonidae; genus Typopeltis; species Typopeltis vanoorti. The sequence goes on from NC_143567.1 coordinate 89,337,597, forward strand.
TTACATTTTACAACATTTAATTGACAACCATTATCCTTTGCCCATATGGCCAATTTATTTAAATCATCTTGTAAGATATGTACATCACCTTTATCTCCCTGGTTTTGCATCATCGGCAAACAACTGAATGTCCCTTTCAAATTTTCTGCTATATCATTAATATAGAAATTAAAGAGTAGGTCCTGGTACTGAGCCCTGGGGCACTACACTAGCAACCCTCATTCACCTTGATTCCATTTCACCATATACCACCCTCTGATGTCTCTCTCTCTCAGCTCCCCATCCATGCTGCTGATGATGAACAGCCTATTTTTCTACCCACTTCAGGGTGAAGGCCTCTCCCATCCATGCTACTAGTTTTATATCCATTCCCATTTGCTCCAATTTATATAATAGTTTTTCCCATGCAGTATTCTGTCAAATGCCTTTGCAAAGTCCAGCAATATCGTGTTGTAGTCATTTCCTTTATCCAATTCTGCTGCAACAAGTTGAGCCGTTTTTTGAACAGTGGCACTGCCAGTTTTCTTGCATATTCATGTAGTACACAGGCTGACATATCATTCAGTCCCATGTAATGTATTCACATTGATACTTTTCATTATACTGAGCACATATATATATATAACCTTTTTTTTTTTTTTGAGTGCAAATTGTGTAAGTCTTCAGTAATAGTATCGAGCCATTGCTAAAACCAAATATCTTTAAGGAAAGTAAGAGAGAGAGAGATGATATATTAAATTTCCATTTCTGATAGTCTTGAATTTACTGTTGATATTTGAACTATGCTTTTTAGCAAATATATTTGTAATATATACATGCATGTGTTTTTTTTTTAATGTAATTTTAGTAATAGTATCACACAGTTAATGCAGTTATTTGATATTTGATTTTAGCAGTGCCATTGAAAAACTATATATATATTTAAGAAAAGTAAGATATATATATATATATATACACATACATCTCTCTTTCTTATACCTCAGAATCTGGAAGAAAACCTTGCAGTGATTTGTCTGTAGTTGGTCCTCTGATGGAACTTTTAACTAATGATGACAATCAAGTAATAGTTAATGTATGTCGAGCTTTGGGAAACATTTGCTACGATAATGGTAAGCAGAAAGTTTTATTCGTATATTGGTATATATATTTTTATATATGAGTTCTGTTTTCATTATGTTATGAATTTGCAAAACTTCTTCATGTATAGCCAAGGATTAAACATTAGATATTAGTTTATGTTAGAGGTTTAATGGAATATTAACAGCACTGAGAAAGGATTAAAACTAATTTTAATACTTCCAATATTTCGTCTCTGTCACAAAGACATCTTCGGGGATTACAAAAACTTTTTGTAACAACACACACACAAATACAATACAGAGTGAAACTAAAGTCCTATCTGGGTGGTGCACCCTCTATGGACATTTGCAGGTGACCTGGGATGTAAAGAGGGATCTCTAATAATTAAAGTTTCCCAAATTTTGGGAAGTTTAATGCAACCATATTTGTTTAAATTAGGTTGATTCCTGAGTGCAGATGCAGATTCAAAGAATAGTCTTTCTTTTTTGAATTACTATGGTGGAGCATGGTAGTTTTTTTCCAGGAGATCCTGTGGGATGTATCCAAAACATGGTCGGCAGGGCTAGATTGATCATAATCTTGTTTGCAGATATAAGAACTGTGTTCTTCTAACCGGATGGATGCTGACCTGCCTGTTTGTCCGAAGTAGGCAAGTTTACAGGAACAAGGTACTCTATATACACCAGGCACTAAAAGAAGAGGGAGCTGGTCTATAGTGGAGCAGATAAGGGTAGCAAGTTTACAGTGGGGCTTAAAAGCTGTATGGAGGGTGTACTTTTTTAATGATCTGGCTATTTTTTCTGAAGTACCACGGATATAAGGAATGGTGATGGCATTTCTGAAGAGATGGTCGGGGAATAGGGAAGGACTTGATTATTTTTTTAATTCTGTAGTTATTATAGCCATTGGAAAGGAAGGTGTGTATGTATTTGAGTTCAGAAACCTTAACACTCAACACACGTATTAGATATTAGTATTGCTAAAATAGTGTAGGTTTATTGAAATTATTGACAACACCAGAAAGGAATAAATTTATTTCAACATCATCATCATACATTGTTCTGTTATATATATTAAATGTTATGAGGAAAGAAAAGCTAAGCTATTTTGGCAATGGAGAGCAGTCCCTTTTGTAACAACTAAGCTAAAAAAGATAAAATTAAATGAGATTTTAATTAAAGGATTGTAACTGGCATTATGATGATCAGCCTGTCTTTTCGCCAACTACAGGGTGAAGGTCTCTTCACCCTGTAGTGGTGAAGAGAATGAATGTATGAAGGTGAAAGATAATCACAAACATCCATGCCCTAGGCAGGATTGGAACCTGCAGCCTCTTGACCGGAGAGCAGATATGCTAACCACTCAGCCAACCAGGCTGACAGTAATTGACAGACCAGTGTGAAAATTCTTGAAGGTAAAGATGGTAAAGAACTTAGCACACAACTTGATCAAAGCCAAGATTATATAGATTTAAACGTGGTGAGCACAAGATATCTTCTGTGCCCAGATTTGGTCACCTAGGTTCCTTCTTGATGGGGAGGAGGTGGAGAGGATCCAGAGGCGAGTGACTAAGATGATAGCAGGTCTAAGGAATGAACCATATGAGAACAGGTTGAAGATTTGTGGGTTGCAGAAATTAGTTGATAGGCGGAAAAGGGGAAATATGATTGAGACATTCAAATTGCTAAAGGGTTTCTATAGGATTAATTCAGAGGATATTTTTGAGATCAGGACTGGTGGTGGGAGAACTAGGGGACACCTATGGAAGCTGGGCAGGAGTGTGGTTAGCAGGGGGTGTTAGAGCTGGGTTCTTTACTTTTAGAGTGGTAAACGAGTGGAATAAGCTGCCAGAGTCTATTGCGGGTGCTATGACGGTGAGTGAGTTCAAGGCAAGGTATGATAGATACTGTGAGAATGTCGTATAGTTGTGTGGACATGATTTAGGGCCTCCCTCGATGCGTCTAAGGACTCCCTGGAGTTGCCCGTAATAATAGTAATAATAATAATAATATCTACACCTATACTCAGTAATATTTTCAGATAAATAGAAAACACCAATGACACAAAAATCAACACCAAAAAGTTGAATTGTACAAAGTATGAATTTGAAAGAACTGAGAATAAAGAAAAGGAATAAAAACCTGTTATATGCATGGTAAGCCAGCAATATATATTATGGGCACTGGATGTTTTGTTTAAAATGATGTAGATTGCTGAAAACTAACTGTGAGCTAGCCGTGTTTTTGTGAAGCATGTATTAGGAGAAGTTTGGTTGGTTTAAGAGTAGAGAGGAATAATTTATTTTGTTTAATTGCTATGAAAGGTGGTAAATAGGCTCTTTTTTGTATTTATAGCACATTTATAGTGCTATAGGCACAAAATGTTCGTAGTGCTATCAAAAAAGACATTATTTATTATCCTCTTCATGGCAATTAAAAATAAATTACTCCTCTCTACTCTTGAACCAACCAAATTCCTCCTAAAGCATTTCACAGAAAACTATGCCAATAGCTCATACTTAGTTTTGGCCATCTGCATCTAATGACATTTTAAATGAAATGGCCCAGCACCCATCATCTATGTCGCTGGCTTACCATGTATATAACAGGTTTTTATTCCTTTTCTTTATTCATAGTTCTTCAAATCCATAGTTTGTGTAAGTCATCTTTTTGGTGTTGATTTTTTCATCACTGGTTTTATTTGCAATTTTTGTTTATCTGTTGTTGGTAACTTAAGTGGTAAGCACTCATGCTTACCACTTTTAATTGTATACCATCTTCAGAAATTTTCACATAGGTATGTAAATTAGTAATCTTCTCTTCAAGGATTAAGCATTTGCCTGTTCCAATATAGACCTTTCCTTTTATTTATTCACCTCTTTTAGTAACCAATATCTTTCCATCCTAGATAAATGTTTTTTCTATTTCTCTCTATATTCCTTGACATCCTTATATTCCTTGTAAAGTAATATCCTTTAATTAAAACATCATTTCATTTTATTTTTTAACTTGTTGCAAAATGAATTGCTTCATTGCCAAAATAGCTTAACTTTTTTTTTTTTACCCATTTTAGATAATTTTAGGAGAATCATGTTTTTTAGTATTAAATGTTGTGAATATAAATATATAGTACAAAATCACCTGTATTGTAAAATATCTATTTAGTGATACCAGATTTATTTTATTTATTTATTTCTTTAAGAAAAAAAAAAGGGGAAAAAATTTGTTACAGCTTCATATTAAAAATAATTAAAATCGTAATCTTCTATTTATAATTACTATATTTAGTATGTCTGTCTGTATGTTTACACTATGTATAACTATAGTTTCATAGAACAAGCTGGATTCAGGCCAAATAGAGGCTATCATGATCAGATCTTCACTTTATGATAAATAATTGAGAAATCATGGGAATAATATGACAGAGATCTGTATTTAAGTTTTGTCAATCTGAAAAAGGCATATGACAAGGTGTCAAGAGAGAAGCAATTCAATACTCTACAGTTATATGGTGTCAGTGGAAAATTATATCAAGCAATATATAGTCTTTATTTAAGTTGTAAGTCAGCAGTTAGAATTGAAGGAAGTACAAGAAGATGGTTTAATGTTAAATCTGGTGTGAGACAAGGATGTACATTATCCCCTCTGTTATTCATTATCTATATGGATCACATTATGAAGGAAAGCGGTATTAAACATGATATCAAAATTGGAGATGTTAATGCCAGCTCTTTGCTTTATGCAGATGATGTTATACTTCTAAATAAATCTGCTACAAGTCTGCAAGATTCCCTGACTAAATTGAATAACTGTTGTAATAGATACGGTATGAAGGTCAGCAATAAAAAGACAAAGACAATGAAAACAGGCAGAATTGTTGAAATTGTCAACCATTGTTGTGAATGGAGAACCTGTGGAACAAGTAAAACATTTCAGCTACTTAGGCATGATTTTTAGTGAAGATGATAAATTAAATATGGAAATAGACAACAGAATCAACAAAGCTGGTATGGTAGGAAGTCAATTGAATAAATTCATATTGAATAAGAGAGAAATTAGTCGGAACACTAAATTAGCTGTATACAAGACAGTCTTCAAACCAGTTTTAACTTATGGATCTGAGAGCTGGGTCAGAAGTAAAACACTTGACCAAAGACTAGAGACTGCATATATGAGAGTCCTGAGAAAGATTAGAGGCATGAACAGATGGAATCAATGGCAATATCTTATTAAAAAGAGGATATTAGGAAAGAACTTGACATTGTCAGCATCCAGGAATGCATTAGCAGAGCTAATCTCAGGTGGTATGGTCACTTAAACAAAATGGGTGAGGAAAGATTAGCAAAACAAGTGTTCTCTGCCAGGTTGGCAGCAAAACGACCCAGAGGAAGACCAAGATATAGCTGGATTGATATGGTACGAAGTGCCTTAGACGATAGAAATATGAGATCTGATAATGTTGGAGTCTTGACAAGTAACAGACTGATTTGGGGGAAAATTGTAAATAGGAAGTTATTAGTGATGTAAATTTTTCATGTAGTACTATCATATCCTGTACACCCCCTTGAGGGTACATGGCAGGAATTTGATGATGATAATGATGAGTTCCATCTCAGTTATTTGATGCTATTTATTGATATTAGGAAAGCAAAAAACTACTTGTCTCCAAGTTTTTGTGACTTCAGGAACTTGGAAATTGACAAGATAACTGATAATGTTAAAATTCTAATTCACTTTTGTGGTTGAGAGACTTTTATCTCTTTTTTATCTTTTTTTTTTATCTTTGTATTTTTATCTCTTAACAAGCTATGACTTTGCTTTCATTTTTGCTGCCACGATGCTTTGCAGTTCTGGATAGAACTATATCTATGCAAAAATGAAATGTTTCTGAGATAGAATTACAGCAGGGAATGAAAGATCTATTTGTGCAAACAATGTTTGTGTTAAATTGAGAAAATAGATGGGCCATGAAGAAGAGAGAGGCTTTGGTGATGAAAAAAATAAAAATAAAAAATGAAATACATCTAATTTGGTAACGATGATAAGAAAAAACTTTCTGAAGTAATTAAAGTTCTTTAAAAATGTATGTGCTTTGTTTGCATTCCTGGTTACAGTGTTTTAAATAAGAAGGGAAACAAGCAATTTATACTTAAGGATAGTGAAGAAACTTTCCAGAGAAGAAAAAATGAACTTTAACTCATCGTAACGAGTGTTGATTTTGTTTAAGGCAGTTGAATGTTAACAAGGAAATGTGTGTGTGTGTGTGTTTAACATAACATTTCAAGATAATATTGCCACTTTTGGGACGTGTGATTTCTTCATGGACCAAATAAGGGTTTTAATAGTGTACATCATTCTATATACAAGGTCTAGAAGAAAAGTAATAAGATTTTTTTTTATCTTGATAATTGGCAGCACTGTTGAACCGATGATGAGGTAGTATGTTAGAGTGATTCCTGCTCTTTCCTTTAATACCCGTTTCTTGTTAGTAGGGTTAAACACCTGTCACGTTATTGTGTTATTAGTATGTGTTCCTCATGAAAATAGAGAAGTGAAATCCAGAATAGTGAGTGTTGTGCAATTAAATTTTGTGTTAAACCGAATGAACAGTGCTATTGAAACGTTTGATAAAATTAAGCGGACATATGGTAATGATTCTTTATCACATGCTCAAGTGTTTAAATGACAAAAGATGGTTTTGGAGGAGAGAGAAATGTGTGTCTAAAAGAAGTATCTAAAACAAAAACCGTGATTGTCATCTTTTTTGATAGCCATGCATAGTCCACCAATAGTTGGTACCTCCTGGAGTGACTGTCGATCAAATTTACTACATGGGGTGGCGTTAAAGTCGCTGAAGCATTTGCCGGTGGATTTGAGCGGTGACAAAAAAAAAGTTTTTTTTAAATGGTTAGGTGTGAAGTCTTTCATGAATTTTGCTACATTTTTTTCTCAGTAACACAAGCGTTTGTTAGTTGTGCTGCTTTTTAGTTTCGTTGTTATATATTGTGTTATTTTGGGTTACCGAGAAGGGGAGGTCAGAGTTGGACGCATCTGCAGTGGAAGAGAAGATAAGTTTGCGGTATTTAGTATAGTTAAATATAGCGTTTATATTTATATATATATTTAATGTTTATATATAATATAGTATTTATATATATTTAGCGTTTAGTATTAGTAGTACCTCATAATACAAATTGCGTGTCACCAAGTCCTCCGCCATTTAAGGATGGTATTTTGCGTAATGTAATAAATGATTTTGTGGCATGCAGTGCTTGCAGTATGTATGCCTCCTGGGAGGTGAATATGTGGCAGGTGAGAGAGGGGGTGCGCAAAATGTAGGCAATTGGAGGAATTTAATGAATTAGATATTTCCATAAGTGATCTAGTTGCGTCAGGGATGGGAAATGAATGTTGGGAGATGAGTAGCGTGATAGGAGAGAATGACGAGTGAAATATGAATGAAAAAAATAAGTGTGGAAGGAATGACTGTGAAGTTTTTGGAGATGGTCTTGATTGGGAGAATGAATGGCGAGTAAGAGTGACTAACTTGCAGAGAGAGAGATAGATGAGCTGAAAGAGAAAGTGGAATGTCTCTGGAACGAGATGAGAAGTATGAAAGATGAGATTAGCCAAATGGAAGAATGAATGCAAGGCTAATCAGAGTAGGCGTGAAAGAGAGATATGTGAATAGAAACTGTAGGAGAGAGGGAATGAGAGAGAGGTATGGGAATGATAGAAGAAGAGAGAATAGAAACAGTAGGAGAGAGAGAATGGGAGAGAGGTATGGGAATGATAAAAGAGTAGAGAATAGGAGCAATAAAAGAGAGGAAATAAGAATGATAGAAGAGTAGAGAATAGGAGCAATAGAAGAGAGGGAACGAGAGAGAGAGAGAGTTATGGGAATGATAGAAGAAGGGAGAATGGAAACTGCTAGAGAGAAAAAATTAGAAGAATGCAATGGAGTGCTGGAACCAGGGATAGGTGATGCCAGGACAGCGAGAAAGTGTTAGAGGAGAGATGCAGGTGAGCAATCAAGGAACAGAGTGGTAAGAGGTGTGATGTATGGAGATTTGATGATCCTTAGGGTGCAAGATAGGATGCCAGAGGAATGTTTGCCTGGAGGGACGATGGAAAGTGTGGCTATGGGAATTAAGAGGGGTGAAAGGATGGATGAAATGGTTGTGATGGTGGGCACAAATGACTTGAGAGGCAATGTAAATCGGGCGGCAAGAGATCTGAGATTCTTACTTGAGGTTGTACAAAAGAAAACACTGAGAGGAAAGATTGTGTGTTGCCCAGGTATGATAGTGACGAGCTGAGCAGAAGAGCTGTGATACTGAATAGCATAATAGCCAGAATGTGACAGAAGAGAGGATTGGAATATGTGGATGCTTGGAGGGCATTTGAGGACAGATTGGAACTGTATGCAAGAGACAGTTTGCATTTGAATGAGGAAGGACAAAGGCATCTGGAGAGAGATTGCTGTTTTCAGAACGAGTCGGTGTGTCAAATCAGGGAAACTAGAATTACCAGGGTGGATGGTAGCAGGGGTGGCCTCTTGTGGAAATGGGTGCTTGCGGGAAGGGGGACGACATCAGGTAACATTGAATCCAGTGGGATCTAGAGGGGATAATGATAGGTATAGAAGTAGTGACATCTTTATGCTTTATACGAATGCCAGAAGTATCCGAAATAATGGAGATGAATTGGCAGTGCTGATAGTATCAGCCTGGTCAAAGATTATTGGGATCTCAGAGATGGTGGTACAGCATTTTTTTGGCAGGATAGGACAGGAAAACGTGGTGGAGTACTTTCAGTAGCGCACTAGTATGAGTTAATCTGGTTACATGTTCTCAGTCTGAATGATGATCTTATAATATTATACAAGTCATCAATAATGGAAATAATTGATGACTTGTACTACTTATCCAGCTCTCTTCAACTCTTGTCGTATACTTTACATTCATATTTTGGTGAATGCAAAACACCAGGCTGGTAGGGAGGCTAAACCAAAAGCTGGTGGTACAGTAAGATGTTATGCTGGCTGGGATGGCAGTGACACTAATGGGTTTGAAAGCATATGGAATGAGGTAGTGGTGGGCAAGATAGGATATTTAGTAGGGTGTTGTTACAAACCAAGGAGCACAAAGGGTGGAGAGCAGGAGATGTTTAGGCAGTTGAGCTTGGCAAGTGCAAGAAGAATGATGGTTATTGGAGATTTTAACTACAGCGGTATAAGCTGGGAAGAGGAAAATGCATGTAGTAATAAGTGAATGGAATTTCTAGAATTCTTGAGGGACAAATGTCTTAGGCAACATGTAATAGAGGGAACAAGAGTTTTGGATTTGGTCATTAGCATCACAAGAGCTGCTAATAACTGAGATGACATCTCTCCCACCAGTTGGAGAGAGTAACCATGCGGTTTTGACATGAAAGATGAATAGACATGCAGGAGTATCAAAAAAGTATCATTCATAAGCACCACTTCACTCTCACCTAACTTACTCTCCTGCTCTTTCACATCCCTTCTTGCTAAGATTCAATCTCTGTACTCGTTACTCTCCCTTCCAGCAGCAGTCTCTCCAGATGACTCACACCAAAAACATTCAAATGCAGTCCATCACTCATTTTAAAAATTTATGGAATTTACAATCGTGCTAAAAAAACTTTTTTATTATTCCGACGTTTCAATCTTCGCATCAAGATTATCTGGAGCATACATCAATATACAAGACAAGCTGAGTTACATTATATTATTAGCTTACAGTTACATTATTAACTGTAAGCTAAAGTAACAATGATTTGATCACATGTTATTCTACTGGCATGACCTCTATTGAAAAAAAAAAAATTTTTATTTTATTTTTTTTCATATGATCAAATATGTGATCAAATCATTGTTTCTTTAGCTTACAGTTAATAATGTAACTCAGCTTGTCTTGTATATTGATGTATGCTCCAGATGAAGATCGAAACGTCAGGATAATAAAAAGGTTTTTTTTAACATGGTTGTAAATTCCATAAATTTTTAAAATGAATGCTGATCACTGTATAACTCTAAAAGAAAGCAGTCCATCACTCTTATCCAGAAGGAGTATCCGGAATAAAGGAGATGAATTGGTTGCTGATACCATCAACCTTTCCAAAGATTATGGGGATCTCTGAGATGTGGTTGACAGAAGATGATATAATAAGCAGGAATGGAAGTTGCAGGGTAAAGAGGCATTTACAGGGTGTCACATTTTTCGGCAGGATAGGAAGGGAAAACATGGTGGTGGAGTACTATTTATGATAAGAGATGACATCTTTCTCCCCAGTTGGAAAGAGAGTCACCATGTGGTTTTGACTTTGAAGATGAATAGACATGCAGGAGTATCAAGTTAAAGGGAACATATGTGGAATTATAAATGTGATTATAATAGTCTTAGATATCAACTTGGAGCAGTTCCATGGAGGGTGGAATTGGAAGGCCAGGATATCATTAGTGCTTGGGAAATGGTGAAGGAATATTTGTTAGCAGCAATAGTAAGCTGTATTCCACCAGTGAAGAAGAGGACACAATTTGGTGTAAAGTGGATGACAAACAATATCAAACAGGAACTGCAGGTGAAAAAGAGGTTATGGAAGAGATATAAGGCGAGGGGTGAAGAGCAGATGAATGAAGAATATAAGACTCAGGCCAGGAGAGTGACTAGTATGGTGAGGAAGGTGAAACTGGAATGTGAGAAGAGATTGGCACTAAGATCCAAAGAAAATCCCAGGGAATATTTTAGCTATGTGGCCAATAGGAGAAGAAATGATTGTGGAAGAATGACATTGTGGGATAAAAATGGGAATAGAGTGACTGGTGCAGAGGACACAGTGGAATTGTTCAATGAACACTTTATTGGTGTATTTCATCCTGGAGAAGAAGATTTTAATACTAGAGGGGATAAGGCAGGTTCTGGATTTATAGGTGCAAGAGAAGAGAGAGTGTTCCAAATACTAAATGCTCTGGATGTCAGTAAAACTGTGGGACTAGATGGTATTTCACCATGGGTCTTGAGAGAATGTGCTAAAGAACTGAGAGCTCCATTGATCTGGCTCTTCAATAAAAGTCTAGCTGTGGAAAAGTTACTCTAGGAATGGAAGGAAGGAAGGTACCGCCATTATGCCATTGCATAAGGGTGGTAGCAGACTGGAAGTATCTAATTATAGGCCAGTTTGTGTGTCATCAGTAGTTGTTAAAGTCTTGGAAAAATTATTGAGGCACTATATACAGCGTTAGGCAGACGAGGGTAATGTTATCTGCGAGAATCAACATGGATTTGTTATGGGGCACTTTTGCTTTAGTAATATGATTGCACTTTGATAATAAAGTGACAAGAGCTTGATGAGGGAAAGGTATATACTGCCATATTTTTGGATTTTGCAAAGGCATTTACAGGGTGTCACGTGATAAGCTGATATTTAAGTTGCAGTACATGGGTTTAAATGTTGGATTAGTCAACTGGATTCAGGATTGGCTGTGATAGGTATTAGAGAGTTGTGTATGGTGTGGCATCAAGGAAGCAGAAGGTTACAAGTGGAGTTCCACAGGGCTCAGTACTGGGACCTGTATTGTTCAACCTTTATATTAATGATATTGTCAATGGATTGCAAGGGGATAATCAGTTGTTTGCAGATGATGTGAAGCTGGGAAAGGTTATCAGTAATAGTGCAGATGTGGCAGCCCTGCAAGAGGATATGAATAAACTAGACAGATGGGCAAATGAATGGGGTGTCAGTTTAATGCAGCAAAATGTAAAGTCTTGAAGTTTTGGGATCCATCGATGGGAGGCTGCATACTCAATTTGAGGAAGTAGGGGAGAGAAGAGATCTGGGGGTGATGATTGATAGAAAACTGAAATTCAGGGAGCGTATTGCAAAGGTGGTGAAGGTAACCCAGAGGATTGCTGAAATACTGAGAAAGTCACTGACCTGCAAAGATAAAAGAGTTATCATTCCATTGTATCAGACCACACTTGGACTATTGTTCTCAAATTTGGTCCCCAAGATTTGAAGGGGATAAATTAACTGTGGAAAGGGTATAGAGGCAGATAACAAAGATGGTTTCAGGACTGTACAATATCAGTTATGAGGATTGGCTGAGGGAATGTGGACTGCAGAGTTTGCTATTTAGAAGAAGGATAGGTGATATCATTGTGACTTTTAAACTGTTGGTAGGTAGTAATAGGGTTGACACTGGAGAGTTCTTTCACTTGGTGGAATAGCGGGAAGGAATGATGACAAGGGACCATCCTTGGAAGTTATGAAAGGAAGCTGTGAGCAAGAGGGTGAGGAATGGTTTCTTTGCATAGAGGGTGGTTGAACCATAGAATGCATTACCTGATAGAGTGGTGAGAGTAAGAACGGTCAATGAATTGGTATGATAGACTTTGTGTTTCCTAGGAAGAACGGTCAATGAATTGGTATGATAGACTTTGTGTTTCCTAGGAAGGACCTCCCATGATGAGTCATTTCACTCCATGGAGGCCCATTGCAGGCGTAGACTTCTGTGGCTAATTGGTTCAAAAAACATATTTCAGTGATTATACCACATTTTTTATTATTCAGTTATACAAAATACTGAAATAATAGTTCCCGACAAGTTTTGTAAATCGTAGGATTTACATCTTCAGGGGTAAATAGTATAACTTCAAGTTTAAACAAGAGAAATTAATAAATACAAATCATAACAGCCTGGCTATTCATAAACTCAAATAACAGAATGCAGATATAAAATGTTATTGACGTTGAACAATACTGGACGATGTCATGTGTTCTTGTTCTCGTTCATATAGTCCGAGCTCAGATTGAGGTAGATTTTTTATTAGAGCTGACCACACTTGATGGAGAATTAAACCTTGATTTTTATTGCATTGGGTTGGGTTTTTCAGCATATTAACAGCTTCTTTAAATTTTCTTATGTAGCAGTTGTTTTCTATATGTAGCAGTTGTTTTCTATATATGACATTGTCGTTTTTTTGCCAGAGTACATCGTCTCCATTGGAAAGCAAGGCCAGTTTTTTGTTCTCTTTTGTATTGTACGTCTTTTTGGTGTTCAGCCATGCATATTTCTCCAGATCTTCCTGTCTGTCCTACGCAAGAGCAAGAGCAATGGAATTTGAAGACTCCTGGTTTTTTAAGAGGATGATGAGGTGGTTTTGGTGGATGTAGGAATCTTGAGATTTTTTCCATAGGAAGGAAGGCTACTTTTATGTTGTGTTTGTTCATTAATTTGGCTAGCTTATCTGTAACATTTTTGATATAAGGAAGCGAGATTGCATTTTTGTAATCCTGTTTTATTGTGTTGTTAGTTGGAGGCATTTTAAGGATTCTCTTGATGGTTTTTGTTTCATACCCATTCTGTTGGAGGATTTATGTTAAGTATTTTAGTTATTCATTACATCTTTCTTGTGTGCTGGAGTTATTGTATGCTCTGTCTCGAAGAGTTTTAATTAAGCTTATTTTTTGTGAAGGATGGTGGTGTGAGGCTGCATTTAGAAATCATCCTGTGTTGGTCAGCTTCCTATATACTGGGAAGGAGAGTTTATTTTCTTCATTAACTTCTAATAGAATATCTAGAAAAGGAAGTTTTCTATTTTCTTCTTGTTCTAAAGTGAATTTTATGGTGTTGTGCAAATTGTTGAGATAATCTTTAAAATTGATAAGTTCATCTGTTGTTCCATTCCATATGATGAAAATATCGTCTACATAGCGTAGCCATATTTTTGGTTTTTTATGGTAATTCTTTAGAGCCTTGTTTTAAAATTTTTCCATAAATAGGTTTGCTAATACCGGTGATAATGATGAACCCATGGCCAGTCCTTCTTTTTGTTCCCAGATTCTGTCTTGATAGGTGAAAAAAGTATTGTTTATACAATGTTTAAAATGATCTAAGATGTCCGGAGGGAAGAGGTCTTCTAGGAGATTCAAAATTTCTTGTCTCGGTACGTTTGTAAACAAGCTGATAATGTCTAGACTTGATAAAATTATACAGTTAAATTTTTCCTTCAGATTCATTCCACACATTAACAAACTGCACTCCTTTCTTCTCACGCATTTCCACTAGCATATCATTCACAATCTTTGCTCTCCACCTCATCTCATCAATTTCGTACCTGGGTAACACACTACCTTTCCTATCACACTATTAACTTTTTACTTTTATCCTTCTCAACAACCTCCTAAATATCCAATCTTGCATTTACCCTTGTTTCCAGTCAAGTCATTTTTGCTATTACCACTAACAACTATTTTGCTCATTTACTCTTCATATCCAATGCCTCAATCACCTATTAATTTTGCTCCAGGAAATCACACCTTGTACATCTTCCCATTTACCCACGCCTCTAATAATTGAATCCCTGCACAATGCCACTTGCGGATCTTGCTACCTCTTTCATACCGACATCATTCATTTTCATCTTCTTCATTCTTTTATACATGTGTAAAATTCTCTTCATTTCACTCCATATCTGTTTTGTCTCTTGCCATCATCAACTCAGTTTTCAAATCTTACATCATTTTTTTGCTATCATTCAGTCTGTTTTATTGCAGTCATACCTGCTTGTTTGCTGTCAATGCTGCTTGCTACCTTACCATTAATTGCACTCCTTTTTTCAACTTCTGCTAAATTCGTATTGCTTTCGTCATTCTTACTACCATCAATTGTTTCGTTCAGCAGATTGCTTATTTGCTTTTTTTTAAAGCTTTTTTACCAGTATTTCACTGGCCTTTTACAGTGTCTCTGTTTGCTATAAGACAAGCACTTATCCTTCTCCTAACATCTTCTGTTAATGATATGTTACTGCCATCAAGCCACATTTAGGTCGCATTTCACACACACACACACATACCTTCCTTCCGTCAACTTTAAGTATCGATAATTTATCAACATGATTCAACAAATACATATAGCACACCTCACATTTCATGAAATGGCTGAAATCAAAATTAAACTCTTGTAGAGACAAAACTTCCACCATCTTTCCTTCACCGATTACTATCCTCCACTCTAACGATTTTGTAAGTACATTTAAACAAACAAGCACACACACACACTACAAACACTGCAATCACACTACTTCTACTGCAACTCTTACACATAAATGCACACTTATTTACAATTTAGTCAAAAAAATTGATCTGAACCAGGAACCTTCTTTACACAAACCTTCCAGCGAAATGTCATTGTCGAATTTCACTTGTAGGTTTATTATAGTAAGATAATTTTGCTGTTTACAAATAGCTTTGCTGGGAAAATAGATGGATTAGATAATGTTAAAAAAAAATCTGAATGCTCCTAACAACAGTTGCTTTGAAACATATAACATTAATAATAATGTTTAAGGTACCATATAATTCTGTCACCTCTGAAGATTTCTTAAACATCAAGGAATTCTCTCCTTGCAAAAAAAAAAAAACATTGAGGTTTTTTATGGCATTTCTATTATTTCATGATATTCTGAGAAAATGTGTGCACTGAGACCACTGCTTTCTTTCCTGTTATATTCAATGTTGCCCTGGTGTTCTTTTTTATATATCTCAAAACTTTTCCCAAGTAAGCTATGCCACAAGTATTTGGAATCTTGTATACTCCATGATGTTTTTCAAAACAAGACTGAATTTTGGCAAATATAGGAAATTTTGTAGGGTGTGAATAGATGTAAAAGCAGATCTGATATTGACTTGTCTTAAAAAAATGCAGTATGTATCTTGGAAAAACATAAGGTAAGAGTAAGGAAATGATGCTTTTATAATCTGTTTTTTCAATTGTATGAGTACGTTTCTATAGAAGTAATTTATTTAGTAATTTTTGTGAGTAGCTGTTTCGAAGGAACTGAAGATCAAGCTAATCTTTTTTTTTTTTTTTTTTTTTTCATCTTTAATTATTTTTGTATCATAGTTCTTTAAAGTTGTGATGATTCCTAATTTTTGTTGAGGATAAAAAAAGGAGTTAGTGTGGATATCTTTCCCTATATGCTGACTTCCTGTAGCTTCTGGACTTCTAGTAATATTCCTTCTCTTCTGCTTTTTTTCTTTAGGATATCTAAATATGGAAGTTTATTATTTCTTAGTATCCAGAGTTAACTTAATTTTAGAATGACTACTGTTTATATTGGAGACTTTAACAGTCATCATACCCAATGGGGTTATAGCGAAACTGATGCAAATGATGCCAAGATAGCCGAGTGGGCAGAGGCAAACAACATACAGCTGATTTTCGATCCCAGGGATAATTGCACTTTTAACTCAGCTTGATGGAATAGTGGCACCAATTCTGACTTATGTTTTGTTACAACCAATCAAGGGACATCCCAGTGCCAACCACCCATTGTGCTTTAGGAAGATTCCCACACAGTCAACACCGCTCTGTCCTTATTGAGGTGGGCCCTCAAATCCCAATTACTGAAACTACATCACTGCCACAGTTGCCAAGGCAAACTGGAACAGCTTCTCATCAGATCTAGATAAAAATGTGCACTGGATTCCACCACAACCTTGTAACTACTGGGGATTTGTGAAAATAATAATTTCTGCAGCCAAAAACACATCCCTAGAGGTGCTAGAAAACGATTCATACCTGGCTGGAGCGAAACCACCGAAGCACTTTATAATGACTTTCTGAATAGCGGACATATAGATGTTGTAGATAATCTTATTGACAGCTTAAATAAAACTAGAAAGAAGAAATGGATTGACACCATCCAAAGGCTGAACTTTAAACATTCAAACAGGAAGGCATGGAGCCTCCTTAAAAATTTGGGTGGTAATTCCCATCGTCCCTATTCAAAAGCTGCTGTTTTTGCCAACTGTATTGCCAATCAGATATTGAATCTATCCAGAGCTAAGTCAGAAAAAACCCACACTAAAATAATTAGGAAGGAATTGACCAGACTTAAAGAAGGTTGTTCTGAAGCAACAATCTGTTGAATCCATTCACCAAAGAACTTCTTGATGCACTCCAGGGAGTGAAAACTGGCAAAGCACCTGGATTTGATAATATTCATCCTAAATTTTTTAATGATCAAATACAGTGGTATGGCTGACAAAATTCTTTTCTAGTGTTCTACAGAGTGGCATATTACCAGCAGAATTTAAAAAATCAAAGATAATAGTTATCCTGAAACCTGGAAAGCATGGTGATAAACCTGAAAACTATAGACCTATATGCTCAGTGTCTGTCTTAAGCTATTAGAAAGACTTATTTACAATAGAATTAGTGCTATTATTATTGACACTCTCCCTCATGAACAGGCTGGTTTCAGGCCTGGGTGCAACTGTGAAGATCAAGTTTTGCCCCTAACAACTCATATAGAATCTGGTTTTGAAAAATGCCTTAAAACTGACAGTCTTTATAGACTTGAAGGCTGCATATGACACCATATGGAGGAACAGCATGATCTATAAGCTCCTTAAAATACTGAAATGTAAAAAAATTACCCATCTGATCAATGCTATTCTGTCTAATAGAACAATACAGGTGTTATAGATGATGATGTGAGCAAGCCAAGAACATTTAACAATGGACTCCCACAAGGGTCAGTTCTGGCCCCTCTTCTATTCAGTTTGTATCTTTCTGACCTTCCAAAGACAATGTCTAGAAAATTTGCATATGCTGATGATCTATGCATCACATTCCAACACCAGAACTTCTGTACTATAGAGCACATACTAACTAGTGACCTAGAGGAGCTAAACCACTTCTTTGAGAAGTGACATCTTATTCCAAGCACTACCAAGACTGAAACATGCTGTTTCCATTTGAACAATAGCATGGCACCTGACATCTTAAGAGTGCCACTAAATGGGAACATACTACGCACAATTTTAATCCAAAGCATCTGGGCATGACCTTAGACAGAACTCTCTCCTTTAATAGACATCTTTTCAATATTGCTGCCAAACTCAGGACTAGAAATAACATACTGCAAAACTTGCTGGAATAACCTGGGGTGGGGGGGGCTTGTGCTCCCACATTAAGGACATCTGCTCTGGCACCATTGAGTGCTAAATACTTCTCAGCTGTTTGGCTGAACAGTGCACACGTTAAATTAATTCATACTGTCCTGAATCAGACATGTGTCTCATTTCTGGAACAATAAAGACTATGCCATCGTATTGGCTTGAGCCACATACAACCACCATAACTACGATGCCAAGATGACCTGATTCACGAATATAATAAAATTTGCCAGAATCCATCACTGAGGGTTATGATGCAACAATAGCATGGCAAATGGAATGGACTACCCAAGCCCCAGTAATCTGGCAGACTGTCTTTAACCCAAACAGCCCTCCATCAGCATTTGACCTACCTCGAAAAATATGGACCTCCCTAAATAGGGTTCACACCAATCATGGTAAGTGCAGAGCTTCCTTGTTTACTTGGGGAATAAGACCAAACTCATCTTGTGACTGTGGTGAGGATAACCAAACTATACAACATATCATGTTTGACTGTCCTCACATAGCCTACATGGGACTTGTAACTGACTTTATAAGTTTCTACAGATGCTGTTGATTGACTGTCGAACTTGGACATTCAATTTTAATTTTATGCTTAAATGTAATGTATATTTTTATATCTATATATGACTACAGTGTAACTTCACTGTTGTGTTCTTTTATACATCTTTTATGCATTTTATTGTCTAATATATCCTTTTTTTTAGTGTGTGTGTGGCGGCATATGCATGTATTCTTCTTAGCAAAATGTTAAATAAATTAATAATAATAATTGTTGGTAAAGAAACTAACAGATAACTCCTAGATATTTTTCTCTATATTCCCAGATGATAACAACACCCATGACACAACTTCTCTGAATTTTTCCATGCATAAATTGGTGACAGCAAAAACAAGTAGAGGTTTTGTTTATTAATATGATAAATCTACAGTATATCAGATGTGTTGAGATTTATTAATGAAGTTTATCTTTAAGGAGAATGAATGAAAGTTGATAGTGGATGCATTAAAAGTAGTTAGTGATCTTGTGTGTCAGGTGAGGGAAGGCATGTACTATTTTGTAGGTGCAGCCATTGGCTAAAAAAAAGATGCATCAAAGATAATTGAATTCTGTAGAAAAAGGTATATCATTAGAACAAATAGGTCTAGCTCTGTGTATAATGTTTTGAGGAGACTGTACTTTTGGACTGGATAATAGTGTGATTGTTTCTATATGGTTCATATAATTGTCCAAAAAAATTGTTTTTAAATACTGTATTTTATGTGTTTATACATAGAAGACAGACTGAGTTCAGAAAATGGTAAGCATTATACAGAAAAAGAACCACAATAATAATAATTATTATTATTATTATTACATTGTTATTAATTTTATAATGTTACTTTTATTTATTTATTTATTTTAAAGATGTAGCTCGGGGACTTGTTAAAGAACAGCAAGGAGTGGTTAAACTAATCCAGTTGCTGCAACGTTTGTTAAAAATGAAGGAAATTCCAGAAAGCTTAAGAAATGTTGCATCTGGTTGTCTGCTTAATCTAACTGAAACATATGGTAAATATATTTGTTTTCCAGATATTTTTACTTATAATGATATAGACATGGCATTATTAATCTAAATTAGTGTCCCCCAAAACTTGGGAGCAGTTTCTTCCCCCCCCCCCCCAGTACAATGTTTTACAGCCCATCGTGTATCCACGCATGTATATACATAGAGTTTGCTGTCTTAAATAATTAAAGTTGTAATACCAGCATAACTATTTGATATTTCTACTGGTATCTAATATTGGTTAGGCAACAGACCAGATGAAGTATATATTTTCCATGTATAAATGCATTATTAAACTTAAAGAAACATGCCTTTTATTTAATTTACTTTTTATCATCATCATCAAATTCCTGCCATGTACCCTCAAGAGGTGTACAGGATATGATAGTACTACATGAAAAATTTACATCATTATTAACTTCCTATTTACAATTTTCCTCCAAATGAGTCTGTTACTTGTCAAGACTTCAACATTATCAGATCTCATATTTCTATCGTCTAAGGCACTTTGTACCATATCAATCCACCTACATCTTGGTCTTCCTCTGGATCGTTTTCCTGCTAACCTGGCAGAGAACACTTGTTTTGCTAATCTTCCCTTGCCCATTCTGTTTAAGTGATCATACCACCTGAGATTAGCTCTGCTAATGCATTCCTGGATGCCAACAATGTCAAGTTCTTTCCTAATATCCTCGTTTTTAATATGATATTGCCATTGATGCCATCTGTTCACGCCTATAATCTTTCTCAGGACTCTCATATCTGTGGTCTCTAGTCTTTGGTCAAGTGTTTTACTTCTGACCTAGCTCTCAGATCCATAAGTTAAAACTGGTTTAAACACTGTCTTGTATACAGCTAATTTAGTGTTTCGACTAATTTCTCTCTTATTCCATATGAATTTATTCATATGGAATAAGCCAAATAGCCAAAATCCACATACAAAAATAAAAACATTTTCATAAAATAAATGAATAGTTTCATACAACTGTATTGTGTAATTCTTCAGATTGAGAAAAACACAGAGAATTTGCAAAGAAATTTCTGAATTAAAAATTGGCATTTTTTAATTCCCTCCATGTAATAGATCTTCAACGTAGGCATGAGATATCATACGTGCAGTTCATTGTTACAAGATATAGAATATCTTGTCTTGCAGCCTAATTTATCAATATGTAGATACTGCCCAGAATTGATTTAAGATTAGGCTTTTTTTTTTTTTTTCTTACATTGGGTCAGACATCATTTCATCTTCCTCGTCATCATCAAATTCCTGACATGTACCCTCAAGGGGTGTACAGGATACGATAATACTACATGAAAAATTTGCATCATTACTATCTACAATTTTCCTCCAAATCAGTCTATTACTTGTTCAAGACTCCACTATTATCATCAGATCTTATATATATCTATCATCTAAGGCACATTGAACTGTATCAATCCACCTATATCTTGGCTTCCTCTGGGTCATTTTCCTGCCAACCTGGCAGAGAACACTTGTTTTGCTAATCTTTCCTCGCCCATTCTGTTTAAGTGATCACACCACCTGAGATTAGCTCTGCTAATGCATTCCTGGATGCCAACAATGTCAAGTTCTTTCCTAATATCCTCATTTTTAATATGATATTGCCATTGATGCCATCTGTTCACGCCTCTAATCTTTCTCAGGACTCTCATATCTGCAGTCTCTAGTCTTTGGTCAAGTGTTTTACTTCTGACCTAGCTCTCAGATCCATAAGTTAAAACTGGTTTAAACACTGTCTTGTAGCTAATTTAGTGTTCCGACTAATTTCTCTCTTATTCCATATGAATTTATTCAATTGGCTTCCTACCATACCAGCTTTGTTGATTCTGTTGTCTATTTCCATATTTA
Source organism: Typopeltis vanoorti (assembly GCF_054136105.1). Lineage (NCBI taxonomy): Eukaryota > Metazoa > Arthropoda > Arachnida > Uropygi > Thelyphonidae > Typopeltis > Typopeltis vanoorti. The sequence goes on from NC_143567.1 coordinate 89,359,088, forward strand.
ATTTACCATCTTCAGTAAAAATCGTGCCTAAGTAGCTGAAATGTTTTACTTGTTCCACAGGTTCTCCATTCACAACACAGTTGACATTTTCAATAATTCTACCTATTTTCATTGTCTTTGTCTTTTTAATGCTGACCTTCATACCATATCTATTACAACAGTTATTCAATTTAGTCAGGGAATCTTGCAAACTTGTAGCTGATTTATTCAGAAGTATAACATCGTCTGCATAAAGCAAAGAGCTGACATTAACATCTCCAATTCTGATATCATTGTTTAATACCACTTTCCTTCATAATGTGATCCATATAGATAATGAATAACAGAGGGGATAATGTACATCCCTGTCTCACACCAGATTTAACATTAAACCATCATCCTGTACATCCTTCAATTCTAACTGCTGACTTACTACTCAAGTACAGACTAAGCATTGCTTGATATAATTTTCCATTGACACCATATAACTGTAGCGTATTGAATAGCTTCTCTCTTGGCACCTTGTCATATGCCTTTTCCAGATCGACAAAACTTAAATACAGATCTTTGTTATATTCCCATGACTTCTCAACTATTTATCATAAAGTGAAGAACTGACTGACAGCCCCTATTTGGCCCGAATCCTACTTGTTCTTCACCAAGTGTTTCTTCCACAAGTAATTACTCCATACTTCAAGTATATCTTTTTCTCCTCTTTTCATGTCACCTTTATCATCTCTAATTCCTTTTACAGCACTCTTTCCTCCATTTCTTAGCTTCTTCAACAACCTCCAGAATATCTTACCACCTTTGTGATATTTATTTTCTATGTTCTTGCCAAAGTCCTCCAATGACTTTTGTTTAGCTAGTTTTACACAGTGTTTTGCTTTCTTACATTTGTCTCTGTATTCTCTAAGAGCAAAAGCTGACTTATTTGCCAGAAACTTTTGATATGATTTCTTCTTTTCCTTCACTGCATCTTTAACTTCCTGTATCCACCATGGAGTTCTGATTTTTTTATCCTTGCAGACAACCTCACCGAATGCCTCTCTGGCTGAATCAATCAAGGTTTTCTTCAAGGCTTGCCACTGAAGAACCAAGGTTTGGTTCCTGTTCTCGAATACTTTCATTTTTTCTTCAATAATCTTTTTGTATTTTAATCTACAGTTCACATCTGAGAGTTGCTCAACTTTTATTCGCTTTGAAACTTTCTTACATGGTATTCTTTTCAATATGAAATTCAATTTTAACCTGCTCAAGACTAAATAGTGATCACTTCCAATTGCAAATCCTCTGTACAATCTGGTGTCCTGCACCAGGGAGAAAACATCACTATCAACAATAACATAGTCAATGAGACTTTTCTTATTCCTTGTCTCTTCGCTCCATGTGAATTTGTGCACATTTTTATGTTGGAACATGGTGTTAGTAATAACCAGTCCATGTCCTGAGCAGAAATCCAACAGGTATTTGCCATTATTATTAGCTTTGCTCTTTTCTCCAAATTTTCCCAAAATGTTTTTGTATGTCTGACAATCATTTCCTACTCTGCTATTCAGATTCCAACAAGGACCAACTTTTCCTTTTTCATTGTGTCAGTTGCTTTTTCTAAAGCATCAAAAAATTCCTCCACTTTTACCTTAGTAAAACCTTCTGTGGGGCCATAAGCACTTGCTCTTTCTTAAATTTAAGTAAATAATTATTAAATTCTATGTATAGCATTTTTTATGGAATTTGGAATTTCAAGCTATAGATTATAGATTCAGCCTGGATTGATGTGTCAATAACATAAGGTTAGTGGTAAATGCCTGTCAAAGTTATAACTGAAAAGTTTTAATTCATAAATTTTTTTTAATCCCACCATTTATTATACATGTTATTAAATCAAAATTCTTAATAATCATTATTATTCCATTTTAAAAGAACTAACAACAAAACAAAAAATAAGAAAAACTAAATAATTATAAACAAAAATCGATAGAACATGTAAACTGAATGGCCAACATCCGATATCCTAAACAACTACTGAAATATAAGCCAGTTGTAAAGAGAAGGCTGGGTAGACCTCAAAAAAGGATATTGGATGAATAATGAGACCGGAACAGACCAATATGATGTATACCCGTAATTAGCATTATGATGATGATTATTATTTTATCCTATTTTTCCTTTCATGCTGTCACAGACAGATAACTTGGTTTCTTAAAAACATGATCACAGCTTATCATCATCATCATCAAATTCCTGCCATGTACCCTCAAGGGGTGTACAGGATATGATAGTACCACCTATGTCTTGGTCTTCCTCTGGGTCGTTTTGCTGCCAACCTGGCAGAGAACACTTGTTTTGCTAATCTTTGCTCGCCCATTCTGTTTAAGTGACCATACCACCTGAGATTAGCTCTGCTGACGCATTCCTGGATGCTGACAATGTCAAGTTCTTTCCTAATATCCTCGTTTTTAATATGATATTGCCATTGATGCCATCTGTTCACGCCTATAATCTTTCTCAGGACTCTCATATCTGCGGTCTCTAGTCTTAGATCAAGTCTTTTACTTCTGACCCAGCTCTCAAATCCATAAGTTAAAACTGGTTTGAACACTGTCTTGTACACAGCTAATTTAGTGTTCCGACTAATTTCTCTCTTATTCCATATGAATTTATTCAATTGACTTCCCACCATACCAGCTTTGCTGATTCTGTTGTCTATTTCTATATTTAATTTACCATCTTCACTAAAAATCGTGCCTAAATAGCTGAAATGTTTTACTTGTTCCACAGGTTCTCCATTCACAACACAGTTGACATTTTCAATGATTCTGCCTATTTTCATTGTCTTTGTCTTTTTATTGCTGACATTCATACAATATCTATTACAACAGCTATTCAATTTAGTCAGAGAATCTTGCAGACTTGTAGCAGATTTATTTAGAAGTATAACATCATCCGCATAAAGCAAAGAGCTGACATTAACATCTCCAATTTTGATATCAGGTTTAATACCACTCTCCTTCATAATGTGATCTATATAGATAATGAATAACAGAGGGGATAATGTACATCCTTGTCTCACACCAGATTTAACATTAAACCATCTTCCTGTACTTCCTTCAATTCTAACTGCTGACTTACAACTCAAATAAAGACTAAGTATTGCTTGATATAATGCCCCATTGACACTGTATAACTGCAGCATATTGAATAGCTTCTCTCTTGGCACCTTGTCGTATGCCTTTTCCAGATTGACATAACTTAAATACAGATCTCTGTCATATTATTCCCATGATTTCTCAATTATTTGTCATAAAGTGAAGATCTGATCATGACAGCCTCCATTTGGCCTGAATCCAGCTTGTTCTTCACCAAGCTTTTCTTCCACAATTCTTCTCAACCGTTTCTCAAGTATACTTGCATAGATCTTGCCAGGAACACTCAGTAGGGAAATACCTCTGTAATTCTGACATGCAGTTTTATTTCCCTTTTTATATATGGGTACTATGAGAGCTCTACTCCAGTCATCGGGAATTCGTCTCTCTGTCTAGGCTTTCTGAACTATGCAGTGTAGCCACTGTAAGACTCTTATACCACCATACTTCAGCATTTCTGGTCGAATATCATCTACTCCTGCTGCCTTTCCACATTTCAAGCCTTTGATGGCTTTTTCTACATCTAGTACGGATATGTATTCCTGACTGCATGACTGGTCAGTGTTTTTTACCACTGTGCTGTCATCACTGCTTGTTTCATATAGCAGTTTTTCAAAGTAATTACTCCATACTTCAAGGATATCTTTTTCTCCCGTTTTCATGTCACCTTTATCATCTCTAATTCCTTTTACAGCACTCTTCAAGCTTCTTCAACAACCTCCAGAATATTTTGCCACCTTCTTGATATTTATTTTCTATATTCTTGCCAAAGTCCTCCCATGACTTTTGTTTAGCTAGTTTTACACAGTGTTTAGCATTCTTGCATTTGTCTCTATATTCTCTAAGAGCATAAGCTGACTTATTTGACAGGAACTTTTAGTATGCTTTCTTCTTTTCCTTCACTGCCTCTTTAACTTCCTGTGTCCACCAGGGAGTTCTGATTTTTTTATCCTTACAGATAACCTCACCACATGCCTCTCTGGCAGAATCAATCAATGTTTTCTTCAGAGTTTGCCACTGAATCTCCAAGGTTTGATTCCTGTTCTCAAACTCTTTCATTTTTTCTTCGATAATCTTTGTGTATTTTAGCCTACAGTTCACATCTGAGAGCTGCTCAACTTTTATTCGCTTTAAAACTTTCTTACATATTATTCTTTTCAATATGAAATTCAATTTTATCCTGCTCAAGGCTAAATAGTGATCACTTTCAATTTCAAATACTCTGTACACTCTGGTATCCTGCACCAGGGAGAAAACATCACTATCAACAATAACATAGTCAATGAGACCTTTCTTATTCCTTGCCTCTTCTCTCCATGTGAATTAGTGCACATTTTTATGTTGGAACGTGGTGTTAGTAATAACCAGTCCATGTCCTGAGAAGAAATCCAACAGATATTTGCCATTATTATTAGCTTTGCTCTTTTCTCCAAATTTTCCCAAAATATTTTTGTATGTCTGACAATCATTTCCTACTCTGCTATTTAGATTCCCAACAAGGACCAACTTTTCCTTTTCATTTTTCATTGTGTCAGTTGCTTTTTCTAAAGCCTCAAAAAATTCCTCCACTTCTACCTTAGTAGAACCTTCTGTGGGACCATAGGCACAAATAAGTCTCATTGTCCTGTTCTCCATTCTCATATTTGCCCACATTACTCTACTTGAGACTGACTGCCATTCAAGAAGATTAGCCTCATATTTTGTGTTGAATACTATGGCTACTCCTTCTTTTCCTTGATTGTCATTGCCTGAATATAACATTTTGTATTTATTGCTCAGAAAGATCTCACCAGTTTTGGTCTTTTTTGTTTCAGTCATCCCTAATATGTTGATCTGGTACTTATCTAATTCCTCAGCTATCTCCATGTCTTTGCCATTCAGGCTTCTTACGTTGATAGTACCGATCTTTAACTCTGGTGATGTTGAGTTGGGGTTTATTTTCCGATTTCTTCCAGTAGCTGACTTTTCGCTGTTCGCCCTGGTTCCCTGGCGAAAACAATGGGGGCCTTGTTTAACCGGGCAATGCCCCAGCCGGTATGAAATTTTGTCATGTTGTACCATCATTCTATATTTTTGTTTAACCAATAAGAATACAATTTGGTCGGCTAAATCTCAAATTGCCAGCCCATCCTCGTCCGTTCAGTATCAAAGTAGATACCCAACAGGGTGCACCACGAGAAGGTGAGGATTTGACATTAGGACAGAAGCCCTGGTCGGTTCTCCGCATTCCTTTAAAGGCTATGTTTCTCCTCTCAGTTATACAGCTTTGACCCTTAAGCACCCCCACAGCTTATCATAGAGTGCTTAATCCTATCTTCATTGTTTGTAGATTGTAAATTTTCCTTTCATGCTGTCACAGACAGATAACTTGGTTTCTTAAAAACATGATCACAGCTTATCATAGAGTGCTTAATCCTATCTTCATTGTCTGTCGATTGTAAATAGCTGTTTTGCCTATTTTGTGGAATGGAAAATCTGAGTTTCCAGGAGGAACCAACCTTACCACTTCCATATACTGATCCCAATTGGTCTCGAGTCCAGAGCTAACTCACCTTCACTTGAAAAGCCCTACTAAAGGTTCTTCTTATCCTAGAAGGGATCAAAACCAGGTCTTTCCAAACAAATGGCATCGTCCATATCTACCAACTATGAGACTATTATTATTATGACACTGCTTTCCATAAATTAAGGAATAAAGAGAAAATTCATGATAACTCAAAATCTGTGTGATAAATTTTTATGCAATTCGATGAAAAGCAACACGATATAAGATTTGATAGAAACACTCACTGTAATTGTAAAGAAATGGTTAATTCAGTGACAAATGGATACATGAAGACAGTGGTCAAAAACAATAGGTCCAAATGAGATTTCAGAGTGCTTCAATGAGGAATGTGGTCACCCCCCCCCCTCACAGTGATACAGTGCACACAGCTATGTTTGGTGCTGTTTATAATGGTGTCCAGGAGCTCAGTTGGTAATAGCAACCATTGCTCCTTCAAAGCTCTTAGGAGAGCTCCTTCAAAGAACCTCTCACCCTCCTTGTTGCTATTCTATGCATGTATGAAGAACATACAGGCATACATAGTGGAAACATGAATGCTGCAATTTATAGACGAGTTCCTGGACCCCATATGTTCTGTATGTGGGTGCAATAGGTGAGACATTTATCTTACAATATGCTAAAGCTCATCCTCATCGAGTGAAGCTTGTGGACCAATATCTTCAAGAAGATATTGGTCCACAAGCTTCACTCGATGAGGATGAGCTTTAGCATATTGTAAGATAAATGTCTCACCTATTGCACCCACATACAGAACATATGGGGTCCAGGAGCTCTTGTCTATAAGCCACAGCATTCATGTTTCCACTATGAAGAACATACAGGTCGATGCCTCCCCAAACTGTCATCTTCCCTTTACTATAAGTGACCCTTACATGGATATTAGAGGGATGATAATGTGTTCCTGATTCTCTCCAGATCAGAACATGCCTGGTACCACTTTGTAGAGCAAATCAAGAACTGCCTGTAAAAAATACTGATCCCAATTGGTCTTGAGTCCAGTTGATGTGGAGCCTGGCTCATTTCAAATGTTTTCTCCCATGATGTGGGGATAAGGGCACACAGACTACCAGTCGTCTAGCATACAGACCACCTTTGTGAAGCCTTCTGTGCACAGTGGAAGCATATACCAATGTTCCCGTAACCGGTGTGAGATCAGATTGTAGCTGATTTGGGATAGCTCTCCTGTTTCGATGATCAGATAATTGGAGAAATTGGCCTGCTGCAGCTGTGGCCAGTAGCTTTCCTTCACTTCATCTCTGGGATGATGTTTTTAACTTGTTGGCCGAGTGGTTTGCGTACCCGCTCTCCAGCCAAAAGGCTGCGGGTTCGAATCCCGCTGTGGGCATGGATGTCTGTGAAAGTACTAGTGGTGGTAGTCGGCAGTAGAGGGTGTTAAATGATAAAGGTTGGTGGAGTGGTGAGACGAAGAGTTGTAGAGTTGATGCCATCCCTCGATGAGTCTTTGGACTCCCTGGAGGTGTGATATAATAATAATAAATAACTGTTCTAATTGGTTCCACAGTCTGTGAACCATGGAAAGACTTATGCAACCATCTGGCTACCTCTGCCTGACTTTGGCTGAACTCTAGTCTTACAATGGCTCGCCATCTGAATTCATCAGTTAAATTATGTCTTGCAGCTATATTCAAGAATTTTGCTGTCACGAAATGTCTTGTTCTCACTCCAGACATGAAATGGAAAACCACTCCAAAATGCCTACTTTTATGCCATGGATCATTTGCATATATCACTGAGTTACCACTCATTTGTGTCATTCTTTACATAATGTGATATGATATGTGTTTTGTTATTTTAATTTTTCTCTTTGTTCCTTAATTTATGGAAACCAGTGTGTTATTATTATATTGATGATAATGTTTGTGGGTCTGTGTGTAATGTAAGACTTGTTTAGTTCAGCCATCTGGGCAAAATAGTAACATGTTTATCAACTTTCATAGTGATATTAATCACTAATAGCACTGATAGTCCCAAGCGAAGGGTAAAATGTTAAAATCTGAACTTACACTGAGTAAACACTCCTCAGTTTGACATCTGTGATGGTTTCATAAACCCTTGTAAGCAATTAGAAAACAAACAAAAACAACAGCTTATGACAATAACTAGATATCATTTAAATACTGGAGTTTCAGCTAAAAAACTGATAGAAATGATGTTGAGTTTTCTTGGGTTAAAATGTCTATTTTCTCAGGTTAAATTATTCCATAAACAATGAGATCAAATGGTAATAGCTTACATTAGCTGATTTGGGTTATATCTTGTGTTAATAGTATGTTACATGTGTTAACATAAGCAAAAGAATGGCTATATTATTGATAATAGATATTTGCTTCATTTATATATAATGTATTATTAAACTTTTTGTATGTTCTGGTTATGATGCTATTTATTGAAACTTTGTCTAAAAGAGGTTCAAGAACACGCTCTACAAGCTGGAATTGTGGAGGTATTATTACAATATTTGGAGAGATTTCACTCTGATGAAGACATTGCCACACATTGCATATATGTTTTAAGCTATTTGGCTGATTTTGGTAAGTAAATTTGTGAAAAAACAAACTTTTCTACCTTATTTTGTTTTTAGTTTGCTAATTGAAAAATTAATTTTCTATTTAGATGAATCTCATTTTAAGCATTTGAATTGTCCACTGATTTAATCTATATAACCATTATGTTGTTCATTTCAGAGCAACCAATAGCAAGAGCTTTCTTATAGGTTTTACAATGATTTTAATGAGTGGTTTTGAAATTTTGTATATACACAAAATCATGACATATAATCAAATTGAATAAAAGGTATAAAACTCTCTTTAAAAAGAGATCTTACCGAAGTCAAACTTTAAGCTTTGTTGCCATTGTCTAAGCAAAGCTAAATAAATTGGGTTGTTGTTGTTGTTGTCGAGTCCATTGAAGAGCTTCTAAATATGACTGTGGATCTGTAGAACTACTTTGGCAATCTGTTGAACTTTGATGGAGTAGAGCTTTTCTCTAGGGTTATTGTCAATTTTCTGTAGAGCAGCAGCAATTGCTGGACAAGAATAGATATCGGCAGGTGTTAGTTCAACTCCTGGACAGTTCTTGCATGTTTCATAGCTCCCACTACAGTCTGGCTGTATTTTCATGCCTTTAAAATATTCCGTTCTTAGTCTGGTGATGATTGTGGTTATTTCTCTATTTTCATTAATTTCACTGATTTCATTCTTCTTCTTGATAGTTTGTTTTACCAATTTTATTTTGATGACAGAGTTAGCATCAGTTAGTGATAGTGGGTGTAATTTTTGAGGTATGTATCTTGCTTCGTTGGCTAGTCTGTCTGTCTGCTGTTCTGTTACCTTCAATATTTACATGGGCTGGTATCTATTGCAGTGTATAGTTGTTATTTTTCAAATTTAAAGTTATTAGTAGTTCATGAATTTCCTGTGTGAGTTTCGTTTCCTTATTTGAAAAAATAAATCAATGTTTTCAATAAATGCATTTTATTCTCCTCAGTAATAAGTCTTGTATAAACTGTTAAAAGCTCTATCAATTTAAAAAAAAAATTTTTTATGGGAAATGGTATATAATAATAGTGATAATTTTCTGGTATATTTTTGTATACTTGACCATTCAGTTTTCATCTATGATGTAGCTGAATGAACTGTCATATGTGGGTAAACAGTAAATTCAGTTGTTATCATCATCATACATAGATGATGATAACAACTGAATTTAGAAAATTAACAACTGAACATAGAAACTCCATGAAAAGTTACATCATTATTAACTTCCTATCAACAATTTTCCTCCAGATTAGTGTTATCTGTCAACATTCCAATATTATCAGAGCTTATATTTCTGTCTTCTAAGGCACTTTTTAGTGTATTAATCTACCTACATCTTGGGGTTCCTCTGGGTCTTTTTCCTGCCATCCTAGCAAAGAACACTTGCTTAGTTAATCTTTCCTCTCCCATTTAAGTGGCCATACCACCTGATATTAGCTCTGCTTATACATTCCTCAATGCTAATAATGTCAAGTTCTTTCCTAATAGTCTCATTTTTAATATGATACTAATATTGATGCCATCTGTTCAGTCTCCTAATCTTTCTCAGGACTCATATCTGTGGCATTAGCGGTTTTATTTCTAACCCAACTCTCAGATCCATAAGTTAAAATTGGTTTGAACAATGTCTTGTAGACAGCTAGTTTAGTGTTTTGACTAATCTCTCTCTCTCTCTCTCTCTCTCTTATTCCATATAAATTTATTTGGTTGACTTCCTATCATACCAGCTTTGCTAATTCTGCTGTCTGTTTCCATATTTAATTTGCCAAAGAAATATAGCTAAAACCATAGTATAGAAAGCTTACTAAGATTCTTGGGACAGATTTATTAATAAAATAGAAGTCATACATGTAAAACAAGACATAGCCTGCAAAATGTTAAGGAAATTAAACAACGAAAAAGAGATACAGCATAAATCAACATAATACAAGAGAAACAATGGATAGAACATTATCAGAATTTATGGTATTATTACCCAAATTTAATAACAGAAATCAGCACTGATATAGAACCAATAAAATTATTAAATTATTTAAGGAATTTACAACGTATACTGGAATATTAATTAAAAGAAACTTTAATAAATACTTCCTATATTTCGGCAGTGTCACTTTGCCATCTTCATGGGAACATACAAATATGACAAACCTCAACAAATTCGAGTGCATGAGACTGCCCCAAATTTGGGAGACTTACATCATGAGAACATCAGTCCAATGGCCAAGACAACCCAATATAGCCCACTGGGGGGGGGGGGGGCACCATTAGGACTTTAGGAACAACAATAGTGTCTTATCTTCTGCCTCATTTGCTTTTTGTAGTGCCTGCATGCATGTGTCATATTTGTTCCCATGACGATGGAAACATAACGTTCCTATTTGTTCCCATGACGATAACAATGGAAACCAAATTGTCCTAGGACCATCAGATAATGCTACAAGGATTAGAGGAGTCAGTTTCATCATAAAAAAGACAACTAAAAATATTCTTTCTTGCACAATCCACTCTGTATGACTAGGAACTACTAAAATTAAAAATAGGAGAATCAGTAACAATAAAAATAATAATAGTTTATGTACCTACTTCAACAGCTGACATAGAAGAAATAGAAAACTTCTATGAATGCCTACGAGAAACATTACAGAAGAAAACAACACACACTATAGCGTGTAGGGATTTCAATGCAAAGATGGTTACAGGATCTAGTGAAGAAAAATACATTGAACCATCAGTGAAAGGGGAAAGAAATGAACGAGCTAAACTTTTTTGTTGAAGCAGAAAGGCTTTACATTATGAATAGTTTTTTAAAAAGAGAACTGGAAAAAGATGGACTTGGCGATCTCCAAATGGAGAGACAAGAAATGAAATTGATTTCATCCTAACAAATTGCAAAAGAATAGTAAAAAATGTTTGAAGTCGTAAAAAACCTACTGTGATATTCATTCAGATCACCGTCAAATAAGAACCACCCTCAAAATACATGGAAAAAACGAAGAACATATACGAGCACAGTCCAACTGTGCAAAATACTCAAAACAGATAAATTCAGAAAAAATGTGGAAGATACTGACTGGAAATTAAAAAATGACATTGACGAAGATTTAACAAATTTTAATAATCATTTACTGAATTGCAAAGAAAGAGCCTCCTAAGACCTGGGAATGCCTATCAGCGAGAATGATAGACCTATTGAAGAAAGGAAGACAACTGTAAGATACAGGAAAAGACTGTTTAGAATATAAAGATCTGTAAACAACTGAGGCAGAATATCAAAGATAACTATAATGTGTATAGAATGACAAAATTATCAGAAACAGCTAGGCTCTGCAGTAGCTTAAGAAAAAGTAGAAAAAGAAATAAGTATAAGCCATCCACTACCATCAGCCTTCATAGATAATCAAGGAAACAGGCACATAAATAGAGGTGAAATGGAAAAATAATAAAATCATTTTATGGAACCTTTACTCATCTAAACAAGTAGTCACAGTTCCAATACTAGATAATATTTTGGAATACCACCTGTCCTACCGGAAGAAGTAAAAAAATGGCTATCCACCATATGAAAACTGACCGATCACAGGAATTGACGGTTAAAAATCTGATGAATTATAGAATAACCGGTGGAGTCATTCTAAACAGAATACAAAACTTCATCAATGAAAACAGCTGAAGAGAACAGGCCAGTTTCAAAAGAAGCTTTTGGACAATAGATCACATTCAAACTATTACTCAACTAACAGAAAGATGCAGAGAATACCAAATGACACTTAGTTTTCTTTTTATAGATTTTAAAAAGGCATTTGACGACTGGTGAACATAATGCAGTATTCCAAGCTTTAAAAGAACGGGGAGTAGAAATAGCATATATCCAGCTCATATATACAAAGAAGGGACAACAAATATCACTCTTTTCAATCATCCAGTTAAAATTAATTTAAGTAGAGGAGTACGTCAGATCAATGTCTTATCACCTAATCCCTTGACATCTACTCTGGACAGCATCAATCGAAAAACTGACATGAAAGGAGGAATAAACATTGATGGTGAAATGTTAAAAATATTCTATTATTTGCTGATGATGTGGTATTAATATCTCAACCCCTAAACTCTTAGAATCAATGCTGAATGATATAATCCAAAACTGCCAAAAAATTGGATTGTAAATACATCCAGACAAAACAAGATGAATGAAAAACGAATACTGTAAAGATTATGCAATTGTTCTAGAATCCCACACCATCGAAAAACTTGAAAATTACATCTGCCTTGGACAGCTATAAAAATGAATAATGACATATCAAATGAAATAGCAAGGAGAAAAAGAGCTGCTTGGATGGCTTTCAACAAAATAAAATTAACAGTTATCAACCGAAACATAGATATAGAAATAAGAGCCCATCTTAATAGTTACATCCTACTAGCATTAACTTATTGCTGTGAAACATGGAACACAACTTTAAAAGAAGAACAAAGCTTAATAACAACTCAATGTGCAGTAGAAAGAAGAATGTGCAATATAAGTAAAATATACCACGTAAGACACAGAAATCAGGAAGAAGCCTGGACTCAAAGATGTAATAAAAGCAATTTACAACAGCAAAAGTAGATGGGCAGGACATCTCACCATAATGAGAGACAACAGATGGACAGTCGTTAGAGTAACAAATTGATATCCGAGAGAAGCCAAAAGGAGACCTGGAAGACCGGCCTTGAGGTGGGAAGATCCAATGATCAAGAAAGTTGGAAGAAAATGGAGAAGAAAGGCTTAAGACAGAAATAGTTGGATTCTTTTTGACTTACAGTCATAGAGAAATCTTGACTGAAATCACAGGTCCATCAAGGTAATGACAGTTGGTTTGGGTGATTTATAGCCTTCCTCAATGAGTCCTTCCCTGGAGGTTTTAGATAATAATAATCATATAGGCAACATAATGTATTGGCACTGGCAGCAAGTTTATACATTAGGCCAATAGCAGTCAACATGTTAATGTACACTCATTCTTTTGGCATTGTTTCACTAATAATTCTTTGGTTATGTTTTTCGTGTATTAAGTTCATAATGTGATGTAATATTTATTAATATTGTTGATGGACATTTTTATATCAGGCTGTTAATGATTTTATTGATTTGTTAATTATTTATGCCTTTAAATTTTCTGTTTGTTATCCTAGACCCTGGGAAAACTAGACTAATGGATCAGTCAGTATTGTCTGCACTTGTTAATATGCTTAATAAAGATTTACAAGAAGAAGTTCTTGAATCTCTTCTGGAATTATATGGAAATCTTGCAGATAATGGTATATTTCAGTATATTATTCATTCATAATTTGAATTTATTTCTAGAATAAGTGAAGAATGTGCACAAATAATATTAGTGGTCTTTGAAAGGTTCATTTGTAGAATTGTGGGATAAAGTTTCTTTTCTTTTTAACATTAATGCCATAAATGGACTAAGGATTATATAATCCACTAACCCTACTCTAGTGATCAAACATTGAACATTTTCAAACTGTTTCAGCCTCTGATTAAGTAGGGTGTAGTCTCATTCACACTAGGTGATGACATTAATTTACCACTTAGGCATTCACAAAACGTTCATAGATTCAATTCCATGGCTTGCTGGTTAGAGAGTACACCATCCACTATGTCAACCATGACAACATTTGCTAAGTAATAAAAATATGCTTTCCAGACATCACAGAATAGCACCTTCTGTTTTATCATAATCCTTAAACAAAAGATACTGTTCTGTAGTGTGTGGTCCACTTTGACTTTTCACACCTAACATACTGTACATTTAACTAAGTGAATTTCACTCTTTTATAGTTTACTAGCATTAGCTAGTAAAGTCTAGTTTCTTAATGAAAACACTATGCATAACACAAGTTAATAAAAAGATAAATTCAGTATTATAATAAGAACTTGGCATATTAGCTAAAAGGAAACATAACATATTATGTGAGTGAATGTTACCTAAGGAATAACTTGATCAGTCGCTACTGACATAGCAGTGGAATCTTTGAAGGCTTTCGATGTGTCACACTCATAATGTAAAATTTCACTATGACAATTATACTAATACTCTCAGTGTAACTGCGTTGGTCATCTCTGGGTCTTTTCACTATGTTGGGCAGCTCTTTTTCTTAATAGCTATCAAAAGTGTATATATATATATATATGCCAGCCTGCAGGCCCGGCGTGTGCGAAGTGTGCAATATACACAGCCGCCGCAGAAGAAAAGGCGCCTAAAAGATGTCAAAAAATATGAGATAAGAGTTTAAACGAACAACGAATGGTACAGAATGATACATATAATTATGAATATACGTCATCTTCCGTTCGGGCACATTCAGATCTTCCTGGAAACGAACAAATAAATTCTGAAATTGTATCCTGGACCCGATTATATCACTTAATATTTTATTAAAATTTACAAAAATATACCGAAAAAGTTACGAAAAAGAGCATTACAGAATGTGATAACATGGAAGACCAACAATTGGAAGAAAAATGTAGTTCATTAGAAAAAGCATTAAGTGACAAAGAAAACAAGGACATTGAAGCAGAAGAACTGTAAACAGAGCTGAAATTATTATCTAGAAAAATTGAAGAAAATAGTACACCAGAAATGGTTTTGAAGTGGATTTATAGCAACAACCTTGAAGAACTCTTTGCAAATTCACTGATTGCATTGAGAATACTATTGACTTTGCCCATTTCAGTTGCTAAGGGAGAGAGAACATTTTCTAAATTACAATTAATAAAGAACTACCTGCGATCAAGCATGAGTCAGGAAAAACTGAATGGTTTGTCACTAATTTCAATAGAAAATAATATTGCTCAGTCTAACAACATTGATGTACTTCGACAGGATTTCTCTAAAATGAAAGCCAGATGAGTCCCTTTTAGCAAAATTAATGTAAAGAATATTTGAATAAATCTCTTAATTTTATATTGCTATTTTATATTATTTTGAAAATGTATATAACTTGAAAAAATTTGTATAAGCAGGACTAATCTGTAGGTAACATCATACTGTAAAGCTTTTTTCATTTATTTTTCATTTCATGTTCATTTTATTCACACTTTATTCAAAAAAAACTTTTTTGGAAAGCGCCAAACATTAATTGCCCACACAAGAAAAATACTATGCACCGGTCCTGCCAGCCTGGTTGGCCGAGTGGTTAGCTCATCCACTCTCCAGCCAAGAGGCTGCGGGTTCGAATCCCGCGTAGGTATGGATGTTTGTGATTGCCCTCTCCCAATATCGACTGGGTCACCATCGGAGTAGTAGACCCAAAGCCTCCTGCAGTGGGAGAGGCCTTCACCCTGCAGTGTGTAGAAAAATAGGCTGTTTTTTATATATATATATATATATATATAATAAAAAGTGGACAGAGGAATAATTGAAGTAATGTGCTAAGATTATGAAGAAGATCTAATTTGGGCATCTGGTTATTGGATTTGGAGATTTGGACTAATCCATAAAAAAGGAAGCACCAAGAAATACTATGGAACAATAGCATTAATCTTAAGTGCAAGTAAAATCATGCTCTACCTTATCAAAGAAATAATTAATAATCACTTGGAGGCTCATATCTGTTTAGAACAGACAGGCTGGATTTGTGAAGGAAAGAGCGTCATGGGCCAGATCTCAAATCTCAGATACCTTATTGAGAATTCAATAGCTCTGCTTACTTATGCTTTATTGAATTCACCAAAACCTTTGATTCCATAAATTGATGTGGAATTGATGGAAATTAATTCCACATCATAAATTGATCTGGGAAATAATGTCTAAGAGTGGCTTTCCTCAACATCTTATCCAGTTAATAAGTTAACTTTACAACAATAAAAAATCTGGAGTATGAATAGGAGTAAGGCAAAGTTGCATATGATTGTATACTCTCTCTCTCTCTCCTGGACTATTCAATACCTGTTGGAAGGAAAACATCAAGAGATCTCTGGATGACTGGAATAGAGGCATAGTAATAGGCAACTCAAGAATCAGTAACTTAAGATATGCAGATGACATAGTACTAATAGCAGAAAATGAAAAGAGTATGAATGAACTCTTTGGAAGAATAGAAAGGCATAGTTTGGCAAAGAAAATCTTTATACTAATTGGACATATGGACCAATATTAGTAAAACAAAGCTGTTGATCTTAGATAAGAATCATAATGGAAATACTTCAAGATGCTTACAAACATAGATAAAGTTGATTACTTTATCTATCCAGACTCATTATTCTCTGCCAATGAGAGTCATATAGAGGAAGAAAGAAGACAGACTGCAATAGCTCAGCTCCTGGAGATCTGGAAGAATAGAAAAATATTTATTAACACAAAGAGCAAGTTGGTCTAATCTTTAGTCTTCTCTATGGTTCTTTTTTTTTTTTTTTTTGGCTCAGAGTATTGGATATAGAAAAGAACCAACCTAAGCATCAGTGATCAATTAAATCTTGAAATGAGTCTCTGCAACATGGCGGAGAGAAGAATCCTCCGATATTTTGGACGCATCTCAAGAAGAAAGGTAGAGAACATTGAAGAAAAATCTTCATGCATGGCAGGATGCCAGGAGATAGTAGAAGAAGTAGGCCCTATGGGAGATGGCTAAATCAAATTCCTTCTTCTACTGGGCTAAAGGAGGATGCACTTAGAATGACAAAAGATGAAGACAAATGGAGATGGCTAAAACATCAGGTCACAAGTCCTCAGTCATTCAAAGATTGACTAAGAAGAAGAATATATATATGTCCAACACATGAGACGTTACTGAACCTATAACATGATAGTGCAATTTGTAGGCAACAATTAAAGGATGAGTAACCTATTGATATTTTTTTGAAGAGCTAGAGGTTATTATAGTTGGTTGTGAACAGTTCATTAGGAAAGCAGATAATAGAGGCACACAGAATGAAACAGGAAGATGAGAAGCAGGCTGATGTGGTCTGAGTTGGACTGTAAAAGAATGTTGAATAGCTACTGCTCATATTTTAATAGAAGACAGAAGTTTGCATATGAAGACATCACTCACAAACTTATACAAGAATGGGAGTTTTGTCAGGTGTTCTGTCATATACCTCTTCACGTGTTTCACATCATAAAAATTGGTTCATGAAACTTTTTAATGTCTTGAAATAGAAAAAAGTTATAGGAGCAAGACCTGGCAAATAGAATAGATATTCCATCATTGGATTTGCTTCTGAACCTAAAATTGCTTCAAGTATGAGGGTGAATTTGAAGAAGCATTGTCACGATAATGAATCCATTATGGAATCAGAGCGCTGGTCTTTTGTAGTGGGCTCTTTTTTCTCTTAAATGCTTCATATTATCTTTTTAGAGGTGCTGGAAATCAGCATTTTTCATTTTAGCACACATTGGGGAGTTGTGGTTGTAGATTATCATTTAGTTTCAGGGTTGAAAGTTTGTAGGTACAAAATACAAAAAAAGTATTTTGTACCTACAAGTTACCTACCTGAAATTTAATTATGTGCAACTTCACACAGTTCTGTGTGATGCCTCGAAAGGGTCCCTCCCGGCGCCTACAGCCCCCCCCCCCCCCGAGTTACAGACTGGTAGGCCAGTTTTCCTTGAATTCTGATGACTCAAATTTTAAAAACTCGAAGGGGGGGGTCCACCCTCCACTCCCTGGCGCCTACGGCGTCCAACCCCCCGAGTTCCGGACTGGTAGGCCGGTTCTCCTTGAATTCTGATGACTCAAATTTTAAAGACTCGAAAGGGGGGGGTTTCGGTGCCTACGCCGCCCAATCCCCCAAGTTCCGGACTGGTAGGACAGTTCTGCTTGAATTCTGATGACTCGAATTTTGAAGACTCGACACTCAGGATAGTCCCTGAGTTTCAAAACGTTTCAAAAAAGTGACACAAAAACGTTACAAAAAAAGGCTTATCATTTTATATTATACAGTAGATATAGATATCATAATAAAAGAAAATTTACACCCTGTCTTATATCAGATTATTTAAATGACATAAGTGCTCCTGAGATAATTTTTATCACTATTACCTGATGCCTTAGAAAAGGTCTGAGGATGCCTTGGGCAAAAAAAAAAAAAAAATCTGATACTACTGCTCTAAATAGTTATTAGAGCCCCCCCCCCTCTGAGCTGTTTTTGTTGTGTACACATTATCTTTTGTTATTTTTAGTATTTTATATCATGAAACTTAGTATTCATCTATTTTTTTATATTTTTACTAGACAGAGTAAAGCTTCATTTGGCAGAATTGGGCTTGTGTGATCACTTATTAGAATTAATGGAAAAATATAAAGCAAAATCCCACGAAGAGGAGTACCAAACAATCTTTAAGAATGCTAGTGATTTAATTATATCAATCTTAACAGGAGGTATTATTGTTTATTTTTTATGCATTATATAATTATAAGCTGTATAAAATAAATCTCTTTATTATAAAACACCAGTGAAAGTTTGTTTCTAAATCTGACCATAGTGTATACAAATATGATGACTGTACTGTATAAGAATATAAACAAGTTAAACGTTAAAAGTAGTTATACATAATTTAAAACTGAACTAGCAAATGTCCAGAATACTTGAACTCTGTTTTTCATGTTTGTCACTCTAATAGGTTATTGAATAACTTGAAATTCTTTCAAGTTTAGCATGCCTTTAATTATAATATGCAGTAATTTACAGTATTCTTACTGTATTTCTGATTAAGCCCTTCTCCTCTGTCATTGTTGCAGGGTTTTTTTTTGCTTTCTTTTACTTCCTTATAACCACATTGCACCAAAGATGGCCAAGAAACTTTGTAGAAACTCTCACTTGAATATAAATTAATTTCACCTATTAAGCTTCTGTGGCTGAAATTCGTTATTTAACAAGTTTCCTGAACTATGACATACTTCATCAAGAATAAAATCTTTTAATTAAATTTTTTTTATATTTAATTAACAAATTTAATTAAAAACAAATGTTTTAATTTAATAAAACATAGACATGCATGCGTGTGTGTCAACGATATATTCTTAGTGCTCCTTAGTATGGAACGTGGACTTCCTTCACTTCTACTTTTTCATGAGTGCCTGAATCATCAACATCCTAACATAAAATTCACCTATGAATTAGAATCCAATGGTTCACTCCCATTTCTGGACTTTTTACTAAGGAATTGGGTCAATTAAAAGTCTCTTTATTTCAAAAGCCTATGCATATCAGATATCTACATGCCTCATCCCATCATTATAGACCTCAAAAATTGGGTATTATTTCCACACTAGTAGCAAGAGCCCGCCAACTCATCACTGACAAGGATGAAGTAGCTAAAGAACTTCAACATTTAAGAAACACTTTCCTCCAAAATGGCTATAATGACCATGCCATCTCCAGACTACTCAACCAACATGAGACCAGAGAAATTTCTAATGAAGAAGAAAACAGAGGATTCATCATGCTCCCATATATTAGCTCTATTTCCATAAACTAGCAAAAATACTTAAGGAATATAAAATCAAAGTAGTATTTATCCCTTTTATCAACATGAAATCACTGCTTTGATCTGCAAAACCTTGACATAGCCCACTTCAGTATCTGGGTTGGGTGTTTGTTGGCTATGATGTGACTGCCAGTCCTCCTACTATGGACAGACAGAAAAATCAATTGAATAATGCCTTGAAGAACACCATAAAAGTGAAGCCTTAGCTTTGTCATCACACGTGCTCTCTTCAGCTAGCCCACAAGATGCTTTGCAAATCAGATATCAAGTTTTATGGGATAAATGAGAACTATTACACCATTGCTATGCTACAACAGAGAGAAAGAAAAATCTTGAGAGTCTTTGGAAATAGTATTAGATCCTAAACATCTAAATATTAACCAAAGTATTAACTTGTCTGAGTACATCCTAGCCTTCATTAGTCAAAAACATGTTCACGTGAATGCGTAAACATGCAAAACTTTCTGAACAATTAGAAATATTTTAAAAAACACGAGTCACTTCTATAACTACATAGTGGTTGTCACCTTTGTTATTCCTTACTGTTTTGTCTACTTGTTTGTATATTTACACCTGAAGAAATCCTGTGAAATTAGGATGAAACATTGTGTTTCCAATTAAAATGAATGTTATCAAATTATTCCGGTGTCCTGCCTTATAAACTTTAGTCATATATATATATATATATATATGTGTGTATACACACACACACACACACACACACATATAGAATAGTTAAACTTATGGTGCACGTTGTGCACCATGATTTCAGACATGTGGCTTATTGTTGAGTTGTTCTTTGTAATGTCTGTCATAACCTATTTCTCAGCTTCTTAGGTCTTTCATGTTTGCATATTATAGTTGGTTTAAAATAAGGTTTTGATTTTTGTTGCACTGTGTTAGACAACATATCATTTCAGTGGCTTTTTTGAATTTACAAACAGCTGTTGAACATACAGCATTCATGTGAGTTGCCAAAGTACCTGATGGTTTTCGTTGGTAATGTGAAAAGTTTGGCCAGATTTGTGTTTACCTTTTCCCTTCATCTTTAATATTTTCTTTCATATGAATCTCTCCTGAGAATCCCATCTGTCTAGCATAACTGATACCATGCTCAAGAAAATTTTATATATATGAGGTTGTTTGCAAAGTTTTTGGCCTGGTCATAGAGGTGGCACCTGAATCACTAAAAAATGACATTCTAACCTTTCATCTTTATTATGAACATATGAGAAATGTAAATCCTCTGTTGAATAGTTTTGTTTAGTAGCTCATAAGTGTTGTGTTGAATACTTAAAAAAAAAAAAAAATAGAAAATACTGAACATTGTACTATCATTGGATATTTCATGAAGAATGGTTCTGACATTCCTACTGCAATTAAAACTGTCTTCAGTGGAATCTGATCATTCATTTTTTTTTTTATTTTATGGTAAAAAAAGTGGACAGCTTTATTTAAGCAAGACGAAGATGACACTTGCAGTGGATACTAGCCCTTAGCAACAAATGAAGAAACTATTGAAAAAAATCCACTTTATGGTATTGACTGCCCAATTGAAGTGCACAAGATTGGTGAGGCTATGGGCAGCTGAATTTTGAGACATAATGAATATTGAGACAACTGAATGGGTGCATCACATCCTAACCTATGAATTGGGTGCATCAAAGGTACTTGCAAAGATGCTGCTGTGTTTGTTGGTACCAGAGTAAAAACACATTCGATGTCAAATTTCAAAAGAGTGTTTAGAGCATTTTATAAAGAATCCATCTGCTCTTCTGAGGAAATTTATGACCACTGATGAGACTTGTATCTACCACTGTAAACAAAAAAACTGTCAAAAGCATGAAAACATCCTGAGTTTTCACTTTCAAAGAAAGCAAAAGCAATTACATGGCTTTTGCTTTCTTTGCTAGCAATGTCACCATGGCTAGCAAAGTCATGGTGACATTTTTCTGGGCTTATAAGGATATAATAAGGATCCGATTATCTTCTAAAAGGCTAGACTCTGCTGACCTTCTATAACAATTGCATGAAAAAATTCTTGAGAAAAGATTAGAAATTGCCAAGAAAAAGGTGCTGTTTCATCATGACAGCGTACCAGGAGATTATGTTAAAAAATAAACAGGAAAGAAATATAATTAGTTTGTTTCTATGTCAGGTTGCACACTTTTTAAACATCCCCTGTACACCTAGTGTCTTAAGTTGTGAATGGAGTTGTTTTGGTGACATTAGCATGATAAAGACTTTTGTCATTGGTATGAAGGCAGCTTTCAAGTTTTAATGCTTTAACATGTTGGCAGAAAGTAAAGATACTGTACCTTTGCTGTCTACATTTTTTTTGTATATGTGCCAAAACATTTGATGGTGATTGTAAAATGTTATAATTTTAAGATTATTGTTATTCTTTAGGAGTGCTTCCTTAATGTAACCCATTCTTGTTTCCTTTCGTTATTATCACTTAATGTGGTGTATGATCTATCTTTGAGGGTCTTTATGACACTGTTAATTGAAGAGATTTTTAATTAATATTATTTTAATCCTTTTATTAATCCTACCTGCTGTGCCATTGTTTAAATATAGGATTTTTATTTATTTTATTTAATCTCTTTTTCTAACAATTATTTTTTAATTTCAGAGTGCTTTTATTATATTTATTTATTGCACAAGGGTTCACTCCGATTGGTGCAATGATCTCCTTTTTACTATTTCTTTCAGAATCCAAAAATCACTAACTCAAGACCAAAATACAAAATAAACACATTTAATATAACAAAAACAATATATACACACACTTCAAACACATAACTAAGTACAAATTTAATTGGATCCAAGGCCTTTTTAAAAATAAACTTACACATAAGACTAGACTAAACACTTTGTTTTCACAATGACAAAATGTTCATAGCCAGTTTCTCTCTGTGTCAAGGCCCTTTTACGAAGATATATCACTTTATTCTTCATTTTCACAGGATGCTTTCTCATCACTCATGTAGCACACATTAATTCTTCCTGACTCAATTCTGTCTCTTTTTAGTAGAAATAATAGTTAGATCTGGTGTCCTTAATACAGATGAAACTTCCTAATCAGAGTTTTCTCGAACATTCCTTTAGAACATAAATAGCAATTTTCTTCATTTATTCACTATTGCTTATTGACAGTCTTAACTCTTCCACTTGAAATTCACAGTTCTATGATTCCCTTTTCGGAATCTACTACTAATCTTCCAATTAGCGTTTCCTCAAATATTCCTTTTAAAACATCTATAGCAATATTTTCTTCTATTTATCAATACTTATTCCACTTTGAAACTTCATAGTTCCATAATTCTTTTTTCGGAATATACTATAGATTTTCCTCCGACTGTCACAAAAAAACTCAAATTCCTCTGAATCTAAATATCTGCCGGTCTGTGTTCTAATTTCCTTTCAAACACTCTTCTAGTTTACTCTCCGTTGCCCTGATACCGAACGCTGTTCTTGTCAGCTGTCAATCACACATCAAACTTCTCGGCGAGCATGCGCACTTGATGAAAGTGGCAAGTGAGAAACTAAGTATAATGGCTGACACATTGTCTCCATTAGCGACAAGAGAATGTCTTCATAAAACACAAAACTTAATATTTTAAATTACAATAAATTTGTTTAAAGTAACACAACTATTCAAATCAGGTAAGTACATAAATTTTTAACTGTTTTACATATCATTTTTGACAAAACCATTTCAATAATGGGCACATCGCAAGTGCCAACAGTGCATGTTATGAAACTAAAACTAACAAACATTCTAACATAAACAATTCGTAAAAATATTCAGAATTTTAAATTATGGTTATTTTTAAAACACATTGCTACTGGGTAGGATGATGGTAGGAAGTAGCATGTAAATGTGTTCCATTGTTGATGCTGCAAAAGATAGTTCTGATCAGTTACTGAGATTAGATTATCCAGAATAAAATGTGACCTATTTTCTTCGTCTTCCACTCAAAAGTGTATTTTGTGATTTAAGCTCATCAAGAAATTTGTAAAACTATAAAGCATTTTTTTGAGACCCTACCAGAAAAGGAAAGTATCATCTAACATATCTCAGCCATATTTTAGCCTCATGTGATATTTTTTCATTGGTTATCTTTTGCTATCCATGTCCACTATGCCTGCATAATTTCGGAGGTTTTGCAGCTCCATCATGTAAGTATGAATGCAGAACTCTTGACCAATCAGAACTCTACGTTCCTGTTGAGAGACTATATAGGGAGTGCTGCTAAACTACTTCCCACATCTCTGAAGATGCCATACCCAAAGCAGTCTTTCACCACATAAAGTAACATCATCCTCATCATTCTTACACCTGTCATCTACTTCTTTATTATTACTTTTAAATTTCATGGGGTGCTTAAGGGTCTAAGCTATATAACTGAGAGGAGACCTCCACATACCCTTTAAAGGAATGCAGAGAACCGATCAGGGCTTCTGACCTAATATCCAATCCTCACCTTCTTGTGTTGCACCCTGTTAGGTATCTACCTGGATACTGAATGAACAAGGATGGGCTGGCAATTTGGGATTTACCTGACCAAATTGTATTCTTATTGGCTTAAACCAAAATAAAAAATGATGGTACAACTTGACAGAATTTCATGCAGACTGGGGCTTCGCCCCGGTTAAACAGGACCCCAGTTAATTAGAAGAAACACACGTATAACCCACAGTGAAAATTATTTAATTGTAAATATTTCATCCTAAGTATCTTAGGACATCATCAGTACAGTATTTAAACAAAAATTAGGAATAACATACAGTTAGGGCGCATGATTACAATAGAATCTCATGAAAACGTGCATAACGTGCTAAAGTAGTAAAAAAAAAAAAAAAAAAAAAAAAAAAAAAAAAAAAAAAACCGTTAATTATTTAACACAGTTTTGTATGATAATTTCCCATACTTTAGGAATAGTAAGAACATCGTTGCGGTTTAGGTTTGGTCTGTGTAGTAGGGCTTCAGAACTTTCTTTGTATAAACGTTCATGTTTAAATAAAGATCTATGTTAAAGTTTAGCCTTTTCCCAATGGATCCTATGGTTTGGATTTTCAATTCCGTGTTGAGAGAGGCCAGAACTTCCATACCTTACGTTAAAGGCATCTCAGAACGTCTTTCTAAAATTATGAAGAAATACAATTTTGCCACTACTTACAAACCTATCAACCAAATTTACAACTTATTACCTTCTCCTAAGGACAAATTCTCACCCTTGATGTTACCTGGTGTTTATGAGATTCCATGCTCATGCAAATTATCTTACTTTGGACAGACAGGTAGGTCTGTTCAGAAACACATCTTGGAACATCAAGACCACATTCGTCTTCTTAAACCGCAGAAATCTGGCCTCTCTCAACACGGAATTGAAAATCCAAACCATAGGATCCATTGGGAAAAGGCTAAACTTTTACATCGATCTTTATTTAAACATGAACGTTTATACAAAGAAAGTTCTGAAGCCCTACTACACAGACCAAACCTAAACCGCAACGACGTTCTTACTATTCCTAAAGTATGGGAAATTATCATACAAAACTGGGTTAAATAATTAACGTTTTTTTTTTTTTTTTTTGTACTACTTTAGCACGTTATGCACGTTTTCATGAGATTCTATTGTAAGCATGCGCCCTAACTGTATGTTATTCCTAATTTTTGTTTAAATACTGTACTAATGATGTCCTAAGATACTTGGGATGAAATATTTACAATTAAATAATTTTCACTGTGGGTTATATGTGTGTTTCTTCTAATTATGAACGCACCACAGGTTTCGTTATTTAAAAAAGAACCCAGTTGTTTTTAGCCAGGGAACGAGGGCAAACAGCAAAAAGTCAGCTACTGGAAGAAATCCTAAAACCCACCCATCGCGAGAGTTCAAGATCGGTACAATCAACATAAGAAGCCTGAATGGCGAAGAAATGTAGCTAGCTGAAGAATTGGATAAGTACCAGATTGACATAATAGGGGTGGCTGAAACAAAAAGGGCAAAAACTGGTGAGATCTTTCTGAGCAATAAATACAAAATATTATATTCAGGCAATGACAATCAAGGAATAGAAGGAGTAGCCATAGTATTCAACACTAAATATGAGGCTAATCTTCTTGAATGGCAGGCAGTCTCAAGTAGAGTAATGTGGGCAAATATAAGAATGGGGAACTGGACAAAGACTTATTTGTGCCTATGGTTCCACAGAAGGTTATACTAAGGTAGAAGTAGAGGAATTTTTTGAGGCTTTAGAGAAAGCAACTGTCACAGTGAAAAAGGAGAAGTTGGTCCTTGTTGGAAATCTAAATAGCAGAGTAGGAAATGATTGTCAGACATACAAAAATATTTTGTACATATTTGCAGAAAAGAGCAAAGCTAATAATGGCAAATACCTGTTGAATTTCTGCTCAGGACATGGACTGGTTATTACTAACACAATGTTCCAACATAAAAATGTGCACAAATTCACATGGAGAGAAGAGGTAAGGAACAAGAAAAGTCTCATTGACTATGTTATTGTTGATAGTGATGTTTTCTCCCTGGTGCAGGACACCAGAGTGTACAGAGGATTTGAAATTGGAAGTGATCACCATTTAGACTTGAGCAGGATAAAATTGACTTTCATATCGAGAAGAAGAACACAGAAGAAAGTTTTAAAGCGAATAAAAGTTGAGCAGCTCTCAGATGTGAGCTGTAGACTAAAATACACAAAGATTATTGAAGAAAAAACGAAAGAGTTTGAGAACAGGAACCAAACCTTGGAGGTTCAGTGGCAAGCCCTGGAGAAAACACTGATTAATTCTGCTAGAGAGGCATGTGGTGAAGTTGTCTATAAGGATAAAAAAAATCAGAACTCCCTGGTGGACACAGGAAGTTAAAGAGGCAGTGAAGGAAAAGAAGAAAGCATAATCAAAAGTTCCTGGCAAATAAGTCAGCTTGTGCTCTTAGAGAATACAGAGACAAATGTAAGATAGCTAAACAGTCTGTAAAACTAGCTAAACAAAAGTCATCGGAGGACTTTGGTAAGAACATAGAAAATAAATATCAAGAAGGTGGCAAGATATTCTGGAGGTTGTTGAAGAAGCTCAGGAATGGAGGAAAGAGTGCTTTAAAAGGAATTAGAGATGATAAAGGTGACAGGAAAACAGGAGAAAAAGATATCCTTGAAGTACAGGAAGGTGGTTTAATGTTAAATCTGGTATCAGACAAGGATGTGCATTATCCCCTCTGTTATTTATTATCTATATGGATCACATTATGAAGGAAAGTAGTATTAAACCTGATATCAAAATTGGAGATGTTAATCTCAGCTCCTTACTTTATGCAAATGATTACTTTATGAAATTGTAGATAGGAAGTTAATAATGATGTAATTTTTCATATAGTACTATCATATCCTGTACACCCCTTGAGGGTATATATCAGTAATTGAATGATGATTTAAATTTCATATGTTATTTCATGCATTTAAAATTTTTATTTAAACCCGTCTTGCATCCTTTAGGCTTTATCTTTTTGTAACTTATATCCTTTATGTTCCAATTTTTAGCTGTCATTCCAATACTTTGGTTTTAATTTATTATTCCTATATCTTGTGTTCACCCATTAATTTTTTATGCTGTTGTTTTTATTCAGTACATTTATACTTTGATGTTTATGCATTGTTTTCCATTTCATATTCAAAAATTTTATCCAGTAAGCTTCCATATTTTTAATTTCATATATTTTTCCCCCAAACAATTTATCCTAATCTTAAAGGTGAATTACATCATCATCGTCATCAAATTCCTGCCATGTACCCTCGACGGGTGTACAGGATATGATAGTAATACATGAAAAAAATTACATCATTACTAACTTCCTATCTACAATTTCTCCAAATCAGTCTGTTACTTGTCAAGAATCCAACATTATCAGATCTTACATTTCTATCGTCTAAGGCACTTTGTACCATATCAATCCACCTATATCTTGGTCTTCCTCTGGGTCGTTTTGCTGCCAACCTGGCAGAGAACACTTGTTTTGCTAATCTTTCCTCGCCCATTCTGTTTAAGTGACCATACAACCTGAGATTAGCTCTGCTAATGCATTCCTGGATGCCAACAATGTCAAGTTATTTCCTAATATCCTCGTTTTTAATATGATATTGCCATTGATGCCATCTGTTCACGCCTGTAATCTTTCTCACGACTCTCATATCTGCGGTCTCTAGTCTTTGGTCAAGTATTTTACTTCTGACCCAGCTCTCAGATCCATAAGTTAAAACTGGTTTGAACACTGTCTCGTATACAGCTAATTTAGTGTTCTGACTAATTTCTCTCTTATTCCGTATGAATTTATTAAATTGACTTCCCACCATACCAGCTTTGCTGATTCTGTTGTCTATTTCTATATTTAATTTACCATCTTCAGTAAAAATCGTGCCTAAGTAGCCGAAATGTTTTACTTGTTCCACAGGTTCTCCATTCACAACACAGTTGACATTTTCAATGATTCTGCCTATTTTCATTGTCTTTGTCTTTTTATTGCTGACCTTCATACCATATCTATTACAACAGTTATTCAATTTAGTCAGGGAATCTTGCAGACTTGTAGCAGATTTATTTAGAAGTATAACATCATCCGCATAAAGCAAAGAGCTGACATTAACATCTGCAATTTTGATATCATGTTTAATACCGCTTTCCTTCATAATGTGATCCATATAGATAATGAATAACAGAGGGGATAATGTACATCCTTGTCTCACACCAGATTTAACATTAAACCATCATCCTGTACTCCCTTCAATTCTAACTGCTGACTTACAACTCAAATAAAGATTGAGTATTGCTTCATATAATGCCCCATTGACACCATATAACTGCAGCGTATTGAATAGCTTCTCTCTTGGCACCTTGTCATATGCCTTTTCCAAATCGACAAAACTTAAATACAGATCTTTGTTATATTCCCATGCTTTCTCGACTATTTGTCGTAAAGTGCAGATCTGATCCTGACAGCCTCTATTTGGCCTGAATCCAACTTGTTCTTCACCAAGCTTTTCTTCCACAATTCTTCTCAACCGTTTCTCAAGTATACTTGCATAGATCTTGCCAGGGACACTCGGGGGAAATACCTCTGTAATTCTCACATTCAGTTTTATTTCCCTTTTTATATATGGGTACTATGAGAGCTCTACTCCAATCATCGGGAATTCGTCCCTCTGTCCAGGCTTTCTGAACTATGCAGTGCAGCCACTGTAAGACTCTTATACCACCATACTTCAGCATTTCTGGTCGAATATCATCTACTCCTGCTGCCTTTCCACATTTCAAGCCTTTGATGGCTTTTTCTACTTCAAGTATGGATATGTATTCCTGACTGCATGACTGGTCAGTGTTTTTTACCACTGTGCTGTCATCACTGCTTGTTTCATTTAGCAGTTTTTCAAAGTAATTACTCCATACTTCAAGGATATCTTTCTCTCCCATTTTCATGTCACCTTTATCATCTCTAACTCCTTTTACAGCACTCATTCCTCCATTCCTAAGCTTCTTCAACAACCTCCAGAATATTTTGCCACCTTCTTGATATTTATTTTCTATATTCTTGCCAAAGTCCTCCCATGACTTCTGTTTAGCTAGTTTTACACATTGTTTAGCTTTCTTACATTTGTCTCTGTATTCTCTAAGAGCACAAGCTGACTTATTTGAGAGAAACTTTTGATATGCTTTCTTCTTTTCCTTCACTGCCTCTTTAACTTCCTGTGTCCAACAGGGAGTTCTGATTTTTTTATCCTTGCAGACAGCCTCACCACATACCTCTCTGGCAGAATCAATCAATGTTTTCTTCAGAATTTGCCACTGAATCTCCAAGGTTTGATTCCTGTTCTCAAACTCTTTCATTTTTAATTCAATAATCTTTGTGTATTTTAGTCTACAGTTCACATCTGAGAGCTGCTCAACTTTTATTCGCTTTAAAACTTTCTTCTGTGTTCTTCTCGATATGAAAGTCAGTTTTATCCTGCTCAAGACTAAATAGTGATCACTTCCAATTTCAAATCCTCTGTACACTCTGGTGTCCTGCACCAGGCAGAAAACATCACTATCAACAATAACATAGTCAATGAGATTTTTCATAATACTAGCCACTTCTCTCCATGTGAATTTGTGCACATTTTTATGTTGGAACATGGTGTTAATAATAACCAGTGCATGTCCTGAGCAGAAATCCAACAGATATTTGCCATTATTATTAGCTTTGCTCTTTTCTCCAAATTTTCCCAAAATATTTTTGTATATCTCACAATCATTTACTACTCTGCTATTTAGATCCCCAACAAGGACCAACTTTTCCTTTTTTCATTTTGTCAGTTGCTTTTTCTAAAGCCTCAAAAAATTCCTCCACTTCTACCTTAATAGAACTTTCTGTGAGACCATAGGCACAAATAAGTCTCATTGTCCAGTTCCCCATTCTCATATTTGCCCACATTACTCTACTTGAGACTGACTGCCATTCAAGAAGATTAGCCTCGTATTTTGTGTTGAATACTATGGCTACTCCTTTTTTCCTTGATTGTCATTGCCTGAATATAACATTTTGTATTTATTGCTCAGAAAGATCTCACCAGTTTTT
The DNA here is from genome assembly GCF_054136105.1 of Typopeltis vanoorti. Lineage (NCBI taxonomy): Eukaryota > Metazoa > Arthropoda > Arachnida > Uropygi > Thelyphonidae > Typopeltis > Typopeltis vanoorti. Next base: position 89,389,448 of record NC_143567.1, read on the forward strand.
GTCTTTTTTGTTTCAGTCACCCCTATTATGTCGATCTGGTACTTATCTAATTCCTCAGCTAGCTCCATTTCTTTGCCATTCAGGCTTCTTACGTTGATAGTACTGATCTTTAACTCTGGTGATGTTGAGTTAGGGTTTGTTTTCAGATTTGTTCCAGTAGCTGACTTTTCGCTGTTCACCCTGGTTCCCTGGCGAAAACAACGGGGGCCTTGTTTAACCGGGCGACGCCCCAGCCAGCATGAAATTTTGTCATGTTGTATCACATTTTTTATTTTGGTTTAACCAATAAGAATACAATTTGGTCGGCTAAATCCCAATTTGTCAGCCCATCCTTGTTCATTCAGTATCCAGGTAGATACCTAACAGGGTGCAACACAAGGAGGTGAGGATTGGATATTAGGTCAGAAGCCCTGGTCGGTTCTCCGCATTCCTTTAAAGGCTATGTGGAGGTCTCCTCTCAGTTATATAGCTTTGACCCTTAAGCACCCCCTGGGTGAATTACTACTTAATTAATTCAGTTTTGATGCTTCTGCACATCTAGAAGTTAAAACTTCCAAGGTAGGATTATGATGTTATTATCCTCAGTGATGATGATCAGTCTATTTTTCCACCCTATAGGGTGAAGGCCTCTCCCGTTGTGGGACAGTTGGGTCTACTTCTTCCATGGTGACCCATTTCATCGTAAGAGTGCTTATTCACTTGTATGAATGAATGTATGAAGGTGAAAGACAGTCATAAACATCCATACCTAGGCTGGATTTGAACTCGCAGCCTTTTGGCTGGAGAGAGGATACGCTAACCACTCAGCCAACCTGGCTGGCCATTATTCTCAGTAAATCATGTAAAAAATGTCTTCTTTCATTAACATAATTTAAATCAGCTGTAGCTGAAAACTGTTCTAAATGTAGTAGCTCCATGACAACAAAAGCTTACTTATACATTAAGTTTTTAGCATTTATTGAATTTTAAAAACACTGTCAGCTGAGACTTTTAGTGTGTTATTGAAATATATAGAAATTAATGTGAAAAAATTATGTAAATTTTTCATGTAGTACTATCATATCCTGTACACCCCTTGAGAGTACATGTCAGGAATTTGATGATGATGTGAAAATTTGATGAATTTGTTTATGTTTTAATCTTGAACCATTTGAATATGTGCAAGGTTTTCTGAAATTATGATATTCTGATGTTATCAGAAAGCTTAATAACATTTCTTCCTGTTATTAAAGTTTAAAACCTAATGAGTTTTTCTTTAAAAGATTGCAGTTGTATTATATACTTAAAGTAGCATTTAAAAAAAAAAAATGCAACACCTAGAAAAGTGGTTTATTTTTTTCTAATTGGAATAAACATATTTTATTATTATTATTATTATTATTATTATGTAACACCTCCAGGGAGTCCAAAGACTCATTGAGGGAGGGCACGTACTCTACAACTCTCCATCTCCACAACTCAATCCACCAACTACAACAAATTGCAACTGCCATCATCATCTACACTAATGCCATCTACTGTCCTCTAGTATTTTCACAGACAATCACAAACATCCATGCCCATGGCAGGATTTGAATCCACAGCCTTTTGGATGGAGAGTGGATACGCTAACCACTCAGCCAACCAGGCCGGCAAAAATATAGATGAGCCAACCAGGATTTGAACCTGGAATCTGATTTGTAGTCAGATGCATTTTTCATTGCGCCACTGGCCCACTATAGCTGGTATGGTTGGTTAATTGTCACTAGTGGACAGCAACTTGAAAGCCTCTTGTCACAAAGGGGAAAAAAACGTTTTTACTAAATCCAAAAGGAGAAAAAAAGAGCTTGTTGACTGAGGCTTTACCTTTTTATAACTTTTATATCCTTTATATTCCAATTTTTAGCTATCATTCCAACACTTTGGTTTTAATTTGTTATTCCTATACCTTGTGTTCACCCATTAATTTTTTATACTATTGTTTTTATTCAATGCATTTATACTTTGATGTTTATGCACTGCTTTCCATTTCATATTCAAAAATTTTATCCAGTTAGCTTCCATATTTTTAATTTCATATATTAATTAATTAATGAAATTAATTAATTTTGTCATGTTGTACCATCATTCTATAATTTGGTTTAACCAATAAGAATACAATTTGGTCGGCTAAATCCCAAATTGCCAGCCCATCCTCATCCGTTCAGTATCCAAGTAGATACCCAACAGGGTGCACCACGAGAAGGTGAGGATTGGACATTAGGTCAGAAGCCCTGGTCGGTTCTCCGCATTCCTTTAAAGGCTATGTGGAAGTCTCCTCTCAGTTATACAGCTTTGACCCTTAAGCACCCCAATGGGACATTATATCAAGCAATACTTCGTCTTTATTTGAGTTGTAAGTCAGCAGTTAGAATTGAAGGAAGTACAGGAAGATGGTTTAATGTTAAATCTGGTGTAAGACAAGGATGTACATTATCCCCTCTGTTATTCATTATCTATATGGATCACATTATGAAGGAAAGTGGTATTAAACATGATATCAAAATTGGAGATGTTAATGTCAGCTCTTTGCTTTATGCGGATGATATTTATACATTTAGAACAGTTTTCAGCTACAGCTGATTTAAAATACTACAAGTCTGCAAGATTCTCTGACTAAATTGAATAACTGTTGTAATAGATATGGTATGAAGGTCAGCAATAAAAAGACAAAGACAATGAAAATAGGCAGAATCATTGAAAATGTCAACTGTGTTGTGAATGGAGAACCTGTGGAACAAGTAAAACATTTCAGCTATTTAGGCACGATTTTTACTGAAGATGGTAGATTAAATATAGAAATAGACAACAGAATCAGCAAAGCTGGTATGGTGGGAAGTCAATTGAATAAATTCATATGGAATAAGAGAGAAATTAGTCGGAACACTAAATTAGCTGTATACAAGACAGTGTTCAAACCAGTTTTAACTTATGGATCTGAGAGCTGGGTCAGAAGTAAAACACTTGACCAAAGACTAGAGACCACAGATATGAGAGTCCTGAGAAAGATTATAGGTGTGAACAGATGGTATCAATGGCAATATCATATTAAAAACGAGGATATTAGGAAAGAACTTGACATTGTCAGCATCCAGGAATGCGTTAGCAGAGCTAATCTCAGGTGGATTTAGACGATAGAAATATAAGATCTGATAATGCTGGAGTCTTGACAAGTAACAGACTGATTTGGAGGAAAATTGTAGAAAGAAATTAATAATGATGTAATTTTTTTCATGTAGTACTATCATATCCTGTACACCTGTTGAGGGTACATGGCAGGAATTTGATGATGATGATAAATTAATTGATTTCATAATGAATTTTGATCACTAGAACCTAGCAGTTTTTTCAGATGATTCAGAGTTAAATCAGTTTAGTGTATTTGAAAAATGCATTTCAGGATAACTCAAAAAGTAAACTTAATTTAGCTTAATATAGAGATAAAATATCATAAAACGATCATGGTCCAGTAGTAGCTAGATCTTATCTTAATTCTGTTGAGCTTTGTTTGCGTTTGATAAGTAGAACAGTATAAAGCAAGGTATAATGAACTCATTACAAATGTAGTATGCAATCTGATTTCCAGCATTCCACTATAATGCGATGTAATGCATTAATAAAGACAAAACATAATCATTGAAATATAGAGGGAACAACAAAAACAAGCTTTCATTGTATACAGAGTTGCGTTCTCACACCTTCATGTTATCATATGTTTAATGTTTGTATTGTTCATGTAATATGGAAATAATAATTTGACGTGTTGCATTACATCAGTTTTTGTAATTTCAGAAAGATTAAGGTTGTACTAAAAATACTTAAATGATGCAGTATCAGAATGTGTTCCTAAAGTTTGAAGAGTAAATAGAGTAGGTGTGAAATAGATATGTAATTTTATCAAGCCTGAAATTCATAAGAAAAGGTTGATGTGGAAGAAATATCATGTGCATAAGAATGATGCCCATTATGGAAAAAACAAGCTGCAGGCCAGAAGAGTTCCAACTGTGGCACGGAAAGCAAAGTCTGAGTATGAAAAGAAACTGGCTCTGCAAGCATAAAGACAATCCCAAAGAATTCTGTCATCGTTCTGCAAGGAAAAAAAAGAATGAATATGAAGGAATAACCCTAATGGCATGAGGGTGACTTCCTCTTCACTGGTTGAGGAAACTGAATAAGAATTCAGCAATAAGTACTGATGGGATACCAACACTGGTGATCAGCCTGGCTATTCCTTTGTCCCAGGCTATGTTATTTGAGCCTCAGAACAAAGAAGATTCCCAGGAGTGGAAAAATGTCTCAACTGTATCTGGATTCATGGTATTTGATATCGTTAGCAGTACATAACCTCCTCTCCTGTCTGTCCTTTCTAAAAATACTGTACTCTTTGCACTTGATACCAATTAGTTTGTCTGCTTCTGATAGCCAAGTCTCACTAATGCCTACAACATGAGGTTCTAATATATTAACCAAGGTAACAAACTCTACTCCTTTGTTTGTGATACTCCTAGCATTCATGTACAGACATAATAAATTACTGGCATGCTCTTTTGCATACACTTGTCTGTTGTCTGCATGACACAGTCTGACAACTTGCAGATCTCTGTTTTCTTATCTAGTTCCTTACTTATGCGTCATTGCACATGTCGTTGATAGATCCGAAGTTACTTAACATTTACTCATACTCACAGATTCCCATGATTCCTCCCATCAGAATTCAGTTTCCCTGACTCTCTGTGTTAGGTTTTATATCAGTTAATAATTTTTCAAGACTCCTGATGCCAAACACATTCAAGTACAGGTTGTCTCCCTTATACTAATCCAGTTTTCCCTCAAACTCACTCAACACATCCAAAAACTCGCATCCATTCCTTCTACACAGATGTGTAGAAGGAATGGGTGCATCAAATCATTTGCAATTGTAGCCAAATTTATTGACTGCAATAATACTAGTAACAATTTTTCATGTGACAGTGAGTTTTAAGCCATCTGGTGTAAGGGAATGAGTCTAATAAGATTAAATATATAGTGGACTTTTGTTGCAGACCTGGTGGATTGGTTGCTAATGACTAAGAAATGCATCAACAAATAAATATGATGGGCATAAAAAGAGTAATCATAAAGGGGGAAATTAAAATATATGAACATTGATTGGGTAGCTATGAAATCACATGAGAAGAATGAAACTGAATTTATTGAGCTGTTACGAGACAACTTCCTCAATCAACATGTGACATTAGGAATTCATGGTCAAAGAGTGTTAGATCTGATTATAGTGTCGGGGGTGGTCAGTTAAAGACATGACTATTCTGTCTCCGTTTGGTGACAGTGATCATGCGGTACTCACCTTTGGAAGTGGCTAAGTTTATGAATTTCTGGATTTTTTGACTACCTGAGGGGTATGCTAGGTTCTGTGTCACGGTATCAGTTATTGGATGGAAAGGATATCGACAGTGCTTGGGAAGTGTTTAAAAAATACTTAAATGATGTAATATCAGAATGTGTCTTTAGAGTTCAGAGAATAAATAGAGAAGCAGTGAAATGGATGTGTAGTAATTAAGCATGAGATTCCTAAGAAAAAGATGATGTGGAAGGAATAGTGTGTGCATAAGCATGATGTTAGTTATCAAAATTATAAGCAGCAGGCCAGAAGAGTCACAAGTGTTGTACAGAAAGCTAATTCCAAGTATGAAAAGAAACTGGCAATAGCAAGTTAAAGACAACCCAAAAGAATTCTAACGTTTTGCTGCAAGTAAAAGAAAGAATAACTACTGAATACAGTTGGTATGCAGGATACTGATGCAGAAGTGATTGTTCAACTAATGAGTGCCCATTTTTCTAAAAGCTATCAATCTGGTATATGCAACATTGAACTCTCTGCTACCTCTTCTCCATATGATTTTTCTCATATGGAGAAGAGATAGTATTAGAGCTGTTCCACAAATTGAATAATAATTCTGCAATAGGAACTGATAGAAGATCAACACAAAGGAGTGTTATATAATTTGAGTCTCAGAACAGGGAGGATTCAACAGGAGTGGAAAGAATATATGGTAATCCCATTGCACAAGGGTGGTGCAAAGACCAATGTATCCAACTATCGACCAATCAGTATCTCAGGAGTAGTTGTGAAGATTTTGGAAAAGTTGGTTAGGGCTCACATTCGGAAATGGGTCGACAGAAAATCTCTACTTTGCAATTAACAGAATGGGTTTACAAAGGGAAGATCATGTTTTAGCAACTTGCTCACATTCTATAATAATGTTACCACTGTTAGACAAGAGGGGGATGGATACACCATGTTACTTTTAGATTTTGCTAAGACTTTTGACAGAATACAGCATGGAATACTGTTGCATAAATTTAAGAATATGGGATTAGATTATAAACTACTGGTATGGATAAGAGGATGGCTGACTGTCAGATATCAAAAAGTGGTATATGGGGACTATGAATCTGCAAGATTCAAGATAACCACTTGTGCCTCAAGGATCAGTCCTTGGTCCGTTATTATTCAATCTGTACATTAAAGACATTGGGAAGGATTTGACATGTGACATACAGCTATTTTCCGATGATGCAAAGATACATAGGGTAATTAGGAGTGCTGCTAATATGCTGTACTTGCAGAATGATTTGAATAGGCTAGAATTGTGGATGTGAAAATGGATGTCATTTCAATGTTAATAAATGTAAAGTCATGCACTTTGCACTTTGTTGTGATTAGATATCCAATGTTGTATTATATTGGTGGGATTAAGCTAGAAGAAACTGATAAGGCTAGTGACCTTAGAGTGTTAGTGGATAACAAGTTGAAGTTCTGGGGCCATACAGCAAGGATTGCAAATACAACAAATGATAATTGCAATGCTGAAACGAACTTTCACATGTAAAGATAAGGATGTCATTATGCCTCTTTACATTATTTTTTTTTTATTATTATTATTATTGTTCCGGGCAACTCCAAGGAGTCGACAGACTCATCGACGGAGGCCCTAACATCATGTTAAGAACAACTATTCGACATTGACACAGTATCTATCATACCTTGCCTTGAACTCATTCACGGTCGTAGCACCCATAACGGACTCTTGAAGTTTATTCCACTCATTCACCACTCTCCAAGTAAAAAACCTAGCTCACACCCCTGTCACCCATGCTCTTGCCCAGCTTCCATGCATGGCCCCTAGTCCTCCCACCACCAGTCATATTTTCAAAAATATCTTCTGGATCAATCCTATAGAAACCCTTCAGTAATTTGAATGTCTCAATCATATCACCCCCTCCTTCGCCTATCGTCCAATCTCTGCAACCCACAAATCTTCAACCTATTCTCATAAGGTTCATTCCACAGACCTGCTATCATCTTGGTCCCTCGTCTCTGGATCCTCTCCACTTCCTCCCAATCATGAAGAAACCCTGGTGCCCATAACTGGGCACAGTAGTTCAGATGGGGTCTTATCAAGGCTCGATACAGAGGAACAACAACTTGTTTGTCTCTGCATGTTAAAGTATTTTTCAGAAGCCAAGTGATTTGATGAGCTGATTTAGTCACTTTTGCAATGTGCCCCCTAAACTTCAATTCCCTATCCACACACTCCCAAATCCCTGGCCTCATCAATCTCCTGGAGTACGGTTCCACTAATGCGATATACTGCTGCTAATATTTTCACCCCAAAATGCATAACCTTACACTTTGCCACATTAAATTGACATCCATTTTTCCTAGCCCAGTCCTCCAAACTATCCAAATCATCCTGTAAAATTTTGACATCCTGTGCACTCACAATTGCTCTACCCAACTTTGCATCATCAGCAAACAAGTGAACACTTCCTCTCAAATTTTTTCCTATATCATTGATGAACAAATTGAAAAGCAGTGGTCCAAGAACAGAGCCCTGCGGCACACCACTAGTCACAAGCCGTCTTTTAGACTCCACTCCTGAATAAACCACTCTCTGGTATCTCTCTCCTTCAACCACCCTCCTATCCATCTCACCAACCCTATATCTATCCCCATCTGCTCCAGTTTACTGATTAGGGTTCCATGTGGTATCCTGTCAAAGGCCTTGGCAAGGTCCAGTAGTATCACTGTAAACCCATTACCCTTATCCAGTTCAGCCGTCACTGTGTTATAAAACGTGAGCAAGTTACTGAGGCATGATCTACCCTTCACAAAACCATGTTGTTCCCCATACAATATCCCATTTTCATCTATCCAATCCTGTATTCTTTTCTTGACTAATTTCTCTAAGACCTTGACAATGATTCCTGATATGCTAATCGGTCGGTAATTTACAACAGCAGTCTTGGAACCACCTTTATGCAGTGGAACTATTTTCCCCTCTTTCCACTCCCTCGAGACTAACCCAGACCCGAGACTCAAATTAAACAAAATCGTCAAGGGTACTGACAATTCTTTAGCTGCTTCTCGTACGACATGAGCTGGTATACCATCCAATCCCACGGATGTATTGACATTGAGGTTATGCAATAGACTACTGACCTCCACTTCATTCACCACAATTCACGTATAATCTACTGGTTTATTCGTTTCTGCAATGTCACCACCTGGATGATATATTCTTGCAAAGTGCTCACTCAGTAACTCAACTATATCAACTGATTCAGTTACCTCCCTACCATCGGCATTCTTTAAAATCATTCTGCCATGTACATTTTTCCTTTTACTTGCTACATATCTAAAAAACTGTTTAGGATTCTCTTTAGCCTGCATGGCCAATGTTCTTTCGTAATCCGTTTTTGCATTTCTTACCACACTCGTTACCCTTCTGGCCTGTGCTTTATACCATTCGTGTGCCTGCCGGTCACCTTTCTCCTTAAATTACCTCCATAGTTGTTTCTTTTTTTGCAGCTCAAGCTTAATGGTGTTATTCATCCATTCATCCATTACATGGCCTTGATAAGAACTTGCTTGGACTATTGTGCACATGTATGGGTCCCATGTTTCCTTGGTGATTCTAATACAGTGGAGAGAATGCAAAGGACAATGTTAAGAAGTATATCAGGATTGTGGAATACTGATTATGAAGACAGAATGAGAGTTTGTAGACACCAGTAAACAGGATAAAGAGGGGTGATATGATTGAGTCCTACAAACTTAGTACTATATTGAGTACTAAAAGAGTCGCACATAATTTCAGCTGATGAAATTTTTCATTTTCTGGAGGGTGCAGAAAGGATGATGCCATCAAGAAAGGGGTAATAGCTAGATTTTTTTTTTTTCCCATAGTGTTGTGTGTGTGTGATTGGAATGGATTGTCATTGGATGTTATGTGTGCAAGTAGTGCGAATGAATTCAAGAACAAGTATGACAGCTGGTGTGTGTAGTATGTGTCCTTCGATGAGGCCCTGACTTCCTGGAGGTCTCTTTTAATAATAATAGTACAATGATAATTCATATTTACATGTATTAGGCAAGCATTTTTTGGTTGGAAATACTTAGGTATGGTTCTTTTTTAGTATGTGAAGAACATTTGTAATTGCATTCCAGTGGAATCTGAGTTAAGTGTAGTCTCATATATAGGTACATTGCAAATGATTTTTCCTCTTGCATGCATGCATTGACAGATGTACTGTACTATGGAGATAGGAATAACCACCCTATCAATCATCGTCAAAATATTTTAACAAAGTGAAGTTGCTTGGTTATAATAGGTCAATGGGCCTGATATAGAAATTAAATGAGATAAGGTTTCCGGAATGTATGTTGGCAGAGAAAAATTAATATGAAGATATCATGTTTCCCATCATGTGAATATTGAAAATTTGTTAAAAGAAACACTGTCCTTGTATTCTTTATTGTATATGAGGACAAGTCTGAAAATATTCACAATACTCTACTTTTTAAACTAGTCCTAATTTTTAAACTGTTGAAGGCTGTCACAGCCATAAATATAGAACCTCTAGTGAGGTAAATGACCTTGCCAAATAATTTTTCTTGCTGACATATGTTCAAGAAGAATGCACACTTATCCACTTTTTCTGAGCTTAAGTGGTGATACCAGAATTGAAAAGTGAGAATATACTCTAGGCCTCATGATGTTATTGCACACTTGGTAACAATGATTGAATACAAATAAATGTATATGAGTGGATTCACATGTTCATAAATAACCAGATAAATGTCATTGTCATAGAACAATCAGGACAGCCATGGTGTAGTCTATTTCTACAAATTGGCCATTCTTGGCCATTCTAGTATATCTTTCCTAGTTTGTTGAAAAATGTGAAGTAAACATGTACTTATACCTAGTAGATAACTTTTACTGTTACCTTGATTATCGGGTGCACAAAATGATTCTTGCCACATTTGGGTTAGGTTCCTCTGAGCCAAATGTGATATCAAGATATACCAAATACACTGTAAAATATAGAAGTAAAGGCCTGCTAGATAGCATATGAGACCAAACTTGATGGGAATACATTTAGAAGCTTCTCATCCAGGTAGTGAATAATCCTACTGCTCTTTTTGCCAGATCAAGCCTGGAGGGATTGTGAATGTTACATGTGGAAGTACTGTTGATGCCTCTCATTGGTTAGGAGAATGGGTGCCCTTTGTGAGAAATACGTCTGCAACTCTTTCACAGTGCATATCATCTTAATCACCTTTATCCATCACCAACCATGAAAAGTATAATAACACACAGATCAATGAGGATTTTGTAACTAGAATCAGAACTACTAGATATATCTTTTTTTTTTATTATTATTATTAAAAACATACCAAAATTATGAAGTCTCGTATGTATTGTTCATTGATTAAAAAAAAACATACTTGCCAGTTAGACAAATTTATTTTGTAAGATGAATATAAAGAAGATTCGTGTATTACTTACATATTTCACTATACATACATAAGAAAATTCAAAAATAGATGCACATCTAAAATTACTTATGTACCTTGTTTCTTCTCGCAATCACATTCATTCATGTTTCTCTTCTCTCTGAGTAAACAGCCTTCTCCCATCATATGAGCATTCCAGTTTCTTTGGCATAGCTCAATTACTATGATGTCTGATGGAAAATTTGTCTAATCTGCTACATGGCAAGCAAGAGGAAGAATAATTATGGCAGATTAACATTGATGGATAGTCATAGCAGCAGACTAACAGCTGCAAAGGATGTAGTGGAATTATTGAACAAGCACGTTATCAGCATATATCATACTGGTGTAAATGATGCTGTGCGGTATATGGAAGAGAAGCGAGTATTAGGAGATTTGGAAGTGAAAGAAACAGAGGTGTATCAGATATTGGTTGGGTTAGATGTGAATAAGGCTGTGGGAATGGATGACATCACCACGTATTCTTAAGTGATGTGCACCACAGTTGGCTATGCTCTTGACCTGGTTATTTAATGAAAGTCTTGCAGTGGGTAATGTTCCTAAGGTGTGGAAAGAAGGCAAAATAGTATCACTCTGCAAGCATGGTTCTAAGACAAGTCTCCAAATATAGGCCAGTCTGTATAGCTGTGGTTCTGGTCAAGGTGTTGGAGAGGTGGTAAGGAATAGAATACAGGATTGGGCTGATGGACATGGCATTCTTTATGACGGTCAGCATGGATTTGTAAAGAGTGTGTCCTGTTTTAGTAATTTACTTGCATTTTATGATAAGGTGACAAGTGTGTTAGATAAGGGAGAATCATATATAGTGATATTCTTAGACTTTGCAAAAGCATTTGATAGATTACCACATGATAAGTTGATGTACAAGCTGCAGAGGATGGGAATAGATAGTATATTGGTTACACAGATCAGAGATTGGCTCTCTGAACGATACCAGCAGGTTGTGTATGATGGAGCAGTGTCTCAAAAAAGGGGGGTAATCAGTGCTGTGCCCCAGGGCACAGTTCTTGGGGCCCTGCTGTTTAACTTGTTTGTTAATGATATATCATGTGGACTGACTTGGGGATCTTCAGTTATTTGCTGATGATGCAAAGTTGGGAAGAATTATAAGTAGCACTGCTGATGTTAATTCCATTTAGGAAGATTTGAAGATTTGAATAAACTTTTTGCTTGGACAAAAGAGTCAGGTTGTAGTTTTAATATCAGTAAGTGCAAGGTGTTGCATTTTGGAGTGAAGAAATATTAAGCTGTGTTCTATATCGATAGTGCCATTCTGCAGGAAGTGGATGAGATTAGAGATTTGGGAATGGTGGTTGTAGACTGAAATTTAGAGGGCAAGTGTTGCAAAGGCTGCTGTAGTTCTGCTATGATAAGAAGTACTTTAACATGTAGGGATAAGGAAGTGGTTGGGCCACTATATAAGGTGCTGGTCAGACCACACTTGGACTATTGTGCTCATATCTGGTCACCTGGTTTTCAATGTGATGTGGAGACATTTGAGACGGTCCAGAGGCAAGTGACTAAGACAAAATTGAGACTTTGGAATGCTAGCTATGGACAGAGGTTGAAGAAATGTAGATTATAGTTTTGTGGATAGGAGGAAGAGCAGTGATATGATGGAGACATTTAGATAGAGAATGGAATGCATTACCAGAGTTTAGTGGACAGGAGGAAGAACGGTGATATGATAGACACATTTAAGTTAGTGAGAGGATTTTATCAGATTAATCAAGAGGGGATTATAAAAAGAGTAGAAGGTGAGAGGGGAAGAACCAGAGGTCATCCCCAGAAGTTATAGTAAAAGTGTAGTGAAGAGGGCAGTGAGGAGTAGATTTTTTGCATGGAGAATTGTCAGTGAATGGAATGCATTACGTGCAAGGAGTGTTAAGGATTTTAAGATTCTATATGATAAATGTGTTGTCAGTTGAATGAACCTCCCATGATGAGTCTGCCGACTCCATGGAGGGTGTAATAATAATTCACTTTTTTTTCTTATTATCAATGAACAATATATAGGAAATCAGCTCTCACTGATGACCTTAATAATGCTCAAAACCAGTCATGGTAGTCACCCTTCCTATAATGCATAGCATTATACATGTCTGTAAGGATGTGTGCCATTATGGCTTACTAAGGCAATTGATGTGAAGTCATTAACTTCTATACACCCAGTAATACAGTAAGTGTTTGCTTACACTTGCATAAAGGATTAGGCATCTTTAATTTAGGGTATAACCAGGTGAAAAAAAGCTTTCAACATCATCATCAAATTCCTGACATGTATCCTCAAGGGCTATACAGGATATGATAGTACTACATGAAAAATTTACATCATTACTAACTTCCTATCTACAACTTTCCTCCAAATCAATCTTCTATCAAGACTCCAACATTATCAGATCTTATATTTCTATCATCTAAGGCACTTTTTACTGTATCAATCCATCTATATCTTGGTCTTCCTCTGGGTCTTTTACCTGCCAACCTGGCAGAGAACATGTGTTTTGATAATCTTTCCTCTTCCATTCTGTTTAAGTGACCATACCACCTAAGATTAGCTCTGCTAACAACAGCTTTCAACATCTATTTCTAATTCAGAGTATTTTGAAAATAAGATGTAATACCTTTGTATACTTGTATATGTGAAATATGACTTCTGCATTACTTCAACCTTGGTATCTCTTCTGGATCTGGCTCCCACTTATGGTTTCTTGCTTTCTGGGGTGTAGAGAGGTTTTGCTCAGTGGTTGATTTTTGCTTGTCACTATGGAAATCAGTCTGGGAAGTGGCCCTTCCTATAATGCATGTATAGCATTATACATGTATGTAAGGATGTGAAGTCATTAATTTCTGTATGTAAATAGCTCAGTCGTGAAGACACTTCATGCACAAACGTTGTTTGCTTATGCTTGGATAAAGGATTAAGCCAAGAATATAATTTCTTGGCATCTATAATTAATATTATGTAGGCAAGTTAATATTTTGGCATATTTTTAACCAAAATATTCATTCTGTTACAGAAAAGTAATCTAGATAATGATGAAAAGGGGAAAAGAGATGACATCAGGAAAAGAATAAAAAAGAAATTGTAAAATCAACCTTTAACAGACTAAAACAAAATATACTGACATCAAAACAAATAAGCAAAAAAAAGCTAAATTAATACCTTATTTGGTGTACTTTTCTCTGTGAAGCAGAAATATGGACAGTAAACAAGGAAGATAATAGCAGTATTGATGCTTTCAACTTCCATCTGCTTGATTGAGTCTCCATTTCTTTGCTTTATATGTTGCCATAGGTATACTAATAGTTATGTAGAGTTTTAATTTCAAGTGAAATGCTGTTAATTTTCCATATTTCGTTTAATTTATTCATATTTGACCATCTGATGTTAAGTCTGTATTTTACTATAAATTAAAGATACCAAGAAATTATATACTTGATTTAATCCATTATTCAAATGTAAGCAAAGAAAGTTTGCGCCTGAAGTATCTTTCAGGACTGGAGCAACTCGTGGCAAAGGCAATATAACTTCTCATCACTTGCCTTAGTATCCCATAATGCAAAGCACATCTCCTTGCAGGCATGTATACTGCTATGCATTGAGGGAAGCATCGCTGCCCAGACCGGTTTCGACCTTTATTGAGGTCTCATCAGTGGGAGCCAGACCCAGAGGTGGTGATACTAAGGTGGAAGTAATGGAGAAGTCATATTTTCCTACATGTGAGTTGCCAAAAGATGTCACACCTTGTTATTAAAATACTCTGGATTAGAGATAGATAGTTGTTGAAAGTTTTTCACTTGGTTATATCTCTAATCCAGCGTATTTTAATAATAAGGTGTGACACCTTTTGGCAACTCATATTATTATTATTATTATTACGGGCAACTCCAAGGAGTCCTTAGACTCATTGAAGGAGGCCCTAAACATCACTTCCAGAACAACTATTCTGCATCCACACAGTATCTATCATACTCTGCCTTGAACTCGTTCATAGTCATGGCAGCCACAACAGACATTGGCAGCTTATTCCACTCATTCACCACTCTTCAAGCAAAAAAAACTAGTTCTAACACCCTTGCTAACCACACTCTTACCCAGTTTCCATGGATGGCCCCTAGTTCTCCCACCACCAGACCTGTTCTGAAAAATATCCTCTGAATTAATCTTATAGAAACCCTTCAGTAATTTGAATATCTCAATCATATCACCCCTCTTCTACCTATCAGCCAATTTCTGCAACCCAGATCTTCCATCTGTTCTCATAAGGTTCATTCTATAGACCAGCTATCATCTTGGTCACTCACCTCTGGAACCTCTCTACCTCCTCCCTATCAAGAAGAAACCCTGGCACCCAGATCTGGGAACAGTAGTCAAGACGGGGTCTTATCAAGGCTCGATAAAGAGGAACAATAACTTGCTTGTCTCTGCTCGTCAAAGTATTCTTCAGTTACCAAGTGATCTGATGAGCTGATTTAGCTACTTTTGCAATGTCCCCCCTAAACTTCAACTCCTTGGCCTCGTCAATCTCCTGTAGTACAGTTCCACCAATGTGATATACTGCTGCTATTCTTTTCACCCCAAAATGCTTATAGGAAAATAGGAAAAACTCATATAGGAAAATATGACTTCTCCATTTACTTCCACCTTGTATCACTACTTCTGGGTCTGGCTCCCACTGATGAGATCTCAATAAAGGTCAAAACCAGTCTGGGCAGTGGCCCCCTCCCTTAATTCATAGCAGTATACATGTCTGCAAGGAGATGTGCTTTGCATTATGGGATACTAAGGCAAGTGATGAGAAGATCACCTTTGCCACGAGTTGTCCCAGTCCTGAATGATACTTCAGGTGCAAGCTTTGTTTGCTTATACTTGGATAATGGATTAAACCATGTATATAATTTCTTGGTATCTTGGTAATTTATAATATAACCAAGTGAAAAACTTTCAACAACTATCTATTTTACTGTTTCTGTGTTATCAGGATTATAAGTAATGACTACCTAGATATGTAAATTTCTTTCACTTGGTTATAATATAAATTAAACTTGATGGGAATTATATTCTTGTTTAATCTTCTATCCAAGTGTAAACAAACAAGGTTTACACATGAAGTATCATCACAACTGGGCTACTTGTATGTAAAGGTTAATAAATTCACATCAGTTGCCTTAGTATCCCATAATGCAAAGCACCCCATCCTTTTCAGACATTGTACATGCCTGAAAAGGTATTATGGGAAGGGCCGCTACCCATACTGGTTTTGACCTTTATTGAGGTCTTGTCAATTGGAACCAGACTGAGAAGGGATACCAAGGTTGAATAAATGCAGAAGTTACATTTCCCATATACATGTGCAAGGGTGTGTTACCTTATTACTATACTGTATCTCAATGGAGTCCAGAGATTCATCATGGGAGACCCACACTAACTTTTATACATGCAAATCCCATCATACCTCTCCTTAAATCCATTCATTGTCAGGACACTCAACTAATTCTAGCAATCCATTCCACTCAATCACTACTCTCCATGTAGAAAATCTAGTCTGTACCCCTTTACTATTCGCACTGTTACACAACTTCCATAAATGAGCCTCAGTTCTGTGAGTATTTGTCATATATTGACAAATTTACTTTGCATGCATTTTATAAAAGCTGTTTAATATCTCATAAGTTTCTATCGTATCCTCTTTTTTCCACCTATCAATAAACTTTGTAATCCACAAATCCTTGGCCTATCCTCATAAGAGCATTCTACAGACTTGTCACAAGCTTGGTCACATGTCTATGAATCCTCTCTATCACCTTCTGATGCCCAGGTGACCAAATCTGTGCACGGTAGTCAAGATGTGGCCAAAACACAACCCTACAAAGAGAGATAATAACTTCTCTATCTTTACTTGTTAGCATGATTGTCAACATCCAAAGTAATCCTTTGAACTATTTTATCATCTTTTGTAATATGCCCTCTGAACTTCAACTCTCTGTCCATCATTATCCCCAAGTCCTTAGATAACTTGGGGCAGAGGTCCCAAGAACAGAACCCTGGAACATGCCACTGGTTACCCTCCTTTTTTTGAGACACTACTCCATCATACACAACTTGTTGGTATTGTTCAGAGGGCCAATCCATCTATCCAATATATAGTATTTATTCCCATCCTCTGCAGCTTGTACACCACCATGTGGTAATCTATCAAATATGATTTTCCCTTATCTAACGCACTCACTACCTTATTATAAAATGCAAGTAAATTGCTAAAGCAAGATCCTTTATACATCCATGCTAACCATCATGGAAGTGAAATGTAAATTCAAGATGCCAAGAAATTATATTCTTGGTTTAATCCTTTATCCTGTAAGCAAACAAAGTTTGCACCTGAAGTAACTTCAGGGCTGGGCATCTTGTAGATAGAAGCTAATGGCTTCACATCATTTGCCTTAGTATAACATAATACATAGCACATATCTTTACTGGCATGTATAATGCTATGCATTACAGGAAGGGTCACTACCCAAACCCGTTTTGACCTTTATTGAGGTCTCATCAGTGGGAGCCAGACCCAGAAGTGATACCAAGATGACTTCTGCATTACTTCAACCTTGGTATCACCCTAGGTCTGACTCCCACTGATGAGACCTCAATAAAGGTCAAAACTGGTCTGGGTAATGGTCCTTCCCTTAATGCATAGCATCATACATGTCTGTAAGGATATCCTTACAGACATGTATGATGCTATGCATTATACATGTCTGTAAGGATATATACAAAGCACATATCCTTACAGACATGTATAATGCATAGCATCATACATGTTTGTAAGGATATGTGCTTTGTATTATGTTATACTAAGGCAAGTGATGTGAAGCCATTAGCTTCTATCTACGAGTTGCCCAGCCCTGAAGTTACTTCAGCTACAAACTTTGTTTGCTTACACTTGGATAAAGGATTAAACCAAGAATATAATTTCTTGGCATCTTTAATTTACATTTCACTCCCACTCTGTTTACTCTCTCTTAACCCTTGGTGTCAGTGCCCTTGACCATGTTGTTTAATCTGAGTCTCCGGTCTGGTTTAGTCCCGAAGGGGTGGAAAGAGGGGAAAATAGTTCCACTGCATAAAGGAGGATCCAAGACTACTGTTGCAAATTACCGACCAATCAGCATATCAGGAGTCATTGTCAAGGTCTTGGAGAAAGTAGTCAAGGGAAAAATACAAGGATGGATTGATGAAAATGAGATACTGTGGGGGACAGCATGGCTTTGTGAAGGGTAGAGCATGCCTCAGTAACTTGCTAAAGTTTTATAACACAGTGACGGCTGAACTGGATAAGGGTGATGGTTTTACAGTGATATTGCTGGACCAGGCTAAGGCCTTTGACAGGATACCACATGGAATTCTAATCAGTAAAATGCAGCATATGGGAATGGATATAGGATTGGTGAGATGGATAGGTGGGTGGTTGATGGAGAGATATCAGAGAGTAGTTTATTCAGGACTAGAATCTGAAAGATGGCCTGTGACTAGTGGTGTGCCACAGGGTTCTGTTCTTGGACCACTGCTGTTTAATTTGTTCATTAACGATATAGGGAAGGATCTAAGAGGAACAGTTCATTTGTTCGCTGATGATGCAAAGTTGGGTAGGGCAATAATGAATGCAGAAGATGTCAAAATCTTGTAGGACGACTTGGATAGATTGGAGTTCTGGGCTGAGGAGAATGAATGTCAATTTAATGTGACAAAATGTAAGGTTATGCATTTTGTGGTGAAAAGATTAGCAGCAGGATACCACAGTGGTGGAACTGTACTCCAGGAGATTGATGAGGCCAGGGACTTGGGAGTGTTGGTGAATAGGGAGATGAAGTTTAGGGGACACATTGCAAAAGTGGCTAAATCAGCTCATCAAATCACTTGGTTGCTGAAAAATACTTTGACGAGCAGAGACACGCAAGTTATTGTTCCTCTGTACTGAGCCTTGATAAGACCTCATCTCGACTACTGTGCCCAGATTTGGTCACCTAGGTTTCTTCTTGATGGGGAGGAGGTGGTGAGGATCCAGAGGTGAGTGACCAAGATGATGGCAGGTTTATAGAATGAACCTTATGAGAACAGGTTGAAGATTTGTGAGTTGCAGAAATTGGTTGATAGGTGCAAAAGGGGAGATATGATTGAGACATTCAAATTGCTGAAGGGTTTCTATAGGATTAATTCAGAGGATATTTTTGAGATCAGGACTGGTGGTGGGAGAACTAGGGGGACATCTATGGAAGCTGGGAAAGAGTGTGGTTAGCAAGGGTGTTAGAGCTGGGTTCTTTACTTTTAGAGTGGTGAATGAGTGGAATAAGCTGCCAGAGTCTGTTGTGGGTGCTATGACAGTTCAAGGCAAGGTATGATAGATACTTGTGAGAATGTCGAATAGTTGTGTGGACATGATGTTTAGGGCCTCCCTCGATGAGTCTAAGGACTCCCTGTAGTCACCCGTAATAATAATAGTAATACATTGCTTGTGTCAGAAACTGCCTTGTGAATTTCCATGCACTGTCAACATCGTTTCTGTTCAGCTCATCTACTCAACCTACTGATGCTAGCTAACTGTGGAGCTTCCTATAATCACCTGCTTTATACTTCCACATATATCCATTGTCAGAAACCTTTTCTTGTTTCACTACTTCCCAAACAAGTACTTCATGATCACTCTCACCAACTGGCAGGGTCAGTAGCTCATTCACAACTACTTCTTGTGAAGTAGTCACCAAATCCAGAATAGTAACGCTTCTAGTTGTCTCAGGGAATGGCTATATGATGATACTAATGGATTTTGCAAAGATGTTGGACAGAATACCACATGGAACTCTGTCATGCAAGCTGCATCAAATTGAGATGCATATGGAACTGGTGAAGTGGATACAAGGGTGTCTGATGAACTGATACCAAAAAAGTAATGTATGGAGGAGCAGAATCCAGGAGAAGGCTCGTGAATAGTAGTGTACTGCAAGGCTCTGTGTTGTTTAACTTGTACATAAATGATATTAGAAATAATTTGAAGGCAGTTGAAAGCTGTGAGATTGAGGATTTCTGTGTTGCAAATGTTGGTTGATAGGTGAAAAAGGAAATATATGATAGAAACATTTAAGTTATTTAAAAACTTTTATGGGACTGATGCAGGGGAAATATTTCAGCACTTGGCTAGAGGACAACAGGACAAGAGGTTATCCCTGGAAGTCGGATAATAATGTAGTTAGCAAGGGAATGAGGAAGAATTTGGGAGTGCTTTGTCTGTTAATGGTTTCAAGGAGAGGCTTTATATATATATATTATATATATATATATATATATATATATATATATATATACACATACATAACATGCACGTGAAGGTGGTCTGAAAAGTTCTGGGCCTCGACCATAGATGGCAATACTATTGGCAAGATTTTTTTTTTCTAAGTTGGTACATCTGTCATAAGCATCCATATGAAATTGCAAGTCATTCTATCAAGTAGTGTGTTTTATATAGCTGTCTGAAACAAAAGTGTTGTCTGTATTATCCCTTGAAATGGATAAAATTGAGTATCATGCAGTTATAAAATTCTTTGTAAAAGAAGATTTAATGGCAAAAGAAATTCATTCGAAGTTTATGGGCACTCTTCTTCGTTTTCGACAATTAAGAAATGGGCTGCCGAGTTTAAATGTAGCCGTACCACCCTTGAAGATGATCCATGTGAAGGACGTCCAAAAAGTGTAACAACACCAGAAATCATTGATCAAGTGCACAATATGGTATTGGATGACCGGCCAGTCAAAGTGCGTGAAATTGCTTAGGCATTTCTAAAGAATGTGTAGGATATATTTTGCATGAAGAATTGCAAATGAAAAAGCTTTGCACAAGATGGGTACCATGCTTGCTCACAGCAGATCAAAAACGCACTTGCACGAAAATCTCTGAATAGTGCTTGGAGCGTTTTAACAAGAATAAAACTGATTTTTTGCATCAATTTATTACTATGGATGAGACTAGGATTCACCATTCATCGTCATTGTATGTTACACTTTCGCACAGGCCTGCACATTTTACCGCATAGCTTCCATAACGGATAATCCTGCAGAATAGGTTGGTTGCTCCTTATTCCCGGTAGTATCCCATGTCTGTCAAAGCGTGTGTTCATGGTGCCGGTTTGTCTGCTTTGCGGGATGAAAAACCCCAGTAAACTGGCGGAAAAACTCTGCTGTCCACGCCCATGACCAGCTAACTTGTCTATGGCTGAGGAAGATCTTTAAGACCCTCACGTCGTCGATGGGAATTGAACCTAGGACACTCCTTTCCCAGGCATATGGTTTCGAATCGCAAAGCCACTAGGCTAACCACACGGACGGATTCACCATTACACACCAGAATCCAAACAGCAGTCAAAACGTTGGACAGAAGACAGTTGTTCAGCACCAAAGAAGACAAAGTTGGTTTCATCAGCAGGTAAGATCATGGCATCGGTGTTTTCAGATGCTAAAGTCATTTTATTATCTTGAAAAGGGGTAAAACAATAACCTGGGAATATTATTCCCCTTTTAACCAGACTAGACGAAAAGATTCATGAGAAAAGACCTGGTTTGCAAAAGGAAAAAATTTTCATTAGGACAGTGCACCTGCCCACAAAGGCGTTTTGGCAATGGGAAAATTAAGGGATCTGCACTATGAATTGTTGGAACATTCACCCTATTTTCCCCAGATTTGGCTCCCTCTGACTTCTATTTCTTCCCAAAACTAAAACTCTTACTGGTCAGCGTTTTTCTTCAAATCAAGAGGTGATTGCAGGTATAGAGGGGTATTTTGCAGATCTTACTGAGAACCACTATAGGGAAGGGATAATGGCACCGAAGCATCGCTGGAATAAATGTATTAGTCTTAAGGAAGATTATGATGAAAAATAAAAATCATCATCATGCATATCAAGGATTTAGGCCTAGCATGTCCTGTTCTGGCCTTAGAAGCCATCGTTGAATCTTTAAGAGGACGTCCTGGTTTTCTTTTTCCTAATGGCTTGTACTTTAAGGCTGGTTTTGGTAATCTTTCTGTTTTCATTCTTTGAACATGTTCCATCCGTTTATGTTTATATTTTTTTAATTTTTTTCTATTACTGGTTCTTGGTTTAATTCTTTCATAATTTCTTCATTTCTTTTGTGATCAAATAGGGTATACTTTGCAGTTTTTCTCATAAACTTCATTTCTGCTGTTGTTAATCTTTGTTTGTCTTTTTGTTTTATTGTCCAGATTTCGCTTCCATACATTAAGACTGGTAGGGCTAATGTATTGTATACTTTTAGTCTGGTTTGGTTTAAATATAGAGTTAATTACACCTGTTATTTTTAAATATTTTGCAATTGTTACGTTTATATCTTTTTCATTTTCATATGTGATCGTAAATCCTAGGTAGTTAAATGAATTCACTTGTTCTAAGGTCTTGTTATCTATTACTATTTTAGTTCTTGCTGGATCTTGTCCTTTAAAGGCCATAGTTTTTGATTTTTCTGTTGATATTATCATACCATAATCTTTGGATATCTCATTTAGATCTAAAACAGCTTTCTGTAGTTTATCTTCAGAATTTGTATTTATTATTTGGTCGTCGGCAAAGAGGAGAGTGTTTAAGTTTACTGTAGGAGAAAGGTTAATTCCTTGATGTAAATTTTTATTCTATTTTATTATTATTTCATTTAAGTAGATATTAAAAAGAGTTGCTGAGAGGGGACATCTCTGGTTTCAACCTTTTTTGAGGTCTCATCAGTGAGTAGGTAGACCTGGAATATCAAGGTTTTAAGTGAACTTACATACCTCTACTATCGAATTGCCGAAGTGGTGTACTCCTATATTTATTGTTAATTACTAATTTAATAAGCCGTAAGGCTATTTTACTGGCGAACATGTTAATAGAAAGGGGGAATGGTAAATCTCTTTATGTTTTTATAGCCGGGTACAAAACCCGGATCGAAATCCATAGAGTTTCATGCCGAAAAAACTATTGGCGAGCCCAAGTGTAAATGATCACTTGAGTAGTACAACACCAGGGCAACTCCATGCAAAGGTGGAGCATGTTCCATCACTAACTTTAATATTCTCTCATAATGTAAAACCCAGCTCCTAAGAGATGTATATATATTGTAATAATATAAAGATTCTCATAATGTAAAACAATATATATACATCTCTTAGGAGCTGGGTTTTACATTATGAGAGAATATTAAAGTTAGTGACGGAGCTTGCTCCACTTTTGCATGGAGTTGCCCTGGTGTTGTACTACCCAAGTGATCATTTACACTTGGACTCGCCGATAGTTTTTTCGGCATGAAACTCTATGGATTTCGATCCGAGTTTCGTACCCGGCTATAAAAACATAAAGAGATTTACCATCCCCCTTTCTATTAACATTTCGCCGGTAAAATAGCCTTTCGGCTTATTAAATTAGTAATTAACAATAAATATAGGAGTACACCACTTCGGCAATACGATAGTAGAGGTATGTAAGTTCACTTAAAACCTTGATATTCCAGGTCTACCTAGGGGACATCCCTGTCGGACCCCTTGATTTATCTCTCTCTCTCTCGTATATGATAGCTCGTGATTTAATCTTATTTGTATTTGATTATTTTCATATATATTTGTGATAGCTTTTAGGATATTATTTGGTATTTGTCTTTCTTTTAATATGTTAAATAATATGTTTCTTTTAACTTTGTCAAATGCTTTTTCAAAGTCAATAAATGCAATATGTGTTTCTAAATTGTATTCTCTTCTTTTCTCTATTATTAATTTTAGGCAAAAGGCTGGGTCTATACATGATTGTCCTTTTCTAAATCCATTCTGTACTTCTAAAATAAAGTTTTCGGAATATTTCATTAGTTTGCTATTTAAGATTCTGCTATATATTTTGTAACAGGAATTTAGTATATTGATACCTCTATAGTTTTTAAGGTCATCTCTATTACTTTTTTAAAGATAGGAATCACAATTGCTTTTTTCCATTCTATTGGCAGGATACCAGTTGAATAAATTTTATTTAAAAATAATAAGAGTCTTTCTTTGAATCTAGTTCCTGCATATTTATGTAGTTCTGAACATAGTTTATCTTCTCCAGGTGATTTTCCGTTTCTTGTTTCTTTCAAGCTGATTTCTAATTCTTCTTTAGTTATTTCCTTTTCATTTTCGTTAATTGTTTGCCAGTTGTCTTTTTTAAAATATTTGTCTGTCCACAATTCTGTGTTGCAATTTAGAAATTCTTCTAATTTCAATTCAGTGTTTAATTTTATGTGTTCTTTGGTATCTGCATTTAAGTGTTTCAAAATTTTATATACATTGTGTCTTATTTTATATAAATCATGTTCTAAATTAGAAACGAATTTGTTCCATGATTCTCTATGTCTTTTTCTGACTTCTCTTTTAGCTATGGCTCTTATTCTTTTAGATTCTATTTCATCTTCTAATCTTTTACTGCTTAACCATTTGTGATAGGCTTCGTTTTTCTTTTTGATTATTTCTTTGATTGTATCATCCCAGATCTTCAGTTTTTTCCTTTTATTGAATTTTTTGGTCTTTCCTAAGCTTTCATTTGCTGCTGCATTTAGTATCATTTTTATATTAAGCCTTTCTATTTCTTCATTTTGTTTTATTTTGTCTAGATATTGGTTAATTCTTTGTTCATATAGCCATTGTACATTTGTGTCATTCAATAGTCTAGTTTTATAAATAAATGTTTCAATTTTTCTTTCTGTTCTTGTTACTTGTAGCCATTTAGATGGTAATCTTAATTTTATTTTAACAAGGAAGAGGTCCCTGCTTATTTCATATCCTCTGTGAACTCTAACATCTAGTGAAAATTTTGATGTCTTTTCATTTAATATAAAGTAATCTAATATTGATTTCCATCCTCTTGCTGCCCAAGTATATTTATGTATGTCTTTATGTTTATAGAAGGAATTCATTATTTTTAGGTTATTATAAACTACAAAGTCAATCAATTTTTTACCATTCCTGTTTAGAGTATGTTCTCCATGTATTCCTATATTATTATTACCTTTCGTGTTTCCAATTCTTGCATTTAAGTCTCCTGCTAAAATTACGTAATCATTTTTATTTATTTTATTATATATATTTTGTAGCTGATTATAAAAATCAATATTATCTTATTCTCTTCCCTCTTCTGGGGCATATAAACCAATTATTGTTAAATAGCCTGTATCTATTTTTATTCTAGCTTCTATTATTCTTTCATTCCATAATTTATAATGTTTCAACTGTTTTGAAAGGGAGTTATGAATCCAAATCATGACTCCTGCTTGTGCTCTTTGGTCTCTGTCAACTCCACTATATATTACATTAAAATTTTTGGTTCTCATGGTTCCTTTTAATTTCTTTTTTATTTCAATGATTACTGCTATTTTAAAATTTCTTTCATTTAAAAATTGTTCTAATTCTATTTCTTTATATGCCATTCCTCTTACATTCCAGTTTGCTATGTGTATTATATTTTGTCGTTTCCATTTTTGTTTTACCTTTTCCATTCATGGGTCGTTTCGTATAGATTCAATCCGATTATCTTTTTCTGTCAGCTTACTAGTAGAATTATGTTCTCCATGTCTGGGGACTAGCCTGATGATGGAATAGTTCAGTGGTAGGGCTGCTACCTTAAGGTTTCTGAACTAGCCTTCTTCCGAATTTAAACCCATAGGAGGAATAGGGTATATTGAAGGGGGAAAAGAGCAGATTATAGAAGAATTATAGTAAGGTTTATAGAGAGGGCATAGTTGTAAGGCCAGAAATGAAAAGACCCCATGGCCCTCGAGTACTCTAATAGCATATGGGTCATAAAATAAGAAGAGTTGGCTGATAAGGCCTTATAGGAAAGATTAAAATAAGTGGATCTTCCTAAAAGTAGTAGAAGGAGAGGATAGACCCAGCTAGGGGTCCATGGGAGTGCTGCTTCCCTTACAATCAAGATGATTGCCCCTTATGGCTCTGTTGGTCCACGAGTCCTTATTCAGTATATTCAGACCATCCCACCATACACGCATGCGCACATACACACACACACACACACATGGTGGGCTCCCCTATCCGCCACCCAGGGGACGCGCTCTCTAGGGGTTACAGGGTCTCCCGAGAGTGAAAAATAAAAATAATTTTGAAATTATAAATTCTTTTCTTCATTGTTAGGCTGATGACTTTTCAGACCACCCTTGTGTGTTTGTGTGTGTGTGTATATATATATAAAAAGTAGGCACTAAGATTTATAATTCCAATCAAAAAGTATGTTTACTTTGTAGACACTTTAGTGCAGTTCTGTTATAAAGGGAACATATATAAAAATGTATTGATTCGAATTTTTCTGATAACTGAAAAATGTATTATGATTCTGAGGTTTTTGTGAGCAGCTAAGCAAAGAAACAAAGCTTATAATGTTTAGGCCGGGGGGGGGGGGGGGGGGTTTGCATAATTTAAGATAATATTACCAACTGAATTTTTATGCTCTTTATAGTTCACAACAGATATTTAATAGCAGTAATCTCAGGCCTACTGTTATACTTAATTGGGTATTTTTTTCAGTTTTGAATGACAAAAAACAGTGTACATTATTTTTTGCACATACACTACTAGAAATATATAGGGAAGCATGAGAATTTATATCTGGCTGTATGTTGGATCAGTCGAGATAATCGCTTACTACACTAATATAAAGTGCTCTACTCATTGATTTGTAAAATATTTCATTTGATGCATTTAAGTTTTTAATATTTCAAAGGCATCTGTATTGTTATTTAGATGCAAGTATGGAATATCTATATCAAGGCGGTAAAGGACGTGTATATAAAGAGACAATGACTTGGATTCGATCCCCTGATGAAAACTTACAAATATCAGGAGCTCTAGCTGCAGGAAATTTTGCTAGAAAAGGTAAAATATAATTATTTATTTTCCTGTTTCTTCTAATTGTATTGAATCATCTGATTCTTGAATGCAAGCACTAATCAAACAGAGATTTTGAATAATTCTTTTGAATGAAAAAAAAAAAAAAAAAAAGAATTATTTCAGTTTCTGTTTATAAATATATCATTAAAAATCACTGAAACAAGTTGTTTAAATTTCCTTTTTGTAAAAAAAATTTTTTTCACCAAATACCAAATAATATCCTAAAAGCTATCATAAGTATATATGAAAATAATCAAATACAAATAAGATTAAATCATAAGCTATCATATACGAGAGAGATAAACCAAGGAGTCCGACAGGGATGCCCCCTCTCAGCAACTCTTTTTAATATTTATCTAAATGAAATAATAATAAAATAGAAAAATAAAAATTTCCATCAAGGTATTAAACTTTCTCCTACTTAAACATTTCTTTTTGCCAATGGCCAAATAATAATTACAAATTCTGAAGATAACTTACAGAAAGCTATTTTAAATCTAAATTAGATAGCCAAAGATTATGGAATGATAATATTAATAGAAAAATAAAAAAAAAACAATGGCCTTTAAAGGACAAGATCCAGTAAGAACTAAAATAGTAATAGATAACAAGATTTTAGAACAGGTGAATTCATTTAACTACCTAGGTTGTATGATTACATATGAAAAAGATATAAACCTAAAAATTGCAGAATATTTAAAAATAACAGGTGTAATTAACTCTATATTTAAACCAAACCTAGTTCAAAAACAAACCAGCTAAAAGTATACAATACATCAGCCCTACCAGTCATATTGTATGGAAGTGAAATCTGGACAATAAAACAAAGATTAATAACAGCTGAAATGAAGTTTATGAGAAAAACTGCAAAGTATACTCTGTTTGATCACAAAAGAAATGAAGAAATTATGAAAGAATTAAACCAGGAATCGGTAATAGAAAAAATTAAAAAATATAAACAAAAACGAATGGAGCATGTTTAAAGAATGAAAACAGAAAGATTACCAAAACAAACCTTAAAGTACAAGCCATTAGGAAAAAGAAAACCAGGAGGTCCTCTTAAAAGATTCAACGATGACTTCTAAGGCCAGAACAGGACATGCTAGGCCTAAATCCTTGGTAGGCATGATGATGAACTGGTGAAAAAAAAATTTTTTTTTACAGAGAATAATTCACTTTTTTTCAGACAGACAAATGCAGTATACTATAAAATCTAGGTTCCAAACAGCTGACTGTCCTCAGAGAACTTCGCTCAGTTTTGCAGTAGGTCACTAGAATTGTATAATGATCACTCTTTGTTCCATGCGCATCCTATGCACAAAACGTTGCAAACCTGCTGTACCGTGGATAGGCTATGGGTTTTAGTAATGCATAAATCATGCACCAAAGACCAAACATGAAATTCTTTCAAGCCATTTCATGCTTCCACTAAGGAGACTATTAATCTATTACCAGGTGAATAAAATCATATTTTACCCAATGTTGCTTCATTTTGGAATATTTAACTCCTATTGCTTTGTGGGAGATCTTGATGGAAAGAAAAAAAAAACACATATGTTAGTCCCACTCATAAAATGTTGATACCACCATAAGCCATTTAGTACTATAGGTAAGCTGACAGGTAATCAGAAAACGTGACTTCAGAGACCAAAAGTACAGCTTTTTAAACTACATCATGCCTTAGTAGGGCACTGATCTCACGCAGGGAAAGAAAATCATTTTCCATCTAAAGATTTTTTTGCCAGATATCCATGTCTACAGTGGAACTCATAAATTGGCTGTTGGTTTGAATTCCATTGTGGGGGAAAAAATTATTTCTTTATCTCCATAATATAGCACCTCCTGAGTGCATATATAAGAACAACTTAATATTTACTCTTCAAAAATGGATTTTGCTGAAGGTGATTTAGCTAGTCTCATAAGGCAAGGTTTTCCTCCTGAAAGCTTTTACCCTTCAGAATATCCGACACAATATGTGTTCTCTGGAAAATCATCCAGAACACATACAATTAGCAGTTAACAACATAATTACATTGTCCTCATAGTCACACCATAATACATATTTTTAAAAATTAATATGTATAAAAATTTCTGAAACATTTAGATTTACATAATGTTGTGAATATGTATTGATCTGTGATATTGAATGGTATTGCATGCTAATGCTTTTAACTGAATGAGATATTGCATTCATAAATAATCTTATACACGACAGGTTGTTCAACCTATTATACATTAGTATTATATATTAGATGTTCAGAAAAGAAGAAACTCGTTCAAATTAGATTTGAACAAACATCTCTAATTATTACTACTACAAGAGGCCACATATCACCTGTCACACACTGTTCTAAGAGAGAAAAATCTAGTTCTCACCTATTTCTCAACCGCATTTATAATTAGAGAAAACAACTCACTGTGGATTTAATACTTGCATATTTAACACAGAATTTTCACCCTAGTATCAAAGGCATCTTCAGTATGACTTTCAAATTAAACAATAGAAGAGAAACTGGAAAACTCAACAATGAAAATGCAAGCTACATTTACATCATATAGAGTGACATGGTCTAAAATACATTGAAGTCCAGAGTATTAATTAATTAAAAATAAAAACTTACCTGAAAATGTGTAGAGAAGTATTATTTCCCATAATGATAATTTCAGTTTATCATTTCTTTTCAGATTCAGATAGTAGTGAAGCAAGGTTTCAGAATTTCTTTACAAGTAGTTATTCATGTGCAAATTTTGTTTATTTGCATTTGGGTAAAGGAATAAACAGGCATATAATTTCTTGTTGGCTTACTTTGTAACCAAAATACTGCAATCTCTGATCCAGAGTATTTTAATAATAAGGTGATACACTTTTTTACTTGTATATGGGAAATATATTACTACTGCATTAATTTAATCTTGGTATCTTCCTTGGTTTGGCACACCTCTGATGAGATCTCAGTAAGGGAAGAAACCTCTCTGGATAGTGACCCTATCCGTAATGGATAGCAATGCCCACATTTGAAAGGAGATGTGTTTTGCTTTATGGGATACTGAGGCAATTGGTGTGAAGTCAACTGCTTCTGTATACTTGCAGCCTAGTCATGAAAATATTTCATGTGTAAACTTTATTTGCTTGCACTTGGAAAAGGATTAAACAAGAATATAATTTATTATCAATGGTAAATCAAAGTAGTTCTACTTTGTAGAAGTAGAAAGTGAAAAAACTTTCTACTTCTTTGTATAAACATTCCATAAGATATTTACTTTTGTTAAGAACGTTTATCTTTCCCCAGAGGATTCAATGTTTGGTGGAGATAGTATGTTTTGCAAGTCCCAACTGTTCCAGCTCTTGGAATCTAATGTAATCAATGTTCATCACAACATATAATGGTGATCTACCAGTTTTGTGAAAATATGTTAATCCAGTTTGGTATGGAATTTGATAGACTCGAAGTTGGGCTAAAGGCAGAAGTTTATTTATCTTTTGCAGAGCCTAAAAAAACCAGAAATCTTGTTAATAAGACAAAAGGGCATCTGTACACAAAATGATCTAAGCAGTGTGGCTATTCCTTCAGAGACACCTTTAACATAAGGGATGATGGACCACCTCTTGGGAGGCTGATGACATAGAAACCCTATAATTATTAATGAATTTGTTGACATAAGAATCTTTAAAAGCCATTATCAAGGAAGATGAACCTAATATAATGTATTTCCCTAGACAGTAGCACTTCAATAGAGCACAGAGAGTGAGCTCCTTGTACCCAAGTCTTTATGATGCTGGATTTTTGACAAGGATAATGATGGTGAAATAGCATCAATGTAATATCTGGTATTAGTTTTCTTTCTAAAAATGGAAAAGTAAAGGCTACCATCTGGCAATGAAGAAGGAAGAGTTCTGAACAGGTAATTTGATTGTCTTATCTTACCTGAAAAGTGAACTGGGTTTGTGGCAGATTCTGTTGATCTTTGTGATGAAATCTTGAAGTTATTTAAAGAAACCCTGCCAAACTGCAAAGATGTCATCCACTTATCTGTTCCATAAGAATGGTCTGTGATGTTTTTTTCGTAGTCCAATATGAAACATTGGACATCACTAATGTTCTCCTAAATGAAATACTGGACTTCCTCTAGCAAAACTTTCCTGTAGATATTGTTCTCCCCCCCCCCTCCCCCCTTTGACTTTGTCATTCACTCTGGCTACTTTAGTATCAAGATAAGCTTTAGCAGCAAATTGAGAGTACTGTTCAAATAATGTTTACAGGACAGCATCTCTCCTATATTGTCCATATGATACATATATGTGAATGCTACCCTTGCTTTTTCTAACGGTTCCCTTACAGAAATGTATTTCATCATGAATATTCTTAAGTTAAGATAATCAAATTGCCTTTTTTAGATTTCCTTCTTCTTTGTCAACCAGATAGTAGCCTTCACTTCTTCATTAGACAGAAAACCCAGGGTTTTAAATTCATTCTTTTTCATATCATTATCTGTGTCAAAAATCTGGCACCGTGAAGACTGGTACATCCAAGTTCACACTCTGTGCTCTACCAAAGTGCTGCTGTCTAAGGAAATAAATTACATCAGGTCAACCTTTCTTGCTAATGGCTTTAATGGGTCTTCTATCAACAAGAAAGGTAATTTAAAAAGAAGAGAATTCTGCTGGTGAAGAAAAGTTTCACATCCATAAGATAATTACTTTTGTATAGAGTTTCCTTGTCTCATCCTCCTTGCAATTGGTGGTCCATCATGTCATCATTCCCTATACTAACCAAATATAAATATAAATCAGCCAAAACATAAATTTCTGTCATTAGTCCACCCTGGAATCTATCAAATTCCATGCCAGTGTAGATTATCATATTTTGGACAGTAGATCAATGACGATTTGTCATGATGAGCACTTGGATTACATTAGATTTCATGGGCCAGATGAGTTGGAACTTGCACAGTATGCCATTTTCACCAAACATCAAATTGTCTACAGGATGATTAAACTTCTTCACAAAAGTAATTATCTTATGGATGTGAAACTTTTCTTCACCAGCAGAATTCTCTTCTTCTTCTGCAGCTTCTCCCACTTAAGTGGGGTCACTGTTGATGATGAGTCCCCTCCACATCCTCCTGTCTTGAGCTGTCATCACATCTAAGTTCTTCATCCTCAAGTCCTCTTCTACCAGCTCCCTCCATCTCTTCTTTGGCCACCCACACTTCCTCCTTCCTTGCACATCCATCTGCATGACCCTTCTTCCCACATATTCGTCCTCCCTCCTCATCACATGACCAAACCATCTCAACCTTGCCTCCTGTATCTTCACTGTTCCCCTTACATAGTCATTTCTCAGACGATCCTTTCTGGTCACACTGCACATCCACCTAAGCATTCTCATCTCTGCTACGTCCATCCTGCTGAAGTTATTTTTCCTCAGGACCACAGTTTCTATAGCATACGTCATAGCTGGCCTCACTACTGTCCTATAGATTTTGCCTTTCAGATTGATCGGCACCCTCTTATCGCATAACACTCCAGCCATCTCCCTCCAGTTCCTTCAACCCGCTTGTATCCTGCATCCCACTTCCTTCAACCTGCTTGTATCCTGCATCCCACTTCCTTCTCAGCTCCTCCATCTTCTTCCACTGTTGAACCTAAATATCTAAAGTCATTCACCTTCCTGATGACATTTCCTTCCAGCTCCAGATCTGTCTCCTGGCCGCTGCCCACTGTGCAACACATATACTCTGTCTTACTTCTGCTCAGTCTCATGCCTCTCTCTTCCAGTACTTTTCTCCATCTTTCCAGTTTAGTTCCTGCTTCTTCTCTTGAATCTGCACACAGCAAGATGTCATCTGCATACAACATTGTCCAAGGCGCATCTTCTCTCACCTCCTCCATCACCACCTCCATCACAATGTTAAATTAAACAGAAATGGGACTTAATGCTGACCCTTGATGCAAGCCAACTGTTACTTGAAAACTTTCTGTCTGTCCCAGACAGGTCCGAACACTTGTCTTCACATTTCTGTACATCTCCCGCACCAACCTGACATATTTCTCCGGAACCTTCTTCTCTCTCAGACACCTCCAGACTTCTTGCCTTGGCACTCTATCGTATGCTTTCTCCAGATCAATAAATGCCAGATGTAGCTCCCTTTGTTTCTCTCGATACCCTTTCCATCATCTGCTGTAACCCAAAGATAGCACCTGGCCGCTGCCCACTGTGCAACACATATACTCTGTCTTACTTCTGCTCAGTCTCATACCTCTCTCTTCCAGTACTTTTCTCCATCTTTCCAGTTTAGTTCCCGCTTCTTCTCTTGAATCTGCACACAGCAAGATGTCATCTGCATACAACATTGTCCAAGGTGCATCTTCTCTCACCTCCTCCGTTGGGGACAAGAGTACTCTCCCTCCATTCCTCGGGGTTTATTTTCCTGTTGGCAAACTTTCATGAACAGGTCCCACAGCAGGTCAATTCCCTCTTCTCCCAGTGCCTTCCATGCTTCCACTGAAATCCTGTCAGGGCCCGATTTTCCATTCCTCATCCTCTTCATGGCCTCCGTCACTTCCACTCTACTGATGTTCTGCACCATCCCCTCAGAAGGCTGCCCATCTTCTCTGTGAGTCCTTGCATTTTTCTCATTCAAAAATCCCTCAAAGTATATTCTCCATCTGTTCTTTTGTCCACATCCCTCCATAATACTCTTCCTTCAGCGTCTTTAATCTGCCTCACATGTAAGATGTCCTTTGCTGCTTTATTTCTACATTTCGCTAGTTGGTAAATTTTTCTCTGTCCTTCTTTTGTTTCTAATTGATCATACAGATCTTGATATGCCATGGCCTTCGCCTGTGCCACAACTCTCTTGGCTTCTTGCTTTCTCTCTCTCTGTACACCTCTCTATCCTCTTCCACTCTTGACTCATCCCACTTTTGCTTTGCCTTCCTCTTAGCTATCACTGCCACTTGTACATTATTATTCCACCACCAACCCTCCTTCTGCTCTCTAATCTTTCTAGATGTCTCACCAAGCACCTCGATTGCGCAGCTCAGGATTACTTTTGAATTATGTTTCCACCAATCTTGTACACTTTCCAGTTCATCCGAAATCCTCTCTAACACCCTCTCCCTAAAACGATTCCTCACACTCTCTTCTTTTAAGCAAAACCACTTAATTGTCTTCATCCCATGGCTTCTAGAGGTTCTTATCTTCGATCTTATTTTAAAGTCTGTGCACAGCAGTGGGTGTAGCTGTGCCACTTTACAATTACTGTTGGAATTACTTTACAATTTGTCACAACCTTAAGATGTTTTCTTCTAGTCAAAATGTAGTCAATTTGTGAACTGTCGTTACCACTCCTAAATGTTATCAAATGTTCTTCCCTCTTGTAGAAAAACGAGTTCACAGTTGCCAGATCAAATGCTACTGCAAAGTCCACAATCCTCTCTCCTTCCTGGTTCATCATTCCCACTCCGTGGCCACCATGCACCCTTTCACAGTCTCTATTCTGTCTCCCTATGTGTCCATTCAAGTCTCCTCTGACAATCACCATCTCGTTTTCTTCCAGTTCCCTCATTTCTTCATCTAACACGTTCCAGAACTCATCTTTCTCCTCTGCTGTACAGCCAACTTTGCGTGGCATATACACATAATACGACCACCCGCTCTTCTCCAAGACCCAATTTCATTCGCATGATCCTGTCATTCCTTCTACCCACTTCCTGTACTTTGCCCTTCATTCTGCCACACACCACAATTTCTACACCATTTCTTCCCTCATTATTCGCTCCAGAGTAGAACAATTTATATTCATCTCCCAGTTCCTTTGCCTTTCCCCCCCTTCCACCTTGTCTCCTGTACACATAAAATGTCCAACTTCCTCTTCCTCATCATGTCTTCCACCTCTCTTCCTCTTCCAGTCATGCTTCCAACATTCAGTATTCCCACTCGCAACATCCTCTCCACCTGCTGGGCTCGCTTCTTTAACCGCACCCGCCCTTGATGCGGTAGCCCTCATCCACTTCTCGCAGCTGTAGGGCGATGTAGCTGCTTGTCGCTTAAGGGGTATGCCCTAGCCCTTATATCATTTTCTCTTTGACTCATATCATGGCTAGAGCTGGCAGTGAAGTTTTACGACCGGATGTCCTTCCCGACATTAACCCTCACCATTTATCCGGGCTTGGGACCGGCACCTTTTGAGGCTAGCTTGCCTCCTTCAGTGGCTGCATAAGATGAAATGACTTAGCAAGATAGGAAAGATTCACCCCTAGCCCTGGAATACTCTAATAACATCAGGGGGAAAGGAGCAAGGAGAGGAAAAAGAAGCAAAGAAAGAAGGGGAGGGACCAGTCTACAGAATAATATAACAGATGTATATTACATGAAGTAAGGCATGGTCCAGCATCTGGTACCTCGGGTTTGCCATGCCCGTACTCACTAAAGTGAGCTCTTGAGGTGATGGACTGAAATTCTCTATTATGGGAAATAGTACTTTTCAATAGTCCATATGAAATTTTTTTAAAATTAATTATAGTTTTTCTTGTTTAATTTTGTACAATTAGAACCTCAATGTATTTTAGACTGTGCCACTCTACACTCTATATGATGTACAAGTAGCTCATGCATTTTCATTGTTGAATCTTCTGGTTTCTCTTCTACTTGTTTAATTTGAACGTCATACTGAAGATTCCTTTGATATTAGGGCAAACTGTTAAATAAAAAATATTACATAAGTATTATATCTGTACTAAGTTGTTATATATCTACTGGTATCGTATATGATTCTTAAACGTTTGTGGGTTTCTATTATATTATCATTCTTTCTTCTGTTTCCTAGTATCTGCATTCCACAAATTCTCAATTTGTTCTTATAATCTACCCTTTACAGTCCCAATCTGCTTTGCATCCTCTGCTCTTTATCTGTATCACCTCAGAAACTAGGAGACCAGATCTGTGAAAAAGAATCCAGATGGGTCCATATCAATGCCTTATAAAGAGGCAAAATGACTTCCTTACATGTCAGTGTTCATTTCAACATTGCAGTTATCTTCTTAGTTGGTATTAGCAGTCTTTGCTATATGACCCTAAACTTCAACTTCTTATATACTAAAACTCAAGTCTCTAGCCTAATATTGCAGTCATAAGGACCACAAGAATAGTTTGTTATTGTGGATATTTTGCTGTATAGTGAATTCTTTTAGCATATCATCATACCTATGGGGTTTCTGTCAGGACTTTTCAGTAGTTTATTATAGTGTGTGAGTTAGTTATAGCAGTGATTGCTACAATGAAAGTTGATGGACATTGTATAATACGCCATAGGATATCTCATCACACCATAGTGCATAACTTCTCATTCACTGGCATTGAACTGATAACCATTTTTGCATGCTCACAATTCTAGCTTGTTCAAATCATTCTCAATATGCTGCATGCCAGTTGTATTCATAATTACCCCACCTACCTTTGCATCATCAACAGTAGATAGCTGTGTCTCCTACCAGATCTTTTCCAGTGTCATTGATGTAACAATTGAATAACAGTGGACCAAGGACCAATCGCAGTGGTACACCACTGGTCACCTTAAATCTTGCAGACTCATCCTCCCCCCATATATCACTTTTTGATATTCGACAGTTAGTGATCATCTTATCCATGCTAATAGTTAATAATCCAGTTCCATATTCTCCAACTTATGTAACAGCCTTCCATGCTGTAGCCTGTTGAAAACCTTAGCAAAGTCTAAAAATATCAAGGTGTATTCATTCTCCTTGTCTAGCTCAACTGTAACATTATTATAAAATGTGAACAAAAAGTAGTTAGATTATGTCAACTCATTTCTATATGCAAGCTCTTACTGACTTTTTTACAAAATCTTACAACTTACAATATCTTTACCGCCACGATCACTCCAGAGATACTGATATGTCTAGAGTTACACACATCAGTGTTTGCACCACCCTTGTTCAATGGAATTATCACATATTCTTTCCATTCCAGTGGAATCTTTTTTGTGAAACTCAAATTATACAACCTGATCAAATGCACAGTCATTTCAGCTCACCACTTCTAAACTCTAATGCCAAATTCTTATTATATGCCGCCACCTCATTTGTTTAAGTATCTTCATTCGGTGTAGAGATAATGATGAACTCTTCATTACATCCACCAGGTTGGTAGCTCTTAACAAAATGGGTGCTCATTAGTTGAACAATGTCTTCTGCATCTGTTATTTGTATTCCATCTGTATTCAGTAGAATTTTTCTTCCACATTCATGCTTTCTTTCACTTGCAATATAATAAAAGAAGTTTATTTTGCTGTCTTTAAAAGCTTGTAGAGCCAATTTCTTTTCATACTTAAAATATGTAAAAACACTTAGCTTTCCATGCAATACTTGTGACTCTTCTGGCCTGCACCTTATAATTTTGATAAGTAATGTCATCCTTATCCACATGGTATTCCTTCCACATCATCTTTTAATTAAGAATCTCTTGCTTAATTAAGATTGCCCATTTATTTCACTCTTATCCTATTTATTCTTCAAATTCTAAGGAAACATTCTGATATTGCATAATTTAAGTATTTCTTTAATTCTTCCTATGCACTGCCAATATCTTTCCCATTTAGCAACTAATACCATGAGATCAAAACTAGAATTCTCCTTAGTTTGTCATAAATTCCTACTTCGTGGTTCAAAGGTAAAAGTATATGGATGTTTCATTATCCTTTAGTTAATGGAACATCCATATACTTAGCTACTCCATGGGTCAATACTGCATGATCACTTGTCACCAATTGAAGGCAAACCACTTACCTCTTTAACTGAAACCCATCTGATCCTATAATCACTTCTGAAACTGTTTAACCGCTTTCGTCTGTGATATGATAGTTGAGAAATTTGTTTTGCAACAGCTCATAAAATCTCAGGATGACTGTCTGAACCCAATGCGTTCAGATAGTCATCCTGGTGATTATGCATTTAGCATCCATCAGGTGGTTGATTAGGCAATGCATTTGCTTGTCATCAGCAAATGACCCACTTGATCTATTATGATGGTGGTCTGAAAAGTTATTGGCCTAAAAATGAAAAAACTAATTTATAATTTCGAAAATATTTTTATTTTCAACATAATCTTCCTTAAGATTAATATATTTATTTCAGTGATGCTCCAGCACCATTATTCCATTCCTATTTCCTGGTTCTCAGTAAGATCTGCAAAATACCCCTCTACAGCTGCAATCAGATTTGAAGAAAAATGCTGACCAACGAGGAAGAGTTTTAGTTTTGGGAGAGATAGAAGTCAGAGGGAGCCAAATCTGGAGAATAGGGTGGATGTTCCAACAATTCATAGTGCAGATCCCTTAATTTTCCCATTGCCAAAACAGTTTTGTGGGCAGGTGCATTATCCTGATGAAAGATGATCTTTTTCTTCTGCAAACCAGGTCTTTTCTCACGAATTTTTTCATCTATCTGGTTAAAAGATCGGAACAATATTCCCCAGTTATTGTTTTACCCTTTTCAAGATAATTAATAAACAAAATGCCTTCAGCATCCCAAAACACCGATGCCATGACCTTTACTGCTGATGGAACCGACTTTGGCGCTGAACAACTGGCTTCTGTCCACTGTTTTGACTGCTGTTTGGATTCTGGTGTGTAATGGTGAATCCAAGTCTCATCCATAGTAATAAATCGATGCACAAAATCAGTTTTATTCTTGTTGAAACTACAAGCACAAAAACGAGTGCATTTTTGATCTGCTGTGAGCAAGCACAGCACTCATCTTGTGTAAAGCTTTTCCACATGCAATTTTTCATGCAAAATGTATCCTACACATTCTTTTGAAATGCCTATAGTCTCAGCAATTTCACTCACTTTGACTTGCCGGTCATCCGATATGAGATTGTGCACTTGATCAATGATTTCTGGTGGTGTTACGCTTTTTTGGATGTCCTTTAATTGGATCATCTTCAAGGCTGGTATGGCCACGTTTAAACGCGGCTACCCATTTCATAATTGTCGAAAACGAAGGAGAAGAGTGTCCATAAACTTTTATGAACTTTGAATGAATTTCTTTTGGCATTAAACCTTCTTTTACAAAGAATTTTATAACTCACGATACTCAATTTTATCCCTTTCAAGGGATACTGACAACACTTTTGCTTCGGACAGCTGTATAAAACAAACTACTTGATAGAATGACTAGTAATTTCATATAGATGCTTATGACAGATGTACCAACTTAGAAAAAAAATCTTGCCGATAGTGTTGCTATCTATGGTCGAGGCCGAGAACTTTTCAGGCCACCCTCATATAACACCCTGCTGTGTATTTGATTTTAATTCACCTCACTGTATATTGTTTCATACTCACTAATACATGGACATTTGTTATTAATATTACAATCATAGCTTTCTACTTCTTCTTTAGTATTTTTCAATCGAGCAGGTTCTTCTTTTAGTAGCAGAAACTTTCCTTCCACTCTCTTCTGTTCTGAGCCTTCTCTTTCAAGGTTATGTACATGTCTCTATTGAGCATGTCATCTAGCATTGTTTTCCTTACTCTTCCTCTAGGTCTTTTTCCGTCTATTTTTCCTTCGATGGCATCTCTGATGATTCCATTCCCTCTCAGAATATGTCCGATCCAGTTTCCCTTGCTTCTTTTTATCCTCCTTAATAGACTTCTTTCTTCTTCTACTCTTTTTAAGACCTTTTCATTAGTTATTTTATCTGTTCATTTGATTTTTTTCCATCCATCCATCTCCAAATACACATCTCAAAGCTTTCCAAAATCTTATTTTCTTCTTTCTTCAATGTTCAAGTTTCAGATGCATAAAGGGCAGCACTCCACACATAACATTTTATTAGTCTTTTCTTTAGGTTTCTATCCATTTTACTTCTGAATAAATTCCATTTTCTATTAAAGGCATCTCTTCCCATCGCTATTCTTGCTTTTATATCACTTTTACATCTTCCATCACTGCTAATAACACTTCCTAGATATTTGTTATTGTTACTACGGGCGACTCCAAGGAGTCCTTAGACTCATCGAGCCTTAAACATCATGTCCATCACAACTATTTGACATTCACACAGTATCTAGTCATACTTTGCCTTGAACTCATTCACTGTCATAGCACTCACAACAGACTCTGGCAGCTTATTCCACTCATTCACCACTGTAAAAGTAAAAATCCCAGCTCTAACATCCTTACTAACCACACTCTTGCCCAGCTTCCACGGATGTCCCCTAGTCCTCCCACCACCAGTCCTGTTCTCAAAAATATCCTCTGAATTAATCCTATAGAAACTCTTCAGCAATTTGAATGTCTCAGTCATATCTCCCGTTTTCTGCCTATCAACCGATTTCTGCAACCCACAAATCTTCCTGTTTTCGTAAGGTTCATTCCATAGACCTGCTATCATCTTGGTCACTCGCCTCTGGATCCTCTCAACCTCCTCCCCATCAAGAAGAAACCTAGGTGACCAGATCTGGGCACAGTAATCAAGATGGGGTCTTATCAAGGCTCGATACAGAGGAACAATAACTTGCTTATCTCTGCTCTTCAAAGTATTTTTCAGCATCCAAGTGATTTGATGAGGTGATTTGGCCACTTTTGCAATCTGCCCCCTAAACTTCAAATCCTTATCCACCAACACTCCTAAATCTCGTGCCTCATCAATTTCCTGGAGTACAGTTCCACCAATGTAGTAAACTGCTGCTAATCTTTTCATCCCAAATCCCAAAATGCATAACTTTACATTTTGCCACGTTAAATTGACATCCATTCTCCTTAGCCCAGACCTCCAATCTATCCAAATCATCCTGCAAAATTTTGACATCTTCTGCATTCACTTTTGCCCTACCCAACTTAGCATCATCAGCAAACAAATGAACCGTTCCTCTCAGATCCTTCCCTATATCGTTAATGAACAAATTAAACAGCGGTGGTCCAAGAACAGAACCCTGCGGC
Source organism: Typopeltis vanoorti (assembly GCF_054136105.1). Lineage (NCBI taxonomy): Eukaryota > Metazoa > Arthropoda > Arachnida > Uropygi > Thelyphonidae > Typopeltis > Typopeltis vanoorti. Next base: position 89,430,255 of record NC_143567.1, read on the forward strand.
ACACCACTAGTCAGGCCGTCTTTTGGACTCTACTCCTGAATAAACTACTCTCAGGTATCTCTCCATCAACCACCCACCTGTCCATCTCACCAACCCTATATCCATTCCCATATGTTGCAGTTTACAGATTAGACTTCCATGTGGTATCCTGTCAAAGGTCTTAGCCAGGTCAGGCAGTAAAACTATAAACCCATTACCCTTATTCAGTTCACCCATCACTGTGTTATAAAATCTGAGTAAGTTACTGAGACATGATCTACCTTTCACAAAACCATGCTCCCCCCCCCCCATACAGTATCTCATTTTCATCAATCCATTCCTGTATTTTTCCCTTGACAACGACTCCTGATATGCTGATCGGTCGGTAATTTGCAACAGTTGTCTTGGATCCTCCTTTATGCAGTGGAACTATTTTCCCCACTTTCCACCCCTTCAGGACTAAACCAGACCCAAGACTCAGATTAAACAATAAGGTCAAGGGCACTGACAATTCTTTAGCTGCTTCACGTAAAACCCGTGCTGATATACCATCCAATCCCACAGATGTATTCACATTAAGGTTCTGTAATAGACTATTCACCTCCACTTCATTCACCACAATTCCCATATAAATTAATGGTTCCTTCATTCCTTCAACATCACCGCCTGGATGATATACTCTTGCAAAGTGCTCACTCAGCAATTCCACTATATCGACTGATTCAGTGACCTCCCTACCATCGCTGTTCCTTAAAATCAATCTGCCGTGTACAGTTTTTCTTTTACTTGCAGCATATTGAAAGAACTGTTTGGGATTCTCTTTAGCTTGCATGGCTAATTTCCTTTCATAGTTCGTTTTTGCTTTTCTCACCACACTCATTACCCTTCTGGCCTGCGCTTTATACCATTCATGTGCCTGCAGGTCACCTTTCTCCTTAAATTCCTTCCACAGTTGTTTCTTTTTTTGCAACTCAAGTTTAATGGTGTTATTCATCCATTTAACCCCTACCTGATTTACTATTCGGACTATAGGTATACAGTCAGCCATAACCTCCTACAAATGCTCCTTGACCACATCCCATGCCCTATCGACATCCAGCTCTTGCAGTTTTACATGCCAATTTAAATGTCTTTACTTTATTTAATTTTCCCCATTTATTCTGATATCCATATTTGCCTCTTTCCTTGCTATTTTCATCACATTTGTTTTTCTGATGTTAATTTTCATTCCATAATTGATACAGGAGTCCAGTAATCTGTTCATCAGATGTTGTAGTCCTGTTTCAGTGTTTGATAGTAATGCCTTGTCATCTGCGTATCTTATTGCAAATATCTGTTTGCCTCCAATCTTTATTCCTTCTTCTGAATTCTCCAGTGCTTCTTTTAACATTGCTTTGGAATACATGTTGAACAAAATCGGTGACAGAGAACAGCCTTGTCTTACTCCTTGTCCAATGATACCTGGTTCTGTTGTACCATATATGTCTCTCACCATGGCAGTTCGTCCCATGTATAGTGAAATAATTAGGCTTCTATCTTTCCAATCTATACCAATCTTTTCCATTACTTCCAACATCTTATCCCATTTTACATAGTCAAAAGCTTTCTCAAAATCTATATAACAGATGTTAACTTCTTTATTCACTTTTTTAATAATTCAGTTTTCTACTAAGTGCACTTAAATCATCCGCTATCATCATGAGCAACTCTCCCGCTCATCTTCTGTCTTTTTTGTCCCTGCTAAAAATACTCTATCCTTTTTACTCAATGACAGTTAGTATGTCTGCATCTGAGTGCCAAATCACAGTAATGTTTATAATCTGAGGCCACAAAGTATTCACTAGTGCAACAAACTCTCTATTCCTTTGTTCCTGATGCCTCCACGTTTTTTTTTTTAATAATACTCATTTCTGTAGTGTGTATGACCCTGTTGGACAAGTAGCACTCTATTCATATATAATGCCTCACTTTGGCAAGCAGCCTTGTACATACTATGTAAGTACAAACTGGATGAGCATATAATCATTCTTTCCTCATAATCACCTGCAGGATTAAGCCCAGTTGTATAACTGGGCTTAATCCTGGAGGTAATTATTTATAATTACCTCCAGGATTAAGCCCAGACTCCTTCTACCAAACCCATTATGAAATTACTCCAGACTCCTTTTACCAAACCCATTATGAAACATTTAAGCTGAGAGATTAATTTCAGAAAGACTGCAGTAGAAGTCACAAAAGAGGCCATATAAATATATAATGAGATATAGTATATAAAGTATATAATGAGAGCTTATTTAATTGTCATTTGTGCAAAACACAATCAAATACAAATCAAGTTCTCCATATTTTTCAATGGCATTTATTTGAAATGTGACATAAGTAAATCTCTTGTTCATCTGGACAGTGTGGAATTCATATTGGCAGTCATGTATTAGCTAAGAGGTTGTTGGTAACATAGAATTCTACTACTTTTCAACATTGCTTTAGAAAGAATTGAAGTGAAAAAAATTGGACTCTAATATATTTTTTGTGACTCTTCTTAGGAATGGGTTGTATATGGACTAATACCCAAGTAGGACAGATGTTGAATGCATAAAAGAATGCAGCAATTTTTAAATTTGGGAGATGGTAAACTACTACTGTGTAACGACATAATGACTCTACACAAGATTGGCAACTATAATTATGAATTAAAAAAAAAACTTAACTAATGGGTGGATATGTCATTTCGAGGGAATGTAGAATTTTTTGAAAGGGGATATAGATTTAAAAGCAAAATATCTATTACATTTTGCAAAAAAATAAATAAATAAAAAAGTGTGGTCATTGAAATTATTGAAAGCAGTCATGCAAATTTTGATCCCAATTTGCTATGCCATTTAACAACAAATGAGCCGACATTGAATTTTCATTATGCAGCCATTTCTTATCTATGTGTATTTTCCTTTATATTCTATGTCCTTTGACATAGAATATAAAGTTTGTCTGCTTTATGTATTATGAAAATGTGCTAGGAAATTGGTAGTCCCTATGACTAGATTGTTTAATCTGAGTCTCAGATTAAACTTTCAGATTTTTACTTCCGTCCATTCCCTTGGTACTCCACCAAAGCTGAGACTCAATCTAGTCATAGGGACTACCAACTTCCTAATGCATTTTTGTAATACACAAGTTGATATCCCATCCAAATCCATAGCTGTATTAACATCCAGATTACCCCCCCCCCCTGCAAAATGATTACTCAACAATTCAACTAGTTTGTTTGCTTTTGTCATGTCTGCATCCTACTATGGTCTTTCTTTCTTTTGCTTGCCACACACACTGACAGATCTTTTGGATTACTCTTGGCTCATTCAGTTTAACTCCGCTCATACTCCGATTTTGCCTTCCTTACCACACCAGTCACTCTTCTGGCCTGTGCTTTATACTGCTCATGAGCTAGTTGGTCATCTATATCTATGAATCTCTTCTGCATGCTGTAACTCATCGATTTAATTCCCAGTTTATTAATTCTTGTTATGCAGTTAGCTATTTCTTCTTTTGAACATCCCTTTACCCTTCTCATGCACTATAAACAGCTTTTCTCTGACGTATATTCTCCCATGGTTCCACTTCAAGCGATTTTCTAAGTTTCTTGTAGTTCCCAGCTTTGTAATTCCATGAAAAAAAAACTTTAAATTTGGAATTCAGCCAGAGTAGATGATATTTGACCAGAAATGCTTAAGTATGGAGGTTTAAAAGTTTTTCAGTGGCTACACTGAATAACTCAGAGGGTCTGGTTAGAAGGTTGAATTTCAAGTGATTGCAGTAAAGCTCTTGTAGTACCATCTATAAAAAAGGGGATAAAACTGAATATAAGAATTACAGAGGAATTTCTCCACTAAGTGTTCCAGGTAAGATTGATGCAAGCATACTTGAAAAGAGATTGAAAAAGATTGTGGAAGAGCAACTTGGATAAGAACAAGATTGTTTTAGGCCAAATAGAGGTTGTCAAGATCAGATTTTCACTTTAAGACAAATAGTTGAGAAATACAATATAGTTGAGAAGTTGTACTTAAGTTTTGTGGATCTGGAAAAAGCATAAAACAAGGTGCCCAGAGAAAAGCTTTTCTATATGGGGTGAATGGAACATATATAAAACAATACATAGTCTCTATTTAAGTTGTCAGAATTGAAGGAAACACAGGAAGATAAATAAAATAAATAAATAAAAAAATCAGGGGTAAGACAATATGCACATTATTTCCACTTATTCATCATCTATATGGATCACATTATGAAAGAAAGCAGCATCAAGCCTGATATTAGAATTGGAGATGTCAAACTTAGCTGTTTGCTTTTTAACTAAATTGAATAACAGCTGTAACAAATTTGGCATGAAAATCAGCAATAAAAAGACTAAAACTATGAAAATAGGCAGGAGCATAGAAAACTTCAGCTGCATTCTGAATGGAGATCCTATAAAACAAGCAAATATTTCAGCTATTTAGGCACAGTTTTTAGTGAAGATGGCAGGTTAAATCTGAAAATAGACAAACAGAATAAGCAAAGCTGGTATGGTAGGTAGCCAGCTGAATAAATTTATATGGAATGAGAGAGAAATTAGCCAAAGCACCAGACTAGCAGTATGCAAGACAGTGTTCAAACCAATTTTAAGTTATGGATCTGAGAGTTGGTTTAGAAATAAAGCACTTGATCAAAGACTAGAGACCATAGATATGAGGGTTCTTAGAAAAAAATTAGGGACCTGAACAGATGGTATCAATGGTAGAATCATATTAAAAATGAAGATATTAGAAAGGAACTTGACATTATTAGCATTCAAGAATGTGTCAGTAGAGCTAATCTGAGGTGGTATGGCCACTTAAATAGAATGGGTGAAGAAAGGTTAGCAAACAGGAATTTGATACCAAGATGGCAGGAAAGAAACACAGAGGAAGTCCAAGGTCTATGTGAATTGGTTCTGTCAGAAGTGCCTTAGAAGTATGAAATGTTAGGTATGACAATATTGGAGTGCTCACAAGTAATGGACTGATTTGGAGAAAAATTGTTGATAGGAGATTAATAATAATGTAAACTTAATCATGTAGTTCTGTCATAGTAACCCGAACGCCCCCTGGGGGGTACATATCAGGAAATTGATGATGACGATTCCTACCAAAAATCTTCCCAGTATTTGTTCATCTATTTACATGTTTCTTTGTATTCTTGCAGAGCACACCTACTAACTTATTTGCTAAGATGCTTTCTTCTTTTCTTTGACTGCAAAGTCCAACATGGAGTTCTGATTTTTCTCTCCAGACAACCTAACCACATTCAAGAATGTGTCAAGAACATGCTTTTTGGCTGAATCATTCGATGTTTTCTTCAGGGATGCTGCTACTGAATCCCCCAAGGCTTGGTTCTTGTTTTCAAACTCTCATTTTCTCTTGGATAATATTTTTGTATTGGAGTCTACAGTTCACCTCTGAAAATAATATTCAATTTTATCCTGCTCAAAACTATTTGCTTGCATTATAGAGAAATTCCTGTAATTCTCACATTCAGTTTTATTCCCTTTTTTCATGGATGGGAAATATTAGAGCTCTACTCCAATCATCTGGAATTTGAGCTTTTGACCAGGCCCTCTGAATTATGCAGTGTAGCCACTGCAAAACTTTTATACTTCCATACTTAAGCATTTCTTTTGGAATATTATCTTCCTCCCTAGCTGCCTTTCACATTTCAAGTTTCAGGCTTTTTCTGCCTTAAGTATTGTTATGCATTCCTCTTCAAAATGTTCTAGTATGGTTTTGTCACCACCTGTTTCATTTAATAGTGTTTCAAGACATCAATGTCAACAATAATATAATCAATGGGCCTTTTTAAATTTTGTGTACTCTAAATGTGAATTTCTGTAATCATTATATTGGAACATGGCATTAATAATGATAAACTGGTCCATTTTTTGAACAGAAATCTAGCAGTTGCTTAACATTATTGTTATTAGTTTTGCTCTTCTCTTCAGATTTTCGAAAACATTTCTATATGTCTGGTAATCATTTCCTACTATATCTGTTTAAATCTCCAACAAGGAACAATTTTTCCCTTTATGTCCACTGCTTTTTCTAATGCCTCAAAAAATTTTTCTTCCTCTTTAGTAGTTCTTTCTGTGGGACTGTAGGCTCAAATAAGTCTAATTTTTCAATTTCTTATTTGGATTACTGTAATACATACTCTATCCATTCAGGTAGATTATTCTCATATTTAGCATTGAGGCATTAGACCCAATACTTTTTCAGTTCTTCTGCAAGTTCCACTCCTTTTCTGTTAATGCTTCTTGTATTGATGGTGCAAATTTTGAATTGCTGCTGGTGTTGAGTTGGAGTTTATTCCAGTAGCTGATCTTTCACTGTTTGCCCTGGTTCCCTGATGAAAACTGTAGGTTTTGTTTAACTGGGAAACACCCCAGCTATTTTGAAATTTCACAATGTTAAAAAGTCATTTTATTTTGATTTATGTAATCAGAATTCAATATGATCAGCTAAATCCCAAGTCGGCCAGTCCATCCTCATTTATACAATATCCATACTGTGATTCCTATTAATGGGGTGCACCACGAGAAGGTAATAATTGTATATTAAGTCAGAAGCCCTAGTCAGTTCTCCACATTTCTTAAAAGTCTGTGTGGACATCTTCCACTTTTCTAGCTTTAATTATTCTTCTTCTTCCTCTTCTTTAGTACCTCTTTCCATCCACTGCTGGATATAGGCCTCCCCCTTAACTTTCTACTTCTCTCTGTCTTTAGTTAGTGTCCACATCTCATGTCAAACCTTTGTAGATCAACCCTCTATCTTATTCTCTAGCAACCATTACTCCTCTTGATATTTACTCAGTGCTTAATTTTGTCCATTTTTTTGTGTCTGGCAATCTTCTGATATGGCCAGCCCATCTCTATTTGCATGCTTTATAATACTTCACAATATATTTTACTCCAGTCATCTCTCTAATGCTAGTGTTTCTTATTCCACTCCTTTTTTGTTATGTGATGGATTCTTCACCCCAAGACTCTTTGGATTACACAATCTGTCTTCCAATTTTTTTTTTATTCTTAAGGGATCCCAATTTCAACTTTGTTATCTATAGAAATCTCACAAACACTGAAAGTTAGATTCTAGGTCTCACCACCCTTAATGCTAGAAATTAGATGCTTTGAAAAACGTAGAACTAATTCTGTTATATAGGATCCGGTATCCAGAAAATTCATAAAAAGACAATTTATCAAAAACACAGTTCATCAAACAATAGTTAATTGAAAAAGCAATTTATCAAACCACACTTAATTGAAAACACAATTTATCAAAAGGCAATTCATCAAAAACTAACACTTCATTGAAAAATCACAATTTTCTGAAACTACAAATCATCGAATGAACAGTTCATCGAAAAATGAATTATAAGATGTGAAGTGAAGCGTATTCATCAAAAAAACTTCAGTTTTTAATGATTAACTTGTGATGTGATTGAAGCTTAGCATGATATTCCCTTTATATATATGTTATGTAGCTATGTGTGAATTTTTTTTTTTTTTTTGAAGGATATTCCTTTCAGTCAGTATATGCATTTCATGTATTTTATGTGTGTTTTATGCAACCTGGAAAATATTATATAAAAAAACTTAATTATTATTGTAATTATTATTCCCACTTATCCTCCGCTTCCCTCAACCTAATGGTTGGGGGAAGCAGTGCTATTTTACTAGGGAATAATTAGAGAACAAGATGGCTTCCCATTGTCTTCCTTACCAGTAAGTGTATTATGTCCATAGATATGTGTATTCATGGGGTCCGGTTTGCGGGATGAAACACCCTAGTTTCCAGGTGTCAAAAACTTGCCATCTCCCTATGAAACTGGATAACTCACCTTCAGTTGAAGAGGACTGATAAAAATTCTTCACATCATGCACGGGATTCAAAAACTCTGGTCTTTCTAACTAAAGGGCTTTGTTTATGCTGACTGAACTACAGAGGCTCTATTATTAGTAGTAGTTATTTATTTATCGTATGGCATATACACATGATTAAAAGCCACTAAAATAAAATACACATGAATATAGATAATATACACATATATGATAATATAAATAAAAAGTAAAACATATACATTCAGGCAGATACAAACACAAAATTTATGACAAGCATCAGACAGAAGAGAAGATTAATCATATTTTAACATTTATATTTTTAATCCAATTGATCACCTCTGGGGATAGGTCAAAGATATCCTTAAAGTCACCCGGATATGCCGTCAGCTCAAATTCCTGTACTATATGGCGAATGGTTCAAGTCTCGGCTCCACAGGGACAGTGAGGATTTGGTATCTTACTCCACTTTTAAAGTAAGTCTCCACATACACCATGGCCTGTACAAATCCTGTTAGCCGTCATCCATATATTCTTGGGCAGGTCAAATCCAGATGGTTTTTGGAAGCTGTTTATGTAATTACAAACTTCAGGTGATACTGCTTGGGACCACAGTACATCCCACCATACTGTCATTCTGGCATATCATACAGGCGGTTTTTATGGTAGGTCTTCTGGGTTTTAGTCTATTAGATAAAGCATCCAGAATAAATTCATGTATTGGGAGGTTTTGGTTATTTATAATTCTTTTATATTCATGAAGCAAGGCTTCCTGTCGTCTCAGTTCCAGAGGAGCAATATGGCTCAAAGTGGAGAGCCATTGTACTCCTAATGCAACCAGTTATTAAATGCAGAGTGGAGTTAAGTTGAGCATCTAGTTTATTGACATGGTAACTATTGAGCCAGATAGTCCAGATAGTGCAGCAGAGTATGGAGCACCATACTCTGCTGCACTGTAAACTAGATCCATGGCAGTGCACCACAGAGTTTTGGCACTTGAGCCCCCATATAATACCACAAAGCTTCTGAACTATGTTATTTCTGGTGTGAACTTTAGCAGCGATATTAATCATATGCTGCTTATGTGACAGAGTTATTCCCAGATATTTAGGTGTCAGATTAAACGAAATTAATGTTCCATCAGCTTACATCTCTGGTTTTTGATTTACAAATCTATTATTGAGGTGAAAGCAAGAACATTCAGTTTTACCAGAATTTGGTGTTAATCTCCATTTTTTATAGAACTGCCATAAAGCCAACTGATCATTTGTCAATATGTCTTCAGTTCTTTTTATAGACTTGTTGCTGATCGCCAAAGCTAGATCATCTGCATAAGCAAACTTCCTGCTGGCTGTTTCAGGAATATCTGCGATGTAAAGGCTAAAAAGCAGTGGTGCGAGCACCGAGCCCTGAGGTAATCCATTTTTAATCGATCACACAGTAATTTGTTTAGGAGATGACCCAATATTTTACATGGAATGACTTATATATGAGTCCCTCCCTCCAAACAGTATCATAAGCTGCTGTTAAGTCAATAAAGACTGCAGTAATCTTCAGGCATCTTTGAAATCCTGCTTCAATGTAAGTTGTTAAGCTGAGAACTTGATCTATGCAGTTGCAGTCTCTTCTGAACCTCACTTGTTCTATTGGAACACGATTCAAAATTTTCTCACTGATCCTATTCAATATTAGTCTCTCCAACAATTTGTAGGTTGCATTTAAAAGGGCTATGGGGTGATAGTTTTCAGTCTGTCTGCTGGCTTACCTGGTTTTAACACAGCAATAATTTTTGTCCTTTTAAATTCTTTAGGAACGTAGCCACTTTCAAGTATATCGTTAAAGAACTTAGTGAGCCACAATCTTGCATAAGGTCCACAGTGTACCAGGAATTCATTATGAATATTGTCAAATCCAGGAGCCTTCCCCATTTTGATATTTTGAAATGCCGAGGATATTTCCTCATAGGAAAAAGGCAAAGAGAATTGTTGATTCTTTTTTAGTTACAGACTTCATAGCCTTTAGTTCGCATTTTACCTCTTTAGTATGTTCTTTATCTATCGGAGCTCTAGAAGCAAAACAATACGGGCAGCTATCTGATTTGGATCGACAAGAGGAGATTTCTTTGGTACAGAGGGGCTTGAACCAAGCTTTTTAAGTAGCTACCAGGCTTTTCTACTAGAGTGTTTGAAATCTATATTTTCAGTTATTTGAATCCACTTTTCCCTACGAGCAGCATTGAGACTATGGAGTAGTAGTTCTCCTATCTCAGGATCCTTACTTTCAAGGAATTCGCTTTCATTGGTCCATCCAGGCATGTATTCTTTTCAGTAGCCTCAAGGAATGTGTATTTTTGCCACAGCTACTGCTCCAGTGAATCGTGTATATTTTTTGTAAGTTGGGGGAATTCTTCTAAGGCATACATCTAGATCAGCAGTGAAGTTTTCCCAGTCAGCTTTTTTTTGGAAATTCCATCTTGGTCTAGGAAACGATGTTATCACTGGAATTTGGGCTCCTAATTCCATAAAGATGGGACGGTGCTGGCTATTTGGAAAAACCTCAAGAATATGTCTGAAAGTCTGTAAAGGTTGATTTTCACTATCAGTGGAGACGAATGTCAAATCTGCGTTATATTCCTTATTCTAGGCTCTTGATTTAAAGGTTCCTTTTTCCTTGCCATCAAAAACCAAGTGGAGACAGTTTTAATCATTCCGATTGTATTTCCAAGAAGTATGATGACTGTTGAAGTCCCCAGAGTACACCGTTGGGCAGGAGTATGTCTGTAGAAAATCATTTGGCCAAACAATTGCAGGTGGTTTATATATATTCGCAATCGTAATGTCCGCTATTTTAAAGCGATCTTATGGATTTCATCATCAGTTAGTAGAAGATATCATTTCAGACATATGTTATGTTGCTGTAGCTATGACTGTAAGTAATCCCAAGAATGTCTTAGCCAGGGATTATTGCTCTAGATTTAACTTGATCTTCAGTTTCGATATGTGATTCTTGAATGAGGAGTAGATCGACGTTTTTTTCTCATAGAAGTTTAGAAAGAGATTGACATTTTGATGCATTAATACCCTCAACATTTAACTGGCAGATACGGATATTATGTCCAATACGCCTTATCAGCTGGTTCAAAGAAGAATTGTTGTAAAGGTTTTGAGTTTCCATGTGCAAATATAGTCAGGAGATTGCTGTATGTGCACAATGGTCTGGCCACCAGTTGCTCTAGCTCTTTAGCTTCACCCAGAGTGCACTGTAATAGATTCTCTATATTTGTGTTGTAAATGTTTCTCTATATATTTGCTGCTTTATATTATTTCTACATTATTATGTTGTCTCCTTAGTGGCTCATTCTTTCAAAAAAAAAATCTATTCCACCTTTTACATTACTTGTCCTATGCCTACGAGTACTGTACTGGAAAATTTATTTTTGTTTCGACTGCGCCATCAGTATTCTTTTATGTAGTTCTTCTATTATTCTATTAGTATGGCCGGTAGATCTCTCTCTCACTTTTTAGCATAAATTCCTTCAATAAAATTATCATAAACAGTTGTGGTTCTCAACCACTTAAATTACGCTTTTAATACCTTATCTGTTTCCCGCTCTCAGGTCTGAGTTTATTTAGGAACAGTGCATTGTAAATCAAAAGATCAAGCGGCACTCTGTTGACATAAGTAAAACACATTTATTTACATTAATACAAAAGTACATCAATTAAACGATAGGGAGGTTACTCTCTCTCTCTACCTATCCGTTAAACTTTAGCATTAAAAAAAGCTTTCCTTTGCAATTCTAAACAAACTTTATAGCACAATTACTCATTTATTTCTCTGCTTATTGAATCAAATTATTAAAACTCTAATCTACTCGTAAGGAAGTTAACTAGCTATATCAAGTTATTACACAAGAGTATTCTACTCATTAGCAAGCCAAAACTTTCTCATATACACTTCTATTTCCTAGTATCTTATCAGTCCATCTAAATTATTTCTCCTAGATTACATAAAAGAAATACAGGACATGTAAAAAGGAACAAACTCACATGGGATCCGTTATCTGTGTCGCACACTCATTCAAGGATCGGCACTAGAGTTCCTAGACTTTGCCTTCCATCTCAGGCCTTAGGCTTCCTTCTGCAGTGTCTTGCTTCACTGGCATCTCATCAGGATGGTGGTGGGCTTTGAAATGCAAATTTTCGGCACTCTATAGCTCTGGCAAGAGGTTTCAGCATATGGGGCCCATGCAATCCAGGTGGCGGTGCAAGTTTTCCGGTGCTTGCAGTTCGCTCTGCGGTTACTGGCTTCGGTTGACCTCCCGCTGCAATGAAATCCGATCTAAACTGCCTCAGGTATATTATTGGCGACCTTCTCTTCATTCCCTTGACCTCTGGTGTGGCCTTGCCATATAGTCGTGTCCTCTGGTTCCTACTGCCAATATTACTGCCCATATCCATGGCTCTTGTCTGTGCCTTTTTATTTCACCTTCTCAGGGACCTTGCACGAAGGGTTGAGACCCCGAAGAATTCGGCGTAACTCTTTGATCTTCTGTTAAAGCCGACGATTTCTTTCTTCTCCTAGTGCACTACTAAATTCCGATTTGTCAGACAGCGGAACTTCATCTGATCCGCGCCAATCCTTTTAAGAATGACCTTGAAGGTGGGCATACACAGAACTGTAAACAAAGGCTTCCTATTGCACTTAATTATAACAATAACATACAGTTTCCAGTGAGACAGCATTTTCATTTGTTGTTACTGACTTTAGCCATTCTTTGTTTACTTCATTTTGGGCAGGTTAAATTTTCCATAGGATTATATATATTCTTTATACAAAAGGTTATTTTTTTTACAATACAAACTTTTGAAGTTTGTATTACAAACTTTTTGTAATACAAACTTCAAAAAGTACAATACAAACTTTTTGAAGCAACTGACAGTGAAAAAGGAAAAGTTGGTCTTTGTTGGAGAACTAAATAGCAGTGTAGGAAATGATTGTCAGACATACAGAAATATTTTAGCTAAATATGTTGCAACATTGTGTTAGTAATCATAATAATGGCAAATACCTGTTGGATTTCTGCTCAGGACATGGACAAGTTATTACTAACACAGTGTTGCAACATAAAAATGTGCACAAATTCACATGGAGAGAAGAGGCAAGGAATAAGAAAAATCTCATTGACTATGTTATTGTTGATAGTGATGTTTTCTTACTGGTGCAAGATACAAGAGTGTACAGAGGATTTGAAATTACCATTTAGTCTTCAGCAAGATAAAATTGAATTTCATATTGAAAAGAAGAATATGTAAGAAAGTTTTAAAGCGAATAAAAGTTGAGCAGCTCTTAGATGTGAACTGTAGACTAAAATATGCAAACATTATTCAAGAAAAAAATGAAAGAGTTTGAGAACAGGAGCCAAAACTTGGAGATTCACTGGCAAGGCCTGAACAAAACATTGATTGATTCAGCCAGAGAGGCATGTGGTGAGGTTGTCTGCAAGGATAGAAAAATCAAAACTCCATGGTGGACACAGGAAGTTAAAGAGACAGTAAAGGTGTTGGAAGTTTATTTTTTCACTTGGTTAGACTATAATAAATTTAGTTTAATCCTTTATCCAAGTGTGAGCAAACAAAGTTTGCACCTGAAAATATCTTCAGGACTGGGGTAAGGTAGTACAACACCGGGCAACTCGTAGCAAAGGTGGAGCAAGCTGCTATCACTCCTTTCTCAGTATCTCCCATAATGCAAAACACATCTCCTTGCAGATATGTATAATGTTATGCATTAAGGGAAGGGCCACTCCTTAATGCATAATATTATACATATCCATACATTATACATATTATACTGAAGATATTTTCAGGTGCAAACTTTGTTTGCTCACACTTGGATAAAGGATTAAACTAAATTTGTTATAGACAGTGAAGGTAAAGAGCATATCAAAAGTTTCTGGCGAATAAGTCAGCTTGTGCTCTTAGAGAATACAGAGACAAATTTAAGAAGGCTTACAAAAGTCATGAAAAGACTTTGGTAAGAACATAGAAAATAAATATCAGGAAGGTGGCAAAATATTCTGGAGGCTATTAAAAAAAAAAAAAACTGCTGAATTAGAGATGATAAAGGTGACATGAAAACTGTAGAAAAAGAATATCCTTGATGTATGGAATAATTCAAAAAATTGCTAAATGAAACAAGCAGTGACAGCAAAGTAGTAAAAAAAAAACTCAACAGGCATCCAATCAGGAATACATACCCATACTTGAAATAGAAAAAGTCATCAAAAGCCTGAAATGTGGAAAGGCAGCCAGGATAGATGATATTTGACCAGAAATGCTCAAGTATGGAGGTATAAAAGTCTTGCAGTAGCTGCACTGCATAGTTCAGAAGCCCTGGACAGAGGGGCGAATTCCTGGCAAGATTTATGCAAGTATACTTGAGGAACAGTCGAGAAGGATTGAAAACGGAAGATTGGTGAAGAACAAGCTGGATTAAGGCCAAATACAGTTATATGGTTTCAATGGAGCATTATATCAAGCATTACTTAATCTTTATTTGAGTTGTAAGTCAGCAGTTAGAATTGAAGGATGTACAGTAAGATGGTTTGATGTTAAATCTGGTGTCAGACAAGGATGTACATTATCCCCTCTGTTAGTCATTATTTATATAGATCACATTATGAAGGAAAGTGGTATTAAACCTGATATCAAAATTGGATATGGTAATCACAGCTCCTTACTTTATGCAAATAATGTTATACTTTTAAATCAATCTGATTACAAGTCTGCAAGATTCTCTTCTCTGACTAAATTGAATAACTGTTGTAACATATTTGGTATAAGGCCAGCAATAACAAGACAAAGACTATGAAAATAGGCAGAAGCATTGAAAATATGAACTGCATTGTGAATGGAGAACCTATAGAACATGTAAAACATTTCAGATACTTTGTCACAAGTTTTAGTGAAGATGGTAAATTAAATATGGAAATAGACAACAGAATCAACAAAGCCAGCATGGTAGGAAGTCAGCTGAATAAATTTATATGGAATAAAAGAGAAATTAGTCAAAACACTAAATTAGATGTATACAAGACACTGTTGAAACCAATTTTAACTTATGGATCTGAGAGCTGGGCTAGAAATAAAACACTTGACCAAAGAATAGAGATCACAGATGCAAGAGTCCTGAGAAAGATCTGAGGCATAAACAGATGGCATCAATAGCAATATCATAATAAAAATGAGGATATTCGAAAAGAACTTGACACTGTTATCATCCAGGACTCTGTTAGCAGAGCTAATCTCAGATTGTATGGTCACTTAAACCAAATGTTCGAGGAAAGATTAGCAAAACAAGCCTTCTCTGCCAGGTTTTCAGGAAATAGAGCCAGAGGAAGACCAAGATGTAGATGGATTGATACAATAAAAAGTGCCTTAGAACACAGAAATATAACATCTGATAATGTTGGAGTCTTATAGTAATAGATTGATTTGGAGGAAAATTGTAGATAAGAAGGTAGGAATAATGTAAGTTTTTTCATCTTGTACTATCATATCCTGTACACTCCTTGAAGGTACGTCAGGAATTGGATTATGATGATGTATAAAAAAAATATTTCAGACATAAACAGAGCTGTTACCCAAACAAGTTTCACAACTTAAACTTCAAATTAAAGAAATATTGTATATTGTGCAATACTGCTTTAATTTGCAGTTCAAGGAGAATAGTATCAGTTTATGCCAGCTGTATATTAGGGTTTTTGTCCAGTTATAAACTGACATTTATACCAGCTTTATTAATTACTTATCCCCCCCTCCCCTTAGGCTGATTAATAATGACTAATGCCTACCAGTGTTCATCACTTATGTTCCCCTTGCTCTTTAAGAATTTGAGGTGATTATTTTGACTGACTGCCAAAGTTTTCACATTATTTTTGATTTTAATGGTACTGACTGCACTTATTTTGTTTATCATAAAGCTTTCATGGGTAAGTAACACTAATCTTAGCTGACTTAACATTTCATAATTCAAATGTAAATTTTGGATATTCATTATTATAATTTCTTACTCTTTTATTTCTTTTTTATGTCTCATAGTATTAGATACATTTGTACTTTTGCATGTTATCAATTTGTGTTTATTTATGTGGCTCCCACCCACGAAAGGGTATTTGCAAACCTATTGCATTTTGTACCAGGGTGGACTGAGGATGTTTTTTTTTCTATTTTTTTTTCAGTTTATATATCTTTTTTAATTTATTTTTTACATAGTCTGAAAACCCTGTTTTAGAGACCAGACGCAGAATTTTTTCAAGCCACTTCAAGCCTTCAGTAAGTGGGACAGCGGTATCACACTGGACGATAAAATTCATCTCTCACCTAAAGACAATCACAAACATCCTTTTATGTCTCGTAGTATTAGATACATTTGTACTTTTGCATGTTGTCATTTTGTGTTTATTTATGTGACTCCCACCCACGAAAAGTTATTTGCAAACCTATTGCATTTTGTACTACCAGGGTGGACTGAGGATTTTTTTTTTTCTATTTTTTTCAGTTTTATGTATGTTTTGTATTTTTAATTTATTTTTTACATAGTCTGAAAACCCTGCTTTAGAGACCAGACATGGAATTTTTTCAAGCCACTTCAAGCCTTCAGTAAGTGGGACAGTGGTATCACACCGGGCGATAAAATTCATCTCTCACCTAAAGACAATCACAAACATCCATGCTTACTATGGATTCTAATCAACAGCCTGTTGGTTGAGGAGTGGGGTCACTAACCATGTGCTTTATATGTATGTCTCCCATAAAATTAATATATAAATTAAGTTTTTGTTATTATTCAGTGCATTTTTCAATTCTTCATACATTATTAATTTGTTACTATATTTTATTAATATTAAAATGAAAATTTTGTGGTTTACTATGTTGAGCCCTCAAATCATCGAAAATAATGTAAGTAATGCCTCTGTAGTGCAATTGGAAGGATGACTCTACATTGCGTCCTTCGATTGGAATAGGCCTAAGTTTGATTCTCATTGTGACGGGAGGAATCTTTATGTGGACTTTTTCAATCGAAGGTGAGTTAGCTGATCTCATACGTAGGTAGCAGGGGTTTTTCCTCCCGGAAACTCGGGTTTTTCATCCCGCATACAGACAAATCGGCCCTTCAGAACACATGCAATTTACAGACAAAAAATACTAGTTGTGGTAGGCGGTAGATGGCATTGATGGAGATGATTGGTAATAGTGCTTCGGTGTACTGGTGGAGATAGTTGTATAGTAGGTGTCCTCCCACGATGAGTCTTCGGACTCCTTGGAGGTGTCACGAATAATAATAATAATAATGTAACCAAATATCATATGTGCAGGTTTTATCTTAGCATCATTTCTTAGAAAATAAATAAGTATCTTTAAAAAAAAAAGGTTGATAATTTTACAAAATTTGCTTCCACTGCTGATTTTGTTATGTAGAGAACTTTTTGCTTACTTGTGGAAAGTTTATCCTTTGTGCTATGGTATTAATAAGGTTTGCTAGTTATCTCACTTCTGAAAATTTGCCACATATATTATTATTACATTCCATAATGACATCTAATATTATTGTCTTTATAAATGCATGTGTGTAAGGCAGTTTAGGGCAAAATATTCCTTGGACTTTGGGCAACAACATATTGCTTCTTTCACTTTCTTGAAAGCGACAACAGTAGATCAAGATACAACCTTCTTATATTTTGATCTTTTTTATTGAGTACATCCTTGATTAAGACATTTTAGGAGTTTGATTTATGCCAAAAAATACTTTGTATCACTTAAATGAAATTGTACTCCATGTTTCAATGAAGCTACCGACTGTACTAGACTGAGCTTGATGGCATTGTGATTCATTATTCTTTTAATTTACATACTAGTTTGCTATATGTAATATTAAAATTATTTACATAACTGTGAAACTGTTAAATGTTTCAGAGTAACATCTTTTGGAGTAGTTTTTTTTTAGATTATGCAGAGTTTTGGTTTGATTTGTTATTTAAGTTTATTTTTAAAAAGCTTGATTAGTGTTTTATATCTTCATGATATTAAATGTTTTTAACAGTTTCAAAATTTAAATCTGTGAGGAACCTTTATCTGGTCTCTTCCGACTAAAGGTGAGTTAGCCGGTCTCATACAGAGGTAGAGGGTTTTTTCACCCAGAAACTCAAGTTTTTTTTTTTTTTTTTTTTTGTCCCTCAGAATAAGTAAACCTGCCTGTGAACACACACAGATCTACAATCATAAAATACATACTCAATTCCTCACTAGGAGGACTCAACCAATCCTAAGGGACGGTTGAGGAACAGGGTAGAAACCCACATGAATAAATAAATAAATAATAACTGTTTATTATAGAGAATTTCTTTTTATTATATTCTGTATTCTATATAATAGCACTTAAATATAGTTGTGGTTCTCCTTAGATGACCAGTGTATTAATATGGTGCTAAATGGTGTTCCAAAAGATCTCTTGGCTCTACTTCATAAGCACACCGGAACAGATGGTGATATACGATTGCAGCATGCAATATTATCGGCTCTCAGGAATTTGTCCATTCCAGGTTATTTTAAACTTTTTATTAGACATGGCAAATCCACATTACAATTAATTTTCATTTTTTAACTTAACATACCACAGAATTAACACATACTATTTGGATTACAAGACCATAGGTTTCAATACGCATATATACAAAAAAGTCTACTAGTTTCACTAGCTATAACTGACTAACTTTGTCAAGACGAGAAGGTAAAAAGCTACTAGTAAATGCAAAAAAAACAAAGTTAAAACCTATGGTCTTGTAATCCAAATAGTATGTGTTAATCTTAAAAAAAAAAGACCAAATATAACTTTCCTCAGACCACAGAATTATTAAATTAATACCTTGTTATTGTTTTTAAAGAATAAAAGCTTAGGAGTTGGGGAGGGGAATTTTCAGCTTAGTGCTTTTGTGTATTTTTGCACAGACAAAGAGCAGACAAGGAAGGTGACAGTTGTTAAGGACAGCAAAAATGCAGTATGAGCAGAAATTAGCATATCAGGCCAGAAAAATCCTAAGAGAGTTTGAACTCACATTGTGTTGTATCCAGGTTCTGGACAGCATTTCAAACCAGTGGTTTGAAAAGCACGGTATACAGATATCTCGACAAACTGTGGCAAGACGCCTGCAACAAGTAGCCCTGTATACCCAAAGGCCTGTACTCTATGTCCCTTTATCCACAGCTCATCATAGAGTATGTTATCAGTGGTGTTGTATCCATAAAAATTGGACAGGACTCTGATGGGCTAATGTACTCTTTACAGATTTTAGTCTTTCCTCTGATTCTAGATGACACCTTTTATGGCATGAAAGTGGCACTGCTTACCATTGTGAGAATGTTCTTGAAAGGGATAGATATGGCAGTGCTGGAGGTCATAGTGTGGGGAGGCATTATGCTTAATGGATGCACTGAGCTACAAGTGTTGGAAAAAGGGACTGTGACTGGTGAACAATATTGCAGCGAAGTTCTTCAACGTCATATTTGATTGTTCTTTGGTGCTGTAGGCAAAGAATTAATTTTTATTGATGACAATGCCACACCACATCATACAGGAGCAGTTGGGATACTTCTGGAGACTGAGGGTATTAATTGAATCTAGTGGCCAGCACACGCCCAGATCTTGATCCCCATATGTGTTCTATGCAATGGGATGCAATTGGGAAATGCATTACTGCTCAAAATTCCCCTGCAAGTAAAACCAAGTAAAACAAACAAGGCCTTATCCTTACTCTGAAGGAGGAGTGGGTAAGTTTGCCTCAAGATCTCTTGAATCACTTGATGCTGAGCATAATATGTTGTGAGAGCTGCATCGCGGTTCCGGGTTGGCATATTCTATACTGAAATGTCTCTCCGGATAGTTTTTCTGTAATCACTGTACATTAATTCCTTAACTACGTCCTTAGGAATTTTGTAACTTTTGCCAAAAACATTTAATTTTGTAGATTTATTTAGCATATGGCAATCTACATGCAGTTATAAAGGTACATAAGTCAAAATAAATATATAGATAGAATTTTGTAGAAAATTTATAACACATTTTTTATATAATAGTATTTATTAGTATGCTGGCAATAAATTTATGTCCACATTTGGCTGTAGTCATAAAAATGTTTTCATATATAGGTGTTAATGTTATATATTTCTCAACCCTGCTTTGTCTTTGTTTTCTTCTTTTACTTCATACTTCGTGAATGGTAGACTGTCTTAGCTATCAACTGCCGCCATATATATATATATACTTCTGCTATATCCCATATCCTCATGCTCTATATAGTCTAACAAATTTATTTGCTTTACAACTGCACCAATTAGACCATGTATTGAGTGCGAGAGTATAAGATCTTAAATCAAAGACAAAGCAGTTATCATTTATATTTTCTGCTTATATATATATATATATCCCTACTTTAAACTAGTCATGGCTTAATTATAAAACACATAAACTTCTATTTTATGCAGGTTAAAAAAATTCAAACCTGCATAAAATAGAACTTTGTGTTTTATGTGGACTCAGGTGAGAGAAGGTTTGAGAACCGCCTTCTCATTCGATTCCCGACCAGAACCTTACATGATGGCAGTCCCAGGTAAGAGAAGGCTTAGAAAACCCCAAGACAAATTTCCTCCTCAACAACCTCCTTCATATACGCTTGGGCTTCCCTTATGTGCATGTGCGCATCTCATGAAATTAGTCAGGTATTGACCTCCGGACATGCTGACATCATCCTTTACACATCTTTGGAATTTTCTATCAATGGAAATTCTTAGAATTCTTCACTATAGTCACGTATTGACCTTTGGACATGATGTCATTCTTCACACATCTTTGGAAATTTTATCTATAACAATTCCTGGACTTCTTCACTATTTTTATAATTAGACTTACTGATTTAACATGAGTTAATATCGTTACATGATGACATCATGAGCCACATTATTTTAACAAAGACTCATTACAAGATTATTACAAATATTAACCTTTCTCTAAGTACATTCTCCTAAACAAAAAAACATGTAATAATGAACATGATAAGTTATGAAGTCACATATCATGAGAGATTTTACATAGGTAAAAATGTAGTTTGTCCTTAGCTTTTGGACACCAGTGTACTTTATAACCAAGTGGAAAAATGTTCTGTAATGGTTTCATCATGAGTCTAAAGCACTTAATGCTATTTTGAAATAGTCATCTCATTGAAATCAGTGGTGAAGTGAATTGTTCATCATCATCAAATTCCTGATATGTACCCTCAAGGGATGTACAGGATATTATGATAGTACCATATGAAAAATTTACATCATTGCTAACTTCTTATCTACGATTTTCCTCCAAATCAATCTTTTACCTGTCAAGATTCCAACATTATCAGATATTATATTTCTATCTTCTAAGGCACTTTTTACTGTATCAATCCACCTATATTATTATTATTATTACATAACACCTGCAAGGAGTCCAAAGACTCATCGAGGGAGGGTACCTACTCTACAGCTCATTCCATCAACTACAACTAACCGCAACTACACCAATGCCATCTACTGCCCACCACCACTATTATTTCCACAGACAATCACAAACATCCATGCCCACAGCGGGATTCAAACCTGCAGCCTTTGGGCTGGAGAGCAGATACGCTAACCATCGGCCAACAAGGCTGGCCCACTGTTATTGTTATATCTTGGTCTTTTTCCTGCTAGCCAAGCAGAGAAACACTTGTTTTGCTAATCTTTCCTCGAACATTCGGTTTAAGTAATCATACCACCTGAGACTAGCTCTGCTAACAGATTCCTCGATGATAACAGTGTCAAGTTCTTTTCGAATATCCTCATTTTAATATGATATCGCTACTGATCCCATCTGTTCATTTCTCAGGACTCTCATATGGTCTCTATTCTTTGGTTGAGTGTTTTATTTCTAACCCTGCTCTCAGATCCATAAGTTAAAATTGGTTTGAACAGTGTTTTGTATGCATCTAATTTAGTGTTTTACTAATTTCTCTCTTATTCCATATAAATTTATTCAGCTGACTTCCTACCATACTGGCTTTGTTGATTCTGTTGTCTATTTCCATATTTAATTTGCTATCTTCACTAAAGATTGTGTCTAAGTATCTGAAATGTTTTACTTGTTCTATAGGTTCTCCATTCACAATGCAGTTCATATTTTCAATGCTTCTGCCTATTTTCATTGTCTTTGTCTTGTTATTGCTGGCCTTATACCAAATATGTTACAACAGTTATTCAATTTAGTCAGAGAAGAGAATCTTGCAGACTTGTAATCAGATTGATTTAAAAGTATAACGTTATTCGCATAAAGTAAGGAGCTGCGATTACCATACCCAATTTTGATATTAGGTTTAATACCACTTTCCTTCATAATGTGATCTATATAAATAATGACTAACAGAGGGGATAATGTACATCCTTGTCTGACACCAGATTTAACATCAAACCATCTTCCCGTGCATCCTTCAATTCTAACTGTTGACTTACAACTTAAAGACTAAGTATTGCTTGATATAATGCCCCATTGACAGCAGATAACTGTAGTGTTTTTAATAGCTTTTTTTCTTTCAAATCTACAAAACTTAAATACAGATCTTTGTTATATTCCCATAATTTCTCAACTATTTGTCTTAAAGTGAAAATCTGATCCTAACAGACTCTGTTTGGCCTTAATCCAGCTTGTTCTTCACCAAGCTTCCGTTCCACAATCCTTCTCGACCATTTCTCAAGTACACTTGATAAAGCTTACCAGGAACACTCAATAAGGAAATATCTCTGTAATTCTACATTCAGTTTTATTTCCATTTTTATATATGGGTGCTATGAGAGTTCTATTCCAGTCATCTAGAATTCGTCCCTCTGTCCAGGCCTTCTGAATTATGCAGTGCAGCCACTGCAAGACTTTTATACCACCATACTTTAGCATTTCTGGTCAAATATCATATACTCCCGCTGAATTTATACACTTCAGGCTTTTGATGACGTTTTCTATTTCAAGTATCGATATGTATTCCTGATTGCATTTTTTTACCACTGTGCTGTCACTGCTTGTTTCATTTAGCAATTTTTTGAAGTAATTACTCCATACATCAAGAATATCGTTTTCTCTAGTTTTCATGTCACCTTTTACGTCATCTCTAATTCCTTCTACAGCAGTCTTTCCTCCTTTTGTGGTTTTTTTTTTTTTTTAACAGCCTCCAGAATATTTTGCCATCTTCCTGATATTTATTTTCTATGTTCTTACCAAAGTCTTTTCATGACTTTTGTTAGCTTTCTTACATTTGTCTCTGTATTCTCTAAGAGCATGAGCTGACTTATTTGCCAGAAACTTTTGATATGCTCTTTATTTCTCTGTCTCTTTAACTTCCTGTGTCCACCATGGAGTTCTGATTTTTTTATCCTTGCATACAATCTCACCACATGCCTCTCTGGCTGTATCAATCACTGTGAAACTTCAGGGATTGCCAGTGAATCTCCAAGTTTTGGCTCCTGTTCTCAAACTCTTTCGTTTTTTCTTGAATAATGTTTGTGTATTTATGTATGTATTTTATGGCGACCTGGTTGGCCGAGTGGATAGCGTATCTGCACTCCAGCTAAAAGGCTGCAGGTTTGAATCCCACCATGAGCATGGATGTTTGTAATTGTCTGTAGAAATAACTGTGGTGCTTGGCAGTAGATGGTGTTGGTGTAGTTGCGGTCAGTTGGTGATTGAATGGTGGAGATTGAGTTGTAGAGTAGGTGCCCTCCTTCAATGAGTCCTTGGACTCCCTGGAGGTGTCAAATAATAATAATAATAATAATAATAATAATAATAATAATGTTTTTGTTTACACTTGACATCTGAGAGCTGCTCAACTTTTATTTGCTTTAAAACTTTCTTACATGTTCTTCTTTTCAATATGAAATTCAGTTTTGTAATATATGTAAAATGATGGTACAGCATGACAGTGAATTGTTTATGTGCACAAATAAGAAAATAAACAGTCTTCTTAGAAAAAAGTATTCTTGTAAATATCCTTTTTGTTTTATTATTGTGGATCTCATGTTCCTGAACTAGTTCACATTCAGTGTTTCATACATATCACATAAATTCAATATTTTACTAATATACAGTTGAATGTCACTATAGTAGGTGCCACTGTAACAAACGGGCACCATGCAATGCCAGAAATTCAGTATAGCAACTATTCACTATAACAAATTCTCATTGTCCATATAAGTTGCTGTAGTGACATTCATCTGTATTATTGTGCATATATCACATCTAATCATTCCATTCTCCTTACTGTTTCATCTGATGTGTATCTGACAAAATGAAATCTGATTTATCTTATAACCATGTTGGGAAAACCAATTTGCCTGGATTCCTTTGATGAAGTGGTGGTGGTGGAGAGGATTCAGAATCGAGTGATAAAGATTTTGGAAAGTCTGTAGAATGCTTCCTAAAAATAGATTTGAAGGTCTGTGGGATCCAAAAACTAGCTGATAGGCATAAGAGAGGGGATATAATAGAAGCACATTATTAAAGGTGTTTTATAAGATTGACACTGGCTTCTTTTCTTTTTTTTTGGTACAGTGCAGGAGGGGAGAGAATGAGGGATCACTCTTGGAAAGTGCGTAAGAGTGTGGTTAACAAGGGTGGTAGGACTAGATTTTTTTTGCTTGGAGGATGGTGAATGGGTGGAATGCAGAGGTGGTTGGGAGTGCTTCATCTGTGAATGAGTTTAAGGAGAGGTATGATAGGTATTGTGTGAATAATGGCTAGTGTGTCAATATAGGATCTCCCATGACAAGACTTTTGACTCCATGGAGAGTGAAGTGTGTCATACATCATCTGTTAGCTGGAAAACTGAAGTTAGATGTGTTAAGTGATTGAATTAATGATTTCCAGACATAATTTAGGATAGAAGCATATGCTTAAAACTAAGCTCTGATGTGTCTAGGTTACCTAGTATTTTCATAATTAGGCTCCTAGGAAAACTTAATTCTTGTTGTAATAATAGTCATAAAAATAATAAATAAAAATAATAGTCATAAAAATCTATAATTTAGAGCCATTAGAGTTTTATAATTTAGACTATTTGTTTAAGTGTTAATTTATTTGTTTTCTCATTTTTAGCATATTAACATATTTGATTTTAAAATCCATGAACTTCAATTTTCTAGCATCAAACAAGCATGCTTTGATAGAGTTGGGTGTTGTAGAAAAGATTCTTCCCATGGTTTCTATAGAAACATTTCCTGTTGTATTTAAGCTTCTGGGTACTCTGCGCCTGCTAATTGACAAACAAGGTATTTATCAGTGTTAAAGTTTATGTGTAAAAAAAAAAAAAATTGCTACATATGATCATTAGGTAATTGTCTATGTGTCTGTAACTGTGTGTTTTTATAAACATTATGTGCATTCTTATCTATGTAGATTTTATGTAAATTGCTGTTTTACATTGAAGTGAAATGAATTATTAATTTCTGTGTACTGAATTCAGATATGAGTTGAAAATTGCCTTGTCCTCATCTGCCACACACAGAAACCTTTTAACCAGGAGTGCAGTTATGAAAAAAAAAAAAAAAAGAAGATTATTATTGGTTGTTAACAAATATACAAACATGTAAAGAAACACCAGTTAGATTCACAACGAAGGACAAGTGCCTTCTTCAGCATGAATAGACATAAAAATAACAAGTGAAATAGAAATTATCATTAAACACTGAAGTTTTTATAGTATTAGCAATCAAAGCATGAGAAGCCACTGAAGTGTGTCATGCATTGTCTGTTAGCTGGAAACAGCAGCACACTCAGGATTTAATCTTGGAGGGGGCCGGAGTTCAGTAGACGCTTTGAGAATACACACTATCCACCGCATACAACCTATGACTGAGCATCTGTAATGATCGCTAATTCATAAGTAGTATAGAAATATAAGACATGACACAATATAAATTTTAAAAAATGAATTTTCATTAGGAAAAGTTTTTGGAAAATTTTCTAGTGTTTTTTCCTTTTTCTTTGGAGGGGACCAGGGCCCCCTGGCCCCCCCCCCTCTGGGTGCACCACTGGCTGGAAAGCTGAAGTCAGATGTGTTAAGTGATCAAATTAATGAATCCAGACATAATTTATGATAAATCTTTGGTTTTTTGTTGAGAGAACCATGTGAATGAATGAATAAATGAATGACTTTATAAATTCTTGAATCTAACAATCAAGAAAGTTTTCTTTGGGATACAGCATAGAGTCTTTATTCGATTCAATATCAGGATGTAATGTTGAAAGAGTAGTAAATCAGACCTGATTTTTCCTCTTTGTTACGAACCACATTACTAAATTGCTCCTTCTTTCTTATTTTGAAATGATGCAAGTCTGACCTATGTAGGGAAGACCACAGGTACAGGGAATTTTGTAGACCACTGGACGTTGTAGAAAGGGATATTGTTGATAGGAGAATTGAGAAGGCAGTATATGGTAAGAATAGACTTTTAGGTGATATTGTTGTGTTCTCCGTCTTTCGTACATTTGTCTATCTTGGAGTTTAATCTTAGAGATATCTAGGTTTAATCTTGTTCTTATACAATAATTAACTTTAGTTAAAGCTTACACACGTGGTTCAGAACGATAAGGATTGCCGTGGGGAACGCCAGTTCCTTTGTTCTTAACTAGAGTTAATTTCCTTTTTTTTTAAACTCAGAGAAAATTTGTATTATCCTGTGCCACTCTGGGTTCTAGACAATTGGCCATAGCAGTGTCAAGAATTCAACCCTCAGCTTAGCACGCTACAGTAATGATTCTAATTATATCCTTAAGTTTCTCAATTTACTAATTCAATTAAACCTTACTTTGCATTGCAGTCATAGCCTATTTTACATTAATTACCTCCCCACCCTGGTTCACTTTTAAAATGAGTGGTGCAATGGGAAGAAAATCAGGCAAGACAATGGTTTAACTTAATCATTGTCCTGAACATTTAATGGTCAGGACAAATCAAATTCAAGAATTACACAGTTAAGAACTTTTTCCAGCATGATTTAACTATACAAATGATTGTGAATTCTCAGCTTAAGATACTAATTCTTCCACAGTACGCATGGGATTAAATTAAAGCTAATAACTCTTTTAGATCACACAGCTTCCGACATATTTCTTCCCTTAATGGAACTTATACATGTCAAGACAAAATATATCAATACTAATATCACACATAGGCCTTCTAAAAGCAACTAAGAGTCTTTCTAATTCCCAATATATAAAATCTAAAATTCTTTCAATGATAAGGCATCAGCTTAGAGAGTTCTTTACACAAGCAATATAGTTCTAGTACAATTACACAAATTAACAAATGTCTCTTACCAGAGTTTCAAGTAATACTTGGCCTATTTCACGTGCTTTCAGGTCACACTTTCTTTTGTCTTGTTCTGACTCCCATTTGGTGTCATCGACTTGAACTGGCAATGGTTTTAGGATTGGCACATCTCTAGTGGAAGTGATAGCGTTGACTCGCCGTTCTCCAGTTACTCAGTTCGGCATGGTTAGAGGTTCACCAATACGGCCATTGATGAATCGGGAACTCGTCTATGCTTGGCTATAGGATGACCATCGAATCTCCATTGCTGCATTCACCAGGCCTCCCAACCTTCGAGTGACTTCCTTCCACGAACATGACAAATGAGAAGATAAGAGATGAGAAATAAGAGAGCTCCGTAGGCAGCCACAACCGTTTTTATATTGCGTGCTCTATTCTTTTTCCTACATCACTATCCTTGATACACTGCGCATAGAAATTCATCCCTCTTTTACAGCTAGTGCCAAAATGTACTCTGGCGTGCAGTTCGGATAACTTTGCACGCTACTCTGCCCAATACACGCGCATAGCTTTCAGGCTATCTCCTTCTTAAGCTGATTATTTCATGTGCACAATAATTTATACAGAATTCATATATACTAAGAGAAATTATATACTAAGAAATTTACAAAATATATATCTTATAATTAAGTGACTTGACAATTCTTTGTACAGTTTAGGAAATACATTGGTAAGTAAACATCTTCATAATTATTCTGATAAACAAATGTGGTTATGGGAATGTGAATTCATGTTAAATCCTGAATGAAACACTAATGGGTTATATTTCTTTTCATTCAGAATTTAACAATATTATGAATTATAAGGAGATTGTTGATTTTAATAGAGAAATTACCAAATGTAAGGGATTAAAATGGAGGATTAAAATTCAAATCCTGTAATGAATATGATTTGGCTGTAGAGGAGAATTACAAAATATATTCTTTGGACAGGTTTCCTTGAATACTCATTGTGGACCAACTGGTTAAGTAGAAACTGAGTTTTTTCTTCTTCTTCTTACCTTTGAAGATGGAGCTGCACTTTTTTTTTATGGTGTGAATAATGCCCATTTTTTGTAAAGATGGTGAAGAAATTAGGAATGAAGATATCTGAGAATCGATTCCCACTCACAGATGCTTTTGAGATCGGGGCATAAAAAAATGGTAACGCAGGTTTATTCTCCACTTCCAAGGAATTCATTAATTAGATCATTTCATATTCCTGACTCAACTTTTCAAGTAATCACCTCCAAACAATGCTAAAAAACTGATGATGCATGCCGCACTTCTTAACCAGCTCCTCTTGCTTCAATTGTTAATACAATTAAAGTAATATAAAACAGTACAGACTTTACAATAATTTGCATTTCACTTGTTGTCTTTGTTTATTCACCCTGAAGAACCAACTTGTCCTTTGTGGTGAAATTAGTTAGCATTTATGTCTATATTTGTTAATGAACAATGAAACTCAATTCTTTTCATACTAATTGTATAAAATGCAATTAGTATGAAACTGAGAGGAGACCTTCACATTGTCTTGAAAGGAATGCAGAGAACCGACCAGGGCTTCTGACCTAATGTCCAATACTCACCTTCTCGTGGTATCTACTTGGATACTGAACAAACGAGGATGGGCTGGCAATTTGGGATTTAGTCGACCAAATTGTATTCTTATTGATTGGTTAAACCAAAATAAAAAAATGATGGTACAACATGACAAAATTTCATGCTGGCTGGGGCATTGCCCGGTTAAACAAGGCCCCTGTTGTTTTCACCAGGGAACCAGGGCGAACAGCGAAACGTCAGCTACTGGAACAAATCTGAAAACAAACCCCAACTCAACATCACCAGAGTTAAAGATCGGTACTATCAACATAAGAAGCCTGAATGCCAAAGAAATGGAGCTAGCTGAGGAATTAGATAAGTACCAGATCGACATAATAGGGGTGACTGAAACAAAAAAGACAAAAACTGGTGAGATCTTTCTGAGCAATAAATACAAAATGTTATATTCAGGAAATGACAAACAAGGAAAAGAAGGAGTAGCCATAGTATTCAACACAAAATAGGCTAATCTTCTTGAATGGCAGTCAGTCTCTAGTAGAGTAATGTGGGCGAATATAAGAATGGGGAAACTGGACAATGAGACTTATTTGCGCCTATGGTCCCACAGAAGGTTCTACTAAGGTAGAAGTGGAGGAATTTTTTGAGGCTTTAGAAAAAGCAACTGACACAATGAAAAAGGAAAAGTTGGTCCTTGTTGGGAATCTAAATAGCAGAGTAGGAAATGATTGTGAGACATACAAAAATATTTTGGGAAAATTTGATGTGCAACAAAAAATTTATAACTGCTAAATTATACTAAAAAATGAAAGTGATACTAAATTACTTTTAGCTGCATGCATCATTTGTGACTAAATTTAAGGAATGCAATGTGCATGGAACATAAAATGCATACAGATTGAATTTAATAGACATCTTTGAACTTGATTATTTTTTTCTTGTTCATGTTCACGACATTGTTGTAGCTTTAGCCTGAAAATCACCTATAATTACTTCTGTTACTTAAACTCTGTCCAAATTTATCGAATATTTCAGTAAAACCCAAAGAAATCTTTATACACTAATCCAGAAATTTTAGAAATAAATTGGATAAGAATGAATGGACATTAGATTACAATTGGAAGTATAGTCTAGTGCTAATGAATCATATTTTGCTTTATTTAGAATGTGACATCTAATTTTTTATGACATTGATGTTATTAATTCATTTTGAATTTCTGGTATAAGGTAATGTACTGTTTTTTTTTTCTGATTATTCTTGATTTTATTTAAATAACTTTTCAAGATATTATCAAGCAAATTAACAATTCAGTAATTTTTTTTTAAATTTCCAATGTGTGTGATTCATAAAATTTTGATGATGATAATCCTAAGGATAAATTTGGGGGTGTTTCTGTTCAAATTGTGGCACATAAATGAGCAAGAACGGTCTTCCAGTATTTGCTTTTTCCATCAAGTAAACATTGTTGTTCGAAATCTGTAATTTTATTTAATTTTAAAGGAGCTTTTCATTTTTTGTCACATTAAAAAATTAGGTATGCATGATTTAGATTTTTCATACATTAGAAAGATTTTTCCTTCCTGGAATCATTTTTTGATGAAATTCCAGATTACTTAAATCTTAGTTAAAAATTCAGCAGCAAAGACTTATAAGCTGGTAATTTTTTGGGGGGAGATAAATAGTAAAGTTCGATCAGTTACCTCTCTGTTTTTCAAAATACATTTGTAATAGGAAATTATAAATAAATATCAAATCATTAAATGATATCTCAAAGCAATATAATATGACAATATCCAAAGAAAAAACAAAAATAATGGCATTCAAAGGAGAAAACCCAATAAGAAGTAAAATAGTGATAGATAATAAAATACTAGAACAAGTAAACACTTTCAGATACTTGGGATGTGATCTATCATACGAAGAAGAAAAAAGACATAGACACTAAAATATCAAACTTTGTCAAAGTAAATGGCATAATAAATAATATATTTAAGCCATCCCTGGTACAAAAACACACTAGAATCAGACTATATAATGTCTTGTCAAAACCAACTCTACTGTACGGAAGCGAAACATGGACCATGAAAAGGAAAGATGAAAAACGAATTCAAACAGCAGAAATGAAGTTCCTCAGAAAAGCAGCTGGATATACTAAGTGGGACTACAAAACAAATGAAGAAATCTTACAATCCCTGAAAATAAAACCAATTAATTACTACATAAGACAGTATAAACAAAAATGGCTAGAACATTTAAATCAAATGGACAACAGCAGACTACCAAAAATATTATACAGATACAAAATAAGTGGAAAAAGAAGAATCGGAAGACCAAGAAAGAGATGGCATGAGACCGGAACAGGCCACATGGCCTAAATTCCATGTTAGGAAGAAGAAGATAAATAAATATCAGAAATTAGGAAATAAATATCAGAAAATTTGCACTGAAGTTCATCAATAAAAAATGCCTTTTACCTGAACTGGTCCTTTTTTTTTTTTTTTTTTTTTTTTTTTTTTTTTTTTTTTTTAACTAATTGATCACAAAAAATATTATCTTATAATTAGTCACCAGAAATATTTTTATCTTTGAATAGTTGTGAATTCTTCATGTTAAGCAGAAGTTTCCACTTCCTTTCCTCTTCTTTGTCAGCCTTCTGTATGTGCAGCCGATATTGATGTAGATGCTGATGCATCTTCATGTTGAGTAGAAGTTTTCCACTCTCTTTATAAGTTCTTCTGTGCCAGGAAGATTTTTTTCTTTCCATGTCTGTTTTCTGCAGGTGCAGTCCATATGGATGTAGGTGCTGATCTATTTTCATGGTTTCACTTTCATGAGTTTTCTGCAAGTGTTATTAGCCACATTCAGATGTGGGCTAATATTCTAAAGAATATTTTTCACCAGAATAAATATCAGCACTTCATCGTCATCATCAAATTCTTGACATGTACCCTCAAGGGGTGTACAGGATATGATAGTACTACATGAAAAATTTACATCATTACTAACTTCCTATCTACAATTTTCCTCCAAATCAGTCTGTTACTTGTCAAGACAGATCTTATATTTCTATCATCTAAGGCACTTTGCACCGTATCAATCCACCTATATCTTGGTCTTCCTCTGGGTCGTTTTCCTGCAAACCTGCCAGAGAACACTTGTTTTGCTAATCTTCCCTCGCCCATTCTGTTTAAGTGACCATACCACCTGAGATTAGCTCTGCTAACGCATTCCTGGATATCAGTACTTAGAAAGCTATATAAGAATAAGCAAATTATGGTAACTAAAGCGGATAAAGGAAATGCTGCTGTCATTATTAACTAAGCAGAGTACAACAGAAAAATGATAAATAAACTTCGTAAAGACCCCCTCCACTTATTAGATCATAGATTGGGATCATACAAAATCTCAAAACAAAAAGTGTAAAAATTATTTTAAAATGTTACATCTTGGCCTAAAGAATTACCAGAAAACTTAAACCCTATCATGTCAAACCACCCCGGATATACAGGGTCCCTAAATTTCACAAACCTAATCCCCCCCCCTTCATCCAATAGTAAATAGTCAGTCTTGCCTATAAACTGGCTAGATATTTATCCAAATCGCTTTCCTCCCTTACAGGCAAATCTTCCTCACATGTTAAAAACTCTTTGCATTTTACTTTAAAACATTAATAGAAAATGTAACTCTGCTAGATGCTGTGGTCATTTTCATTATCACCTTACTTTTCACTAATGTACCTTTGACAGAGGTCTTTGACTTTATTAAGTTGACACCCCCCCCAACATATTTGAATTCTTCAGGTTCACCATATGTGCAGGTTATTTCCTATGGAAAAGAAAAATATGCAAACAGCTAGATGAGACTACTATGGGTTCCTCTCTTCTCTCCCTCTACCTCTAGCAAACTTCCATATGAAGCATTTTGAAAACCAAGCATTCAACACTGCCACAGTAAAACCAACAGTTTGGTTGTGCTATTTTGACGTGTTTACTGTTTGATCTCATGGTCCAGACACATTAGATACATTTTTGGCACAGGCACACCTTAACAGGTAATATTCTAAAATAAACTTCACCATAGAAAAAGAAACTAATAATTTAGATACACTTGTGATAATAACTTCTTAATAGCTCATTATTCTTCTCCATCTACAGAAAACCCACTAATACTGGAGAGTATTTACATAAATAATTGCACTATCACCACCTTTCCCAACAGTATGGCATCCTCAAAACGCTTACTCATTGAGCCAGAACTATTTGTTGAAATCACACAGCCCTTGAATCTGAGCTCAGGGTTCTTCACATCACCTTTTTAGCCAATGGCTACAGCCCATATAAAATATCACATGCACCACTCCCCCCCCCCCATCCCTCCTACACACAGGATCACAGCAAAACCATTTCCATCCTATTTGTTAAGGTGACATCAGAAAAAATAGTCAGAGAAAAAGTTCAAATATGATCTCCATACTGCTTTGAAACATTTCATTCAGCTATCTACTTTTATACATTGTCCAAAAGATTGACTACATCTTTTGGATAATGTATAAAAAAGTTATCCAGGATGTTTAAGAGGAGTGTATAAAGTTCCTTGTGCCCTTAGTTTAACTTACTTTGGACAGACTGATAGATCAGTTAACATCCACCTTGAAGAACACAAAAATTACATCTGCTATTGTCTTTTCTAGTAGCAAGGCTTATACGTTGGTCATAGATAACTGGTAATTAGTTTACGGAATTAACAACGCATATAAAGTATATTAATTAAAGGTAACTTTAATAAATAACTTCTATATTTCGGCAACGTCACGTTGCCATCTTCAGGAACATAAAGATATGGTATGTGCATGCAGGCACTAACAAAAGCAAATGAGGAAGAAAGCAAGAAACTAATATTGTTCCTAAAGTCCTAATGGTGCCCTCTGGTGGGCTAATTTGGTTGACTTGGCAGTTGGGCTGAAGTTCTCAAAATGTAAGTCTCCCAAATTTGGGGTAGTTTCATGCACCCAAATTTGTTGAGGTTAGGAACGTTTTTTAGAGCTGCTGAAGATTCCTTGAATAATCTCTCATATTTAAACTTGCTGCGGTGTATTATTTTTGTTTTCTTCCAACAAATTCTATGGTGGGTATCTGCCAGCCCAGAGCGGCTGTACTGGTGGAACCGGATGTAGTCTTTGTGTTCTGAAATCCTGATATTTGTTGTTCTGCCTGTTTGGCCAAAGTAGGACAATTTGCAGCTGCAAGGGACCTGGTATACACCAGGTAGGTCTAGGGGAAGTGGTTGGTCTTTGGTAGAGCAGATAAGGGATGCCAACTTTTTATATGGTCTGCAACAGGAAGTAAGGTCATATTTTCTGAGGATATTGGTTATTTTCTCAGAGGTGCCCTGGATGTAGGGGATGGTGATAATTTGGTATAATCTTTATTGTGGAGGGGGGTTGTGGTTTACTGGTTTGAGTATTTTTGGGATTTTTTTGGGGTTATAGCCATTGGCTAAGAAAGTGTTGTGGATGTGGTTTAGTTCAGTAGTTAGGGCCTTGTCATCTGAGCAGATTAATTTTGCCCTGTTATATAGTGTTTTTATAACCCCATATTGTTGTGAGGGGGGGTGGCGGGATTACTGGTGAATGTATGAATGTATCAGCCAGTATGGGTGGGTTTTCTGTAAACAGAGAAAACCCAAAGATCCATCAAGCTGGTGTCTAGGAAGGGGAGGGTTTTGTTTTCCTCTTTTTCTAAGGTGAACTGAACTCTGGGGTGTTGGTTGTTTAAGTGTGTTAGGAAGGAGTGGAGTGAGTCCGAGCCATGTGGCCAAATAGCGAACACATCATCCACGTAACGAAGCCAGGTAGTGGGTTTTTGTTGGGCGGAGTTTAAGGCTTTCTCTTCAAAGGTCTCCATAAAGAAATTGGCCAAGGGTGGGGAAAGTGGTGAACCCATGGCTGTCCTCTCTATCTGTTTGTAGAACTTTCCTTGCCAAACAAAATAGCCTGAGTTCATTGTGAACTGAAATAGGGCTGAGATATCGGGAGGAAACTTGGCTTGGATGAGCTGTAGGGTTTCTTTGAGTGGGACGTTAGTGAATAGGGAGGAGACGTCAAAACTGACCATTATGTCATTATGTTGGAGTGAGAGGTTTTCTACACTGGCTTTAAAGTGGGCTGAGTTTTTTTGTGTGATGGTGTGTTGCCAGTATAGTGTGTAAGCGTTTTGGCTAAATGTTTGGCTAATTTATATGTGGGGGAATCAATGTCATCCACTATGGGACGTAATGGCACATTTTGTTTATGTATTTTTGGGAGTCCATATAATCGGGGGGGGGGGGGTCTAGAGTTATAAGGTTTTAGTTTATTAGTGACTTCCACAGGCCAAGAAGTGACTTTCTTAAGGAGTCTGTGGAGAGTTCTAATCTGAGAGCTGGTAGGATTGTATTCAATAGGGAGGTAAGTAGTACGGTCTAGTACTAAAGCATTAACCTTACCTTTGTAGTCCTTTTGATTTAAGGGAAACACCACTGTGGTGCTAAATTGAAGAGAAAGCCTTAAACTCCGCCCCACAAAAACCCACTATTTGGCTTCGTTACTTGGATGATGTGTTCGCTATTTGGCCACATGGCTCAGACTCACTCCACTCCTTCCTAACACACTTAAACAACCAACACCCCAGAGTCCAGTTCACCTTAGAAAAAGAGGAAAACAATACCCTTCCCTTCCTAGACACTTTAATTACCCGCCAGCTTGATGGATCTTTGGTTTTCTCTGTTTACAGAAAACCCACCCATACTGGCAGATACATTCACCAGCAATCCCCCCCCCCCCCCTCACAACAATATAGGGTTATAAAAACACTATATAACAGGGCAAAATTAATCTGCTCAGAAGACAAGGCCCTAACTACTGAACTAAACCACATCTGCAACACTT
The DNA here is from genome assembly GCF_054136105.1 of Typopeltis vanoorti. NCBI lineage: Eukaryota > Metazoa > Arthropoda > Arachnida > Uropygi > Thelyphonidae > Typopeltis > Typopeltis vanoorti. Next base: position 89,466,042 of record NC_143567.1, read on the forward strand.
TCTTAGCCAATGGCTATAACCCCAAAAAAATCCAAAAAATACTCAAACCAGTAAACCACAACCCCCCTCCACAATAAAGATTACACCAAATCTATCACCATCCCCTACATCCAGGGCACCTCTGAGAAAATAACCAATATCCTCAGAAAATATGACCTTACTTCCTGTTACAGACCATATAAAAAGTTGGCATCCCTTATCCGCTCTACCAAAGACCAACCACTTCCCCTAGACCTACCTGGTGTATACCAGGTCTCTTGCAGCTGCAAATTGTCCTACTTTGGCTAAACAGGCAGAACAACAAATATCAGGATTTCAGAACACAAAGACTACATCCGGTTCCACCAGTACAGCCGCTCTGGGCTGGCAGACCATGCCTTAGATACCCACCATAGAATTCGTTGGAAGAAAACAAAAATAATACACCGCAGCAAGTTTAAATACGAGAGATTATTCAAGGAATCTTCAGCAGCTCTAAAAAACGTTCCTAACCTCAACAAATTTGGGTGCATGAAACTACCCCAAATTTGGGAGACTTACATTTTGAGAACTTCAGCCCAACTGCCAAGTCAACCAAATTAGCCCACCAGAGGGCACCATTAGGACTTTAGGAACAATATTAGTTTCTTGCTTTCTTCCTCATTTGCTTTTGTTAGTGCCTGCATGCACATACCATATCTTTATGTTCCTGAAGATGGCAATGTGACGTTGCCGAAATATAGAAGTTATTTATTAAAGTTACCTTTAATTAATATACTTTATATGTGTTGTTAATTCTGTAAACTAATTACCAGCTATTGTCTTTATGTCAAGTCAGGATTAGAAGAGACCATGCCCTGGATACTCCTTCACATAGGATCAGATGGAGAAAAACATCTATATTACATAGAAGTCATTACAGGGCTAAGAGGCTATTCTTGGAATTGGCCTCAGCTATAAAGCACTCTTCCAATCTCAACAAGTAGGGTTGTATTAATTTACCAAAGATCTGAAAGACTATCATTTTAAGACCTAATAGCCAGACTTTTCTAAATTAACTTTGTAGTTCTCCAATCCATAGAGGACTTCATGTAAGGACATTAGGTGTCAGTTGCAATTTAAATTATTTCTGCAATTACTTAGTTTAGTGTTGCATGCCTGTCACAGTCATCAGCTCTGGGTAGAAAACCAGTAAAATATTAGTGAGTTTAATAAATGTATTATTTCCCTTCTTGTTGTTGTTTATACTGTTAAGCATTATTATGAGTAATGAATGACACCTAAGCCTTTCTTTGCATAAATATATTCATAATTTGCCAGATGTCAGAGGATGATGAGTGCAAAAGGACAAGAACTTCATCTGGTTTTTATAGAATTTAAAAAAAAAAAAAAAATTGTGTTACCCAACTGTGGATAGCACTTAGGAAACTTGGAATAGATGACCCCCCCCCCCAATCCAACTGATTAAGAAGATCTGTTGCACAGCCCATGCAACGGTCAAAGTCTGATAACAGCTTTTTAGAAAAATTCAGAAGTCTACAAGTCTTTTTTTTTTTCAACTTTGTTTAGTTAATGTATACTTTAAAGAAGGAATATGTCCTATCAAGGGATGGGCATTCCCAAGTGGAACACCCATCCCCTATCAATCCTTGGGAATCAAGTGACAAGTTCTTTACTTTTCATCAGTGACTAGGTGATCACATCCCAAGACAGAAATAATGCAGAATATATGGCTAAAGAGTTAATAAATACAGTATATGTATTGGAAGAACTGAAGATAAATTTTAGAAAATAGAATATCTGGTGATAGGAGGAGATGAATATGACTTAGATATACTAGGACTAGAAAAATGGTCAAGCACTTTAATTATCTATGGACGATATTGCATAAGTCAAGCAAGAGGAAAATTATGTATGATAAGTAAGGTCCTATGGAGTGTTGAAAGCACATGAAAAAACAAGAAGACTATTATAAGAGCGGGCATTGAAAATATTTCAACATATGGATGGTCATTAATGCTTCTTCTTCATGCATTACATGTGATATCTGTTAAGACCAAGACTTCGTCTACTTTAATGGTATCTTTTAGTCTTTTTATAGGTCTTCTTATTCTTTGGTTTCCAACTATCGACTTGTTTTATTATTCTATCTTCACTTCTTCTCTCCACATGCTCAATCCATTTTATTATTTGGGTTGATACCCAGTTGTTCATTGCTTGTATTTCCATTGTTTTCTTCTTCTTATTATTATTATTCAGGCCTCCATGGATTCAAGAGATTCATTGTGTGAGGACCACTTTACACCAAATTGTGTCCTCTTCTTCATTGGTGGAATACAGCTTACTATTGCTGCTAACAAATATTCCTTCACAATTTCACATGGTCACTCTCTCCAACTGGTGGGAGAGATGTCATCTCAGTTATTATCAGCTCTTGTGATTCTAATGACCAAATCCAAAACTCTTGAACCTCTTGTTCTTCCCTATGTTACACGTTGCCTAAGACATTTGTCTCTCAAGAATTCTAGAAATTCCATTCCCTTATTATTACATGCATTTTCCTCTTCCCAATTTATACTGAGGTAGTTAAAATCTCCCATAATAATCATTCTATTTGCACTTGCCAAGCTCAACTGCCTAGACATCTCCTGCTCCCTACCCTCTGTGCTCCTTGGCTTGTAGCAACACCCACTAAATATCCTGTCTTATCCACCTCTACCTCACACCATATGCTTTCAAAACCATTAATGTCACTGCCTTCCAACGCCTCTACTCTTAGAGGACATAAGTCATCACTTATCATAAGCAGTACTCCACCACTGTGTTTTCCCTTCCTATCCTGCCAAAAAATGCGCCGTACTATGCTACTTCTATTCCTGTTATTATATCATTTTCCGTCAACCACGTCTCAGAGATCCAAATAATCTCTGGCAGGCTGACACTATCAATGCCACCAATTCATCTCCTTTATTCTGGATACTCCTTAAAGTTGGGGGGCTGGATGGTATTTCACCAAGGGTTTTGAGTAAATGTACTAAAGAACTGACAGCTCTGTTGACCTGGCTTTTCAATGAAAGTCTGGCTATGGGAACGATACCCAGGGAATGGAAGCAAGGTAAGATAGTGCCATTGCATAAAGGTGGTAGCAGATTGGAATGTGAATTGCAGAGTTTGGTAGATAGAAGAAGAGATGATATGATTGAGACTTTTAAATTGTTGAGAGGTAGTTACTGGGTAGACACTGGGGAGTTCTTTCACTTCATTGAACAGTGGGAAGGAGTGATGACAAGGGACCATCCTTGGAAGTTACAAAAGGAAGCTGTGAGCAAGAGAATAAAGAGTGGTTTCTTTGCATGGAGTGTGGTTGAACCATGAAGTGCATTGCCTGATAGAGTGATGAGAGCAAGAATGGTCAATGAGTTCAAGGAGTGGTATGATAGACTTTGTATTTCCTAGGAAGGACCTCCCACGATGAGTCTTTTGACCCCATGGAGGCCTGAATAATAATAATAATTTTATTAGTTAGGATTCTTCTTAGTACTTTTAATGAGGTGTTTAATAAATTTATCCTTCTATAATTTTCTGTTTTTTTTTTTAATCTCCTTTTTTAAATATTGGTATTGTTTTACTTTTTTTTCCATTCTCCCAGAATCTTTTTGGTATTTATTATTTGGTTGTATAGTATATTTAAACTCTATATTGTAATTTCTTTACCATTTTTTAATAATTCATTATTGATATTATCTAGACCTGGATATTTCCTATTTTTCAATGTTTGAATTGCATTTTCAATTTCTGGTATTTCAATTTTTGTTTCTGTTGTATTTATTTCTTCTTCTTAATTTTTTTTGTTTACCTAGATCTACTTTTATTTCAAGTTTTTTGTTTAAAAAAATTTTTTAAATAATTTTCTAATTTGCTTATTTATACTTTTAATATTGGGATGTATTCTACTTCTTCCGTCTTTTATGTATTAATAAATCTCCACATTTGTTTCTGTATACCATTAAAATCATGTTCATGCTCAAGAAACCATAAAAATAATTTTTATGGTTTCTTGAGATCCCTCAAGTCATTAATACGGCACCAGAAAAAAAGGCTGTTTACAGTAGAAATGGATGGCCGAAGAAGGAGCTGATTTGTCTTGGATCCAGCAAATTTGAAATCTTAGTGGATGGATGCACTAGCTAGATTTTCTAGTAGAAAGATTGGAAAGAATTTAGTGGAATGGTTGTATTAGAATGATGCTAGATGTGAAGTGGTTACAAAGAGTATTTGATTGGTCTCCTCCTGGTAGAAGACAATATGAGAAACCTTAAGTAACTTGAAGAGGAGGAATAGTATGACTGATGAGAGAAATGAAATTGGATAATTTTCTGTGGATGGATAGTAAAACTTGACACCAGGTAACAGATGGTAACTGACGAGTGGAAAATCTTATAAAATAGAAGTTAGTAGTTTAATTGTTTTTAAAATATTTTTATTTTAATTTTTTATTTTTAGCATAGTAGACCAGATAGACCATACTACATTTATTCTGTGTCTAATAGTTTCTTTGTATTTTAATTTTTTTTTTTTATCCATTTGTATTTCTTCCAGTTCCAAGTTAAAGTACTTCTCTAAATTTTTATTGTTTTGGTTTTTGCTAAAATTTATCTGCATTACATAGTGCTTGCCATTTTTAAGTAAGTTTTTTTTTCATAAATTTTTCCTTATTGTCTTATATTATTTAAGTTTTGTGAATTTTTTTTATGACTCCTGCTCACAAAAGATTGTAAATGTATGGCATGTTAAGTGGATGGATGGATGGGCTAAGGATTTCTTTGTATTTTTATTTATTTTTAACAGAGTATGGAAGCCTTACTCTAGAGAACATGGAACTTTTTGAAATCATTTCAGACCTCCAATGGTCTCACGCTGGTGATGAAATTCATCTCATACCTAAAGACAATCACAAACAGTTGTTACAATGAAAAGTTCGTTGTATCTTAACCCCATGTGGTTTTAGATATTTGATGCAAGAATCAGGTATGGTTTAATATATCATTTTTAAAAAAATGAATTAGATGGGGAGGGAACATTTCAGAAGCTATCCTTGAATTTCGAGAATTTGCTATTCTATGCAATTATGTGCTCGATTTATATGGTGGAATCACAGTCCATGTAATCTTAGTTGTCCTGGCTGTTTGAGGTTGCTTCCCTGGGAAGGTGTTACAATAATGTTTATCATTTTGCATTTATAACCTTATTTTGTGATAAGGTCACACTGAGGAGCTCTAATTCTTGGTTCCATTTCTCACTGTTGTTTGAAAGTGTTGTACATTATATCACATAGGATTATAGTTCTGTGTATATATATATATATATTCCTTATGGCAAGAGGATGTAGCATGGAGATATCTCCTGGTTTGTGCTCATTTTTCTCTAGACAGCATATGTAATTTTTCTGCTCAGAGATCCCTAAAGAAGATCCAGAAATGGCTGATCTTTGCCTGGTAATGCCAAAAATTTATGGCTCTCTGGATGCCAGGGATTTATTCACCTGTATTGTTTTTTAAAAACAACATCAAGGTTACAGGTTCCACATTAGGAAAGATAAAATCTTATGTGAGGAAATTCTTGCATTTCATTGAGCAGATAAAGGATTTAATGTCACTTTCCCCCACTACTAGCAAACTTGTTCATGAAGTATTTTGAGAGGCAAACTGTAGAGAACTGCGAAATACGACTAAGAATCTAGTTCCCATATTTTGATGAAACTTACATATACTGTCTATAGGAAACCCAGTACAAACAGGGAAATATCTCTATGCTATATCCCACTACCATTATCTGGAATTGAGGAGTTCTCGTTCTTGGTTCCACTTTTCATTATTGCTTGTAATCAGAACTCTGTATAATAAGGTGTACAATATTTCAAACAATAGTGAAAAGCAAAGCAAGAACTAGAGCTCTTCAGCTCCTCCTTTATAACCATTTTGTCCCCTATGAATGCTGGATAGCTTTCCGTTAAAACACTAACAGCAGAACAACTACAGAAGGCCGTCTATCATGTATATTCAATGGGCAGAACATGAGAGATAGGGATGATGAAGAGTTGACACTGGCATCCCCCACACAGAATGAAATGTACCTAAACTGAATACAGACAGTAAATAGACAGACATTGGGGCTTCCCAACAGTGTATTGCAATTGACAAACATGGGTAAATGTGGCGATCTTAGCAACTTTGATTGTGGATGTATTATCGGCACAAAGACAGATGGGTCATTCTATCGCCAAAGTGGTAAGAATCCAAAGGATTCTCAAGGGCATCCATGTCAGGGGTTTACCACGAGTATACCATCAATGGGTGTACCAACAAACAGCAAGTTGTGCCACTGCTGACAGCTCATCATTAGGCATTGTGCCTCATCTGGTATCGAGACAATCAAACCTGGACCTCTTCATAGTAGACCAGAGTCATGTGGTCTGATGAATCCCATTATCAGTTGTATTGAGCTGATGGGAGGGTGTGGGCGTGGCGTTGACAGCATGAGGCCAAGTCCCCATTGTGCCAGGTCAGCTCTGTTCAAGGACAATGGCTTTGTGATGGTTGGGGAGCCTTCTCATGTGACACATTAGGTCCCTTAGCGTGTCTGGAGAGGTTCTTAACACTGTGAGCTACCAGAATGTGCTGGCTGATCACCTACACACTTTTCAGGGCCTTCCCATATCCTGCAGCTGATGGTCTGTTTCAGCAGGACAATGCGCCGCCCCACTGGGCTACAACCATGCATGACTCGAGGAACACTCATCTAAGTTTGGGACCATCCAGTGGACCCCGGATTTAAATCTGATTGAATCTCTATGGGATGCTGTAGAGCAAGATATCAGATCCATGTATCCAGGACCGGCGTCTGAGGTGCAGTTGTAGACAATGCTGCAACGGGCATGGCTGGAATTACCTCCAGCATCTGGTAGAGTCAATGCCTCAGAGAGTACTGGCTGTTATTCATGCTAGAGGAGGACCAACATGCTATTAGGTAGGTATCTCTAATGTTTTGTCCATTGAGTATATATCTGAAACATAATGGATAGAATAGTAACAATATTGAAGCAGCATGAAATGATGATAGCCTTCGTCTCTCTATTTTAAGTCTTCATATTTTTATGTCTGCCTAAACGACCATATTTTCTCCTTAAAGGAGCTGACAGAAATCTGCTGCTCTGGGAAAGTCCACAAAGACCATTCGTGTAAAAGATATTGAGAAACAAGAAACATAGTCCTCCACATAACAAATGAAGGTCATAAAATGCTCTGGTGACATACTGAGATTACCATATATTGCTTACAATAGTTATATCTGAAAATTCAAGAAGGCCTCTAAAATGTTATGCACTTCCATCCAATACAATTTTTTTAAGTAATGGTTTCACACATGTAAAGGAAACTAGAATTGATTAAATGCTCCTATATATTGCAGTTGATATATCATTAGTATCATTCAGGAGGAAAGTAGAAGAATTGGCTACTGCATTTAAATTATGAGCACAAGAATGAGTCAACAGCATGCGCATACTTCCATGTGTCTCAGTTGTGGCCATATGAGTTAGAGGGAACACTCTTAAAGTTCCAGGGAAACAAGTATAGTTATATACCGTATTTGCCGGCATATAAGATGCACCCCTTTTTTGTACATATTTTTTAGGAAAAAAACTTTATCCAAGTTCTTATCATTTTCTCAGTTGGGAATGGCCCAAAATTCCTCTCTGCAGCCCTGTTTCCATATTGTTTAGCATATGCAATCACACATAGCTTGTATGCAATATTGTAGCAATGCTGACGTTTTTCACCCATAATTTGCCAAGAAATTTAGAGAAAATTTAACGGCAGAAATTTGTCACTATTCGCAACAACCACGACAACAATTGGAAAGTTTAAACGAACAGGAACACAGCTGTGATCTTCAATGACAGCACATACGCATCCACTGAACTCTACATAACTGGAATGCTCTCACACACCGCAAGGAAGCAAGAAAGAAATCGCTTAACTTGGAACAGAGAAAATTTCCAGAAATGAAAGTAATAAAAAACTGTGTATCGACGTATAAGACACACCCTATTTTTCAGACCTATTTTCAAAGAAAAAAAAGTGCATCTTATGTGCCGGCAAATACAGTAGTTAAAAAAATTATTATTACACCCTTGAAGTCGGCCAACTCATCGTGGGAGGTTCATTCAACTGACAAAATATTTATCATTACAGAATCTTAAAATCCTTAACACTCCTTACACTAACAACACATTTTAGTAATGAATTCCATTCACTGACAATTCTCCATGTAAAAAATCTACTCCTCACTCCCCTTCTTCACCACACTTTTACATAACTTCCAGGGATGACCTCTGGTTCTTCCCCTCTCACCTTCTACTCTTTTTATAATCCCCTCTGGATTAATTTCATAAAATCCTCTCACTAACTTAAATGTCTCTATCGTATTACCTCTCTTCCTCCTATCCACCAAACTCTGCAAGCTACGTTTCTTCAACCTCTGTCCATAGCCAGCATTCCAAAGTCCTGATTTTGTCTTAGTCACTTGCCTCTCGACTTCTCAAATGTATCCACATCACATTGAAAACCAGGTGACCATATATGAGCACAATAGTCCAAATGTGGTCTGACCAGTGCCTTATACTTCCTTATTCCTACATATTAGATTACTTCTTATTATAGTAGCACTACAATGTGCAGCCTTTGCAACACTAGCAATATGCCTTCTAAACTTCAGTCTACTGTTAATCATCACTCCCAAATCTCTAATCTCATCTGCTCATCTTATAAACAATTAATAGTGATTACTTCTCAAAACTTAAAGATAGGCATACAGTTTGTTTGATTAAGATTAGGGCAGTGATGTAAGGCTTCACATGATTCACCCGAACTAGTGTCGATGGCATGAGATGCTGTCGACACTAGTTCACATTTATTCTTCTGACTCTTTTCCATTAGAATAATTAAATAAAATAAAAACTCACTCTATCAATTATACAGAAAATAATTAATAATTATCATCCCCTCTGCCAAGATGGCAATCTAATGTTAAAAGGATTTGCATATCCTGCCTTAAAGGGACTTCTGAACAAATAGCAAGGACTTCCTGCAAATGTAATCTGTATACCACCTTCAAACCAGCCTGGAGTTATATATATATATATATATATATATATATATATTTTTTTTTTTTTTTTATATCACCTTTTAAGATAAATATCACTTCTGTCCTTGCCTGTGTTTATCAAATATCTTGTTCTTGTCATCTTTGCTACTTTACACAGACTGGCCATTCTGCTGAGATTAGAATCCAGGAACATCGAGATTATATAAGATTTCTGAAATCAGAAGGTTTAGGCCTTGCTTCTCATGCCATTGACACTAGACGGAGTTCACTGGAATCAAAGATGTTGCATTACAATAGATTTAAATTTGATCATCTATTTCTTGAATCATGTGAAGACCTATGCCACCATCCTGATCTTAATCAAACAGACTGTATGTCTTTAAGTTTTGCAAAGTAATTGCTGTTAATTATTTATAATATTTTAATTACATTACATGCCAGCCTGGTTGGTCGAGTGGTTAGTGTATCCACCCTCCAGCCAAAAGGCTGCGGGTTCAAATCCTGCCATGGGCATGAATGTTTTTGATCATCTGTGAAAATACTAGTGGTTTTTGTTGGGCAGTAGATAGCATTGGTGTAGATGATTTGGTTCACTGTAGTTGGTGGGTTGAGCCGTGGAGACAGTGAGTGGTAGGTGCCCTCTCTCGAAGAGGCTTTGGACTCCTTGGAGGTGTCACGTAATAATAATAATAATAACTATACCTTTTCCCTGGAACTTTACTAGTGTTTCCTCCTCCTTATATGATGACTGTGACAGATATGTGGAAGTATGCACATGATGTGCACATTCTTGTGTGGAGTATTTAATAAATTCTAGTTTTCTTTACATGTGTGAAACCATTATTTAAAAAATCATGTTATGTCTACCATGCATATCCCTATCAAACACCTAGTAAAAATCAAGGTCTTATGTTATACCAGGTCTGGTCCTCTCTCATCAAACATCTGAACCACGTGGAGTTAGGATATGATCGACATCGTGCTTTTCATTGCAACAGTACCTCACATGCAATGATTTTGCTACATGCATATAGTTATTTAACTGCTGTATTCTGTAACTGCTTCTCTCTTATATCCTGTTTTCTCTTCTCCTGTTGTTTGTTCATAAGATATTTTCTATTCTGTTTTGTATAATTCTTTTAAGTAATATATGTATGGCTTAATAGTTATTGGTTTATAGTTTGTACATTCCTGTATACAGCTTTCTTTATATATGAGAATAATTGCACCAAAGGACTTTGCTGTTTCTCTTGCAGACTTAAACAATCTCTACCAATATTTCATTTTTTCCTTGGGGGCTTTATCTGTTTCAATTGCCTGATCTGTTTCAATCCTTCAATGTTTTTGCAGTATCTTAATTTCTGTCATACTTTTTTTTTTTTTCTTCTATAATCACTGTTAGCTTATACATGAATTTGTTTGAAAGTGATGGGTTCAAATTTCAAAAATATTTTTAGCTTCACCTGCTAGACTGCTCTTTATTGTTTATTTTTAAATGATATAGTTCTATTAAAATTATTTTGCTATATGTTATTAAAGTTATTGAGCTTACTGTATGTGAATTTATGATGAGTAGCTATGGTCTGACATTTACTTTTTTTTTTACATTTAGCCAATTTAATTTTATATATACTTTTTTATTTTATTATTTAACTGTATGTGATCTGTAATTCTGTGGTTGTGCACTGAGTTTTATCTTCTTTTGATTCCACTATTATTTCAGAAGGAAGTTCTTTTAAATGTGAATCTTACTCGTGAGAGGGGAATCTGTCATAGCATCTTGGGCAAGCTATGGTTTAGATAATCTAGTTCATGGTGGCAAACACATCACACTCATTAAGTGTAACACTAACATGCAGAAACCATTCTTATTTATACCTCAATATTATTCTTATTAACATCCGACCTCCATGGAGTCAGAGACTCATCATGGGACTGCCTAGATTCTAGTGCCCAGATTGCTGTATAACTGAGAGGAGACCTCCACATAGCCTTTAAAGGAATGCGGAGAACCAACCAGGGCTTCTGACCTAATGTCCAATCCTCACCTTCTCGTAGTGCACCCTGTTGGGTATCTACTTTGATACTGAACGAACGAGGATGGGCTGGCAATTTGGGATTTAGCTGACCAAATTGTATTCTTATTGGTTAAACCAAAATAAAAAATGATGGTACAACATGACAAAATTTCATGCCGGCTGGGGTGTTGCCCGGTTATACAAGGCCCCCGTTGTTTTCGCCAGGGAACCAGGGCAAACAGCGAAAAGTCTACTGGAACAAATCTGAAAACAAACCCCAACTCAACATCACCAGAGTTAAAGATCGGTACTATCAACGTAAGAAGCCTGAATGGCAAAGAAATGGAGCTAGCTGAGGAATTAGATAAGTACCAGATTGACATAATAGGGGTGACTGAAACAAAAAAGACCAAAACTGGTGAGATCTTTCTGAGCAATAAATACAAAATGTTATATTCAGGCAATGACAATCAAGGAAAAGAAGGAGTAGCCATAGTATTCAACACAAAATATGAGGCTAATCTTCTTGAATGGCAGTCAGTCTCGAGTAGAGTAATGTGGGCAAATATGAGAATGGGGAACTGGACAATGGGACTTATTTGTGCCTATGGTCCCACAGAAGGTTCTACTAAGGTAAAAGTGGAGAAATTTTTTGATGCTTTAGAAAAAGCAACTGACACAATGAAAAATGAAAAGTTGGTCCTTGTTGGGGATCTAAATAGCAGAGTAGGAAATGATTGTGAGACATATAAAAATATTTTGGGAAAATTTGGAGAAATAGAGCAAAGCTAATAATAATGGCAAATATCTGTTGGATTTCTGCTCAGGACATGGACTGGTTATTACTAACCACCATGTTCCAACATAAAAATGTGCACAAATTCACATGGAGAGAAGAGGCTAGGAATAAGAAAAATCTCATTGACTATGTTATTGTTGATAGTGATGTTTTCTCCCTGGTGCAGGACACCAGAGTGTTCAGAGGATTTGAAATTGGAAGTGATCACTATTTAGTCTTGAGCAGGATAAGATTGAATTTCATATTGAAAAGAATAACATGTAAGAAAGTTTTAAAGCGAATAAAAGTTGAGCATCTCTCAGATGTGAACTGTAGACTAAAATACAGAAAGATTATTGAAAAGAAAATGGAAGAGTTTGAGAACAGGAATCAAACCTTGGAGATTCAGTGGCAAACTCTGAAGAAAACATTGATTGATTCTGCCAGAGAGGCATGTGGTGAGGTTGTGTGCAAGGATAAAAAAATCAGAACTCCCTGGTGGACACAGGAAGTTAAAGAGGCAGTGAAGGAAAAGAAGAAAGCATATCAAAAGTTCCTGGCAAATAAGTCAGCTTTTACTCTTACAGAATACAGAGACAAATGTAAGAAAGCTAAACAGTGTGTAAAACTAGCTAAACAAAAGTTATGGGAGAACTTTGGCAAGAATATAGAAAATAAATATGAAGAAGGTGGCAAAATATTCTGGAGGTTGTTGAAGAAGCTTAGGAATGGAGGAAAGAGTGCTGTAAAAGGAGTTAGAGATGATAAAGGTGACATGAAAACAGGAAAAAAAGATATCCTTGAAGTATGGAGTAATTACTTTGAAAAACTGCTAAATGAAACAAGCAGTGATGACAGCACAGTGGTAAAAAACACTGACCAGGCATGCAGTCAGGAATACATATCCATACTTGAAGTAGAAAAAGCCATCAAAGGCTTGAAATGTGGAAAGGCAGCAGGAGTAGATGATATTCGACCAGAAATGCTGAAGTATGGTGGTATAAAAGTCTTACAGTGGCTGCACTGCATAGTTCAGAAAGCCTGGACTGAGGGACAAATTCTCGATGATTGGAGTAGAACTCTCATAGTACCCATATATAAAAAGGGAAATAAAACTGAATGTGAGAATTACAGAGGTATTTCCCTACTGAGTGTTCATGGCAAGATCTATGCAAGTATACTTGAGAAACGGTTGAGAAGAATTGTGGAAGAAAAGCTTGGTGAAGAACAAGTTGGATTCAGGCCAAATAGAGACTGTCAGGATCAGATCTTCATTTTACGACAAATAGTCGAGAAAGCATGGGAATATAACAAAGATCTGTATTTAAGTTTTGTCGATTTGGAAAAGGCATATGACAAGGTGCCAAGAGAGAAGCTATTCAATACGCTGCAGTTATATGGTGTCAATGGGGCATTATACCAAACAATACTTAGTCTTTATTTGAGTTGTAAGTCAGCAGTTAGAATTGAAGGAAGTACAGGAAGATGGTTTAATGTTAAATCTGGTGTGAGACAAGGATGTACATTATCCCCTCTGTTATTCATTATCTATATGGATCACATTATGAAGGAAAGTGGTATTAAACCTGATATCAAAATTGGAGATGTTAATGTCAGCTCTTTTCTTTATGCGGATGATGTTATACTTCTAAATAAATCCGCTACAAGTCTGCAAGATTCTCTGACTAAATTGAATAGCTGTTGTAATAGATATGGTATGAAGGTCAGCAATAAAAAGACAAAGACAATGAAAATAGGCAGAATCATTGAAAATGTCAGCTGTGTTGTGAATGGAGAACCTGTGGAACAAGTAAAACATTTCAGCTACTTAGGCACAATTTTTACTGAAGATGGTAAACTAAATATAGAAATAAACAACAGAATCAGCAAAGCTGGTATCGTGGGAAGTCAATTGAATAAATTCATATGGAATAAGAGAGAAATTAGTCGGAACACTAAATTAACTGTATACAAGACAGTGTTCAAACTAGTTTTAACTTATGGATCTGAGAGCTGGGTCAGAAGTAAAACACTTGACCAAAGACTAGAGACCACAGATGTGAGAGTCCTGAGAAAGATTATAGGCATGAACAGATGGCATCAATGGTAATATCATATTAAAAACGAGGATATTAGGAAATAACTTGACATTGTCAGCATCCAGGAATGCATTAGCAGAGCTAATCTCAGGTGGTATGGTCACTTAAATAGAATGGGAGAGGAAAGATTAGCAAAACAAGTGTTCTCTGCCAGGTTGGCAGGAAAACGACCCAGAGGAAGACCAAGATATAGGTGGATTGATACGGCACAAAGTGCCTTAGACGATAGAAATATAAGATCTGATAATGGAGTCTTGACAAGTAACAGACTGATTTGGAGGAAAATTGTAGATAGGAAGTTAGTAATGATGTAAATTTTTCATGTAGTACTGTCATATCCTGTACACCCTTTAGGGTACATGACAGGAATTTGATGATGATGATGATAATGAGCTTTTAATTAATGGAATGAGTAGACATTGGAAAGGGTCTGCAGTGAGTAACCTGCATAATATTAGATCTATCGAATGCAAAAATTTGGAGCCATACAAAGGAGTAAGAATATGATAATGTACAAGTTAGTAACAAGACATGGTATAAATGCAGGGGAAAATTTTTTTTGAATATATATCATGTGAGGAAAGGAGAAGAAGTTATCCCTGTAATCCAAGTAATAGCATGGGTGTGTGAGATCAAGGTTTTTTATCATAGCATAGACAAATGAATAAAATTTATTACTTATGGGAGTAGTTTAGTATTTTTTCAGTGAATGAGTTCAAAGACAGTTAAATAGATCCTTTGTATGTTAAGGGCATTCTGTGATGAGCCCTTATATTCCATTGAAGTTTTTATTCATTTATTTTATTTATTTTAATGCAGAGAATGTTGCAGTTGCTATGGGTCAGAATGAGCCTTTTGTAAAAAGAGTAGTAAACTGGTGCACCACAGATGATCATCCAGGTGTTAAAGGTAATTATCAAGTTAGATTTTCAAACGTAAAAATACTTTTCATTAACTGTTGATCAAATGGTATAAATGCAGGGGAAAATATTGTTGTGATGCAACTATAATATAAATCTGTTGTGCAAATAGAAATCTTAATTTTGTACTTTTTTGATTGCTTATAACATGCAATGTTATAAGCAATCAAATTATAACAAATGATTAGCTGGTTTATCAGGACGAATACATTCATATTAATCATTTTTATTTTTGTTACATACCATAAGCAAATTTACATACCGTTTTCTACATTAATAGAACACACCCATACAAACAGTGGGTTATTTCTGCCTGGTTCAGTAAGCAAATTAGAATTAATATATGCTCATTTCACCAGAAATGGGGGAAAGCAGTCATATAATTTTCAACATTTCTTGAAAGATGCATAAACTTTTTTATGCATCTAGCAAGCATTGAAACATCTTGAAACCCCAGAAATAAATAAATAAAGAGAATTGAGGATTAACGTGACTAGAGATAATTATAAACTTTCATCATCACCAAACAGTAGCACAATATGTGTGTGTGTGTATATATATATATATATATATATATATATACAGGGTGGACATAAGTAAAGAGGTGTTCAGAGCCCTGTAGCGAAAAATGTATTGGACAAAATTCAACCAAACTGGGTGTAAGTACACTCTGGAACATGGGGTTTCGATTTACAGAATATAAAAATATAAAACCCCAGAAATAAATAAATAAAGAGAATTGAGGATTAACGTGACTAGAGATAATTATAAACTTTCATCATCACCAAACAGTAGCACAATATGTGTGTGTGTGTATATATATATATATATATATATATACAGGATGGACATAAGTAAAGAGGTGTTCAGAGCCCTGTAGCGAAAAATGTATTGGACAAAATTCAACCAAACTGGGTGTAACTACACTCTGGAACATGGGGTTTCGATTTACAGAATATAAAAAATAGTACAAAATTCTGCCACAAGGGGACATTTGGTACTATAAGCGTGTTGTTTGGGATTAATTAAACTAATGGCTAGAAGAGATGCAAGAAATCAATTTTTGTGTTTCATATAACTTATAGATGTGGTTAAATATGTCCTTTCAGATGTTATAAGAACTGCATGAATGACATTTTCTACAGGGGGAACGCAACAGATCAGCATTGATTTGCCTCACATTGCTGATTTATTCTGTCTTTCAAAGTTGCTAAATCAAGAACATGTCCATAATACACCACACATTTCAGATGGCCCCACAACTAAAAGTTACAAGGGTTGGAATCAGGCACACGAGGTGGCCATACCGTGGGAAATGCATGACTAATCACTCTGTTCTGTGAAGTGTTTTCTTAACATTCGCTGTACCAGCAATCCAATGTGAGGTGGCACTCCATCTGCATTAATATGGTAGAGTCAAGGCATCTTTGCTGCTGCAGTTGTGGAACAAAAGGTTGTGCAGCATATCTCAATACCTAATAGCAGAGATAGTACAAGTCACTAGTTTTGCAGGACAGAGTTCTTCGAAAAAGTATGGAACGATAATAAACGATGCAGTGAAACCACACTGTGACTTTCAGTGAGTGTAAAGGGATCTTATGGAACACATGAGGGTTATTCGCAACCCAAATGCAGTAGTTGTATGAGTTAACACTACCATTCAGATAAAAATGTGCTTGTCACTGCCATTGAATTTTCACATCACCATGAAGGAAATCTTGTAGAGGAAAAACCTTAGGATTTTTCACACATTTGAGTATGGCATGTTCAGTTGCCTTGATGTTGCCTGAGCACTGCTGGACCCTTGTGCGTTATTCATTGTGTGTTCTTTGACGGTAGTTGTAACCTTCACCAACTTGTTGAGGAATAATCCGTTTGCATCCTCGTCCAAGCCTCACTGCTAAAAATGTGCTATTTTCAAATCATAAAATAATTTTTCTAAGATTGTTATTGTCATTGGACCTTTTCTCATATCCTTTTAAATGTCAGAATTCTCAACCATAGCATTACTGCATTGTTGATAGTAAAGTTTGACCAGCAATGCATGTTACAGTAAGGTGAGATCCATAGCATTTCAGTCTTATCAGAATGATGTGAATCTGTTTCAGTCTTTCTTATTCACCAACTCGTCAGTAGAAACAGTGAGATTCTGCCAATATCACACAATTCTAGCACCAATTGTCCACTGATAGCAGAATTTTGTGCTTTTTTTTTTTCCCCTGTAAATCAAAACTCCATATTCCAGAGAGTACTTACACCAAGTTTGGTTGAATTTTGTCCAATACATTTTTCACTACAGGGCTCTGGATATCTCCTCTTTAATTATGGCCACCCTGTATATGTGTGTGTGTGTGTGTGTGTATATATAGAAAGTATTTTATCTTGGGTATAATAAATGTTAAAGATACCAAGCTATTTTAAACCTGGTTTTACTCCATTTCCCAAGTAAGCAAACAGACAAACAAGTCAAGTTTGCGCCTGCAAGTGTTGCAAGTCTAGCTGACCCTGCACGTAGTGCAAGACCAAGGCAACTCATGGTAAAAGTAGAATAAGCTCTGATCACTAATCTTAATATTTACCCTTAATGCAAAGCACATCTCTTAGAGGAGATGTATGATGCTTTGTATTAAAGGCATGGGGCCACAACCCACAAGATTAGAAATATCAAGAAATATCAAAATCTTGATATTTCTAGCCTGGCTCCCACTGATGAGACCTCAATAAAGGTCAAAACCGGTCTGGGTTGTGACCCCATGGCTTTAATACAAAGCATCATACATCTCCTCTAGGAGATGTGCTTTGCATTAAGAGTAAATATCAAGATTAGTGATCAGAGCTTATTCTACTTTTACCATGAGTTGCCTTGGTCTTGCACTACGTGCAGGGTCAGCTAGACTTGCAACACTTGCAGGTGCAAACTTGACTTGTTTGTCTGTTTGCTTACTTGGGAAATGGAGTAAAACCAGGTTTAAAATAGCTTGGTATCTTTAACATTTATTATACCCAAGGTAAAATACTTTCTACATTTATATCTCTTCTTGAGATTTTTATTTAATAAGGTTAAAACACCTTATGGTAACTTGTTCTGGTAAAATACTTATAAGCTCTGTATTACTAAAATCTTGATATTTCTAGCCTGGCTCCCACTGATGAGACCTCAATAAAGGTCGAAACCGGTCTAGGTTGTGGCCCCTTGCCTTTAATACAAAGCATCATACATCTCCTCTAGGAGATGTATGATGAATACTTTCTACACACACACACGTGTGTGTGTGTGTGTGTGTGTGTGTGTGTGTGTGTGTGTGTGTGTGTGTGTGTGTGTGTAGAAAGTATTTTACCTTGGGTATAAAAAATGTTAAAGATACCAAGCTATTTTAAACCTGGTTTTACTCCATTTCTCAAGTAAGCAAACAGACAAACAAGTCAAGTTTGCAACTGCAAGTTTTGCAAGTCTAGGTGATCCCACACATAGTGCAAGACCAAGGCAACTTATGGTAAAAGGTGGATAAGCTCTGATCACTACACACACACACGTGTGTGTGTGTGTGTGTGTGTGTGTGTGTGTGTGTAGAAAGTATTTTACCTTGGGTATAAAAAATGTTAAAGATACCAAGCTATTTTAAACCTGGTTTTACTCCATTTCTCAAGTAAGCAAACAGACAAACAAGTTAAGTTTGCACCTGCAAGTTTTGCAAGTCTAGGTGATCCCACACATAGTGCAAGACCAAGGCAACTTATGGTAAAAGGTGGATAAGCTCTGATCACTATTCTTAATATTTACCCTTAATGCAAAGCACATCTCCTGGAGGAGATGTATGATGCTATGTATTAAAGGCAAGGGGCCACTACCCAGACCGGTTTCGACCTTTATTGAGGTCTCATCAGCGGGAGTCAGGCTAAAAATATCAAGATTTTAGTAATACAGAGCTTATAAGTATTTTACCAGAACAAGTTACCATAAGGTGTTTTAACCTTATTAAATAAAAATCTCAGGAGGATCCTGAGATTTTTACATCTCTTCCAGGAGATGTGCTTTGCATTTAGAGTAAATATTAAGAATAGTGATCAGAGCTTATCCACCTTTTACCATGAGTTGCCTTGGTCTTGTACTACGTGTGGGATCACCTAGACTTGCAATACTTGCAAGCACAAACTTGACTTGTCTGTTTGCTTACTTGGAAAATGGAGTAAAACCATATATATATCAGACTTACCTACAAGAAGTTGCAATAAACCTACACCATATCAGCGGATTTTTCCTATTATTCATTTCAAGAATACTGGAAAACACTTCACAGAAATAACAGAAAGAAAGAAATGCAAGATAAGAAAAATGAGGGCTTAACCACAAGTGAAAGAAAAATCAACTAGTGAGTATTGCATGGAGATTCACTCATAAAAGATAAAAGATGGGATTGATGAGAATTTGACAAAATCATGCTTTCCTGGTGGGAAAATTAATAATGTTACTGAGGCTATTAGAGCACAAAAAGGTAGGGTAATCAGCATTACCCCCCCCATAAGAATGTGTATAATATGCCTAAGTTAGTACCACCATTTACAAACCAGAGTATAGATTCGATGAGTGGAGGACAGGTAATTATTATGGAGGATTTCAACTATGGGAACATAGATTTGAAGGAGGAGAGTAAGTAAAATCCATTTCCTTGATTTACTTTGCATTTTATATGGATTTTATGCAATTACTAAGGAATGATTACCTGAGATAGCATGTAATGGAATATACTAGGGGGTTCGAGAGTGCTCGATCTAGTAATGCATCTGAGAATTTGTCTATAATGAATATGACTACATTTCCACCAATTGGTGAGAGTGATCATATAATCTTGACCTGGGAGGTGGCCAATATGGAATTTTCAGTTAAGACTGGGTATATGTGGAATTACACAGCTGGTAAGTATGACAAGCTGAGATTGCTTGGATCGGTGCCGTGGCATGTAAAACCGCAAGGGCTGGATGTTGATAGTGCATGGGAAGTGGTAAAGAAGTGTTTGAGGGAGGTAATGGCAGACTGTACCCAGAGTCAGGAGAGTAAATCAAGTGGGAGTTAAATGGATGAATATCATAATCATCAAGCTGGAGCTGCAAAAAAAGAAACTATTATGGAGGGAATTTAAGGAGAAAGGTGACCTGCAGGCACCTGAACAGTAGAAGGCACAGGCCAGAAAGGTAACTAGTGTGGTAAGACAGGCAAAAGCAGATTATGAAAGGAAGTTAGCAATGCAGGCTGAAGAGAATTCCAAACAGTTATGTCGATATGCTTCAAGTAAAAGAAAGAATGTATATGGCAGAATGATTTTAAGGATTGCCAATGGTAGGGTGGTAACTGAATCAGTCGAAATAGTAGAATTACTTAGTGAACACCGCAAGAGTATATCATCCAGATGGTGATGTTGCAGGAATGAGAGAGCCAAAGGCTTATACAGGAACTGAGGTAAATGAAATGGAGATGCATAGCATATTACAGAACCTTAATGTGAAATCAGCTGTGGGATTGGATGGTATACCAGCTCAAGTTTTATGTGAAGTGGTTAGGGAATTGTCAGTGCCCTTGATCATATTGTTTAATCTAAGTCGCAGCTCTGTGTTAGTCCCAAGGGGGTGGAAAGAGGGGGAAAATGGTTCCATTGCATAAAGGAGGAGAGTAAGTAAAATCAATTTGCTTACTCCACATCATGTGGAGTAAGGAAATGGATTTTATACAATTACTAAGGAATAATTACCTGAGATAGCATGTAATGGAATATACTAGGGGTTCCAAGACTTATGTAGCAAATTACTAACCGATCAGCATATCAGGAATTGTTATCAAAAAATTGGAGAAGTTGGTCAAGAGCAAAGTACAGCAATGGATAGATGGAAATGGCATACTGTATGGCTAGCAGGTAGGTCATGCCTCAGTAACTTGCTCATATTTTATAATACAGTGACAGCTCAGCTCATAAAGGTAATGGGCTTATGGTGATACTGCTGGACTTTGCAAAGGCTTTTGACAGGATACCACATGGAATTCTAATTAGTAAACTGCAGCACATGGGGATGGATATAAGATTGTAAGATTGGTTGATTGAGAGATAACAGAAAGCAGTTTATTCTGGAGTAGAGTCCAAAAGAAGGTCTGTGACTAGTGGTGTGGCGCAGAGTTGTGTTCTTGGACCACTACTGTTTAATTTGTTCATTAACTATATTGGAAAGGATCTGAGAGGAACTGTTCAGTTATTTGAATGATGCAAAGGTGGGTAAAGCAATAGTTAATACAGATGATGTCTATTTTCTGCAGGATGATTTGGATAGATTGGCAGACTGGGCAAAGGAGAATTTAATTTAATGTGACGAAGTGTAAGGTTATGCATTTTGGGGTGAAAAGATTACCAGCTGTATACCACATTAGTGGAAATTGATGAAGCCAGAGACTTGGGAGTGTTTATGGATAGGAAGTTAAAGTTTAGGGGCACAGCAAAAGTGGCTAAAGCAGTTCATCAGATAGCTTGGTTACTGAAGAATACTTTGACAAATAGGTTATTGTTCCTCTTTATTGGATGGTATACCAGCTCGAGCTTTATGTGAAGTGGTGAGGGAATTGTCAGTGCCCTTGATAAGATCTCATCTTGACTACTGCACACAGATCTGGGCACTGGGGTTTCATTGTTGTGTCCCATTTTACGATTCTTATTCTATCTAGTAATTTCCTCTTATCTATGTTCTTCTATTATCTATGCACGAGACATCACCAAAACTTATACTAATACTTAAGTTATTTCTCCCCTTAGTATTTATACTGCGCCTTTTGGGATATTTAGTTTAAGATATTATATACAAAAACAAGGAGAAAGAACTCAAATATGTCTGAAAGTGTAACTATGTTGCAGTCGTGACACTTTATCTCGTTTCTTAACATCAATTTCCCGCGTGATTAGGTTCGTAATTTTTCAAGTGGTGCATTGGACAGCAATTTCAGACAACTCTTTTATCATTGAACAAAGGTTTATTTAATTCCTTAACATGGTACAATTCAATTTTTTGTGATTACTCAATTTAATGCTAAACTAAATACTTAACTAATATTAGCTTATTACAAGTAATTAGGCTATGATCCTATAATGGGTATTACGATCATGCCGCCATAACAATTCAACACATAAATTCACTTGACATGGACAAATAAGATTAATTCACACTATTCAACTATTCAAGCTTAAGTAGATTAACTAAACCATTTACTGCACTAATACATATTTAGTATTACTATCATGCCACCATACACATTCAACATGTAAATTCATTTGACATGGACAAATAAAATTAATTCACACTATTTAACTATTCAAACTTAAGTAGATTAACTAAACCCTTTTCTGCACTAAAACATAACTATGACATTTTAACTTTTCAATACATTACAATAGACATGCAAATTTCTCAGGACACTTAATTTTTCACATAACATTAATACTAGCCATTTTACTTTTAATATATTCTGTCAGATACTAAAGTCCTAGTATAAATTTTCCTTGGTGATTTCAACAGCTCCGTATTAGAATAATGATACTTATCACAGACAAATTTTAGTTAACATTAGATATATTTTACAGTACCTTTCTTTCTTGGGGTTTTTCATATGGGCCTTTACCTTCTTCTGATTGAACTAGCTTGGTGTAACCTCTCTGATAATCTGCTATTCCTACGTTCCTTTTTGAGTTGAACTATGCTTAGACACACTCTGAATCATCTATATATCGGCTGTGCAACTCGCCACGTGGACATCAATTTCTTTACTTCTTTCCCCTTCTCGTAGTTGTCACTGAAGTCAAAACACAAAGAATATGTTTTCTTTTCCTCGACTATATGGCATTCTTCGCTTCTCACACAGGAAATACGGAACCGAGATTCCGCTCACTTTTGTTTCCGTGTTGTGGCGTCGAAGATATAACTCCAATCTCGCCACTCAGGAAATCACTGTGAAATCCCTACGAAAGAGCTCACGAAGGCCTCCCTTGGAACAGAATCAAAACCAAAACCAAAAAAGCTCCGTGGGGGGGGGGTTCCAACCCTTTTATACCTGCTCTCCTAACGGCACTTTTTCTAACTTCTTTTCTCCGCCCCTACTTGTTTTTACTTCACCGACCAATTACGGTGGTGTTTTTCTGCCAAACGTCCTTTGATCGGCGAGCCCATAACGATGTCTCAATCCGGAATCGGCCCTGAGCGATAGTCTGTTGTTTTTCTTTTGCTAGCCTCTAATTTAACCCCCCTTCCAAAATTTTTCTATGAATTTACTTAATAACTTAATCTCTAGCCTCTCACATACTATCTTTTATGACTAATCCTTTTCTGTCTTATTTAACTTTTCTCATTTAAATAATATCACAATATTAATATATTCTTTCTTTTGTTAGTTAGTTTAACAAAACCTTTATATTTTATATATTTTATTGGATGCAAGAATCTTTCTTTTTCTTTTAATTAATTCAACTATTATCTTTTATGCAGGGTTTTAATTTATTTTATTTATTCTTCATGTTACACCATGATAGCTGAGAATTTTACATTCTTAAGATATCAGGGTGTAACATCATGTTGATGAGGAGGAGGAAGTGGAGAGGATCCAAAGACGAGTGACCAAGATGGTAGCAGGTCTATGGAATGGACCTTATGAGAACAGGTTGAAGATTTGTGGGTTACGGAAACTGGTTGATAGGCAGAAAAGGCATGATATGATTGGGACATTCAAATTGCTGAAGGGTTTCTATAGGATTAATTCAGAGGAAATTTTTCAGAACAAGTGTTTTTTTTGGAGAACTAGTTGCCATCAATGGAAACTGAGTAAGAGTGTAGTTAGCAAGGGTTTTAGAACTAGGTTTTTTGCTTGGTGAACGGTGAATGAGCGGAATAGCTTGCCAGAGTCTGTTCTGGAGGTACCATTACTGTGAATGAGTTCAAAGTAAAGTATGATAGATTCTGTGCAAATGTTGGATAGTTCTTGACATAATGTTTAGGGCCTCCCTCAGGTCCTTAGACTCAGTGAGTCTAAGGACCTCTTGGAATTGCCCATAATAATAATAACTATCTGCATGATTTGTATTTATTTTTTTTTGCTAACATATAACATGCCTAGAAAAGCCACATTATATATAATAACTGCTTTTTTATACATTGTTTTGAAAACATTCCTATAACTTTTGTTTAGCTGATTTTTTTTACATGTACCCTCAGAGGGTGTACAGGATATCATGTTATTCTTACATGAAAATGTTACACCATTTCTAACTTCATATCGACAGTTTTCATCTAAATTAATAAGTTTTCTGTCTTCTAAGACACATTTTCCTGTATCAGTCAAGAAGACCAAGTTCCACCTAGATCTTGGTTTTCCTCTGGGTCTTTTTTCCTGTTATCCTGCAAAGAACACTTGTATTGCTAATCTATCCTCTCCTTTTCTGTTTAAGTGACTATACCATCTGAAATTAGGCATTCAGGGATGTGTTAGCTCTGCTAACACATCCCTGAATGCTAACAATGTCCAGTTCTTTCCTAACATCCTCATTTTTAACACGTTCGCTGCCACGCTACTTTGGCATGGTCTGTTCCCCTACGCCGAGCAGTTTTACTTCTTCAAGGTCAGTACGATAATCTCGTTACCGGAGGTAAACGTCCTACGAGTATACTCGTAGTTGGCTTGTACAGAGCATATACGGTCTATGAGATTACACAGTTTTGATGCTAGCCCCACAAGCCAAGGATTTTCTCTTCTTCAAGGTCACTACAATAATCTCGTTCCCGGCGGTAAGCGTCATACGAGTATACTCGTAGCTGGCTTGTGAAGCAGGTTTACCCACTACGAGTATACTCGTAGTTGGCAGCGAACGTGTTAATATGATACTGCCATTGATGGCATCTGTTCACTCTCTTAATCCTTCTTAGAACTCTCATATCTGTGGTCTCTAGTCTTTGATCAAGTATTTTGTTTCTAACTCACCCAGCTGTCAGATCCGTAAGTTAAATTAGCTTCAACACTGTCTTGTACACAGCTAGTAAAAGAACTATCTTCCCAGATGGCACAGAGGCTGTGTTCTGGTAGGATAATGTACCATACCATTTGTTGCCGTATTGTTTTAGAGTGGTTCAGTGAACATGACAGCAGCTGCCAGGTTTTACTATGACTGCTGGTTTTGCCAGATTTTGAATCCCATAGAATATCTCTGGAATTACATGGATTGAGAGATCTGGCTTAAGGGTCAAAGTCAAATAACTGGGAGGAAACCTCCATGTCTCCTTTAAGGAAAGCAGAGAACCAACTGAGACTTCTGACCTAATGTCTAATCCTCACCTGCATGTGCTGTGCCCAATTAATACTTATCCACTGGGTACTGAACGAATCAGAATGGGCTGATAATTTGGGAGAGATCTGGCACTCGAATCCCCAACCCTAATGCTCACAGATCTGTGGGAAGCAATCCTGATGAATTAATACTACATACTTCCTGAAGTATTAAAAAATGTTTTAGAGTCCATGCTATGTCATATAGCAACAGTTCTGGCAGTAGGTAGGTCTACAAACTGTTAGCATGATGGTCATAATATTTTAACTGGACAAAGTATAAGCACTAAATTACTGTATAAAGTTCTTAATTATATAGGTTTAAAATATTGAACAGTACTTCCTTCTTTGACACTTGATCATATTTTTTTCAAGATCAGCAGAACTTAAATAGTTATTTATATTTATAGATAGTTATTTATTCACATAATTTCTTAACTGTTTGTTTCATGGTAAATATGTTGTCTTCGTCATACCTGTTTGGCAAGATAATACTTGTATTCTGTATAAGTTAAATGTAGACACATTTGAAAAATTATTTAAATAATTTTTCAAATGTGTCTCGATTTGTTCACATGTCATGTGACAATGTGACAATGATCCATGACATGATTCACATGTCATGGATAATTGTCAGTGTAATATAGTTGGAATTAAAAAATTAAACAGCAGTGAAAGTGAATCTCTCCTTATGTGCAGTCGCAAGACAGCCAGGTAAAAACTGATTCTGTTAGGATCAGTTGAAGTGCATGTGCTTTTTAAAAAATAATTTGAAGCATATGTGTACATTTAATAAAAACTTGTATAATTAAACAGTATAGTTCTTAGTAATAATTTCTCAGATTTCTGGCTTAGAGAGTCCATTGTTCATTCAATTTGAGATTTGGGTGGTACTGAAGAACTTCGGAACTTTCTTTAAAGAGACACTCGTATTTATGGGAACATCTATGTAGTAATTTGGCATCATTCCAAATGATCCTGTGACTGGTATTAATAATTATTAGTAATCTAATGGCAGCTAGACCCGATTTGTTTTGTTTCTTGGATGAAATGTAGGATTAGTGTTCAGAAAAGCATATGGAAACAAATTGTCCTCTATGTCCAAAGTAGAATAACGTGCAGTTGCATAGGAACTGAATAGACTACAGGTAGTAGTAGTAGTAGAGATGTAATTTTGTCTTTAAGTATTAATTAAAGTTATTATAATTAATGTTTAGTATACATTAAGTATTCGGTATATGTAATTTTCTGAGAAATAATAATTATGAAAGCCAACACTGGCTTGCAGTTGCTTGTTGCTTCTCCAGTTTCTTTCTTTTCTTTTCTTTTTTTTTTTTTTTTTTTTTAAGTGCACATTAAACTCCTGATATGTACCCTCAGGGCACAAGATATTAAGATAATATGGCATGAAAAGTTCATCATTACTAACTTCCTATTGACAGTTTTCCTCCAAATTAATCTGTTATCTGTCAAGACTCCAATATTATCAGATCTTATATTCTGTCTTCTTAGGCACTTTTTACTGTATCGATCCACCTAGATCTTGGTCTTCCTCTGGGTCTCTTTCCTGCTATCCCAGCAAAGAACACTTGTTTTGTTAATCTTTCCTCTCTCCCATTCTGTTTAAGTGACTTTACCACCTGAGATTAGCACTGTTAATGCATTCCTGAATGCTAACAATACCAAGTTCTTTCCTAATATTCTCATTGTGCATATTCTTATGTTATAAATTAAAGTAATGACTAGTTTATATCCATACCAGAAATGCAGCATGTACTTATCATTAACTTCACTCTTTTCTCAAAATTTTCAAAAAGCATTTAAATGTATGTTTGAGAATTATTTCCTTTTCTACTCTTTAGCTCCCAGCAAAAATCAAAATATTTCCTTTTTCACCATGTCATCTGCCCTCTGTAATGACTTGATAAATTCCTTCGTCTTTTTTTCCTATTAGAACCTTCCTTGTTAGCATAGGTTTAAATAAGACTTGTCCTTTCCCATTTTGCAATTTGTTCGGGTCCTCTGTAATGACTTAATAAATTCCTCTCCTCTTCTTCTTTCCTGCTGCA
This sequence comes from Typopeltis vanoorti, assembly GCF_054136105.1. Lineage (NCBI taxonomy): Eukaryota > Metazoa > Arthropoda > Arachnida > Uropygi > Thelyphonidae > Typopeltis > Typopeltis vanoorti. Next base: position 89,493,409 of record NC_143567.1, read on the forward strand.
ACTTTCTGGGCAGTAGGTTTAAAGAAGTCTCATTGTCAAATCTCCGATTTCAAAATTTGTCCATATCTCAGAGCTAACTTCCATTCAAAAGGTTTATTGTCATGTTTAGTGTTCACACTCCTACCTAATCTCTGGGAGGGGGGTATTATTAGATCTGAATGCAAACCTATATAACACACACAACTACATTAATCCACCTGAATCTTGGTCTTTCTTGTTTTATCTAAATGCCCATTTTGCTAACCTTTCCTCTCCAATTCTGTATAAGTAAGCACACCACTTGAGTTTATTTCTGCTTATACTATACATTCTTGAATACTGATGATGTCAATTTAATTTCTTATAACTTTATTTTTAATATAATTCTGCCAGTAATGGCATCTGTTCATTCGTATTGTCCTCAAAGCTCTCATATCTGCATTCCAATCAACAAATCCGTAAATTAAAATTGGTTTGAACACTTGATTGTATAATGCAATGATGTATGCAATATTATTATTATTATATGAAACCTCCAGGGAGTCAACTCATCGAGGGAGGCTATAAATTACCCAAACCAGCTATCATTATTATTATTATTATTATTATTATTATTATTATTATTATTACCACGGGCTACTCCAGGAGTCCTTAGACTCATCGAGGGAGGCCCTAAACATCATGTTCACACAGCTGTTCAACATTCTCACAGTATCTATCATACCTTGCCTTGAACTCGCTCACTGTCATAGCACCCACAACAGACTCTGGCAGCTTATTCCACTCATTTACCACTCTAAAAGTAAAGAACCCAGCTCTAACACCCCTGCTAACCACGCTCTTGCCCAGCTTCCATGGGTGTCCCCTAGTTCTCCCACCACCAGTCCTGATCTCAAAAATATCATCTGAATTAATCCTATAGAATCCTTTTAGCAATTTGAATGTCTCAATCATATCTCCCCTTTTCTGCCTATCAACTAGTTTCTGCAACCCACAAATCTTCAACCTGTTCTCATATGGTTCATTCCATAGACCTGCTATCATCTTAGTCACTCGCCTCTGGATCCTCTCAACCTCCTCCCCATCAAGAAGGAACCGAGGTGACCAAATCTGGGCACAGTAGTCGAGATGAGGTCTTATCAGGGCTCGGTACAGAGGTACAATAACTTGTTTTTCTCTGCTCGTCAAGGTATTTTTCAACAACCAAGTAAGTTGATGAGCTGATTTAGCTACTTTCGCAATGTGCCCCCTAAACTTCATCTCCCTATCCAACCAACACTCCCAAGTCCCTGGCCTCATCAATCTCTTGGAGTACAGTTCCACCAATGTGGTATACTGCTGCTAATCTGTTCACTCCGAAATGCATAACCTTACATTTTGTTACATTAAATTGACATCCATTCTCCTCAGTCCAGAACTCCAATCTATCTAAGTCATCTTGCAAGACTTTGACATCTTCTGCATTCACTATCGCCCTACCCAACTTTGCATCATCAGCGAACAAATGAACTGTCCCACTTAGACCCTTCCCTATATCGTTAATGAACAGATTAAACAGCAGTGGTCCAAGAACAGAACCCTGTGGCACACCACTAGTCACAGGCCGTTTTTTGGACTCTACTCCTGAATAAACTACTCTTTGATATCTCTCCATCAACCACCCAGCTATCCATCTCACCAACCCTATATCCATTCCCATATGTTGTAGTTTACGGATTAGAATTCCATGTGGTATCCTGTCAAACGCCTTTGCCAGGTCCAGCAGTATCATCACTGTAAACCCATTTCCCTTATCCAGTTCAGCTGTCACCTTGTTATAAAACTTAAGCAAGTTACTGAGGCATGATCTACTCTTCACAAAGCCATGCTGTCCTCTGTACAGTATCTCATTTTCATCAATCCATTCCTGTATTTTTCCCTTGACTACTTTCTCCAAGACTTTGACAACGACTCCTGATATGCTGATCGGTCGGTAATTTGCAAACATAGTCTTGGATCCTCCTTTATGCAGTGAAACTATTTTCCCCTCTTTCCACGCCTTCGGGACTAAGCCAGACCTGAGACTCAGATTAAACAACATGGTCAAGGGCACTGATAATTCATTAGCCACTTCATGCAAGACCTGTGCCGGTATACCATCCAATCCCACAGATGTATTCACATTAAGGTTCTGTAATAGACTATTCACCTCCACTTCATTCATCACATTTCCCATATAAACTAATGGTTCCTTCATTTTTTCAACGTCACCACCTGGATGATATACTTTTGCAAAGTGCGTGCTCAGTAACTCCACTATATCGACTGGTTCAGTGAACTCTTTACCATCGTCATTCCTTAAAATCATTTTGCCATGTACAGTTTTTTCCTTGCTTGCAGCATATTGAAAGAACTGTTTGGGATTCTCTTTTGCTTGCATAGCTAGTTTCCTTTCATAATCGGCTTTTGCTGTTTTTACCACACTCGTTACCCTTCTGGCCCGTACTTTATACCGTTCGTGTGCCTGCAGGTCGCCCCTTTCTTTAAATTCCCTCCATAGTTGTTTCTTTTTTTGCAGCTCAAGCTTAATGGTGTTATTCATCCATTTAACCCTTCCTTGTTTCACTATTCGGACCTTAGGTATACAATCAGCCATAACCTCCTGTAAATGCTCTTTGATCACTTCCCATGCTCTATCGACGTCCAGCCCTTGCAGTTGTGCATGCCATGGCACTGATCCAAGCAATCTCCTAAGCTTGTCATACTTGCCAGCACGGTAATTCCACATATACCATGTCTTAATCACAAATTTCACACCTTTAGCCACCTCCCAGGTCAAGACCTTATGATCACTCTCACCAATAGGTGGCAACATGGTCATATTCATTACAGTCAAATTCTCAGATACTATTACCAGGTCAAGCACTCTCACACCCCTAGTATTTTCAATTACATGCTGTTTCAGATAGTTATCCCTTAATAATTGAATAAAATCCATTTCCTTCCTCACATGTGTCCTCTCCTCCTTCCAATCAATGTTACCATAGTTGAAATCCCCCATAATAATTACCCTCCTTCCACTCATTTCATCAATTTGTTTATGCATACCATCTCCACCATCTATTCCATCACCTGGTCTATAGCAGCACCCAACTGTATATTTTATTCTGCCAGTATCAATCTCACACCAAATAGCCTCAAATGAGCTCCTTTCACTGTCCTGCAATACTTCAATTCTCCTTGGCTGCAGTTCATCAGCTATCATCAATAACACCCCTCCCCCAATTTTATTCTCTCTGGCCCTCCTAAACATACTATAACCTACACATTCTATCCCACTAACTATATCATCTTCCGTCAGCCATGTTTCACTAATGCCAATAACCTGTGGCCAGGAAGAGCCAATCAAGGCCAAAAATTCTTCCTTCTTGTTCCTAATACTCCTGGCATTAGTATACATGAATTGCAGTGTTCCCTTTGTCCCACCCCTATCTTGATGCGTTATTCTAAATATCCCATTCCCATTTTTTGTCCTTATTGCTGGCTCAGGTACATTATATACATTTTTACACTCAACTGTCTCACTGATGTCTGGATATCCACTTCCCCCCCTCCTTGGTAGTTCTAGTTTCCCTGGTTCTGCACATCCATTTTCACTTCATTCAGCAACACTTTTTCCAGTCTCTGCACACCAAGTCCATTCAAATGCAGGCCATCCATCTTGTATAAGTCCTTTCGCCCATCAAACTCATTCCACACGTCCACAAATTCCACACCACACCGTCCGCATAACCTGCGCATAATATCATTTGCGATTATGGCCCTCCTTCTAAACTCCTCTCTGTCATACCGCGGTAACAGACTCACCATTCTAACTCTGTCACTCTTTTCTTTCGCTACCTTTAACAATACTTTCAAGTCCTCTCTCATAAAAAATTTATCACCTTTCAATTCATTCGTACCAGCCACAATTGTTATTTCTTTCACCCTCTGTTTTTGCACTCTAATGCTCTCACTTACATCCTTAAATTTCGCACCCGGTAAGTACGATTTAGTTACACTCCCATCTATTACTCCTCTTAATAACGAGTCACCATACAACACTCTCTCCTTCATTTCGGAAACTCGCCCACGCTGTTTATTTACGTTAGCCGAATCACTCTGGAAAGAGTTTTGCAGGTGCTCTAATTGCCGCTGCGCATCTTGTATCACTGCGCGCAGCCTAGCGATCTCACTTCCTACAATTAATTCCTCATTTTTTTTATCATTCAAACCATTTTCTCTTTCTGTATAATTGCTCTCACTCTTTCTTAGATCACCGCTCACATTGCCATCTTGTACACCGCAATTCCCTATCGAGCCACTATTTTCACTCGCATTCTGGCATTCTTCAACCATAACTGTCTCACAACCTGACACATACTTCGACTCCTCACTTTGCATACACTTTCTACACATTCTCCCACCACTATCACTTTCAATCCATACTCCAGCCTCATTCGGGAATGCATACATTCCACACACATCACATTGGACAAATTCTCTCACATTATAGTTTTTGAACAATGGCGTCGTATTTTTGGAGGCCATTATCTTACGTCGCATTGGCGCCATATTCAAATATATGAAACATATCGTTAAAGACTAAATTAATTTATGGAATTTACACCAAAATCACACAGACACAACAAGCTACCAAATTTAGACAATATTACGTTATGATTTTTAACATATATTCTAATTTCCATTCAAAATTGTACTTAGCTTTCGGGAGCTCCCTGAAAACACGACCGTTCCCCTGGCCCTCTAGCGGCGAATAAAAAAAATCATACCTTCCCTTAAATTCATTCACACTAGATGCACTCACTACCCCCCCTAAAGGCAAACTATTCCACTCATTCACTGCTCTGTGAACATACATAATTTCCATGGATGCTCCTGTCCCAATTTATGATTATTATTCTATCAATTATCCTTACTAGTGAAATTCTATTTATCTTCATCCAACTTTCATCTTCTATGTACGAGATATCATTCAAAAATACAAATATTTAAGCTATTTCTCCTCTTAGTCTCCCTAATATTTATATTATACTGCGCCTTTTAGGACATTTAGTTTGAGATATAAAATACAAAAACAAGGAGCAATTACAAAAATATGTCTAAGTGTGAAAACCAATATTGCAGTGGTGACACTTTATCTCATAATTCATGTAAATATTCTCCCCTCCCGGTGTGATTAGGTTCGTACGTTTTCAAGTGGTGTATTGGGCAGCAATTTCAGACAACTGTATTATCAGTGAACAAAGGTTTATTAAACTCATTAGCATGGTACAATTCAATTTCTAATATATATAACTCAATTCAATACTAAGAAAACATTTACAAAATAACATTAGCTAATCACAAGTATTTGGCTAAGATCCTCTATGGGTATTGCGATCATGCCACCATAACAAATTAACACATACAATCATATGTATAATCCTAGATCTAATTAACACTTTAGTTAACCCTATATTAGTCTGAATATGCTATATGCTGTGGCACCGAGGACATAAGTGATCAGTTTACACTATCTAACTTTCTAAAACTATGTAGATTAAACTATCCATTTGCTACTAATACATAACTTTGACATTTAAAACTTTTCTATAAGTTCCAATACACAAGCATACTCTCATTACAATCAGTCATGTACTATAGTTCTAGTATAATTTTCCTTAGTCTCTTCAACTGTTCAGTAATAGAACAATGATTACAATTACCTATGATTTCAATTAACATGAGATTTTTTACAGTACCTTTTGACTTGGGTTTTCTATATTGGCCTCTACCGTTTTCCCGATTGTACTATTAGGGGTGAACTCCTCTACAATCTGTCACTCCTTAGTTCTTTTGGCATTAAACTGGGCTTTTGCGATCTTTACCTATCGTACTTGAATTAAGGACACACTTAGAATCATCTATACAATGGCTGTGAAACTCACCACGTGAGCACTGACTTCTTTACAGACTTCTATCTCTCGTTGTTGTCACAGAATGATGAAACACATAGACAATACCTTCTTTCCTTTAGCTAAATGGCATTCCTCATTTCTTACCATAAGAATACGAAATCGAAATCCCGCTCACTTTTGTTCGCGTGTTTTGTCGGACGGAGATTAACTCCAACCCTGCCACTCAGGAAAACCATGTGAAAAACCTATACAATAAAGCTCATGAAGATACTATCCGGGAAAAAGCCTCGTGGTGATGGTGGTGGGGGTTCTAACCCTTTTATACCTTGACCCCTACCGGCACCTTCTTTAATTTCTTTTCTCCGCCCCTTACTGGATTCAACTTCACCGACCTAATTGGTCGGTGAAGTCGAATGGCATTTTTCTGCCAAACATCCTGCGGTCGGTGAGCATGCGACTCACACATGACAACGTCTCAATTTGGGAATTGACCATGAGCAATAGTCTTTCGCTTTTTTTGCTAGCCTCAATTTAATCCCCCTTCCAAAATTTTCTAAGAATTTACTTAATATTTTAATCTCTCATTTCAGGTGTTAAAACTAGCCTCTCACATACAATTTCTTATGACTAATCCTTTTTGTCTTACTTAGCTAATTTTTTTCATATCACAACTGTAATATATTCCTTCTTTTATTATTTAGTTCATCAAACACTTTTTTGTTATATATTTTACTTGGATGCAAGAATATTTTTCTTTCTTTAAATAATTTATGTATTAGCTGTTATACAGGGGTTTTACTTTATTTTCTCTTCATGTTACACCATGATAACTGAAAATTCCACATAGTGAAGGCATCAGGGTGTAACACCATCTTCTATATAACAAAAAATTTCATCAAACGCTATCCTATAATACCCATTCAAAAGTTTATAGACCTCATCATATCACCCTCTTTCTCATGTTAACCAAAGTCTGTAATCCACATATATCCTCATAATCTAAATCCCATAATCTGGATATAATCTTTCTAACTCTTCTTTGCACCCTTTCCACAGCTTCTTTATCGCCTTGGAATTGATGTGTACAATATAACACTATATTATTATTATTATTATTATTATTCAGGTCTCCATAGAGTCAAGAGACTCATCGTGGGAGGACCTTCCTAGGAAACACAAAGTCTATCATACAACTCCTTGAACTCACTGACCATTCTTGCTCTCATCGCTATCAGACAATACATTCCACAGTTCAACCACCCTCCACACAAAGAAACCACTCCTCACCTTCTTGCTCACAGCTTCCTTTCATAACTTCCATTCCTATATTGTATACATCAAACTAATATTGTATTTCAAGTTTGATGCCTTTGTATCACTAGTTTTCATACCATCTTTGTTATAGCAGTTATTTAATTTCGTTAAAGAATCTGAAGACTTGTAGTGTATACTCCTAAATGAATCATGTTTATTAATAATTAAATCCTTTATGCCTTTCATTCTCTAATTTTTTGAAGATCTTGGGGATGGGATTAATCTCCACTCTTTGTTGTCATTGATAGCTTGTCTGAGATTATGAATAGTTATTCATAGGCATTATGGGAGAGGATATAGTTAGATGGCTGTGTCATATTTTGATTCATAACCTGTTGTCTAAAGTAGTGTGAGTTCTACAATTGATTTTTCTTAAGCTACTGAGGTAAAATCCAAGTTTCAGGGAGGAAAAAATCCGGCTTGTTTATACCAAAAAATTAACTAACATGAGAGCTAACTGAAAGTTCATAGTCAGCAACTAGAATTGAACTTATCATTGTCTTTCCTCTGACAGTTAGCACTAAGAAAGCAAACACTATTTCCACAGGATTAAACAGGCACACTTAAGTAAATCTTATATAATCACTGTACTTGTATTTGTCTGTATTAATCATGTATATCCCTAAATCCCTATATGCCCTTTCTTTAATAATGCAAGCCATATATCGATGATAACAATGGTGATTGCGTGCATCCTTGCCATATTCAGATTTATAAATTTAGGGACACAAAAACACACGTGTTGAACAGATTATTTTATTAATTACTAATAAAATTAGTAATTAATAAAATAATCTGTTCAACACGTGTGTTTTGTGTCCCTAAATTTATAAATATAAATGCTGATCACCGTGTAACCTTAAAAGAAAGAATCATCATAATCCTTACCACATGTCTAATTGTACATCATACTGTCTTTGGTGCAAGCTTGAATTCTGTTTGCTGACTTACAACATAGTATATAATCTATCAGTTTCACTTTGTAGGGACAGTAGTATCTTACTCACTACAAACCTAAGCATCTTGCGAAGCGAGAGAAATTAACGGCACTTGTTCCTGCATGTCATTGAACATGCCACTTTTCATAACAGTTTCTTCTATTGTAACTAATCCTGCATTGAGGAGGGGGCAGAGATAGGTGAAAAGGAATGTTTTTTTTTTTTCAGAATATATTACAAAACAATAATTAAAGAGAATGATACATTTGACTATTGTAAAGAATAGCAAATATAAGGAAGAAAAAGAATAGGTGTGAATAAAAATACTTTCAGTATTGTAAAATGGATTATGAATAATTTACATCTGTATATTATACATGTGCTTGTGTTATAAGTATCTGTGGGTGGAGTGAAGATTACGTGATCCTATAAATTCTAGACTTTCATATTTGCATTTATGATGGGCACAACTGTAAAAAAAAAAACTTATGAATAGATGGAAAGGGATTCGTTTGTGAAATATAAATCACTAACAGCCACTGTACTGCAGATACATGAAAAACAAGTAGCTTTATTGTATCACTGAATAAGGTGTACTTGTATACTTGTATATTCTTAAGTAAATCTTATATAATCACTGTCTTTCGGGGGATCCTGTAACTTTTAAGAGAGCGTGCCCCCTGGGTGGCGGATAGGGGAGCCCACCATATATATATATATATATATATATATATATATAGAATAGATCCAGCTAGGGGACCATGGGAGTGCCACTTCCTTTACAATCAAGATGATGGCCCTGTTGGTCCACGAGCCCTTATTCAGACCATCCCACCATATAATATATATATATATATATATATATATATATATATATATATATATATTCTTTCTCTTCTTCCTCTACTTTGAGGAAGATCTACTCCCTTTAATCTTTCCTATAATGCCTTATCAGCCAACTCTTCTTATTTTATGACCCTTATGCTATTAGAGTACTCGAGGGCCATGGGGTCTTTCCATTCCTGGCATTATATCTATGTCTGATTATTAATTAACTTAAGGAATTCACAACATACACTAGAATATAAGTTAAATTAAACTTTAATATATATTTCTAATATTTCGGCAACGTCACGTTGCCATCTTCAAAGGAACTTAAAATAAAGACACGTGCACTCAGGCACTACACACAGTAAATGAGGACGAAGCGAGGAAGCTATTGTTTCTCCTAAAAGTCCTGATGGTGCCCCCTAGTGGGCTATGTAGGTATTCTTGGCCGTTAGGCTGAAGGTCTCCTGATGTATATCTTCCAAATTTGGGGCAGTCTCATGCAACCAAATTTGTTGAGGTTTGGCATGTTGAGAGACTGATTCCATGAAAAGTCTTTCAAATTTGAACTTGCTACAGTGTATTATTGTGGCTTTCTTCCACCGTATTCTGTGGTGTCTACAAGACCAGAGTGGCTATAATGATCAGTTTTGATGTCTCCTCCTTATTCACAAATGTCCCACTCAAGGAAACCTTAGAGCTAATCCAAGCTAAATTTCCTCCCAATATCTCAGCCCTATTTCAGTTCACAATGAACTCAGGCTATTTCGTTTGTCAGGGAAAATTCTATAAACAAATAGAGGGGACAGCCATGGGTTCACCACTCTCCCCACCCTTGGCCAACTTTTTTATGGAGACTTGAAGAGAAAGCCTTAAACTCTGCCCCACAAAAACCAACCATATGGCTTAACTGCGTTGATGATGTCTTCGCTATTTGGCCACATTGCTCTGATACACTCCTCTCCTTCTTAACACACTTAAACAACCAACACCCCAGAATCAAGTTCACCCTGAAAAAAGAGGAAAACAACAGCCTCTCTTTCCTAGACACACTACTCACCTGCCAGCCTGATGGAACCTTGGTTTTCTCAATTTATAGAAAACCTACCCATACAGGCAGATACATTCACCAACAATTTCCCCCCCCCACACACACACAACAATATGGAGTTATTAAGACACTATACAACAGGGCTAAACTAATCTGCTCAAATGACAATGCCCTAACCACTAAACTAAATCACATCCTCAACACATTCTCAGCCAATGGCTACCCCCCCTCCCAAAAAAAAAAATCCAAAAATTATTGAAACCAGTAAACCACAACCTTCCCCCCCCTTCACAACAAGGATTACTCTGAAACCATCACCATTCCCTACATCCGAGGCACCTTGGAAAAATTTACCAAAATCTTAAAAAAACATGACTTGACCTCTTGTTACAGACCATATAGAAAATTGGCATCCCTTATCCGCTCCACTAAAGACCAACCACTTCTTCTAGACCTACTTGGTGTGTACCAGGTCTCTTGCAGCTATAAGCTGTCCTACTTTGGCGAACAGGCAGAGCAGCGAATATCAGAATTTCAGAACACAAGGACTACATTCGAGTATAGCCACTCTGGTCTTGCAGACCATGCTCTGGATACATGCCACAGAATACGGTGGAAGAAAGCCACAATAATACACTGTAGCAAGTTCAAATTTGAAAGACTTTTCATGGAATCAGCCTCAGCTCTAAGAAACATGCCAAACCTCAACAAATTTGGTTGCATGAGACTGCCCCAAATTTGGGAGACTTACATCAGGAGACCAGCCCAATGGCCAAGAATACCTACATAGCCCGCTAGGGGACACCATCAGGACTTTTAAGAGAAACAATAGCTTCATCCTCATTTACTGTGTGTAGTGCCTGCATGCACTTGTCTTTATTTTAAGTTCCTTTGAAAATGGCAACGTGACATTGCCGAAATATTGGAAATATATATTAAAGTTTAATTTAATTTATATTCTAGTGTACGTTGTGAATTCCTTAATTTAATTAATTTAAGGAATTCACAGCCTTTCTACAAGAATTATATCTATGTCTCCTCTATAAATCTCTACCATAATCCTACTCTTTCCCCTTCAATATACCCTATTCCTCCTATGGGTTTAAATTTGGAAGACGGCTAGTTCAGAAGCCTTAAGGTAGCAGCCCTACCACTGGACTATCCATCGCCAGGCTAGTGACCTGACATGGAGAATATTATTGTACTTTTAAGCTGACAGAAAAAGGTAATCGGAATGAATCTATGGAAAAGGTAAAACGAAAATGGAAACGATAAGATATAATACATATAGCAAACTGGAACGTAAGAGGAATAGCATATAAAGAAATAGAATTAGACCAAATATTAAATGAAAGAAATTTTCAAATATCACTAATCACTGAAACAAAAAAAGAAATTAAAAGGAACCATGAGAACCGAAAATTTTAATGTAATATATTGTGGAGTTCACAGAGATCAAAGAGCACAAGCAGGAGTTATGATTTGAATTCATAACTCCCTTTCAAAACAGTTAAAAAACATTATAAATTATGGAATGAAAGAATAATAGAAGCTAGAATAAAAATAGATAGAGATTATTTAACAATAATTGGTTTATATGCCCCAGAAGAGGGAAGAGAATAAGAAAATATTGATTTTTATAATCAAAATAAATAAATAAAAATGATTACGTAATTTTAGCAGGAGACTTAAATGCAAGAATTGGAAACACAAAAATTAATAATAATACAGGAATATATGCAGAACATACTCTAAACAAGAATGGTAAAAAATTGATCGATTTTGTAATATATAATAACCTAAAAATAATCAATTCTTTCTATAAACATAAAGACATACATAAATATACTTGGGCAGCAAGAGGATGGAAATCAATATTAGATTATTTTATCTTAAATGAAAAGACATCAAAGTTCTCTTTAGATGTTAGAGTTCAGAGAGGATATGAAACAAGTGGTGACCACTTCCTCTTTTAAAATGAAATTAAGAATACCATCTAAATGGCTACAAATAACAAGAACAGAAAGAAAATTTAAAACATTTGTTTATAAAAGTAGATTATTAAATGAAACAAATATACAATGGCTATATGAACAAAGAATTAACTAATATTTAGATAAAATAAAACAAAATAAAGAAATAGAATGGCTTAATATAAAAACGATACTAAATGCAGCAGCAAATGAAACTTAGGAAAGACCAAAAAATTCAATGAAAGGAAAACACTGACGATCTGGGATGATACAATCAAAAAATTATCAAAAAGAAAAAAAGAAGCCTATCATAAATGGTTAAGCAGTAAAAGATTAGAAGATGAAATAGAATATAAATGAATAAGAGCTAAAAGAGAAGTCAGAAAAATACATAGAGAATAATGGAACAAATTTGTTTCTAATTTAGAACATGATTTATATAAAATAAGACCCAATGTATATAAGATTTTGCAACACTTAAATACAGATACTAAAGAAAACATAATTAAACACCAAATTGAAACTAGAAGAATTTCTATACAGAATTATGAACAGATAAATATTTTAAAAAAGATGACTGGCAAACATTAAATGAAAAGGAAGTAACAAAAGAAGAATTAGAAATCAGCCTGAAAGAAACAAGAAATGGAAAATCATCTGGACAAGATAAGTTAGGTTCAGAACTATATAAATATGCAGGAACAAGGTTCAAAGAAAGACTCCTATTATTTTTAAATAAAATCTATTCAACTGTTAATCCCCCAATAGAATGGAAAAAAGCAATTGTGATTCCTATCTTTAAAAACCAATAGAGATGACCCTAAAAACTATAGAGGTATAAGTATACTAAATTCCTGTTACAAAATATATAGCAGAATTTTAAATAACAAACTAATAAAATAGTCTGAAAACTTTATTTTAGAAGTACAAAATGGATTTAGAAAAGGACAATCATGTGTAGACCTTGCCTTTTGCCTAAAATTAATCATAGAGAAAAGAAGAGAATACAATTTAGAAACACATATTACATTTATTGACTTTGAAAAAGCATTTGACAAAGTTGAAAGAAGCATTTTATTTAACATATTAAAAGAAAGATAAAAGCATATATGAAAATAATCAAATACAAATGAGATTAAATCAAGAGCTATCATATACAAGAGAGATAAACCAAGGAGTCCAACAGGGATGTCTCCTCTCAGCAACTCCTTTTAATATTTACCTAAATGAAATAATAGTAAAATAGAAAAATAAAAATTTCCATCAAGGAATTAAACTTTCTCCTACTATGAACTTAAACACACTCCTTTTTGCCAGTGACCAATAATAATTACAGATTCTGAAGATAACTTACAGAAAGCTATTTTGAATCTAAATGAGATAGCCAAAGATTATGGTATGATAATATCAACAGAAAAATCAAAAACTATGGTCTTTAAAGGACAAGATCCAGTAAGAACTAAAATAGTAATAGATAACACGATTTTAGAACAGGTGAATTCATTTAACTACCTAGGTTGTATGATTACATATGAAAAGATATAAACCTAAAAATTACAAAATATTTAAAAATAACAGGTGCGATTAAACCTATATTTAAATCAAACCTAGTTCAAAAACAAACCACACTAAAAGTATACAATACATTAGCCCTACAAGTTCTAATGTATGGAAGTGAAACTGGGACAATAAAACAAAAAGACAAATAAAGACTAACAACAGCTGAAATGAAGTTTATGAGAAAAACTGCAAAGTATACTCTGTTTGATCACAAAAGAAATGAAGAAATTATGAAAGAATTAAGTACTGAAGATCTAAAGAATTCTAGAGAATTCTAGATCTAGAGAACTGGAGACCTAAAGTACAAGCCATTAGGAAAAAGAAAACCAGGACGTCCTCTTAAACGATTCAACGATGACTTCTAAGGCTGGAACAGGCCATGCTAGGCCTAAATCCTTGATACGCATGATGATGATGATGAAAGAATTAAACCAGGAATCGGTAATAAAAAAAAATAAAAATATATATAAACATAAATAGATGGAACATGTTTAAAGAATGAAAACAGAAAGATTACCAAAACAAACCTTAAAGTACAAGCCATTAGGAAAAAGAAAACCAGGACGTTCTCTTAAAAGATTCAACGATGACTTCTAAGGCCGGAACAGGCTCTCTGTGCCTAAATCCTTGATAAGCATGATGATGATGAATAAGGTACAAAGACATTTACAGTCTGTGTAATATAATTGTCAACAAATAGTTGTTGTGACAACTGGGATAAAAATGGCACTACCTAATGAAACACATCCCCCTGCACAGAAACTATGCTGCATAGACCTAAGCAAACCATTTGTTGTACCACTAAACACCGTATCTAACTAAAAATAATTGTCCTAACATTTGTCCAAATTTTCTATATCATTAAGACAGATCACAAATGCTAACTTCAAATAAAATTCTACTAAAGGAGATTCAACTAAAATGCTTCATAAACTTTATGTCAGTGAGGCCACCTGCCATCCCAATGCAGAAGCGGCACTAAAATTCTACTGAAAGAGATGCAACTAACATGTCATATAAACATGAATGTGTTAAACAGAATGGGAGAGAAAAGGTTAGTAGAATAAGTGGTTTTTTTTTTTTTTGGCAGAATGGCAAGAAAAAAGACCCAGAAGGAGACCAAGGTATAGGTTGTTGAAAGTTTTTTCACTTGGTTATACTAAAAATTAGATGCCAAGAAATTATGTTCTTAGTTTAATCCTTTATCCAAGTCACTTCACGACTGGGCTACTTGTATATAAAGACTAATGACTTCACATCAGTTGGCTTAATATCCCATAATGCAATGCACATATTCTTATATGTGCATTGCATTGCATTGCATTATAATCCTATACATTATGGGAAAAGCCACTACCCATACTAGTTTCGATCATTCGATGTTGAACCTCAGTCGATGACAAATGCATTTTCTGCTGACAAAATTCTTCCTTGCCAACAATCACCTTCCTGTCATCTTTCCTTCTTACTGTTGAGTCCTACTTGATGACTTCCATTACGATGACATGTATGGGTTCCCCTTATATTGTGACATTCCCATGAGACGCCCTCAGTGAGACCTATATGAGCTCCTTCTATGTTGTGACACTCCAGATGAGAGAGAGAGACTTGCATTATGAAACACATTAACAAAAAAATATTTTAATATTTGCCAAATATTTCAGTCTGAAATTAACAGATTATCCTCAGTGGCTTGATAGGAACAGTTATTACAAGGTGGAATACAAACAATTGATCATTCAAAAGTAGAATGAGCTGTGTGATGTTTAATTGCTAAGCACTAAAGAGAAGTAAATTTCATCAGAAAATAATCTTAATTCATCACTCTGATGAAATTTACCTCTCTTTAGTGCTTAGCAATGTAACATCATGCGGCCCGTTCTACTTTTGAATGATCAATTGTTTGTATTTCACCTTGTAATAACTGTTCCTATCAAGCCACTGAGGATAATCTATTAATTTCAGACTGAAATATTTGGCAAATATTAAAATATTCTTGTGTTGATGTGTTTATATTTCTTAATTTAATGTCACAAGTATCTCTCAAGAATAGACTTGCATTATGATTCTTCCAATGAGACGACTCCTTATCTTAGGAAGCGACAGCTTTTATACAAAAAGTCTTATACCCTATGCTCGTTTACCAAGATTTGCAGTGCTTACTCCTGAATGCTTGCTTATGAATAGAATTTACATATTTCTCACAGGTAATAAATTTTTTTCTACGAACAAAAAACTTGTAAAAGCAGACATGTTACATGAAATATCCATGTGAGATTTTACAGCATGACACCTTAACCCTTTCAGGACCATGGGACATATGTGTCCCCACATAAAATTTAAATTTATTTACAACCCTTTACGTCCATTGGGACATGTGTCCCTTGAAATTCTATAAAACCTTGATTTTTTTTCCTACATAATGATGATGTTTTATGTTAAATAGATAACTAATAAAGTCATTTTAATACCTAAAAACTTTGTATTACTTCATAAGTCCTTCTGGTCCTGAAAGGGTTAAACAGTGGTATACATTATGACATTTGGAAGTCTCATATATATTTATATAACTTAGCTGACTTCCATTATGCCAATGAATATGTAATGGAGACCTCTGACAACATTGAACATTTTATGCTTGTTATGTGAAATGACACTTGTAACCACCTTCTCTTATTATTATGTTATCACTTTCAACTTTATCACTGCTGTTTGAAGTTCTTGGATTGTTTTGTACATTCTCTTCCTGATGAAGTTGTTCCTTCTTTTCCATGTGATGGTAGAGTACCCCCCTCTTTTTTTTTTTTTTGCAGGAATGTACAGCACCATCCGAGTTTCCCCCCCCCCCTCAACCTCAAATTTTATCTGGGTTCTGGAACTGGCATAGCTGACGAATCGGGCCTATGGCTGGGTCAGTATTCCTGGCTGTAATCTGTGTGTGTGTTCAGAAGACCAGTTTGCCTGCTTGCTGGATGAAAAATCCCAGATAAACTGGCGGAAAAAACCCTGCTGTCCACGCCCAAGCTTGGCTATGGCTGAAGAAGATCCTTAAGCTCCTCATGTCGTCGACAGGAATCAAACCCCAGGCATATGGTTGCAAAGCGCAAAGCTAACCACGCAGACATGAAGTTGTTAGTCAGTAGGTAGTGAAATGTAGGAAAAGTCAGTTTATTTTTACAATATATCTGTGATTAAATCTTTAAACAGGATTTGCATTCAAGTTATGAAAATCTGGAAAAAGGCATACAATAAGTTGCCAGGATAAAAGCTTTCAAAATGCAAAAATGGGAAATTATACAGAAAAATAGTCTGTATTTAAATTGTAAGCTGGCAGTTAGAATTGAAGGAAATACAGGAGGATGGTTTAATGTAAAATCGGGTGTAAGATGTAAGGGTGTGCACTGTTGTCCCCCCCCCTACTCTTCATCTATATGGATCACATTAGGAATGAAAGTGGTATTGAACCTGATATCAAAATTTCAGCTCTTTACCTTATGCAATTGATGCTATTTTTCCTAAATAAATCTGTCAGATCTCTTTAACAAATTTGGTGTGAAATTGAGCAGTAAGAAAGATAAAACCTTATTTTTTTTCAATAAGTTTGCCACTGAAAAATAGGCAGTAACATGGAAAACATGTATTCTCAATGGCAAACTTATTGAAAAAAATAAAATATTTACGTATGCAATTTTTGGTAAAGATATTAAATTAAGTTTGGAAATAGATAACAGAATAAGCAAATTAGGTATGGTGCCAGTTGAACTTATGGATACAAGAGTTTTGGATAGAAATTAAAGACTAGAAACTACAAATGAGAATTCTGAGGAAAATAGGGGAGAGAATAGATAGCATCAGTATCTTCATTTTTCATATGATGAAAAATGAAGATATGAGAAAACATGCAAGAATATGTGATCAGTGCTTATTTAAGGTAGCATGGCCATTTAAACAGAATAAAAGAGGGAGGGTGAGCAGAACAAACATTTGATGGCAGAAAAAAGATCCAAAGGAAGATCAAGACTATTGTGGACTAATATTAAAAAAGTTAAAAAAAAGTGCCTTATAAAAGACCATATGATCTGAATTGGTTAAAAAAGCCTTACTTCTAAGGCACTTTTATCCAGTATTGTCAGATCTTAACAAATAACAGATTACTATTGAGGAAATTTGTTGATGGGAAGCTGGAAATAATGTAAGCTTAATCTTTTTACTGATAAGTTCAGTTATTGTACAGTTTAAAAAACTGAAATAACTTTTAAATGCATTTGAATTTTGCAGGCATGTGATGACATCTTTGTTGATTATTTTTAACAGTATAGATGTGAACACAGACTGATAGGAAATAGCTATTTATTAACTTATTGTGGTATTTATCCAGCATCTTAAGAGCACAAAAACAGTTTGTCACAGTACGTGAGACAACCACAATCCGGTATAACAATGGGACTAGTTTGAACAATTGTAACATGCAACACAAAGATTAAAGTTCTAATTAGGTGCCATCTATGTTGGAAAAAATAAAAATAAATAAGATAAATGCTACTTACCTGGAGCTATCAAAAATAAATTCATCCATCAACACCCCCACCTGACAAACTATTTAATATTTTAAACCCGGAACTGTGAAATATCCTGGACAGCATTTCCATTGCAACAGCCAACAAAGAATTCGCCAAAGTTTAAAAACCGGCACCAGAGAAAATTTGAAATCCTCCAACAACACATGCTACGTAATGACTGTAATTACAACAAGATCACGTTTTTGTGAATTTATCATTATTAACCAAAGACGCCACTAGTGTGTTAAGTCAGGGACACAATTTTGCTGGTACTCCCAAGCAAGTTTCAAAATCTAAAATAATGGCTTCCATTGAACGGGGAATATATGACCTGCCTCCAGCAACAGCCAATAACATTTGGTTAGATGTGGCCAACATCCTAATCCATTCTAAGCCTCCCAAAGATAATATCCCACATAAAGAAATCATTGCTCTAAAAAGCTACACAATAATAACCACATTATCATAACCAAAGAACTGTAGTATATTGAATAGCTTCTCTCTTGGCACCTTGTCATATGCCTTTTCCAAATCGACAAAACTTAAATACAGATCTTTGTTATATTCCCATGATTTCTCCACTATTTGTCGTAAAGTGAAGATCTGATCCTGACAGCCTCTATTTGACCTGAATCCAGCTTGTTCTTCACCACGCTTTGCTTCCACAATTCTTCTCAACTGTTTTTCAAGTATACTTGCATATATCTTACCAGGAACACTCCACTCAGTAGGGAAATACCTCTGTAATTCTCACATTCAGTTTTATTTCCCTTTTTATATATGGGTACTATGAGAGCTCTACTCCAATCATTGGGAATTCGTCCCTCTGTCCAGGCATTCTGAACTATGCAGTGCAGCCACTGTAAGACTTTTATGCCATCATACTTCATTATTTCTGGTTGAATATCATCTGCTTCTGCTGCCTTTTCACATTTGAAGCCTTTGATGGCTTTTTCTACTTCAAGTATGGATATGTATTCCTGACTGCATGCCTGGTCAGTGTTTTTTATCACTGTACTGTCATCACTGCTTGTTTCATTTAGCAGTTTTTCAAAGTAATTACTCCATTCTTCAAGGATATTTTTTTCTCCCATTTTCATTTCACCTTTATCATCTCTAACTCCTTTTATAGCACTCTTTCCTCCATTCCTAAGCTTCTTCAAAAACCTCCAGAATATTTTGCCACCTTCCTGCTATTTATTTTCTATGTTCTTCCAAGGTCCTCCCATGACTTTTGTTTAGCTAGTTTTACACACTGTTTAGCTACATTTGTCTCTGTGTTCTCTAAGAGCACAAGCTGACTTATTTGCCAGGAACTTTTGATATGCTTGCTTCTTTTCCTTCACTGCCTCTTTAACTTCCTGTGTCCACCATGGAGTTCTAATTTTTCTATCCTTGCAGACAACTTCACCACATGCCTCTCTAGCTGAATCCCTAGCCTCTGTAGCTTAAGTTGTACAATCGTAATAATAAACCACATTTTTGCAATCAGTCTCATTGTTTTATAGCCACACCTCATACTTGGTTTAATCCTTTATCCAAGTGTAAGCAAACAAGTTTGCTCCTGAACTATTTTCAGGATTGGAGCAATTTGTATATAGAAACTTATGACCACATCACTTGTCTTAGTATCCCATAATGCTATGCATTATGGGAAGGGTCACTACTACTCAGACCGGTTTCGACCTTTATTGAGGTCTCATCAGTGGGAGCCAGACCCAGATGTGATACCAAGGTTGAAGTAATTCAGAAGTCATATTTTCATAAAGGGTTAAACCAAGTATATAATTTCTTGGTATCTCTAATAATTTATAGTCTAATGAAGTGGAAAAATTTCCAACAACATGTATGACGAACACATAAGCCTTTCCACACGTTTGTAATGACATTGTATTTAATATAATTCAGCTGAACTTAAGCACTATTTTCTCTCTCTCTCACTCTTCCCCCCCCCCCCCATATTTGCTATTATTTTTCTTTATGTTGCTCCCACCCACAAAATCCTTTTATAGGTGGGAGCTACATTTTGTAAACCTAAAGTACATTTTGTACCATGGATGGTCTAATGATTTTTTTTTCTATTTTTAGCAATTTTATATTTTTTGTATTTTTATTTATTTTTTTACATAGTCTTTAAGCTCTGCTCTAGAGAAAAAGCATGGAACTCTTTCAAGCCACTTCAGACCTCCAATAAGTGGGGTGATGGTCTCACACCAGGCAATGACATTCATCCTCCACCTAAAGACAAACACAAACATCCATGCCCACAGCGGGATTCAAACCAGCAGCCTGTTAGTCAGAGAACAGGTACACTAACCACTTGGCCAGGCAAAAATTACACGACACGGATGGGATCTGGAAGAAAATGTTTATACTGGTGCAGTGTACATAGAGAAAAAATCTCCCAGCTAATGTGTCACATGGACTGACATGCACAATTCCCTGTATTTTTACTATTCCACAAATAAAAATAGAAACTGTTCATGTGGACCACAAGTTGCATGAAATTAACTAAAGCAAGAGAGAGATAGAACAGACTAATCGACCAATAATGAAGCCCCATTGTGTAACGAAATAAATATTAATATTGAAGCAGTTGATGAATCAGATTACGATGAGTAGTTCTGCTGAATGTTTGCATTAGACCCTGAAGTAACTGTACAAAATGAAAATGGGAAAAAACTTGGAGATGTTCAGCTGACTCTCATAAGAGAAATTTTTATGACCTGTACATATCAAGATTTTATATGTATCCTTGAGGGTACATATCAAGAATTGATGATGACAAAATTAGCTAATGTAAATGGCATTTATGTTAACTTTGGATCTGCTTATTGATATAATTTTTTTTAAAAAAAAGTTCAAAGAAATCATGTGTCAGTGGTAGTTATTCTCTTTTACTTATATCTTCTGTGCATGTATTTTTTTTAAAAATTATTATTATTAATAGGTGAAGCCTCTCGACTTCTTGCTTGGCTGGTGAAAAATTCCAATTCAAAATCTGTGATTAATACATTACTTAAAGAAGATGCTTTACCTCATATAATTAGCATGATGAATTCAGAACATACAGTGATGCAAAACGAATCTTTTGCAGCTTTAACAGTAATGGCATCCTTCTCTCTTGGTAAGTTTTCTGCATAAGTGCATTTTATCTATATATGGATACGATTAGGATCATTAAGTTTTTTATTTAATAATATGAATAAAAAGCAAAGATATAAACTGTGTATGAAGAAAACTTGTAAGCATTTCATTTCTTTAAGAATACTTTGCTATGTTAATTGTTAATACCCTTAGAGATATTAATACTGATAAATATACCAGAATTTGTCTTTCAGAAAGCATTTGACAGTATAGATCAGAAAGTAGCATTGACTGTACTCGAATCTTATGGAGTGGACAGGAACCTGATATGTCTATTGCAGAACATCAATGACAGTGCAGAAACTGCTGTGAGAAACTATGGAGAAATAGGAAGATGGTTCTGGACAATGAAAGGCACAAGACAAAGAGACTCAATATCACCAAGCATCTTTATCCTGTTCTTGGAAAGAACAATGGATGTCATAAAGGATAATATAAGGGGAAATTTCAATTCAGGATACGAAAATAGGGGTGCTTAAGGGTCAAAGCTGTATAACTGAGAGGAGACCTCCACATAGCCTTTAAAGGAATGCAGAGAAACGACCAGGGCTTCTGACCTAATGTCCAATCCTCACCTTCTCGTGGTGCTCCCTGTTGGGTATCTACTTGGATACCGAACGGACGAGGATGGGCTGGCAATTTGGGATTTAGCCGACCAAATTGTATTCTTATTGGCTTAAACCAATATAGAAATTGATGGTACAGCATGACAAAATTTCATGCCGGCTGGGGCGTCGCCCGGTTAAACAAGGCCCCCGTTGTTTTCGCCAGGGAACCAGGGCAAACAGCGAAAAGTCAGCTACTGGAACAAATCTGAAAACAAACCCAAACTCAACATCACCAGAGTTAAAGATCGGTACTATCAACGTAAGAAGCCTGAATGGCAAAGAAATGGAACTAGCTGAACAGACTGATAAGGGGAAATTTCAATTCAGGATACGAAAATAGGGGTGCTTAAGGGTCAAAGCCGTATAACTGAGAGGAGACCTCCACATAGCCTTTAAAGGAATGCAGAGAACCGACCAGGGCTTCTGACCTAATGTCCAATCCTCACCTTCTCGTGGTGCTCCCTGTTGGGTATCTACTTGGATACCGAACGGACGAGGATGGGCTGGCAATTTGGGATTTAGCCGACCAAATTGTATTCTTATTGGCTTAAACCAATATAGAAATTGATGGTACAACATGACAAAATTTCATGCCGGCTGGGGCGTCGCCCGGTTAAACAAGGCCCCCGTTGTTTTCGCCAGGGAACCAGGGCAAACAGCGAAAAGTCAGCTACTGGAACAAATCTGAAAACAAACCCGAACTCAACATCACCAGAGTTAAAGATCGGTACTATCAACGTAAGAAGCCTGAATGGCAAAGAAATGGAACTAGCTGAACAGACTGATTTGGAGGAAAATTGTAGATAGGAAGTTAGTAATGATGTAATTTTTTCATGTAGTACTATCATATCCTGTACACCCCTGGAGGGTACATGGCAGGAATTTGATGATGATGATGATATGAAAATAAGCAATTCATGATTTTAAACAATAAATTACATGATAACCACAGTAATTAAATTTAATGAAATAAAAGTACATCATCAGTGTGTAGAAACAAGCAAATCAAAGAAATGGGAATACAAGGTACATACAGCAGTCAGTGATTTACCAATTAAGAACTATTTTTGATGGTTACATAAGATAAGAATCTCCCAAACTTTTGAGAGAGAGAGATAATCGGTCCGATTCAGATTTGGCCAATGTAATTTATGATTTGCAGATGGCAGCCATTATTAAAGAAGGTAAAGAGGAACTAGGTGAAAAAGGAAAGAGATATGGGGTGATAATGAACATTGATTAAAAAAAAAAAAAAAAAAAAATGATATTCAGAGAGAAGAGGATGAAAAAGACAATAAAGGTCAGCAATGGTATGCAATTAGGATCATTAAGTTTTTTATTTATAAAAAATATGAATAAAAACATTTGACAAGAGCTGTAAAAGGTTAAGAACTTCACATACCTAGGAAGCAACATGGTGCATGATTTAGACTGTAAAAAAGAGATAAGATCTCGGATAACAAAAACTAAAGTAAACCTACAGGCAATGGGCAAGATGGAAAAGTAAATCAATGAGCCTTCTCATTAAGTGAAACTGCTGGAAACATGCATATTCACAAGTGATGCTCTCCATGGTTGTAAGACATGGGTAATGTTCAAAGACTCTGAGATTGAATATTGGCTTTTGAAAGAACATGTTATAGAAAGATTATACGAATTGGATGGTGCAAAAAAGTAGCAAATGAAGAACTGTATTGCAAAGTAAACTGCAATGCAGAAAATAATTCAAAGGAAACAAAAAAAAAATTTGGACATCTCTGCAGAGTTAATAACAGTGGTAAGATCAAAAACTTGATCCTTGGTATAATGAACAGTATAAATAGAAGAGGATGGACAACGCGACAGTGGGGAGAATGAAAGAGTGGTGTGGGAAAAGTTTGTAGGATTTAAGTCATTTGGCAATGAACAGAGAAATGGCAAAGAATGATGAAACAAGCATCAGACACAACAATGATAATGATGACTTGAATTTGCTGTTCCCTCTTGGTATGAAATAGGAGATGCAGACTTCATAAAATGTTACTAAACAACTACATATGAATGCACTATTTCTTGTGTTATGTGTTTTTATTTTTCTTGTATATGTGTTTTTTTATTGGGAAGACTAATTATACAGTATATTCATTATCAGTATCCTGATATGTATCCTCAAGGAATGTTTGGGCTACTATTACAGCACTACATGATTAAGTTTACATTATTATTAATCCGCTATCCATAATTTTCCTCCTAATTAGTCTATTACTTGTCAGCACTCAAATATTGTCATATCTAACATTTCATGCTTCTAAGGCACTTCTGACTGAATCAATCCGCCTAGACCTTCGCTTCCTCTGGTTCTCTTTCCTGCCATCTTGCCATCAAACACCTTGTTTGCTAACCTTTCCTCATCCATTCTATTTAAGTGGCCATATCACTTTGGATTATCTCTGCTTATACATTCTTCAATGCTAACAATATCGAGTCCTTTTTTAATATCTTCATTTTTAATATAATTCTGTCATTGATGCCGTCTGTTCGCTCCTCCAAGTTTTCTTCAAAAAGTCAATTTGATGGCTTTTTCTACGTCAAGTATTGATATCTACTCCTCTTTGCATTTCTCTTGAAAATGTTCTAGTATGGTTCTGTTATATAGGATAAATAAATAAAACTGAAGATATAGGATATCTTCAGTTTTTATGTCACCTTTATCATCTTCGGTTCCTTTTACAGTACTCTTTCCTCCATTTCTAAACTTTTTCAGTAGCCTCCAGTATATTTTGCCACCTTCCTGATATTTGTTGTTTAAAAGATACTTTTGCTATGAGAGATTTAATGTGTGATTAAAATAAGACTTTCCCATATCTCTATTCTTAGATAGAGAGAGGCAGTCATTCCGATTTAATTTCGAATGGTGAAGTAAGGCCTCAACATTTTTTTAAACAAGCATTCAAATTTACACCAACGTCGATGAAGGAAGTGTGTTTCAGACCATAGGATGTTGTGGTCCATATCTATTCAGTGCTGTGCCAAGCCAGATTTTTCAGATTTATTCTTGCTAATATAAGATTGGTGTTTTTGTATTCTCTCTTCTACCATCTAGTTTGTCCAAGGTAAGAATGATGACAGTCATAAGGATCTTTAGTTACTGCTGTGTAGTTGTAAAAATATCAATTTATTAGACTACTTATATTCTAATGAAAAATAAAAATGAGTATAAGAACAGCTTATAGAATCTATGATAACCATCCCCACAACATGTGATTGTGAAAGAATGAAAATACTGCAATCGACAGCTTGATTGCAGCACTTTTCCCATAAAGGATAGGAATTATTTTTTAGCAGAAAGCTTTACTGAATTTTGTTAGTGAAAGCAATATTACAGTAAAAGTTATAATATATATGTACAGTGTGTGTGTGTGTGTGTGTGTGTGTGTGTGTGTGTGTGTGTGTGTGTGTGTGTGCGTGCACGCTCATTTTGATTTGGTCTTGTACAGATTGCATCTAATCCAGGACAGCCTGTTTAACTTCTTGAGTCCACCAAGGAGTTCTGATTTTTCTCTCCTTGCAGACATCTTCACCATATCTCTCTGTATAAATCCATAATTGTTTTCTCCACAGTCTGCCAATGAGCAATGAGTCTCCATGGTTAAATTGTTGTGGTCTGATGAGAGTTTTCAAACTCTCATCATTTCTTGAATAATGATTGTATCTTGAATAATCCTTTTTAAAACTTTCTTACATATTTTTCTTTTTGCTATGACATTCATTTTTATTCTGCTTAAAACTCTTGTGTCCTGAAAAAAGAAAAAATCTCATTTACATAGTAAGTGAGATTTTTTTTTTCTTTTCTTTTCTTTTATTTTTTTTATTTTTTTTTAATCTTCTCTCCATATGAATTTGCACATGTCTGTATATTGGAACATGGTGTTAATGACAATCCCATGTCATGAACACAAATCCAGCAGTTACTTTTCATTAAAATTAGCCTTGCTCTTGTCTCCAAATTTTCTCGAAACGTTCTTATATGTTGGTATTCCTTTCTTATTCTGCTATTTATATCTCCAACAAGGACCAACTTATCCTTTTCTAATGATTCAAAAAGTTCCTCCATTATTTCCTTTTTTTTTTTTTTTCATGTTTGATGTTTCCTCCTTTTAATGTTTTCCCACATTATTCTGCTTGGTTTTGCTTGCTGTTCAGGAAGATTATTATCATATTTAGCATCTCCACAGTACAGCACTTTTTGATTAGAAAGGACCTGAGTTTGATTTTTGTTGTGACAAGAATCAAATTCAGAATCAAACAAAATTTATATGAGCTTTTTTCAGTTGGAGGTGAGCTAGCCAATCTCATACATAGGTAGCAGGGTTTTTCTCCTGGAAACTCGGATGTTTCATCTCGAATATAGAAAAATCAACCAGGAGAACACACGCACACAATTTATAGGCAAAAAATACTATTGGTGGTGGATAGTACATTCTGTTGTGTGCAGTAGAGTAGAATATTTTTCCTTGATGGATCCTTGGACTCCTTGGAGATGTGACATAATGGTAATATTTAGTGTTAAGATGGTACCTATCTTAAATTCTGCTGATGGTGATTTAAGTAGCTGACTTACCACTGATCTCCTTGGTTCTCTGATGAAAACAGCAAGTATTTTTGTTTAAGTGGGCCAGTGGCACACCCGTGGGGGGTGAACAAGGGGGCCCTGCCCCCCCCAAAAAAAAAAAGAAAAAGGGGGAAAAAAACACCAGAATATTTTCCACAAATATTTTCCCAATTAAAATTCACTTTTTTATTTATGTTGTGTCATGTCTTCTATTTCTATACTACTTATGAATTAGCAGTCATTGCAGATGCTCAGTCATAGGTCGTATGCGATGCGTAGTGTGTATTCTCAAATTGTCTATTCATCTTGTTCCCCCCCCCAAGATTAAATCCTGAGTGCACCACTGAACCAGCTCAGCATGAAATATCATGATATTGTATCTCACCATTTGTTTGGTTTAAACCAATACCGAATACAGTTTGGTTGGGTCCCAAATGGCCAGCTTATCCTCATTTCTTCAGTATCTATATATATACCACCTAATGCAGCACACCATGAGAAGGTGAAGATTGGACATTAGGTCAGAAGTCCTGGTCAGTTCTCTTTATTCCTTAAAACGCTATGTGGATGTCCTTAAGTGATCTAAGGTTTTTATTCTGTTTCCCTTAAAAACTATTATACAGTAATCCTGATATAGGAATTGAATTCACTGGGATATTCAAATTTGTCAGTATCACTACATTTTGACAAATCAGGTGATGTTGTAAAGTAAATTACAACACTACAAATTTGTAGTGTTATAATTTAATGTTATTGAAATTTTGCAGTATTAGTTACATGAGCATATTTGAGGTAAAGAGCTATTTCATTGCATTAAGAATAAAAATATGCTGCTTGATAAAGATATATTTTATCTGTTGATGTTTGTTTATCTTAGTATTTTGAAAAGTTATGCATCCATGTGTAATTGGGATAACAAAATGTGACTACTTATATTTTTATTTGTGTTGTAAGGCATATTACAGTTTTTATTGACATAGACATATATACAAGATTTTTATTGTTGTTGTTTTTTTTATGTAGACGAAATGGAATCACAGTTGCAAAATTTAGGAATGATCTCAATGTTACACAACAAGCTTCTTCAGACAGATTTACCTCATGAAATTTTTACAAATATTCTGACTTGCATATCTACACTCTGTACATCAGGTAAGTAGAGATAAATTGTAACACACATTATTTCAGTTTACCCCTTAGTTAGTTGACAATAATGATGTGCACATTTAATGATGTGAAACACAATAATATGTTTCATTTATTATCTAGAAACTTATTAACAGCAGACCTCCATGTAGTCAAAAGACTCATTATACTAGATACACACTATCACAAACTCATGTTGTGCATTACCCCCATCCAAAATTAACTCTCCATTTGAGCTACATTTGTTTTTATTTTATGTCATGCTTAAGTTTTTTGCATGCTTAAAAAAAGGACAGGAAGCAACTTTTAACATATACAGAATATAAACAGAGTCTGTAGCTTACTTGGAATCTCAAATTCTCAAATCCCATCTGGAATGTGAAGATCTT
Organism: Typopeltis vanoorti; assembly: GCF_054136105.1. Lineage (NCBI taxonomy): Eukaryota > Metazoa > Arthropoda > Arachnida > Uropygi > Thelyphonidae > Typopeltis > Typopeltis vanoorti. Next base: position 89,521,431 of record NC_143567.1, read on the forward strand.
TCAGTTAAAAGTAAATTAGTTGTCTCGTGGATGCAGCAGGAGTTTTTCTCCCGAAAACTCAGATTTTTCATCCAGAAAAATTGGCCTGCTGTCCAAAAGCATGCACACACACAAGCAGATAACAGACATAGATGATGTAGATATGATTAACTTCCCTGTCATATCATTTATTACATTTCTAAGAAGCCAAATTACGTGGCCAGTGTAGGCTGTTGATCCTAACATAATGTAAGGGAAGGTGAAATAATTTTTTTAAGATTATCTATAGCCCACCAATCTGGAAACCAAATATGGTATTCTTTCAAACCACTTCGGGCTCCCAAAGCAAGACGATGGGCTTATGATAAAAAATGAGATTCATCTGCCACTTAAAAAGGGATATTATATTCTTCACTGATCATTTTAAGTTAATTTTAATTTCATTTAATCCAAAAATAAGAAGTAAACCTACTTTAATTATACCTTACCAAAAACTATATTTTAGTTTACAGTATTTCTTCCAGTTGCTATTGTGTTACATTTACTGTTGAAGAGAGTGCATGCACCTAACATCAAAAATGATAATCAGGAGATGTTGAAAGTTTATTTTTCACTTGGTTAGACTATAATAAATTTAGTTTAATCCTTTATCCAAGTGTGAGCAAACAAAGTTTACGCCTGAAAGTATCTTCTGGACTGGGGTAAGGTGGTACAACACCGGGCAACTCATTGCAAAAGTGGAGCAAGCTAACATCACTCCTATCTCATACTTGGGCTTGGCTCCCACTGAAGAGACCTCAATAAAGGTCGAAACTAGTCTGGGTAGTGGCCCTTCCCTTAATGCATAACATTATACATATCCGCAAGGAGATGTGTTTTGCATTATGGGAGATACTAAGATAGGAGTGATGTTAGCTTGCTCCACCTTTGTAACGAGTTGCCCGGTGTTGTGCCACCTTACCCCAGGCCTGAAGATACTTTCAGGTGCAAACTTTGTTTGCTCACACTTGGATAAAGGATTAAACTAACTTTATGATAATAAGAAGAATTAGTTATCAGTGTTGCATTCACAAGGATAATGAGTGTCCTAGCAAACTAGTTTCCACCCTGTACTTTCTAAATATGCTGGAAAAAATCTGGAATAAAATGCTTCTTCTTCTTTGAGTGCCATCTCCTATCGGAGGTTGGTGACCACCTTGTCAAATTTTGAACAGTCCTCAGCGGAATAAAATTACATGCATCAATTTAGGTGAGATGGACCACCAATTTTTCTATGTAGTTATCATGCTGTTTTTAGTAACAGCATACATATACCTTGCTCACTGACAATGCTCATTGCATTTACCAAGTGCTACTTACTGGCCTGAAATACCATTCCTGTATCTGTTGCATTCTTCCATGCCAGAAAATTATGCTCTTCTTTTTTTAAAAGCCAGAATTACCCATCCACAGAAAAAGAGTTTACTCTCTATCTCTCTGCTCCTTGAAAAACACTGCCACCTCCATATGAGACCAGCTAACTTCCATTGAGAGACACTGGTAAAGATATTTCATATCTTAGTTAGGATCCAGGTCTTTTCACTCAATGGGCTTCATTGATTAATGTTGTTGTTTTGACTAATCAGTCAAAATCACGAACTCATCATTATTATTTCTGATACTCCATGCAGTATTATACAGTCATAACATCCTACATGAATATTGTTAAGTTATGCTTGCATTATGATGATGCTTTTTGTGCTGCCTCATCAGTCCAAGACCAAGCCATCCCTCCTTTTCATCACTAAATTCCATACTCTCCCATATCTAACCACTTCTGCTATCTTTGAAGGTATCTCACCTACACTGGCTAATGTCCCTGAAATTGCTACCTCTCACTCTCCTGTCTTTCACTGTATTCTGTCATAATCTCTCATGCTCCTTATTTGCTCTCATTCTTCTGTATTCATACTCACTTTATTCTGCCTCTGCTTTTTCTCATGCCCTCTCTGATATTCTCCTAATAACAATTGCTCAAAATATCAGATACCAAACCTATTCAAATGCAGCCCATCTCTCAAAAAAACCACTTGAAATTGCACACTCAAAACATGCTTTTTATGCAGGATGTGAACTGTCAAAAATTCAATTTCTTACTTGTTAGTTTTTCCAGCTTGGTTAACAAATGGAGATATTTTGTTCTTCTTGACTAAAAACCTTAATAAAATTGTTTCCAATTTTAAATTCACATTAAAATTTACACAATCAGAGTCCAAGTTATCTAGAATGTAAAGAATACATGTTTGATTATTTGAAAGGAGATTGAGTAAATTAGAATGCTCATTATTTTTCAGCAGGCTTATATAAACACAGTTGCCTTTCCATATGCACTTTGTATCAGAATAACAGAATAGTAACTTTGTATATCCCCTGCACCAAACAAAACAGCATTCCTCCATGGTAGAATGCATCCCATCCTGCAATCTCTCACTTTGTCAACCACAGAGGTCTCGCATCCTCATCTGTCCACCTTCAATTGTTCCCTGCACACAGGGCATCCCACTCTGATTTACTACACATCTATCCTGAGGTTTCAAGATCAGATCTCTGTTGGTTGTGCTGCTGCTGTTTATACTAACATTATTATCTCAACCAGATCCCACTCGATTGCAGTAATTACATAGCAGAGTTGCATGCCATTGAGTTTACACTTGTGCATATCAAAGAAAACTCATACCAAAAGTGTATAATTTATACAGATTCTTTGAGTTCTGTACGGGCTATCTCCTCCTTGGTATATAATCCACATCCAATGCTTGATGACCTAGTGACTGGAACTCTTGTACAAAATAAAGAGCATTAATTTTGCTCTGGATTCCCAGCCACATTGTAATTAAGGGAAATGACATCACAGATGCGGCTGCTAGATTAGCTCGTATACTTTTTAGACATACTGTTTGATGCTTCCTTATACTGACTATACTCAGTTTATAAAATCAAAATTAATTGCCCATTGGCAATACTCCTGGCAGGAAGCACTGATGAACAAATTGCATGAGATTAAGCCTGAAATTAAACATTGGCAGTCTAGTCAACAAAGAAACAGAAGAGAGGAAAGTATTCTTGTTAGGCTCTGCATAGGTCACAGTGATCTCACAGATTCTTATTTACTGAGGGCTGATGACCTACCTATGTGTGAGAAATGCAATGCCCATCGTACTATATTCTGATGGAGTACGAGCGCTTTACATGAGAGAGAAATGGCGTTTTTACTTATCTGGCCGAGACCTATACACTCAGGCAGATGTTATCAGACTTGGACAAATTGCATGATGTTTTTAAATTTTTACAAAGAATTAATTTATTCAAATTTGTAGATTTGTAGATATTAAAGCTTGTTTAATATCTACAATATTAAACACAGATTTTATTTATTCATTTATCTTATAACTATTTATTAATACCTTTAGTATGCAAATACTTAACACTTTGTACTTCCATTTTATTTTATTTACTAATTTATCTCATTATAAGTATTTATTTACTTATTTATTAATACCATGTGTCCTGCTGTAGCATGATCTTTGCTGTCCTTGTGCTATAAAGCCACACATCAATCAATCAGTCAGTCAATTTGTGTACCCTTTGGCTAGTGTACTCTGCTGCATATGTGAGAGGACATATGAAGATGATTAACTACTGTTTTTTCTATTGGCAGAATGGTTTGTTGATTAATTTGCCTCTTAAGAGATTATCGAATTCCTTTAGTAATATAATCTTCAGTTAATTAGTAATATAATTTTCAGTTAAACTTCAGTCTTTTTTCTATAGACTCATACAAGCCATTATTTCCATGTTGAATCTCATCACCATCCCAGTCAAAAGGCAGGAACTATTAAAACACTGGTTCATCGGGCCCACTTCTTTTGTTCTTTAGATGATTTGTTACAAAAAGAACTGCAATATATTATTTCCTCCTTTTTATCTAATGGATATAAGCATTCCTTCATCAAAAGAGCTTTGAGTAGCTTCCTCTTCAAATACAGAAGGAATAACGTGCATTCCTATCCCTTATGTACAAGGCATTAGTGAACGTATAGCAAAAGTTTTAAAACCACTGAATATTTTTGTTGCCTTTCGACCTTTCAGAAAAATCTCCACCTTTCTCACTTCTCCAAAGGACAAGCTTCCACATCTTAGTTATTCAGGTATCTACCAGATTCCTTGCTCTTGTGGATTATCTTATTTTGGACAAACAGTAAGATCTGCCTCTATTCGGCTAGCCAGTCTTATATTGAATACCTTGAACCTGAACAGTCTGGACTTGCAGAACATGCCATCATCACTAGACATAGAGTTCATTGGAACAAGACAAGAGTCCATCACAAAAGTCAGTTTCTCATGGAACGGCTTTATAAATAAACATGTGAAACTTTACTTCACTCTCCTAACTTAAACAGATCTGATGGTTTACTTGTATCTCGTTATTGGAGATAGTACTTTATAAATCAGCTAATCTTTCCTAACTTTTTATTGTGTATATATATATTTTTTAGTTAGGAAATTTATTGACCTTTTTAGTTATTTTACATTAGCTACTTAGGAGGCTCCCTTTGGAATTGTCAGTTATTGTTCAGTTAGCTTTATAAATATAATGAAGATGCCTGCGATACACATGCGAAAATTTTACTGTTAAATAATATTTTACGTGAGTTTTTCCGGTATTATAATTTTGAATACATAGAAAAGTTTGAACATTTAGCTATTGAAGAATACTGCATCGAACCAAGATTATGGGTGAGATATGTGGACAATGTTTTCATCATTTGGAAAAAACTCAGAAGAATCCATAACTTCACTGACTGTCTTAATGGTCTAAGGAAGTCAGTGAAGTCAAAATGCAATTTACATCAGAGGTAGAAAAAGATTAGTCCATTTCCTTGTTGAGTATTCTCATTTGCAAAGTAATCTTACTTTTGAAGTATACAGAAAAAAGTTTAATATGGTTCAGTATCTACATGCCAGTTCCCACCACTACTCAGCACAAAAATGAAATATCATCAAAACATTGAAAGAGAGAGCCATTACATTATCAGGTGATGATAATAAAAGACACAAGGTAATAACTTACATTTAAAGACTTTTTTCAAAAAAATGGTTACAGTATCAGAACTATTAATAAAGTTGGATAAACCATCACTGACTCCAAGACAACAACACCCAGACTACTACTACAAAGGCATGGTTTCTTTACCTTATATCAGAAACATCACAGAGTAGCCAAAGTCCTACAAGAACACAACTTAAAAGTTGCCTTTTGACCTCTACAAAAAAATCTTGGTGTTAAATCTCCTAAACAACCACATCAACCTATGAAGAGACCAGAAGTTTATAAAATCTATTGCAATGTTTGTTACATTGGACAGACAGAATGTTCTGGAGAAATCTGTCAAAAAGAACATGTCAGAGACATGGAGAAAAAATGGGCATATAAATCTGGATTGGCCTTTCATACTACTAATGAAAACCATCAAGTTAATTCTCAACTTACAAAAATATCATGTGTAGAATTTAGTACATGTGTATGTAAATTTAAGGAGGATAGCAAGATGATACGATGACTGACCCAGTGTAATAAAAAACCAAGCATTTTTATGTCTGTCATAAAAGGTGAGGTAAAGAAAGGCCCTCATTGACTGTGCATCTTTCTAGGAGAGTACTTAACATATCAGCTGCCATTTTAAAAATATTTTATTTATATCCATAAAAATATGGATTTTCCTTTTGAAAGCATGTTTATATTTTTTTACTTTTATTACTCATCTGTTACTGTATTGTGTTCTGTGATGGACGAAGTGTTGTCAAGTTTTAATAGCACTCTCTGGTGCTAGACATGGCATGTTAAGTGGAATCATTGATGAAGATGAATTGTGTTCAGAAATGTTATAGCAAAATAAGAATCATGTAAAAATCAAGACTAATAAGCATTCTGATAAGGATGAGCAGATTCAAGCAGATTATTTAGCTATCAGCTAACACTTTTTATTCTCGTATAGGGAGTAGGTGAGGCCGTTTAGCCCTATCTAACTTTTGGAGACTGAGTGGGCAGTTCAATCTCCACTGGCAGCCAATCAAAGATAGCTGGCCCAAGGCTATTACTAATTAAGCAGCATGCAGTGAAGAGAGAGAGAGACGGCTCAACAAGTCTGCCATCTCATGGTCCCTAACCCTAACACAATATATTTAATGTCTGAAATAATGTGGGTTCTAAGGTCGATTTTCTTGAGTTTACGGGACGAAAAACCAGAGTTTCTGGAAGAAAAACCCGCTTGCCCGTGCCAGAGATCAACTAACTCGTTAACCGGTCGAAAAAAGACTTAGAAAAATTTCCTCTAGTCGATGACTAGATTCGAAACAAAGTCTTCCTTCATGCACTGTGGTATGCAAACGCCACATCCACATTCAGTTCTTTCAATAATTTGGTGCCATCAAGAAGCACATGAAAAACAGACAGGATCTTTAGCATTAACAAAATTATGGAATTGGTTATTTGAGTCATACATTTCCAGTACATACATTATTAAGAAGTGTTTGCTAATGATATTATTGATTTAAAAACATCCCAGTCTATCCAGAGGTGTGGAAACAGGTGGCGGGGGGGGGGGTCAGTCAGCCATGCTGAAAGCTTATATTCATTTTGCTTTTTAAAAAGCTTACTTAGATACTGAGTCAATTGGCCAACATTGACTAAGAGGAAATATAAAAATAAAGGTTGCACAAGTACTGTCTTTTTAGTAATAAAAACACTTTTTTTCTTTTTCAAAATTTATTGATTAATAAATTTTTATTGTTTAAGCCCTTTCTGCAAAAATGTGTCTCTTTAGAGATACATTCAAATTGCAATCATCCAGCACCCACTCCACCTGCATATCATTGACTATGTTGAATATTTTGTATAGTGAAAAAAAGACTTTTCAAAGGAGTTGATTGCTGCTATTTAACTATTTGTAGTAAACAAAGATATTGGTGTAGAGTGCCAAAAAAAAAATATCGCCAGCAGCAACACTATTATACAGTATTGTCATCAATTGTATTGTATGCCAAACAGATTTGTGAGATATAGTTTTGTCAAGAAAGTTCATTGATGCAATGTTGAATAAACTGAAACAGATGTTCACACATTTGTAATTCTACTGTATACGTGGGAAGTCCATACATGCCACAAAAGAAACGGCCCTGAGTTCTGTGTGGCCCACACTCCCTTTCTACGGTGGCAGTGAGGCCAAGGGTGCTAAGAATCTTGCAGATGAAGGCAGGATGCCTATTAGATCTTTGAAAATGGCAGTCGGTACCTTCAATACTCGAACTTTGGCAAGAGACTACAGAATAGATTTATTAATCAAAGAACTAACCGATATCAACTTAGATATCCTCCTAGTGAATGAAACAAAAAGATTAAAAGAACTGACAGCATGATGGTATGGTGGCTCACAGATACTCCTTGGAGCATCCTCAAGCAATGGCAAACAAGAGGGAGTGGGCTTTTTTGTTAAATCTAAATTCACCAAGGCAATCCTTTCTTATAATATCATATCTGAAAGAATAGGTGTACTTCTAATTGAATAGAGAACAATATAACAATAAAATTAATATCCTGCTACTCTCTAACATGCATAGCTGATAATCAAGAAATGGAAAATTTTTACATGAATCTTTAACAGGCATTAAATTACAAGTCAACATGCACATTCATTGGTTGAGACTTTAATTTCAAAATAAGTTTCAGAAATAAAATTATTATTATTACGGGCAACTCCAAGGAGTCCTTAGACTCATCAAGGGAGAGACCCTAAACATCATGTCAAGAACTATTCAGCATTCGCACGATATCTATCATATTTTGCTTTGAACTCATTCACAGTCATGGCACCCACGATAGATTCTGGCAGCTTATTCCACTCATTCACCACTCTTCAAGTAAAAAACCTACTTCTAACACTCTTGCTCAGTTTCCATGGATGGCCTTAGTTCTCCCACTGCCAGGCATGTTCTGAAAAATTTCCTCTGAATTAATCTTGTAAAAACCCCTCAGTAATTTGAATGCCTCAATCATATCACCTCTTTTTTGCCCATCAACCAATTTTTGTAACCCACAGATCTCTAACCTGTTCTCGTAAGGTTCATTCCATAGACCAGTTATCATCTTGGTCACTTGCCTCTGGATCCTCTCTACCTCCTCCCCATCAAGAAGAAACCCTGGCACCCAGATCTGTGCACAGTAATTAAGATTGGGTCTTATCAAGGCTTGATAAAGAGGAACGGTGACCTGCTTGTCAAAGTATTCTTCAGTAACCAAGTGATCTATGAGCTGATTTAACCACTTTTGCTATGTGTCCCCTAAACTTCAACTCCTTATCCACCAACACTCCCAAATCTCTGGCTTCATCAATTTCCAGGAGTACAGGTCCACCAATGTGGTATACTGCTGCTAATCTTTTCACCCCAAAATGTATAACCTTACACTTTGCTACATTAAACTGACATCCATTCTCCTTAGCCCAGTCTGCCAATCTATCTTAAATCATCCTGCAAAATTTTGACATCATGTGTATTCAATATTGCTCTACCCAACTTTTGCATTATAGGTCTAAATGGCCTGGGAGAGAGAAATAGAAGAGGAGAGAGATTACCCAAATTCACTGCAGTTGAACAATTCTTTATAATGTGTTCATAAACACATTTTTCAACAAACACCCAGGTCCAGGAATGGAATCCTTTCGCACACTACTAGTCAGCCTTCTTTTGGACTCTACTCCTGAATAAACTTCTCTCTGATATCTCTCCATCAACCATCCTCCTATCCATCTCACCAACCCTATATCCATCCCCATGTGCTGCAGTTTACTGATTAGAATTCCATGTGGTGACCTGTCAAAGGCCTTTGCAAAGTCCAGCAGTGTCACTGTAAACCCATTTGCCTTCTCCATTTCAGCTGTTACTGTATTATAAAATGTGAGCAAGTTACTGAGGCATGATCTACCCTTCACAAAACCATGCTGCCCCCCCCATACAGTATCCCATTTTCATCTATCCATTCCTATATTTTGCTCTTAACTAATTTCTCCAAAACCTTGACAACGACTGCTGATATGCTAATCATTCGGTAATTTGCAACAGCAGTCTTGGAGTCTCCTTTATGCAATGAAACTATTTTCCCCTCTTTCCATCTGCTCGGGACTAACTCATAGCTGAGACTTAAATTAAACAATATGGTCAAGGGCACTGAAAATTCCTTTGCTGCTTCACATAAGACTCGAGCTGGTATACCATTGAATCCCACAGATGTATTCACATTATGGTTCTGTAAAATACTATTCACCTCAATTCTTGTATAAGCCATTGGTTCCCTCATTCCTGCAATATCACAGCCTGGATGATATACTCTTGCAAAGTATTCGCTTAGTAATTCTAATATTTCAATTGATCCAGTTACCTCCCTACCATCGACATTCCTTAAAATCATTCTTTTTATTTGCAGCATATCGAAAGAACTGTTTGGGATTCTCTTTAGCTTGCATTACTAATTTCCTTTCATAATCTGCTTTTGCTTTTCTTACCACAGTAGTTACCCTTCTGGCCTATGCTTTGTACTGTTCGTGTGCCTACAGGTCACCTTTCTTCTTAAATTACCTCCGCAATTGTAAAAATGAAACGTTTATAGGTCCAAATGGCCTGGGAGAGAGAAGAGGAGAGAGAGATTACCCAAATTCGCTGCAGCTGAACAATTCTTTATAATGTGTTCATAAACACATTTTTCAACAAACACCCAGGAAGAAGATGGACTCGACAATCACTGAATGGAGTAATTAAAATGTAGTCAATTTCATAAAAAATGAAATTGACTACATTTTAACAGACTGTAAAAGACTAGTACAAAATTTTGGTACAATAGGCAAAACATATTTCAACTTAGACTCTGACCACAGATTCTTCAGAACCATTATAAGAATAGACCACAAAAAAGAACAACATATCAGGGCAACCTCAAAAAAACAACCCAAATAGACTACAACAAGTTCAGGAAGTACATAGAAGAGACTGAATGAACTATTAAGAACTGCTACATAAATGATGACTATATTGAATTTAGTAATAAATTCAATGAGTGTAAGAAAAAATCATAAATTCCTGTGAAACAAAAGAAAAGAGAATGACTCTCACCTCAAACCATAGCACTACTGAAAAAGAGAAAAGAACTAAAGAAATCCGAAGAAAATTTTCTAGAATACGAAATTATCTGTAAGTTACTAAGGAAAAGAATTCCAGAAGACTACAAAAGCTTTCAGGATTCAAAAACTAACCAAACCAGAACAGGAAAAAATCAGTCTGAAAAAAAAAATAATAAATAAATAAATAATAATAATAATAATAATAAAATTAAAAATAGAGAAGGACTTAAATTTTAAACAGTCAATCCCATATGCTCTACAGGATCAAAATGGAGAAAAACATACTAACAGAAAAAAAACAGAAGAAATAGAACATGCCCTTAAGAAAATGAACATAGGTAGAGCCTCAGGACTTGATCATCTTAAGGCCAAAGAAATCCAACAAAGTGGACCAACGAAACATCACTCCCATCTCAGTATCTCCTTGCAGATATGTATAATGTTATGCATTAAGGGAAGGGCCACTACCCAGACTAGTTTCAACCTTTATTGAGGTCTCTTCAGTTGGGAGCCAGGCCCAAGTGGAGATACCAAGCAGAAGCATTAGCGAGGTCATCTCTAAGTATAGGAGTTGCCAAACGGTGTGCCACCTTTTTATTAAATTACTCTGGATTTAGAGAAAGATGTTGAAAGTTTATTTTTCACTTGGTTAGACTATATTAAATTTAGTTTAATCCTTTATCCAAGTGTGAGCAAACAAAGTTTGTGCCTGAAAGTATCTTCAGGAATGGGGTAAGGTGGTACAACACCGGGCAACTCGTTGCAAAGGTGGATCAAGTTAACATCACTCCCATCTCAGTATCTCCCATAATGCAAAACACATCTCTTTGCGGATATGTATAATGTTATGCATTAAGGATACTGAGATGGGAGTGATGTCAGCTTGCTCCACCTTTGCAATGAGTCGCCTGGTGTTGTACCACCTTACCCCAGTCCTGAAGATACTTTCAGGTGCAAACTTTGTTTGCTCACACTTGGATAAAGGATTAAACTAAATTTAATAAAGTGGACCAACTATATTCAAAGCCTTGTCTACCAGATTCACGTGGTACTTCAAAGAAAAAAAGATTCCAGAGGAATGGAAGACTTCAAAAACCATACTTCTGTTCAAAAAAGGGAACAAGGAAGACAAATTATCTTCCAGTCTATCTACTCTGTCACATATTTAAAATCATGAACAGAGTAATACTGAACAGAATCCAAAACACACTCAAAAACAACTGCAGTAGAGAGCAGGCAGGATTCAGAAGAATCCAAACTCCACAATAGATAATATCCAGGTCATTTTGCAATTAACAGGAAAAAGAAATGGAGAGAATTCCAAATCCCTCTATGTTTATCCCCAGTTGGAGAGAGTGACCATATGGATTTTACATGGAAGATGAATAGACATGCAGGAGTATCAAAGAGAAAGGAATGTATGTGGAATTATAAGGCAGATGATTATAATAGTTTTGGATATCAACTTGGGGCAGTTCCATAGAGGGAGGAATTGGAAGAGCAAGATATCATTAGTGCTTGGGAAATTGTGAAGGAATATTTGTTAGCAGCATTAGTAAGCTGTATTCCACGAGTGAAGAAGAGGACACAATTTGGTGTAAAGTGGATGACAAACAATATCGCACAGAAACTGCAGGTGAAAAAGAGATTATAGAAGAGATATAAGGAGATGGGTGGAGAGCAGATGCATGAAGAATATAAGATTTAGGCCTGAACAAGGCCAGGAGAGTGACTAGTATGGTGAGGAAGGCAAAACTGGAATATGAGAAAAGATAGGCACTAAGATCCAAAGAAAATCCTAAGGAATTTTTTAGCTGTGGTCAGTAAGAAGAGAAATGATCGTGGATGAATGACACTTGGATAAAAATGGGAATAGAGTGACTGATGCAGAGGACATAGGAGTTGTTCAATGAACACTTTATTGGAGTATTTCATCCTGGAGAAATAGATTTTAATACTAGAGGGATAGGACAGGTTTTAGAGAAAATGTTGGAAGTTTATTTTGCACTTGTTTAGACTATAATAAATTTAGTTTAATCCTTTATCCAAGTGTAAGCAAACAAAGTTTGCACCTGAAAATATCTTCAGGACTAAAGTAAGGTGGTACATCCTTTGGCAACTCGTAGCAAAGGTGGACCAACCTCTCGTCACTCCTTGTCTCAGTATCTCCCATAATGCAAAGCACATTTGCTTACCGACATGTATACTGCTATGCATTAAAGGAAGGGCCACTACCCAGACTAGTTTCAACCTTTATTGAGGTCTCTTCAGTTGGGAGCCAGGCCCAAAGTAGCGATACTAAGGCAGAAGCAATGGAGAGGTCATATTTACCTATACGAGTTGCCAACCAATGTACTACCACCTTATTATTAAATTACTCTGGATTTAGAGAAAGATGTTGGAAGTTTATTTTGCACTTGGTTAGACTATAATAAATTTAGTTTAATCCTTTATCCAAGTGTAAGCAAACAAAGTTTGCGCCTCAAAATATCTTCAGGACTAAGGTAGTGGCCCTTCCCTTAATGCATAGGCAGTGTTAAATATTTTATTTATATTTTTATACTTAAAGTGTTGATGCTTGATTAAATCCTTTCTTATTCATAACCTTATTCAATTAAATCCTACCGGCTGTTCTATTGTTATGTCGTTACTTTCTCTATATTTTCTGATTTATCACTTCCTATTCTATCTTTCTATTGCTATTTTACTTCGTCAGATATCTGGCCTAATATGCTTACATCTAGGATTGTTTCCTCTTCGGATACTGGCGAATTTATATTTTGCTGCACCAGCCAGTATCCTATAGCAGAAAAGGATCCTTGCTCAGGGAGACAATACTAGATTCTGAGGCTTTCTTACTCGATATCTTACTTTAACACTGCCGTATAGATTCAGATTATTGCAGTCGTGACCTAAATCTATAATTATATACACTTCCTAATTCCTTCCCGCCAAAATAGGTTCTATTTTTATAAGTGGTAGTTTGGAATCGTAATCAGGCATGACTCAGGTTTAGGTAAATATGACATGTTTATTGGAATATCTAAACAGAATACACAAAAAATTCATACACTTAATTTGACTCAATACTAAATGAAAAGACTCGAGTTAAGAGGTTAACATGCTCTAAATTAAATCAAAGGTTAAGAAACATCGTAAAGCATGCGAAACACAATAACTGCATACTGGGATAGTTAGCAAATGATATGAAGTTAAACTAAAATTCCTGTCTGTAATGGTATTCATAAGATAATATAAACAAACATTCTAATGTTACTCAGTTACTAAAATCCACAATTCTGATCTCATTAAGTTAATCCTATCACATTCAATTGTTAAATTGTGAATGAAACTATGTTGTGTAATTTATTTTTTTCATTCACATTTAACATTGCTTATTATATATTAATCATGATTTGTATAAAAATTATTTATTGTTCCTTAATTAAGGATTACTATTTAAATATTTATTCTAAACTTAACCTACTATTAATTTATTAAATAATAATATGTCTAGAATTTATGATAACTAAAATATATATAAAGTAACGAAAAGTGTTATTATAAATAATTGTATACGTAATGAAAAAGCTGATTAAGTAGCTCAAATATTCTGTTTATTCTTATTTGTAAAAATTTAACGTTATGTAATCACTTATGTAGTAGTAGAGCGTTGTATTACATTAGCGAAATGTTTGCGTTCATTGGTTGTCATGGAGACGCATGAAATAAACAAGCACGAGTCGAAGAGTGCGTGACCAGGGGAACAAAAAGGAGAAAAAAAAAGAGGCAATAAGAATTTTTAATGAGAGAAAAAGGAGAGAGTTTTGCGGAGCCTGAAGGAAGATAGGATACAAGCAAAGAAGTGAAAGAAAATTATAAATTCTTTAGGGCAGAAATTCATGAGAATAGTGTTTGGAAGAGAGCAAAAACGTAGTGAATCATATACTCAGCTGCAAGTAAAATCAGCTGTTGTTATAGAGAAAAATTTAGTGTCGTAATCGGATAAATAAAGAACTGGACATTCAATGGGAAATTCTGATTAGTTCCAGTTAGTCTAGGATTATGTCTTAATTCTATGTTGCCCTGAGAAGAATTATAATGAATTTAACTAGTTGGAGAAAAGTAAACAAGGAAAGATATCAGTACCTTATTGCTGTTGTTTAGAGTAGTGAAGTGCGATTAACAGTAGTTCAGCTAAAGTGTTGGAGAATTTTATTTAATGTGTTCCACTAGCTTAAATAAGTTAATTCATAAGTGCGCTCACAATAAATTGATGTTTTGAAGATTGTATCTGGTAAGAGTAGTAATACATGTTTGTTTATTCTAACATTAACTATAACGTATCTTCGAAGTTCAAGGTCCGAAATAAGATTGCTTGGAATATTGTCTACCTTGATTAGTGCCTGCTGTGAATTTAAGCATTAAGTACAACTGATAGATATGTGCAGACTGATAAAATGAGAAGTTTTGTTTTATTAACTTGAGTTAAGAAAACTTGTAATTTTGAAGCTGTGAATTGTATGTTAAAGTTTAGAACGTTGAATTGGAATGAGTGACTTAGCAAGATGTATTAAGTTATTTGTATTGTTTCATTTAAAAGTAGAAGTCTTGTATTTGTTATATATCATATATTAAATGTTTTATTTTGTTAATCTAAATATTGTGTTTGCCTGAATTCCCTTTTATTGCACCGTTCATAAAAAATTCGAATCTTGCGAGTGCCCCAAGTAGAATAGTAAATAATTCGGCCTAAGTGAGAAGACTGCTAACTTAATTAAGAATTGATCCTACTGTTTTATATAGACTGATCTAAAAATAGGGTGGCGCAGTATAATTATAAATTTCCCTACTTTTGGATCGGTGATCAATTTGCAATTAGTTGTTTTATTAATAAGAGTGACTTGAAACAAGATGGCAGATTAGAACACAACATGAAAATAGAATGTCACGACACAATTACTAAAGATCTTTTCCAAACAATTCTTACTCTCTCAAAGGAGGTTAACTTTCTAATTAGAGACTGTCCACAGAGTTCTTTAGAATACTGTTCTTAATTTCACATTCGTAAACAATCTTCTCTCTTCTAATGAATTTTATACACAAAATAGAGTAATTTCACCTTACCAAACTTTTTCCGTGTCTTTCAGCACCACGTGCACATCTGGTTACTTCTTGTCTATTGGCTGTCCATACGGTAACGTAGGGGTTACACTATCTTCATTATTTCTGCTGAAAACGGACTTAAATCTTTGCGTTTCAGGAACAACTCAATGGGACTTCTCAGCGATGGCTTGATTCTGCTAGGACTCAAAATTTTTACCTTCAGTTCTGCATAGAATCCTTCTCCATTTTCAAGAAAGCCTGCTGTCTGACATCTTATCTTAGCACAGACGCTTCATCCCCCCTTTTATGCGAACTCCTGCTAACTTCCGAGCCACCAAACAGGAAAACGATACAACAAGAGAGATCTCCGATATGGCACTCGTCCCCTTATATTCCTCCTTAGAGCACCCTCTTTTTCCTCAGTCCCCTTTGCACACGACCCATATCTTTTCACCCCTTGGGTTCATCCCTTGCTTTTTCCCGACGCTGTTATGCTCTTGTATTCCCAGAATTCGTGTCAATGTACGTTCCGCTTAAGCAACTGCCGCCAGCGTTACACTGTACACGTGTAGTTTTATACCTTCCAAGAATTATTATTTAGTAACTATTTGATGACTCACAGTTAATTTTACACAGCTTAAGTGAGGCTTAAATTAAGTCAGATTATCCCTCTTATAAAACATACTCTAATAAAATCTTAATATGACCACAATAGATTAAATATATTGTACATGAAATAAGGAATGCAAATTTTACACATAAAGTGAAGAAGTTTCACTTTTATTTTTAGCTGATGAGCAGGTATTTCTCTTTTTTTGTAAGTTTAATATGTTGGATTCTGAATGAATGATTTCTTTGCAAGATTCCTTCATTCAGGATCTAACAGCAGTATACATGTCTGCAAGGAGATGTGCTTTGCATTATGGGAGATACTAAGACAAGGAGTGATGAGAGCTTGGTCCACCTTTGCTACGAGTTGCCAAGGGATGTACCACCTTACCTCAGTCCTGAAGATATTTTCAGGCGCAAACTTTGTTTGCTTACACTTGGATAGGGAGCAATAGGGACATCAGCACATGTGCTAAAAGAGTGTTCAGCTGAACTGGCTATTCCTTTGACCAGGCTGTTTAATATGGGTCTCGAAACAGGGAAGATTCTGTTGGAATGATAAGGATGTATGATAATTTCATTGCACAAGGGTGATGCAAAAACCGATGTATCCAACTGTCAACCAATTAATATCTCAGAGTGGTGGTGACGATTTTGGAAAAATTGGTGGCTTGCATTCAGAAATGAGTGAACAGTGAATCTACTTTGCAGTGAGGCAACTTGGGTTTACTAAGGGAAGGTCATCTTTTAGCAACTTGCTCACGTTCTATAACAATGTTACCATTGAACTAGACAACTGGAATGAATACACCATGATACTTTTGGATTTTGCTAATGCTTTTGACAGAATACAGCATCGTAGACTGTTGCATAAATTGGAGAATATGGATTTGGATTATAAAATATTAGCGTGGATAAGAGGATGGCTGACTGACAGATATCAAAAAGTAGTCTACGGGAAATATGAGTCCGCACATAAACATGGTGTACCACAAGGATCAGTGCTTGGTCCACTGTTATTTAATCTGTGCATTAATGATATTGCGAAGGATTTAACAAGCAACATACGGCTATTTGCTGATGATGCAAAGATAGGTAGGGTAATCAGGAATGCTGCTGATATGCAGTACTTGCAGAATAATTTGAATAGGCTGGAATTGTGTGCATGAGAAAATGGATATCAGTAAATGTAAAGTTGCTCACTTTGGCGTGATTAAGTGTCCAATGTTGTATTATATTGGTGGGACTATACTAGAAGAAACTGATCAGGCTAGGGATCTTGGAGTGTTAGTAGATAGGAAGTTGAAGTTCAGGAGCCATGTAGCAAAGATTGTAAATACAACTCAAAAGATAGCTGAAACGAACATTCACATGTAAAGATAAGGATGTCATTTTGCCTCTTTAGAAGGCATTTATAAGACCTCACTTGGACTATTGTGCACAGGTCTGTTCTACTGGTTTCCATTGTGATTCTGATATAGTGGAGAGAGAGAGAGAGTGCAAAGGAGAGTGTTAAAAAATGATATTAGGATTGTGGAATACTGATTATGAAGACAGATTGAGAATTTGTAGATTGTAGACACTAGCAAACAGAAGAAAGAGGGATGATATGATTGAGACTTACAAACTTCTGAAATGGTCATACGCGATTTCAATTGATGGAATTTTTCAATTTATGGAGGGTGGTGAAAGGACAAGAGAGCATCATTTTCAGGACTGGGGAAACTCGTGGTAAAGGGGGAATAAGTTCTGATCACTTGCCTTAGTATTCCCATAATGCAAAGCACATCTCCTTGCAGACATGTATAATGTTATGCATTAAAGGGAAGGGCCACTACCCAGACCAGTTTCGAACTTTATTGAGGTCTCACCAGTGGGAGCCAGACCCAGTGGTAGTGATACTAAGGTGGAAGTAATGCAGAAGTCATATCACCATATACCAGTTGCCAAAAGGTGTCAACACCTTATTATTAAAATTCTCTGGATTAGAGATAGTTGATGGAAGTTTTTTTCACTTGGCTATGCTGCCAATTATATATTTGGTTTAATCCTTTATCCAAGTGTAAGTAAACAAAGTTTGCGCCTGAAATATTTTCAGGACTGGGGCAAACATAGGCAAGTGAACATAGTGGTAACATAGCCAAGTGGAAAAAACTTCCATCAACAACAGAGCATCCTTGGAAGCTAAGAGTGAATGCCACTAAGAAGGTGGTGGGTGCTAGATTTTTCTTTCATAGGGTGGTTCGTGATTGGAATGGATTGCCATTGAATGTTGGGAGTGCAAGCAGCGTGAATGAATTCATGAATAAGTATGATAGCTGGCTCGTGTAGTATGTGGCCACCCTCAATGTTGGTAAAATGGATGGGCAAATGTTTTTTTATTGGATGAAGTTGTGGTGTTTGGGTTATTTTGGGGAGAAAACATGTTTTTTATTATAGATTTTTTTACATACACAGTGACGCTAACATTCGTTTGGTTTTCTTTCATGGTAGAATTGGTACTGGAAACTTATAGAATGGGACATACTGAAGTGAAAGACTCCTGCACATAACTCCCACACAAGGAGTGCCCAGACTTCAAGTGTGGCCTCGACAGTGTTGGGAAGCCCCCCAGACGTGTTGCCATTGGGTTCAGTCCCCTATGTTATCTGGTTGCTAGCCTGCAGAATTTGCTTTACTACTGTACCCTCAAATTGAGGAGGTGCTAGCTTCCTGATTTACTAATAATAGTGTGTTGAGCATGTCCTGCGAGGATATCATTTGCAGTGCATGTGGACAGGAGAGCAGAAAAAAGCCCTACTCTGTAGATGAAACATGGCAGTAGTTATTTTACACCTTCAATAAGCTGAATGGTAGTATTTCACTGGGAAGTGAAAGACATTTACTAACTAGAGGTCTTGTTGGCACTTTTTCCATTTTAAGGAAGATGTACTTATAAGACATAAAACAAGTTGCTCAAAATAAATAGTGATCTGAGAGATGGAAATTAGAATAAATGCTGAGATATTAAATTAAATAATTCATTTATATTTTCATACATACTTGGTTTTAACATAGAATAACACAAGAACTAAATGTGAATAAGTGAGATACTTATTCACATTTAGTGAATAAATACCCGGAATTTACTTGTTATTCATATTAAAGATGTATAATTACATCTTTAATATGAATAAAGCAGTCACATTTGCAGTATCTACAGGAAGCTTTACTAAGAAAAAACAAGAAGCTCTGAAGACTTTTTATATATATTATAGAAACCTATAACCCTAGATTTTAACAGCTGGCTACATATAATTATATAATAGTGTTATAGTAAAATGTGATATCCTGTAATAAAATTATATTTAATTTTTTCTTTTTTAGAATCACTGAGAACTGAGTTCATGCGTGCTGGGATTCATAATGACCTTGCTACTAGAATGGATCAAAGTGATACTAAGTTGTCTGCAGAAGTGCTAAATACCTTACAAATGCTGAAACTTTAGTCATATTTGGAAGAGGAGTCAGGGGGGGGGTTGTAAGCAAAATGATGAGAGCATTTTGAAAATAGAAAAGCAGATTACTGTTATGATTTAAAAAAAAATAAAGTGTCTACTGTTATTCTGAACAATGTATGAATCAGTTTTAAATGCAGATTAAATACCATAGTGATGCAGTGGAGGTAAAATATATGGAAGCACTACGCATCTTCAGGTTTACTAACATTCCATGAACACTCTGTAGTAGATTTTTTTTAAAATAAATTATTGTGCCACTAGATAGGTATTAGATTTTCACTTTTGTAGGTAATGTAGCTTTCTGAAGCACCATCTTTTTTCTAGTAGTAGATAGAAAAGTAGTCTGTAGTAGAAGTAAATACTGTGAAAAAAACCAGTAACTATTTTGTCATTTTAATAATGATTATAATATTTATGATGTTTTATATATATTCTACTGCTCATATATAAAAACTATACAAGTTTAAAATTGCATAATTGTAAGTTTCATTATTAACTACTTTGTTTCTTGCCATTTATTTGGTTCTGTTTATAACAAGAAAGTGAAGCTTATAAATGAATGAAGGTAGAATCAAAGTTTAATTTCAATGCATATTACTGTAATAATTGTCAGGTAAATTTGTGGACAGTTTCATATGTCCACAAATTTTCATCCTATCACAATACCTCTTTCAAGCTCTGTCAATTCCCTTTTCGCAGTCATTTCCCCCTTACACAACTGCACTGACTTGGGAGCATCATATTACTCCAATTTATACTGGCTAGAAACACTGGACTCATTACATGGTATGATGCATGTTGCCCATGGGGGAGTGTCGGTTAGCTTCTTTCCAAGCAGTATATCTGCATATATATCCTTGTGTAAAATTCAAAACATAGGCAATATTTTGTGTATTTTTTTTTCAAATATATTTAAGGAAAACTGCTGCTCTATATCCTTTTGTACATATGTGTCAAAATGTGATAGCTTGTACTACTAGTTGGCTGCATTCATAAATATGTTTATGAAAAAGTGTGAACATATCATAGTAATTTTTTCATTGTTCATTATTATTATTATCATCTTCCATGCAGTCCAGAATCTCATCATTTAAGATCCATTCTCTTACTTGTACATATCATATTTTCCATCACATGTGGTATGCTTATTTCATATAAAGAATCACAGTAAGTTGATTTGTATCTTAAAATGGACTAACATTTGGTCATGTAAATACTTTCTGAGTGTTTACATGATGATTATTGGTGATTATCCCTCTTTTGACACTGCATCATGTTTGTCTCTGTGAAAAGGCAAGTATGATGAAATATATATTGTAAAATGAATGAACTTTGGTTTGGTATGTTATATCGATATATAGGTTAAACAATACAGTGATGGCATCGATAGACTCAGCAGATACAAATAGCAGATTAAGATATAGATATCACACCACAAGAATAATTAATTCTAATGCTGCCTACAATAAGAATTAGTTCTTTCCTATTGTGTTGACATCTTAAATCTTATTTACCCTGTTTTTATGTAACTGTGTCCATGATTATATTGATAACCACATACTGTTCATCCTATTATTTGTTTTCTCTAACTCTCATATGTTTACCATTGCAGTAATTTTTTTCTTCTAAAATTTGGTGTCTTATTCACTATGAAAAAAGCTACTTAACAACATTATTACATTGCCTTAAATAAATTCAGACCTAGCATACAGATCCACTCATTCAGTTACACCATCCTGTTAAACATTTAAGCTAGTTAAACAAATGGATTTTAATTCCAGAAATAATTTCAAATGTAATTTCTTCAGATTGTTAAAAGATCACACCACTAAACTGGTTGAACATTATTTATAAAATATTTTCTTTATCATGACTATAACCATACATTAATTCAAACTAGAAAAGGTAGGTTCTGTATATCTTTATATACTACATAAAAATAGATACTGTTTTATATATATATACTGTGTGTGTGTGTGTGTGTGTGTACTGTATATATTTATAAACAGTCAGTAGTGTATGTAGGAGTTTTCTATAGGGCAAACATGCTTTCATTTTTTAAGTTGAAGGATGATTTT
This sequence comes from Typopeltis vanoorti, assembly GCF_054136105.1. NCBI lineage: Eukaryota > Metazoa > Arthropoda > Arachnida > Uropygi > Thelyphonidae > Typopeltis > Typopeltis vanoorti. The sequence goes on from NC_143567.1 coordinate 89,542,911, forward strand.
TTTTTCAAATTAACTTTTTTGCACTTCTAGTCACCAATATACACTCATCAAATCACAGAAATTCTGTAATGCATTGATAAAATTTGCCAAAATGATGGTAATAAATCTTTATTTTAGTATATTGATCTTTTGAGCAAAAAAGTATATATGTATAGGGGATTTGAACATTCTGTAAGCAAAAGTTCAGACTCCCACCCCCCCTTTCCTGTATGCATCTCTTTTAATATTTTTCTTCTATACTTTAATATCAGATGTCACTCAAGTTAGCTATTGTAATTATTTTAAAATATCTTAATTAGTGTTCAGCTTGATAGCTGTATTATAAATTTGTGCATAGTATTCTACTTCCTCAACTAAAACTTTTGATATTTTTTCAGATATGCCAGTAAATAATTATTTTGTTATTTAGTTGATGTTAAATATTTATTATATACTTAAACTTTATACAGTAAATCATTAAATAGCCTTTTCCTTTTTTATGTGATAATCTTTTTAAATAAATTTTTAAAACAAATTTTGTATGATAATATACAGTTTAAACTAATAAATGTTGTTACTTAAATCGTTAACCTCACATGTTTTATGAAACTGCTTACCTTATAAACTTGTTTGACATCTAGTCATGTCATGATATTAATGTGAAAGTATGTTGTTCCTTTTTTTTTGTGTGGGGATGGAGTGGAGAACTTGTAAAACTTATTAATGTCACTGTTTATAATTAAAAGTATAACTTATTTTATGATATGAGATATGTTTGTTAGGGTACCATTCAAGAGATAGCAAACTTTACTTACTGAAAAGCAGGTTTGGCTTTGCAGCATGCAAAAAAGAAGTAGGGATAGATAGCTGCCTCCTCATCTCAGAATATTCTATTCTTCTAATTGCACAGAATCCATAAAGATATAGTAAACATTACTTCTGTCCTTTCCCACTTGACTAGTTTAATTAAAACTTACTCAACTTGTTATTTTCAATGTAATATTAAGTTTTAGTTAATGATTCTTTAATTGAGTACATATGGTTCTTTTAATATATCATTTGAGTGAATATTTTAAAATAATTAAAAATCAAATGTACAAGAATTTTTGTTAGCATCCTTTTAAGGAAAGTTGTAATCCAGGATTAAAGATAAAATTAAGGCATTATTCTATATGAGGTAAGAAAATGTTTCAAAATTGTTAATTAGAATATTTTTTATTATATATGTTATTTGTTGTGGCTAGGTATAGTGAAATTCTAACTGGAATCACTAAAATTAAATTTACTTTTTTTGTTTTATGCACTCTGTACCTCCTAGGGTTTCTAAAAACACCATTCAGATCAGAAACTGGATACATCATAATTAACTGCATGCTACTAAAGAATGTATGAGAGAGAGAATCAGTGGTCAGCAAATAATCAACTGACTATTTGCTGACCATTTATTATATGTAACCTAGTAGTAATAATAATCCTTTACATTCAAAATAAAAACAAGACTGAAAATGACTTTCCTTAGAGTAAGCCTATTTGTATTTAGAAGATTCAAACCTTGTCCATTATATGCTGTTAAAAAATTAAAACACTGGCAAGTGAAATCTAAAATGAATATGCTTGAAGAAAAAAAAAGCATTTGTACAATATTATATGTAACTTATTACATGTAGCAATATCGTACGACCTTTTGAAATTATTACTGTTACCTTGTCATCAAAATGCAGTGCAATTCATTAAAATTCTTCAGTATTCAATAGCAAAGGCATCATACCAGTAATCAGATGTATCATGCATGTGCATGATTTTGATAATTTTGGTAATATGAAATTGATGAGTTTCATCTCCATTAGAAATTTCATTTGTTTGTAAATGCTTAAAATTTTAAGTGCTTTTAACATTATTAACTAAATGAGGTGCACACATACATGTATCTGTTTAATTTCAGTATAAACAGAAAATTTTGATTGATACACACACACACACATAACAGTTACACACAAAAAAAAAAAAAAAGAATAATAATTAATAAGCTCTCCCTTTTAAGCATTTACCAAGTCATTCAGATGTTATAATTGTAAAAGTTATGAGGATTTTTGTGATTATGAAATCGCTGCAAGCCTACATCTGTGAATAAATAATATTAAATTTAAAAAAAAATAGCACCAGGCAACCAAAAACCTGATATACATTTAAAAGTCAAGAGCAAAAATAATGATTTGAAGTGCTTTTCAGATTATTATGTAAAACAAAAAATAATTAATGAATATTATATAACCTGTTTACTTCTATCCCACTCTCTCTCTGCCTCTGTGTGTGTGTGTGTGTGTGTGTGTGTGTGTGCATGTGTGCGTGCGCATGCGTGCTCATACATGCATATGTTGGTGAGAGTGAGATATATTTTATGTTAATCCTTGTTATTTGCCAATATTGTTATGATGATGATAATCTTCATATAATGTTGCAATATTATTAACTACGGATATGATTTCTGGAACGTGAAAGATTTAATATTCATTAAATCCTTCATTTCAAAGTGATTGCAGTTTCAAAAATAGCCTTAGATAACTGTTATTTATCCACAAATATGTAATATAATGCATCTTGATGAATGTAAAGTTAAAAACTAGTATTCTTTATTATATAAATATCTTTAAAAAAACATAGATATGCAGATTAGAAAATTTATATTTTTAAAAATTTACATTTTCTACTCATAATGTGCAAGCATAACAGTTTCATTCATAACATTTTCATTTCATGGCATACTAAGCCCAACTTTAAAAACATATCTATAAAGTCAGAAACTGATGCTTACTGTGTAAGCTGGATCACTAATTTATAAGTGCTTTTTAAAAAAATATAAATAACATAGAGAGTATATGACTTACAATAAACTGAGTTCTGGTTGACTTTTCAAAGTAGTGTTACTTTTAGAGCAGTTGAATTCTTAAATTAGCATAGTTCCTACACTATATATATATATATATATATAATAAGTAGTAAATCCCAAAATTAAAATCTGTTATGCCACTGGCTGGTGATATATATATATATATATTCATATTTTTGTGTGCATGCATGTACTCAGTTTGAAGCTTGTGTATACTATTTGTATTTGTGTATTGCTAAAAATAACTTTCCTAATGTTTGCAATTGGTCCTGAGTAGTGCAAAATTAGCTTTAAAAAAATGTGTTGATAAATAAATTTGTCAAGCTAAAAGAAATTTGTTGTTAAACTATAAAATATAGCACTAGTTATGAATGAAAATTCTTAACTTTGTTGATTGTTATTTATCGGAATTTTTACACTAAATATCTAGTCATTTATTTATTTCTGTTATTTATTATATCATTTGTATTTTTAAAAGTTGATAAGTTATATGTGACTCGGAAAATTTAGAAGGTTTTTTTGTACAGTTTGTCAATTTAATATTACGCTACGAAATAAAACATTTTTATTCAACTTTTTTTTTGTGTGTTTGTGTGTGTTTGTTTATTGTTAGACACTTCATGCTTTATTGACATTTTTTAATGTGAATCCAACCTAAGAAATGCTATAAAGCTAAGGATAAGGCAGTCATTTTCTAGAGATCAAACATGGAATTTTATCTGGCCTATGATAAGCAGGGCTACTCACTCGAGTAACAAAATTTGTCTACTACATTATAGCTTTTATTACTTTGTATTATTTATTGAGCTGAAATGCATTATACTGAATATCAGTTACTACCATTATCAACTGATAAAATAGAAATTGTTAAAAAATCAAAATTAATCTACAAATGAGCCTTAAGACTTCATGAGGTTCAATAGTCCTAATATTTAAATGTAATTAATATTGTTTCTGTGGGGTTTGAAAAGTAAACTAGGTTCAAAATCCCATAGTATTTTTATTCCAGTGCTACTCTCATGCATAAGTAACAAAGTTTATTGATTGTGTAGTTGACTTTTTTTTTTCTTGTAAAACAGTGACACTATAGACTATGTGGAAATTGCTTTACCATATTACCATATGTACGTCTTGCATTTTCATACATATGTCCTGATGAGTGCATTTTCATACATATGTCCTGATGAGTGCATTTTCACAACATTTATATGGCATGTTAGTTGCAACTTTTTTGATAGAATTTTATTTGTAAACATTTGTGAACTGTCTTAATGATATCAAAAATCATCATCAGTTTCCTGATATGTACCCTCAAGGGTTGTTCAGACTACTATGACAACATTACATGATTCAGTTTACATTATAACTATAGAATCACACTTATGCCACAATTAGTAATTTTTTTTCATTCATCATCAGGACAATTATCAAACAACAATAGAAATTGAATTTAAAAAAAAACAGTAGCATACATGCTTAAATTGGAATTTCTCTCTTTCTATGTATACAGTCACATGTTCATGGATTAAACCTAATATAACAGGAAAATTTATTTAATACAATTGAGGATAACAATTTCCCAAACTTTCGGAATAGTGAGGACAATCGTTCTGAATAAGATTAGGTGTATGAAGTAAGGCTTCAGCACTTTCTTTATATAAACACTTTTGTTTATATATGGATCTATGTAGCTGCTTAGCATTTTGCCATTGGGTCCTGTGGTTAGCGTTTTCGATTCCATGTTGTGCAAAGCCAAATTTGTGAAGCTTGATAAGATGGATGTAATCTTGATGTTCAGAGATACGTTTATAGATCTTGATCTTCCTGTTTGTCCATAGTAAGACAAGTTACATGAACATGGTATTTTATATATACACCAAGTAGCAAGTTGTGAATTTGGTTGATGGGCTTATAGGTAGCAATGAGTTGATATTTTTTCAACCCACATGCATTTTTGACATGCCTATATTAATCATCTAATCAACATTATTAGTTCATTGGATTAGTCACTCCATATACTGTAGTTAATTACTGAGCTATCAAATGCATAAAGCCACTGTTTATTATTGATTATTTATATTTATCAAACAAAACTTTTTCCCTCTTTCCATAAGTTTTTTTAATTATGCATTATGCCCATCATAAATGCAAACATACATGTCTAGTATTTATAGGATCACATGTTATTCGCTCTGCCCAGCGACTGATAGGACACACTCATATATCACAAATGTAAATTATTGTTAATTCATGCTTGTAATGAAAGTATTTCTATCCACATCTGTTGTTTCCTTCCCTTATATTTGCCATTTTCCCATGGCTCATTGATGGTTCACATATTTACACATTTTGGTAATTTAAATATGCCAAATATATATAACCAAATTATCCAGTATTCTCGTTAATTATTGTTTTCTAATATATCTTAAAACAAACTCATTCAGGTTGGCATGGTTAGCGTATCCGCTCTACAGCCAAAACGCTGCGGGTTCGAATCCCACTGTGGGCATGGATGTTTGTGATTGTCTGTGAAAATAATAGTGTTGGTGTAGATGATAGTAATTGCAGTTGGTGCATTGATGGAGACAGAGAGTTGCAGAGTAGATGTCCTCCCTCGATGAGTCTTTGGACTCCCTGTAGGTGTTATGTAATAATAATAACGATGATGATATCACTGGATCACAAAGAACAGGTTTTAAAAAAATTTTAAATCATTTCCCCTGCAGATTTCATTACAATCGAAGAACCTATCATGATATGTGCCACATCTGCCGATACGGAAGCATGAAATTATAGTGGTATATAGTGTTTTCTCTCCCCCCAACAGAAGGTCAGGATGGCAGTAAAAGACTTCTGATCAGCCCAGTATGAATATGTTAAATAATTAAGGTTCGTCAAGATCTGTTATCCATTCCCAAGTTGTTTCGTGTGAATGGATGGACAAAGTTAATAGATGCTATTTGCTTGTGGACATGCATAAAAATAGTCAAAATACTGCATCTTAAATAATGAAGATAAAGCTACATTTTAAATAGTACTGCTTGATATTTTAACAAGTATGACCCTGAAATTGATATATATTTTATTAGGTACAAGTTCAATGTTCGTTTAAATGTTCTAGCATACTAAAATTATATGGAATGAGCAGAATTAAAGATTTAGCAGATTTCAAAAGAAAATTTATTATTATTATTATTGTTCCGGGAAACTCCAAGGAGTCGACAGACTCATCGAGGGAGGCCCTAACATCGTGTCAAGAACAACTATTCAACATTCACACAGTATCTATCATACCTTGCCTTGAACTCATTCACGGTCGTAGCACCCACAACAGACTCTGGAAGCTTATTCCAGTCATTTACCACTCTCCAAGTAAAGAACCTAGCTCTAACACCCTTGTCAACCACGCTCTTGCCCAGCTTCCATGCATGGCCCCTAGTCCTCCCACCACCAGTCATATTTTCAAAAATATCTTCTGGATCAATCTTATAAAAACCCTTCAGTAATTTGAATGTCTCAATCATATCACCCCTCCTTTGCCTATCGTCCAATTTCTGCAACCCACAAATCTTCAACCTATTCTCATAAGGTTCATTCCACAGACCTGCTATCATTTTGGTCACTCGTCTCTGGACCCTCTCCACTTCCTCCCCATCACAAAGAAACCCTGGTGCCCATAACTGGGCACAGAAGTCCAGATGGGGTCTTATCAAGGCTCGATACAGAGGAACAACAACTTGTTCGTCTCTGCATGTTAAAGTATTTTTCAGAAGCCAAGTGATTTAGTGAGCTGTTTTAGTTACTTTTGCAATGTGCCCCCTAAACTTCAACTCCCTATCCACCAACACTCCCAAATCCCTGGCCTCATCAATCTCCTGGAGTATGGTTCCACCAATGCGATATACTGCTGCTATTCTTTTCACACCAAAGTGCATAACCTTACACTTTGCCACATTAAATTGACATCCATTTTTTCCTAGCCCAGTCCTCCAAACTATCCAAATCATCCTGTAAAATTTTGACATCCTGTGCACTCACAATTGCTCTACCCAACTTTGCATCATCAGCAAACAAGTGAACACTTCCTCTCAGATCCTTTCCAATATCATTGATGAACAAATTGAAAAGCAGTGGTCCAAGAACAGAGCCCTGTGGCACTCCACTAGTCACAAGACGTCTTTTAGACTCCACTCCTGAATAAACCACTCTTTGATATCTCTCCTTCAACCACCCTCCTATCCATCTCACCAACCCTATATCTATACCCATCTGCTCCAGTTTACTGATTAGGGTTCCATGTGGTATCCTATCAAAGGCCTTGGCAAGGTCCAGTAGTATCACTGTAAATCCATTACCCCTATCCAGTTCAGCCGTCACTGTGTTATAAAACATGAGCAAGTTACTGAGGCATGATCTACCCTTCACAAATTTTCATCTATCCAATCCTGTATTCTTTTCTCGACTAATTTCTGTAAGACCTTGACAATGATTCCTGATATGCTAATCGGTCGGTAATTTACAACAGCAGTCTTGGAACCACCTTTATGCAGTGGAACTATTTTCCCCTCTTTCCACCCGCTCGGGACTAACCCAGTTATATTGCTTATTAATTTTTATGACAGCAAATGTCATAAAACCAAATGTGCAGTGTTGATGAAAAAACTTTATTGGGTATTTTTAAAGTCATCATGACTCCAGCAATTCTTAATTTTGAAGTTATTTTAACTCATGTTAATAAAAGTGCTGCCAAAGTCCCCTATCAAAAATGTTGCTTTAAAGATTTGTGGGTTGCAGAAATTGGTTGATAGGTGGAAAAGGGGTTGTATGATTGAGACATTCAAATTACTGAAGGTTTTCTATAAGATTAATTCAGAGGATATTTTTGAGAACAGAACAGAACTGGTGGTGGGAGAACTAGGGACCACCCATGGAAACTGGGCAAGGGTGTTAGAGCTAGGTTTTTTACTTGGAAAGTAGTAAAGGAGTGTAATAAGCTGCATTGTGGGTGCCATGGCTGTGAATGAGTTCAAGGCAAAGTATGATAGATACTGTGTGAATGTTGAATAGTTGTTCTTGACATGATGTTTGGGGCCTCCCTCAATGAGTCCGAGGATTTCTTGAAGTTGCCCGTAATAATAATAATAAATAAAAAAAAGAAATGTTAGCATATCAAAATTATAGTTTATTATTAAGACCTTAATTTTAAAAATAACACAAGCCTGCATAGACCAGATATGAACTGATCTCAAAAGATTTAGCTGCATTTAGTAGAATAAATGCAAAAATAAATATACATTAAAGATTGTTGAAATAATATTTTATTTTTATTTGTGTTTTTTAGTAAGATAAAGAAAACTTGTGGAAGTTTACAACACGTTAGCAGTAGTTTCATTCTAGACCTAACAAGAAAAGTGATGGGGACACAGAATATGTATAAGTGGTTATATTATTGCTAAGTCAAAGTATTGTTTTCCGTTTGAATTTTTTTTTTACTGGCCTGGTTGGCTGAGTGGTTAGTATATCTGATCTCCAGTTAAAGAACTGCAGGTTCGAATCCTGCCGTGGACATGTTTGTCTGCGAAAATACTAATGGTGGTGGACAGTAGATGGCATTGACGTAGATCATGATGTTGGTGTAGTTGGTGGATTGAGTGGTGCAGACAGAGAGGTGTATTTTGTTGCATCCTACTTCTCAATCTATACTTTGGATCCGATATTTAGTTATTACGATGTTCTTAACTAGTTGATAGGTTGCAAGTTGATTTCTAATTCATATATAGAGAAAATTTATATTTATTGACTGCGCCACTCTATATTTAAATTAGTTCAAGAACTGGAAAAAAACCAACTCTCAACTATTTCTCCTTTATATGTTGTTATTAATATATACTCGCCGAGTATATTTTATGAATGGTGCAGTAAAAGAGATTCAAGCAAAATACAACTTTTGATTAACAAAAACAAACATTTAATTTTAGAATCACAAATTTTACACTTAAGATCAAATCACTAAATAAGTTATTATAAACACTTCAGCCTTTCTGATAATACTGTCATACAAACTCAGACAATGGTAAATCTGTTATCTGTAATACAGTCTTCTCACAGTTCCTTAAGTTCCAAATACAATAAAATTGCAGTAACACCTCTTCACAAGCAAACACTTTTAAATCTACACTTCAGCTAATCTCCGCAATAGTTACTGTTAATATAAGGAAATTCTAGGATGAAACTCACACATATCTCTGTATAGGATTAATGGTTGGAATATTCTTACCAATAATCTTCTTTCTTCATCTACTTATACGCAAACACTTTTTATAACTGTAAACATTTTAAACAATAAATGGCACTCATTAAAATAAATCTTCTAAGCAATAACTGAATTAATTAACGGTTACAATACACAATCAAACGTTCTTGCATGAAGTACTACTGATCACTCATGAATTAAGGTAACACACAATAATTCCTTAACTTGAAGTTTTATATGCACAGTTGTCCATTCCTCCGGCATTCAATTAATCCTTTAGGCACTATAATCCTAAACACAGCTATCATTAAACTTCAACTTTACAGCCTCTACTTATTCTCTAGTTACTCCGTGCTACGCTTCAAGATTCTGTGTGTCCTTGAAAGGTCGGCCCAAAATTAAATCTCAACTATAGTATCGCTAGTCATTCAGTAGTCACTCAGCTGTCTTCCGTAGCTATAATTGTTATTCTACAACTTATTAGCTAACCGCTTCTCGACTAGTAGACTTTAATTAGCTGCTTGAGTGACTCGCTGACTCACTATTATCGCACTCTGATTTACTGAATCAATCTCCTTTTTGATTCCCTCTCCGAATGCCGAAGTAGAATATCCTCTGATTCCAACCGAATGCCAATCTTCTGTTTTTTTTTTTTTAGCGTTCCTCACTAAAAAAAATTCATTCTTCCTGCCTAAATTGTTCTCGTGCTCTCTTTAACTAAAAATCCTTTCCAGTAAACTTTCAGCATTCTCCCTCACGCACTGTTCCAAACTCGCGCTCGCTCTCTTACATACGTCTCCATGACAACCAAACAAAATATAATAAAATTGAGCTATTGCATAACGTTAAACTTCTACAAACAGGAACAAAATAAGAATATTTACATTTCAATTAATACGCAGTTAAAATGTTGAATACAAATTCTTATATTAATATAGAAAAAAATAAAATAAACTTAATATTTTAATACAGAGTTTTATTACTATTAATACATATATCCTTGATTAAATAATTAAATAAAGTTAAAGGTAGTTATATGAATATTAAATTATAAACAAGTGATTTACATTAATTATTAATTACAAGTCTAGCCTTTGTGATGGAAGATCATGTTGGATTCTGAAGCAAATAATAATTACTTAAATCTCTATATATTCAGAATCCAACAAAGGCTTACTCTTTCTTTGAAAATTTTTTTCTTCAGGAAAAATTTTTCACACTAGACTCACGAGTGGAGAAAATTGACTCCTTATCTCCCTTCCGAGATTTTAAATAGCACTTAGTTTGAACATGATTAAATCTCTCATCACAGTCTATTTACCTCTCTGCATTTCTCCACTTGAGTTCTTTTTATCATAGGGAGAATTTTGATTGCTACACTTATGTGATAATGTCCTTTCAGGGCAGAAGTTCTGTTCTCTGTCACTAACTTCTATCCTCAGTTGTCTATCATCTTGGTAATCTGTTTCTTTAGTCCTTCTGTGATCACTCATTCTTTTGTATCTCCACTTACTTTCCAAATTTTTAATTCTACTACGTAAGGTAGACCTTGACAAAATTTACTTTAACTATTAGTTGATTATTAGTGTTAACATCTGATTTAGGCATGGATATTTATTGTTGTGATGGCTCATTAGTATCTTGTAGTATTTCAGTCTGATAAAGCACATCAGAATTCACATCACCATCCTTTTTAGTTAATTGACTTACAGATGATCTTTCCTTAGTAGATGGTTTCAATTCATATGGTAATTTAAACTGCTTTGTCTGTTGTCTAGTTCCATCATATTTATGATTTCTACTTCTGATATATCTCTTCTTGTTCATCAGGCATACTTCCTTCTTAGAAAAATCACAGGAGAATTGATACTTTGCTAAGAAATTTGTTCCTAAAATAATGTGGGAGCTTAAGTTGGATGTAGTGGGGACAACAAGTAAATCTTGCCAGACACAGTCCAAATTCTTGTAGATAAATCCTTGCACGAAGTTTCTCATATGCTATGAAGCTTGAGTCTGAGAGAGTATTAATCCTTACAGGTTCTCTCAACTTGGCAGTGCTTTTCCACAATTTGTTTTTTAAGATTAAGAAATAGTCCATTCTGATGGTAGAGGCATTGTATCCAGTATTTAATAAGATATCACATTTAGAGCCCAAGATATCTCCTCTAATTCTCATCAACTGTTCACTTAATTTGTGGGGTTTCTGAACTCTATTATTTCTTCTGTGGAGTATGTATCCAAACTTTGAGTCCCATCTGCTATTAGAGTAGTTTCCCTTGTTATAAAAACAATTCCTAGCATAATGTCCAACTTTGCTGCAATTATAACATTTGGGGGGACCTCTATGTTCTGTCTCTGTCTTAGGTTGAGGGATAATAGACATCTGTTGTTTAACATTATCTAGTTCTTGAATTACCTTATCTAGACCAGCTAAAATGGGTTGACTGTTTTTCCACTTCATGTTTAATCATCTTATTAATTTGATCAGTTGTGGGGTTTTGGTCTTCTTGAGATTTTAAAGTAATAGTTGATAATTGTCTCACGACCTCATTAAGACTATCCATTAATGGCTGATTTAATTTATTTACTTCCTGGTGAACTTCTCTGTTTGCCTGATTCTAGTTTACAACCAATTCACTTAATTTACTTTCAAAGTTCTTGGGATCACTTTTTTTTTTGATACTCTTATAAAATTTAATACTTAATATTATAACCTATGATAGGTTTGCACTTCTGTCATCAGCCTTTTGTCAAATTGCTCTTTACCTTCAGTTATGCAATTTATACTACTTGGACTTTCTCCAATATTCTTTCCTTTTCCTTCTTTATTTTTCTTTTCAACTTCAGATTGGTTCAAGGAACAACCAGTCTTATTTACAACATTCACAAGACCTACACTGGATGAGGGATAAAGGTCTCCTAACATTTGTTCTTTTTCTTTGACACTTTTGAGACACTCTTCTAAGGTGGAAATTTTCTTCTTATAGGCTGTTTCTCTTAATTCTGTCCTAACGCCTTGGCGGAACTGTTGGAATACAGCCCAATCTAAGTGAGGTTTATCCTCATTAGTCACATTTAAACTGTTGGCTAGTGTCAACAAACAATTGTAAAAATCAGTGACAGTTTCTTTATCTTTTTGTAAGCCTCTCTGTAACTTCCATAAATTTGGGCCAATACTTCTTAATTTTGAGAACTGTGAAATCAAGTTATCCTTAAATATTTGATAATCAAATGTATCCTTGAGAATTGGAGATGAGTTAAAATATGTTCTAACCTTGCCTATTAATTTACTTCTGAGTAAAATTAACAGTTGAAAATCCATCCAATTAGCTATTTCTCTAAGTTTTTCAACATAGTAAAAAAGAACAGTACATTACCTGATTCTTCACCTGAAAACTGAGGAAAAAACTTGTTGTGTTCACTGTATGAAAAAATTCACTATCTTCCATTTTAGAACTAGATGAAACAGCCATATTAATCTATTAACAACTTTAAAAAAATCAGCATCCTAAAATAACTTCTCTGTTTGCCTGATTCTAGTTTACAACCAATTCACTTAATTTACTTTCAAAGGTCTTGGGATCACTTTTTTTTTTTGATACTCTTATAAAATATTATAACCTATGATAGTGAATTCAAATCCTGTCGACTGCGCCATTTTGTTGGATCCTACTTCTTCTCAATCTATACTTTGGATCCGATATTTATTTATTACGATTTTCTTAACCAGTTAATAGGTTGCAAGTTGATTTCTAATTCATATATAGAGAAAATTTATATTTATTGACTGTGCCACTCTATATTTGAATTAGTTCAAAATCTGGAAAAAAACCAACTCTCAACTATTTCTCCTTTATATGTTGTTATTAATATATACTGGCCGAGTATATTTAACATTACTTAATTCACCCGCTTTGGTTCGAATATTTTATGAATGGTGTAGTAAAAGAGATTCAGGCAAAATACAACTTTTGATTAACAAAAACAAACATTTAATTTTAGAATCACAAATTTTACACTTAGGATCAAATCACTAAATAAGTTATTATAAACACTTCAGCCTTTCTGATAATACAGTCATACAAACTCGTATAATGGTAAATCTGTTATCTGTAATACAGTCTTCTCATAGTTCCTTAAGTTCCAAATATAATAAAATTGCAGTAACACCTCTTCACAAGCAAACACTTTTAAATCTACACTTCAGCTAATCTCTGTAATAGTTACTGTTAATATAAGGAAATTCTAGGATGAAACTCACACATAACTCTGTATAGGAATATTAATGGTTGGAATATTCTTACCGATAATCTTCTTTCTTCATCTACTTATACGCAAACACTTTTTTCTAACTGTAAACACTTTAAACAATAAACGGCACTCATTAAAATTTATCTTCTAAGCAATAACTGAATTAAGGTAGCACACAATAATTCCTTAACGTGAAGTTTTATATGCACAGTTGTCCATTCCTCCGGCATTCAATTAATCCTTTAGGCACTATAATTCTAAACACAGCTATCGTTAAACTTCACCTTTACAGCCCCTACTTATTCTCTAGTTACTCCGTGCTATACTTCAAGATTCCGTGTGTCCTTGAAAGGTCGGCCCTGAAATTAAATCTCAACTATAGTATCGCTAGTCATTCAGTAGTCACTCAGCTGTCTTCCGTAGCTATAATTGTTATTCTACAACTTATTAGCTAACCGCTTCTTGTAGTAGACTTTAATTAGCTGCTTGAGTGACTCGCTGACTCACTATTATCGCACTCTGATTTACTGAATCAATCTCCTTTTTGATTCCCTCTCCGAATGCCGGAGTAGAATATCCTCCGATTCCCACCGAATGCCAATCCTCTTTTTTTTTTAGCATTCCTCGCTTATATATCCATTCTTCCCGCCTAAATTGTTCTCATGCTCTTTTTAACTAAAAATCCTTTCCAGTAAACTTTCAGCATTCTCCCTCACGCACTGTTCCAAACTCGCGCTCGCTCTCTTACATATGTCTCCATGACAACCAAACAAAATATAATAAAATTGAGCTATTGCATAAAGTTAAACTTCTACAAACAGGAACAAAAGAAGAATATTTACATTTCAATTAATATGCAGTTAAAATGTTGGATACAAATTCTTATATTAATATAGAAAAAAATAAAATAAACTTAATATTTTAATACAGTGTTTTATTACTATTAATACATATATCCTTGATTAAATAATTAAATAAAGTTAAAGGTAGTTATATGATAAACAAGTGATTTACATTAATTATTAATTACAAGTCTAGCCTTTGTGATGGAAGATCATGTTGGATTCTGAAGCAAATAATAATTACTTAAATCTCTATATATTCAGAATCCATCACCATGGACATGTTTGTCTGCAAAAATACTAATGGTGGTGGTGGGCAGTAGATGGCATTGGTGTAGATCATGATGTTGGTGTGTTTGCAGTTCATTGTAGTTGGTGGATTGAGTGGTGGAGACGGAGAGGTGTAGAGCAGGTGCCCTCCCTCGATGAGTCTGTGGACTCCTTGGAGGTGTCACATAATAATAATAAAATTAATCCTACCCACAGGAAGTTGTACATACAGTACTGGTGGCCAGGTTACATAATCTGGTTTTCCTCTGCTATGGACCAAACATGATACTTTTCAAGCTACTTCAGGTCTCCAGTAAAATGTAGCCATAAAATAAGAATTTATGAGTTGCAAAGTCACATTTGTGATTGACAAACAGTATCATTGAAAATATAAAAATTAAATTCTTGGTTTAATCCTTTATCAAATGTAAGCAAAGTTTTGCACACAAAGTATTTTCAGGACAAGGCAACTTGTATATAGAGCTAATGACTTCACATCACTTGCCTTAGTATCCCATAATGCAAAGCACATATCCTTACGGACATGTATAATGATATGCATTATGGGAAGGGTCACTACCCAGACTATTTTCCCTGTTTAAGTGCAGGGTTACCTCTCCAAAAACTCGTGCGATCACTCAGATCACCCAACAATGAGCGACCTGAGTGATCATTTAACTCAGTGATGGCTCTGCTCAGTGACATACCACCAAGCAGAACCACTCATATTCCAGGAAAAGCATGAGCCAAGGAAGCCCTAATACAGGCCACCCCCAATGAATCCAAATCCCTAGATGCTCAAAACTTCCCTAAGGCAAAAACCTTAAGAGAGAAAAAACTCTTGCTTACCTGGAATCAAACCACTAACCGGTTTCGACCATCATTGAGATCTCATCAGTAGGAGCCAGACCCAGAGGTGATACCAAGGTTGAAGTAATGCAGAAGTCATATTTTCATGTACAAGGTGTCACACCTAATTATAAAATTTTTCTGGATTAGAGCTAGTTGTTGGAAGTTTTTTTTTTTTGCTTGGTTATACTATAAATTAAAGATGCCAAGAAATTATATTCTTGGATTAATCCTTTATCCAAGTGTAAGCAAACAAAGTTTGCACCTGAAGTATTTTCAAGACAGGGCAAGTAAAGTCATTAGCCTCTATATATGAGTTGCCCTGTCCTGAAAATTCCTGTGTGAGGGAACATTTGATAGTATTCAGTCATGCAAAATCTGCAGAAGTTTCACATGGTAGCTGCCAAGAGAATGAACCACAGAAAACTGTAAAAACTGGTGCACTAACTATACCATTTACACTTAATTCAGGCCATTACACTGAACAAAACAGTGGTCATCACATTTTTGTATGGACATGATGGCTTGCAATGAGGGCACATTCCTGTTATTATGTTCCAGTGACTAAGTCACATTTCTGGTATCAGGGAAAGTGAACAAGCAATAACATCTGTATATTGGGGTTTGGGAAATCCATACATCACTGCTTGAATATTCAAAGGACAATCCAAAAGTTAACGTTTTTTTTGTGCCCTGATATGAAGTCCATGGGTGACTTTTCTTAGAAAAATAATAACTAGGAGTATGTACTGTTGACATTTGTATATTGTAGTTTTGGAAATCCATACATCACTATTTGAACATTCAAAGGACAATCCAAAAGTTAACATTTTTTTTGTGTCCTGATATGATAAAACATGGGTGATTTTTCTTAGAAAAATAATAACCAGGAGTATGTACTGCTGACATGCTGGAGTTGTGGTTACTTCTGAAGCTCCTTTAAGGACAAACCCAGTGCCGTCTTCCAACAAGATGTAGGACATCCCTGATATTCATGATGCTTTGACATTTAGTTTAAAATTCTTCTTGATATCTGATAGCTCCCCATTACACTGCACAGTACTGAGAACAGTGCCAAACATACTATTCCTTATAACATTCATTGCATAAAAGATTACAAAAGAGTGTCATTAAATTCTGGGTTTACTCATTTTTACTAAGAAAAATGTCCTCAGTGAATACGACAATAGGTTTTTCAGCACCACATTCGTTGACTTTTGTAAGCATTCCCAAAAGTATGTTGAATGAAATTGGCACAGCAAGTTGAATGAAAAGTTCATTCAACTTGCTGTGCCAATTTCTACACGAGTTCTTCCAATGCAGCTTTTTTTTTCCTTTCTAGAAAACATTATTTATGCTGCAGTATTTCACTACAAAACAACTATTCTTCTGGCATATTACATTCATTGAAATGATCATATTACACATAGCATATCCCTCTTCCTTACATTTCTCTTCCTTCCTTCCAGTAGCCTGTCACAGACAAGAAACTTGGCATCCTACTTAGGATAGGGCAGTTAATCCTACCTTCATTGTCTGTAAATTGTGTGTGTTTCGTCTGGTTTGCCTGTTTTCAGGATAAATAACCTGAGTTTCCAAGAAGACAAACCTCCATATGAGGCTGGGTATCTCATCTTCACTATTGGATTCATACACAGATTCTTCCGACCAAAGGGCATCATCAATACTGAGTAGTTTGTTAAAATAGTGCAATGTAATATTAACACAATAATACTGGGCTCTGTTTTGCATCTGTCATGAACTTGCTTGAATAATGTCCTTTTCACATCTGGCATCCATTCATTAATATACTGTGTGTATATATATATATGGAACACCAGCCTCAAGTTTTTCAGGAGAACTTTCATTTAAAACTAATATTTATTATTATTATTATTATTATTCAGGCCTCCATGGAGTCAAGAGACTCATTGTGGGAGGTTCTTCCTAAGAAACACAGTCTCTCATACCAGTTTTTGAACTCATTGACCGTTCTTGCTCTCACCACTCTATCATTCAACACATTCCACTGTTCGACCACGCTCCATACAAAGAAACCACTCCTAATCCTCTTGCTCACAGCTTCCTTTCATAACTTCCATGGATGGCCCCTTTATCATCGCTCCTGTCCACTGTTCCACCAAGTGAAAACTCCCCAGCGTCAACCCTGTAACTGCCTCTCAACAGTTTAAAAGTCTCGATCATATTACCTCTCCTTTTTCTATCTACCAAACTCTGCAGTCCACATTCACTCAGCCGATCCTCATAACTAAAATTGTACAGTCCCGAAACCATCTGTTATCTGCTTCCGTACCCTTTCCACAGTTAATTTATCCCTTTCAAATCCTATGGACCAAATTTGAGAACAATAGTTTAAGTGCGATCTGATCAGGGTCTTATACAACAGAATGATAACTCCTTTATCTATGCAGATCAGCATCCTTCTCAGTATTGCAGCAATCCTCTAAGTTACCTTCATCACCTTTGCAATATGCTACCTGAATTTCAGTTTTCTATTATCATTACCCCCAGATTTCTTGTCTCCCCTACTTCCTCCAGTACAGCTCCTCCAATTGAGTAAGCAGGCTCCCATCGATGTATTCCCAAACTTCAAGACTTTACATTTTGCTGCATTAAATCGACACCCCCATTCATTTGTCTAGTTCAGGGGTTGGCAAACTTTTGAGATGAAAGAGCCAAAGCTGTCCCTTACAACAATTTAAAAATTATTCGAGAACCATAAATATTTTTACAAATGAGGAAAATTTAAAGTAATATTATATTAAATTTATAGTAATATAACAAGTTATAATATTAATTACATCTTTATTAAATGAAGAAAAAATCACAAAGTGACTAATAAGTGCGCTCACTTATTAGTCACTTTGTAGCTCTGCAAATGACCTCAGATGTCGAGGCACCCTAAAACCTAATCAGTCACCATTATGTGAATAAAATCCTTTAAAAATTTTATAAATGAAACTATGATAGTTTTATTTTCATTTTCAATTTTACTTCAGAGCCACATGTACGTATCCAAAGAGCCGCATGTGGCTCCCGAGCCGCAGTTTGCCGACCCCTGGTCTAGTTTATTCAAATCCTCTTACAGGGCTGTCACATCTGCCCTATTACCAATAACTCCCTCCCATCTTCACATCATCTGCAAAAAACTGAATGTCCTTCAATTCATTGATATAAATGTTAAGCAATACAGGTCCCAGTACTGACCCATTTGCAACCTTCTGCCTCCTTGATATTTTGCCTCACCATACACAACTCTCTGATACTATCAGACAGCCAATCCTGAATCCAGTTGACCAATCTGACATCCAGACCCATGTGCTGCAACTTAAATATCAGCTTATCATGTGGCACCCTGTCAAATGCCTTTGCAAAATCCAAAAAATGACAGTATATGCCTTTCTCTCATCAACTGCGCTTGTCACTTTATTATAAAAGGCAATCACATAATTAAAGCAAGAGCGCCCCTTAACAAATCCATGTTGACTCTCACAGATAGCATTACCCTCATCTGCCCAATGCTGTATATGGTCCCTCACTAATTTCTCCAAGATCTTAATAACAACAACTGATGACACAAACTGGCCTATAATTAGACACTTCCAGTCTGCTACTGCCCTTATGCAATGGCACTATTCTTACATTCCTTCCATTCCTTGGGTACTTTTTCGTAGGAAGACTTTCATTGAAAAGCCAGGTCAATGGAACTGTCATTTCTTTAGCACATTCTCTCAAACCCATGGTGAAATACCATCCAGTCCCACAGCTTTACTGACATCCAGAGTACTCAGTATTCGGAACACTCTCCTCTTGCACCTCTAAACCTCAAACCTTCCCTATCCCTCTAGTATTAAAACCTACTTTTCCAGGATGAAATACTCCAATAAAGTGTTCATTGAACAACTCCACTATGTCCTCTGCATCAGTCACTCTGTTCCCATTTTTATCCCACAATATCATTCTTCCACAATCATTTTTCCTCCTACTGGCCACATAGCTAAAATATTTCCTAGGATTTTCTTCAGATCTTACTGCCAATCTTTTCTCATATTCCAGTTTTACCTTCCTCACCATACTAGTCACTCTCCTGGCCTGAGTCATATTCTTTATGCATCTGCTCTTCACCCCTCTTCTTATATCTCTTCCATAATCTTTATTACCTGCAGTTCATGTTTGATATTGTTTGTCATCCACTTTACACCAAATTGTGTCCTCTTCTTCACTTGTGGAATACAGCCAGTACAGTTGACAAGGTGCAGCATAGAGGCAGCCTGATGACACACTCACGGTGCTGCTTAATATGGGCACTCGTTCAGCTGTATTATGGCAATAAGATATTTTACAAATACACCAAATTGTGTCCTCTTCTTCACTTGTGGAATACAGCAAGTACAGTCGACAGGGTGCAGCACAGAGGCAGCCTGCCTCACAGTGCTGCTTAATAAGGGTGCTCGTTCAGCCATATTATGGCAACAAGATATTTTACAAATATACAGCATTTAGTTTACCAAATAAAAAAAGGCACCAATTCCCACTGACAGTTAAATGTGCTTATTATATTTTATTAATAAAAAAATTATAGTTATATATACTAAAACTAAACATTTTAGAACCCACTTATTAGATACTTAAGAAATCAATCCATAAAGTATCATAGGATGTGAATTTCATAAACTTTTATAATCTATATCTGTATGTATCTATCTATCTATATATATATTAAATTATATTATGTATGATTCTCAAATTGCGAGTTACTATCACCTTGACGTTCACGTTGGGGCGATAACTCGCTCCCTGCAGTAAACAATAAGCCCTCCACAACAACTATACTGCAGAAACATGAAAAACAATTAGTTTTATCATGTCACTGAATAAGGCACACAGACATTTGCAGACTGTGTAATATATTTCTCAACAAATAGTGCAATTAGATACAACTAGGATAAAAATGGCACTAACTAATGAATCACATCTTCCCTCCTACAGAAACTGCTGTATAGACTCAAGCAAAACCATATGTTGCCAGTGCAATATATGGTTTTTGTTGACACTACCCCTTCGTGGACATGTTAAAACTAAGAAATATATATAGTGAATATATTTCAGATATGGAAAGAAATCGGTTGAAGAGAATTAGCATTTCAACTCAATTGTCAACTTGCTTTTTCTTTGGGTCAGCAATCTTTTGTTAATATCGCACCAATCATATGCACTTCTTCATAGCTGCTTTTTCTCTACTGGCCTACCATCATGCACAGCTTTCACTTCTTATTAGTCATTTGTGAAGGATTGTTTCATTACTTATCTCAAGTCTTGTAAATTGCTGGTAATTTTTGCTTGACATAATGGGAAAGAAGATGATGCTATTTGGGTAGATAACTTTGACGTTACACATAAGGAAACCGCTCGGAGGCCAGATAGGAGCTTCTTGGTAAGTCATACCCATTTTCAGTTTTTTTTTTCTGAAAACTTTAGTTTCCGAAAATTCCAGCATATATCATGCACCACGATTTTTTTTGCTAAGATTTTTGGGGAAAAATGCGAATTATATTTGAGCAAATATGGTAATTTTTTTAGCTTTCAAATTCTTAAGTATGGATCCTTGGTTAAAGCAGAGTTTCCCAAATTGTGTTTCACGGAAAGTGAATAAGTGTTCCGTACTGTCAGTGACCAAGCTGTGTATTTTTAAACATGAAAGTAATTTGGGAAAGAGAATACCGCTGTTTATGACCAGTCATAAAAATTGCCTGCAAGTCAATTACAACAATGGACGGCGTATCCTCTGTTCTCAAAACTGAATGAAATAACATCTGTGTTGCAAATATTAGTGACCAATCAGCAAGGAAATATAAAGAAATTTTTCCACTGAAATTGAAGATCAAGGTAGTCTATATCCGGTTCTCAAATCTAGTAATACCGAATACTTTCTTCGCAAGTTCATATTGTAGGGTGAAAGTGCTTGTCTCGAAACCATAGTGCCATGATTTTTTACAAGTAATAGGACTACAGATTTAAATTTTAATATGAATAAGAGACAAGGAACTTTGTTTAATTTTGGTGTTAAGAAATCTCTTATTGAAGGTGTTTGCGACGCAATAGATAGCGATTCATCCACCTCCAGCCTACAAAGCGATCTCCAGGATGTACAAAAGGAAGGAAAAAGTCTGCATTCATTCATAAGTAATTATAATAATATTATACATTTTTGGTGATCAGAATGGGATATGGCAATGAAAATCAGC
This sequence comes from Typopeltis vanoorti, assembly GCF_054136105.1. Classification (NCBI taxonomy): domain Eukaryota; kingdom Metazoa; phylum Arthropoda; class Arachnida; order Uropygi; family Thelyphonidae; genus Typopeltis; species Typopeltis vanoorti. The sequence goes on from NC_143567.1 coordinate 89,564,508, forward strand.
ACATATTAATTTAATGATGTTGGCCTGAGGAAACTACAATACGCTACAAGATTTCATTAGTCCAGTGATTGATAACTGATTTCTTTCATCTATTTTGTTAAGGGAACTTTTTAAAAAATGATTCAAACAAATCACGAAAACTAACATTATGGCAGGCAGCAGCACATGCCATATGCGAAGATAAACAAGTTCAAGCTCAAATAGCAACGTCATAAACCCTAATGAATATCTTTTAAAAAAACTTTTACAAATAAAGACATCTAAATTAAACGTAAGTGATTCTGGTAATAATATTTTATGATAAAATCCTAATGGCAACCTCAAATGTGCATACCTAGTCTTGTATTAACTGAATTTTGGTTCGCATTAAATGTGACCTGGTATCGTTTACAATGTGCACTAAATCAAATATCACATTAAATAATAGAATATCACATTAAATAAAGAATAAAAGTGACACCTCTTTTAAGACCATAAGGTATTAGAATCCATCCTCCAATTGCTTTGTCCTTTTGTTCACAAACATCTAAATATGCGACAGGCCACATTATGTACATAATGTGTCCTGCTATGTATATCCTAATAGTAATTATCAGATAATTTTTATCTCCAGATCAATTTTTATTGTGTTTTTGTAATACTGATCCCATGGATCTATAAGCACATAATTACCATGTGTGCAGGTGCACAGGTGATGACTGAGATAGAAGTTAATTTATGGGTTTATTTTATTTTATTTTTTTTTAAGAGTTGCAGGTTGTAGCTGTTTGGGGGATACTTCATGGGAAGGATGTTCCAGAGGACAGAAGTAGGTAGAATAAGAGAAGCAGCATCAGTGTGTTTGCAGTCACATTGAAAAGGATGCTGAGCAGCTGCTGGTCTTGTACTAACAGGTGCAACAGAAAGTGGAGACATGATGGTTGCCAATTCAGTGCAGCAATGACCATTGAAGTACCTGTGGAACAGACACAGTGCTGAAACATTGCATCTTTTAGAGAGAGAGAGAGGGGTGTCATCTGCGAGTCACATTGCTCACCTCTGGACACAATTAAGACTTTTTAGGGAAGTTCTAGAAGAACCACCTCAAACATGTGAGCAGTATTATAAAATACTGTTTATGCATGAGTTCAATTTTTCACTTCTGTTCCTTTTCCCAGTCATGATTGCAGTGTATCCCAGCACACATAAGCATTAAAAATTATGAAAGTGTATGAATACAAATAAACAGCATGTCTGTGTTCAGTAAGAGAGGCACATATACACAGCATTCTGCCTTTCAGATGACTGCCATTTGGTGGTGTGCAAGTAATGTAAGCACGGTAGGTAAAAAATGTACGTTTTTAGTTAAAAGTAAATTTTTTTGTCGTAGCCCTTTTAGTATAATAAATTTAGTTTAATCCTTTATCCAAGTGTGAGCCAACAAAGTTTGCGCCTGAAAGTATCTTCAGGACTGGGGTAAGGTAGTACAACACCAGGAAACTCGTAGCAAAGGTGGACCAAGCTAACATCACTCCTATCTCAGTATCTCCCATAATGCAAAACACATCTCCTTGCAGATATGTATAATGTTATGCATTAAGGGAAGGGCCACTACCCAGACTAGTTTCGACCTTCATTGAGGTCTTTTCAGTGCTAACCAAGTGAAAAATAAACTTTCAACATCTTCCTCTAAATCTAGAGTAATTTAATAAAAAGGTGGCACACCGTTTGGCAACTTCTATAGGTAAAGATGACCTCGCCATTGCTTCTGCCTGGTATCTCCACTTCTGGACCTGGCTTCCATTGAAGAGACCTCAATAAAGGTCAAAACTAGTCTGGGTAGTGGCCCTTCCCTTAATGCATAACATTATACATATCCGCAAGGATATGTGTTTTGCATTATGGGAGATACTGAGATAGGAGTGATGTTAGCTTGGTCCACCTTTGCAACGAGTTGCCCGGTGTTGTACTACCTTACCCTAGTCCTGAAGATACTTTCAGATGCAAACTTTGTTTGCTCACATTTGGATAAAGGATTAAACTAAATTTATTAGTCTAACCAAGTGAAAAATAAACTTTCAACCCTTTCAGTATAATTTGCATAAGTCTAGATTTACATAAAGGGCTGGGGGGGGGGGTCTTGGAAATGTTGAAGTGGCAGAAATGGTGACTCCAGTCACAATTTTGATCACTTTCTTATAGACTGAGGTTTGTGGTTATAAAGCTCAGCTGATAGGCAGAAAAGATGAGTTTTATAGAGTAGATTCCAAAGACATTTTAAAAGTAACCAAATGGAATGTGTGAAGCATAACAAAGGAATTAGAATTAGTAAAACAACTAGAAACTAAAAATATTAATATGGCTGTGATAACAGAAATGACTGTACCAACATATCAGACCTTTTAGTGGTGTGGCCATTTAATTGAAAATAAATGGAAAAATAGAACATGAAAGCACAATTTTGTAAATGATCACATTATAACGGTTAAATTAAAAACAAATAGGGGCTACTTAAATATCATAGGAGTATATGCCTGAATAAAGCAGAAAAGAGGATTCTGGGCAGTTTTATGAGGAACTACAAAATCAGTCAAATAAATGTAATAAAAACGACTATATATTAATAGCAGGAGATCTTAATGCTAGAATTGCAAATAATCCAATTCCAAATGTCTTAGGGAAATATGGAGAAATTTGCATGAACAATGGTCAAGAACTATTAGACTTCTAAACTTTCAATAATTTTAAAATAACATTATATTTTTATATATTTTTAATAATCATTTTAAAAGAACATTATTTCAAAAAAAAAGAATATAAATAAATATACTTGGAATAGCAGAGGAACAAGATCTATAATTGATTATACGATTACTAAATCAGAAACTTAACTCCATGCGTGAGAGATGTACATATTGACAGAGGAAGTGAGTTTTTTTCAGATCATTACTTAGTAGTCTCTAAAATAGAAATACTAGTCAAATAGAGAAAGGGAGTAAATAAGAAAGCACAAGAAATAGAACAAATATACAAAGTATATCTATTACAAGAAGAAAGCATTCGAAATCTATATCAATCACGATTAACAGATTAATTAAAAGAAGTCCAAATCAGTGAAGATATAGAAGAACGGAAAACTTTAATAACGATCATCCATAAAGCAGCCTCTGAAGTACTTGGAAAGAAAAATAAAATATTAAAAAGAAAAATATCAAAAATCTGGATATAGAAAATGCAATAAAAAAAAACAAATGCCAAGCAAATCATCCTTCAAAAACATACAAAGGAAACAGAAGAAATATACAAAAATAAAAAAAATATAGTTAAAACCATAGTACAGAAAGCTCACCAAGATTCTTGGGACAGATTTATCAATAAAACAGAAGACATACATGGAGGACAACACAGAGCCTACAAAATATTAAGGAAATTAAACAATGAAGAAAGAGATACAGCACAAATCAACATTGGTATTATGTTGATTTGTGCTGTATCTCTCTATCCATTTTTATTTGACAAATAACAATGGATAGAACATTATAAAAATTTATGGTATGACCCAAATTTAATCACAGAAAATAGTAATGCAGAAATCGGTACTGATATAGAACCAATAAAATTGGAAGAACTAAAAGACACAATAAGGGTATCAAAAAATAGAAAATTAAATGGATTAGATGACATAAATACAGAGCTTTGGAAATATGGGAGAGAATATTTGCATCATAGATTCTTAAAATTAATAAATAACTATTGGAGGAAATGTGAGGTTCCATCAGATTGGTTAGAAGTGAAAGCTATATCTACATTTAAGGGAGACAGAGATGACTGGAAATTACAAAGGAATAAGTTTAATAAATACAGATTACAAAATTTACAGTAAAATCCTGAATAAAAGACTTAGAAATATTGCAAACAGTCTACTCTTAGAACAAAATGGCTTCAGACATGAAAGATCATGTGTAGATAATATTTATGCATTAAAACAAATTATTGAAAAAAATATGAGAATTTAATTTAGAGACTCGTATGGTCTTTATAGATTACGAAAAATGTTTTGATAAAATACACAGAGAAAAACTACAGAATATGATGAAAAAACAAGGTTATCCATTACATTTGGTACAAGCTATACAAAGTTTATATAAAAATACAGTTACAGTTAGGTCATCAATTAACAGAAGAGATTGAAATAAATCAATGTGTCAGACAGGGATGTAGCTTATCTCCAGCTCTATTCAATATATATATATATATATATATATATATAATAATAAGATTATTGAAATAAGGAAAACACCAATAAAACAAGGTATCCATTTAACTAGAAGAACTGTTATCAATACAATGCTGTATGTAGATGATCAGATTATATTACAAAACAATAAAGAAGACCTTCAAAAATAGTTTACAGATTAAACAAAATAAGCCAATATAATTTAAAAATTTCACAAAAGAAAACAAAAGCCATGGCATTTAAAGGTTGAGATCATGTAGTATTTAGTATTTTCTAAATAATTATAGAAAATAAAATAATAGAACAGATGATATAGCTTTATTTAGGCTGCATAATAACATATCTAAAAGCTAAAGATATAGATGAAAAAAAATCAAGAAATTTCAGAAAATCTGTGGAGCAATTTAAAGGACACTGAATAAAAAAAAACAAGTTGAGAAACTCAACTAAAATTTTATGAAGTAATGGCCACTCCTACTGTATTATATGGTTCAAAAACATGGACTGTTAAAAAGAAAAATGAAAGAAAAATACAAGCTGCAGAGATGAGATTTTTAAGAGCAGTAAAAGGACCATATAAGAAATGAAGACATTGGAAAAGAACCAGATCTTTATAACGTAAATTAAAAGATCAAGGAATATAGAGAGATATAAAAAGAAGTGGATAGATATAGACCAAAGGGAAAGAGAGAGAGAGAGACAAGTGAAGCCACAACAAGCAAATGCCTAATCCTTGAAGAGAAAAGGATTCCAAAGAATTTTCCCATACATGAGCAGATGGAAGAATAGAAGGAGTCACCCTTGAAAGTTGTGTAAGCATATGGCTAGCTAGGGCTAGATTTTGACAAGTGGAATAGGTTGCCAAAGAGAGAGTGAGAATTAGTGCTTTATCAGTAGGAAAGATATAATAGACATAGTGTTGATAGTGATTAGTAAGGTCCAAAGACTTCCACAGTGAGTCTTTGATGATACCTGTATAATGATAATTTCTTGTCATATGGTGTGTACTTTCTTTTCCGACAAAATAAATAAAATAAAACCCTGTTTTTATTATCTTGATGCCAATCATGTTAACCGAATTCCAGGATTGCTTTTCATTCCTTCTCAAAATAAAAGTGAAAAAATATGGGAAATGAAAGTTGTAGTAGCAGATATCACCCATCTTGAAATGAAATTACCACCTTACTTTCTTGGATATCTGAGATAGCATAATAAAGTTTGGGTTCACTTTACTACTTACAGTGGGTGGCATAATATAAAGAGAAAATTCAAGAATCCCTTTGGAAGAGGAAGATCCAGGACAGCAGTATGATATATATATATATATATATATATATATATATATAGAGAGAGAGAGCAGCAATTTTTTTTTTAAACGTAACCTGCACCCCACCCCACCCTTCCCAAAAAAAAAAAAAAAAAAAAAAAATATATATATATAAACTTGTAGTACACTGGTACTATGGGCAGACTAAAGATTTTTATTAAGGTATGTAAACTAGAAAATCTTTAAGTCTAGATTTCTTATGGTTGAATTTTTGCGCATACAGAACAAAACAGACAACAGATTTTTTTTTGTCACAAACTATTTTTATTTTGTCATGCATTGTAGCTTCTGAATTAATTCAGAATAACAACTGACGCGCTTCTGTTTAGTAACCTTCGAATTATAAATTAACATAGCAATCTACACAACTTTGGTCATTTGAAAAGATATTGACTATACTGTACAAGAGGTAAATTGTTAAGTACAAAAAAAGTTGTCAAGGAAGACATCAAGAGGGTACTGTGTAAAAAGGCACTCTTTCATGCACATTCTGTAATGCAACCAAGAAATACACACTTTGAAACACCAAGAGTGCAATCCAGTAATATTTTTATGATTAATAATCAAATCAAACCATAAGCAGCAAAAAGCGACTAGATCTTCAATCAAAGCTTTGTACAGTACACATGGGCTAAATTTTAATCTTCCTATTCCTAATCTTTATTTTCATCATAATATAAATATTTGCATTGAAAATTTCTTCACTGGATTAACATAACAACCCTTGGTTATTACAAACCACTTCAAACAAAAGTTATACAGAATTATACCAGGTAAGGTATATAAGGATGCATTAAAAATAATGCTTTTACAATATACAACCCAAGTGTTCAGCACCCTTAAATATCTGAAGTATTTATTTCATGATTTTAAATAAGTTTAAATTTCACGCATTTAACTTCTTTGTAACAAATTTTTTGGTCACTGTATGTATATGCAAATTTAACATTATGCTGTTTTTGAGAGATTTTATAATAAAAAAAAAACAGTTTAAATCTCTCTCTCTCCTGACATTTAAATATCTCTATAAAGCAATACTTTTCTAAATAAAAAATACCTTAGGAAGAAAAAAATATACAAAGCAGTACCCTTCAAATTTTGTATTACATAATTACACTGTAATAGGAACTAAGTAACATATTCCCGTTTCCAATAATCAAAATCTGAAAATATCTGTTTTGCACATTGTGCTTAAATTAATTTTTTTCTAACAAAACACAATCTACTTATATACATAAGACCTCTACTTGTCAAGTGAAATGAGGAATAATTATTGAAACTCATCAACATGGATAATACAGCAACAATAATAAAATTCACTGGTCTTTATGAAAAATAACTATTTAATTAAAATATGCAATTAGAGTTGATTTTAAAAATGGTAAATCTTCGATCAACTGCAAGTAACATAATAAAAAGCTTTGAAACCTTCCTATGCTAAACGATAATACTGAAATTAAAAATAAAATAACTCGTGTTTTTAAATTACAAATAGCAAATGTAAGTTATAAACTTTAATATTGATACTTAAGAATAAAGAGCTAATAAGCTTCATTTCGGCAATGAAAACATTACTTAAATTAAGGGGATATTAAATCCCACATAGTTTTAAAACCGAATAAGAAACTCAAAGATTAGAATCAGAGAGTTTCTTGCCGAATATAGTAAACTCAAATATAGTTTACTATATTCGGCAATAATATATTCGACACTATATTCGGTAAACCCGAATATAGTGTCGCCGATACTTTATAGTTTACTATATTCGGCAAGAAACTCTCTGATTCTAATCTTTGAGTTTCTTATTCGGTTTTAAAACTATGTGGGATTTAATATCCTCTTAATTTAAGTAATGTTTAATATTGATTTTTCCCTATTGAATATTTTAATTTTAATAACCTAATTTTATCTGAAGATGTCTGTAAAGTTTATTTTAATTTATATTCCAGTATATGTTGTGAATTCCTTAAGTTATTTAGTAATCGGTTGCTGTCCATTATTAAAGAGAAATCTCATGATGTGTACCTAAAGATACAAATAAGATGCATATGGATAAATAATGTTTCAATTTCAATTATAAAGCAATTAATTTTACATTTATTTATGCTAAAGTAGACGTTATGCTTTCAGAATCTACTGAATTTATGAATAACTATACACAATGCCTAGCTGTATTAAGTAGTAAGTTTTATTTTTTGAATTATTGCCTTCTAGGGGTTATCATTTAAAGCTTATCTCTCCATTAAATAAATGTGACCAATAAAGAACTGCGTTCATGCAATATAATGCATTTGTCCTTATTTGCCAACCTGGCAAGCAAATGTCTAAAACTGTTTCCTCCATCCAAATCTTTCACATACTTTGCAAATTATATATATATCTCCAGCTCCTAAGTTTAACAATCTAAACACATGTAATTCTCTAGGAAGATAAGTTTCTGTTTTCAGATTTTTTTTTTTAAAGTTTAGAATGCTTCAGGCAATTTCAGAGCAAAAATGCTTTTTTTTTCTTTTCATTCTTTTTTTTTATTTCATATTAGGAAACAAACAGCATTCTTTTAGAGCAAAAATGCTATTTCTCTCCTAACATGAAATATAATATAATATTAACAACTATTTATTATACATTTTATGACTAAAATCAAGCACAGTAGTTCCTCACTTCCACAAGTAGTTTAAAACCAGTCTCAATATCATAAATCATGCTATATTTACATATCTACAAATTTCTCTTATTTAAGCACTAGTAAAACATTCAACAATCACTGCGTTTATTTCTCTGAATAATGAAGAAGCCTGGAGTATTAAATTTGAATTAATAAGTGGCAGTGCACGAGCATCAGCCTGTGCTTTAAGAGAATACAAATAAGCATAGTCATATCTTGGAATTAAAAAAAAAAAATACTACATTCATTCAGGAATGCTTGTTTAAATATCAGCAAGTACACCTTTCAACTCCTTCCTCCCACCCACCCATAAAATGACTTAATTGACAGTCAACAAAGTGAAAAAAAAATTAAATAAAATACAGTGCTACAGTTCTACCTTAATCACGAAGTAAGAATTTATGTGACGTGACTGCGAGATGTACATGTCCTAGCCTAGTTAGCAGATTTCAAAACCAAAATAAATTTCATATTTAAATGCACTAAAGGCTGATATAATCCCTTTAATTATCTTTTGCATGTTAAAATGACCCAAATAAGACTAGAAAAATTTGATAAAAGCAATCCCAGACTTTATTAATAATTTAATTTAAATAATATTATTTTAATTAATAAATGATATATTAATTAAAATAAACGGAATGTCTCTATAGTCTAACAATAAATTTAAATAAGTTACGCAACTTTTTTTGTTCTTTTTATATATATATATATAATCTTAAATTTATTTGAAAATGTGGATTTTGGATACATACACTAAAATTAAAAAAAAAACATTGCATCATTAGATCTATAAATTTATATGTTTGAGATAAGCAAGTTATATTCACGTTGTATTTCTGACATTTAATATTCTTGGGAATGTATACCTAGCTAGAAGGTTACTACTGATGGTTGTGATTTATAAAGAAAACTTTAAAATAAAGTCAAGCATCACTTGAGAAAAACACACTTCAATATATAAAAATACCTGTTATTTAAATATGAACATTTACTTGCAAATGTTCTTTCACATTAAGGTTTAAAAATATAAAAGTACAAAATGCATTTTAAAAATATCTAACCGTGTATAAAGGAAATACAATTTTTTTTTACTACAAAACTTTTTCATTACCTAATACATATTTTAATAATATTCACCTTTAATGATGACTTATCTATAAAGTTCAATTTACAATAAAAACTTATTTTTGACAGTGAATAATTGAGATACTGCAATAAACATGCTTCTAAATGCCAACAATGAAAACAAATTTAGTGAGTAGCTATAGAAATATATTCATGTTTAAAAAAATATATATCCTGCCTTATCATAACGCATATTCTTTATATAATATCTTACTGATGTAACAGTAATTATTCTATTTTGATTTTGCAATCTGCTTTAAACTGGAATAAAAATTTCAAATATGTGCATATTCAGTAACAAATTCATAATTCCATACTGTCAGGTTAAAATGTAAAACTGGGTTTTTAAAAATTAACAAGCAATATTATATATTAAAAATCCTCAAAATAAGTAATTTAAGGATATTTTTCCCCCTTGAAAAATGCTATTCACAGAACAATGGATCTTGTTATACAGTAAATTTTGCTAGAAGTGGAACCTAATTATCCTATTTACATCATTAAATAGTTTGATATTGAACTTTTACATCCTTTTCTACAATCTAATAACTTTTCACATATTTGTACATTTAAATTAATTTCTAAATACGTTTGCAAAAATAATAATTACATTATAAAGCAGTTGAAGACAATGGAATAAAAATAATGTGGCGTGGAAAGTTTGGTGACACACATACACATTGGACAATGGATCCCTGTCTCTGTGGCCATTTTAAGAATATTTACTTGTAGAATTGTTTTCTTAGCTGAACAGTTGATAGTTGCACTAAGTCAATGCATAGCAGAGACAAAATCTCTACTGGCCAAGAAAACAATCAGTGGTCTCTATTCAGTATCTGTTTCAAATTACGTACAGTCTCTTAATATTGAGACCATTGGCTTTCACCATGTTATGTACAGCTGGAATCATTGGCAGGATGCACTTTCAAAGGCATTATATGGCCAGATTTATTTTACAGTTTATAGTAAAAGCCAGTATGTCACTCTGGACTGTTGGCAAAGACTAGGGAGCTACAGAATTAATCTAGCTTAACTCTCTCTTCCTCCTGATTCTAAGTCCTATAAAAAAATAAAAGTTAAATAATATCAGTTACAGTTACATTAAAAATTATAAATTACAGTAAAGTACTAATGATACTTTTTTTAAAAAAAGGTTTAACACATATAAAGGAAATTTGAATTTATTTACAAATCCCATATATTTCACTCAATATAACATATTGAATTGGCTATAACATTCAAAATATTAACACAAGCATGAGTCATACTTGTGTTAATTACTTGTGTTGATTGCAGCTGAATGAGCAGGAGAAAATACTAGAACCAGGTTAGGTACAGCAGTGCAATTCAAATAAATAAATAAAAATAATAATAATTCCAAAAAAAAAAAAATTATCAATGATTTATAGCAATTATTTCCCAAAACTTGAAGAAAGATGAGCAAGCAGTCTGTTTAATTAAGATTAAGGCGATGATGTAATGTTTCACACGTTTCAAGGAATACATGATTGAATTTAAATCTACTATAGTGAAGCATCTTTGTGCGATTCCACTAAATTTTATGTCTAGGGTCGATGGCATAAGAAGCAAGGCCTGAACCTTCTGATTCCAGAAATCTTACATAATCTTGTTCTTTGATTCTGATCTTAGAGGAACAACTAGTCTGACTACATTAGCAAAGTCAACGTGTGGGATACTTGATAGACACTAAATAAGGAGAGTGGAAGCAATTTATCTTTAGCAGATGGTAGAAAAGAAGATAACTTTTGTGCTGGTTTGAAAGTAGTGTAGAGATTGTATCTGCAGATAATCCATGCTACTTGTTTAGAATTCCCTTTGAGGTCATCATCATCATCATCAAATTCCTGCCATGTACCCTCAAGGAGTGTACAGGATATGATAGTGCTACATGAAAAATTTACATCATTACTAACTTCCTATCTACAATTTTCCTCCAAATCAGAATCAGTTTGTTACCTGTCAAGACTGTCCAACATTATCAGATCTTATATTTCTATCTTCTAAGGCACTTTTTACCGTATCAATCCACCTATATCTTGATCTTCCTCTGGGTCTTTTTCCTACCAACCTGGCAGAGAACACTTGTTTTGCTGACAATATCAAGTTCTTTCCTAATATCCTCATTTTTAATATGCTATTGCCATTGATGCATCTGTTCATGTCCCTAATCTTTCTCAGGACTCTCATATCTGCAGTCTCTAGTCTTTGGTCAAGTGTTTTACTTCTGACCCAGTTCTCAGATCCATAAGTTAAAATTGGTTTGAACACTGTCTTGTTTACAGCAAATTTAGTGCTTTGACTAATTTCTCTCTTATTCCACCCTTTGGGGTAGGGTATTGAAATGCTCTTTTCAACAGATTGTAATCTAGCTGAAGGATGATAATTATCAATTATTTTCTGGATGGTAATTTTTTTTTTTATATCCATTAAACAACAAAGTGATTCATATTTTATTTAATTCTTCTGAGAGAAGTCCAAAGAACAAAATTGTATGCGCCTACATATAAGACTTGTTAATACCTGTCTTATGTGAAGCTGCCTATATAGGAAGGAAGGAAGGCTTCCTGTAGACAGAAAAATTCAATATTGCCTGTGAAGTTCTGGATTACTATGATATCCAAGAAGGGAAGACTGCTGTTAGATTCATATTCAATAGTGAACTTGATGCAGCTGTATAAAGAGTTTATTCTGCCAAAAACTGAACTAATTCTGTTTCTGAGTGGGACCAGAATAAACTACACTACACTACACTCACTCACTCACACACACACACACACACACACACACACACACACACACACACTTGTGCTGGTTTTAGGTAAGAGGTAAAAAAACATTTTTGTCTTTCAATAGTACTTGTGTTAGTGAGGAATGCTCTAGACATGTAGGCACAAGAATATAAGATATTATTTTGATATATATATATATATATATATTTCAATCTGAGAATAACAAATTATCTTCACTGTTAAGCCAGTTCAAACTATGTAGAACACTAACCATGGATTTTTTTTTTTAAATGTTATAAGCTGTGTGATGACATAACGAATGATGAGATGGAAGAAAAAAAAAATCGCATAGACGATAGTCCAGGTGCAAACCAAGTTTCGTGTGATTGTCACCTCTCTGTGAAAAAAAAAAAAAAATTATAAGAACACTTAGCACTAATAAGTAATCTACGAGATCTGGTTCTGCATAGCACGAAACTGACACCAACTACATAATCTTTTAGTCAAGAACTTGCCTATCCCACTGATGCCACTAGGTATAGTTGAATTCAAACACTTGATCAAGGAGAGTCAAGCCTTACTATATCACCCCAATTTAAATAAGTATTGCTGTCACTCCCAGTGGCGTTGTTAGAGCGTTTGCCGCCTGGGGTGGTCCCTGAGTTTGCCACCCCTCTCAACACACACAACAAAAATACTTGGTTATAAAGTAAATTATACTTGCCAAGAAATTATATTCTTGTTTATTCCTTTACTCAAGTGTAAGCACAAAGTTTGTGAAATATCTTCTCAAGTAGGCTACTTGTATACAGAAGCCACTGATTTCACATCAAATAAACATCTTTCCAGATCTGGCTCTAACTGATGGGGCCTTAATAAAGATTGAAACTTTATGGGCTGTGGCCCTTTCCATAATGCATAACAATATACATGTCCAAAAGGAAGTGTGCTGTGTGTTATGGGATACTAAAGATGTGTGAAGTCAGCAGCCTCTATATACAAGTGGCCTAGTTGTGAAGATGCTTCATGCTCCATCTTTGTTTGCTTACACTTGGGTCAAGGATTGAACAATATAATTTATTTTGTAACCAAGTAAAAAATACTGTCTGCATCTTTCTTTTATGCAGATGATATAATAATTCTAAATAGTTCATACATCTTCAAGGTCTAACTGAATAAATGGTGTTACAAATTTGTCAGAGCTTCCATAGCTCAGTTGGTTTTGATGAAGCACTTTTGGAAGGAAAGATCTGGGTTTAAATTCCTTCACGTAGAACCTTTATTAGAGCTTTTTAATCAAAACTATTAGCCAATCCCATATGTAGAGAAACAGTTTTTTTTTCTCCTGGAAACTTAAATTTTTTGTTCCTTAAAACAGGCAAACCAGCATGTGAATACATATATAAAGACAAAAAATACTTATATGGGCAATGAGAAACAACCATGTTATATTATTGTTATTATTCCCTAGTAAAATAGCAACAAACCCACACATTAGATTAAGGAGACAAATAATGAATTTGTCACAAAGATGAGCAATAAAAAGACAAAACTGAAAATATGTCCTGAACATGAAAACATTAACTGAATTCACAATGGAAGCTTATTGAACAACTAAAATATTTCGACTGTTTCTGGTACAATTTTTATTGAAGATGGCAAATGAAGTTTGGAAATAGTGGAGAGCCAAATGAATAAATTTATATGGCATAAAAGAGAAATTAGTCAAAATAGTAAAATGGCTGTATAAGATGGCATTCAATCCAATTTTAACTTAGGGATCTAAGATTTGAGTTAGAAATAAAGTGATATGAGAGTGCATATTAAGAATATGCACCCTCAAGGGATGTACAAGATAAAAAAAAGAATCTTATTGCTATATTACAAATAGATGAATCAACAGTGCAGTAATGCACAATGCATATTATTTTGCCTTTATTTTCATATATCCAAAAATTAGTAATCAAATGATTGTATAAACAAGCAAACACTGACTAAATGACAACTGGTTAAAAAAATAAAATAAAATAAAATGTTGCATGAAACGCATGCATTCTATATCATTCTTTATTATTGCCATTTGTATTTCAGCTACAGGAATCCAATAATTCTATATGAAAAAACTGCTATTCATTAACAAAAAAAAAAAAAAGTGAAAAACATCCATCATACTTACACGCTTGATGAGCATAGCAGTAGGTTTTACATTAGTAAAAGGTTTAAATGTCCTGTCTAGTGTATCTGGAGAAGACCTTACATTTTTTTCTTTTTTTCTTTGCCTACAATAAAAAATATGCACTGAAATAAGTATACACTCAAATTTATAACTGAATAAAGTACTATGTGACTTACATGAAATGTTTTATTAATAATAATAATGCAGCATGGATGAATACCAAATAATTAATTTGTGTAAGTTTCTATATCTATATACTGTGATTAAGAACATCATTTACTAACCAAAACAGGCTTACTATTATTATTATACATTCATCAATCAGTTTCAACTACATTAGATTTAATGAAAAGTTTCTTTAAACAGAGTAATTTGTGTTGCGTGCACACATAGAAATGTCTCCAGATATGAAAAATATAACAGAAATGAGAGTTTTTTTTCCCCTTCTGAATAAATGCTTTGCTTTCCATAGAATAAGTGCTTTAGAACCCACTAAATATTGCTGCAAGTTTATTGTTCAGGATACGGAGACATTAGTTTGTCCCAATTTTATGTATTCCCAAGTTTATTTTATAAGAGGAGAGATTGCTTTTTAATTTGTATGCTAATGATATTGGAAAAGGTTTAAATGAGGATATGACGTTAGGATAACTATGTAGAGATGCACTGCTAAAATTGTAAGGGCACACAATTGATTATGACAGACAAAGTTTCAGAATTAAACCGAGAATAGGTATAGTTTCAACCAACACACTATGGATTCAAACCCCACCATAATAGATTTGGATGTTTGTGAATGTTTTTAGGTGGGAGATGAATTTCATCACCAGTGTAAGATTACCATCCAGCTTACTGGAGGCCTGAAGTGAGTGGAAAAAGTTCAATTTTTGGTTTCAGCAGTAGGATTTCCAGATTATATTAAAAAATAATAAATACAAAAATGAATGTAATAAAAAATTTTTTTAAATCTCTTATACCCATAATATATATTTTTGTGGACAGAAGTCACATAAAAAAAATTGCAGTTACCATTTAGACATTCAATTTAAAAACTCTGGGCCTCTTATTACTTAAACAAATGGGGGGGGGGGGGGGAGAAGAGAGAGAAATTGTGATTGTGTCATTTAGATATGTGACCTATTACTCTGGCTCAAAAGCCAGACAAGCTGTATCCAAGTCCAACCACATACCTATTCCCCAGGTAAACTGAATTCCTGAAAAAGATTTTGTGTATCCTTAAGTAGTGCAGCTATTCCATGTCTTATTTTTATCTATGAGAAAACATCATCCTTGCTTTTGTTAAAGAAAATCCACCCACAGTCATTCCAAGGAGTTTATAGAACTTAATTTTTTTGTTTGTTTTTATTTATACATATCAATAAACATAAGACCTACAACATATCAGTTGTGTGGTGGGGGGCGGAGAGAAAGTGGTTAGGATAGAAGGAAGAAAGAATGTGCTGATTTCTCCATATGGTATTGAAGAAATAGTTTTTATGAAGGGATCGGTTACAGGTCAAAGCCAAATAACTAGTAGGAGACCTGCATAGCCTTTTAGAGAATGCAGAGAACCTACCAGGGCTTCTGCATTTTCTAATGACTAGTCTTCACCTTTTCATGGTGCACCCACATTAGTAGGTATCTTCCTGAATACTGAATGAACAAGGATAGGCTGGCAATTTGGGGTTAAATCAATCAAATTGTATTCTATATTGACTTAAAGCAAAAGATTATGATGATGCTTTTCAATCATTCTCATAAAAATTTCTCTAACCTCACAAGAGATACTGGTCTACTCTATAAATGGCTGCTGATTTTATTATAACTTTTTAGGCCACTTTTATTTCTTTTCACATCTATTCAAACTTCTATGATATGTTTCTTTCCTTTTCCACCCTGACATCTCATTTCCCTGTTCTTCTGCATTTACATTATTTCATACCAACATGTTTCTGAATATAACTTTCTTGCACAAATCTTTTCTCCTGACAAGTGAGTCTAAATGCCGTCCATAAGTATTTCCCAATTTTTTTTATATAATACAGTCAATTATTACCATTCAATAGGCCTACTTCTTTTTTGGCTCTCTCTACTATCATATCTTGAAAGTATATCTGTCAATTTGAAATGGGGGACTGTAGGATGTCTGTGACCATAATTTTTCTTTTAATACGATTCCCACCCATAAAGGGTTGTAAACCTATAGTACAGTGGGCAGCCTAAGAATTATTTTTATTTTATTGTTTCTATTTTTATTATAATTTTACATAGACAGAAACCCTGCTCTAGAGACCAAAAATGGAACTTTTTCAAGCCTCAGGTCTCATATCTTTCTTTTCATCTTCTTTTATATATTAGTCCCAGGAGCTTGTTATCACCAAGAACTTGATTTTCAAAAATCTAATTGTTGATTAATATGATATGACAGTTAATCTTATCCCCCAGCTAATTTCCCTTGTTTCCTCTGTGTTCTCTGGTCAGTTTTTTCATTATGCAAGGGAGGAGAAAAAGTCTTTCTGCCTCTATAAAAATAACTACTCTTCACAGTTGAAAGTGCTTATAAAGGTTCCGTAATCCTAGACGCAATCAATGGGTACAAATGCTAATGATCAAACTATGGGGAGGGGGATGTTTGCAAATAAATATAATACAATTTTTAAAATAATTGATATAGATAACTGAATGAAAGATACAAGGACTTACCTACAGTGCATATACACCAATATAATCATAACCAGTACAAGAATGAACACTACTACACCACCAGCTATACTGGCTTTCTCAATAACTCTTTCACTGGATGCTACATAATAAAATAAAAATTATGTATTAGGAATTTTATTTAATACAATAAAATATTTCATTTCATGGATTAAATTTAGAATTAAAAAAAGTTTTTGCCTTCCAATCAGTGTAACTACTTTGCATCTACTATGTCTGACATATCACAGAGGCAAATGTCCAAGGTGAGCATGTTCCAAGAGAGGTATATCTAACTCATGGAAAGTGGAAAGCAAGTAAAATGTACTGAATGAATGAAGGTTCATTGATATTTGATAAAAACAACATGCAGTGTGAATTGAGTATAGTTCTCAGAACCTGTTTGTTAAATTTTCAGAATACAGAGATCATTACATTTTAGTGAATGTGCAGAATTTAAAAGACTGATTCTTTAATCATATAAAAAAAAAAAATTATACTTGTGTTTTTGACATAACTTCTTTATAGCTAATGCAGATAAATAGATTATGTAAATATTGTGTTAGTTAAGAGAAAAGAAAGGCAATAACAATGTAAGATTTATTTATTTCCATGCATTCAAATTGAAATTTATGTTATATCTGACAACAAATTATATTTTTGTTTTCACATTTTACCCTATAATAAATTTAGTTTAATCCTTTGATGAACTTTTTAATGAACTTTCAACATTTTACCCTAGTGTAATCGAACAGAAGTTTGTGCAGAAAAACAATAGTATAATTTCTTGTTTTGTCAAGTATGACAGTATCCAACCTAAAAAAATTCATGAAACAAAATGAAACATTTAAGATAAAAAGTATAGAGGGCAAATTTGCAACTAGTATTGTCCCATTTTTTAATTTCAAGTAAAAAATTTGCCAGAGAGCACTGGGTAAATTATAAAAAACATCCCATTTCATCAACTGCATCATAATCAAAAGTGTATGCACACACACACATTGCAGTTAATGAACAAGAAATTGTTTCTGTTGTTCATTTTAATATGTAAAGTTAGCAAAGCCATTATATACAGCAGAATGAAAATCAACCACCACCTTTATGTGGGTAGATTTTCGTCACCCAGTGTGATTTTATCACCAGCTTCAGTGGCAGATTATCCAATAGGCGCGTGCCTAGGGCTTCGTCATCTCAAGGGGCCTCAAAAATTACATAGCAAAAAGATAATATGCCTCTAAAAAATGTAGAGACAATCTTAAAACATTTTTTGACTTTACCAATAAGCAATGCTAACATTCTTTTTCGGTCTTAAAAAGAATAAAAAATTATTTAAGAAATAGTTTAGGGCAGACTCATTTAAATGATTTATCTATAATGTTTATAGAAAATTATATAGTTAATATGTTAAATTATGATAACATTATCGATCAATTTGCAGATTTAAAAGCACAAAAGGTAATATTGTAAGTTGTAATACTAACTAGACAAATTAAATAAATAATTATAAATAAAGTACAAACTTGTTATTATTTGAGAATTTTTTTGTCTTTTTAATATAAAAAACACTTTTACATAAAGTGCCTTATAACAAAATTGCGCCTAAGGCCTCAAAGAAACATAATCCACTACTAACTAGCTTGCTGGCATCTGAAGTGATTTGAAGAGTAGCGTGTTTGGTCTCGGATTTTGGTTCTCAAACTTTTTTCAGACTGTAGCACACCTGTGTTCTTAATACTAGACTTGTATGTAATTAAATGTAAATTTATGGCAATTTACACTACACTGACTATAGTACAGTACAGCCTACAGTACTTAATGATGTAATTGTCATATTGCTGGTGGTTGAATGGTGAAACTTTAGCATTTACAGCAAAATAAACCAATGTAATATAAATATTAGGCCGTTAAGAGTTTTTATACAAATATAATTGTATAAAGAAGCAAAAATGCACTGCAATTTGGATGAATATTTTTTACTATCAAAATTTGGTGGTGCACTCACAGCACTAAAGTGTTACTCATATAATAAAAAAGTTAATAAAGAAGATATTCAAAGAGTCCCAAAGTATTAAAAAAAACCACTATACCTCCATCTTATCTTAAATATTTCATCCAACTACTATCAAAGAAATGCTTAGCATTACATAAATGAGAGATATTTATTCTCACTCTCTCTCTCTCTAGAGGACAGTTAAATTGCACTTTATACATCATCTGCAGATTTAAGCTTTTGCGATTTTGGAAGATATTTTGGTGTGCCAATGCTGAATTTAGGGAAATTGTACCTCATTTTGATCCTCCGCCTTCCCTATCATAGTAATTGAATTCTTGACTGTTCAGTATGAGTTTACTTCACTATTCAGTGAAGTAAACTCACACAGAGTTTAATTTGACTTGTACAGAGCTCAATTTGACTGAACACTGTTCAGTTACTATGACAGGAAGGAATTAAAATGAGGTACATTTTCCCTAAATTCAGGATTGGCACACCAAAATATTTTCCAAAATCGCAAAAGCTTAAATCTGCAAATGATATATAAAGTGCAATTTTTACAATGCATTTTTTGGTTACTCTTCTATTAAAATTTTTCTTGATGTTATATAACTTCAGTTTAGTATAAAGAAGTTTCTTAAAAATTATATTAATGAAATTGTAATTATCAATACTTACGTAAGTAAGACCCAGCTAAATCTTTAAACTGACATCTATCTCCAACATAGCCATCTGCACATCTGAAAAACGGGGGGGAAAAAAATTATTTATTTTTATAGTAGTAAGGTAAGGTTTTTAAAATAAGTACTGACAGTTATTTCAAAACATGGAGTTAAAAACTTGATAGCAAATACAGGACGAATTTTTCTGTTTGCTTTCAGTGTTTAGGAATGCAAGTAACTGAAGATCATGCAATGCAACCATGGAAATGCCTGTATTCATTGTAGCATATAAAAATGTTTGAAAATACCTCACTTTTTACTATACATTAAAATTCATAATTTTATCATCGTTAAGAAATTAATTTCTTAATATTATTAAATAAATACTAAAAATATTAAAAGATAAATAATTTTAGATAAAGAAACATACTCGCAGCTATATTGGATTGCTTCTTCTATTCGTACAGAAAAACATGTGGCACCATTCAAGCAGTACCATGTAGCATAAGCTTCTGGACACTCATATGTCTGGAATGTTATATTCGGCCTTGTTGTAGGAGATGGTGTTCGAGGTCTAGGTGTGGAGCGTGAAGAACATGATTCTAAAAAGATGTAAACAGATATCAGTTTTATTTACTCTGACTGCATGTTATATACATAATAAACAGTACAAATTTCAAAATACAATTTAAGAAGGAACTATTTCCAATATATCTGACTGTTCATATCGCGATATACACAATCAGAGTTTAGTTTCATAAAAAATGAGAGGATGATACTACTCACGTCATCACATGATGTTTATACCATTACAATCTCAGGCACATTTCTTTTTTTAATGTGCATAACTTTACAGAAGCTTTTGTACCTTGTGGAAATGTCATTGGCTTCCATATGCTACAATGTGAGAAGATATAAGTTCTATTCAAGTTACTGACTAGATGAACTTTGTTTAGACTTTTTTTTCGAGCAGTTCCTGAGTTAGTCAATCTTGGCATATGCAACTAGGTTTTCCCCTCCCAATGACTTTAACCAATGTTTTTAACCCTGCAACTCGAGAAAAACTGACTGGAGAATTCACACTATTTCAGATAATAATATATAGTGTTAGGAACCATGAGATGACAGCAGATTTCTACCATTCTCTCCTTCCCAGATGCCTTTGAATTACTGATAGTTTTGGACCATATATCAGTGATGGCTAAGGAAGGAAACTGACTGGCCATCCGTCTTCAAAATCAAGGTTAAAATATGGTATTTAGTGTATTAATTATTAAAGAGACAAGTCAAAGGAGGAGGAAAGCATAGTATACTGATAAGCAGTATGCATATCCAGATGAGTCCCTGACTTTCTGAAGGTGCCTGTAAAATAACAATTTTTAGAAATTGATATGCAATCAATCTCCACTCTTAGTTATCAGTGATAGCTGAAATGAAGGCTAGTAATAATTTTGAAGGCACCTGAGCAAGAGTATAATGGATAACTACCACCTAAACCCTAACACTCATGTTGCCTGACAGTGTGAGTTCTATAGTTAAGTTTTCTGATGTGCATGGTTAAAAACTGATCCATAACAAAAAAATCTTACTTACCAGTACCAGGAACCCGATTCAGCAGGCTTCTGGCACTGGTAGATGCCTAGGAAAAAAGGTCTAGAAGAAATTCTTATAGCTGACAAATGGTACTGAACCTGTAACAGTCTTTCTTTAGGAAGTCTAGCATTATGGTAAAGTTAAGTTATATATAAGTATTAATATCAGTTTAAACACTAGGTCCCTAACAATGAACCTATTTTCCAAACGTTTTGAAAATATCAATGTCAAATGCAAGAGAGAAAGTCATTGTGTATTGAAAAAGATTGATCATTCCAAAAATTCGCAATTTAAATATTGAAAATTGTACTCTAAACACAAATTAGGATTTCATAATTGATGAATTTGTTTTGAAAAACTTAAAAGAAAACATTTAATATGCTAATACATTTCCAAAATGTTTCTGTTTCCCTACACATATATATATAAAGTTACGTATATATAGAAATACTCATGTGAATATTATTTCCTTCTTATTTTTCAAGTTTAAAACTTGAAAAATAAATAGTGATTTGGAAAATTTAAATAATTTAATTACGATCGAAATATACTTAATTTTGTTTATACTTATTGTTTTATTAATATATCCTTCATTTTTTCTTTAATAGTTGCCATTTCAAATTTTTCATTTGTAGTATTTTAATATTTGTAGTATATTGTAGCATAATTCTAAAAACATCTCTTTTAATTCACAATATTACTTCGCTCTGATAGCTTAAATGGAAAGGTATCATCCGTCCCCCCCCCCGTATCTACCACTCAGCTGAAGTTGCTTTTTTTTTTTTTTTTTTTATTTGTCAAATTCAGTTCTACATAGACTAGCTCGTAAATGAACGTTAACGTGTCCACACAACTCAGGACTACTGTTATACCACAAATAACGAATAAGCATTTCGTCCTGAAATGCTAAGTAAATGTTTATGCTTGTTGCAAACTACTAAGGGAGTTCGTCGTAACTTTTCTTTAACTTATAATAAGCGACAGGAGATCTCCAAGTCCAGATGGTGGGTTAGTGTCAAACTCACACCGGATACGGGAAAGGAAAGGGGGGAGGGGGAATAGAATAAGCGGCACGTGCGGAATCAAGGGTGGCTGCCTCCCGGAAAGTGATGGCGAGGTTGGTGTCACGCACATAGAGAAGACAGGACACGGGAAGGCGATGCCCCAGTTCCCTACCCCATCCCATCCACCGAGTTAATTTATCAGGTTAATTGTAATTTTTGAAATCCGTATATAAATCATAGGTGAAATGAACTAACTGCTTCTGTGTCACATTTCTTTCTTCAAAACAAAAAGCTCCCTGAAAGTTACAAAAAAAAAAAAAAAGAAGTTCAGAATATTACACAGACTTTATATAATCTTATATTTTTGGTACATGAGATGCTTTCTACAAACTGAAATTACTGAAACAGTCCATAGATGTATTAATTCATAGTATTTGCAGTTAAATTAATTGGCGGCAAGATTTTTGTTGTCATTTATGTATGTATTCGAGGGTGACACACGCTTACAACCTTCTGTCTAAATAGTGACTATGGTGGCTAAATGACTTTTCACTTCTGTACAATTTATCTTGATATTTTTTATATGATTTGCACAACACCGGATACAACAGTTCAACTACTGAATACGACAAGATATTCGCTTCATATTTCTCTAGGTTTATTAACATTTTGATCAACAAGTGGTGGTGTTAGTGAAAACTTGGGAAAAATATCCTTTAGATCAGCAAAGATACGTAATGTATATATCAGACTGCGAATGTCAAAATATATGGTGTTCCCAAGTAAATATACAGTATTCTCCTTTGTTAAAGATTTGCAATTTTTTTTTCTTTTTGTGTCGCAGAGAAGATCCCTAGAAAGCGATGTTTATTACACATTGTAATCATGATTGATATCTTACTTCCATCTTGTTCCATGCAACACGAATAGACACTATATTTCAGAGAAATCAAATTGCGCACTCCTCAAGTGAATGTGGACCCCTTTGGTCCACCTTACACTTTCCACCAATTTGTGATAATATCAGTCAGACATTTTGGGTCATTCTTCCTTCAACGTTGACTCCCAAATTATATACTGTTGTTCGACAACAATACCCAACATTCCGGTTAGGTCCAAAGGCATTCTGTTGGAATGAGATCGGAATTCTGTTCAGGATAGTCATGTTTTTCCACATCGTTTTCCTCAAACCATGTCGCAACAGTATCCATAGTATAATATGGTGCATTGTGTTGAAAGAGACAATAGGTTTGTTCATTCCCAGTCAGCTCATCAACTGCACACTCGTTCATCCGATTGAGAACAGGTAAACCTTGTATAGGTTTACCTGTTTTGCTGGATGAAAAACCTATCGCTTCCGTATGAGACCGACTAACGCATCCATCAGCTGAAGATGCTGAGGAAGGAGATAGCTATAAGCAAATGTTCCACAGGTTTAATCCTATAACATACTTAGCAGCATCGAACTATCTGCATTCGATCATATTTATTGAGACGACCAAAGCCAATTCTCCATGCGAGATCATTCCCTTGTAGGACAGCCCTACATTAGAAAATGTCCATTTTTAATGATTCCCAAAACTTAAATTCAAAGAAAGGCTTTATTATCAATCAATTTGAGAAAGAGAATTTTAGCGGTTATCATCAATTTAAATTGATTTAAATATGTAAAAATTAAGCACTCGTTGAATGCCTTGAATAGATGGCATTCAACGAGTGGGTATAAAATTTGTACGCAAGAGAGAAGTACACCCTACGTACTTAAAAATATAAAGCGAGTAAACACACAAAGAAAATAATTTGTGCTTACAACTGTTAGCTTAGTGCTATTTTCTTAACAGGAATGATCCAGCAATAATGAAAATGCCATGTTTTGTTTGACATTACGAACTTAAAAAAAAAAAAAAAAAAAACTCTCATGGTCATATGCCATTAATTATTCTCCCCCCCCCCACACACACAAATATATACACAAACAAACTGATCACTAGAACGAAATATTGCACGAAGTCTGAAAAACTGTTATCATTTTGATGCCAAGTCATGTGAGAGAGCAATTTGTGGCTGAAATTTTTACTACTGGGAATTTTCTCATTTCCGGGGTAAATTTCCCTAATTTGTGAGTCCTAGTGATTGATGACTTTAGGCATGAATTCATACCTACTGGAAAGGGGAAGGATTTCAATTACGAGTACCATAGACTCCAATGACAAAATATTAAGTTCCTAATTGCGTTTGTTCTCGGACTGGTGTTTCAGTCTTATGAAAAATAAAAACTGAGTGCAACCAAATTGAACTCACATTCAACCCAGAAGCCCTGGGCTGAATGCGAGTTTTCTTGTGTCTTTCAACGCATTATCCTCCTACTGTATTATTGAGGTGATATCCGTGCAGACGCGGAATGTCTATAAATTATTCACAACGAATTCCGATTTATTTATTTATTTTTAGCTTATGCGATATTCTCCGGCATTCTGCCTTGTTTGACCATTTCATTATCTTATTGTTCAATACAGGTATGCAACTTCAAACTTGAAAACTAATCCGCGTGGAGCTTTGCTGTGTTTCACAGAGTAAATGATAATTTGCTTCTTGTCACTGAAATGTTACATATTTCGTCTTAAACAAAACTTTTATCATACAGAAAGTTAAACACGGAACAAAACGTAACTGTAGGGTCTGAAGTTATTTATATAAACCTACTTGATCAATGACTAATAATGCTTAATACGTTAATGAAGAAATGAAGCAAGTTAGCAGAACGGTATCGTAAACTAAAATAGTAATAATGAAAGAAATTAAAAAATAATTAAAACAATTAAATTAACCAAAATACTAAATTCATTATAAATTCCACCCACCCAAAGAGGTTGGCATTTAATGAATTTATTACTTTATATCCTTAATTTTATCATATGTATGACTACTATATAATTTGCTAAGTTTTGTGTCCGAAATTGGTACGAGTAATACAAAAACTAAGACGGGATAATATTTTCGTTAGAATTCTAAATACCGTTATTAATAAAATCAATCTAGATAGGAATTATTACTATGGTGCAGACAAAGTTGAAATAAAACGAATTAACTAAATGCTTAGGCTTTCTGCAACAAGTATCTTAAAATTAAAGCGATTTTCATATTTTTGATTCGAATCAAAAATATGAAAATCGTTGTGGATGTTTGTGAAAGTCTTTCGGTGGCATATACTCATCTCCCGCTGTGAGGCTACTAACCCTACCTTATTGAACGCTTGAAGTAGTTTGAAAGTTTCATGTCTGGTTTCTAGAGAAGCATCTTCGAATTATCTAATCCCCCTGGTCTATTGCATGTACTATCTAACTGTTGAATTGACATTTAAAAGGAACAACACTTATCATAGTTTGAGGATGTTAAAATAATCCGATACTGGAACTTGAAAACATGTCAAGAAGGGATTTTTTTACATTTACTTTTTCGTTAATGTTCTCTATTTGGTCATGATAATTTTTGTTTCTAGGATGCCCTTGTTTTTGACAAGCTCAAAATTATGATTTGTAACAGCGAATAATTACTTATTGTATATTTTGATGATGCTCCAGCCTCGCGTATCATCGCCAAGTGGGTTTGAATTCCATTGCGGGTATGGATGTGTAAATCTCTTCCATGAAGTCAAGATTATCTAACTAGCCCACCTAAGGTACTATTAGTATTCTATAGGCTTAAGGCCTTTCGTGAATGGGACTAAATACAACTTAAAAATGTGGGAGGGCAAAATCACGCTATACTGAAGCAAATGAAAAGGCGATTTAAAGAAAAAAATGTGTCGTCTTTTAAGAAACAAAACAAGCCATTTTATTAAGGATATAACTACAGCCAGGTTCCTTAAGTTGCTGGCTTTAAAAAAAAAAAAAAAAAAATCTAATCGAAGAACTTTATTTGGATGGCAAACTATAAAAGCCAATTTCAAATTTACTTATTTTACGAATGTATTCAAATAAAATAAAATGACTTGTACAAAGATTTTATTTATTTATTTATTTTATATTTATTATTATTCCCTCCTGTAACTTCCAATGACTAAATGAGTTACTTTACAGACAGCTGAAAAACAAACATTAGTGCAATAACACGTGTTCATTCAGCTCTAGAAAGCTAATTTCAGGTCACTTCCCTTTTCCTTCCCAAAGGCTAAACCGTTATTAAACTTGAGAAACATCAAAGCGACAATTTAACATTGACCTTGGTTGAGTGGGCCCAGCCAGAATGCTCACGACCACCTGTAACTATGATGCAATTGGCCTTAATGCTTATAACATGGGTAGGCAGATGGCAAATCTGAAGAGAGCCATTCTTCAAAAGATCCCTCTTGGCAAAGATGACAGATGTAGTCATTTCACGCATCTTATACTAGTACACACTATATACTTCAGTTAGAAAACTTAATGGCCACACGAACACCTATCCTCACGTCAAAATAGGAGTTTAATGGCACGTCCTTTCCCAATTACAAGTAGCAGAAATTTCCTCCTACTTATAAAGAGTAAGGAAAATGTGTACAGAAATACACTGACGTTATCTGTGCATTTCACCATCAGGTTATAAACATTGGAAATAAACAAATGCTTGGGTTAGCCAAAATGCTTTAATTTTAATACAAAAATGAAAACAATATAGGTGTTCTTAACTTATAACATATCTAATATATATTACAGAGCATTATTCCGTTACTATTTTAATAGAAAATCATGTAATAGTTGCACAATGTTCGTGCAGTCTCGAATAATTAGCATCAGGCATGTTTATAAGAGGCAAGGATGAAATTATGAGGGTGGTACATGTAATTTAATCTACAAAAATACGTGCTTTGTGCATTTATTTATAAAGTTATGAATATCGAAAATAAGCAATGTCCCAGTTGGTTGAAAGCCGTAAAATACTAAAAGGAGTCTGATACTAAAAATAGTGCTTCTCAATGGGACAAAAAACAGGTATTCTACCCCTTCCCCCCCTTAACTCCCCTCGTAACAAAATGATTCCAAACGGAGTTTGGAATCATTTTGTTTTGGGGATTCTCCATAGCTCAGTTCGTTTCGACTGAGCCTGAAAAGGGGTGGGCTCAACTCCCGTCTCTGACGCGAAGAATCGTTAACAGGGCTTTTCAATTAAAGTGATATCCGTTCTCATACTAGGTGGAGAGTTTCTCTCGGAAACTCGGGATTTTTATCTCTCAAAAAAGGCACACTGACCACGTAAATACATACATCTACAGACGCAATACCAGTGAACAAGGAAGTCAACGGGACACCACCTTGTTCCATAATAATTCCACAGTAATAGCATTGCTACCCCACCAACCATTGGGTTCAGGGAAGACACACTATTCTTGGCGTCCAAGGATATACCGATGTCAAGGTACAAGTTTGCTATTTCAACTTGAAGCTGACTCAAAATAAGCAAATGAATAGTTCAACGGGAAGAATGATTAGGACTGACTTTTTCTATAAACGATGCGTTCTAATGGTTAGAATAAGAAAGAAAAACTCGAATTATATTATTTTATAAAATACATGACTTTTTCAAGATCTACACGTTCTATGTCTCTGATGTAGTATATCTGCTTATATACTCGTAAAATATTACAGGTAAGTAACCCAAATGGAGTGTTGGTTATGGGGTCTAAAGAGACCAGATTTAAGATCTCTGCTGGAGGACTGATTAAAAATGACCCGAATTAGGGGATATAATATCAGAAACCTGCTCTAAGAGAAGAAAAATCGACAATTTATGAATTAGGTGTCTTAAAGGAATCTGAAACGTAAAGTATGTAAAGAATCAGTAAGAGATACAAATCACCCCCCCCCAATAAATAAATAAACATACACACCCTGCGTTATAATAATTAATCAATTCAGAAAAGCAGCTGATTATTCTTATGCACGAATTGCAAATTAGTCTAAAACTGGTTAATAATTCCCAGGAACAAGTACATGCGTAAGTTTTATAAATCTGAAATTGTTAGCACATGTGTATAATAGGTCGATTAATATAGCCTGGGTCAATTCTATAGTCGCGTTCTATGGCTGAATGCCTATTAAAGA
Source organism: Typopeltis vanoorti (assembly GCF_054136105.1). Classification (NCBI taxonomy): domain Eukaryota; kingdom Metazoa; phylum Arthropoda; class Arachnida; order Uropygi; family Thelyphonidae; genus Typopeltis; species Typopeltis vanoorti. Next base: position 89,592,802 of record NC_143567.1, read on the forward strand.
CATGTTCTCAATGACCTAAGGTGATACAAAATTCTTGAGTTCACACAGAACATTTATGCTGCAAAATTTACTCCCAAGAAGTGGGTTTATTAAATACAAATGTCCACATCTGTTTATTTTTCTTTTTTTCTTCTTCTTCTCAGAACAATGTTTCTTCAAAAACATTCACTAGGAAAAAAAAAATCTTAAAAATTTTGAAAAATAGCATATACACGTGACTAGGTATAGGAGAAGGAAAATAAATTCTTGGGAGAGAAAATAAACAAATTAAGATTATATTCATGTTGTGATGAAATATCTTTAAATGAATTTTTAAATAAATCATAAATATGTAAATAAATGACATGTTGCATGCATTGGAACTCTTCTATTTACAGAAAGATCCCATTTCAAACGGGGGGGGGGGGGGAATTGTGCATCAGCTCAATACGTTTAATTCTGTTCTTAAATATAAGCAGAAACTGAAATAAATTAAAACAGATCTGAAACAGGGAAATGAGTTTCACATTCTTTGACATCATACTATGCATTTCAGTCAAATATTCAGTCGAGTGTACAACATATAACACAATTTCCCAATCATCATCAAATGACTTTAGGAATACCAGAACGAGTATTCATTTAAAAGTCATGGCAAAAGAACAAGGAGGTCACTTCCTGTCCATAGAAAGTGGTGAAGGACTTTTAGCTCTTTTAGAACTGAGCCAAAGAATTACAGTACGCTGTCCCTCTTCTGTTTGACCAACACAAAACCATGACCTAAATTATTCTGTCAGACAAACGAGGAACTTGTGGGCGGGACGAACAGAAGACCAGACTAGACTTCCTTTAAAAAAAAAAAAAAACTAGTAACTAAGTAAATATACCCCTCTCTGGGGAAAAATGTTCAAAACCAAATTAAGCTTATTGTCTCTGAGAGTGTGCTTTATGTTTACGTCTAAACGCATGCCGTACCATGCAGGCTTTCAAAACCCAGTTCCGAAGGAATGGGGTAGCTAATTCTTATTCACGTAGTTTTTCATATTATTATGCTTGGCTGCATATTGCGTGTGTTCTTCGGCCGGTTTGCCTTTTTGCGGGATGCAAAAAAAAAAAAAGAAACTTCCACTTCTGTAGAGACCAGCTAACTAACCTTCAAGGTGAAAATCCTTGATAAACGTTCTTCGCATCCTAGACGAGATTCGAACCCAGATGTTTCCAACCAAAGGGCATCATCGAAACCGACTGGGCTACGGAGGCTCCTTAAACTTGGTCACTAACTAGAATTTGTTTTTTCCTTACTCTTACAACCAGTTTGAAACTTGAGGAAAATTAAGGATCGCAAACTCTGTTTTCCTTTCCTCAATTTCGCGACACAGTAGTTACATACTTCGTTAGGTCTTTCATATTATTATTTTTCTTTTTATTAGTCTTTCATATTATTATGCTTGGCTGCATATTGCGTGTGTTCTTCGGCCGGTTTGCCTTTTTGCGGGATGCAAAAAAGAAATTTCTGTAGAGACCAGCTAACTAACCTTCAAGGTGAAAATCCTTGATAAACGTTCTTCGCATCCTAGACGAGATTCGAACCCAGATGTTTCCAACCAAAGGGCATCATCGAAACCGACTGGGCTACGGAGGCTCCTTAAACTTGGTCACTAACTAGAATTTGTTTTTTCCTTACTCTTACAACCAGTTTGAAACTTGAGGAAAATTAAGGATAGCAAACTCTGTTTTCCTTTCCTCAATTTCGCGACACAGTAGTTACATACTTCGTTAGGTTTAACGAGCGGCATTTGGAGCTATGGCCGAACCAACTAAGGCTATGACTGTGTATGTTTCTCTGAATTTTCTCATCGGTTTGTCTGTTCTGCAGGATGAAAAACCTTTCCACTTGCGTATGAGATCAGCTAACTTACTTCCAGCCAGTTAGGCTTAATAGGGAAACCAAAAGTGGTCCATTTGTCTTCCCCACACACCAAAATAAATAAACATACGTCACTGATTTTAGCACTTCGTCCAAATAAATGCTAATAGCTCACCTCACTACGGGAGAATGCTCATACCTGACAAACTGTAAACGATTTCGTGGGTTCTTACTAAAAATGTTAATTCAATTTTGGTGTAATTTTCAACTTAAAATATAAAATGAATTTAATTACCACGGAGATTTGACAGATTTTCGAAACCTATCGGAAGCACTAGGTTAGCCTGTACACTCCATATCAAAATACGATAAATCATTCAGAAAAGAAAAAAAAATGTTTATTGTATCAAGATGGCGTATAATATAACTTCATAAATCTCTTGAGGAACGTTTCCCTAGATGTCACTTGTTAACAAAAAAAGAAATGTATAACTTTTTTTTTTTTTTTTTTTTGCAATAACCAAATATCACAGCGCAACGTTTATTTTATTATACAAGAGTGAGCGTGTGTTAAGCGCACACGACTCGCGTTTTAATTTCAAACTCTTCGACACTGTGGAATGTTTGTAGTTCCATCACAACAGTAAGAGATTTTCCCACAGTATGACGAGGTGTCGAATCAACGGAGCCGGAAAGAGGAAACGAGCCGTATTTTAACAAAACGACATACCTGCACTTCCCTCGGCCGGCTAGCACTTCCTTCTCATTCACCATCACCAATTTGGGCTATAGCTTAGAGCGAGTCACTGTCCTCTCATGGACTACTGCTATTGTTCGCTGCTGTACATGTACGATAAACATTCTGTAAAAGTGAAATGGGCACAGGAATGCCTACTCGACAAAAATTTACTCTGTCTAATTTGTTCTCTCACGACGTTAAAAAAGAGAATATTATTATTATTAAATAAACACTCGCTTAGAATAAAATGGAATAATAAAAAAAAAAGATTCTTATACTTTTTAATTCCATTATTGGTGAGAACGTGCGTTTAAATCACACAGATCAATTCACTTAATTAATATGAATAATCAGCTAACATGAGTATATTTTGTACTCGTCAGTGGTACTTCAACAGGAGCTTAAAAAATTTAAAAAAATATTCAGGAGAAAAAAAAGTTCCGTTTTTATCAGATCATTAACAAATGAGTTAGCATTGCGCGCGCACACACACAAATCGTTTAGGACAGTGCTTCCTAAACTTCTGGAAGTCGGGGCCCCCTTTGAAAAAATTAAAATATATCACGGATTCCCTCGAAAAAAAAAATCGTAATATAGACATATCATTATATTTATATTCAATGCAAAACATACACAACGAATATTGCAAAAATCAAATGCAAATATTACATTTCTAGCATGTTACATCCATATTTGACATGGGACATTATCTCATATTTTTATATAGGTAGATTTACTGTTATTGTACATTTGCAGTACAAGCACATGAAACGTAAAACGATTAGTAATAAAGAAAGAATTAAAAACATAAAAGAAGTCTAATAACAATTTAATGTGATGGATGTGTTTCAATACTGCTACACCAATATCAGGTGAAATATTTGAAACTGCAATTCTTAGATTTCTGCTTTGAAATGAAACTTATATGAATAAGCAGATATTTACTAATATTCATTAAGCGCCGAAATACGCAGGAAGTAAAATTTGAGAAACCGCACCAATGCGTGATTTTTTTCCATTAAAATATAAAAAAACAACAAAAAAGAAATAATAAAAATTAAATACGTTTCTTTTAAGATAAAAATAATCTACTTAGTCTTAAAAGATTTTAAATTTGTTTTCATTATTTCACGGGCCCCCTCAATAAAACCTACGGCCCCCAATGGCTTGGGTTTAAATCCCATCAAAAAAATTAAAGGCATTTTAGACTTTCGTTTGTTTGTTTTTTCCCACCCTTCTTACAATTTGTTTTCGCTTCACAAAATGCATCTTAAAAATACGAGCATACTATAAATATAATGAATATGTTTAAGTTAAAGGATATTACATCCCATATTGTTTCATAGCCGATGTTCCATATCAAGAAGTGATTGGATCTTGCTCCACCCTTACCATGAGTTGCCTCAGTGTTGCACTCCCTAGAGGGTCAGTTGTAACACTATCCAGGTATTTGCTTACGCTTGGACTCGCCGAACTTTATATATTTACTATATTCGGCATGAAACTCTTTGAGTTTCTTATTCGGCTAAGAAACAATATGGAATGTAATATCCTTTAACTTAAATAAGTTTAGGTCGCCGAATTGAAGCCTTTGGCTCTTCATATAATTAATAATGAATATGTAATATCCACACGCCTACGCACAGAGATCAGCACACACAGAAATATAGTTGGCAAAACAGTCGTTTTGACGAAATACAGGCAATCAACCTTAACCTTGTGGTGGCGAAAACGACAGTTATTGCGTTTATTCAGTAGAGTCGAATGAATATATTCAGACAGCCTTAAATGAATATCGCCTCAGGCGAACATTTATGTGGTTTGACTAGGCATAGGGCTGAAACAACTAAAGTTATGAGGACAACAGACTGTCATTTGTGTATATTATGTGACCAATTTGCCTATTTTGAAACATCCGCGTGTCCCAGAGGACTTCGGGCAAAGGAATTTCTACTGAAAGACGCTCTGAGGCAGTTGCTCATCATTTCACCTACTGGCCATGTAGTTCAATCACTGCAAATGGCAATAATTCCCTGAGAGTATGTCAGAAATTGGCACATTGACTTCTTTCTAAACACATACATAACTGCTCAATTAACGTGACATCAGGCTGGGGGGGGGGGGGGAATTGCCTTCACTTTTTTTCTTTACAACGTTGCACTAGCAGTGGCATTTTCTGGTGTTCTGCAAGCCCCGTTACGGCACTGTGTCGGTTAATGACGGTGATGACAAATTTAAATGAAAAGTGTAGTCGTTACTATTCATATCTGAAATTTATTTAACAGTTAACGTAACAGTTTATCAATAAATATCAACAAATGAGAATATATAAGACCAAAACAAAAGGCTAGAAAGAACATGAAAAGAGGCTTTCGACATAGTTCAATTAAACGGTGGAAACTGAAATTTGGCAATGGGAATACGGGGCCCAATTACACAATAATCCTCCATCCTCACTTGTAGCAGGAAAAAGTTATTCTTCTTTCTCATCAGGATCTGGGTTTATCATTAAATTTCGATTTAATTAAATAAAGTCAATGAATAACAACACGGGATATTACTGCAAGAGACAAATAGCGAAGTATTTGAAATTTCAACGGGAATATCTGGAAAAAAAATTTATTGTTGTTAATACTCGTGACATCAAGATGGAAAGGCTGGATTTTAAGGTCTAAAATCCAGCCACCCTGGAAACTAAAATCAGCCTTTCTTTAATTGAAAACACCAATAATGAAGTCATAGAAACGCATACAAAAAAATTACTTCCATTCATCTAATTCACAGGAAGTACTATTCTTTTCAGCAGTACTTCTTGTGAATTAGATGATGAGAAGATTCATCGTTGCCACTGTTTTGAGTACTTTTATTAAAAGATTTTCAGCTAGTTTTATTTTCGATTTTTCTTCTTCTTCTCCCCCCCCCCCTTTTGTGCTGCAGGAAAAAGGCCACTCTTTATTTTTCTACTTATGTTTCTTAGAATGTAACAAAATGCATCAGAATCGATCTGCAACTTGGCCAATAGAGCAACATGCTCACTACAAACTAAACATAATAAACATTGTTTTAATGGATTATTATAAAAACACGTTAACAATTACATCTGTTTACTTGACTGAGCAATACTGATTAGGAAAGCTTATAATTTTTCACGGGAACATTTGTTCTTGTTTTTATAACTAGGACCAATAAGGTTGTACATTTGGATTCGTCAGCTGCATGCTACTGGCCTGCCCTTCTAAATTTAGCACAGTCACGATCAGTCGCGTTATTACGACGCTTCCTACGCAGAAGGTCGGAGGGGTCGTAACTTGACCTGGTGGCCGTCTGTTTGAGCTATGCGCCCATTCACTGTTTGTCGAAAGACGTTGTGACTACTCAGAGCTCCCGAAACACCCCCACACTTACCCTCCCCACCCGAGTAGTACTACTAGTAGTAATATTCGTTCATCTTTCTGCAGGGACCTCAAGGAAAGATAGAAAGCAACTGGTAATTCATGCGACTTTTCGTCTCTGAGATTTCAGACATATCCGTGCTTTCATAATGCGGAGTAGAAAAACTTGTCAAACCAGGAGAAAGCGACATTAGAAGAAATAAAGGGGAAATAGCACATAATAAAGAAATTGTCCAGACCAATCTTTTTTCATCTCTCTCACATGCCGAGTTTCAGTCATAGTTAATACGTCCATTTAATGATTTCAAAAACTTCTTATTCTCCCCTCCCCTATATTTATAAATAATGTGTGAGAAGATTTCAAATTACACTAAAGCATTGTTTAAAAAAAAAAAAAACTTTACCAGTGATGCTACATCTAATCTTAAAATATTTAAATTTATGGTATAAATTAATTTAATATTACATTCCATACAATATGGATTTAATTATAAGTATATAACTGGTGCACTAGCTAATGTAAGTACTACTTCATTAACGTACATTGAAAATAATATAAGGAGATATTTGTTCAAACATCGCTATACATACCGTACTGTATCTTTAATTATAAATTGTTTTAAATAAAAGTATTTGTTTCTGTTTTATAGCGCGCTTCATTATCCTTAGATTTTCCTTGCGTATCTATACATAAAAATAAAGGTTATTTTAAAAATACGCAAATATTTAATTAAGTGTTACGGACGCAATCCCCTCATATTCTATACAAATATTAGTCTCGACTTACACGATTTTCATTTACACGGTTCTTTATAGAACCAATCTACCATGTAAATCAATATCAGGTGTGTGTGTGCAACAAATAATTTCGAATTCTCGTGTAGTTTACCTCTTTCATACTTAGTCACTGACATACTGCAACTCGTTTGTGTTAGGTAAACGCTATATTAAGTTATGCTGTTAAGACAACAGTCTGAAGTGCATGCAATTTGGGACAGTTAGTGTGTTACGTAGTACATATGCAAACGGCCACTCCTTTTGCAAACAGCTCGCGCGCGCGCGCGCACACACACAAAGGAGAGCCCTTAAAATCAATTTAAGGCAAAGGAGAGCCCTTAAAATCAATGTCAGTTAAATGCTAATTTCCGGTGGAAATGCATTAGAAAAAAAAAAAAAAAAATTAAAACTCCCTTTCAGTGCAGTTATACCTCCAAAATAACGTTTATACAAGAAACAGACTGGCGACTACAAAGAAAAGCACGCGAGGAAAGGCGCGGGGAAGGCGTACTCTATATCACTATAGGAAGTACCGAGTTCCTTCACACAGAACGATAACCTGAATGTCTTGAGTTCTAAGCAGACTCCTCGTTCTACACGTGTTGACCTAACGGTTCACACCTGGGGGTACCTACGACTTCCCTCCAACACGTCTTCCCCTACTCTGTCTGCAACGATCCCTACGCAGCTGCCACGATCTGTTGGGCAGCCACCATCTTTGACATGCTAACCACCAGAACAATGTGTGCCATAGGTGCGAGCACGTGCCTATTCTCCGCCCCTTGCCTCAGCCGTGCAGACATATCTTGGCCTGCTGATCCGTGACCTAGAAGGACAAATTCGATGAGCAAAGTTCAGTTAAGATCTTAAAAAATAGCAGAAGGCAGCAGCACCGTCGAAACAGTTCGGGAAGGGGGGGGGGGGGGGAAGACGGCAAAGCAAACAGTATTGGTGAATAGTCAGTGTGGGGAGAAATGCGGAAGAAACGTCTGCATCCAAACTATTTTGGGAACAGCTGCTGCTACGATATCCACTTTTTTCCCAAATAAAAAAAATATATATGTTTAAAACAAATAAATAAAATACCGCACTTATTCCAGAAATTGCATGCCAGCTTTGATCATTCATTTTGTTTGTGTGTGAATTAGGGAAATGTTAATTTGTATACGTTTCCAAGTTTTCCTTTTAAAACACTAATATGAACCCTTCTTGTCTCAAGGTTTTATTTGTATAAATGCAAAAATAAATACATAGTCATTTCTGAATTAATAGGAAAGGTAATATTCTGTTTCGTTTAGTAAAAACTATAGCTGTATTTAATGGTACATTCACAATTTATAATCTACAGTTCTCAGATTGGTTGAGTTGATGTATAAGTTAATGAATTTTTAAGTCATAACAATCCATAGAAGATAGACTGGAAATCCAGTTGGAAAATGATTCCAAATATCTGTCAAAAGTTAAAAAACGTGCATTTGCACAGTTTAGTATTCAAATGAGTACCATGATTTGAACAGAACCTAAACAACAGTCCTAATGTGAGTAGAAGGAATGCACTATAAACATACACACATTCCATGTGAGAGAGAAGAGAGACAGATTAACAAAATACGTAAAGTGAATCACATTCACTAAGTATTTTGTCCAAAGGATGTATGGGAAGTGAGAGGTAGACAAATATTGGAAAAGATGTAAGGTCAGAAAAGACGGGACCACCAAGTATTTAAATTCCATCTTCCTTTTCCCCACTTAATGATTACTGTCATAAAGATTATACATTATTTAATTATAATTATAGTCCACCATTCTGAAAAGTGGATTCGCAAATCATGTGCCCATGCTCAAAATACAAAACTGGGGTCGAATCCCAATGGCATTTGTATGTGAAGGTTTTTAGGTCGAAGATGAATTTTATGAGAACACTATCTGCTTACAGAATCCTGGTGTAAATTGAAAGAAAGTTCAATGTCCGGTCTCCGGAATAAGGGTTACTGTATTATCTAACTTTTAGCCCACCCAGGTTAGTAATACTGTACCTTGGGATTTGTATTTTGTAGGTTAGGTTTCCATTTAAAGTATGAATGCGGTCCGAGAGTTCACCCACTCATTTTTCTCATTCTTTTCGACTGCTAGCAAACCGTAAATTTCACTAAATTTAATCGACTGATATCGATACTTATCGACGGAAAATCAAAAGATGTCATCCGCGGTATCCTCAAAACAAATTTATTTTAAGCAAGTGTGCTGCAATGTATACATCACCGTTCAATTTGATTTACTTATTTTTTCAAATGAACAAAATAAAAGAAAATATTATGCAAATTTATCTTATTAACTAATCTTTCAACACCTTCGCGCACGATTTCTATACAGCTTTCAGCTCGGCGAATGAATCTATTATTTAATTATAGTTCATTTAACATATATAAACGCTTCGGCTGCATTGGGTGACCGAAGCCTGAAAGAAACAGTCATAAAGTTCGTCTTCTTACAATGTGAATCAATTAAATGTCATTTTACACATACAGTTAACGCTCGAATAACGCGAGGGTTTGGGGCACCGACTCCCCCTCCCCGCGTTGTTCGAAAATCCGCGTATAGCTTTTGACTCCCCCAAAATTTAACTACTAATAGCCTACTGTTCACCGGAAGCCTTACTGATAACATAAATAGTCGATTAACACATATTTTGTATGGTATGCGTGTATTATATACTATATTCTTACAATAAAGTAAGCTAGAGAAAAGAAAATGTTATTAAAGAAAATCATAAGGAAGTGAAAATACATGTACATTACTGAACTGTATTTATCGAAACCGTAAGTTGACGTAGTCTGTTTACAAGTTTTTCCGCGCAGTTCAAACCAGCGTTGTTCAAGGGCCAACTGTATTTATTTCTGGTTTTGTTCGACTTTGTTTTAATAGCACATCATTTTGATTCTGGTTTCGGTTTGGCTGTCCCATTAAGTTGTCACGCGGGGACAGAAAGCCCCCCCCCCCCCATCCCAAACCGTTCCTGGATAAAAATGTCTAAACATCGTCATACTCTCTGTGTGAGTGCGCGGAGCATCACAGTAATAAACTGAATGTGCCACGTATGTTTAATCAAGCGGAATTATCATGGAAATAAAATGTAATGAAAAATAACTTCCGATATATCAGAAAAAATGCTTATAAAACGTCATGCTGCTAACGTAATAAGTTAAAGCAAAACATTATTTTCCGATATGTGTTCTCTCACGTTATTACTTGTTACCATTCAGTACTTTTCTTCCAAATTAATATAGTATTTATCGCATCTACAACACAGTCAGATCTGACAGAATAATAATAATAAAGGTACTATAATAAAAGCAAGGTAGTCGTTCCCTTTGTGCCTTCTTGATAATGCTTCTCCGGATTATTTGTTGGTAATTAAGTTTTTAAATATACATGCCAACTGGTATTTATTGTGTTATTGGAAATATTTTCCTCTAGTTGTGCATTTAAGTTTATTTATTTATTTATTTTTAATAATCATCTCACTCGAGAAAGGCTGGAAACTCAGAGCATTTTAGTATGGACTTTGAACTTTCCAAGCCACTTCAGATGCCCAATAATAATGCTTCAAGGCCATCCGGGCATTAACACGACGACCTTGTCACATCGACCAACGGGGAAGGTATAAAGCTGCAGAATGAATGTTTTTCCTTGCATTTTTTTCCCTATGCAAACTCCACCCATACAAGGGTTTAAACCTAGACTATAATGAATAAAGGTTAGATAATCCGGAAACACTGCCATAGAGACAAACATGGAACTTTACCAAATCACTTCAGGCTTCCAATAAGCAGGGTAGTGATCTCACACAGATGGTGAAATTAAATTACCACCTAAAGAACATTCAGAAACATCCATACTAATTAATTTTCAACTATTATACTAGACCGCACTACTGAATCACTGGGATTAATAGTTAAAATCCTAGCCGGCCCAATGAATCCCACTACGAAAATGGCAATGAGGCTGTTTTTGTTTTTTTTTTTTGTACCCCCTATCTTGGAGTTCGTATTGCTTAGGCTGAAAATACTGGTGAACTGCAAGAGTTATAAAAAAAAAAAAAAAAAAAAAAAAAAAAAAAAAAAAAAAAAAACACTCCGATTTATATATATTTTTATGAACGGTAGTAGCAAAACTGCGACGTAATGATAAAAAAAAAAAAAAAATTATCTCACATCTAGATTTCCTGATGCAAATTAACAGAACAACCTGTGATTTCATTAGTGAGTTACATGCATAGTATTAGATGTCTAATCTGATTAGCATGGCTGTCCCATTAAAAAAAAAAAAAAAAAGTAACTTCATATCACCACAGTTCGAAGCACTCGAGGAGATTCTAGAATAAATGCAGCCTTGCAAGATGATGTGAACAGGCTGGAATTGTGGGCATGGGAAAATGGCTACCACTTCAAAGTCAGCAAAGGTAAAGTCATGTACTTTGGTATGATATCCAATGGCGCATTATTATTATTTCAACATTATAACATTTCAAAAGCATATTATATTGGTCTGTTTTTTATCATTTAAATTGGTTACCAGCTTCCTCTCTGGTTTGCTTACGGTAGATGGTGTCCTCTCCTCAGATTTCCCCACCAATGCAGGAATACCCAAAGGCTTTGTACATTCTCCTCAGCATAAACATCTTCTCACTAACTTCAAATCCTAACTATAGTCTTACTAATGACAGTGCACTCCATTCCTCTTTTTCACTTGATAAACCCGTAGTGCCCAATTATTAGCAGCCTCAATATCAACCATATCCAACACCCTAAACTTCGATTCCATTGCTATACTTCAGTAGAGCGAAGACAACCTTGTATGCCTCAATGCTACAAAAACTTGATCCTGTCTAATTCTCGCAAGAAAAATCTCGTGTCATTTCCCTCGACTTTCGATAAATCCAGATATCCAAACATGATCAGATCACCCTTCTTGGGCTGACCTAACCTCCAGCCTTTCTTGGAGAAACCACATCTCAGCCATAGCTTTAGGAGCCGCCAAAAGACTCTGTACTTTTCTGCTCAAGGAACTACTATTCACCTCTACAACTGCTAACAATGCATATATCCTAAATCCGCTCAGCTATGACATACTGATCCCACATTTGGGGTGGAGCATCCAAATCTTATATAAGATTGCTTGCTGCTATCCAGAAGAAGGCAACCAGTTAACTGATTGTCCCTCTCTTACAGACGTTCAGGTTCGGCCTTGTCAGATACTTTCGTTGACAATGCGCTGAACTGTCCTTCCTCAGTTTCTTCGAAGATCAGTTGCTGATCAGCATCCGTTTAGAGTTCCAGCTCCAAACTTACTCAGTCAACCAACCAACTTCCTTCTTTTTCTCTTTTATTCCATCTAGCCCTGTTCTTTGGAACAGCCTCCTTCATCTTTCGTGTGTGGGTCAGATATACAAGGTAACACTCGCATCCATCCAGCATTTATGACCTGCTTACTTCCAATACATCTCTCAGAAAGGAAGATGTTTGGTAACAGTAGTATAAGAAAGATATTGAAACGCCTAGCTTAACTATTAATATAACATACAGTCTTAAAACTATGACACTTGATGTCAATAATTCTGTGCACTTTAAAATAATATTAGAAAGCTCAACATCAAAGGGGTTCAGATCTCTCGATAATTTTTAGGTTGTCTAACTTATATATTCTTCAATGAAACTATCCATCTCTTAAATGCAAAACTGACAGCTGGTCCAACGCCTTAATTCGCATTAATAGGAATGATACTATTATCATTCATTAACAGACCCTACGCAGTTAACTTCCAGACAGGCTCGAAAAGTTAGAGCTGTAACTTCTAAAGCCTGTACAAGCTCCTCTATTCAGAGGAGTACATTCTCCTCTGAAAAATCTCGGTGTAGCTGTAGTATGTGAATGACACGTTCGGGATCTAACCTCCACAGCTTGGCCCACCTAAACAGTCAACAACGCAGCATATTCGTGTTAGCTTGGATATTTCTAATATTCCCATGATCAGAATATTTCAGAATGCTTGGGTCATAAGGTCACCAAATGGCGTATTATTTGTAAGATATATCTAGAAAATCAGCTTACAATAAGCAGGTATCCAAAACCAATGCTAAAAGCACGGAATCAAAATTACTCTCCAGCAGAACAAACATGGGCTGATCGGACAATATGCTGCTCGCTATAGAGCTAAAATATATAAGGAGAAACATTCATATCACGTTGTTAAAATCTACAAATTGTGGTTAAGAAATGATTACCGGTGGTAAACTTTCTGGTAGTCCCAGAAGTCACCCTCCTTCGCCCACTTCGGCAGCTGACAGTATATTTAAGCAAGATACCACGTAAACAAAAAAAAAAAAAAAAAAAGGGGGGGGGAGAGAAGGAAACTTAATACTGCAAACAATTAAACATGCTCCTTCATTCTTGGACTCGGTGATAATTCTGCACCTGATGTTATGACACACTTATTATCCCACACTATATTTTAGGCCTAACCGAAAATATAATTTTCGTGTTAATTAACCGAAAATACAATTTTCATCACGCACTTCCGTGCATGATGAAAATTGACAGCCAGTTTAAACGAACGGTTTAAAAGGCATAAAATGGGGTGCATAAATCTGTACATCATTCAAGAGAATTTGAGCATGCAACAATATATTGCTGAAGAAGTGCGTCTTGTAAATCAGAACCAACTGTATTAGCTAATACAGACAGGTTGGCAAATAAATATCATTGCTAAACCTTCTTTCACTTGCGATTAAAGCGGTGCCAAAACTTTTTAAAGTGTCAATAACCTTTGAGATCGTGTTTGGCGTAGATAAATTAAGGAGAAACTTTTTTTTCGATGAACGGAAAGGGGAGAAATAGTTTATCTGGGTTGTATCCATTTTTTATCGTCCTGGAAGCAATAATCACTCCATAAGATTTTTTAGAACTGAATGAAATATCATGAAAATTACTATTTAAATACAAATTAATCAAAATGCTTTACTCATGTAATATAAAAACAATCATGAATCACACAGACGGTAAAAAAAAAAAAAAAAAAAAAAAAAAAAAAAAAAAAAAACGAATGGTCCCACAGTACAATCATTCAAATTCATAACAATTTCTGTGCATAATCGCACGTGTCCTAAACAAATTTCGTCGAAATTAAGCTAATTTCTCATTATACTAAATGTTCCAGGAATGCCGCGAAAGGATTCTATTCTTAGTTGCTTTTCATATGGTAGTATATTATATCGTGTGCAACTGTTTTATGCCTTCTCGCTTGCAAATTGAAGCCAAGACAAGTCATTTAGAGAAGCAGTGGAGGGGGTTTTCTTGGGTCTAAAAATAGCAAGTACATGTTGTACGGAAGTTATTCATATTCTGAATGAACTTCTCTCATGAATGAAAAGAAAATTTCTACTGTGGTAAAATTAGAGAATACCATAAAATCGATCGTATAGCGATGATAAACTAAATATATGCATATTTATAATAACAATATTATTGAGGACGGTTTTAAAGGATGGCTACAAGCGAATTTAGATTAGTTCCATTTATGCATTTAGAAGAAGTGAATTAGTGATATCCCTAATTTACTTTTTTTTGAAAAAGCAGCTGATACAATATTTTTTAATTAATATTTAAAATTTAAAATATTTTTTAATTGAAGCTTATTTTGTAATCAGAATTATACTGCGTAATTAAGCAGCAAGTTTCAATCCTGAGAAGGAAATGGATATATGTGATTGTCCTTAGGCGAAGATGAATTTTATCGCCCGGTGTGAGATTCCCATCCCGCTTAATAAAGGCCTGAAGTAGCTTGAAACAAAGTTCAATGTTTGGTCTCTAGAGCAGGGTTTCCAGATTATAAAAAATTAAATTAAATTTTAAAAAAATATGAAATATTTAAAGTGTGCGTGTGTAGTAACTCGCACCTTTCTGGCTAAGCGTATTCAACCATGTGACACTTCTAAAAGAATTCTTTTCCTCTACCTGCATACACAAACGGTGCTTGCTAGTTACAGTTCCCCACAAACTGTGTATACGTTTGCTCGCTTTAGGGGACAGCTGTGTAATGCTTACAGAATTCACCTCCTAATTCTGGTTACTATGGATACGTGAATGAGACTTGCACAGCCACGTAGTTGACACAGACATTTCAGTAATTAAGGCGGAGAAAAGTAGGTATTTGTAGAAGACAGACTCAGAGACTGCTCTCTTAGGGTCGTTTCCTGTCACTCCATATGGCATCTCTTGTTTCTGGCGAAGCTTGCGGAATTGTGGAAAAAGGGGGGAAATTAATGGAGCTGCATGCAAAGGATGGAATGACACGTCATGGCTAGAAACGAAAACGGAAGAATCAACATAATTTCTGATAGTTTTTCTGTCAAAATCTCTCATTTTAAACGTTTGGCTTAAATTCCATTTCTCAGGTGTGTGTAGATATTACAATATGCATTTTATTTAGCAGAGGCACTTAAACATATATATAGTATAAACTCTAAACAATTTTAGGAAGTTATACCGGATATAAATATACATGCAATGTCTCTGCAGACAAATTACTGAGTTGCTTCAGACTTAATATATTTAAAATTCCAAAAATTATAATAACGTTTAATAATATTTTATAATCTTAAATGCTAAATGTGGAATTTACATGTTGTACTGATTTTTGCTGGTTCAGTTTATAATCAATATATATTAATTACCATATGGATTAAGTAAATAGAAATTTCATATAACACACACTCATTTATTATTCACTACGCTGTTTTAAAATCCTAATTTTATTAGCGAAATGTACAATAAACAATACAATTATATTGTGCAGTTAACTGTTGTTGGAAGCAAGCAACTGTAGCTTGCTTCCAAGAAATTCGACTTGACTGATCTGTATAGAATTTTATAAGACTTTCGTTCGGCATTGGTCCAAATAATGAATAGCACCTCATAACAGCAGGGTTTTCAAAACTACTCTGTTAGCGATTAAATCTAAACTGCGTATTCGATTTCATGGCTACATCGTGGCAGCTGAGCAGGAATACGAAGATCTTTCGCAGCAGCATTCTTGAAACTTTTAACTAAGAATTCGGGCAGTCTTGGTTGGCCGAGCGGTTAGCGTACCTATTCTCCGACCAACAGGCTGCGGCTTCGAATCCCACAGTGGGCATGGATGTTTGTGATTGTCTGTAGATGGGAGATGAATTTCATCGCCCGGTGTAGGACCACCGACCCGCTTATTGGAAGCCTGAAGTGGTCTGAAAAAAAGTTCCCTGTTTGGTCTCTAGAGCACTGTTTCCGAACTATGCATAAAAAAAATTAAAAATACAAATAACCTTTCGTGGATGATAGAATTTTCCTATTTTGCGGGGGGGGGGGGGGGTTGGAAGCTGACTTTCGGTAAGAAAAATCTCGCTATTTCCTTATGAGAGGGACTAGCTCATCTTCGCTCTGTGACGATGTACTTTTTTTTTTTTTCCAGAGCTAAAGCTCTGAAAACATAAGAGTACAACGTTACATTGTCTTAGTCAAATAAGCAAATATTTTATTGTGCAGAGAAATACGAAAAGATGAACAAATATCGATTAATTTTTGAACAATACGTTGCCAACGTATGTTTATTTACGTTATTTTTAATGGGAAATATATATATTTCTGGATTGAATAATAATTTTTTAAAAAGCGCACACATACAAAATAAGTAACCTAATTTGTTATCTATTCTTACCTGTTATCCTGAAGACAACAGAGACACATAGCACCAGTAATAATGTAGGATGATGCATTGCAGGCTTCAGGGAGAAGCGAAATGCTAATCCTTGCAGCCACCGTTGGCCTAGAAAAAGACAAATATATTCGAAATATTCTAAACTAGAAGATGAAATATTTCATACAAACTGAAAATAAATAATCAGAAATTATGATCTTGAACAGCATTTGGCGTTACCGGACATAATGACATATTAAAAATGAAACCGTTCTTGGTATATTTGAAACATTTACGCACAATGTAAAAAAGAGATGCGTGGCACAATAATTAGCACTAGACTCCATGGAGATGCGTGGCACAATAATTAGCACTAGACTCCATGGAGATGCAGTATAGTACAACAGTAGCAGTGATTAATGTTATAATCATAATATTTACAATATATAATGATAATAATGTGCGATATCAGAATTTACAATAAAGTAACTTATCTCGAATCAAAATATCTTTAATGTAGCAAACTTTATGTGAAATTTTATTTATAATAAAAAAAAAATAAAGGTAAACTCATATCAAATTCAGACGACCATCCCTCTATAAAGAAATACCTTTCTGATGACTCATCAAAACAGGAGCATTTAATTAACTAGAATAACCAATAACTCCTTACGTTCAAGATAATATATATCACTGCATCATGGTATGACAGTCACCCGATGCGCATGTGTACATAAGTGCGGAGTGGGAAGAACTCTCCTTTATTTCCCTCCCCTTCACTCTAGGAGCAATATGCTTTGTAGTTAGGTCAGAAAGTAATACTTCATGGCAGCGATCAAGCTATAATTACCAACGCGGACGAGGACTGGCAGCCACGCATTTTTCGCTAGGCTTACTATCGATGGTTGAATGACAATCTAAACATGCAATTTGCCTACAATTACAGATACCAGATGGCGTGAGGCAGTAGCAGAACTTAATTCATTCATTAGTCCTTTATGTTATAAATTTATACTGTCGTTAATTCGATTTGATGTTTCGATTGCGCCACGACAGAAAAACTGTAGTATTTGAAATGAATTATACATTGAACCAACATCCCAAATATCACTTATTGTCTTTACATTAGTAGATTGTTTTTTGTTTAACGAAATCAAACATATTTCATGCATAAAAAAGAAGAACCTATATATATGCAAAGAACGATCCAAAGATTCTTAAAAACTGTTGTGAAGAAATGAAACGTACAATGTTTGCTATCACCTTCTATACAGGGTCCTAGAACATAAATATACGTTATAGTAATAGTGTTAAATCAATTATTATGAATAATTACCAGTAATTGTACATTATCTCCAGGAAAAGTGCAAATTTTTATCAATTCTGCCGGTTATTTTACATATATTTCGCAACAACTACCAGTCTAATTGGCCGAGTGGATAGTGTACCCGCTCTCCAACCAAAGGTGGCGAATTCTACCACACGCATGGATGCTTTGTGATTGTCTTTTACCCCAATGCATCATTCATACAAATATATATATATAATCAATTAACTTCAGTTCACAAGTCTGTTATAATAGCACAGTGTTTTTATGGTTTTTTTATGTTTTTTAATTTGCTTTAAGTGTTATTACCATACCTGAAGAAGTCATTTTTGACGAAATATATTGTGTGCTCCATTAAATTAACTTATCTATTTTCTCGGTTTCAGTCAGTCAAAACAGGATGAATATATATATATATATATATATACTCTCCCATTATGGAATGGATCACCATGGAGAAGTAGACCAACCCTCCTGCTACGGAAGAGGTCTTCACCTAGCAGCTAAATATTATCATAATCATGTATGTATCTTGTTTGTGTTCGTCTCGCTGTTTAGCCTGAAACCTGTTTAGTTGAAAGTAGAGGGAAGTCATCCGATAGTCAGCGTAATTTAAGCCTGTTATATAAACTGCCTAAATTATTATAATAATAATCACCAGTCCTTCATGGAGGTGAAGACTCATCGTGGGAGGTTCACAATACTACAGTGTGCCGTATCGTATCCAAAACTCAGTATTTGCAATTTCCATCTCTTCTGACAACGCATTTCACTTGCCCTGTACCATCCACGCAAAAGCTAATCTTCACTCACTTCCAAACCAACAGTTCAGAGAGTAGCGTCTGAAAACTGAAGGATTTTGAAATGCTTTCTTTTTGCTGTATTCGTCAGTTGAAAATGCTGCAGTGCAGTTTTCAGAAGCCAACTCGTGAACTGCCATTAAATCTCTGACTGAGTTCTGTTCATGGAACTTAAACTGTCTTTCTGATTATTCATAAAAGTGTGCGCGCGTGTGTGTTATTGTCATTCCCATCCACGAAAGGTTTGTAATGATATAGCGTGTCTCAAACCGTGAGGAGGATTGATAATCCAGAAACTCTACTCTAGATACAAAGCACGAAACTTATTAAGACCATTTCAAGTCTCCAGGAAGAAGCGAGGGAGGTGACTTCCCATCGGGCGACTAAAAAAATATCTACCGCTTCAATGCTTTCACACACACAACTGACACAAGGCGAGATGCAAACTACCGTATTTTCCGGCGTATAAGACGCACCCAAGAAATTTAATACAATTTTCTGGAAAAAACTAAAAGAAAACTTTTTCTGTAGGCGGAAGTCCAAAATGCCTTTCAGCTTCCCTATTCCCGTGTTCTTCCGCATATTTTACAACCTGCAATTTGTAACTTGAAGTATATGAATGTCGCCTGTTTTTTTCCATCACTAAAATCTACGAGGAAATATCAAACTGAACACAAAATATCTCAACACGTCAACTCAATACTGATAAACATCGGTAACTGATTGCTCGGATAAGATATTATGAAACTTGAATAGGGACTCCCCGTTCTTAGCCAATGACGCGCTAGACGTCACGTGAAGGTCACGCATCAATTTGATTGCACCATTAACCGCCTACAAAGATCTTGGAACATAAAAGGGAGTGCGTATGACTTTGAAAAGAGGAAACAATCTTTACCTTCATTATATAAGACGCACCCCATTTTTAAGATGAATTTTTAAGGTAAAAAAAGTGCGTCTTATACACCGGAAAATACGGTATATGTAGTCTTTTGATCGAGACACTTTCGGCTCTGCCAACTGGGCCAGTGCGTGTGATTACTTGCTTCAATTACTGCGTGCAAACAATTCAAATAAGCAGTATATATACGTAGTAAAATACATATACTTCTGTGCATCTAGTTTATTATCATAAAAGAACCTATACAGAGCTAAACGACGTTTCGATTAACGATATTTAGAAGTGTGAAGCTTCTTCTATTTCTTCTATTAAACCAATCTGGCTACAGTGCATCATAGCAGAATATACGTTTTGTCCTTTTGGTAAGAGAGACCCAGGTTCAAATCCCGTTAAGAGCGGAGGAATATTTAATTTTAATTTTTTTTTTTTTTTTGAAACCAAAGGTGAGTTGTCAGTTTAACTCTACCCATTAAAAATGATTATCTCCTTTCAAGGTTTTTTATCCTCTGCTTCCTGGAGTGCTGAACTACCAGTTTCAAATAATGAAAACTTTTCTTCGTAATCAGTGTTTTTTTCTGTTGATTCTTTCCCCCTCCCCTCGAAGAAGTGGAGAGAAGAAAAAGAGAACTCTTCGAATAGCAACTTCATCGAATATGCAAACTTCGCAAATCAAATCCATTGTACAAGTTCTATAGTATTAAATATCCCATCATGACTGCTTAAACCCATGTTTTTATCTTAAAGCGGGTAAAATTCCTCAAACAAGAGATAAATAATTATAAATAAAAATACACATTTCTATTACGTCTTACTAATTATAATTGTTTATTTCAACCTTAATTTGTAAATATTGTTTCTGCACATAATTACAGCATCGATACGCTTAAAGATTCATTACTTTTCTATTAACATCTTTGAAATCGTCCTATTAAATGTCAAATCTAATTTGATCTGCACTTAACCTGTCCATTTCTATTTCAACTTCCTGGCAACTTTTTCTTACCATTAATTCTTCGAATTCTTGTCTTTTGTAAATTCTCATTATCATTCCGTTAATGAGAGCTTTCAAAAGCCAGCATTTACCACTTTGATGAACTTTGCTTAGACATTTTCGGATATTAAATTAAGCACTTTGATAAAAATACGACGACCAGCTTCAGTTTATTCCCCATTCCACAGGTTTGTTATTGATAATTAATGTTGTATATCATCCTACTATTCTCAAAGTTCTGTGTTTTTTTTTTTTACTGATTTTCATAACACATTACAATAGGCATTTCATTTAAATAATGAAGCTTGAAGATATGCAGAGAATTGTTTTACGAAATGACATTATATGTATTTAAGAAAGAGCCGAATTTAATACGTTCTATTTTTATATTAGATTTATTAATAAAGTAGTAACTGCCCTTTATATTGTGTTAAAAATGATTAGTACAGAGAATGTAGAAATTTATTTTACAGCTGAACTACCTGATACATATACATAATCCTACCAAACATTGGGACATTCTCCAAATTGCAGGTAAATGGATGTGACAACAAAATATGCCCATTTTGCATCGCTCGAACGTCATTTCGATCTAATGTGCTGAACGATGAGTACATGAAAAGCATTAAGAGGTAAATAATAGTCCGATATTATCTGGGAAAAAAATGTATATACAGTGGAACCTCGGTTGTCGAACGCCTCTCATTTCGAAAAAATCGGTTCCCGAACATATTTTCCAAACCAAAAACGCACCGGTTTCCGAATAGAATCTCGGTTCCCGAACAGGCAAAAACCGGTAACCACGTGATCCCCAGGTGACTGAGATGTACGGAGGGAGAGCGTCACTTACGCCGCAGCCTCCTCTCAATCCAGACAACTGCTCGAATTTACAGTGCCTTTTCTTGATTTTCTTTGTGTTTTGCTGATTCTTTTGCAAAACACAATTTTTTTTTAATATAAATTATTATTAAACAAGTCACCATGGGACCGAAGAAGGACAGTGATAGCAGCAAAGCGAAAAGGAAAGTTGTCAGAACCACGATAGAGGTGAAACGAGAAATCTTATCCAAACATGAAAATGACGTTCGTGTCACAGATCTTGCTATGCAGTTCGGTACAGCGATATCAATGATCTGTACAATACTCAAAAATAAAGAAGCGATCAAGGGAGCTGCTGTTTCAAAAGGAGTTAAAGTTCTTACTAAACAAAGATCTCAGACGATTGAAGAAGTGGAAAAATTGTTTCTGATTTGGATAAACGAGAAACAGTTAGCTTGGGTAACCAAACATTTTTTTTATTCAGTGGATCCATGAAGTCTTGGCCACAAATGTGAGAAAATACCTTCAAGATAAAATTTTTCATTAAAATGCCTTCTTGTGATGGACAATGCTCCTGCTAACCCTCCAGGCTTGGAGGACGAGTTGGATTTTATCACAGTGAAGTTCCTATCCCCCTAACACGACTCCTCTAATCCAACCCATGGACCAGCAGGTCATTTCAAACTTTAAGAAACTCTACACCAAAGCACTGTTTCAAAGGTGCTTTGAAGTAACCTCTGACACAGAATTAACACTCAGAGAATTCTGGAAAAATCACGTCAATATCCTCCATTGATTAATATTCTTGACAAAGCCTGGGTGCAAGTGACTTACAGGACCATAAACTCGGCCTGGAGGAAATTGTGGCCAGACTGTGTAGCAGACAGAGACATTCAGGGCTTTGAGGTTGAGTATGTTGCCGCTGTCGATGATGTTGTGTCTCTGGGCAAAAGCATAAGCTTGGAAGTTGGCAATGCTGATATGGAGGACACAGGAATGAGCTTGCCACGGAAGAACTGGAACACCTTCAGAAGGAGCAGTAAAAGACGGTGACTGAAGAAATGTCTTCAGAGACAGAGGAAGGAAGGAAGGGAGGATTGCTAGTTCTTTGATCAAAGAAATGTGTGTGAAATGGGATGAAGTGCAAAGTTTTGTGGAAAGATATCACCCTTTTTCGTCTGTATTTTATCTATTTATTGTGTTTATTCTTTTTATGCATTTTCATTAGTTTTGTATACGATTTTATGCATGAAGTACAGTTGTAAAGGTTTAAATAAACAATCTGGGGTTCGGGAACGGATTAATCCATTTTATATTTAATTCTTATGAGAAAATAGTTTGTTTCAAACAAATCGGTTTCCGAACAGCCTTTAGGAACGAATTTTGTTCGACAACCGAAGTTCCTATGACACAGCAATTAAGCATTCCCAAGTCCACAATTTGTAAACGTGCTGAAGAAATTAAAAATTATATGATAGTACCCTGTTCTCAGTGTCCACACGATATACTAAGCGCAGAGTACAATCATATAAACCTAAAATACTGACTGACAGAAGTCCAAGTACCTTGAGGAAGCCAGTTACATCATCTCGAACCCTAGAGAATGTGTTTCGAGAGGCAAATATTCACAAGTAACCTCATAAAATTTCCATGATACGAAGAAGTATGCCCTGAATTTTCGTGGAAGCAACTGTAGCCTAGAAGCCTTAACAACGAATAGACGTCACAGATTGTCATGAACCAAAGCACGCGGAACTTCAACCATGGAATAACTGAAATCGTTCCTGTGGGGGCGACGTCGTGTTACATGCTGTTCCAGTCTGATGTGTGTTCAAGTATAGAGTATACTTAAAGAACGCTTTTGACCTGAGCGAGTTGTCTCAACGATGAAGTTTGAAAGTTGAAGTGTAATGATATGGGGGTTGCGTCTCATAGTATGGATTAAGTCCACTGACTGTCCTGCATGTAATCATGATTACTAGGTCTTACCGACACTTATATCTTCCAATACTATAGCGCCTCTATAACAAACCAGCAGTTTGAAGAGAATAATGAACTAGTGCGTGCAGATTTGGTCACCCAAATTCCGTTAGGATGAAGTGGTGGAGAGGATCAGGAGGCGAGTAACAAAGACTGTGGAAAGTCTATGGAATACTCCCTAGGAGACTTGATCAAATTTTTCAAATATATCTACCAATAAAGATCAGTTTTAATGAAATTTCTCTGATAATACCTTGTTTCTATTTGTATTTAATCTGAAGATGCGCACCACATGACGTACGAAACTAGTAATAATTGTTCTTTCTAAAACGTTTTGCGTGGTTATCGTCTGACAAATACTAACTAAAGACTTTTGGTATGGCAGTTTATATACTTTGCATTGTAATACGTTCCATTTTATAGGATTTTCCCCTCACCACCTTACTGTATGACTAGACAAGACCTACAGCACTTCCATAGAGACAGCTTTTATATTTCCAGTACTTTACTTCCACGGAAACGGTTATTATATTTTCATACGCTCTCGATTATCTGTTCGGAATTCAGTTTGCTTCTTCACTATTTAGCTTTCGACGAAGACCTTTTCCAAATATGCGTTCATAAATATTTCCTGGAAGAAATGAAACTCCTCGGTCATTCCCATATTCGGTTTTATTTACATTTTTATAGACTAGCACTATAAGAATTCCGCTCGAGTCTTATGAAAGTCGATTTTATGATCAGGTTATCTGAATTAAGCGCTGCAGTTAACTGACAAAATGGTAATATCTCTAAAGCAATAATTCATTTCGTTAATACTTCAGTTAAGCATTAACAGGATGAATGTCGACTACGCCAGATGCCTTTTAACATTTCATTATTTAATCGGCGGTTTATACCTGCAGTAATTGAAAGAACTCTTTTTTTGCATTCCTCTATTTTATCAACGGATCTATCGCTTAACAATTTTCCGAAATAATTACACCAGATATTCATCTCATTTTTCACTTGAATTGTTAGGTTCAATTGGACTAGTACAACCAAGAAACTTGGCTTGGTACTTCTGGTAAATGAAATAATTCTTTAATGTATTCCTTTGTTTTATTACCTGATCCGTCGTTTAACAGTTTTTTGAAATAATTACACCAGAATTAGTCTCAACATTAGCTCGAATTGATTGTTAGACTCAACTGGTCTGTCACAGTCAAGTAACTTGGCTTCATATAAAATAATTAGTGCCATGATGATAGGATGGTTAATCCTGTTGCCATTGTCTGCTATATCTCAAGTTACTTGACTGTGACAGACCAGTCACAGTGAAGTCACTTTTTTTTTTCTTCCGAAAAATAATAGTTTCGGAGGAGAATTCATGCTAATTTTCGTTTGTGATTAGCTAAATTACCGTCGTTTGCAATATTCTTATACAGAGATGCCTCTAGAACTGACGGGAATCGAATTGAGGTCATTCTAACCAAAGGGCATCGGCACTGCAGACACTACAGCGATTTTCAGACTTGAAATATCCTATCTTTTTTTGTTGTTGTTATATCCATCATCTGTTATTTTTCATAACATTTCTTTCATAATATTTATATAGTCTTGGAATGAAACTTTCCCATAATTTGTGGTGGCCGCTTATATATATATAATTCCGCTTAACTGCACTTCTCTTGGAACTGTTTAAAGGCAGCAAACCTCAGAATACGATTCAAATTATGGTCGCTGATAGTCACTATAAGAGTTACTACAGATTCTCAAAAACCACTAATTAATTTACTACGTTATCTTTTGGCAATTTTTGTGTCATAGCATGTTTACTGTTTTAAAACTGCGATAGCTACAATTTCAGTTTTCTGTGCTATACATCGTATTTAAGTAAAAGCAAACACATTAGCCAGAAAAACACACGCAATTAATATAAGCAGTAGATGGGTTCATAGTTTTCGTTACACTTCCAACCAATCCATCATAATTCTTGGATAATGAAACAATAAAATTAGTATACAACAATGAAAAATATTAATTGCCAAGTTTTTTTTTTTTATTTTTTTATGTGACTACCACTCACGAAACGGGGTTGTACACCTCTGGTAAATTAGTAGAGTGCATAAGTTTTTTAATACAGAATCCGGAAACCCCCTTCTCTAGAAACTACCCGCAGAACTTTTTCAAGTCACTTCAGTCCATCAATACGCGGGACGGTGGTCTCATATCGGACAATGAAAGTCATTTCCAACCTAAATGACATCCATGCTCACTGCGGAATTCCAACTCACAGCTTTGCTGGTTGGGAAGCTGGTAAGCTATCCACTTGGTCAACTAAACTGGCATAGTATATTGTGCAAGGTATACCATGAATTTCAGTTTCAAAACGGCCTTGTTGTATAGCAGATTTCTCTTCTGGAGTGGTTAGTTTCCTTAATATTATGCCCTAGATTCAAACTTTCGAGGTTTCTTAAATAATATAATTTTTTCTGCGTTTTTGTACCTCTTCCCCACCTCTCTGTGACAGACTTTCCTATCCCATCTCTCTATCTAAGTTACATGGCAAATTTTTTAAAAAAAATGAATAAATAAAAATGCAAATCTATAGACAGTTCCGCCTTTAAAATTATCAGAATTATTGGCATATTATGCTATAGCATGCAAGTAATGTAGAATCGATAGTACGCTGTTAGCGTACTATTAATTCTACACTACTTGCATGCGTGAGTTCCTATTAAGAAATGGAAAATGCCATGGAGCTGCTATCGCAGTAACGCATGTATCAACATAAAATACTCCGTAGTGGTAGTAATTTGATAGCACTGACATATTTCTAAGCTTGCAATGCAAGTGAGAGATCGCTTGTAATGAAATATATCTACAGCCACAAACGAGTAAGATCAGTGATGTAAGATAAAAAGGGGATTCAGAGTATAGCTCAATTTTTAATTGCAGATCGTAATATTTAACCGAAAATTGTTTGAGAAAAGAAAATTTCAACGTAAATAGTGTTAAATAATGCTGACCAGTTCCAACGATTGGGTCTCCGAGGGATCGTCATGGAACCACTCGTACCCTATAGGTATAACAGAATCTCTTTTTTGTTCTTTGCGTCTTACTTGAACTCACTTTTTGGTAATATAGTATGTATTTGAATATTCGAAGCATGGATGCTAAGTTTATGTAGCATCCACGTTAGAGAGATACTAAAATTGTCTCTTAGCGCCCTTAAAATCCAATGTACTTCCTTCCATTGCAGCTTTAAAACTCCAGTCATGTCCCCTCTTGGTTCAAATCCTGTTCTTACCTATGTAAGGAAGATTTATAAAGATTTTTTTTAAAATAAGAAACAGCCTGATTTTGAAGACAGTAGAAAAAAAAAGTGCAATTCAGCTGAATTATAGGAATCGGTGGGAAGGATTTGTACAAAGAAACAGATTTCAAACCTAAAGATTTTGTATGTGATCATCATAACGAAACAAACATATTTTGCTACATTACTGGATAGTAGCTGAAAATGTCGGACATATTTCTAATGTAATGAGGTACACGAGGGACTGTTGCTGTTACAAACATAATAAACGCTTCAGTGTTATTTTCATTTTACTGATAGCTAGCTGATATCCAATTTGATCCATTCTCGCATCATACAAGATATATATTTCTTCAGAGCGGGAAAGCGGATATTAAATTAGGAATTCTTTTGAAAAGAAAACGTACTTGAAAAATTGTTCTTCCAGCGTTTTTTTTTTTTTCTTTCTTTCAGCTGCAAAATAATACCCTCTTACGAGCTGGTTAATACAATCATTAATTAACCTCAACCAAAAACCATTAATCCTTTTGGCTGTGAAACATTAATACAAACAGCAATGTCAATACTAACTACTACAGGATGAAGGTCAATACACCAATTCGCAGTTGCTAGAAAATTGCGGACAAACAAAACTGGCGCAGACGAATGCTGAAGCGGATGATATACCGAGTAAATAAATAAAAATCTAGCATGGATGTAAGAGATTACAGTTAGCGAATTCACTAACCTCAAAGAATTTATACAACCTGAAATTTGTCAATTTGCTTAGTGGAAAGGTCGGCGTACCGCTGTCCCACCAACAGACTGTGGATTCGAATCCCACAATGGGCATGGAGTATTTTCAAAATGTCTCTAGGTGTTGGTTGAAATTCATCGCCCTGTGCGAGACTACCACTATCTTACTTACTGGTGGCTGAAGTGGACTGAAAAAGCAAGTTTCCAGAGTATCCCTTAGCACGCCCACGGTACTAATACTACAGGCTAACAGCCTTTCTTGGGTGGGTTTCACATAAAAGAAACGCTGGCGTGCGTTCATCAGACACTTCGACGACAAAGGCATCACAGATTGCTAATATCTGTCCGAGGAACTGATTCGAAGTATGGGGGGGAAGGGGAGAAAGACGTTATCATCTAGAGCAAAGGTGAGGATTCAATCACTTGTGGGTTCTTTTAGTTCAGATTGCAGGTAGAGTGTGTGCAGACTAATGCCAGTCGGTGGAACATCCTCTATCGCCTTAAATGAGGAATATTTTAATCTACATGCGAATCGATGGCACCTGAGGATTTCGCCAATAGCTTATATAAAAACCAATATTTATTTTCAAATAATTAAACTTTATATTTTATCGATTGAATGAAAGAAATAGTGCAATAATGAGACATGGAAAAAGAAATCATACTGTGCAATCATTATGCAAGGAGTAACTAACTGCAGCAAATATCAAATGAAATGGAGAAACATCAATGCATTCGAAATGGAAGCAGTTAATAAATACCTTTCCAGCATTCATTAAACTTAATCTAGAAGTATATTGGTAGAGAAAACTGTATTCAAACTGTAGCCAGCTCAGTTTGAATGTACAAATCGACAATAAAGATCGACTGGAAAACTCTCTTTTGAGGGGGCTGTTGCCTATTATAATAAATGAAACTCGAATTAGTAAAAAAATAAACTGAGAAATTGTATGGCGCAGTTGTATTTAAATAATTTGATTTTAATGGGCAGGGAACATAGTATTTTAGAAGGAACTGCCTTTACCATTATTCATATTTCCACGTTAAAATGTAGAAAGAACTGTATTATCTATGGATGTATTACAGACTATTACACTAGTAATATATTGATTAGTGTAGCAGACATTGATTACAATTTTGTTGATAGACAATCATCACATAACGAATAGCGTTAATATAGTGTTAGTCGTGAAGAAAATTCACACGCAAACTTTGCTTACACTTGGATAAAGAATTAAACCAGAATGTAATTTCTTGCCTTTTAACATTATTATTCACAATGGAATTTCATTTTCGATAATTAGATATCGCATAAAACAATGACAGATATTTGATCACCATTTCCAAATATGCCATAAGCATTTTTATAATGGCACTAGTTAAAATAGCAGAGGAACTTCAAATCAAAACGACGATAACTCATGATAGGACATTTTCTGTATATCATAGGTATATCAAAAGTATAATTGGCAGCCTTTCACCTCAACGTTTTATAGCATTTTTTTAATGATTTTCTTACACCATTAATGTTTTATACGCAGGAAAGTAGCAATTAATTATGCAAATCCATATCCAAAACATATTACAAGTCAATCTCATCAAAACAATTAATGATGACGATTGAAAACGTTGGATAAAATAGCTAACTTTTTTAAACTAAATTGGGAAATTCGTTTCAGAAACACATACTTAACAATGAGAATTAATAAATAAATCGCGAATATAAGAAATAATTAAATATCTAAGAAGATTTAATGATCATTGTTTGGCATTGCTTCATCATGATTTCAGACCAGACATCAGGTCGCAAGGAGAACAAACTGCTCACGACGGTAAGACGAACAAAAATAACCTTGACCTTTCCGAAAGGTTATTACAAAAATAGGTTATTGCGCCGAAATGAAAAAAAATGTTTTTTGTCTACAGTTATGTTATGAAAATAAACATGTCTGCCTGGCATGGGAAGAGAACTTTTTGTTACATAACTGCATCACACTACAGAAACTTAACCAATTGTAATTCTTTACATTTAGCTAAAACTGCATAAACAGAAATAGGTTACAACTAGTATTAGAAAACAATCATTGTATGTGTCAAGTACAGTGAGTGAATCTGCTTGTTTCAGATGCAATTTATAAATCAACAGAAATAAATTACCAAGAACTGCATCCAATACAGAAAAGAGCGTATTTTCCACGGCAATCTTAAACTAATAAAGGACATTATGCCACACTTAAAACATATAAAATACTTCAATGAAACAGCCAAACGAGTTTAAGCGTAATGATAATAATAAAAAAATATTATAATACTCAATTTCTTGAGTGTGTGTGCGCGCGCGCAAAACATGCCGATGGCATAAGATTGTTGTTTCATTGTGGTTATTACTAAACGAATTCTGTCCTATCGTAAAATTATACCTTTTTAACTATCAACATCGTATTCTGATCGCAAATTAGTCATGAAATACTGTTCTTTCCTGTTCAAACAAATTCATTCTATAGACAGTATAAAATTGTTTATTATTTGGATTTCGCCCTAAAGTTCAGGAACAGACATAGAAATGGATACAGAAAAATATACACAATATATATATATATATATATATATATATATGTCATTATTGTATGTGGCAACACAACCATGACGTGTTTGTATGAAAGTTGTATACAACAACCCTAATTAATCAGCTAATCCATAAATTAATCAGTGACCAATATTATGAATTACACTACTCTCGATCACAGCATTATATCCACCTTTGGACACAAATCATGGAAAGGTTTTGGAGAAGGTTGTGTGAATTGTTCTTGACGTTTCGGGTAGAGCATACATGCTTACCTACCAAACTATTCATTGGTCTAATTTCTATCTTTTGAATTAAATCACCAGTTTCCTCTCTGGTCGTTCATTGCATAATCATAGTAAATGGCTTCCATGTTCAAATCTTCGGACCAATACAGGTATTGCAGGGATTTTACGTTCACACACCACTCTTCCTCCCATACGCGAAAGAACTTCTATCAATAATCCCCAAATTCTATCCATAGTTTTGCCGATGACTGTACCCTCCATGTCATTTCTTCGTTTGACAAACTTTGCACTACTCAAAAACGTTCGAATTTTAAGATCTTACATTAATGTAAGTGTTCTTCGGGTCTTTGTTCTTCTTCTTCCTCTTTCTCGTATACACAAGCGATCTGCTCTCAAACCGTTTAACAGATTTTGTGATGATAGCACTCTCTACTCATACTACAGATATCACAAACTTTGCAGTTCTCAAACATCAAGATGATCTACGATAAGTGCCCTAATGATCTCAACACCATGCTTCAAAAGGAAGATAAGAACCTAGAGACCTTATGATTCCAAAACATGGTTTTGTCTTTTTTTTCTTTCTCCTAAAAAAGACGAAAGTTCAGTTCCTATTGAAGTATGGTATGGAGATCATTAGGGCACTTATCGTAGATCATCTTGATGTTTGAGCACTGCAAACTTTGATATCTGTAGCATGAGTAGAGAGTGCTATCATCACAAAATCTGTGAATAAGGTTTAAGAGCAGATCGCTTGTGTATATGTTTATTAAGACAAGATTTCTCTCTCTTCTCAGAATGACTTACTCCTAACCTTTTCTAGCATAATCACATCACTTCTACAGCATACAAGATTCCAAAAGAACTGGCATCTTTTTTTTCCCCCGCTCAAGACGTTTCTTTTCATCTGTCACTTACACTGTAGTCTATAATATAATTCCCACATAAGCCAAACTTTGGAACTGCTCTCACATTTGATGTGGTGCACCTAAAACCTTTCTAAAATCTCTTGATGCTGTTCAGAAGAGAGCGGCTCGTTGATTGATGACCCTTCTCTGGCAGACTTTATTCAGCCAGTTTCGCAGAAGGTCATTTTCCATATTGTGTCTCTTCCACGGATATTTCCATGGATGCTGCTCAGCAGAATAGTATCCCTTATGCATTTCATCTCTGTTAAACCTACAGCAAATGTGAGCAACAACTATTCTTTTAACTGTTGAACTGCTGACTCATTGAACCTGCAGTTCCATTTATCTCAGTTCTGTGGAACAGCCTTTCGCATGAAGGACTACAGACCTTGCCGTCTCTCGTATGTGGAAGTAATATTTTGTTTTCCTTTTTCTCAACGACAAAAATACTCACTTTACTTCACCTTACCTTTAATAATAATAATAATAATTTCAGACAAGATAAAATTTCTTTTCTTGGGATGATCCACATTATGGGTCTCAAAAAAAAAATAAATAAATAAATAAAAATAAAACAAAATAAAATAAAAATCTGTTTTTTTTTTCATTCATGACACCACTTCTAGCTTGTACAATTCGTGACCCTATACAAATCATACATCTGCCGAACATTAGAATGTTCTCATATTTTGGAGTGGTGGTAGTGCAGTAAAAATGCTTGAAACTATCCAGAAGAAATGCGTTATAGGTTTTATAACCGCTCGGGTTTGTGTATGGTGTGTGTGTGTGGGGGGGGGGGGGGGTGTATAGCTTATTGATGAAAGACAGTGAAACATTAGAATCATGAGACAATAACGGAAAAAAGTCTAAAAAAATGCTAAAATAATGATTAGCAAAGCTACTATATACATATTGCGATTGGCCACTGTCTGGAATTAAATTCTAATCGTACAAAATTCTCATCATTTAGTAATTATAATCACTTATGAGAGGTCGGTTGGTGGGGTAGCTGGGCAGGCTAATGATATTTTAACTGAGAGAATCTTTCATTAGAACGATGGTAGCGATAATGGCTGTCAGTCATTGGTAAGGATATGCTGTCTTGTTTTAATGATGAGAAAACTAAAAATCAGATGATGAATCAAAACCTATGAGTTACCTATAACACAAAATCATACGCTCGTAATTAAGAGCTCTATACAGGATTATTCCTTTAATTGAAGTTGTGATAGTTGAGTAATTTGCGTTCTACCATTACTATATTTCTATATTATTTTGTATGCAGTGCTTCTTCTATAAATCGCCACATGTAAGTAAAATACTTCAAATATTTTTCTACGTGTGATATGCTGCCTTGTTTTTATGATGCGTCATACTAAAAATCAGGCAATAAAAGTGAAAAAAAAATCCCATCAAGAATAAAAAAAAGTAGGAGCCTCCCCAAAATCATTATGCACGCTCTAAAAATGATGCGATTACTCGTCTACTTTCCTCCTTTTTTCTCTTCCCACATTGAACAGCTTCCATCAATTCATAAAACCACATCTCTCTCTCTCTGGATAATCCTATGTCAGTTTCATAGGCATTCGTCTCACTTTTTTTTTTTTTTTTACTTTATCCATAATTCTTTCCGCCATAAAAAATATATACATAATCTGGAGTAAAACAGTTCATCGTCACATTTCAGTCCATTTCAGTTACTGCCTGCATATCATCCCTTTCCCGAAAAAATTAAACCTATTTTCTTCCTTTAATAAAACTACTTTTAATCAACTGCCACTAATTCCTCTGAAGGAAATAGCGAAGCATTTGATTTGACCTTATCCAAGGAGTTATGTATCCAAAAGGACTACCGATAATCGATCCATGTCCACAACATTCTTTCCAATTATACCTCTCAATTCACCATTACCTTTTCTATATGCAAATTATATAAAAACTTGGTACAGGTTAGATACGATCTGCATACCTCTACTACATTCGTTCCGAACAAGTTATTCTTTGGCACTATAACAATATCAGATGATTGCTTTCTCTGCGTTTTGCATTGCTTTATTTCTAAGCCTCGGTTCTCTAACCAGTGTTCAAAAAAAGATCGAGAATTTTCTTAAAAAAACTTCTAGTCAAATGGCAGTCATTCCTTTGATTCTCCTCTTTTTGCCTCCATTTCGTCTCTGACCATAGCAGTAGCAAGACAGTGACTGTAAATGCAGCATCCTTATGGCTCACTATCAGCGTACAGCATTGCTAAAAAAGAAGCTGACTTCTGAACATCATACGTCTTCAATCAATTCCTGAATCGATGACCGAGAAAAATCTCCTGTTACGATACCAAATACTTCACGCTCAGTGTCTACACACCATCGTTAGCGAGGGGAGGAAGTCAATTGCAAAAACGGTTTTAATAGCAGGATATATATATATATTAATTATCTTAAAATCTGTGTTCCAGATTTATATATACCGTATATATATACACCACTTGATCATTTCTGGCATATACCCCTTCTCTTAGCTTAAAAATTAACAAATCATATCTAAACCATAAACATAACACTCTCCAATCTCACTCCATTTTGAAATGATGAATCACTAAATAGTCAGTATAGATTCTTCTACTAAAGCCAGCCATTCCACAGGAGATCATGTCATCAAGCTTTTACTAAGTATTTAGAAAAATTCCGCAGACGCTCATCCTGTTACTCAGGACATTCCATCCCATAAAGCATTTGATCTCATATGACATCAACGCCTTTGGAAAACCCTGCATTCCTCAAGTGGGTATCTTTCCTTTCCAGTTTCATTTCTGGTCGTTCAATGCAAATAATGGTGTAAAGAATAGCTTTATTCTCAGCTTCTTCACCATGCCATAGTATTTGGAGACTTCTTTCGTGCAATCACGTTCTTCTGAATATTATAGTCCTCTTTCACCGACTGAAAATCCCATTCATAACATGTAATTCATTCATAACTCTTCTACTTTCCTCGTTTTAGAAATAGCAGTGTACAAACAAGATGTGAACAATTCTCTAAATATTCTACTTGGATATCATTTTTTATCTGAAAAACTCATACGGAGGTAACTGAGATTTTCTGTCCTGAAACTCGGTTTTTTTCCCATCCGGCAAAGCAGATAAACAAGCCAGAAGAATATTAAATTTCCGAATGTTAAATTTTTAAGTTATGTTAAAAACCTCTAATCATAAAACAATTCAAAATATTTCTATGAAAATTCTTCGACTTCACGTTTTATCCTCTTTTCTCCAAGACTGCGACATCATTGAAGGATGTTCCTTACTACTGAAATGGTGCAATTCATTTCCGTGAGAAATAAGTCAAGCTATGAGAACTTGTATGGGAAATAACGTGTATGCTTTCTATATAATGCAAATCACCTTAATTATGCAATTTAATTTCATACTTTATGGCACAAAGTCTGAAACTAAATATCAGAAATGAGACAGCGGAATACTGGTTTAAAGAAGCGATAGTCTTAGTCTCTTAGAGGGAACTAAGAGTTATTTCACTGGAGAAGAACTGAAATAATAATCAACCGCTTCAGGCTTATTTGTAAAACGAGATCATACTGTGGTCACACCAGTTTGTCTCACTTTATACTACTACTGTAGTGATATTCTGAGAGTCAACCTGTGCAAATCTGATTTACATCCGAACAGTAGCGCACTCAGGGTTTAAACTTGGAGGGGGGGGGGGGAGTCGAGTAGACTATTGGAGAACACATTACGCATTGCATACGACCTATGACTGAGCATCTGTAATGATCGCTAATTCATAAGTAGTATAGAAATAGAAGACCCGACATAACATAAATTAAAAAAAAATTATTTTATTAATTAAGAAAAGATTTTTGGAAAATTTTCTAGTGTTTTTCCTTTTTCTTTGGGGGGGGGGGACACCCCTCCCTCTGGGTACGCCACTGCATCCGCACAACTGATTTCTACGGCATATAAACGTGAAGACCAAGCTATGTTTCAGAGTTGATTGATCCTAATTTATTTTGTATGTTTGTCAGCAAAAAGAAAAAAAATCTATGCCCCCTCACCTCTTAAGGCAGGATTTCAGTGCCCATTAAGTTCTCGTCATGAAGTTGTCACTGGATATATAATCGGTAATGCTATTTTGTATAAATCCAGGCATTGTAAAGCCGAGATTCTGAGACGTGTGCATCCCATGAAGACAGATTTTGATTTCAATTTTGGGTAGGCAATTCTCACTTTAAGGTTTGGGTTGTTTCGGAATTACGGATGAATCAACTGAGTCTATGAAACCACTTCCACCAAAGGCCTTGGAACGAAATGCAGAAACTTATGCAGAATTTCAGACTTTTAAAACATAATTTCAAAGTCTGAAATTATGTTTTAAAAGTCTGAGCATACAACCAATGAAAACTTAGTTTACGATCTTGGCCAAGTTTCCCGGTTTCAAACCTGAGAAAACACCAGAAAAGCTAGCATTATAATTTTTATCACCTTGGATTAGTTAGGAAAAGGTAAAGTATACTCCAATATCAAATGTGCTTTGACTGGTAAATTTAGGCATGGAATGTATACAAAAACATACACATATATGCACATAAACAATCACATTTGTAGCGTATACAATTCAAACATAACTTCTTCTTCAACCCATCTGTCCCTTAGGACAAGTAGAGTTCCCTGATTTGGAGTCACGATGAATTAATACACGTCACTCCTCTGCTGCATTCCGTAAGGGTAAATATTTTTCGGCTGTAGATTTGTGTTCACGGGGCCGGTTTGCCTATTCTGAGGAACGAAAGAAACGTATGAGACCGGCTACCTCACCATTTGAAAAAACCTGATAAAGGTTCTTCACTTCATAGACAGGGATCGCACCCGAGTCTTTCCAACCAAAGGGTTCGTCTATACCAACTGAGCTACGGAGGCTCTCTGAATATAACTACTGCATCATTAATATAAATAGCCATATTTCGTGTCTATATCTTTTAAGTCTGGTCAGCTTATTTTCTACACCTTAACATCTGATTCCTATCGAATAACATGTTAAGGTGTAGAAAATAAGCTGACCAGACTTAAAAGATGTTGGATCAGTCATTCAGAGTTGACTGATCCAACAGCTAATCCAGCGACTCATTAAGAAGTCTATAAGTGGTAGGTGATAAAATAAACAGGAACAACGCTTCAGAGATTTGAGGATGGGTTCTACTCATCGGACGAATTAATTTACTTGATTTTGGTATACGTTTTACGGCAATCTCAAACAAATGGTTGATAACCTATAGCACACAGTAAGATGAGGCAAGAGCTAGATAAGCTGGGAGCCCTTCTTTGTAGATCATTTCTTTTCTTTCTTTCTTTTTTATGCCACTTGAAACGAGATGATAGTGGTGTTACTCCAAGCAATGATACCGATCTCCCACTTGAGTATTACGAAATCGTTTTTTTTTTTTTAGTTTTTTTGTTTTTTTTAAAGTAGTTGCGATAATGTCTACAGTCGACATATATTTTAGTATCTCATGCTGCAATTCTAAGGCTGTACCTAGGCTATGAAACCACTATAATCACTACGTATTTTTTTGAACATAAAAGTAACAAAGGAAAATAACTTTTTCCCAGTGAAGTTAGAATTTCTTTATCAAAATGTAAACAGAACTATCGAGCCTGCGCCTGAACTTAACATAACGAAACACCAAAGAGGTGGGATAGTGATAGGAAAATTAGAATTTGATTTGCGTGGGGATGCGACGATATTTATTCTGTTCACCGCAAGGAAAGCTAGAACGTTTCTAATGATTGGCTGAATGAACAGGATCCAGAAAAATTCAAATACATTTATTCCTCTATTTATAATAATAAATATATAAATAATGTGAATGTCAGTTCCCGATCTGGTGTTTATCTTTAGTCATAAATGCTGCATTCATGATTTTGCTGCTGGAACAAATAAATACCTCTGTACAACACTACCTCTACTAAATGTTTATAGAAAGAAACTAGTCGTTTTTTTTTTCAATGCAACTCTAGCAGTGATAACTGAATAGAAAACATAGCGGGTTTTCTTGTTCCATTGAAAAGTGAATGAATACATTAATTCGGAAGCTAATAAGTCAACAAAGATGAAACAAGAAAGAAAAGGATCGGCAAAAATCGTCACGGTGAATTTATAAAATAATACATGTTAAGAATTTGTAATGTTCAAATAAGAAAGAAAATGTTCTGAATAATTTTATTTGATTCAGTGAGCTAATAATAGACATAGAAAAAATATAAATACGAACGTTATCTATCATCTGCACAACTAAACCGAAACGTTCGGAAATTTCTCAACAACAACAACGGATGAAAGTCTCCTCCACACAGTACACATATTGTTAATTTTTACAATAGACATTGATGATTTTTTACATTAAACTATGACCATATACAGGGGCGGCTCGTGCATAGGTACTGCGGAACTGCAGCACCCCCAATTTTTCTCGATATATAAATATATTTATTAATTTACTTATATTTGCTTGTAATATTGAATTTTATCATCAACAATCCTATACAATTTTCTTATTTTGTATAAAAATAATAAAAATCCAATTTGTAGCACTTGGGAGGCGAAGGACGCTAACAGCACTGTGTTTACCACATTGTCATATTGCTACGCGCGCAAGCATATGCACGTCATAGTGAGATGCGAGCTATTAGCGTAATGCGGCACTGTCCGTCGCGCAGTTCCACTGTTGTTAACATGCAGTTTGCGCCAGTAGTTGTGTTCGTAGTGCTCATCGTGTTTACTCCGTCTCTTTAAATATTTGGACGTTACAATTAAAGACATAACATTTGTTATAGTTTTTATTTTAGAACATTATTGGGGTTATGATAATGGATTTTATTTTGAAGTAATTTTGAATTATACTAATTTATATTTTTATATATCAAGAAGAATATATTTTATAAAATAAAATATATTCTTCTTGATATATGATACCAAACTGTATAATTTTATCGGTAACAAACAATATTTTTTCATGTTTAATTTTTTTTTAATTTTTACCATAATTTTGATATTTTATCCGAAGACGTCGATTTCATTTCAACACGTCGTTTTGCGTCGATTTCACTTTTCACGCTTATGAAAGTTAAAGTTCAGTATGGTGTATGATCCAAGTGGAGAAAATACACTAAAGTCTTCAGCAAAAAAAAAAATTAGCAAGGTGCTCTTTCTACAGGAATAATAGAGGCACGTGACTTTTCGAAATCAGAAATCTTCTCTCACAATATTATTGAGTTCCATCCGAAGGAGTTCTCTGGTGCCCGGGTTAAGGATTTATTTCAATTTCAAAGCTGTTCCCTTTAAACAGAAGAAATGCTGTAGTCTGCTATGATGGTGGTCCTAACTTTGTGACATAACTTCATCTTTCATATTAGACACAAGTAACGAAGGGAAAATGAAAGTTACAAATGTGGCTTTATTTGATAATAAGTAACTGGTGGTGTCGCCCCAGAAGATGAAAACTATTTTCCACCTAGTAATGTCTACCTCCAGAGAGAGAGAGAGAGATGTTACTATAAGTTAAGGGGATAAAAATCCCTTATTGTTTTTTCAGCCAGTAAGCGAAACTACGATCTGTAACGTTTCTTTGCCGACGAACTGTCAGCGTATCCAAGCGTAAGTGACCACTTGGTAGTGCCACACCACGGCAACTCGTTGCAAAGGTGGAGTAAGATCCCTCACTGTTCTTGATATTTTCTCATAATGTAAAACACACAGCTCTTAAAGAGATGTAGTACTGTTTTACATTATGAGGAGAGGTCACTACCCAGACCGGTTTCAACCTTTTTTGAGGTCTCATCAGTGAGTAGCTAGACCTAGAATATCAGAGTTTAAGTGAAGAAAACTTACATACTTTTGCTATACGATTGCCCGAAAGGTGTGTCACTATATTATATTATATTATAACATAGTATAACTAAGATGAAAAGCAAAACGGCTTTTACTGAGAAATACAGACGCAACAATTCCCTTTACCTTACGTTGATTCACAAATGGATAAGCTACTCCTGGATGCCTTTTATCCTCTTAAAAAATACACACATGCGCATGGACATTAATACTTCACCATCATGGATCGACAGTTTTGGCTTGAACAAATTTGATTATAAATGACGAACTAACTCTTTTTTTTCTCCCCGAATCATGTTGGTCGTTTAAGTGCATCATTCGTATTATATTCGTATATGACGTATAAGTAAGACCTAAAAATGACATCTGTTGTTTAAGATTTCCATCGCGTCTGCTTGGCAATATTCAAGAATGTTAGGTGCCTCTTTATTCCTTTAACTTCTTTGTTTTCCTTTTTAATGAAACCTTGTGACTATTCTTCCATCACAAATGATATGTCAAGCTATTCATATAATTACTAGAATGCCTTTTTTGTCATAATAGTGTTTTATTTTTCTGTACTGAGTTACAGCTTATTTTCTGTAATATTTTTTAGTATTCGCAACTCAATCACAATCGTGCTGATGGACTTATTAGGTCATCAGCACGATTGCGATTGAACCTCCTATCAACAATTTTAATCCAAATTAATCTGCTTTTTTTCAGGACTCCCGTAATGTTACATCATATGTTTTGATTTTCTAAGGCACTTTTAACTGCATGAACTCGAACAGATCTTGATCTTCTTCTGCCATCTCGGAATCAGTCAGTCACCTGTTTAGCTAATCTTTCCTCTCCCATTCTGTTTAAATGGCCATACCACCTGCCCACACATTTCTGAATGCTAACAATGCCGTTCTAATATCCTCATTTTTAATACGACACTCCCATTGATGCCATCTGTTCTAGAAACTCTCATATCTGTAATCTTTGATCAAGTGCTTTATTTCTAACCCAGCTCTCAGATCCTTAATTAAAATGACTTTGAAAAATGTCTTGTATAGAACTAGTTTAGCGTTTTGACTAGGTTTTCTCTTTATAAATTCATTCAGTCGCCCCCCCCCCATCATATCAGTTTTGCTTATTGTTTTGTCTATTTCCATATTTAATTTACTTACCATCTTCGATTTTAAAAAAATATGTCTAAACAGTTGAAATATTCTAATTGTTTTACAGGCTTTCCATTCAAGATGCAGTATATTTTCTGCGTTCCTGCCTATTTTCATGATTTTTGTCTTTTTATTGCTGACTTTTGTAGAAAATTTGTACAGCAATTCAATAATTGCTGTATATCACCTTACAGTCAATAGGAGGAAAATGGAAGAGTTAACTCAGGAAAGAGAAAGTTTGCATCTTTGCGATCTGCAGTCATGGAGAAACCAAAAGTGAGAATACGGTTCCATCATGGAATAATATCACCTACATAAAGTACTGAGATGAATATTTTCAATTCTGATATCAGGTTTTATGCTTATTTCCTTCATAATGTCATCCATCATCTAAATCAGTGGTCTCCAAACTTTTCGCCGTGAGGGCCACATTGGGTACTTCAGCACTGTTCAGCGGGCCGTAGTAAAAAAAAAAAAAACTCTAGAACTAGATATATGAGTTTTATTGAAAGCAGATAAAAATTGATTACAGAGTATGTGAGATTAAATTATCGTATATTAATGACAACTAACACTACCAGCAAATTCTCATATTTTTATCACAAATTATAATAAAACCATTAATGTGAATGATGTAACTGTGTTTTGTATTTTTAAATTCTTATTAAACTCAGGTTAAAATTTTGAAGTGCTAATTACAAATAGCGATTTCAAATGTTCATCAGATAAATTTGCCCTGTATTTTGACTTGATATATTTCATTCGGGAAAAAGTTTGTTAGCAAAGATACGTTGTCCCAAAAATAGAGATAAATTTACAATCAAATTTCTTCAAATTTGGGAACTGCTCAGAGTTCAAAAATTTATAAAAATCGATCAAGTTTCCTTCCTTGTATTTATCTTTAATATGTTCATTTGCCTGAAGTTCAATAATTTCTATTTGAAGTTGACTTGGGACATCAGTAACAACACAGTCAAACGGATTTTGAAACAATCTTATTTCCCTAGACCTTTTACAGTCAGAAAGACCGTAACTTAGATTACGGTTATTTTATGCTATTCGGGAATATATTTTAAACAAAATTTTAATTAATGCATTTGAAATCTATTTAACACCCTGTTTTTTTTTTTTTTTTTTTTTTTTGCGGATTCTTATTGAAAAATTAGTCCAATTGGCGGGACGGATAAAATCATATCGCGGGCAGTAGTTTGGAGACCCCTGATCTAAATGGTTGTAATGCATGTGGTGTAAAGACAGGTCTGACTTTTCTATAATATGCTTTATAGCCAATGAAATCCCTTCTATAAATTTTACATTTTCTTCCAACATGATCGGCTGAGGAGATACTTTGCGACCAAGACGCTGTTAGTTCGAATCCACTGTGGCATGAATGCTTGTGAAAGTAAATGGGATGATTATATTCGTAAAGTAAATTGAATTCATACTGGAGGCCAGAAGTGGCTTGAAAAAATACTGTTTGGTCTCCCAGATAATCTGACTCTTAGTCCGTCTACAGTAGTGATGTGCTATAAGTCACCAAACTTTCGTAGGTGGGACTGTTATTAACAAAAAACTTCAATTATTGAATATTAAGTTCCAATCACCTGCCGCCTGTGAAAAATCCGTTTGGTGACGTGTGGTCGTTATACACTTAAAGAGA
Source organism: Typopeltis vanoorti (assembly GCF_054136105.1). Classification (NCBI taxonomy): domain Eukaryota; kingdom Metazoa; phylum Arthropoda; class Arachnida; order Uropygi; family Thelyphonidae; genus Typopeltis; species Typopeltis vanoorti. Next base: position 89,634,560 of record NC_143567.1, read on the forward strand.
CATTTATTTCAGTCTACCCAAATCTTTTTGTAGCGTCATCAGAAAAACTAACAGCTGCTTAGAAAGTACGATATCATAGTACTGATGACGAGGGGAAAAAAAAAAAAACCTCTCACAAGTCATTAATAGAACAGTAATTTTCATACACTTATTCAGTTGCTAAATCGGTCTAGCTATGATTAACAGTTTTATATCAATTTCATTATTAAAACAATATACACACGCAATATTATGTTACATTATATAAATTATATATTATGTGTAAGAGATACTTGCGGTGGATTCAACTCATTTGAATATATAATTACAAAACGATGCAAGAAGAACAAAAACGAAGAAGCAAGGACAAAGTTATTTTATCAGAGCAGTGGCTGAATTCAAAATACGGTTAAATCATATTTTAAAAAAGCGTTAAAGACGAATACACAAAGGTCAGATTGCTTAATTTTACTTAATTCCAAGAGCCAGATATTTCCCGATGGTTTCATTTGCTCATAATAAACTATATTTCTTCAAGTGGTAGAGGTCAATCGTAATAGATACCCACTTGGAAATAAGTAGAATCATATTGCCAGGTTTACCGTGAGATAACTAATAAAAATAAATAATAATAATAATAATAAAAACCTGCAGAAGAGCAGAGGCATCGAAGGAATTGGTCGGTAAAAATGAAATATCCATTTTTAATCTATAATCCCCTATTCTTCATTTTATTATTCATCTTATTTGTCTTACTATTCTTTCTACAAATAAACTGTTAAACTGATTTTATTCTTAAATCGAAATAAATTATTATAAAAAAGACAATAGATACAGTAATTATGCTATAAAAACTCTTCTCATGGCCAACCTCCATTTCCACATAACTGGTTTTTCCATTGATGTGTAAAAGCCATCAACTCATTCATATTTCTAAACTGGTTTAACCAGTAATTTCAAAAACCAGATTTTTCCTTATGGTTTCTCTTGCTCATAATAATAACAATGATAATAATCTATGTTCGTTCAAGTAGGCGGTAATTTCTAGAGCAGGCGTGTTTCCTTCAAATAACTCAGTCTATCAGATGCTTTTATACAGCTGGTCACCTGTTCATTTTTTTTTTCGATAAAAATTCAGTAACCCTCAGAAATAAATAAGTTAACAGTATTAATTCATAAGAACATTATGCCTAATCCTTTTTTTTTTCTGCTTTTGCAGTTCAGCACGACGAGAACAATGTCAAATGGATATGTGAATATTTCTCCGCTTTTTTTTTTTTCTTGGTTACCATTTATTCAAATACACACAGTAAACTAAAACGCTAAGTGGCGATTCAGTTTCGAATCTTCAGAAATCGCCAGTGATGTACACTAGAAGAAAAAGAAAGAAAACTCAGTATGACATCCTCCAATGATTAATTCAAGTCCGTATGCGCGTACAAACAGCAATGGGACTTATTACGAGGATAAGGGAAAATTTAGAGCACATGAAGTTTGAAAGCAACGAGTTTCACACAACATTTATAAAGAGTAACGAATCGACCGGCTACTTTGTAAAACATTTAGTCCACGGCATATTGGACTAAAGCTTTTGATTTACCTCTAAACAATAGCCAGAAGAACCCACACAGTTAAATGACAAAGACTGGCCTCGTAGGCTTAGCTGCTTTGTTTGGGCGCAATTCCAAACAATCTTTAAATCGTTCAATATATGTAAATGTTTTTCTGGAGAAAAAAAAAATCCGCATAGCGAAATCTTTCTCTCTTATTCTACTCAGGATAGGGGTATACGTGTTTAGCTCATTAGAATCTTCTAATTTCCTCGCTTTCTTTCACTTCGTGACTGCCAGCGTCACGAAGCGAGGTTGTGGGATCAGCTGCTACACACTTGAAGAGTTTTAATTCTACTCTGCAGACATAACTGTAAGGGGGATTAAACCCAATATCTTGTTTGTTGTTCAGAATTGGGAAACTTATCCTAATTCCGAACAACAGACAAGCAGCAATGTATTTTGTCTATGTAAACTGCGTGTTTTTTAATCCGGTTTGAATTGTTATAGTGTATTAAATTTCATATGAATCACAGTAGGATGTAATCTGATTATTTTAACTTGTTTTACCTTATATTTTAGACTAATTTCCGAATTTGTGAATAAAAATCAACTATATACTTTTAAATGAAGTTCCAAAATTCCGTCAATCTTCATTAATCGTCCGACAAAGTAATCACTCGGGACATGTCATAAAAACCTATGACAGGATAATGCCGTGTGGATATCAAGTAATCAGAGGAGAAAGAAATCAGTTAACGTGTTGAGAAAACCGTACGTGAAAGACTATATGGAATGAAAGAGAATGAGAAATTGGTTCGGTGTAGGGATGTTGACTAGCAGATACCCGTGGCTGCACATGATAAGGAAGCCGATGAGAAAAGGATCACCCATTAAGCCAACAGGTGTTTTCTGGATACAATCTAACATTCTGAGAAAAGTATTTTTGGGAGACCACCTCAGATGTGAGCGCAATATTCCAAGGTGGGATGGATTTGTTAGGAAGGGTTAGGAGTTGGGCCGAAGAGTAGTAATATTTAGAACGAAGAGAAGTTTTGGAGGCTATGGATGATGTGTTTGTGTCAGGATAGCCTAGATATGAAAGTCAGCAAAAAAAAAAAAAAAAACGATCTTAATTAGTGAGCGGGATGTTTTTTGTGCTTTGGTAGCTTTAAAATTTACTAGATTATCTTCGCCCCATTTGAGAATGGCTAGAAGATCGGTGTTTAGAACATTGGCCATTGAAGTTCGTGAAGCTTGAATTATCTGGGTAACTGTAAGGTTTTGCAAATGACGAAGAGGGATGGAGCGTACTGTCATCAGAAAGCTATGAACAGGTTTGGATATTAGTGAAAAAATATTATTAATGAGAATGAATATATAAGTGAAAACACAGCACTTTGGGATACTCTACCATTGTAGAAAAAATCCATGATTCGATGAACGACCACGGCAGAAGTAGCAATCTACTCACAAAGGGTAGAAGGATGACCAAACGATGGTAGCTTGGAATGGCCGCAATGCCAGACTCGATCATATATGCCTTAGAAATATCAAGAGCGACAACATGAGATCTCCAAATCTTTCCATCCTTTGAGAACGGCGGAATCCATAATGGCAATCACTAATTAACCGATGGACCTCTAAGTAGTGAAGAAATTGGTTATTGATGATATTCTCAATCACTTTAGAGAGTACTGGAATGAGGGCAATGTTACGATAGGTTGATTACTGACACTTATCCCTTTTTTTTTTTTTTAGGAACAGGCTGGATAAAAGCTTGCTGTTGGATAGATACTAGATGACTAGGGAAGCTTGTTTACCAAAGTTCTGTTGCCAAAGATCGCAACAGAACTTTCTTAGATGTTCAATTTGAAGAGTTCACTTAACAGTTGCAATTTTCATGCAGAAGAGATCAAACAGTTTATTGCAATTAAAAGAGACGTCTTAGTCTGAACTAACTGGGAACAGTTATTTCCATCCTACTCTTTGGATTTTAATATTTCTGATATAATTGTAGCAGAAAGTCTCTTGATTATTATGACTGAAATGCATCTCTTTAAAACCTTTCCATATATACCAGGGTGTGCTGAAAAGTTGTGATAATCACCATGAAGGAATTATTATTGTGTAACCGCCAGTCCTTGAAATGTGTTAAAGTTATCGATGGAGTTCATATTTTGGGCATTAGTTAATAAGAATCTAAAAATGTATAGCCTTTTATACAATTAATACATAACAAGGTAAAAATCAGCAGCGAATAAAAGAGTTGTTTAATATAGAAATTGTATTCCTCGCTTCAAAAAAAATAAAAATAAATTTATAATTATTCCTTACTAAGTAGCAAGCGAATAACAAGAGAAACACCGAAATAAATGCCAGTTCAAACGATTCTTAGGTTTCATGACAAGAACTTGAACCATAGATAATCGGTAAGCGCTATTCTGGTTCATATCCTTATGTGATAACTTACCGTAAATACATGAATGAAAATAAAATACTGCAAAGCCAAAACCAATCGCTGTGTGTATACAAGGACGTAAACTCACAAAGCAAATAAAACTGTCAAAAACAATTACGCAAACAACTGCTCTTAATACAGTCAAGGCCAAGCGTACCCAGACGATTCTCGCAGGTGTCGACAACAGTTACAGCCAATGCATGCATTCTTAATGCTCATGTCTCAAGTTGCATGATACCTAAGTCTAACCGTCCTTGACAGGAGACTAATTAGGCAGCAGCCAAGACCCTGGAGTTCTAAGTAAATGACACTGAAGGTAGTAGTAGTAAATTAATACCAACCTGGATTATATAAACTGATCTGAAAAATAACTCAGATTGAGAAGTAACCACACATCACGTGATATTTTTGTTTGTTTGTTTAGAAATGGATTGCCCTCAGGCAAGATAGATATGAACAGAATTATGCGATGCTTTCAGATTACGTACTCCAGTGCAATGGTGTAACTTTGATTATCATATTATTTATAATTATTTAATTATTTATCATTTTAAAAAAATATCGTGCTCAGTATTTTTCGCCGAAAATACTTGTTGACATCCTCAAGCTCTGCAAATCCACAACTGATGGATATGAAGTTCTTTTTCCTTCGTGACCTACGCTATACTCTTATATAAAAGCTAAGCACAGTCATTGTCCAAAGCACTGGATAAGGAATAATACTTTGAAAGTTGGAAACATGTTTTACAGTTTCTAGGCTCTTAGATAAATCCTATGGTACTTTCACATTCATTAATGGCAACGTAATTATCTTACAAGTGCCATAAAATGCACATGAATTTTTCCAGGACAATAGCGTTTTCGCACAACTGTCGAAGAACGGCAGAGTTGCCCATTGATTGGAAAGGTCCAAATCCTGTTCAACATGAGGAACAGTTATAAAGGATTTTCAACTGAAGGTACAATAATTGACCTCAAAACACACTCGTCTCATACATAATCTTGGTTGCCATGGTGTAATCGTAATCAACCAGCCAATTGTGAAGCGTATGAGTTATGAAAACCCATTCATTTCTAGAGACGATACAGAGGTGACCAATAACAGGAAAAATTGGAACTGAAAAAAAAGCTAGAAGTTGATGAGCAGTGATTATTTAAAAAATTACATTTTCATGTGAAAATACAACAGATATACAAGTTCGTAAATAAAGTGAACGAAAAATTGGTGCAAGAAAGTTTTTTTTTTTATAGTCAAACTAAGAAAAACGTACAAGAAACCATGCTTTTGATATCAACCAGAATAACAAAACTAGAGGAAATATGGTTTACATATTTTCAATCAGATTGTTCTGAAAGGAAGAAATACACTGCTTGATAAACATTAAGGACTCGATCAGATAAGAAACCATTTCTTTCAAAAGAAGGCCAGAGAGCCTCCATCAGAATATATAGACCGTGGAAGAAAATTTATATACATCATATTATAACGTGTATTAAAGTTAAACAATATTTTGTTCAGAAAGCTATTTTTTATTAAATAAAAAATATCTGTTTTGTCCAATCTGTAACTACTCGCCACGGGCAAGGATATTTGTCTATCCCTGTATATAAGTATATGGGAAAGTGGAAAAAAAAAAGGGGGGGGGGAGATGTTAGGTGCCTGTGCAAGCCTCGAAGAATAGCTCCATGACAGTAGACTGGCAGGAAGATCGTTTCATTCAACTACAGGAGCTATTTCTAGGACTTTTTTTTTTTTTTTTCAGGTTCTCAATTTAGTCGATCTTCAGTATAAGCAGACAGGAGCCTTATTCTCCTGAATCAGGTTTTTAATCTTGCAACTCGGAAAACTAGACAGCACAATTCGCGCCATATTACACAATAACTCGATATAACAGCAGTTGTTTGTCATATCCTTGTAACCTGTGAATTCGTCAATAGAATTTAACTCCTGTAAAGATGGAGCTGCTTACTGATTTTCGAAAAAGGAACAAGTCAAAAGAATTCTGCCTGCTTCCTTTACAATAAGATTACGATATTAAAGATAAAATCTAATATACAATATGATTTTAATAAAAAATGAACTTTTTTTAAGAAATGTTCTCCAAAAGATAGATAAACTCATGATAGTTTAAATATTAACTTCAGTAATCAGATATTTGAGGATAATTTCTTGTTGAAGACCCCCCCCGTACCTTGAATTATTCATTACGGAGGTTTTTTCCCTAATTTAAATCACTGAACCTTAAAATATATCAGAAGATTGTTTTGTCATTGAACACTGGTGTGTTCCGTACAAGGTTAATGGGCGTTTCCTAAGAAAATCATTATGTTAAAATTTAATAAAATATTAAACATTTACACATGTACCCTTATATAGTTATTAATTGACGCTACAAATTATGGATGTAGCAAGCGTAACAAACCTTCTCAACAAACACTGGACATGTTAATATAGGTTATATTGAGCCATAGTTTTTAAGTAGCGATTTCCTTTATTCTTAGTATATTCCGATATGTTCTCATTTTTGATTCAAGAGTGAAGGGCTTTTTTTTTTTTTCGAAATTAAAAGAAATGTTCTAATTTTCTATTAATATATTAATAGAAAATTAGCTCACAACCAAACTGATTTCGTTCGTTTTAATCAAAGTGATTTGATTAATATTTTTGTGAGATGACTTGAATAAATAACATTTATCTAACCCCATCTATATCAATCATAAATGAATAGTCAGTGACCTTAATTTTTGTTACTGAATAAACATTTTCTTTTAATTTGTTCACTCTGATTATTCTTTACTTTTGTTTTTGTAAAATAAATTAATGCTCCTTAAGTTTTTTCCTGGGCTGGAAAGTGTTCCGTAGCCCTAAAAAAAAAAAAAAAAAAAGTTTGGGGAATGCTGCCTTAGATATTCAATATTGCCATAGTTTTTTTCCGTTTTTTAAAGCTCTTTTTTTGCGTGTCTAGACGGATCTGCACTTAGCAAGCGCATTTTCCCAAACTTTTTCTTCGTTTTTTTTCTGGATATTTTTTACTTCTAATTTTATATTTATTCTTTTTTTCTTTCTTTCTTTTTCTGCATTTTTGATTATCCTTTTGGCTCAGAAATAAGATCTCCAGAAGAAGTGAAGAATTAGCAATTTTTAACTTCACCGTGCCTTTTATTAATTTTTCATTCCTCATAATGATTTCTGGGATCACAAGCATAACGCGCGAGTCTGATAGCTGATAGCTTTAGTTCTGCAATGATAATTATAAATAACGATAACAGAACCCTCGATTTCTAAGCTGGTAAAAGTCCGGATGATTATTAAGGTTTCTTGGAAATGCTTGTTGTACGCTTCCAAAAATGCCATTTTTACCACTCTTTTCCTTCCCAGATAAATAATTAACTCTACTCATGCCATATTATCCAGTCAATTTGCAGGCTCAATTATCATGGATAAATGATATTTGAAGTATACATCAGATACGGAATATTGACTTAAAAATCTGCTCCCAATTTTTACCTCGGCATTTGTTAAGAGAGAAAGAAAAACACTATAAATGATGCAATACATATTAAATATACCAATACCCCCCCCCCCCTTTTGGTGCAGTATTTTATGATGTTTTGATTTCGATTAGTGGGAATTCACCTCAAATATATATTCACAAAATTACAACTACATTGTAACGAAAACAAGTTAGATTTAAATTTTAGCGGAATTGAAAAAAAAAGAGAAAAAAACTAAAATTAGCTAGCAGGTCAACGGAATCATTTTAAACATTGCTGTTTGAAACTCCAAGCTTTCAACGTTTCAAAAATAGTCAATAGTGGATCCCTGTATTAATATTAAGATCAAAACTGCAGCTAAGATAGTTTGTCCACTACATTCCCACATTTCATAAGGTTTAGCTTGTTTTACAAAGCGAATGCATGAAAAAAAAAAAATCATTTTATCAATAATTTGCGATTTGTGTATGTGGAAATCAACGCGCTTTTGTTTTCTAAATCGGCACCAAATTAATTAAATGTTTAGATTTTTAAATCGCAATTCTGCAAATACAAGCATATTTGTTAACCAAGCCTTTAATATGAGACTAAGAGAAATGATCAACGTTCTTAAATAATATCGCTGACACTGGATAAGAACCATTACCAGTGTCAACTTTCTCTTCTTTATTCTTTTATTCATGCCTTTATACACCTTCCCACAAATAAAAAAAATAAAAAAAAAATCTCTTCTGTACCTATCTGAAAGACTTCTTTCGTGAACTACTGCTAGAAAAAACTCGACTTTTGACCATAAACTCTGATACCTCCACTATTGAGACCAACTAACTCAGATTGGGTTTGGAGAAATTCACGAGAGAATCCCTATTTCCAGCTGACGGGAGTGAGTTTTGTTCATCCAACTTCTGACTGCACTATGGAGGCGTCACAAAAAAGTGCAAACCGCTGTTTGAGAGAAAGAGAGAGAAGGGCGTGAACAAAATGTAAAAGTTTCAACGGGTTTTTAAGATGACTAAGCCAGACTTGACTGAAATGGGAGAGATCCTCACAACATTTAGAATCGCTGGGAATTTGGATTTATTATTTGCATCAAAGAGTATAATACACAATTCAAAAGTTAAACAAACGGAATTTCAACAGAATGTATTCAAAATTTATAAATTTTGCCTGAATAACAAGTTCAGAATTCAGAAAAAGAGAAACAAAAGTGGAGAAGAAGAGTTAAGACGAGATACTAAGCAAAAAATTGCATCGGCTATGATTATCATATGTATGTATGTATGTATGTATGTATAGGTTAGATTCTAATGTTTCTAATTTTAGAATGAAATCCATAAACGTTTTGTTTTATAAACAAGAAAGAATATTTCAGCTACTCGGTTTCGAGTCTGAAATACTAATATTCTGGAATTTGCTTTTCGAATCAGCCATTTCCTGCCAATGTAATCTCCAGTTTTTGCACGTAGTTGTATTTTTTTTTAACATTTTTTTTTATCCTGCAGTGAATGGTATACTATGCGTGGATTACTATCATTGGCAATATTAAGTACTGACTAAAATGAGAAATATTAATTTCTAATTTCTTGAAATTCCATTTTTCCCCTATTGCAGAACCATATAAGAAATATTCGCCATATTTACTTAGTCGATATATGTCTATTTGTTCCCAGAAACTGTTTCATTTCTAAAATAATACTTGTTGTGAAGTCGCTATGATATGACACGATAATGTTAAAATGAGTTTGGAATTTGGAAAGATTTGCATACTCTCTCTCCGCATGTGTGTGTAAAAGTTCAGCTTCATTTAAAACAAAGATACGTTTCGTGCCTGAACTACGATCCTGTTTCTGATTTCCCCTTATGGTTGTTTAAATAGTCTCTCAACAAGGTTTCAGGAATTTGCAGATATGGACATGGGAACATACAATGGTAGAATAACACAACGAAGCCGCATTCCTGCTTATGAATGAATGACGTAACTTTTACAGCGTGGCTTCAGTCATTCACTGTTTGAGCAATTTTACGCTTTCAGTTGTTCAGGTTTGGTACACGATAGTGCAACATAATCATTTATAATAATCATTCGGATTAATTTATCAAACAAATATTCAGTTGAAATGGAAATGAAAACAGTTTGACAAATTTTAGTAAGTATACAAAATGCCAAATTTCAATTAAAAATCCATGTATAGAGGTGGTGGAAAAATAATATGATTTCTGCAAGTCTGCATGTGTCGAAAATCGATACATTTCTTATACTTATATCACATACTGGTTATTTTAATAAAACAATATTTAGCTAATCATTTCGATAAGCGTCATTAGAAACAAAATAAAAGTATACGAGTAATTAAAGAGGGAAAATTAAGGATCTCACGGTTATAATATTCAGTTACAATGAAATTAAAAATGATATGCACTGCTAAATGCATTTCACCACAAACACGACTATTCAGCTTTTATTCGGATATTAATTAATTTTTATTTTATTCTTTTTATTTACTGCATTTGGTTGAAACTATCCTGTTGGCTGTTTAAAATCACTAGAAGGGCATTTTCTCCTCTTTCCACCCTCCCCCTCAAAAAAAAAAAAAAATGAATACACTTATGAGTACCATCCCTAGTATGATTAAATTTAGAATAAAATTTTTTCTAAAATTTTCTTCAAGAAACTTCAGTATTAAGGTACTGAAGTTTCTTGAATGACAGCATATCTGTTTGACGCTTGAACCCATGCATGTATTTCTCGAAAAACAATAAATAAATAAATAAAAACTGACCTGAGATTTTGAGGAATTGTATTAGCTATTATTGCTAACAAAATTCCTTAAGTTTCCAAGATCTATTGCTTTAATACTGTAATTTTGTTAATTATACAATTTCGTTCAAGTGCACAGAATACGATGTCAAACAATCAGCATTCTTAATAATCCTTAAAGAAATTTAAAAAAACGTTTACTATATTATATCTTTTGTCCTAATTTTGCGACTAAAATAGCACGCTTGATTAAAACATAACTGAGATGACTCGGTAAACTTTACTACACCACCCAAATTAAATAAATAGAATTCATCCAGCCGGAACCGATTTATATACGTATAGGACAAAATGAAGCTTATGGACCCCCCCAACAATTTTAAAAATGCATCATTGATATATTTAATGTAGTTAAGTGAGTATTCTGAATAGTGAACTCCAAATTCTCTAAAACTAAGGACAGTTTATACAGGCGCCTAAAAGAAATAGACAGTTTAAACGCTTTATAAATTGAAATTTGTTTGTTACATCAGAAAGATTGTTGTGTTACAAAAGGGTCACACATAGAACACTTGTAACTTACCCATGTAAGTATTTCAGCCATGCTATTAAAACTCTTCTTTCTGTAAAACTTTGAAAGTATCTATTTCTTTTAGGCTAACCCTGATTTGGAGCTCTTTCTTTCTTTTTTTCGTTCAAATATCCCTAAAATAGTCTTTGCTTTCTTCCATATATAGAAATTAGGCGAAAGTATACAACAGCAGGATTTGATAAAAGGAATTTGTGTAGGAGAAAGAGTGGGAGAAGAATAAATGCAGGAAATTAAAATCGGAGGAGGACAATGACATGGAAAAGTCTACGTGAAAGTTAAAAATCCCTTATCAACCGCAATCATATAATTAAATGAATCCCATCTAGTTCGTGTCCACATTTTTCCTCTATCAAAACTTTGAACAAAATACGTGTTCATATAAACTTTTTCATTGATTTTTTTTTTATTTAGTGAAAAATTATACTAACCAGTTTTAACTTCCAACGATGGAAAACTGGAAATGATAAAGGTTTGCCGCAATCTTTGAAATGCAATTAACTGAAGTAATGGCATAATAAATAACTAAATCGCAGTTATTTAAAACATAACACAATCACAGAAGCGCATGTTTGGAGTCCTCTCCTCTCAATATTTTAGTGGTGCAGAATTATCTGTCTTTTCCCCTAAAGTGTTACGTGGTCAACCAAAGGCTGCTGTTGCAATATCCATTCTCAGTTACTCAAACAAGCAACCTCCCTGTTCGCCCCCGTCTAGATGGGCGTGTCTCAAAGGCTTACGGTCAGATCCGGCGCCAGAACGGTGACAAGGCATGGAAGATATCCACTAGTGAAATGTTCCTATTCTATGATCTCAAAAAAATATTATAAATAGCTGATATTCTTCCGAACAGTTTTTCTTTACTTTCCTAACAAGATGAACAGCTTCTCATATGAGTATATAAACACGAAACCAAAATGATCTGCGGAATCAGAACAATTTAACAGCTTGCTTATGTGGATGAATGAAATAAAATACTGAGTTATTTATCTTTAACTGACAGTGACTAAGCATCAGTTGATATCAGTTGACAGATGTGATTCGTACTTTGATATGTTAAGAAAAATTATCCGAAATAATATATTTTAATGGAAAAAAAAGTCATGTGAAAAGTAATCACTGACGAGTGTAGCAATTTCGGACCTCCTTCCCCAAAAGAAGAAAGAAAGAAAATAGCAAATTGCAATATATTCTATATACGTTTCAAACGCTAAGGATACATGGCAGACGTTGCCATACTCTTTCGAAATAGATGTATAATCGGAATCAAGGAAGCTGTTTCCTAAAAACAATGATCTTACAACAAAACAGAACAATGATATCGAATCCTTAGTGCTATTATGGTTCTTAAATCCAGAATTTAAATAGACGTATATTGGCACAGAGCAATGATCAACCAAAGTTTGTGATATCCAAACCACTGATTTTCAAATTATCATAAACATAAGAGAAGGTATCCGTAAAATGATCATCGTCAATTGAATTTGTTCGGGTCATGCGTAAAGTGCGCACATAATCAAGAGAAAGTTTGATAAAATCGTGAACTAAAGGAATTCCTCTATTGTTAGGTTTATGATAGATTTGGCACTGTTTGAAAACCACTTATCAAAATAAATATACAAGATACTTGAAGCTGAGTAGAATCTCAAGGTCTAATTTTATATTTGCTATATGAAATCACTCCTGACAACATATGAAACAAAATAATTTATAAGAATAAACACACTGACGGAAATATTAACAATTATTGCAGAAAAAAAATGACATCTAATATTTTTTGGTCCTCGTGCACTGAAGTGGCAACATTCTAGTATCATAATGCAAGAAAAAAAAGAACGTTAATAGGTTTGATTCTCTCGCGACTAGAAGTTTATCTAAGTTATTATTATTATTTTTTTTTTTTTTTTTCAGCTGAGTCTGAATTAGTCATCTCTTCTGCGAGTAAGTGGGTGTTTTCCTTCCAGGAGCTGGGTTTTTAACTTTGCATTTCAGAAAAAAAAAAAAAAAAAATCGACAGAGTTCATACTATTTCAATATGAATTAGGGTTTAAGATCAAACACTGCAACAACTATCTCCATACTTTCGCTCAGATGCCTTGAAAACCATCGATAGCCATGAGCTCAAATAATGGTAATAATTAAGGGTGGAGGACGGATACTCACCGAGTTGAAAAAAAAAAGTTGGTTAGGGCTAAAAGAGGTCCGCCCATTCCCTCAGGAATAAAAAGGTGTCAAGCGGATTTAGTTTATGTAATCCCTGGTTGGGAGAAATGTCGCACTTTTTCCATAACTTTTAAACAAATCACAGTGTTACAAATTGACATAGAATTTCACACCCCTTCCCCTTCTTCCATGTAACAAATATGAAAAAAAGAAAGAAAAAAAACATAAAATTATATACCATTTTTCCTTTAAATTTCCCAAATAAATTTATTTATATTTTTGTAATTTCGCCATATTTTGAAATCATGTGCAACAAACAAATTTTTATATATTTTTGAAAATTATTAAAATTTCAAAATATATTCAGTATGCTCTGGTTATAATCAAAATTTTCAAAAAAAAAAAAAAAAAAATCTTCGGCTCTGTGATGACATCGTTCTAGATTTACATAACTACCTGTACGAGATTCTCCCCCATCCCGCCACACGCACACAGACTGACATCATTTAGGGTTGTCTCCTTATCCATTCAAGTGGTTGACGGAAATAATGCCACCTATCATCTCACATATGTAACATTTCGTATGGATATCCCTAGAGTTATCAGATGACCTTATTTAGCACGTCATAATTTATTTTTTAAATGCCTTATCCTATTTAAATTTGAGGTATGTTATATACTGAGATAATTATTTTTTAGTATCTATACAATAATAATGGAGTTAAAAAAATCGATTTGTTTTGATGGTCTAATTTATACTAAATGTCATAGACATTACGTAAATTTCGCGATCCACATTTCGAAAGTCTCAAATTTTAAGCAAAAGTATTTATGTCCTGCTTCCCCTGTTGTTAATCTCGTAATCACATTTACACGTTCACATTTACATAAACTTTTTTCTTTCTTAAAAAAAAAATGAAAATGTATAGTGATCTAACCAAACGAAGTATTTTAAGACAAACTCCTTGAATCACTGATGTTTCATTGATAGATTTCCAGATGAAATATCAACTACCTATCTTACTATGACAATTTCGATATTTATGTTATCAATTATTTGCTAAAGACTCATAACACTCGGTCTTAGCCTCTCAACTTGATCAATTCCCTTCCATAAGTGGTAAAGTTGGAGCTATAATTAATGTCGGCAATTCGAGTTCAAATATTCCATGTGGAAAGCTTTAAACTACACGGTCTACTTTCAGTTTGACTTCCTACTACTTCTAAAAAATAAAAAATAATAAAAAAAAACATTCTTTTGAAGGCATAATTACACATCTTAAAGTATTAAGCAAACTACAGCATAAATTATTAAACATTAAAACAGTGTTCGGTTACGTGAAATTTTCATAGCATTGAACGCTTACACACATTTTCTGTAAATGGAGGAAACCGAAAAAAAAAAAAAAAAACTTATATAGACATATTTATATTTTTGGCGGCTAGTACTTAACTCGTGTCTACTGAATGGCTGGTTAAGTAAAGGGAGATTTAAAAAAAAAAAAAAAGGAATTAATGATGTCATACACACCTCTCTTGGTAGCAGAAGTCGATAAATGAAGTTATTATTGAAACAGAAAGTACACATTCAAGATTCAGATGAAGAAAGCGAGGTTTGAAATCTATTCATCATACTAAAATAAATATTTTTTTACGGTTTCACAAAGAAATATTACAGACAGGTAATATTTAAAGGTATTTAAATTATGATTTTTTTATTTAATGAAAAGAACTAGTAATGATTGCATCATCGAGAATATGATACAATCCTATGTAGAACATATTTTTGTTAGTTTTAACATTTTTTAATAAACATGCTAAACGACTCAATTTTCGTAACGCATTTTGTGACTTGATTATTTGTTTCTTTAATAAAAAATGCACTCTTGAATTTTCGTATTCATATCTTAAGAAGCTGCACATAATATCCAAATAGCCCAAGATTATGTACTCTTGTTTGACTTTTATGGCGATAAACCAAAATTTTCATTCGTTAAATTATGTATGTAGGTGCGAGTACGTTTCATGTGTAAATAAACATGCTTATACTTCAAATTTCTTAATACTTAAACAAATTCTTACGGTGATATTATGGTACAATACATAACAACGAAGTCTTACGATAAAAACTTTAAGAAGAATAAATTTATATTCCAATTTATCATTAGTATCCGGATAGTTTTTAGACTTACATGCCTGCAGTAAATATATAATATTTAAACCACCAAGGACACAACTGCGAGCTGCTCCATTGTCACAACTACACTCGTCACACCGCCTGTGTTCCGGGGGGCTGCCGGAAGGGCAAGGCTCCAGTTGGGTTGGAAGTCCGGCAGCCCTCCTGGCTGTTATGCATATCGAATCCATACAGCACCTTTATTGTGACATACCACCGGAATCCAAAGCAAAGCAAAGCGAGTTTCACTGACAGAAAAACACCATCTTTTCCACAGATCTACGGCGGCAGCCAGTATGGAGAACTCACAAAAACCACCACACGCACACGGTACGAGATAAACCCGTGCACTCTAGAGACTGAAGTATTGACAGAACGACCGCCGGACGACGAGCTACACACAGAGAGAGGTACGGTTGGTTGCACGTGAGCTAGGCTTAATGTATACACCAATCACAGTTAAGGAGAAGGACGAGCGGAGGTGAACGCTCACGCGGGGTGGGTGACAATTGCAGAGATGGGGGGTATGATACAGGCACGCAGTCACCTGAAGGAGGAAGAAGGTGATATCAAAATTTGATAAATTTATAAGGAGAGCCAAAGTCCACTGGGAAAATACACAATGGATGTACTGTACTAACTGTTAGATAGTAAAAAAAAAATAAAAAAATAAATATAAAATATTTTCATTGCAGTTTGTTTCATTTCTTTAGAAATCTATTTATGAAAAACTACTGCTTAAAAAAAAAAGAAAAGAAAAACGAAAAAGAAAAAAAACGTGTCAGTCAGTTTTCATTTCTATTCTTAAAAGTCCTTAATTAAGTTGGTACAGAAATGAATACTAATAAATACGATATTTAATTTATTTAGTATAAAATAATATTTTATACATTTTTTTCAATTATTAAAAATATAAATAAACTTTCAAAATAATGATATATATATATATATATATAAACAGATCCGTTAACCTGGAATAAAGAAGTTTAAAATATTATAGCTGTTTGGTTTCTCCATCCATAAATGTGTTCATACGAACTTGCATAACGCTAATTTACAGAGATAATAGAGAAAAAACGGTCAAATACTAAGCAACTGGTTATCCTTTATGCGGTTTAATATAGTTTCAATTTATTTATAAATTTAATAATCCTTATATGTTTATAACATAATGAACATATATTTCAATCAACAAGTGGAGAAAAAGTATTGAGAGAAAAGTATGAGAAGCCGTAATAACTGATGTACATAGCTTTTATAACTTGGATATAAATGGAGAGTCAGTTTCGTTCAAGTTTCATTAACATTATCAAGGTTTTCGGAAAAGAGTGAGGTTGTCCAATAGCAGAACAATTTTGCCCTGTGAGAAACTATATCGTTTTCTCACAGAAATATCACATTCGAGAGAAATCTTTAATCTGTCAAGAAACTTCTATTAAAATACAAACAGAGATCTTTATGAAATTTTAAATCAAACTGAGGAAATTCAATACGCAGGAAATATAATTTTCGATGGACAAGATAACCAGTAGCTATCTTGTCCTTCGAAATTAACCTATTCTTCCGTCATACGAATCAGGTTCAGAGCAGTATCGTAAACAAAGGATAATATGAAAGCGAAAATCTTTGTACAGATAAATTTTACAATCTTGGAAACAGTGCGATTTCATTTATAGAATGATAATAAGCAGACCACAAATTGCATGGTAAGAATTAATAGTAAGCAAAGAACTAATTGTTATCGAATCTATAAACTGAATTAGGTAGTGTCAGAAGTATCTGAAGTAAAGGAACAAAAAAAAGGCCTATTTCCCCCTGAATTGGGAAAAAATAAATAAAAAGAAATATAATTATAAAGATAAAGTGTATATAATTTTTGCTGCGCTGAGTATGTTCGTTATGTAGTAAGGATAGATCTTGATGAATGTCTGTACAGTGGATCATCCATGCTAATATAATGAATCGAAAATTGAAGTTTGGTTCAGATAGGATTTTTTTTGCTCACACAAGCGATTGAGTGGTTTATATGGACTCTGAGAATTTCTGTAAAGCTCCTGGGCGCTTTTTTTATTATTGTTATTTTATTATTATTAAATAATAATAATTAAAAAACCCTTCTCAAACTGTGAAAGATGCCACATTTTTTCTGCCCTCTATAAAACTTTAGTGAACCACTTACAGCATTTTTCAAACATTCCTGCATTAAGTTCCATGTTGAAAAACAGGTATATCAAAATGTATACTACTAATCATAAGTTGCGGTGTAACGTATGAACGGCAAGTTTAGCGGGAAGAAATGCCTACATTGAGTATGGGTCACAGGAATTCTAGCGCGGAAGAAGCACGGTGTGGATACAAGCAGCAGTGGTACCAGAAGTAGCTGCAGTGAATAACCTGAACGCCCCGTCTGCGAACTAGCAAGAGCAGCAGGAAATCTCTGGTAGCGTCATCGCACGGCAAGAGTACGTAAGTCGCGTGCTGCAAAGGGGACGGGGGGGGGGAGTACTTGCTAAAGTGAACGCTTCTGTTAAGCGAGAACAGACATCTAAGCTAACGTGAAGCACACGTGCTCGCTCTATTGTACAGCGACCCGATACGTCTCGCGTGTCATTGAGCGTTCTCCAAGTAAGAGAATCTTTGTGTGTGTGAAAGGGCAGTAGAAGCAGCAGCTAAGGATATATCTTGACGGGAAGTACCTCTGCCACGCTTTCCTGTGGAAATAAAAGGCTCGTGCCAGTTCTTCGGAGTTTTTTTTTCTTCTTTTTTTCCCCTTCCTCATAGAATTTAAAAGGGAAAAAAAAAAAAATGAAAAGTGTTACCGGAGATGGAATAAGCTGTTTAAAAGCTATTACAAAATAGTCCAAGAGCATTCTGAAGTTGCTCGAAACGTGATTGTTTTCTCAAACATACTTAAAGTGAAAACAATACAAATAATAAGAAATTTTGCAGTTTTATGACCAAATAAATATTAAAAATAGTCATAAAACGACGTATTTCATAATTGCAACAGTGATAACATTTATTCTATTAACAACTGTGCATAGAAAGGCGTTTTTGGTATAGGTATACAGAATTTGTTTTACCTAAGTTCGCCCTTAGAATACGACGGAAACAAGGCATTTAACCAGTGATTATAAATACCAAACTTTTGAGCTAATATAATATTAAGCTAATATAATAACGGAAAAATTATTATATTAGCCATTTAAAATTTTTGCAAAAAAAAAGTCCACTTTCTAAAAGCATAAAAATCAATTCATTTATTATTATTGTTATTATTATTAATTCAAATAGTTTTGAGAATAAAAATAAAATTATATCGTGAAAAAAAATTTTAATTATTACCTTAGCTGATTAATTTTTTTTCCTTCGTTTATAAACCTAAAACCTTTTTTTTTTTTAAATATAAAAAAAATTCGCTTGCATTAATGCATAACCAGTATGGTTAAACATATAGAATATCACGATCTTAATTGTCCCCAGTTTGATTGTCAATATTTCCTTTGTTTCTGCAAGAACCATCAGGTCTGTGGGTAAATTTACATTATTCAAAGAGCTCTATCGAGTGGTGATATACTTTTGTAAAAATCCGACGAGTTTGTTAAAACGTATACCTGTATTTGCATATCACACGTTGACTCAATTTTGGCTCTTTTTTTAACTAATGTTTCTCCTACAAATCGTTCGATTAAAACCAAAATCAAAACTTCGAGAAATTTTAAATACCAAATTTCACTAAATTCCATGTAGCTCGTGCAGAATTCTTAATATCAGTTCGAATCATTTTCCCAATAAAAATGATTTAAGTGAAAGTAAAATTGAATCCCAAATATCTGCTTGTGCACACCCTATGTTATTCCATTACTTAATTACTTTATTAAATTCCATTCAACCAAATCGAAGCCGTTGCAATATATCTTTTTGAAACATTTTGTCCTTCTGTATCCCTTGTGGGGGATTCCAAACACTAAATTTTACTAAAAGCAGTCAGGTGAAATTCCCAGAATAACTTACGCACGGACGAAGAGATAAAACAATTGAATAGGCGCTTGCGCATTTTTCTCAAAACACCTAAAAGACTAAAACTGGGTGATACTGATGGGAAACATGGCGTCTCCTCTGGATTATCAAATACAACAAATGCTAACATCGTAACGATGAATTTCGTTCTGAGAAAAAAATGTCAAGAGTGGAAAAATTGTCATATATTGGACATTGCCATATGAAAACAAAAATCGTCTTCAATTTAAGAGATGCTCTAGCAAAGCGACGTGATAAAATATTAATTTTATTTCTTTTAAAATAAATTTTTAAAAGAAAGAACGTTTGAAATACGCTACGAGGTATGACTGTTTCAAACTTACTGACAAGAAATTTTCCTGTCTGAATATTTATTTAAGAAAAAGAAGACCCGAACTATAAATATAAAACTGGTAACAGCTGTGTTAATGTTATTTAACGTTATCGAGATATTCTCGATTTCCTGTTAACAAACAGGAGATCGAGAATATCTGCAATCGACTTCAACTGATCTTAATGATGCCCAAGTCCACACAATCGAGATCATGTCCATCTTGGTACAATAATAAATTCCCTTGGTAAACTCATCACATGCATATCTATTTTCCACTTTCAAAAAGCTCGGCTTTCCCTTCTTCAGAATTTATCTGTTCATCCTCTCTATGTGTCAAACACTACCCTTCATATTTTGGAAATCGCCTCTGAAACATAAGTATTAAAAATCTCAGTGTTTCACAGAGAGCAGTCAAACTGATTACGGCCTCTCGTCTAACGGTAAAAATGACGCATTTAACTCCTCAACACGCAAAAACAGTGTTTGGTGCGTCTTGTAGAAATTCGTCCTTAGGAATAGTTTATCTGAGCTTACATCGTCCGTATAAATTTGTAACTCTTCTCAAAACTTATTAAAACACTCGAGCAGCAGCACCTGATTGAAGTCAAACATCATGTTCATCGTACTAATATCACTTTTCTCTACCTTGTCAGACAGCAGGAATGAACAAAGATTTTTACATCGAGCAAACAGGCCAGAAGACCACACGCAATTTAGAGACAGCAGACAGGATAAGCCCTATCATTACCAGTAAGCAGGTTTTCAAGAAGCCAAGTTACATGGCCGTGACAGGAAAAAGGAAGATGGAATGGGGTATTTATTACATTTTTTTCCCAACATAGGACCGGGAGAGGAGGGCACAATCATTTTTCAAACTTTATTATTTGTTTTATGTAGCTAATCAGAAAACAGCGGACATTTTTATACTACGGCAGCAGTTGAAGTCGAGCTAGGTCGAGTAAGATGCTTCAAGTAGCAGTAGTAATATGTGAACATACAGCGCAGTGACGATGCCACCGAATAAGTAAACGGAGGTTGCAAATAAAACTGCATCATGCTGTCAAATTAAACGTAATTTATCTTTAGAATTTTTTTTTTTTTTTGTGCTTCGTAAATTTGCTAGAAAGGCAAGGATACAAAGAAACAGCGAATACAAGAATCTCTAACAAGCAAACGTGCATGTTGCTTCTTGTATTTCTGTGAAAAAAATTTATTTTATTAACGCTATCTTCAAATATCTTGCATATCTATACAATAGTTTGCTTTGAAGCAAGTTCTGTACCTTATATTAGTGAAGGTAGACTATTTTTCTGTTTGCCGAACTGTGCTTAGAACTGACATGGTCACTAGAGAAGCCTTACCGAATGGAGTATTCGCATTCCTAGGGGAAAAAAAAAGGATCACAATCTTAAGAAATATCTGTCGATTTGCGTGTTACCTTATCTGAGAGCAGAATCAGAGTCAATAGCGTGTGGCAGACGCTTTTTAATCTTTCACACGTGCAAAAGAACAGTGCACCACGTTTTTAAGGAGGTCATCACGCACATGTGTGCAATAGCGATTTCCGGCGGAACAGAAGAAGAACTGCGTACATATACAATGGTGGAAGATTTTAATCCTTGACTAGCCATGTGCGGGTAAAAAGTTCAGTAGCATACAATTTTGGAAAAGAAATGACACACCAATTTTGTGTGTGTGTGTCTATAAACAGCATACCTAGGAATATGATTAGATTTCCGTTTCTGTAACTTAATTACGAAAATAAAAATGATTTCAAAGTTCTAAATAGCGGCTTTGAAATTTTTGCAACTCACACAGTTGAAGACAACGGTAGTTTCCTCTCCCGTATTTTTTTCTCCTCAGGTTTGAGATAAATAATTTTTCTATATATTAAAAATACCCCCCCCCCCCCGTGTAAACATCTCCCTTCTAGCCAACGCATGTCTGCGTATTACAGACATGCGTTGGCTAAAAGGGAGATGTTTAAAAAAACTGAAAAATGCGATTTAAAGATTTTTTTTTTTTTTTTTTTTTTTTTTTTTGCTGCCCCTAACCACATCAGTACTCGGACTTTGCCTTGGTTTTCTTTAGGATATCCCTTTTGCAATTAAAACAATTGACAATGTAGTTCGTCCAGGATCGTGATCACTTCCGATTCGACAGTAAACTTATATTAAGGGGAAGCATTTGGAAGGGGGGGGGGAGTTGGTTAACCATTTTTCTATGGCTAAAAATCTTTATCCCGTAACTGCTATGGAATTGCCGATGAACCAAAAAACTGTGAATAATAATGAAAGGATGAGATTATTACGTTATATTTCGGTTCTATATCTATCTTGAACAGAAGATATATATACACTAGGACAACTGACATTAATCATACATCATTACCGAATTCCACATCAGTAAAAGAATTAGCTAAACAGTTCAAACCAAACACATAGCAGAGTTACGCATTTTCAAAACGTATACTTTTAAAAAAAAAAAAAAAAAGGCGGGAGGAGTGAAGAGACGAGAATAAGGATGAGAATGAAAGATCCTGAAACATGTCAATAAAAATTAAATTTTAATTTATTTATAATAGGCGAAAAGATACAGAAACAAACAGATCAGTTATGTTGTATAACTGTATGTAGAAAACATTTTTACTACAAAAACCGTAATGCACAGACTATATTTCTCAAATTTAGACAAGGCTGCTAACAAGCCACCGCAGAATAAACTTAATTTGTAGTATATACTGTTTATGAGATTCCCATCGCTGCTATAGGAATGGTAAATTCCCACCGTTCAATCTGGGCTATAAGAATACCCTACAACTACTTATTATGGTGCATCGTTCCAATAACTTCGGAGGAGTCAGTGTGGAGCTATTTGTCGTGATTTGAATTGAAACTATTAGTCATGATGCCAAAAACTTCCATGTTTTTCTTATACCAGTTTACGAAATAGCTATGGAAACGTTCCGTCTAGTAAAATCGGGAATTCCAGTTTCCTCGACCATGAACAGGTCGAAAGTGTTTTATGAACGATGTATGATGTTATTTAGGAGGACAAAAGTAGCATGCATGTGATTGAATTGCAATTTTCTCCAATATTTGCGATACCAGAATACTTTTGGGAATACAGAGTACATTACATATTGCTTTAAAATAAACTTCCTTACCTTTCATCTCTCTATTTTGCAGTTGTTTTTCACTGTTACAACATATTTGTTCAATGCGTTTTACCATTCTAAGTACCATAATGGTACCGAAGTACCTCCAAGTAAAAACTGGCTTTTTTTTTTTTTTTTTTTTTTTCACTATTTATGAAATCCTGCTGTGGTGTCTCTTCGATGCGATGTACAATTTACGATCCATAATAGTTCTGGTTGATTTTAATAAGATAAAGCAGTTTGTTTCCATTTCGTTCCAGACGGTAAGTAAGCAGTAACATCTGAAAGAAAATAAACAAATAAATAATTTATTGCAACACAATGCGTAAGCAGAGAAATATTTCACTTATTTCTAGAAATTACTATAATAATATGTTTTCAGATGGAAGGAAGTTTCTCTAAGCTGTAAAATGATAATATTTCATCAGTGAACGGTATACTAATCAATAATATAATAATCGACGTGTTTTAACAAAATACCAGAAAGAATATCCAATAAGAAAAATTCGCACCGATTTTACAATGCAAGAGCATATATGCGTAAAAAGATATGCATGAATATAGCACCGCTTAGTCGGATTCGAAAAAGCCTTTGATTGGAAAAATCGAATCCTAGGACTCGAGGAGCCTGTATCAGGGCGGCTTTTCGACTAAAGGTGAGTTAGCCGATCTCATGAAAATAGCAGAGCATTACATTCCGCAGAATAGGAAAACAGGCCAGAAGAACACACACACACAGTTGACAGCTGCAATACACTAATCAGATAGGAATAACTACCTAATAAAACTAATTAATGCTCCAAGTCAGTGGCGCACCCAGAGGGGGGTAGACAGGGGGCTCTTCCCCCAAAGAAAAAGGAAAAAAAGTACTAGAAAATTTTCCAAAAATCTTTTCCAAAATTAAAATTCATTTTTTTTTTTTATTTATGTTGTGTCGTGTCTTCTATTTCTATATTACTTATGAATTAGCGATCATTGCAGATGCTCAGTCATAGGTCGTATGCGATGAGTAGTGTGTACTCTCAAATCGTCTACTCACCCCCAAGATTAAATCCTGAGTGCGCTACTGCTCCAAGTAGAGCATTAATTAGGTTTCGAAGCCTAATGGCCATTTGAGGTCATGAGCCTTGAAAAGACAAACTAGGAATGGGAATATATCATTATAATCAGAGCAGGATTATCTGCTAGGTAAACTCCACAACCGGCTCAGGACTCAAATTTTCGAAGCCCTGCATTCGTAAGTAACCCCCCCCCCCTCCATATGGCTTACTTTACTGCTGTTTTCATATATTTTCATTTACGTATATTAGAAGATCCAAAGTACGAAAGGAAAAGTTCTTTTTAAAAATGTTTTGAAAACAGATAAATAAAACGATAAACAAAAATGCTCCACTTATAGTTAAAAGAGATGTCAAGTAATAAGCTAGCTGTTACGAAGCATCAGAGATGTATTCTTCTTCTTCTCCTTCTCTTATATATATATATATATATATATATATATATCAAATATAAACCATTATAAATCTTATAAATCATGGTACTGATTGTGCGCGCGCGATATTATAAATTTCAACATGTTCAGTTTCAACATTTTTTTGGTTCCCAAAATCCTTCGGGAAAAAAAAAAAAAAAAAAAAGACTGTTTTCAAGTAAAGGTCAGCGTATTAAGAAAGAATGATCTTCTTAGGAAAGAAGATCATTCTTCTTTACTAAGAAGTTAATCTTTAATAATAATAATAATACAATACAGAAGAAGCCAAAGCTGCCAGACTGTTATTATCATTCATTTTTTTAAAGAAAGATTTGTATGTGTTAAATCTGTATGTTCTGAAACAAATGATTTTCAACATGGAAAATCTATAAACCGAGCTTCATGTTTTGTGAATTAAAATATAGCCAATAGGACTGCCAGACATCCAGCTGACGGTGCTACGGCAGAGAATGTATAAATTACCAGATTAGGAAAGATACGCACAATTATAACATTGCATGTGACTGGTTCTATTATTCGCTTTACACATTAAATGAATATGACTTGTCAATAATCACATTCATTTAGTTTGTGCACGTGTCACACAAATGCAGAAAAACTGAGGAAAATAATATCACGGGCGGTCACGAGGAATGCAACTATCACGCCAGTAATGGAACAATGTATTGTGGTCTGTGTGACGTGTAGTTATTATTATCAGATTATGGCAAAAATTAAAACTTGTTCGACATTTCCTTTCATTTCATCAAAATCGGTTCAGCTTTCTCGAAACATTTCATTTATTTTGGAGGGACAGACATGGCGAAGTTAATATATACGAGTACTGTTCGCTTGCAAACTCTCCTAAAATTACTATTTGGGGTTGAAGTCGCTATCATTCTTACGAATAGGCTTCCTATAGAATCCTGCATAAAGAACTTATTTATTTGCAAATATCTCTAAAAAATAAAAATCGCAAACATGTTAAAACCGCTGATAAAGAAAATTATTACTATGCATCTTAATAAATAAAAAATTTTAAAAAATCAACTGAAATTGACGATAGAAACAGGAAAGAAAAGGAAAACAAATCGATCGAGGAACCATAATATTCATGGAAGCAGGATCAGAGTATAGACAGACCGCATGAATTTCTTGTACTATACAATAAAATCGGTGGTTATGTATCGCCGACCATCGTAGATGACATGCCTAGAGGGAATCGGTTTCGGAACATATCACATGGTAATCCTGTATAAAAATAAATAAATAAACGTTCCTATGTAAAAGTCAAGAATAAGGACTCGGTAATACTGGGTGGAGTCTATATCTAAATCACGCCCATCAAATTATTATTCTGCTGTTTATTTTTTTTTTTTACTTTTTCAAGCAAAAGTTCATTTGCTAAATGATCCTTAAAATTAGTCCAATATTATTTTTGTTTAGTCACTGAAAACATGCAAATTAAGTTTGCTGTAGAGGGATAGATATTTAAATTTATTTCAACACCGTTAAGTATTATAATGCCCAACCGCTATTTTATGTATTCTTCATTGTTGTAAATCCTTAGTGGGCAGTTTGAAGTGCTGAGTGGATCTGGTATTACTGTTCAAGAATTTTGGAACGGGAAAGAGGAGATTTCCGTAATCATGAGAGAGGACAATAATAACAAGTAGAAAATCGTCGGTGTATTAAAAAGCATTATACTGTCGGCATGATCATAAGAAAATCAGTTTTAAACAAAGTACAGAAGTAAATCCAAGGAATAAGTTATGGAACGCATACCATATGATCCATTCAGCAAGACATAAGCAGTAAGGGAAGGTGAGGCTTGAAACCCATTTAACTGAGTCAGCTCGCGTCGCTGTTAACCTACCTACATTAAGCATGCTGCAAACAGAAAGAGAGCAACAAATCGCATAAATCTGAATATTAACAAGGGGGTAAAAAATGCCATTCGCCATTAAGTCGTCAACCAAGCCTAATATTAGCCTACCTTCAGTAGTTTACACAAAGAGTTTTCGAGGATCATGTGTCGCGAAGTTTTATTGTATTTAAATATTTGTCGTAGATTACCATGAAAATCTACAAGCCGCAATGAAGTATTTTTCAAGAGCTAAGCAGTAAAGAGCCTCAAAATCTCTTTCGTTTACAGGAAGTTCTGCAGACCATTAAAAAGACATCTCCAGAAGTCGAAAAATAATTTCGATAGAATAGCAATTTAAGTATATAAATTAACTGTTTCATACTCTCACATGATGAGCTTAACTTCATTAAACTTTACTGAAAACGAAGAGGAAGGATTTAAAAAAAAAAAAAAAACGTTAACTTTCGTTATATGCCGGATGCACTTTCCCATATTGAAAGCAGCTATACAAATCACACAACATACAATGATGACATATGGTGGACATAAACAAACTGTCCGTAGGATATAGGTCGCAACTCGTCACCAGTGCACTGCAGATTACTACAGTTGCATGACAGATGCGTTATTCACCATTATAAAGCAGCAGGATATCCGATTACGGCCATAACCTCAATGCTGTTTTCACAAAACATGCTAACATTTGCAGGTGCCACACTTGCACTGTCTAAGCATTACTGCATCAGCAACTAGGATGCGGGAACAGTGGTATTATCATATCAAAGTAAGAATCTACAGACTGGACCGCAGTTCCCGAGTACTGTGATATAATGGAAGCTGATGAATAAGTTTAAAATTGCAAAAGCATGTGACTAACGCATTCATAATATAAAATTTCCACAAATGGAGTTTGCTGTCTCCAGCTGAGGTCGAAGAAATATCATACAGGGAGCTACAAAGTTATGCATCATCCGATCGAAAGAGATGCTACATACGAACTTACTTACACATCCTTCACTGCCATCGGGTATATTAAAAACCACAAGAGCAATTACACGTTCGCATTAACTTTTGAGGAAGGAAAAGAAAAAGTGACCAACAACTGGAAATATGAATATTTGTCCTATTTGTAGAAGAATGGTTAGTTGATTGTTTAGGTTATGTTGGCATATTTACGATCATGTCTGGAAATTGCGCATGTATGTTCTAAAGCCAATCTGTCTGCTTTGCATTAAAGAGCAGTTAATAAAAGTCTTATGGCATACCATAATCATATGGTTTTAGAAACAAACCTCGGGTTGAGTCAAGTGCCCTCCTGAATTAATTAAGATAATGATAGAGCACGGTGGTTTCATCAGTTTTTTTTGGGCTCGTCATTTTTTTCTTAAGTGAGGTTGGTGATCCCGCACAGTGATAGTAAATGCCAAACGATAGGCAATATGTTGGTGAAGTAGTGTTCTGAGTCACTATTATTAATATTTTTATGACACCTCTAAGGAGTCCAAGGACTCATCGAGGGAGAACACTCTGTGTTGCAACTCATCGTCTCCACCACTTAATCCACCAATTACACAGAATGCCACCACCACTAATATTTTATGTCTATAAATTACGTGTGTTCTCACGGCCGATTTGTGTGGGATGAAAAACCCGAATTACCGGGAAGAAAAAACCCTGCCACTTCCGTATGAGATCGACTAGCTCAACTTCAAATGAAAAAGCCCACATAAAGATTCCTCTCGTCAAGACGAGAATCGAACCCGGGCCTTTTCCAATCGAAGGGTGCAACGTACCGTCGTTCTACCAATTGCGCTACGGAGGGGCTATCAACATTATGTTCACGTATTTTCCTGCATAAAGACCCATCATGCTTGCATTACGCTACGACTTTTCAAGATCAGTACACACTCCTTCCCCCTCCCCATGTAATTGCCCTCTGATGATGAAATAAAAAATTCAAAATCTGTCCAAAGCTGAGAAAAGTATCATCTGAAGTATAGCACAAAACAAATTTTTGAATGCCGTGGAAAATTTGTCATGAGAAGCTCGATGTTCAGTGCTATTCCGAAGCAGGTAAATCTCTTCGTGACTGCGAATTTGTGTAGTAAAAAGCGCAAAAGCAGGTAAGAGCCAATTGTTATTCTTGCGTTATCCAATAGTGAGAACTGTTCTTAGGTGCTTGTCGTGAATCAGCTGTATACACGTTTTCTACGTCTGCAATTCGAGTACTAAATGCTAGTTACATGAGAAATCTTGATAGTATACCAGTGTGACCACTTACCTAATGTGAAGGTTAGCTGAGCAATTTTGCGTCGCACAGGACTTTTTTTTTTTTATTTCAATAAACATTCGAATTTATTATGCAACACTCGTGGACTGGTTTTCTATTATCGTGAACCTTTTTCACTAAACCATGAACGTTATAAAATATTCAAGCGTTTTGAAATAATTATATTCCCATGCAATTTATGAACGCTAAACAAAACAAAACTTAAAATAATGTTAAAATTCATTGTAAAGTCTTTTAAATTTATTTTTATTTATTTATTTATTTCTATTTAGTCTTGATATTTTCAGTTATGCTTGAAAATCTCCACTATAATGTTATTCTTTCTGAGATCGACGAAAGACCAAAATGTAATTTCATGAAAATGAAATTAGGTAAGTTAGTCTGAACGTAATTACACAACTGTGTGGTTACGTTCAGACTAACTGCAAGGGAGGCCATAGTGAACCTTTGGTCATGGTGCAAATATGGCCTACTTGCTCTTTCGGCAATAAAACCTTCTAATCAACCAACCAACCAACTAAATCAGACTCAAACATTACTATCTGATGTAAATACAAAAATATCATGGTGGACTGTTTGGAGGAATACTGGAGTTCGGTTTTATTCCTAACCAAATAGATTCTGTGCAAAATTATTGGGGAGTCAAGATTGTGCTGATTTAGTCAAGACTAAGCTTTCGATCTCGTTTTGTCTTTATCTTTTAACTAATCTTTGCCGGCAAAGATTAGCTAAAAGTCATCTCACCGGCAGGGAAGCTTTGTTGATCATCATCATTAGATCACTGGAATATGTGTACGTGAGCACGCGTGTGTATAATCACGTCTATAAATCCTAGTATTATTTTTGACAACACTCAAATTTCCAGATAATGTGAGATTTCTCTTCTTGGAATTACCCTGACA
Source organism: Typopeltis vanoorti (assembly GCF_054136105.1). Classification (NCBI taxonomy): domain Eukaryota; kingdom Metazoa; phylum Arthropoda; class Arachnida; order Uropygi; family Thelyphonidae; genus Typopeltis; species Typopeltis vanoorti. The sequence goes on from NC_143567.1 coordinate 89,663,772, forward strand.
TCAAGCCCCCTCCTGGCATAAACACATCACAACCATTGCATCCTCAGCATCTAAAAAACTAGGATTTCTCTTTCGCTCAAGACGTTACTTCACCTCTGAACAGCTGTTAACCTTATACAAATCAGCCCAGCTATTGAATACTGCTCTCATATTTGGAGTGCAATCCCCTAAGAGTTCCCTCAAAATGCTCGCCTCAATATAGAGGAGAGCAATTAGATTGATTAATGACCCATCTCTTACCAACTCATTCCTCCCACTTTCGCACAGACGTTTGGTTTCTGCATTATGTGTATTCTATAAATATTTCCATGGCAAATATTCATCTGAAATAGTATCAATAATTCCCCCACTCAGTACTGTCTGTTGGAACATCCCTTCACAGTACACCTTGAAACTCACAGAAGAAGTTTCTTTTCCTTCTCCTTCATCCGTGCTACGGCTATATTGTGAAACAGTCTTAACCCGATGTGTTTCCCGAGGAATACAATATACAGGCTTTTTAATCAAATGCAAAAAAGTTCCTTCTTTTCCAACCCACTACCTATATACAGTATTAATGTACTATAGATTGATTAACAACCTCTCGTGCATGGGCTCAACATAAAAATAAATAAAGTCAGTGCAAAGATGATCTATAGAGATCAGCTATCGAGTCAATCGGGAAGGATGGAGTATTAGGAGCAATCTATATCCAAGTTTGGGAATATTGACCCGATTACTTTTTTGAGGTCCACTCTCGGAATTAGCTATGGAACAGATTTCTCCTATCCCTAAGAACCGAATAACTGTCTTACAATGTTGCATGCCTTAAAAAATTGTCACTCCAATATTTGTTACTAACTGCAAAATCCACACAGCTCTAGGCGGGCTTACAATATCTGTCATGCATACTGCTGAGAACCTACTACTGCCACCTAAAAGTTAGGCCACTTTGAGAAACCCTAATATATAGACTCGACGCTGAAGCAGCATCTATTTTCACGGTTAGCTGCTTCAGTAAACCTTATTACTCAACGGATTCGGACTTTCGTGATTAACATTCTTAAATCATTCCTGCCTGTTTTGTCCATTAGTCCCCTTTGTGTTTGCAGAATTTTCCTGCCTTGTAATATGAAGTAGTTCAGAGCTGACTAACTTGACGTTTTATTCAAAGAATAAATGGAAGAAGTATATGAGTTAGCTGAACAGCAATAAATTCATAACATACCACAGAAATGGACCTTGAAACGAGAAATAACTATATATATTCTTGATATTTAATTCTGTTCCAAAAGCTTGATGTAAAGAGCATTCCTGCAGATTAAAATTATTTGGAGTTCCGAGCTTTCATGCATGCCTCTAAAACGGAGAAGACCTGGTTCGAGGCTACATACTTGTGTATGAGCTTGTTTTTTTTTTCATTCCACTGTTTTCAGAAAAATTGACGCTTTTGCTATATTGTTATTTTTTATCCCTCCTCATCCGTTAATTCAGCCTTGTCACTGAGATATATTTAAATTGTATGCAAATGTTTAGAAGCGAGAAAATGATGTCTTTCATAGCAATTAAACAGAGCAATTCACACGAATCGTTTACACATGATGTAATTAGAAAACTTCCTCATCTTAGCAGAAAGTTTTCTAATATAAAACTTATTCGTTATTTATGATAAAAAATAATACTTAATTCTTATTGAAAAACACTTTTCATTGTTGTCTGAAGTGCAGATCGAAACTTTAGTTTTGGGAAGAACTGTCGACATTTTTTTTTTGGGGGGGGCTTTCTTGGGGGAAACAAATAGTATGTGAAAATGAAAAAGATATACTCGTTTTATTTGTTTACTTGTTTTATTAATATTTTATTTCAATTCAGTACTGAAAACATGCATTTCATCTACATTGCAATTTGAAAAAGTTTATAGATAGGTCGTTTTTATTATTTAAATAAAAATGGCCTACACCAAATACTTAGATCTGACTTTGTAAAGGGAGACACAATTGCCTCTACCCTCTACACGCATTGAAGCTACTACTGGTTTGAAAATACATCCGGAAGCATCAACAACGACTCCTAATTCATCAATAACGACAACTAATTTACCGGCACAAAAGCACTTGGTGAAACAAAGGCAACAGAAAGGCTCATAATCGAGGTGAAAACATTGAAGCGTCTTATCTAATATTTTTTTAAAGAGCCAAGAAGGAAGTGTAGTAAAGAAGCAAACCATCCTAATATCTGTCTTAGTCGTTTATAATCTAAAATAGAATTCTCTGGACTTTCAGTACTCCAAAGAGGAAGATACGTGTTGTGTCATAAATATAAATTAGTTTTCCCTCCAGTGGTCACATAACTATTGTATGTTTAAGTTCGTTATTAGTTTCAACTAAATTATGTTACATTTATTATTATTAAAAGCCGAACCATAGAAATTGTATCAGCATACTTAGAACTGCAATAGTCGCCATACCTTTCACATAAAACATAGTAACCACAGCAACAAACGCTAACTACATAAATAAAAATAATAAAAAAGTTTAGTTAATCCTTAATCATACAGGCTAATGCTAGCTTCGAAGTCAGTGGATAACTCCGCCTCATCATCCTTTTACTGCGAATATTAGCACCTGACTCATCTTCATAAATATGTTCATATATATATATATATATATATATACAGGGTGTTCGGGATAAATTTGACATATTTATAATTAATTATATTTTTCCGTAAGTTACATGTATTAACACACACTTCTCTTCATTTAAAAGTTTGGACCCTTCTTCATTCATATACAAGATGTCAGAAAGGATGGATAGCTGGAACCCACCTGAATCATGGAAGAGAATAACTTGTATCATGATGATTCGTGCCCGCCATCAAAATAAGGATATTACGACTGCTGCCCAATGCTCCCTGAATACAGTAAAAACAATCAGGCATGAACTAGAGACTTGCAATGGTGACTACGAGGATGTAGCAAGAAGAAAGATCCCTAGCAGACGATCTGATTGCGTTCGTACAGCAGAATTCCTCGCAAATCTGCAGGAACAGGTGTTGAAGAACCCTGGCATTGGAATTCGGGCTTTGTTCGTGGAGTTGCTAACTGTAGTCAAGCCCTGGATAACAAGGGTAGCCAATGGTAGGCCGTATGTATGGCAGCAGGATTCGGCCCCTTGCCACACCTCTGGGAAAAGTCAAAAATGGTTGTCTGAAAATTTCTACGACTTCACCAGTCCAAATGTTTGGCCTCCAAACTCCCCAGACCTTAACCCCATGGATTATTTTGTATGGGGCGCAGTTGAAAAAGACACCAATCGCACTTCCAGTAATACAAAAGCCCAGTTAATGGATAAAATTAAAACAGTTTTTGCGGCCCTTCCCAGGGAGACTGTAGCATCAGCTTGTTCGAGGTTCCGAAGCAGAATTGAAGCTGTGATCGATGCTAATGGTGGTTATTTTGAGTAAATCTTGTTGATAGTATTGTAATTAACTCTGCCTGTAATTTTTTTTGTCAATTCATTAAATTTAATAGATACAAAGAAGATTTTCTTTTTCCTTACGAAACTGTCAAATTTATCCCGAACACCCTGTATATATATATATATATATATATGTATATACACACACACACACACACACATTTATATACACATGTTATACACATTATATACACACACTTATATACACATGTATACATTGTAAATAGTATGTATGCATGAACATTAACATTTTTGATTGATAAAAAATATTATCAAATCTCCATGGAGTCAAAAGACTCATCATATTATTTATCAAAAATTAATGTACTCAGTCGTTTATATACTGAGTTTTTGTAGTAAAAATGAAATAACAATGTCCTGAATTGTATATATGTAAATACGGTGTATAATAATAAAGTATGATATTGATATTTGAAAAAAAAAAGTGTATATTTATATTAAAAAAAAAGAAAGAAAGAAATTAATGTACTCTACACTGTTTATTGAATTTTTGTACTGAAAAGGAAATGTAATAATATGTTTTAATTGTATGTGTGTGTGTGTGTGTGTGTGTGTGTGTGTGTGTGTGTGTGTGTGTGTGTATATATATATATATATATATATATAAAATACTCTGTACGATAATAAAAAAATATGATTAAAAAGTGGTATGTATATTTATGTGAGAATGTACTTTTTATTGTGTTTGTACAAAAACTGAAAATATAACATGTGGAGTGTATAAATGTATATATTCTGCATGATAACACTTTGTCAAACCTTAAAAAAAAGGACCACGTAATTATAGTATCTGTCTTGTGTAGCTGTAAACTATAATTGCAACCCGTTACTGTGATTGTTATTATTCTGTTATATGAATCGTACATGGTGCAAATTATAAGGATATAAACTAGAATCTGAATGAATCTCATGTAAGAACTTATAGTATTATTTGCTTAAAATTTATATTATATGCATGTAATTTATTTGAGAGGAAATAAAGTGTTATAAATAAAAAAAATATTATTATAAAATAATAAATGGAAACAATGTATAAGTGATACACTGTTATATGAAACAGTGCATACACAAGAAACTGAACCTATGGTACTTTAGGTTTAATCATTCAACCGTGTATGATCAAGGAAAAATTGTTCACATTTGATATGAAGATCCGTGTGCTGTATTCCTTGGGAACACAAAGAAAGGAGACTGTCCCATAGCATAGGAGTATTGTGGGGAGTGGCATTACCACACACCTACTTTTGCAATTACCTTATATTCTACATAACGTAATAAAGGAGAAAATGAAATTAATTTTCACGATGTGGAATTGTTGTAATGCGAAATGGTAGCAAAGCAATATCTGTATGAAAGAAAACGGCGTAGCATTTAACAATGGGTGGGTTTAAATAGGTGATAGTAACAGCACCTTATATTCTATATAACGTAATAAAGGACAAAATGAAACGAGGGTTTATTAATCATCGGACCTCAAACCGTTCACAGGATAAGGTGGTCAGCCCTACATCCCGGTATATTCTATGTCTGAGTTCTCAAGGCCGGTTTGACTGCTTTGCGGGATGAAAAACCCCGGGATAACCTGTAAAAAAGCCCTACTGTCCACGCCCAAGACTGGCTAACTTGGCTATGGTTGAAGAAGATCCTTTAGCTCCTCACGTCGCCGACGGGAATCTTTAAGAACTAACTTAAATGTCTCTATCATATCACCTCTTTTCCTCCTATTCACCAAACTCTGCAATCCACATTTCTTTAACCTCTCTGCATGGCCAACATTCCGGAGTCCTGATATTGTCTTAGTCACTCGTCTCTGGACCCTCTCCAATGTTTCTACATCACATTGAAAATCAGGTGACAAAATTTGAACACAATAGTCTAAATGTGGTCTGGCCAGTGCCTTATACAGTGGCACAACCACCGCCTTATCCGCAGTCTTTGCAACACTTGCAATACGCCCTCTAAACTTCAGTCTGTTGTCAATCATCACTCCGAAATCTCGAATCTCATCCACTTCCTGCAGTACAGCATTGTCAATATAATATAGTACATAGCCTTATATTTCTGCACTCTAAAATGCAACAACTTTCACTTATTAATATTAAAACTACATTATTTATTTAAACTTATTTATAAACACATTTCCACACTATGTGCAAACATAATTCATATATATGTGATGAATATTATTTAATCTTAAACCAATCTTATTTCAGCACAGGAAGTGACACTACCTTAGATTATTTTTCAGAGTTTGAAAATTTTAAAAGCTAAGATATCACGTCTGCGCGGTTAGTCTAGTGGCTGTGCGCTCGCAACCATATGCCTGGTGAAGGAGTGTCCTAGGTTCGATTCCCGTCGGTGACGTGAGGAGATGAAGGATCTTCTTCAGCCACAGCCAAGTTAGCCGGTCTTGGGCGTAAACAGTAGGGTTTTTTTTTCCAGGTTATCCTGGGGGTTTTCATCCCGCAAAGCAGGCAAACCGGCCTTAAGTTTCTTAAGTACATAGGATACACCGGGATGTAGGGCTGACCACCCTATCCTGTGAACGGCTTGAAGTCCGATGATTAATAAACCCTCGACACCGCAAGGTAAAAGAGGGAAAGGAAGACGGGATGAGATGAAGATATCGCCTCCTCTTATTCCTTTATTTGTAATCTAGATCTATTTTTCTTTGTGGAATGGGGAGAAGTGAAGCACACGTTATTCTTTTTTAATCAATCCATCCATCCCTTGGGACAGGCTGATTTGGTTTCAATACCTGCACAGTGAAATAGAGTTTACGCGTAGCTTAAATTAGGAATGAAGGAAGTAGCTTTTGTGCAATACTTTTTTTCTGTCACATGTTCTCCAAATTTTGGAACTAACACACACTCTCTCTCTCCTATGTATGTCTGCTCAGACCCTCGCTGGGCGAACTTAGCAAAGGCTATGTATGACCGTTGCAAAGCTCGTCATTTAAAATAGTCATTCGGATTAGGCTGGATCTTTAATTTTGAGCCAGTTTTCATAATATAGTCAATATGACCAACGAAGCGTAAATCTATAAACTGATGTTCTAAAGGGTACGTTTTAGTTTGCAGAAGGGGACGTAACAGTTGGAAAACTGCTACCTCCGCTTAAGGCTAGCCAACCTAGTAATGGGTGAAAAGACTTTTACTAGTCGAACTCAAATCCTTTCCAACTAGCAGAGGATGTTAACAATTAAGTGATTGAACTTCCTCTTTAGAGGAACGACAATTCAAATACATAATAACAAACATAAATAGCACATAAATAATAATATGAAGCAAATAAAGTAATACGAAACATTTTTCTATGATTTTATAAAACATTCCTTTTATATATATAAATATAAAAAAACTGCATATTATTAATTCAACATCAATTAGATACCGGTATCCAGAAGAAAATAGAAGGTATACTATTACTTCCTAGAAACATAACAGCTTCGTTTAACCTAAATCATTTATGGATACTGTTACAAGCATTTTATTTATTTTTACAACCTCGTTAATGATGCACTTCATAAACTGAAAACAGTAAAACTTTGTGCGGTTTTAGCCGTGTGGCTTTTTTTTGTGTCTCTGAGCAATACAGACTACTTTGTGGGATCGTTACTTTAATCATGACACTTGTTCTTTCATAGTTTTTGTAAGCCATCTTTCAATTAGGCTTTCTTATTTAATTAGTCATTTCCTGGGTTGCAGTCAGCAGCAATTTAAAAAATGAGCTCATGGATCCATGCATTGTACACTAACTAATTATTTTCTTCGTCTGGTTATAAGAACTATGTCCTTGACGTCTTGTTTTAACAAGGTAGGGAAGAAAAAAATTATAATTTTTCGTATGAAGCTGCCGACATCTATCCAAAAGAAATGGGTCCTATTTTGGTAAACATGTAGCGGCATATGAACCTAGACAGCATGTTGGAAAATAACAGTATTTCCCAGTATTTTCTCGTATGAACTAATCCCTTGATAAAGCGAAGGTCGACAACCCGCGACACTGACAACATATACAGTTATGTAACTCTATTAAAATAATGTCCATAATAAAAACTGCTCAAATTGATTTATGAAAAGCTAAAAAATAATAATGATAAATAGTAGTGCTTCTGTATAGAATAATAATCAAAACCGAATTTGTGTTGAGATGCATTTCTCCACTGAATTACTCTTTTAAATTTCCTAATTAAAATAATAGTAAATTTGTCATATGTTAATAATCTGTGTATGCTGTGGCAATAATAGCAGTAGCAGGCAGTATGCATCCTCTACTGGAAATTTTTGGGGTTAAAAATAAATAAATCATGCAAAAAAAAAAAAAAAAATGAAGCTCTTCTTTAAAATAACACTAATCCTTGGAGATGCATTTATCCAGAAGAAAATAGAAGGCATACTATTTCTTCCCCGAGACATAATAGCAGCTTTGTTTAACCTAAATGGGTTATGGATACCGTTACAAACATTTTATTTATTTTTACAAACTCGTTAAAGATGCACTTCATAAAGTGAAAACATTAAAACTTCGTGCGGTTTAGCCGTGTGGCTTTTTTTTTTTTTTTTTGTTTGTTGTTGTGTGTGTGTGTATGTCTCTGAGCAATACTGACTACAAAGTGCCAATGATCTGTTTGTGGCAGATCATTGGCACTTTGTTGAGTTGAAGACACATCAATGTCGAAGTAGCTAAGGCTGTGAGGATATATACAGATTTTCTCCAGAATTATGCAATTTTGTACGAACTCTAACAATAATAACGCATCCCCCTACCTGCAGTTTTTTTTTCTGTTTTAAGTGAGGACATAAAATTGTTTTACAAAAATTTAAAGCGGTGAACAAAATAATTGAAAATAAATAATTACAACCAAATTATTAATTAAACTGTCAGTACAGCATAAAGATATTTCAATGAGTAATAAAAGTCGCATAGAGAGTGCAAAAGTCCAAAGCATCTACAGGATGCAGTAACTCGCTATGCTGAGGCGCAGAAATAATGACGAGTGCTATGGTTTGGTTTTAAATTACGGAAAAAGTAACAAAGGCCAAGAGACTAGCATATTACATAACCTTTTGATTGTGTGTGTGCATTTCTAGCTGTTTTAAGTTTTTCGGGCTGAAAAATCAGTTTCCAAAAGGAAAACATTGACACCCTAAAAAAACCGGATAACTCACCTTTACCTGAAAAAGCACACGACAAATGATTCGAACCCAGATCTTTGCAATTAAAGGACAAATATTGCAACATCCTCGTCCCAACTGTGCTATAAGAAGCATCCAAATCAGCTGTCTTAGATTTCATAACGTAAGGCTAATTCTAATTATGGAATCTTTTAAATTCCATAATAATTTCTTATTCAAATTTATTATAACAAAAATATCTAGAAACGTATCCATGCCTCTATCTGTTTTTTTTATTTATATTTCATAACAAAAATAATTAGAAAAATAATAATAATTTCATGCAGTAAAGTGGCTTACGCCACTGCTCAGGTATGTAATCTCAGTAATGACAATGTCCTTTGGTCGGAAGAAAAAAAAAATTGAATTCTAAATAGTTTTAGGACGCAATGAATCTTTAAAAGTTTTTCAGAAAGCAAGCATAGTTGCTTCAGCCGAAATTCCAAACAATCCAGGCCATGTATTGATAAAATAATTTAGAGTTATGCCATTTCGAGATTACGACCGCTATTTGAAATGCATCTGGTTTTTCTATTTTAGGGAGAAAAATCCAAGCTTAGGAGAAGCAAAAAAACACTATCACCACTTGTCTGAGATTGAAATCTGAACCGCAAGCCAAGTGATAACTGTAAAATATTATTAAATGAGCATTTTATGCATACTTTCAAGCAACGAGGAGTAAGGAAATGACCGTAAAAAAGCATTTAAAAAGACGCGTTTCTTAATAGTATACTTTAATGCAATTATCACACTAATAAATTTAGAGTCGTTTTTGGTGTATGTACTTAATATAATTTTGCAATGCTGATGTCGCTAAGATCAGTGTTTCCCAAACTTATGGATGTAAAGGCCCCTTTTGAAAAATTAAAAGATTTCACAGCCCCCATCGAAAAAAATCGCAATTCAGGCATATATTATTATAACATTGTTGTATTTATATTCAATACAAAACATACACAGCGAATAGTGCAAAAATCAAATGCAAATATTATATTTTTAGCATCTTACATGCACATTTGACATGGCACATTATTTTATATTTTTATATAGATAGATATATTATTAAGTAGATATAATATCTACTTAGTCTTAAAACATTTCAAATTTGTTTTCATTATTTCACGGCCCTCCCTCAACAAAACTAGCGGCTTCTCAAGGGAGCCGCGGCCCACAGTTTGGGAAGCGCTAGCTAAGATGATCGAACTGTAACTAAAAAAAACCCTGAAATTATGCAACATTTTACCCCTCAAGATCTTAAATACTAAAAATAAAAATAGTCCAATTATAGAGAAAAAAAAAAAAAAAAATCGAACGTTTGAGCTCAGATCATTCAGTCTTCAATCCAGTACTGAAAACCAACGTATGGTCATGACAAATGATTGTCAGTATTTCATAGATCTTGCGAGAAATAATATTCCTGTGATAAATTTAAAGCCTTCAAGGACTCTATTATTAGAACTTGTGTAAGAAAAAAAAAAAAAAAACTATGGCTGTATCAAGTTAATCATAGTTTGATCGTGTAACCATTTTTCGAGATTCGAAGCCCCAACCTGTTGCTTGTAGAACGAGTATGCTAAGCACTCGACCAACAAGGCCGGATTCACAATTGCTTCTAAAAGATGTCATTTCAATCCTCTTCCCCCTCCTATTTTGTGAATCGCATCCATTGGAGTACTTATTACTACCGTGGGCAGAATAAGGAGAATAACTGCAGAATGCTATTATTTATAACATTCTGCAATCATTTCCTTACTTATCTGTAGATTGGTTTTACAAATTATGCCTACTGTACTCGTTTTATTCCTTCGTACGTTCGAAATTATTCGTAGATGTCGTCCAGGAGGATTCTAGTTAATATGGTATTAGAAATCCTTGCAGAAATTTACTGAAACAGTCTCAATTGTCTGATTTATAATATATATAATTCCATATTCACGAAAAGTTATAAACCTATAGTATCCCCGTATGGTAGGTGTTAAAGTTCATCGCCTGTGTGAGACCATCGGTAGGAATTGGTTAGATAATCCATAGGTTTGCTTTCGTGATCAAATATGACAATATACTTGAGGTCTCTTATAAGCAGGATGGTCTCACACAGGCGATGAACTTTAACACCTACCATACGGGGATTCAAAGATGGAGAGCATAGGTGCTACCACTCGGCCAACCAGGAAGGGAAATTTAGAATCTCTCTCTTCGTCTTCTTCAACCTGTTCGTCCCTTAGGATGAGTAGAGTTCCCTAATTAGGGCTCACGGCGAATTAATGCAGCCGGCACACCACTCCTCTGTTGCATCCTCTAAGAGAGAAAGAGAGAGAGCATTTAGGGAGGTGGGTTTTTGGAAGGAAAAACCCACCGCCGTATGAGCCTAACTCACTATTTGATTGAAAAGACCTGATAAAGGTTTCTCAGGCCATAGACGGGTTTCGAACAACAGTCTTTCTAACAGAAAGACTGATCTATAACAACAGAGCTAAGGAGGCTCTAGAATTGAGCTTTAAATTTATCAAATCACTTCGATTTTGGTTTCATTCGGACCACTGGTAGAGATAAAATTAAACCAAAAAAAAAAAAAAAAAAGAGTAAAAGGATGTCCGCAGTATAAATCAAAATCCGAAATTAGCTGAAGTTTCACAAATCGCACTATAACTTCTGGCACACTCGTTTATTCAGTTAAGAGTCCTAAGAATCGGTGATTTATTGACGCATATTGTATACTATACTTCAAGGATATGATGTAGTTACGAAAGGAAATGAATGACTAAATTTAAATAATTATTCGTAGATCTGATGTAAGAAAGAGGAAATAGACGACTTCAAATGATTAATCATGATTCTGATATACAGGAAGTGAGTAGGTGAAACTATTGGAGAATGAACTGAGGCAAAGGCTTGTACTGTTCGGTATTCTCCATAACAGGCATACATTTCTTCTGCGGATGAAAGACTCTCCGAGAAATTTGACACATTACGAGTTTCCCTTGATGTTATTCATATTAGTGTCAACCTTAGCTCAGATAACAATGCGTCAGGTCGATTTTGTCTATCTTGCTGATAAAAAAAAAAAAAAAAAAAAAAAAAGGGTGCGTGTTACTCCACCTTACAGTCTGGGCATGAAGATGACAGGCAATATCCTGTGAAAATTCCTAGTACAGTCCAGTTGTATTGTATGCAATATTCCTGAGCAACTAAGAAAGTAATGCAGGATATTCATCGACTCAAATCCAAACAGTTATTTGAGTGCAGTGGGCATCGTTAGAAGATTTCACGAATTTGAGTTCTGGAATTACTTTCTTGGTATAGTCAATCAGGATAACAGAAATCATTAGTTCATACCCGTGAGCATCACTGTACGATTTGATTTCTGGGGAAGTGCAAACTAAAAACATGAAAATATGAGTTATAATAATAATTTATTATAATATTTTCAAGTTTAGAATGTCTTCGTAGGCAGAAGAGAAAAGATGGTCCTATTCATATACTCCTCGTTATTTAAATAATGTGTTACTCCAAACGCATCTAAGTAGTACCGATTTCTTGAGAACTAAAACTCGCGTTCTTCTTTAGGCGTATCATGAATAATGGCTGAACAATCACATACTGAAAGAAGTTGGAGCTGGATGAAAGTACTCATGGAGTCCAACGGAAAAAACTGTATTGTAAAAAAGACCCAAACGATTGTATTTCAGCTACTGCCATAAACTATGTGATGTTATACGGTAGCAGAATAAAGTTACTACATCCATAACATCACAACACGTTACACAAGTTCAATTTTTTTTCAGAGAAGTTTCAACTTGCAATAGATGAACGGTTCAAATTCAGACAGAAAGAATTGGTTTCCAAGTAAACACATTATCTTTTATGGAAGATTTATTGCGAAAATGCATTTTACTTCAAACAAAACATCGGTTTTGTTTGAACTAAAATTTTATATTTTAGAATTTTCAAATTATATTTGAAATAAAAACTATATTAGAATTTCTCAAATTTTATATTTGAGAATGTTGTATTAGCACTTCACTTTAATTACAGTTTTTACTGAATTGGAAAGACCCTTCCCCCCATAAAAAAAAAAAACAGTCTAGGGAACCAAAGTACAGAGAGATCACGAATCTGTTCATTGTTTTCAGAACGAATAAATAAAAACAGCAGAGAATTTCAAAATACTTCCAAAACAGTTTAAAACGAAGTACAGTATACTGTGTGTGTGCGCGCGCACCCGCGCGTGGATACGAGAGAGAAGTGTCTGTCAAATTTTTTCCACTCATCAAATGGAGAAAAGTTCATTTTAACCATGTTCCTAGAGTTGGAAATACTCGCTACTCAGTTGTCATACAAGGTTTTTAGGGGTAGGGATATACAACGAAAATATCCTCCCCAGCACGGAGGGGGGAGAATATTAAATACCACTGGTTCAGACTAGACTTTACCAAACTCTGTCATGCACCAAATGAGAATGTTTAAAATATTAATTGAGCTAGATTAAATAGAATTTTTGTACCTTAAGTTTCATTTAATATTTATAAGCATACAAAAGATTTACGTTGAATATGCTTGAAGGGAAAGATGATATTCATATAACTTTCAAATTTAGTCACTTAAAAGATTTATATATATATATACTTTTTTTTTCAAAATAATATAAAAACATAAATTATTAATACATCATAGATAAATAACATACCCATTACAGTATAAATGATCTTATGAAGAAATCGCAGGTAATGAAAAGATGTTTTTTTTTTTTTTTTTTTTTCATATGGGGCAGTGCAGATGCAACACCGCTAAATATGTGGAGGAACGATATCTCAGCAGAGGAAAGTTACTAGTGGTGTACCTCAAGAGTCTGTTTTGGGCCGTTGCTGTTTAATTTTATGTTAATGATATCGGGAGGGGATCTGAATGGTGATATTCAGTTGTCTGCAGATGATGCAAATTTGGGGAGAACAATGAGGGATGAAACCGATGTCGTGACTTTACAAGAAAAATTGAATCCGCTGACCAAATGGGAAAGTAATTGGGTTTACCAGTTCAATGTTGCAAAGTGAAAAGTTTTAAAATTGAGGAAGCAAAAATGGAGTGCAGAGTATACAATTTCTGGCAATATCTTGGAGGAAGTAGTGGAAATGAAGGATCTGGAAGTGACTGTGGATAAAGATCTAAGATTCTGGGGACACATTGCTAGAATCGTGAAGACAGCAGAACGGATTATAACAATGATGCAGAGGACACTGACGTGTAGAAGTAAAGATGCTATGGTTCCACTGTATAAGACTTTGATTAGGCCACATATGGACTATTTGTGCTATTTGGTCACCCGGTTTGTTCAAAGGATGAGAAGATATTGGAAAAGGTCCAGAGATGATTGATTAAGGTGGTTTCTGGTCTCTGGAATGTTGAGTACAAAGACAGATTGAGGAAATGTAAACTGCAGAGACTAGTGGTTAGGAGGAGGGAAGATATGATTGAGACAAAGGTTATTAAGGGGTTGTTAGCAGATTAATGTGGATGATTTTTACATAGAATTGAGGAAAACAAAGGAAAAAACAAGAGGTAATCATTCGTGGAAGCTGTACAAGGCGTGAACAAGGGGATAAGGTACAGATTTTTTACATGGAGATTGGTAGGCGATTGGAATCTTTGCCTGAGTGTTGTGAATGCGGGGACAGTGAATATATTTAAGGCAAGGTGTGTGTGTGTGTGTAATAGTGGGACCTCCCATAATGAGTCACTTGACTCCATGGCAGTCGAATGATGATGATTATAATTTCGTATTATCCGAAGTTCTACAATAATGAAAATGCTCACAAAAATTAAGATCCAATACCGGAGTGTAGCCAAAGTAATTGGAGTCATTAATTTGACTCTTGAAAAATTAGTTGCTTTCCAACTAACACTTTACAAACAACAATATAAAAGGTTGAAATTCTTGTTGTAAGAGACAGTTTTTTTGCACACCTGATGATTACAATTAAAAATCTTCCGGCCTTCAGAGCTGGAGAATGGCTGCAATCAGCCTGAGAGCACATGATGATACGGGTGATTGGTTTGCTTGTTATACGAGGGGAGAGACGGAGGAGTGTTGGCTCGCACTTCTAGGTTCACTTTTCAGGCGTGAACCTATGATATCTATGGGTAATAATAATCATTATTCAACAAATTAATAACTCTCTTTTTAGCATCTACTTCTTCGCCATTGTTTGAAAAGATAAAGGCGAAATATGTAAAATACACCTTCATGTTTAATTTCCTTACATCTTTTACGTTAGCTCAATTTTGTTATTACAGCAAAATAATCTAACTTCTAAACCTAATTTGTTACGATAGGGAGTTAATCTTATCTCAATAGTCTGTTTCGTAGGAGAGGAAAAAATCTCGGATACTTCCACATTAGACTGACTCAGTCACATTCAGCTGTATAAGGAGGGCGTGAGCAAGGGGGTGAGATGAAGATGTTATGCATGGAGAGTGGTGAGTGAGTGTAATGCATTGTAAAATTCTTTATCGATATTCCCTGTAAGTTGTGCAAGTGTGTGTGCGTGCGCGCAGGAGTCAAAAATTGAGTGCACACGACTAGTAACTGCGCGCACAAAATTTTGGCTTTTGGAATTTATAATTTACAGTTAATTTTTGAAAGCATTATATAAAAACGAATTATATGATAAATCATACTTGTCACATTTTATTCTCCAATGTCTCCACTCCAATATTACTCTAACCCATTTCAACTTAATACACTAATTAATTACTTTTAATCTGCATTGTGTGGACGAACTGACGCTGACGTCAGCAAGTTGCAGAAGTATATTTATTTAGTGTCTACTCTAGACAGCACAGTCACTTGAATTCGTGCAAACGGTGATATATTTTTGTAGCCATGCGGATTTAAGCGAATTAATTCAGTACTAGCAATTTTACGGTGATAGCTAGACGAAAAAAATTGCAACATTAATTTCCCATATTAATATGACCTAATTTGTTTATAATCTGCGAACAAAGATGTCACTAATTTTAGGCGCATCAAATCAAGAATTTCTGGCTTTTAGCTTTCGTGAGTGAGTTGAATTAGACAGTCAGAAGTCCTACTCTAGAGAGCAAACATGAAACTTTTTTCAAACCACTTCACGCCTCTAAAAAGGAGGCGTGAAGTGAAAAAAACACACTTAAAAACAAAGATATCCATGTCCACAATTCGAAGCCACCGATTGTTCGTTAGAGAGTACGTATAGGTACGTTCTACACTCATCGACTTGGGATGGTCAACTTGTAGCTCTTAAACTCCTTGAGGAATCGCCCAAGCACACCACAAGACATTGCAACTACGAAAAAGAATCTTGGAAATGTGCAACGCAACTGCTGAGAACCTTAATTGCAGAAGTGTTACCAATCTGGGCTACGTTTGCAAATGGTGTGGAAAACTCAAAAGGTGAACAATGTTTGTCATGCCTAACTTTTTTCCAAACCGACCCTGGTATCATAAAACATTACTCGAGCATGGGAATAACAATTAAAAATGCCGTATATTCTGTTCAAAATATGAACAGAGTATACCGCTCTACGAGGTAAGTAAAGATAACTTGTACCTCGTTTACATTTATGCCAGGCAAAATGGTCTTCTTCTCTGGTGCATCAATCCAAAGATTGAGTAGTTATAGCAGCACATCATAACATCCTGTCTTGTGACTTCCTTTTTATTTCTTCAATAACTCTTAGCGCCGGTTAGCATCATTACATTATTTATATATATGAAATTCTTGGTCTGTCTCGTGGCCTCTTTCCTTCTACAGTCCCCTCAATTATTTCTGTAATCAGTCCCCCCCCCATGCCTTAAATGGTGTCCAATTAGAATTTGTTTCTCTTATTGATGTGGTTCATTAGTGACTGCTCTTCATGAGCTATATTCAGAACTTCATTACTTTTTCTTTCCGTCCAACTAATTTTCATCACTTTCTCCAACTTTTTGATGTCTTGTTTTATTAGCGTCCAGGCCTCACACCCATATAACGTAATGCTCCATATATATGTTTTCGCCAGCTTTTTTTTTTTTTTTTTTTTGAGATGGACGCTAAGTCCTTTACTAGTAAAATGTTTCTTCTATCGTAGAATGCCTTTTTGACCAAGATTATTCGTGCTTTAATATTTGATTGGTTTCTTCCATCTTCCGTGATAAGACTTCCAAGATATTTAAAGGAGGATACCTGTTGTATTAGCTTATTATTATTTCCATGTTTAGTTTCACTGGATTTGTTTTTACTTGCAATTAATAGTTTTGTTTTCTTATAATTAATTTTTAGGCTGTACTGTGAAAATTTCCTCCATCTTTGTCAGGGTGATTTCAGTTTGTCTTCGTTATCAGCTATAACTGCTATGTCATCTGCAAACCGTAGCCAGTTAATTTCAATTCCATTTATCTTATTTCCTGTTTCTATTAGTTCTTTCAATTTATTTATTGTATCTTCAACGTAGATATTAAACAGTATGGGTGGAAGCGAGCAGCCCTGTCTTACATCGTAACATATTCCCACTATTGAGGTTTTTGTTTTATTGCTGGCTGTTTCTATTGGACTTCTTGATGCTTGTAAAGATTAAATATGAGCCTTTTATCTCTCCAATCTATCTTTTAGGTGAAACATTTGGTTCCAATCAATGCTATCAAAAGCTTTCTCCAAGTCAAGAAAGACTATCCGAGTATTTTCGTTCTTCTCAAATCTTCAAAACGATAATTGTTCTTATAGCTAGGATTACTTCTCATGTTTCCTGAATCCAAACTGGTTATTGCTAATATACTCTTCAGCCTTTTTTGTATAATTTTTAGTAGTATTTTCGAAGCATGTGATATTAAGCTTATTGTTCGATGATTTTCACACTTGTTTGTATTATTTACTTCAGAAATGGAGCATTGTGTAAAGTCATTGGAAATGATCCCCGTTTCATATATCCTTCATGATCTTGAAAAAGTATGACTTAGTTTCCTGAATATTTTATTAATTCTGAGGGGATGTTATCAATGACTGGTGCCTTGTTAGCCGACAATTCATTTAGTGCCAAATCAAATTCATCTTTTAATATAGTTGGACCAATTTCTTCCACATCAAGTCTTGTTTCATCATCTATAGCGTTGGCATCTAGATCGTTTCCACTATATATATCTTCTAAGTGCTCCTTCCATCTTTCCAAAATTTCTTCCTTATCTATAAGTATGTTCCCCTGTTTATTTTTGATAATTGTGCTTCTTGTCTTAAGGCTTATTCCTTTTATAATGTTATAAGCCTTATCGATTCTCCCAGTCTTTGTCAAATCTATTTCTTTACATTTCTCTATATACCATTATTCTTTTGCTTCTTTATACTTTCTATTTATCATATTTTTATATTTGTCTTTGCTTTCTTCATTTAGGGAGGTTTTGTGTTTTCTTCTTTCATCTATTAGGTCTAGAATGTCTTGGGTAATCCATGGCTTTTTTATTTGCTTTTTCCTTAATCCTATGCATTCATTGGCAGCCTTGATGATTGTATCCTTCAAGTGAGTCCATTTTTTCTCTATGTTTTTCTTTTCACTCTCTCCAGTTTCACTGCTTTTTATGGTTCTCCTCTGTTTCCAAGTTCCATTTGGGCCTTTTCCTAAATTTCAGATTGCATTTAAATAAATGCCAAATTGTGGTCTGTCAACATCAGCTCCCGGGTAACGTTTGCATGATTTTACTTGATTTTTAAATCTATTTCTTGTCATAATATGATCTATTTGGTACCTTCTTATATCCCCTGGCATTTTCCAAGTATACCTTCTTATTTTTGGGACCTCATACCAGGTATTAGTAATGATCAGATTAGGTTGGTGGCAGAACTCTAAAAATCTATCTCCTCTTTCATTTCGGCATCCAAGTCCATACTTTTCCACCTCTCTACTATTTTTGCCTTCACCAATGGTCGCATTCCAATCACCCATGGCAATAAGATTGTCTTTCTTATTGGTGAGTTTCATTACATTCTCCATATCTGCATATACTCTTTCAACTTCATCACTGTGGTCGCTAGTAGGCAAGTAAGCTTGTATTATTTTAATATTTGTTGGTTTTGCTTCTAGTTTTACCATTATCAATCTGCTACTACATTTCACTGAGTTGATTACTCTTCTTCCCTATTTCTCATTAAGAATCACCGCGACTCCATTTTTTGTGTCTCATCACCTGAATAAATGATTCTGTAATCACCACTCCAAAAGTCTCCAGTTCCATTCTACATCATCTCACTAATTCTCAATATGGCTATTTTTAATCTATCCATTTCTCTCTTCAAATTTTCCAATTCGTAGGAGGGTTCTCACATTCCAGGTTCCAATGAATGTACAAAGATTTCGCTGGTTTACGACCTGGGACGCCTTGCTTCTTCTTCTGATGTGCACAAGTATTGAATCATTGTGCGTTTTACTATCTCTTTTATGTCGTACACATGTGCGCGTGCCATCGAATATTGCATATGTAATCGACAGGTTTCGTTTCGCGCAGATATATTTATATCTATTTATTCGTGTGGGGGTTCCCCACCGTTCCTCGAACGCCCCTTAGGACTGGTTGAGCCCTCCTAATGAGGGATTAAATGCTATATTCTATGACTGTAGCTTTGTGTTCACGGGGCCGGATTTGCCTGCTTGCGGGATGAAAAACTCCAGATAAACTCATGGAAAAAACTCTGCTGTCCACGCCTAAGACGGGATAACTTGGCTATGTCTGAGAAAGATCCTTAAGCTCCTCACGTCATCGACGGGAATTGAACCTAGAACACTTCTTCCCCAGGCATATGGTTGCGAGGCGCATAGCCACTAGGTTAACCGCGCGGGCGATATATTTATATAAAATTCATGACAGTTTCTGTGCCAAACAGTACTAAAGAAAATATCCAGTATGTTAAAAAGTTTTCTTGAACAAAAAATACACAGATATCAAAAATATACATTACAGTATGATCGTCATGACTAAATAAATTGGTACTCAAGTCCACCAGATTCTAATTCCAATTTTATATATCTGAATAATCTTTTAACAGTTTTCTCATGAGGGAGAAAAATTATAGTGCAATAGACATTAAGCTACATATCCTTAACTCTTAATATACTTTTCTTTCTTCTCATTATTTCGAAATAAATACGGATTAATAATACAAACACCAATTTTAACATAATCCGTTTTAGTATATTTATATTGTATATGTCGTGCACATGCGCCATCGAATATTGCATATATAATCAACAGGTTTCGTTTCGCGCAGTATACCTATGTAAAATTCATGACAGTTTCTGTGCCAAAAAGAGCAACAAGATCGGAAGACATCTGGCGGAGACGAGAAGTCAGAGACCGTCACTGACTAGTGGTCAACTGTAACTCAGAGAGCATTGGCTGTGGCTAAGCCTACTTTGCAACAATGCATCTCTATGGCCTAACATTGTTTGAACTCTAAGTGCGGAACCGAATGAAAGACCACGCCCGGGCGCCTCGCGCTCCTGCACCTGTTAACAACATGGACTTTTCCGAGCAGCTGGAGTCAATGTGGCCAGCTGCTTGCTTCCCCCGAGGTGACGGTCCAGGAATACCAGAGATTACGGAGATCACAGGTTACTGGTAATTGCTGCTAAAAGTGTGTTACGGCTGTCCGCAGGCAGGAAACACGCGACAGCTGTGCACGACTGTCCTAGAGCAATATAATATATAAAACAATTTTTAGTCTGATCATCACGCCATCTAGTAACTTTTAACTGACTTTAGCAGCCATGATGGCACAGGTGTGTAAATAGTTTTATATACAAAATAATGTTTTAATAAAAATCGACAAATTTATAAATGCTAATTAATTTAAACTGCTTTTTAAAACTATTCATTTCTTCTTTCTCGTGTTCTCTAAACAACGAGACAAAATAAACGTGGATGCAACGTAAAAGAATATACAAATAATTTAACGTGAAATTCGATTCACTGTGCTAATATCAAGTGATATTTGTATATACTGTATCAATTACAATTAATTATAAACATATATATTATTCTTATGCATATTTCGGCCACGTAATGAATTATACATAAAGAATTCACACACACACGCGCATGTAATGTTCGCGAAATTTTTCGTTTGGCTGAAACGATCTAGGTTCGAACCCCTCTAGAGGGCGAGGAACCTTTATAAGGGTTTTTTCGGTTGAAAGTGAGATGGAATATTTTTTTTTCCCAACAGAAACTCGATTTTTTCATCACGTAAAACAGCCAAAGCAAGTGAAATCATGCACAATTAATAGACATAATGCACTGACCTCAAGCTTTAGTTGCTTCGGCCATAATTCCAGCCAATACAAAAAAAAAAAAAAAAAAAAAAAAAAATTGCTGATTGCAATCTCTAAATGAAATCTGAAAAGTTAAAAAACATCATCTAAGGTAATAAAATTCCGGCTATGTAACATTATTTGAAAAACGTAATTCATTTGATGTTAGAAATCAGTTTGTGAGAGATAAAAATTAAATTAATCGGATATAATTATCCGAATACACTGTACTATCATTACTATAGAATTAAGGAAAATTCTTGGAAATCCCAACGAAGTAAACATTATTGAGATAATTTCAGATAGTTTCTTAATGCATCATTACAATAGTAGTTACTGGTTTAGTTAATTAACAATTGTTTTTAGCGTGAGAAATTTAGAATGCTAACTCTTCTCTTAAGTTTTTTTTTTCTTTTAATGATGTATCGTTTAGTTCTTTTTTTTTTTCAGAACAGCATCCAGCATTTTATATAGCTCATCTCATCCTCCTTTTACCTTGCGGTGGCGAGGGTTTATTAATCAACGGACCTCAAACTGTTCACAGGATAAGGTGGTCAGCCCTACTCCCCGGTGTATCCTATGTCCGCAGTGGTGTCGAGTTTTCAAGGCCGGTTTGCCTGCTTTGCGGGATGAAAAACCCCAGGATAAACTGGCGGAAAAACCCTGTTGTCCACGCCCAAGACCGGCTAACTTGGCTATGGCTGAGGAAGATCCTTAAGTTCCTCGCGTCGTCGACGGGAATCGAACCTAGGACACTCCTTCCCCAGGCATATTGCGAAGCGCATAGCCACTAGGCTAACCGCGCGGACATTTTATAGAGCAAATATAAAAAAAAGTTTAATATAGTAAATATCTTAACAGACGTAGAAAAATGTAAATTTCATTAAATAACTAGCTTATCTGTATACTAGGTAAACGTGTAAAAAATTCTGAATATTATAAATTTCTAAATGTACCGCATCAGCATGTCACGTGTCACTGTTAATAAAGGTGCCAGTCTACAAACATGTGTGGGATTGATATATCTTAAAACAAAGAGGGATAAAACACTTTGTTTCAAGTTGAGAGATCAAGAACTAACCAAAATAGTTTGAGAATAACTAAAATCTAGTGTGTTAGCGCCCGAGATATAATAAATTTAATGCGTATACAAAGTGCAGTATAAATTATCGAAAAAAAAAATTTTTTTTTTTCGCTTTGTGCAGTACTAATGCGTGTAAAAACGTGTCAATGAAACCTGAAAATACTTCAGTCATTCGTTTGTGTTTAGCAACAAAAGTTTAATACAAGCAAAATATGGAATATAAATTGCTCAGATTTTGTTTGCTTCTTTGCTTTTAGCTGATGATTGTCTTTATATATTAAGACGACATTCGAGCACTAAGATTCATAATTTAATATCCAACTAAAAGCAAACAAAAAAAATGCTTTATTTTACTATCGCATATTTAAACTGTTTCAGAAATATGTTATAGTAAAAACGTGGATTAGAAATTTGCCTGCCTTCGATAGTTGCCATTAGATTATAGTAGTGGTATAGTAGCAGACTATATGCAATTTTTTTTTTTTTTTTTACTGAAATCAGAAAATCTCTCAAAAATAAACATTTTTTTTTATTGCTTTAGCCTCGTACTAAAATAAGACACTCGCGTTTAATGTGAACTAGAAACTGATTTCTAGCTAGAGACATTAAGTTTTCTGACCATTTAGTAATTATCATTAAATGGTTACTTAAACACATATCGGAAATTTGCACAAACACGATTAAATTGCAAAGCGCAACAACATATTAATTTACATAATAACAGCAGATTGTCAGTCTGCTGACCGAGTGGGCATGGATGTTTCGTGAAATGTCTAGGTAGGAGATGAATTGGTTTCACACTAGTAGTGTAAGACATCCCATTCCATTTAGGTCCAGGCCTGAAATGGCTTGAAAAAGTTTCATATGTGGTCTCTAGGAGCAGGGTTTCTGAAATATCTAACCCTTACTCCAACTACGATACCTGATATAGTATACTATCGGCTAAGTACCCTTCGTCTATGGGATTCACACGAAATATTAAAATAAATAAAAGAGAGTAGCACACGCAGATAAATTGGCAGATCCTTGCTAGTAAGTACAGCCACAAGCGTCTATTCCCTGCATCGCCATTTCTTGCAATATAATTCTGGTCTACGATAAACCTTAGCATTGATGGCTTGTGATCAAGAACATGTCTATGAATCGTGCTTTATGGAATGAAAACTCTCAACCTCCATTGGCATAACAGCATTAGTCACTACAGCAAGAAAGGCTATTTTAGACAAAATAACCCTACTCTCTAAGCCACCTCCATATTAAAACATGCAACACATTCAGCCGAAAAGCATAAAATGTTCCTGGCATCCTAGACAGGATTCGCACTCACGCCTTTCCAGCCAAAGGGCATCAACACGTTCTTCCAACTTCGCCACAGACGTACTAATGTTTTCATCTAAATGAATGAAAAATAATATTCCATTGATTAAAAAAAATGAATGGTATTAGACTGAACGATCACTCTTTCTGTTCCTCTTTTTTTTCCTTTTTTTTTTTTTTTAAAATCAATATAATACATATCTTGTGTCCATTCCATACAGACACCATGGCACGTTCTCTTTTCCGTTTCCAATCCAGGCAATGAAACTAAAAATACACTACACTGAAACGATAATACATAACTGTACTCTCCTTAGTAGGTAAGCGACTCGGCCGACCTCAGGAAAGGCAAAGATGGTTGTTTTGGGGTTCCATGCCTTCGGAGTTCCGAGCTCCAAATAACAAGACTTTACCTGCAGTGTCTCACTTCAAACACACCGTCTTGGTCCCTCGCAAGCCACACCACTCATAAGGATGCCTTGATGTCAATTTTTAATTGCCAAAGATTGGCAGCCTGATTGACACAGGGTATCAATAAGCTGTAATGTAGCCTCAGCAAATTTCAATAGCATTGGAATCATTTTTGACCGTCATACAGTTAACACTTGTCATAATAACGAAAAATATGATAAAATACGGAAAACACTGAAAATGACATGGATATTTCCAATTTAATTGGTGTTGATGGATTATAAGAATCAACTGGAGAGGTCCAATCTCAGATAAGAAGCCTACTCATCACAGAGCTTATGTAAAAATAACGAAGCTGAGAATGTATTGTTACTCATTAATGCACATTATGTCGACATTCCATTCAGTTTAAATACCACGTTTCAACCCATAAATTCAGAACTATTTCTCCATATAAATATGCACCAAGTACATTACTCCTATCAAGATTATCAAACTATGTGCGGCAAAACAATAATGCAGGGCTTCCCAAACTTTCATGGGTCGAGATCCACTTTCGAAAACGGTAATTTTTCGCGACCCACTCACTCATTTTAAAAGGAAGGGGGAGTTGAATAAAAAATATCGCTTTACTACTTTAAAATTTTTTAATAAATGCACTTAATATATAAATTTATTAATCAGGTACATAATGAGGGGTATGTGAAGAATGGACTTGTTTTCTATTTTTGCTGATGACGTCCACATTGATGTGTGTTATTTTCAGACGCAAGGTGTTTAATAATTGAAGTTGATTTCGAAATTTGTTTTTAATTCCTATCATTGCCGAAAATCCAACTTCACACATGTACGAAGAAGTAAAAGGAAGCAGCACTCTTAAAACTGCGGCAGAAAGAGACCCACCCAAAATCAGATCGCGACTCACACTTTGGGAATCTCTGCAATAATGCATTAGTAAGTATTAAGGAATTAACACGAATTTATATAAAAATCAATCAATAACATTCAATTACCTAAGCTAATATTTCGATATCAATTTCAACTGGTCTTCAGAACAAGACTGATGTGAACTTAAAACAATGCACATTGTAAACATTACAATGTGGTAAAACTGTACTATATTAGAACTGTGGGTGGACTAAAGGTCAGATAATCCGGAAAGTGCACTAGAGAACAAGCACAGAACTTCATCAATCCACCACTTGAAGCATCCAATAAGCAGTGCGGTGCTCTCACACCGGGCGATGAAAATCGTCTTCCATGTAAACACCAAACCATCTGTGACATGGGATTCAGTCCATCTCCCTTCTCTAACAACGAATTGATTAGAGAATGGAGACGTTCTCTGGTTGGCCAACAGGACTTGTCAATGAAATTATGAAATTTGTCGAATGAAGTAAGATGGCAAGAATAAAAGCAGTTTTTGAAGTGAAAATGAAGTTTGTTTTTGCTCAGTGCCAGTTTTTAAAAACTAACACTGACCGCAACATTTGTAATAATATGTGTGCAATAAAATAAACAAATAACACTAAAAATATTTATTACTATTTACTTGTGAAAACCTGTTAATCAATAAAAAAAAAAAATCTTGCTCCCAGCATCAGCCATATACACTTTCTATCATATTTTAGAATTTATTATAAAGTTGCACATCGACTTTGAATAACAAATAAAAAACCAATCTACTCCAACACACTTTCCTCTTTCTCTCCAGATGTTGAGTTACAAGCGTGAAAATTTCGGATGCGGATTTCGTCAACCACGATAAAAGTGAACTAGTATGGTAGTAGCGCCAGCCAGGTGTGAAATTAAAAAATAAAGTGCTGATATGAATATGTTTAATTAAAAAGGTAACTATTTATAAATAAAAAAAAGTAAAATTTGAAAACGATCTTACAAAAATTTATTTAAAAAGTGTGCAGAATTATTTGTCCAAAGAGCGTAACATGGTCCACCTTTTTCCCCATGCAAGGTAATTTTTCTAACAACCATTATAAATAAATTACTTATCGATTACTCACCTAATTTTTGCTCACATTCAGCTGTCAGAATGTCTAGATACGCCTTAATGGATATTATTTCTGGATAGAAAGTTAATAAGACAATATCGCTTGGAGGCACAAGTTTTTATCATCCTGAAAATAATAGAAGAGACAAATAATTGATTTAGTTTCTTCTTTAAACTGAATATTTTAATGTGCAATATATAATGTACTGTAGCGTTTTTTTTTTTTTTTGCTTTTAACGGGTTTTATAATATGCAATTATGCATCATGATTAGTAATTTTACAATGTGGCAAATGAATTAAGAGTTGTTTAGTTATTTTAATGTGGATAACCAAAAAACCTGGAACAACATCGGTATAACTGAAACATCAATCTTTGTGGACCTAACTGAAGCCTATCAAAACAAAAGCAGAACTTGTTCAACATCCATTCACAGTCCAGCTACAAACACAACTGAGTCAGCTCCTTCTCTTCTTTCATTCCATGTGTTTCTATTGTCTGGAAGCCTTTCCTTATATCAGAGATTAAATGCCACCAACCACTGCCAACGTGTAATTCAATTTCTATCTTACCAATAACTCGACTTTTTAATTCAAAATGCTGAAGGTCATTTTCAAAGAGTAATAAAGAAAGTCTGAAGTAACTTCAGTAACCTATTTTAAAATTCAGCAACTCCTGCTAACATATCACTTATCTGTCAGCAAATGTAACTAGTATGTATAGTCTTTATCACTCTCATTTAACTTTATAATCAGCAATATCAAACAGATAGAATAACTTTGTGTAATAATTTGATGGTCGTATATTTAGGAAGGAGGAATTCCAAAATTTGAATGATTATCAATAAGTCCGAGGAAATGTGTGTAGGAGGGAAACCACTGTCAGTACATATTCCATTAAACAATGAGAGTTTAGTAAAGATATGTTTCCCAAAGCAATATATAAAAGCTTCCATAAGCAAAACCAATTTCACATTTCATTTATTACTTTCCTTAAAAAACTATACATTCTTATATGTACGCTATTTATCGTTGTTCTTTTATGAACTACTCTCTCTTCCCGTCATACACATATAAGTAAGAAACAGTGATAATCACAGAGATAACTACGAGTTTTGGAGGCCAAACAGGCTATCGAAATTTTTCGAGGTACCCCACGCTTACAATTGGATTCCTTTGAGCTCTCTAGTCTCTCCTCCCAACCTCACTGCTCGAGTTTTTAGTACAGTATTTTCGTCAAGTGATAAAAGAAATAGCGTGTATTTTATTTTAAAAATGGACCAATAATTTCATTGGGTATTTACGATAACATGCCGAATGGTACAGTTGATGTTTCATTACTTTACCCCGTGTTCGAATTATAAGAAATAGCGGAAGACAAACCAGTAAAATATAAAAACATTAATAGTCTGACTTCGTGAGCAAGACATCAAGTTTGAGATATGCTGGATACTAACATCTGCTATTAATTGTAACTAACATTACTGTATTTATCCAAACTCGAATATAATCCTCAACATTAAATGGGGCACAAAACGAGACTGTGTGGGTGTTTCTCGTGCTTTTTCCCACCCTTCTCTCGCTCACGTCTTTTTGCTCGTGGGTCTAGCCTATATTTATCCTGATACCAGACGTCAGATGATCTAGACACCACGTGGGATGTTGCAGTCGTCTGAACTGAATCTATTCTGGCTTGAAGTAACAGCGAATTCCTGCCTACCGAGTTCCGAAGAACACTTGTTGCTGAAGCAACATACTTGTCCCTGAAACGAGCAAGCGATTAGCTTTCATGTAGATGTTGTCTGCTATGGTAATCAATTTGTATTAAAATATTTTTTTAAATAATTTTCCTTATCATAATGCCGACCAAAATAGTGTGAAGCAGGCATTATTCGATTTTAATTTACTGGTGATAAGATATGATCCCTGAACTCCGTGTGAAAATTTACTATACTCTTCGTAAGCAAGCAACCTTTAATGAACAAGATATCGTGGAAATTAGACCTATTGTAGCCCTGAACAGTAGGAAGAGAATTATCATCTTTCCATCTATTTCAATTCAAGTATTTGTTTAAATAAAGAATATTGAATATTTATAATACCACTAGCATATCACAGACAAGGATGTTTGTGATTGCCTTTAGGGAGAGATGAATTTTACTGTCCAGTGTGACGAATATCGCCCTACTTTTTGGATCACTGAAGTGGAAAAAGTGTCATGTTAGTCTCTAGAGCAGTGGTTCTTAACCTTTTCGAAGTCACGGAACACTTCTGATTATAAGAAAAATGCGGGGAACACCAAAAGCTTTAGGGTCATAAAACTAACAATTAAAATATGCATGGACTTGCCTTTCATAAAAATGGAACTTATTTTAATGCAATACTTGAGTTTGTTCGCTTTTGCAGATTTCAGCAATATCAGGTCTAATCTGTAATATAGCTACCCTCATCTCTTTGTCTATATTAGGAAGCCTTTCACGCTTTTTAGTTTTTATCTTGGTTAATATTGAGAAACCGAGCTCACACAAATATGATGTTGAAAACCGTAACAAAATTTTCAGTTTCAAAATGTTAGATAGGACAGGGAAGAAGGGTACTTCTCAGCGTCCCACTAATTGTGTGCAAGTAACAGGGGCACAGTATTCTGCTACAGAGAATGTGAGGGCTATGGCAGACGACCTTAGGACTTCTGCACCACAACCCCAGGTTGTTCCAGCAAGTCTTAAAATATTATTTGTTTTGATTTTGTTGGATAGGTCGATGATGTGCCTTTAATAGGCTAGGCTTCTGTCCAGACTCACTCCAAGGTATTTCGGGTGAAGCTCATGTTCTATCATTTTGCCACAGAAAGAGAGGTGGTTGAGGTGTCGATTTGCCTCTGCATTGTTCAGGTGGAATGCTGTGGACACAGATTTTGTTAGATTTGGCTTCGGGTACCACTACCTGAAGTACTCTTCCAAGATGTTCAAGGTTGTTTCAACAGACCCCAGGCCATGCGGAGGTGGCATGGCCTGGGGTCTGTTTTTCATTGTTCTTGCTGGGATCCCCTAGTTCCGGTGACGGGGAATTTTAATGCTGTGGCCCATAATGACATTCTTGACGATTCTGTGCTTCCCACTTTGTGTCAATAGTTCTGCTATGTATCAACACCCTGTCCATTGAGCGAGATCTGTACAGGAATGGTTTGATGAGATGCATGTTAAAGAACTTGGCTGGCCTGCACAGAGCCCTGATCTCAACCCCATTGACACCTATGAGATGAATTGGAACACCAGTTGCGATCAGGCTGAATCGCCCGACATAGTGACCGAACCTCACTAATGCTTTTCTGGAAGAATGAAAGTGAATTATACAGCCAAAATCTAGGGAAAGCCTTCCCAGAAAAATCGAAGGCCGTTATAGTAGCAGAATGGTATAACTCTATATTAATGCCTTTCATATTAGAGTGTTGGGATGAGTAGACGTCCGGATGTTCGCTTAGATAGTGTATGAAGTATAAGGAAAGAGAAAGAAAATGAGTTTAAAAAAAAGTGACGCCAGGTAGAGATGTTCAGGAAAGGGGTGGGATGTTGGTAAAGGAGAAATAGTAAAATTGAACTGCGTTTTTTCTTCTGTAATAAAGTCTTCGAAGTGATCAGCAATTAAAGGGTTTAGGGGTCTTACGTTTTGGCAAACTACTCCGGAAGCTGACTTCACGTGATTTTCATTAAAACTTTTCATTCACGTGATTGTCATTAAAAAAAGACTATGCAAGGCATAGTCTTTTTTTAATGACAATCCCACCTACAAAAGGTTATAAACTCATAGCACGTTATTTTTATCGCCTGGTTTGAACCAGCACGCGATGAAATTTATCCCCCAGTTCAATCAAGATATTCACAAGCGTACCCACGTTTCTTTTGGTTCGGAGATGCTATGCACTTTGCCAATTAGACTGACAAAAGAAGTAAACGAATACTCTTCCTACGTTATCGCATGTTTAGAATCTGTTTTGATAGTGTCTTTAAAGAAAGAAAGAAATACTAAAGTATAAAGAGCTAATAAGCTTCATTTCGGCAATGAAAACATTACTTAAATTAAGGGGATATTGAATCCCACATAGTTTTAAAACCGAATAAGAAACTCAAAGATTGGAATCAGAGAGTTTCTTGCCGAATATAGTAAACTATAAAGTATCGGCGGACACTAGCGTTAGCCAATGCAAGTGATCCTAGTACATAGTACATTACTGGGCAACTCGTTGCAAAGGTGGAGGAAGAAGTTCAGATCGCTATTCTTAGGTATTTTCCATAATGTAAAAACACATTTCTTAGGAAATGTATGCTGTTATTACATTATGGAGGGAGGTCACTACCCAGACCGGTTTCAGCCTTTTTTGAGGCTTCATCAGTGAGCAGCTAGACCTAATACCAAAGTAATGTACTATGTACTAGGATCACTTGCATTGGCTAACGCTAGTGTCCGCCGATACTTTATAGTTTACTATATTCGGCAAGAAACTCTCCGATTCCAATCTTTGAGTTTCTTATTCGGTTTTAAAACTATGTGGGATTCAATATCCCCTTAATTTAAGTAATGTTTTCATTGCCGAAATGAAGCTTATTAGCTCTTTATACTTTAGTAACTTAATGGTTGCACCTGTTTGGAAAACTCGTTCGCAAAGTACATAAGTTCTTTTCGCTATACACTTTGGTATTAGGTCTAGCTGCTCACTGATGAAGCCTCAAAAAAGGCTGAAACCGGTCTGGGTAGTGACCTCCCTCCATAATGTAATAACAGCATACATTTCCTAAGAAATGTGTTTTTACATTATGGAAAATACCTAAGAATAGCGATCTGAACTTCTTCCTCCACCTTTGCAACGAGTTGCCCAGTAATGTACTATATATATGTACTAGGATCACTTGCATTGGCTAACGCTAGTGTCCGCCGATACTTTATTTATAGTTTACTATATTCGGCAAGAAACTCTCTGATTCCAATCTTTGAGTTTCTTATTCGGTTTTAAAACTATGTGGGATTCAATATCCCCTTAATTTAAGTAAAGAAAGAAATGTTTAATATTGACGATACTCTTACTGAAAGTTTATTTCGAGTCATCGATGATTATTTTGTGAACACCAAGTTCACTCTTTGTACTACCGCTATTGTACTACCGCTATATAGAATCATAGCGGTTGAGACAGTGGATCAAAGTATCATTCATAAATTTCCAACAAAGGATTCAAGTATCAAATATCAAATATTAACAATACACGTACTAACTACATTATAAATTGCCATAATCTGTGCCCCAGTTTCGCTCCATGCAATCAGGAACTCAGTAAGCGGCTCGACATTTTCTCATAAAGCTGGAAAGACAAAAACCAATCCTCCCCATGAGTTACTTTCCATATTTTCGGCTTGTTTATATTTATTTGAGGTGCTGCAAGATTTGGAAGGTCTGCTGTAAAGATCTTTGTATCATGCTTAGCTGAAGCTGTTCGGTTGCTTTCAAGTCAACACCGAAGTCATCAGACCTTGGTCAAAAATGAGTTGCACTTTCATTTCTAAAACCGATTTGATCCTTTAAGGCCAGTGGTGGTAGTAATGTGTGGTCCACTTTTGCTGGGTTGCCGAATTAAAAACCCAAGTTTCTTTCTAGAAGAAAATCACAACATACTGTACCAAAATTACTAACTCTGGAATCTTTTGAAAAAGACCATTAGTAGTTGACTGGAATCAAACTAATAAGGGCTTTCGTGGAAACCACACAACTATACACGAGAGATTCCAAGTTTCATATTCCAAGTTTCCTTTTCTACAGAATGCATTCATCCAGCTGCTCTCCACTTAGTATTCCCATTATAGTGCTGAAGATAATGATGTCCTCGATTTCTAATTTTCCTTCCGAAATCTGATTACTGAATACTTTAAATAATCCTTATTGGCGAAGATTTTCATTTCCTATTTCACTCACAATCCAATCTGTGGATCTTGAAAAGTGTACAATGCAGTGAAAAGAAAAGAAATCAGCATCGAATAAAATTTCACCTTCACTTTCAGCTTACTCCACAATTCCCAACTGCACTATCAACAGATCCAAATCTGATTTCAAAAGGATCTAGTGCAAAATTTTGATTACTGCTCAAAGAACAGTCATACTCTATGGGTACCCACTAAAGCCACTAGGTGCAGTCGTCCTTCTATGCTCCCAACTCTCTCTCTCACACACACACATCTTGTTGATATATATATCATTTCAATTTCATAAATAAAACTGACTTTCTGGCATTGCTCTTTCAGCTTTCATAGACGATTCTTTGACAGAAAGCATCCTCGATTTTTTTTGATGCCAACTAGACTTTCTGTTCGTGATGATATGTTCTCCATCTGTGCTAAAAACTTCCGCTCCAGAATTAATATCTTATATCAACTCTAGAAACTTTCATGCATTCTGTTTTACAGCATGAAAGCAAGCTTCTGTTCAGCTGATTCCAGAAAATGAAAGCAGTCATCCATCAATCTATACTTCAATCATATTCGCCTTAGTTATTTCGAAAATAATGGAAGCAGCTCATCAACTGTTAAATTCACCACCAAGAGGATATAAATTAGTCACTGTAAATATGGATTCTACTCTCGTGACTCACAGATGGTCGCCATTATTGCCAACCTTTGGAGGAACAACCCCAAGAAAGGTTTATAGAAACTCATGGTCGCTATTGATATATCCACGGCATTTGAACATAGAGGCCTGCTTACAATACTGCAATTTAGTCTGCCTTCAACGTTTCCTTTCCTCTTAGTTACGACAGAAGCAACTATGAGGCTAGTGCATTATACCTGTTATATATATATTACCGTTTGTCTTTTTTGCAGGATGAAAACCTTAGTTTCCTGGATAATTAAATAGTAATAATAATAATAATATACAACTCTTCCACCTTTTCATAAGACCTAACTCGCCTTCATTTGTAAATACCTTATGAAGGACCTTCGAATTTTAAACTGGATCAGAACTCGGGTCTTTCTTTCAAAGACATAGGCGTTACTTACTACAACAGAGGCTCCTTCATGTAACACCTCTTGTAATGTTCAACCATTTCAAGGTTGTTTCAACAATTGACACAAACATTCGGGCAGGTTAGCATTCTCCTGGAATCCGCCAAACTCAGATTCGTCCATCAGACTGCCAGATGGTGAAACGTGATTCCTCACTCTATGAGTCCAAATGGTGGCGAGATTTATACCACTCCACCTTAGTGTGGCTGCGCAATGAAGAACAAGGATTTCTTCAACTCCCGACGAACATTGCGGTGCTGGCTTTGCTTATAAAGGCATTTCGGAACGCCGTAACGAGTGTTTCGACCGAGGATAGGCGATGTTTTTTTTTTTTGCTCTACCTGCTTCAGTACTAGGCGGTCCCGCCCTGTGATTTTATGTGGCCTACCAGGTAGCGATTGTACTGCTATTGCCCCCAGGCATTCCCGCTTCACAATATCACTTACGATTAGGGTTTCTGTATCAGCCATTCTCCTTTTCCCGAGACCATATGATTTCGCTGATGAAAGTTATTTTTTCAAAAAATATATTTAAAATTTATTACACTTTTGTAAAATGCGTCACAAACTGCAAAATGAATAGCATGATTCTTCTGTTTTTCAGCCATTTTCTGCCCACTGTTGGACGAAGGCCTCCTCCAGTTCTTTGCACCTTTCTCTGTTCTTGGCAATGGTTGACCAATTTTCCCCAACAAAATTTGACAATTCATCACTCCACCTTCTTTTAGGACGTCCTCGGCCTCGTTTCACTTCTTTTGAAATCCATTTCGTTAGTATACTGGTCCATCGCTCATCTTCTCTTCTGGATAGATGTCCGTCCCATTTCCATTTTAGTCGCTTATGGTGAAGAATGATGTCAGTGGTGTGAGTCTGGCTTCTTATCTTTTAATGTGATGCCTGGCATCAACCTCTCCATTTAGCATGATTAGAGTAAATTTTCGAGTGAGCTTTCATCGTCTACATTTCTGCATCAACACTCGCTTCATCTGTTTTATATATATATATATATATATTTTTTTTTTTTTTCTAAATTATTCCAAACTTACATTCGTAAGTCTAAAATATTCTGAATATCAATTAAGAATATTTGCCGGGTAAGGTAAACAACGATCCAATTTAATTTTTTCATTTTTATTTGCTCTTCTTTTTTTATGTTTACAGAAGTCAAAAGTTAACTTGAAGATATCTGAATGATTCTTTGGTAATGAATAATTCTGCTTTGAAATAGATTTGTGTATAAAAGAACTATTCGCAATTGGTCCATTTCAGATGATATATCTGGCTACCAATTAAGATAAAACCTCACTTAATTTCTTTTACAAAAGTTCCATAATTTCCTCAGATCTTCTTTTAAAACGTTTTCGTTTAACTAACGAACCGCCTAATAAGAGGACTAATCCTGTGAGGAACCGACTCGGAGCTGCCAAGTGTAATAAAAATATCTATTATATGCGATTGTATCGCGGCACTTGGTCTCATTAGTGATTTAATTATACCACATTTAGATTTATAAAATAATGAATAACATTAGTCGTCAAATAGTTTCATTAATACGTAATAAAATTTTAATAATCTATATGATACAATACTCCGTTTACTAAAAATTACAATAAATAGGATACTTTGCGGTTTGAGGTTTGTAAATTTAAATATATGAAAGTCTAGAGTTTTTTTTTTTTTTTCCTCGAAATGTGAGACAAGAAAGATTCGAAAATTTCCCGGAAATTTCGTTCAGGAGCAGAAACCCTAACTTAGAGTTCATCAGGATAGCTGCAGTAGGCCAGAAATTTCCTGCACTGATTTTTTTTTTTTCTTTTTTTTTTTTTTTTTTTTAAAAGGTAGTATCCAATGATTGTGCAATCGAAAATCACTGAGCTCTTTCAGCGTTCTATTTTACTGTTAATGTTTGTCTATGAAGATTGCAAAACCGTTGTTGCTGTTTTTTATTCTTTGTTCAATAATTTCTAGATTGTAACTGAAAATAAATAAACCCTCATTTATTACTGAAATAAGTAGCCAAAGGCTTATTTATCATACATGTCCTCTAGGAGATGTGCTTTAAATTTATCGAAAATACTACTGAAAGTGATCTGGAGCTTACTCCTCCTTTACTACGAGTTGCCAATAAGGTTTCGGCGGATGCAAGCATAAGCATCCGCCGAAACTTTTAGTTTCTATATATTCGGCACGAAACTCTTGTAGTTTAGATATTCGCTATGAAATAATGTTGGATTCAATATCCACTTAATTTGTACCATCATGTATTATATTTCCAGTGTTTTTTCTTTATGTTTTATTCCATTTTAGCACATACTAGTAATGAATGTATCTCTCAGATATACCGCGACCTACGCTGCAATTTTTACCGCCGCGAGCTCCGCAGGGTTACATTTACCACACAAAAATATGCAAGCCTCGTGGCGTGAGCATGACGATGTCATTTCTCCTACGAATTATTAATACAGTAATCGATCATGGACGAATTGTAATTTTTCCCATTGATTATAGATTTGATTAACGCGATTTTGATATACGCGGTAACATCGAGGGATTAATTAACCGCGTTAATTGAGGGATACCTGTATATTAGTACTATTACCGAGGGCGAGCTAAGTTTTTCTTTTCTGTTTTTATTATTTTATATATATATATATATATATATATATATATATATATATATATATATTTCTTAATAATTTGCTCTCTAGAACGGAGTTTTCGTTCTAGAGACCAAACATGGAACTTTTCCTCCGCTTTAGGCCTCCATTGAGCAAGGAGGTGGTCTCACACCGGATAAGAAATTCATTTACCACCTAAAGACAATCACAAATATCCTTATCAATGGCGGAATTCGAAACAGCAGTCTGCTGGTTGGAGAACAGAGATGCTAAACACCCAGCCAACAAGATTGCACTATGACATCACTAAATGAATACAACTTCAAACTTAAATAAAATTCTACCGGAACTAAAATAAAATACACAAACTTTGATAGCACGTGATACTCTGAAAAGAAAACACTGAGTGCCAAACTAGATTTCTTAAGCATAATTTATTTGAAAATATTGTGATTAATTGCTGAATCATCACCGATTAATTTATAATCCAGAACTTTTTTTCTTATTTTGAAAAATACTTCTCCAATAAAATCATGTTGAAATTGATCCAAGCCAGAACTGGACAGCAAATATCACAAGAAAAGAGGAGATATTTGTTTCATTTGTCTTAACATGAAAAAGGATTTTTAAACATTTCTCTGGTCATCATTATTCAAAACCAGAAATCATTTTAGAAATTCAATTCCTTTCACCAACAATGAAATTTATGACAGTTTGAGAGCTATTAACGTCACAAAGAAAAACACGTGTGGGCGGGCGGACACACAGACCCCCCCTGCAACTTAACAATAATGATGCCTTAGCAACATGTCGATACAGCACAATCGGTTTCCATGAAGCGTTTTTTTTTCTTTTTTTTTTTTTTTTGGGTGGAAGGACCTGGGTTCGAATCCACATTAGTCGGCCTTATACGGAGGTGGAAGGTTATTTCTTGCCGGAAACTCGGATTTTTCATCCCTCAACTAGGCAAACCGCCAAAAACACACGCAATCTACACGAAAGACGTGTATTTAGACATAAGACTAACCCAACCACCTCATCCTCAAATTACAGCCAATTGAAGCTTACAAAAAACGTAAGCCAATCTGAACAGGCCGTGTCTTTGAGGACCTGGAAATACCGCGGATTATTATTATTAGAAATAATGCTCATACAACGAGACTTAACTAGATTCAACGCACTTCGTTAGGGATATTTGTTGGCCATTACCAAAATGGGTTAGAAAAAAAGGAAATAATATCGTGCAAAGATAAATGGAAAGAGAAGTTCCTTATTTATTTTATATAACAAAACTACTGGAACAAGGAATATGTTTGCACATATTCTAAAATGTAAAGAGCCAATTTCTGCAGAATTAGTTGAGATTGATGGTTAAACAAATTGTTTTAGTAAGCTGAATGGCAGATAATAAAAATTATCAACTTTCTTCAATTCATTTACCAGGCACGTAAAAATACTGAATCAGATTTAACCTTATCAACGATAATTTATATTAGGAGTAGCCCG
This sequence comes from Typopeltis vanoorti, assembly GCF_054136105.1. Taxonomy (NCBI): domain Eukaryota; kingdom Metazoa; phylum Arthropoda; class Arachnida; order Uropygi; family Thelyphonidae; genus Typopeltis; species Typopeltis vanoorti. The sequence goes on from NC_143567.1 coordinate 89,700,720, forward strand.
TAAATGAACCGTATCGGAGAATTAAAATGAAAGATTTCTTTTTTTTTTTTTTTTTTAATGCGAGTCTGAAAAAAGCTGGAAAAAACTGCAACAGCTGGAAAGACCTGTACTTTGATTACCACGTTATTCAATGTACAGCTCTTTGAATTGTGATTTTAAGTGTAGCTTGTAAATGGCAAAGCAAAAGATGTTAACTCTCCATCCACACACCATCTTTCAGGTCATTATTGAGTTAGTATTTGTAAGATACTTGTTAAAAGCCTTAAAATATCGTATATTTTTCCTGAGTAGGCTGTTTTACTCAGGAAAGCCAGGTCATTATCATGTAGTAAGGTCATTATTATCATCATTTATTCACGTATGAATATGGAAATGTATACAGAAATATTCACGAGATAGTCTATTGGGTGAAAAATGAGCAAAGATGCTCTGGTTTGTGACAAATGGTAAATGTCAGATGGTTCAAAAGCCTCGTCTTCAAAAACTTTGATCTGCCGCTTCCTCTGTCTTAGTTGGCCTGCAGAAAGAAAGAGCACTGAACGTAGGTGAAAGTGGATGTCTCGGTTGACTTTTTGATTTTTTTTTTTTTTTATATCAGGGGTATTTGCTGGCTTTCTTCAAGAATGACAGTATTAAGAATGTGATCTCCATGTATATCCTACTATTCGGATGTCTACTGTTCGAAGACATGTTTTCACAAAACTATTGATAACATTAACTGCCTGTGATGTTCCGTGTCTGGGCACAATATGTAAATATTGCTTGACTCGAGGTTTAGTTCAGACGAATTTTGGTATTTGTGGTAATGAGATTAGATTTTCAGATATTACTTAGACGTTTATGGAACTGAAAAGCTTTGTGCTTTCTTTTCACTATGTCTGTTGAAGTATCGATGTAGGAACCAAGATACTGAAAATCATTTATTTCTTCAAGAATGTGGTCATTTAGACTAATATTTCCTTGTTCTTTTCTTTAGGACTTCGGTTTTATATTGTGTAGATTATCTAAGTAGTTTTGGGAAGTCTAAATGTTAGAGTTAATCAATACACCACCACTTCTACGTCCAAAAAACACAGGTGAAAAATAAAATCGATGGATTAGTCAATGTTAATACATAACATTGACGGGGAAAAACCATTCGTTCTATTAAATTCAAACATCTCCCCTTTAGATGACATCTTTTCTTTTTCCAACTAATGAAAAACAGCTCATCACAAAACATTTTATGCAAATATATACAGTCTTCAATAAGTCTGCACACAGTTTCACCAAATATTAAATTTTTGCTCGCAGTCGAAACATAATACAAGTGGCAAACGATCTGAGCCTCGTGTGTCCTCTGGCACTACAGCGTGCCAACTGGAATAACCACTGGGATTTCTACGCCTCTATTTTACGATAGAAGTATTGTTACCGTACCAGATTGTAAAACAATCCTTGCTGGAATGAGGGCCGTCTCACTCCACACAAAACTTCCAACCACTGTTCAAGTCTTGTTTCTTCAATAAGTGTGCAAAAGCAATCCAAAATAAAAATTCAGCACACCTGAAATGGCTCAGATCAAAAACCCAAACTTCGAAGTGCGAAGTATGGGTTTTTGATCTGAGCCATTATGAAGATAGTAGTCGCACCTAATAGCTTTTTTCCCCTTCACATAGGGGAAAAAAGCTATTAGGTGCGACTACTATCTTCCATGCTTTCATCTCTCTCTCTATCTATGATAAAATAATGTTAACACAAGACTAACCTATCCGCACCACTGACTCCTCCAACTCATGTATAGACAACCAAGAAAAATCACTCTTATTTTATCAAACAACTCATTGCATGCCTCTTGTGGTCTTTCGCCAAGAAGAAATAAGAAAAATCATTAATAATCTAAATACAGTATCCTGAATTTGTACCTATCTGGCACTTACTCAAAAGTGTGGAAGAACCTTTATCCAGCCCGAGCCTTAATAATAATAATAAAGAAGTTCAACTGCCTTCACCTTTATATTCTCTGTAGCTCAGTCGGTATTGATTATCCACCTTTGGTCGAAAAGGTCTGTGTTCGGACAGTCTACGACGAGAAGAATCTTTATAACCGTTTTTCAAAAGAAATTGAGTTAGTCGGTCTCATAAGGAGGTATCAGTTTTCCTGCCAGGAAATCCAGATTTACCGTCCCGCAAAACAAACAAGCCCGGCGAGAACACAAACAATTAACAGACAAAATACCATAGCCCTCGTAGACCATTGTCTCGGCTATAACTTCAAATAGCTCAAAGAAATCTCTAACCTCTATACTCTGGAAAGTAATGGAGATCAGCCAATCTGAAGGCTCTTCAATTAATTAGTAACCATCGATATGGATTGTAACATTCTCGCTCCACAGCTCCTACTATTCAACCTTGCCTGTGGACAAAAGCTATGAAAAAGTTTGGGAAAATTCATGTGGCGGCTCCTGATATTTCCAAGGCATTTGATCTAGTTTAATAAGCTACCATCTAATGGTCTCTCTCTCTCTCTCTCTCTTCTGTCATTTGTGGCTGGGATAGCAGTTTCCAATCTAGTCTTCTTTGCATGCCGTGGGGATTGATTTCCTTTCAGATTTTTCTGCCAATGCTGGGGTAATCCAGGCTCTGCTTTCACCCGCACTCTTCCTCCTATGCATTTATGACCTGCGCTCATTTAAAGTCGAACCATGGATTTAAACTCGAACCATTCTGCCGATGACAGTATACTCCGTTCCTCATCTTCATTCCAGAAACCTTTTTAGTATGAGACAATGTTTTCGCCTAAACTTTTGGAAATCTATTGGCAGGTCTCCACATTTCATTACGGCCGTAGCTCAGTGCATTTCTTTAAATATCAGAGAGGTGGCGAAGTTCCGCTGTCCATTTTGCTGATAAGAGTGGATTAAACACTTAAATTTCTTCTAAAAAAAAAAAAAAAAAACAGCTGCACATTACCTGCGCCAAAGGTATACACTGAAATTGGCTGAAAAAGTCTATCATATGTTTCTCTAATCTGACTAGAAGCAAATTGGTAAGGCTTTCTTCTACAAACTTAGTCTCACGAGTTACCAAAATGCCACACAATAATTCACTATTTATAATTCATATTTATAAATTCTTTTCATTTGAAAAGAATTTATAAATATGCCTTGTATTCTCAAAGGATATGTTGAGTTCTTCCACCAGTATAGGCATGCTACACCACTACGTCGCTAAACTCAAGTTAAAAATAAAAAAAATCAAGGAAATATTTTAAAATGTATATTATTTGTAAAATTCATAGACATTTTTTCTCTGAAATACAGTGTACCATTAACAAATTAAGTGAAAAGCAAAGTAAAGGCAAAGTAAATACTGCATACAGTACTGAAAATGGGAAGTGATCTGAGGTTATTTCAGGGTTGTGTTACGTTACCATAGCTGTCATATTACTCATCACTTCGTTTGCGTGCTTAAAACAATCCAGGCATCCAAGATTAGCTGGGGGAAGAGGCGTCATTAAAAATGGCAACGTGATAAGGAAAAAACGGGCAGACCACATAAACTGATGAAAAGGGGATAGGGAGTGCCGAAACAGGTTTTGTATTCCTCCACGCAACAGCCAATATATCAAACGGCGTTCGCAGCGATACGAAGTTTGTCCGAACATCATACACCTTCCTTCCTTTCCGTGTGATGGTACAGTACCGCACTTTTTTTTTTTTTTTTTTTTAAACGGGAATGTGCAGCACCACCTGAGTCCCCCCCAAATTTTAATCCGGGCTCCGGAACCGGCATAGGCTAACGAATCAGGCCTATGGCTGGGTCGATATCCCTGGCTGTAATCCGTGTGTTCAGAAGACCGGTTTGCCTGCTTGCGGGATGAAAAACCCCAGATAAACTGGAGGAAAAAACCCTGCTGTCCACGCCCAAGACCGGCTAACTTGGCTATGGCTGAGGAAGAACCTTAAGTTCCTTGCGTCGTCGACGGGAATCGAACCTAGGACACTCCTTCCCCAAGCATATGGTTGCGAAGCGCAAAGCCACTAGGTTAACCGCGCGGACATTATACACCAAGCTTTAGAATAAGCTGTGAACCTTGGATTGGAGGGGTGAGAAACATAACACTCCCACAAGAAATTAGCGATTGTATTTTTCAGATAAATTACAAAAATGAAACCAATTAGTATAAAGTCGACGCTCACTATAGCAGAATTCCATTATAACACACTGAGTACAACAAAGTAAAGGAACCTCCGTAGCTCAGACGGAATGACGATGCTCTTTGGGTGGAAAGATCCGAGTTCGAATCCCATCAAGGATGCATAGAACATTTAAGAGCTTTTGAACTGAAGGCGAGTTGGCCCATCTCATATGGAGGTGGCAGCGTTTTTTCGAACGGGGAAAGTAGGGTTTTTTTCATTCCGGAAAACAGACAGACAGACCAGCCAGAAGAACACACAATTTGCAGACATAATACATTGGCCTCAAGCCCATAGTTGTTTCCGCCAAAATAATCAACCACCCAAGCAAGAAATTACGAGAAGAGTATCAACCGAATCCTAAGTAAATACTATGCAGTTCTAAAGGAAAGTATTCCTGTCACTACGAATTCTGCTGTAGTGAGAACTAACTGTATGTTTGCGAATTTCAAAACAAATTAAAAATATAAAATAAATATTTTAAACACGCCCTCTAATACTTTTTCATTCCCAAAGAGAGAGAGTAAGCTGCACTCTTTTAGCCTTAACTTTTGAAAGTCAGTAGGTCTACACCTTTGTCAAGGCCCGCAACTGAATGAAGAAAGACTTTGGAGCGTAGTCGGTAACGATGATGTCCTATGTCTGGAAAGACCTGGATTCGAATCCCGCCTAAAGAGGAGGAAATCATTATACGGACACTTTCAGCTGGCGATGAGCTGCTGGTCTCATAAAGATGGAAAGGTTTAGTTTCCTCTCGAAAACTCGGGATTTTCATTCCTCAAAACAGGAATGAAAGCTTGTGAGAACCAGCAAGAAGAACGCATGCACTTAATAGGCAAAATATTGGCTTCATACTTGTAGTTACTTCGACCGTAATTCAAGTAAATCAAACTAAGCAGCTGAGTGGATTTCTGTGTGAAAAAGCAATGTTCCTAATCCTAAGATTTATATGTATGCATTTGTTTGTTTATATATTCTACAGTTGGCCGAATTTAGGGGATTTCTAGAACCGGGAAGAAAGTTGGTTTCTTCCTGGTTCCAGAATGTTACTTACATACCTGTAAAAGATCGACAACTTCCGAGATTAACTTAAAAAAGTTGCACCTCTCGTCCCTGACTATAATCGAACCTTCTAAGACTGAGTATCATGATAAACAAGACAACAATACTTCAACGAGACTCCTCAGGCACCCAAATTAAAGACAGCTATAGTAATAAACCCATTAAAAAATAATAATAAAATAAAATAAATAAAAGGCTCTCTTCCTAAACTGTCAATTGCCTATTTACCTGCCGGGAGAAATTTAAGTACTGATCGGGGAATAAAATTTGATAGCCTTGACAACAATATCTATGCAGCAGCCTTTCATGGAAAGGCTGCTACATAGATATTGTCACTCCATTTCTCGGGTTCGACACGCAGTAATCCGACAGCAAAGCACTGGAAAGTTGTGGTTGACATAATGACATGTTTAGGCATGATAAATACTCGGAGGGTTATTTTAAAGAGTGTATCAGCCTAACTATTTGGCGTATGTTGTGTAGAAAAGTTTTTTTTTTTTTTTTTTTGCACACAATAACTATATTGCTACTCCAAACCACATTTGATTTGGAGTAATACCTTCCCCCCACCCTATTGCAGTGCCTGGAAAAATAAACACCGACTGTCTGCATTTTGTGCAGCACTTTTTGCAAGAATAAAAAGGTCGGCTGAGGAACAGTCCAACTTTACTACGGAAATGACTACCGTTTCGGTAAAAGGAAATCCTTGTGTCCGTCTCGGGACTACTGCAGTACATTTCATAACTGTACCTACAGCAAAGAATTTAATTCATGATCCATTAGTTTAAAAGAGCGAGACACATTTAGTTGAAAGTCTACCAGGAGAATGGCATCTGCAATCGAGACGAAAGGTTGGTGAACTATGTACTGGAATCTGTAAAATTCTTTTTCCGTATAAGTTTTGCAACATTGTGTATATTCTATGGGGTGGGATGAATTAAAGTGACTGACAGATAAGTACTAGATCTGTATGGTGACGTTGCTGATGACAGACAATACGTTTGTGTGAATCGGGGTTCAGTTGATTGAACTGTGAACCGTTTCATGCACGATCTAGTTCATCTACTCATAGTTCATTATGCAGAATTGTTCTTTTAAACTAATCGATCATGAATTAAATTCTTTGCTGTAGGTACAGTTATGAAATGTAGAACTGCAGCAATCCCGAGAGCGCAAATCCAATGAAAACTTATTCAGGAGATAAGAAATTCGCAATTAAGCAGCTACCTAGGGATGGAAATCTGAATATATTATTAAAAGCAAAGTGTTCTTCTTCACATTCTTCATTTTATTTTTTACATGTTTCTGTTCTAAATGCGTGTCGAATTATAGTTTGTCATGTTTCTAAGTAAACAGGCGTCGAGAAAACTTTCTGCTTTATGTTCCAAGATGCTGGTGTGAATCATCTTTAATAAATTCATTTTGTTCTGGCATAGTATTGTGAATTAATCTCATCAAGAATAGCACGAAATTACAGTATATTTTAATTCTATCAAAATTTCAAGGTGAAATTTTGATAGAATTAAAATATTGTTTTTCAGCCAGTAAACGAAACTAAGATCGAAAACTACGATCTTAACGTTTCATGCCGACGAACGCAGATCCAAGCGTAAGTGACCACTTGGTAGTGCCACACCACGGCAACTCGTTGCAAAGGTGGAGGAAGATCCCTCACTATTCTTGATATTTTCTCATAATGTAAAAACACACAGCTCCTAGGAGATGTAGTAGAATAGTGAGGGATCTTGCTCCACCTTTGCAAGGAGTTGCCGTGGTGTGGCACTACCAAGTGGTCACTTACGCTTGGATCCGCCGACAGTTCGTCGGCATGAAACGTTCAGATTGTAGTTTTCGATCTCAGTTTCGCTTACTGGCTGAAAAACAATAAGGGATTTTTATCCCCCTTAACTTATCTACCTCGCCAGAAAAAAATAGCCGTTTGGCTTTTCATCTTAGTTAGAATAAAAAACACTCAAAAGTCTCGTATATATATTTATACACAATTACGTATGAAAAGACAGTTCCGGCATTTCATCAATATATAAAATAAAAAAAAAATCAAAGGTCAACTACCAGGAAGGACTAAAAAATCTGCTCAAGACGACCAAAAAACATACAGCTCCTTATGCTGGAAAATCTGTCAACCTCTAACATCAATTCGTGGCGTACCAGCTCAATATGTTTCAGTCTGGTGGTGACCTCATCCGCCTTCACGTTTGAGCACAAAAACACTCGTACAATATTATGGATGATTCCCTCAATGAGTCAAAAAATAAGACAGTGATAAGATAATAAGCTAGTGGTCAATTTCATTCGTCTTATCAAACTTCTTTTTTTTATTGCTGAAAATTTAAACTTTATAATTTTTGTTTCTACTGTATGGTGGATTCCTATAACTAAAAATGCATTTAATAATTAAAAAGCTTTCACATTTGTGATTTATTTATAACATAAATGTCAAAAAAATAAATACCTTTATAATTATTCGTGTTGAATGCTGAAAGTTTGGGAAGCACAGTTCTAAAGTAACCGAAATTAACAAACCAATTAAATGAAGTAATCTCGTGTAAGCGTTCCACTGACACCTATTGTCGGCCAATGGCGGTAACTGCAAGGATAGCTAATTCTCGGTTTGCAGAAATACCCTGAGTTACTTACGGAAGGAAAGAAAGCAGGAAAAGATATTTGATAAAAGTAGAGACAAACATTCTTGCTGAACTCGCCGAACAGATAGGGGAATACGTTTGAAATCGTTGTTAAATGTATTTCAAGATAATACTGAAGAAAATTTTGTGTATTTTTCGAGGTGCTTTCATTAACAAATCTGAATTTAATCGAATATGAAAGAATTCAATAGTGAATATGCATTTAATGGAAAATACAATCAATTCATAGTTACGCAATCATATAACACACACACACAATGTACATTCACAATACCAAGTTGCATATCAGCACAACTCAAATTTCGAACGGAGGTTAAACGTAGTGGAGACAAATGTATATACTGTATATGCAAAAATGCACGTTTCGTGATATGACGTTCGTCGGATATTGTTATGGGTTAGTGTTTTTTGTTTTTCCTCATAAAAATGAGATTTTAATGAAATCGTTCTCTAAAAGTCGGCTTCTTTGTACTTCTCTCTTCGATATTCTTTCCCCGCCCCTCTTCAAATTCACCAAACAATCATCCTCATGTCTCTACAAACGAAGTTCCTTTTAACAACTGATTATGCTGTTTTTTCACATTTATTCCCTGGATAAATACAAAGAAAGACAGAATGCTGTGGAGAAATTAAGAGATTTTTTTTTACTAGAAATTCAATCAGTAACTTGTTTCATCCTTCTCCTCCTCTGGTTTTACTTTGTCTTCTGTATGCACTTTTATGTAGTTCTCTCCTTAGTTCAGTATATTCCATAGTATTTTTATCTGCTGGCATAGTGCCCTCTGCTTCTGCCTCTAAACAGTAATATTGATTTCTCTCTTTATTGTGTATACACTAAAATACAATGGTCATATTCACGATGTTTTTTCACAAGAAAATCTGAATTATCGGCAAGCCAGTATATCTCCACTCGGCAATCAACAGTAAAATTCAACACAGTGGTGTAGCTAGAGCTTTTGCAGCTCGGGACAGTCCCTGAGTTTGCCGTCCCTCTCAATACTACAAAAAGTCAAAACGACGGAGAGGGAAACAAATTAAAACACTATGTTTATTTTTGAAGTAAAGATTTAATTTCAACATTCTAAAATGTTATTTTTCTTGCTTTTCTGTTAGCAAAATCGTCGATGACATTAGCGAAGTCTATTTCATAGTAATATAGGTAATTCTTAATCAATTTTATTTAGAAAAACTCCTCTCACAACTAGCAACACTTACAGCAATTGTCAGGAAAATTCGCAATAGTATTACAATATTTGGAAATGAGTTTTCGAGACTGTATTTTAGAATTAACTGCAAAAGTTCAAAAAGGTTCAAAGTGCCGTCCGGGGCGGATCGCCCCCTCCGCCCTTCCCTAGCTACGCCTCTGATTCAACAGCAGTAGGAATGTTTGAGGTAGACTAAATTTCGCTGTCTGTGGTAAGAACCACCACCTTCCATATTGTATGTATGAAGTGGCTTGATGGGGTTCCACGTTTAGTCTCTAGAATGGGGTTTTCAGATTATCTAACTCTCATCCCCCCCCCCCCCCCAAGAACTAAATATACAGGCTGATAACCATGGTTATAAACTTTTCATGGCTGGAATGCACATGAAAAAAATTCTGTAAGGCTCTAGCATTAAACGAATAAGCAATTTGTGTACGTTCCATAGTTATTTTGATTTCTCTAGGTGGTTTAATAAATAAATAAATAAACTTGCAGGTAAAAAATTTGCATCTAAAGAGCCAGAGAGATGATGAAAAACGTTTACTTGTTGAGTGGAATCTGATTGAAGAGATAATGGATAGTTGCTGCTCATATATTAATAAATTTTAAGGAAGTGGTTGAATTAGATGCTTGCTCAAAGAATTAATATCAATGGAACAGCGGCAGGAAATAAGAGGAAGTGGGGTGAATCAGTAGGATAGAGTGGGCTGATTGATTGTTCCTATAACCTTGACTCATATATTACAGGGGCCTTCACACGTACACCAACGTGGGAAGGATATTCTCAAGAATAAGTGGTTGTTCTATGAAGATTTTCCATAACTCAGAGTTAATTGATCGAAAGGGACCAGGATTTTAAAGATGTAAAGGAATACTTTTCAGACCACTAAGTCTGATGGGCTCAGACTTAGTGGCTCAATGAATGATGCTATTTTTACTTTTACTTTGCTACCAACAGGCTGTAATGTGTTGAATAATACCACTTCATGAACGTTCATAAAACTTTCAAGATAAGCGGACAGCTCACATATTTACTAGAAATAAAAGGTGATTTATTACTTAGTGATATCCTCACCTAGTATTTTTCTACTTCATTTCTTTAACATCAAGGGCTAAAGATGATATTTCTCTTATCTAACCTCTGTTTCATCCATTATATTAGTATCAAGCACGCTTCTACTTTCGTAAATATCTCTGTAGAAGACTGTCTAGAAAATGTTTTAATTTATTTTTTGAAATACCTGTTTCACCCAAAGATTTACAAAAGAGTATCTAAACGGAAAATATGCAATGTACAAAATTATTTTTTGTTCCCATCCTGTTATACTGAAGCCAATCATGTTGAAGGGGAATTAGTCAGTCCCATACAGAGAAGGCGGGTTTGTTTTTTTGTTATTTTTTCAGAAACTTGTTTTCATTATGGAGAGCAGCTGCAGAATAGAACAGAACACATGCAACTAAGAAACATAATATATTTAACATAAACAAAAGAAAGAAACATAATTAGATTTCTAGCCTATTGGATTTAGTCATTATTCCAACCAACCCAAATCTCAAGTGAAATGGAATTTGTTAGAGGTATGTTACTGATTTCGATTTAGTTTTCATACCTGCAACTTTCAGACTGCACCAAGCTTTCATTTAATCCCTGAACTTTCATTGAACCTAAGCATGTTCTCCCTCTTCCCCCCTTCCTACACACATTGCAAGGTCGTTTTTAATATCAATCCTACATGAAGTTGCAAAATCTATAAGGTGATAAATATATTAGTTATTTATTGCATAAGGTGCGCCTTGATAAACAACCTTATAGGTTATTTATAAGGTAAATAAGTAGCCTTAAATTTATTACTTTATAAAGTGTGCAAAACTATTAAGTTATTCTGCCTGCATATGGCATTAGTGATCAGTAAGAAACCTTTGTTTTCAACTAACTATACGACTTTCCATTTGGTGGTATAGGTTTGAATTCTACAATGTAATTCTTCACTGTACACAGAAATAAATAAACTGGTACAAAAAAGAAAAAAGATGGGGGACCAATTCCAAATTCACAGTTCGGTTCGAGCCCAACTGACAAAGAGATAAAATGTGCTGTGGTTTTGCTATCAGCAGCAAATGAGCCATACAGTGATCAATGCTTTGGTTTGATCTAACAAAACCATATAATGGTGAATTTCTTCCCCTGCCACTTCAAACAATTTGACTTTAATGCTTTTAACAGTGCTAGTCGTGTATTCATCATCTTTAACTATATTATTTATTTATGAATACTCTTTATAGTAACTGCTACTGAGAATGACATATCACAGCAATCAGTGATAACAATTAACTAATAATAATAAAACCATTTTATCAATATTATCGATCTATTAATATATAATTATCAACTAATTACATCATTTAATATTATTTAACCTACACTCTATACCTCAAAGTTACTTGAATTATTTACGGTCACAATCCTTCACTGAATGTCATTCTCTACATTCTGCATGAAAAAGTAACGTCTGTCTCTAGAAAATTAGACTGATTATCTAACTCTTATTTTTATCCACAGTACTAATGTTCTATAGCCCCCCCCCCACAAAAAAACAACAACTTGTGCATGGTATTGACATGAAAAAAATCACTGAATTGTAAACTTCAATTAAGTTTCCTTCTCATGTTTATTTAAATTGTAGTTAAGTAAATCTAGTAACTAAGTATTCCAATACAATCTCTTAGGACACTTAGTGAATCTTTCAGAATACCTTACATTCCTCACTGACATTCTGAATAAAAATCGGACTAAAATTATGAGCTGTTATTATACTGGCTTGACCTGTGAAATGCATTTTGCATAAAGTAGTTTTGGGCACAAATAACCTAATTGATGAAAAAATGAATGTTGATAAAGACTTGAAGTTGTTACAGCAGATAAAGGATAATAATTGAATAATATATAAGCACGTAAACACAAGTAAGATATTTAATTAGCCAAATATTTCGGTCTGAAAATTGCAGACCATCTCCAGTGGCACTACAAGAAGAGTTTTAAAAAATACAAGGTGGAATACTAACAATAGATCACTTAAAAATAGAACAAGTCGCGTGATGTTATATCACTAAGTATTAAAGGGAATATTTTTAAGCAGAGACATGATTGAAATAAAGATATTAATTACTAATATTAAATAACATAAAATTAATAAGAATTAATGAGTTATCCTGATAAGACTTTCCCAGATTTTTGATACAGATATAGTCATTCCGATTCAGGTTAGGACGATGGAGTAAGGACTCTACGCTTTCTTTGAATAAACGTTCAAATTTATAGCGGGATCTATGTAAGAGGTGAGTTTTTGACCAAAGGATGTTGTGGTTAGTTTCTATCCCGTGCTGGGCCAATCCATATTTTTGGCTAATTAAATATCTTTCTTGTGTTTACGTGCTTATATTATTCAACCTTTATGTCACAAGTATCCTTAAAATATCAAATGATAATGATGTTGATGGCAAAAGTCCTTAGTGTATTGTCTAGATATGATAATAGCGAATTGAGAAGGAGAGCTGAGATAATGAATAGCAAGGTGACTGGAACCGTGTGAAGTGAAGGTGATTCAGTTTGTGAATCTGTTGAGTGAATTTGAATGAAAGTTGGAATGGTTTCAAGTTAATGGACTGCATTTAAATGGGTTTGGTTTGGACATTTAGAAAGTTATTGTTTGCTGAGAAGGCACAGAATCAAGAGGTTAATGTAGCTAATGATCTAAGAGTACTCATAAAGCAGGATAGCACAGTTAAATGGGTTGTATGATAGGAGGAAGATGGACACAAGGTTGAAGATGTGGTTGTAGCAGCACAAGGTGATGGAATGCATAAAGGTGAGGATGAGATGGGTATGAATGGCAATCAGAATCAGGATCAGGGAAATGGGAGTGGTCAGACCAAAGAGAAAGGTGTGGTATAGCAGTAAAATAGAGAATGTTGGTGCTGGTAGAATGGCCTCAAAGACACGAGGATTATGTTTATATACAAATGTAAGGAGTATTTGAAATAAGAGCTGATGTTGTTGCACTAATTGAACATACTGACTCAATGCAACAAATTCAACTCTCTTATTACACTTTGATTCAGTGTGCCCAAAAATAATTGGTATAAGTGAAACTTCGTTGTCTGAGAAGGATGTGATGTCAGGAACAGTAATGGAACGATAAACAATTTTCCAGAATGAGAGAGAACTGTTCATGGTTGCAGAGGAATTGTCCAAAAAGTGTAGAATATGATAGTACATGCACAGATTTTTAAATCTGTGTGGTGTGAAGTTGAAATTAATAGGGTAGTATATCTGATGGGATGCTGTTATAGACCAGGGAATGTAAAGAATACTGATTGTGACATCTTTAGGCATATTAGCTGGGCATATAAAAAGAAGGTGATCCAGATGGGAGTCTTTAATGACAGGAATATAGGAAGGAGATAGTACGCAGGAACAAGGAGAGTGATTTTGTTGAATTTCTGAGGGGAAAATATCTTAAGCAGCATGCAACTGAGGCTTTAGTGTTTGGGATTTGGTGAAAACTACACAAGATGTAGTTGTTAATTAGCCATTGACCCTGCCACCAGTTGGTGAGAGTGACATGAGGTACTTGTTTGAGAAGTGGTGAAACAAGAAAAGGTTACTGCCAAAAACGGATATGGGTGTAGAAGCATAAGGTGGGTGGGTGATTATGGGAAGCTCTGTAGTCAATTAGCATTAATACATTGGATAGATGAGCTGTACAGAAAATATGTTGACAGTGCATGGAAATTCATAAGACAGTATCTGACACAAGCAATGTATAACTGCATACCAAGGATTAAGCAAGTAAATAGAACAGGAGTGAAATGGATGAATAGTGAAATCAAATAAGCTGTGTTGGAAAAGAAAATGCTATGGACGAGGTACAAGACAGTTGGTGGTGATTAGATCCATGAAGAATATAAAGTGCAGTATGAGAGGAGATTGACTGGTCAGACCAAGATTAATTCCAGGGAATTTTTCCCCTACATGGGGAGAAAGAATAATTATGGCAGTAACACTGGCAGACAGTCAACAGTCAGCAGAGTGACCATTGCAAAGGATATAGAAAGTTTATCTTTCACTTGGTCAAACTATAATAAATTTAGTTTAATCCTTTATCCAAGTGTGCAAACAAAGTTTGCGCCTGAAAGTATCTTCAGGACTGGGGTAAAGTGGTACAACACCGGGTAATTCCTTGCAAAGGTGGAGCAAGCTACCAACATCCTATCTCAGTATCTCCCATAATGCAAAACACATCTCCTTGCAGATATGTATAATGTTATGCATTAAAGGATGGGCCACTACCCGGACTAGTTTTGACCTTTATTGAGGTCTCTTCAGTGGGAGCCAGGCCCAAGTGGAGATACCAGGCAGAAGCATTAGCAAGGTCATCTCCTCCTATAGGAGCTGCCAAACTGTGCCACCTTTTTATTAAATTACTCTGGATTTAGAGAAAGATGTTGAAAGTTTATTTTTCACTTGGTTAAGTGAAAAATAAACTTTGAAAAATAAAGGATTAAACTAAATTTATTATAGTCTGACCAAGTGAAAAATAAACTTTCAACATCTTTCTCTAAATACAGAGTAATTTAATAAAAAGGTGGCACACCATTTGGCAGCTCCTATAGGAGGAGATGACCTTGCTAATGCTTCTGCCTGGCATCTCCACTTGGGCCTGGCTCCCACTGAAGAGACCTCAATAAAGGTCAAAACTAGTCTGGGTAGTGGCCCTTCCCTTAATGCATAACATTATACATATCAGCAAGGAGATGTGGTTTGCATTATGGGAGATACTGAGATAGGATTGTTGGTGGCTTGCTCCATTTTTTCAAGGAGTTGCCCGGTGTTGTACCACTTTACCCCAGTCCTGAAGATACTTTCAGGCAAACTTTGTTTGCACATACTTGGATAAAGGATTAAACTAAATTTATTATGCAAAGGATATAGTGGAATTATTGAATGAACACTTTATCAGCATATACCATACTGGTGTAAATAATGCAGTGCAATATGCAGGAGATGCAAGTATTAGGAGAATTGGAAGTGAATCAAGTGTTGATTGGATTAGATGTTAACAAGACTGGAAATGATCACATATTGCCACGTATTTCTAAGGAATGTGCACAACAGTTAGCTATGCCCTTGACCTCATTATTTAATGAGTCTTACAGTGGTTAAGGTTTTTTCTAAGGAGTGGAAAGAAGGTAAAATAGTACCACTCCACAAACATGGTTCTATTGCAGAGGTTTCCAATTACAGACCAGTCTATTTAACTGCAGTTGTAGTCAAGGTGTTGAAGAGATTTGTAAAGGGTAGGTCTTGTTTTAGTAATTTACTTGCATTTTATGACAAGTGTGTTAGATAAGGGAGAATCATATACAGTGATATTCTTGGACCTCAATAAGAAGTTATTTGATAGATTACCATATGAAAAGTTGATGTACAAGCTGTAGACGATGGGAATATATAGCATTTTGGTTAGATGGATTGGAGGTTGGCTCTCTGAATGATACCAGCAAGTTGTGTATGATAGAGCAGTGTCTCAAAAAAGGAAGATAACCAGTGGCATGCTCCAAAGTTCTGTCTTGGACCTCTGCTGTTTAACGTGTTCATAAATGATATATCATGTGGACTGACTGGGGATCTTCAGTTGTTTGCTGAAGTTGCAAAGTTGAGAATTATAAGCAGCACTGCTGATATTAATTTCCCTTCAGGAAGATTTGAATAGACTTTTGACTTGGACAAAGGAATGGGATTGTTGTTTTAATATTAATAAGTGCAAGGTGTTGCATTTTGGAGTGCAGAAATATAAATCTATGTACTGCAGGAAGTAGATAAGATTCGAGGTTTGGGGGTGATGGTTGACAGCAGACTGAATTTTAGAGACATATTGCAGGGGTTGTAAAGCCTTCACATCATAGTGCTGCTATGATAAGAAGTATTCTAACATGTAGAGATAAGGCAGTGGTTGTGCTGCTATATAAAGGTCAGACTACACTGGGACTATTGTGGTCAGATTTGGCCACTTGGTTTTCAATGTGATGTGGAAACATTGGAGAGGGTCCAGAAAAGAGTGACTAAAACAACATCAGGACTCTGGAAAGCTGGCTATGGAGAGAAAGGAGGGAAGAGAGATTGAAGGAAGTGGTTGTGCTGCTATTGTGGTCAGATTTGGTCACCTGGTTTTCAATGTGATGTGAAAAAACATTGGAGAGGGTCCAGAGAAAAGTGACTAAAACAACATCAGCACTCTGGAAAGCTGGCTATGGAGAGAAAGGAGGGAAGGGGGGAAGAGAGAGAGAGAGAGAGAGAGAGAGAGATTGAAGGAATGTAATGAAAGTTTTTTCCCTCTTGGCATCTTTAATTTATAGTATAAATTAAAGATGCCAAGAAATTATATTCTTGGTTTCATCCTTTATCCAAGTGTAAGCAAACAAAGTTTGCACATGAATTATCATCACAACTGGGCTACTTTGTATATAGAAGCTAATGACTTCACACCAGTTGCCTTAGTGTAGTCATGACTTCATGTGAAAAATTTGCTTCCTAACATTTGGATAAAAGATTAAACCAAGAAGTAATTTCTTGGCATCTTTAATTTATAGTATAACCAAGTGAAAAATGTTTCAGTATCTCTGATCAAGAATAATTTAATAATAAGGTGATGCACCTTTTTACTACTTGGATATGGGAATTATGACTTTGGCGTTACTTCAACCTCAGCATCCCTTCTGGGTCTGGCTCCCACTGATGAAGTTTAACATTTGTGTCTCTTGGTTTGCTTACTTCCTGGAGAGTAGAGAGGCTCTGCTCAGTGGCTGCCAAGTACCTCTGTCACTCTCACCAACTGGTGACAGGGTCAATAGCTCATTAACAACTACATCTTGTGTAGTTGTTAACGAGTAGTTGTTATTACTAAATCCAAAACACTAAAGCCTCTAGTTGCTTCAGTCGCATGCTACTTAAGATATTTTCCCCTCAGAAATTCAACAAAATCACTTTTTGCCTGTCACTGAGTGGAGCCACCACTGAGTTTCCTGTTCTGGAGTGATTCAGGTCAGCAGTGATGAGTTTAGTCGTGATCCTTTAGGGTCTCACTCAGTGAAATTTAGAGTCATCTTGTAGTTCATTCAGTTTCTGGAGAGGGTATCCCTGCACTTTAATATACCTCAATAAAGGTCGAAACTAGTGTGGGTAGTGGCCCTTCCATAATGCACAGCATTACACACGCACACACGCACATCTGGAAGGATGTATGCTTTGCATTATGGGATACTAAGGCAATTGATGTGAAGTCATTAGCTTCTATACACAAGCAGCCCAGTCATAATGATACTTCATGCACAAACTTTGCTTACACTTGGATAGAGGATTAAAAAATATTTTTTGGCATCTTTAATTTTTGTTGAAGAAATGTGGATTGCAGAGTTTGGTGGATAGAAAGGAAAAAGGTGATATGATAGATGTTTAATTAAATAGTAATTTAATTAATTAATTAATCCAGAGGGGATTATACAAAGAGTAGAAAGTAAGAAGAGGGAGAACCAGAGGTCATCCCTGGAAGTTGTGTAAGAGTGTATTGAAGAGGGATGTGAGGAGTAGATTTTTTATATGGAGAACCGTCAGTGAATGGAACACATTACCAGAATATGTTAATGCAGGGAGTATTAAGGATTTTATGATTCAGTATGATAGATATGTTGTCAGTTGAATGAACCCCTGATGACGAGTCTGCCAACTCCATGGAAGGTGTAATAATAATATCAACAAGTGAAGAAGCCAAGTTAAAACCAACAAACCACATTTCTTCAACAAAACTTCTGAACATAGCTACATCTTACCAACATGATTTCTCAAAAATTAGTTATCAACAAAAATAACTCTCATTACCTAGTTACTGTCTCTACAGATGTATTTAGTAGCTTTTGAAAATTCAAAAGCAACCAGCTTCTCTGTATTCTTCATAATTTGTTTTACTAGTTTACATTATGACAAATTATGGGGACAACTACCATGTTAGAGCAAAACTTTAGTTTAATATAAACCAAAATGAACACTCGATGTTTTGACCTTCATATCAAGGTCATTATCTCTGGAGCATACACATATATACAGAGAAACAAGCTGCACTACACAATTTACATGGTTTGCTAAAGTTACTGACCAATCGTTACAACAATTATTGGCCTGACCTCTGGTGGAAAAAAAAAAAAACTGTACTACATCAAAGCTAGAGTCCTATTATTATCTATTAGGTTACAAGATTAAATTGGGCTGGAGAGAAACAGGGTGTGTGTGTGTGTGTGTGTAAAAACTATGTAAGTATACAAGTAAATTCCAATAAAAGCTGAAAATTGCTTCAAGTCCTAAAGTATGCTAGAAACTAAGTAGGCTGAATATGTGCCATCCAAATTCTTGGAATTTTTATGCCACCATTATTGTTGAGATTATGGTGGTTATCTGAGAGTGAACAGGCCTTTCAGATCACGCTCTCAACACCCTACACCAAATTGATTGGAAAAGTACCTGCTCTTTACATCATACAAAAACCTAGTATAAAAGAAAATTTAAAGAAGCCTGTGAAATTCTGATTAACCACCCTAATCTCAACAATAATGGTGGCATAAAAATTCCAAGAATTTGGATGGCACATATCAAGTCTACTTAGTTTCCAGCATACTTTAGAACTTTAAGCAATTTTCAGCTTTTATTGGAAACTATTCCATACCAATTGCTTGGAATTTACATATATACTTACATGTTTTTTTTTTGTTTTTTTTTTGTATATATACACACATGTTGCTCTCCAGCCAAATTTAATTTTGTAATCTAATAGATAATAATAGGCCTCTAGCTATGATCTAGTCAATGTTTTTTTTTTTTTTTTCATCAGATGTCAGGTCAATAATTGTTGTAACGGTTGGTCAGTAACTTTAGCAAACCCTGTAGATTGTAGTGCAGCTTGTTTCTTTGTATATATGTGTATGCTCCAGATGATGACCTTGATATGAAGGTTGAAACATAGAGTATTCATTTTGGTTTATATTAAACTAAAGTTTTGCTCGAACACGGTAGTTGTCTCCATAATTTATCATAATATATTCTGATCATCGTGTAAGCATAAAAGAAAGGATGCTTTACTAGTTTCTTATGCTTTATGATATACTTCATCAGAAATATAGTTATTTATCAAAGTGAAAACATATAGGAGCAGAATAATTCTTAAAAACAAACACTAATGGAATCATTGTTAAAAGTTAATATCAAGATGATATTTAACATTGTTAACCACCCAAATGACCATATATATACATCCAAGTTACCATGGATGCGAAGTGCATATTAAAATTGTAATACCATTGATATTACATTGAAATATGTGATGGATACAAAGTGTAGAGGAGTGATGTATTTTATCCATGTTGACGTGGTTAAAAGTTAATATCAAGTTGATGTCACATGCTTCACTGTTCATCAGTGTTGAATAATCCATCATACCCTTGTTCTGTAAATTTCAGGTCTCCAGTGTTGACTGACAAAAACTGATTTACAGAATGAGGCTCCAATTTTTATTGTGCTGGGTTGGACATCGTGCCATTTCCAAAGCATCTTTGGAAATGACACTTTAGCCTTAAGAATATGGCTATTAAATTCAATATATGGCATTCTTGTTGGATCCCAAATAACCTGATGTTCCTCATTTGTAATGTGATAAATTAGGTCCAACTTATGTGATTTTTTTTTCTCGATCCTTGACATGCTCATTCATGCATATGTCTTTTGAATGCCCTGTTTGTTGAGTGTATCATATGTCATGAGTACAAAAAATATTTGCCCAACCTCATGAAAGATGAGGGTGCTTAGGTAATCTTTGCATTTGAAGAAATCTTTTTCATAAGTATGTGAACTTACTGTTTCAAAATTTCAAATGAAATTTTGAAACAGTATGACATTGAAGTAGCTTTCATACCTTTATGTGCAGTATGTGTTCATAAGGATTAGTTCATAAGGATTCCAAGAAAGCACTGATGTAAAGGTTGTCATGACCCCATCAAATAATGATTTCATCGGAACTTAATGTTACAAAAGTATTTAGAAGTTTTATGCAAGGTTTGTCTAATGAGAAACAGAAGTGCAATGTACTGCTTATAAGCAGAACTATGGATCAAATTACAATCATCCTGAGAAAGTCATTGCTATATATGTAGAAGAAACAGAGCGAAAAAAGTTTTAAGAATAGATTTATCTACCATCACAAGTGTGATCAGAAAGCAGGATGTCTACTTGCAGAAATCGGCACCTAACCTAATCAAATGCCTTAGGGATATCAAGAACAAACACTTCAGTTTTTTTCCAATGGCATTTGTCCAAAGGTTGGTGACATAAATAAGACAATTCCCTCGTTAATGACAGTGGAAGTAGCAATAATGATTCTGAAAAAAATCTAATCCTGAAAATAGATTAGGAGGCAGTGAATGTTGAAGTTGGAATGGAAAGAGAACATTTACTGAAATCAAGTCAAGAACTGGAGATGAAAGAAGTCATTTAAATGCAAAGGAAACAAAAGCAGGGTTATGACCAATAAATAGCTTTGATAAGAGACAAGAAAGCATGACTGTCATTTGGACATGATACAAATTCCCTGCATTTGGCCCTTTCAAAAATAGGTTTTGGATATATTTTGGATTGTGATATTGTCAGCATGGCACCAACATGATGAACAATGGCAACAAAGACCACGTTATCTGACAATTTGAACTTTTGGGAATTTATTCAGTGCAGTGTGTGCAAAATGTATTCGTCGAGAAAATTAAAGAATATCTGGAAGGAAATTGAAACGAGAGAGAGAGAGAGAGAGCATGTATTAAGGGTTTCAAAAGTGAGTTTCTGTTAGGCGACGAAAACACAACAAATACCGATGGCAAGATGGAAAATGATGTTATTGATGTCAAATATGTGGCTGTGGAAATAGAGGAGAACAAAATGGATACTAATAAAAAAATTGCACGCTTAAATGTTATCCTTCATAGGACAAAGTGCAAAATTTTAAAATTACAAAAGTGGCAAGACTTAAGCAGGACTGAAAAAAGAAAGACGCAGGTGATCCTGAAGGAATAATAAAGACCGACCAAGCAAACAAGAAAACAAAGTTAAGGAGAAAATTATTATTATTATTATGGGCAACTCTAGGGAGTCATTAGACTCATTGAGGGAGGCCCAAAATCATATTCATCACAATTATTCAACATTCATACAGTATCTATCATACCTTGCCTTAAACTCATTCACTGTCACAGGATCCACCACAGACTCTAGCAGCCCATTCCACTCATTCACCACTCTAAAAGTAAAGAAACCAGCTCTAACACCTTTACTAACCACACTTTTGCCCAGTTTCATTGGATGTCCCCTAGTCCTCCCACAACCAGCCCTGTTCTCAAAAATATCTTCTGAATTAATTTTATAGAAACCCTTCAGTAATTTGAATGTCTCAATCATATCTCCCCTCCTCTGCCAATCAACCAATTTTTGCAATCCACAAATCCTCAACCTGTTCTCATAAGATTCATTCCACAGACTTGCTATTATCTTGGTCACTCGCCTCTGGATCCTCTCAACCTCTTCCCCTTCAAGAAGAAACCTAGGTGACCAAATCTGGGCACAGGTCGTTGAGATGGGGTCTTATCAAAGCTCGATACAGAGGAACAATAACCTGCTTGTCAACGTATTCTTCAGCAACCAAGTGATTTGATGAGCTGATTTGGCCACTTTTGCAATGTGCCCCCTAAACTTCAACTGCTTATCCACCAACACTCCTAAATTTTGTGCCTCATCAATTTCCTGGAGTACAGTTCCACCAATGTAGTAAACTGCTGCTAATCTTTTCACCCCAAAATGTATAATCTTACATTTTGCCACATTAAACTGACATCCATTCTACTTAGCCCAAACCTCCAATCTATCCAAATCATCTTGCAAAATTTTGACATCATCTGCATTCACTATTGCCCTACCCAACTTTGCATCATCTGCAAACAAATGAACTATTGACATTGAGATTCTGTAATAGACTAGTTACCTCTACTTCATTCATCACAATTCCAGTACAAGCTGTTGGTTCTTCCATTTCTGTAATGTCACCACCTGGATGATATACTCTTGCAAAGTGCTCGCTCAGTAATTCCACTATATCGACCGATTCGGTTACCTCCCTACCCTCAGCATTTTTTAAAATCATTCTGCCATTAACATTTTTCCTTTTACTTGCAACATATTGAAAAAACTGTTTGGGATTCTCTTTAGCCTGCATGGCCAATTTTCTTCCGTAATCCACTTTTGCTTTTCTTACCACCCTTGTTACCATCCTGGCTTGAGCTTTATACTGTTACTGTGCCTGTTGGTCACCTTTCTCCTTAAATTCCCTCCACAATTGTTTCTTTTTTTTGCAGCTCAAGCTTAACAGTATTAAGCATCCATTTAACCCCTACTTGATTTATTATTCGGACTCTTGGTATACAGTCAACCATTGCCTCCTGCAAACACTTCTTAACCACCTCCCATGCACTATCAACATCCAGCCCTTGCAGTTTTATATGCCATGGCATTGAGCCAAGCACACTCCTAAGCTTGTCATACTTACCAGCCCAGTAATTCCACATGTACCCTGTCTTAATTGTAAATTCCACTCCTTTGCCACCTCCCAAGTCATGACCTTATGGTCACTCTCACCAATTGGTGGCAACATGGTCATGTTCGTTACAGCCACATTCTCAGTTGCAATTACTAGGTCAAGCACTCTCTGCCCCCTGGTATTTTCCACTACATGCTGTCGCAGATAGTCGTCCCTTAATGACCACATAAAATCCAATTCTTTTCTCCCATGTGCCCTCTCCTCTTTCCAGTCAATGTTACCATAATTGAAATCACCCATAATAATTACCCTCCTTCCACTCATTTCTTCTATTTGCCTATGCATACTATCCCCACCATCTATTCCATCACCTGGTCTATAGCAGCACCCAATTGTATATTTTGTTCTGCTAGATTCTATCTCACACCAAACAGCCTCAAATGTGCTCTTTTCTCTATCCTGCAGTTCAACTTCTATACTCCTTGGCTGCAACTCATCAGCTATCATCAATAACACACCTCCCCCCCCCCCGTTTTTAATTCCCCCTGCCACTCCTGAACACGCTATACCCGTCGCATTCAATCCCACTAGCTTTATCATCTTCTGTCAGCCATGTTTCACTAATACCAACAACCTGTGGCCTGGAAGTGCCAACCAAGGCCAAAAACTCTTCCTTCTTGTTCCTAATACTCCTGGCATTAGTGTACATGAATTGCAGAAGCCCAATAGTCCCATCCCTACTTTGATGCCTTATACTAACTATCCCATTCTGATTTGTTGTCCTTCATACTCACTCGGGCATATTATACTCATTCATACACTCAACTGCCTCCCTAAAGTCTGCATATCTATTCTCCCCCCCCCCCCTTAATAAATCTAGTTTCCCTGAGTCTGTACATCCACTTCCACATCATTCATCAATACTTTTTCAAGCCTCCGTACACCAACTCCATTCAAATGTAACCCATCCATCTTATATAAATCCTTTCGCCCATCAAAACTCCACACATCCACAAATTCCACATCACTCTCCATGCATAACTCACGCATAAAGTCATTGGCAATTATGGCCCTCCTTCTAAACACTTCACTGTCCTACCGCAGTAAAATACTTACCATCCTAACTCTCTCACTCTTCTCTTTTGCTATCTCAAGTAATTTCCCTCACACCCTCATTTCCATTTTGTCTTCTTTCAAATCATTTGTTCCTGCCACGATTATCATCTCTTTCACCCTCTGTTTTTGCACTCTAATAGATATTCGCTGACGTCCTTTATGTTCGCACCTGGCTGGTATGATTTCGTTAAACTCTCAACTATCACACCTCTTAATAGTGAATCCTCATACAGCACTCGCTCCTTCATTTTATTGATGTTTACGAACATTCTATTATTTTTCGTAACAGACTTTCGCCGTTTATTAGTCGGTACGTTCAGAATACATTTTTCCACATGCTCCAGTTGCCTTTTTGCTCTGTGTATCGCTCCGTTCAAATGTGCGATTTCACTACTCGCATTTATCTCACCATTTTCATTATCAATCAAATCATCCATTCATTCTGTATTTCTACCTTCATTTACACTTTCAACGATGCTCTCACACCTATCTGGCACTACCTCGCAATTCTCTATCACACCGCCATTTTCTACATTCTGACTATCGTTAACGATATCACTCTCGCCACCTGAAACACGCTTGAGATCCTCATTCTCCTTACAGTTTCTGCACAGATTATGTATGGAGACTCTCAATGATCGGGGAGTACTTGATGCAAGTGTGACCAAATCGTGTTTCCTGGGTGCAAAACTTCACGATATTAACCACGCCATCTGAATTCAAAAACGTAAGTTGAAGGAAATGATTGTCTTTGTTGCCACCAGTGATTTGAGAGGCAAGAAGTATTCTATGAGGGAGGATGTAAAGGAGTTGTTAGAAGAGGCAAAACTGAAGAGCAAGAAGGTAAAGATTGTAAGTCTCCCACCATGCTATGATAGAGGTGAACTGAGGAGGAGGGCACTGATAGCCAATGAGTCTATACATAGATTGTGCAAAAGAAATGATGTAGAATTTGTGGATCTGTGGTCTCTGTTGGACAGAAAGAAGGATTTGTACAGTGCTGATGGACTACATCTAAACGGTTTTGGTATTAGGTGCCTGGAGAGAGCTTTGTTCACTGAGCATGCTGAAGTGCAAATTCAGGGAAACTTAAGCAATTAGGAGGGAAGCAAGTGAGTTTGTGTGAAGGCACCCATGAAGCAAGTGAGTGTGAGAATGACCAAGTGAGGAATCTAGTCCTTCAAACAAAGATATCAAATAGGGTAGTCAATTCAGAAAGTAAGGGTGGGGGAGGGGACTAAAGGGATGCTGCAGTTTCTATATACTAATGCCAGAAGTATCTGGAACAAGAGAGAGGAGTTTTTGGCATTGGTTAGTGCAACCCTCCCAAAAGTTATAAGCATTAGTGAGACTTGGCTAATAGCAGATGATGGTAACAGAGATTGAATGTGAAGGGTTTAGTATTTTCAGAGAAGATAGCATGGGGGGGGGATAGAAAATGAATTGCAGCCAAAAAGAATAGGAGATGGGCAGGAGGGTAACTATGGAAATATAGACTGTAAGGAAGAAAGATCACATGGCAGGAAGGAAATAGAATTTATACACCTGCTAAGAGATAATTAAGGCAGCATGTGATGGAGGGGACTAGGGGTGGGAGAGTATTGTACCTGTCATAGGATCAGAAGAGATATCCATAACCAAGGTGACACCATTGCCTCCAACTGGTGAAAGTGCATGACCATGCAGTCTTGGGGAGATTGCAAAACATGAGGAATATTCTATCAAGAAGGGGTATTTGTGGAACTGCAAGGCAGGTGATTATGACAAGCTTAGGAAGAAGCTTAAATCTGTACCATGGCATAAAACACTGCAGGGTAAGGATGTTAGTAGTGCATAGGATATAGTTAAGGGTCATCTTGAGGAAGCAGTATTAAATTGTATACCTAGGGCAAGGAAGGTCAATTGGATAGGAGTTAGATGAATGAGTAATATCATTAAGCACAAGCTGCAGAAGAAGAAAATGATATGGAGGGTATATAAAGAGAAAGGTGACCAGCAAACTCATGAACATTATACAAGGCTCAGGCAAGAAAGGCAACCAGCATGGCAAGGAAGGCAAAATCAGATTATAAGAAGAATCTAGCCGAGCAGGCCAAAGGATCCCAAAGAGTCCTTTCATTATGTGTCAAGTAAGAGGAAGAATGATTATGGAAGATTAACCTTAATGAGTGATGATGGTCACAAGGAGACAGAAGCAGATAAAATAGTTGAGTTACTGAGTGACCACTTTGCAAGGGTATATCATCCTAGTGAGGTTTTTAGAGGCCAATGAAGGCTACTGATGTGATGTGTTTATGCCAGGAGAAGCTGGAGGTAAATGGGTCCAAGGAGAGAAAGATCTGATCTTGTCTAGTAATTTGTGTATTATTGAGGATAAGTGTAGGTGAGCCTGAGATCCCTTTTGCAAGAAAAAAGCAAGATTGTGTTTTGGTGGAATTCAAGGTGAACAGATTATCCTTGCCCTACTGAAGGATGGTATGGAGATCAATGTTTAAGGCACTGGTTGCAGATGATCTTGATGTTATGGAGTCTGAGAACTAACAGTGTGCTTTGTCCTATCCACAGCTTTGCCAACAACAATGTGCTGTTGTTAGCAAAGCTGTGGATAGGACTAGTGGAGATTAAGAGTAGGTCATTTATGTATAGGAGAAAAAGTAGGTGATAGATGGATAGTACCAAAGCATGAGGAGTGGGTACTATCCATCTGACATAGTGAACAATCAGAGAGAAAGCTGGCTATCCAATTACAGAGGGTGGCAAGTAGACCAAAGGAAGGACACAATATTGTTCTCAAATTTGGTCCTCAGGATTTGAAGGGGATAAATCAACTGTGGAAAGGGTATAGAGGCAGATAACAAAGATGGTTTCAGGACTGTACAATGTTAGTTATGAGGATCAGCTGAGGGAATGTGGACCGCAGAGTTTAGTAGATAGAAGGAGAGGTGATATGATTAAGACTTTTAAACTGTTGAGAGGTAGTTACAGGATTGACACAGGGGAGTTCTTTTGCTTGGTGGAACATCAGGAAGGAGTGATGACAAGGGGCCACCCCTGGAAATTGCAAAAGGAAGCTGTGAGCATGAGGGTAATGAGTAGTTTCTTTGCATGGAGGATGGTTGAACCGTGGAATTGCCTGATAGTGGTGAAAGCAAGAATGGTCAATGAGTTCAAGGAGTGGTATGATAGACTGTGTTTCCTAGGAAGGACCTCCCATGATGAGTCTTTTGACTCCATGGAGGTCTGAATAATAATAATACTAAATGCAATCAAAAATCATGTCTAGAGCAGCAGCACATTTTGCCAAACCTTTCCATGTCATACATCCAGTGTGGAAGGAGGAGGAGGAGATTTTTTCAACATGACCTCACAGGTAATAAAAAATATCAGGACTGACTATGGCATGTTGCCACAGTCCTTATATCATTTTTGTTACCTATCCCCTCTAAAGTTTCTATATTGCCTTCAAATCCCAGTGACCAGATCTAAGCACAGTAGTGTAAACAGTCAGCAACTTCAGTTCTATCCAACATTTTCTAAGTGGACATCATCCTTCTGCCTCTAATCCAATATAGTTCCAACAATAGTACATGCCACCTTCATTAGATCCCAACATTCAAAATTATATTTTCATACATTAAAAGGGCATATCACTTACTTTATACAAACTTAAAAGGGAGGGGTAGTAAACCAGACCATTGCTATAGTCTAAATACAGTGGAATTCATAGCAGTGTAACACCAGAGATGCTTAGCCTTTCCTCTGTGGAAAGGCTAAGCATCACACCCCAACATAGATAAACTTAATTCAATGAGACAAAGAGTATTCACCCTCAGTTGTGAAATGACTGAATTTTGAATTCACTTGACTAAAGACTCGAGACCACAGACATGAGAGTCATGAGAGAGGTTAGGGGTATGAATAGATGGCATCAACGGCAATATCATATTAAAAATTAGGATATTAGGAAAGATCTTGAAGTTGTTAGCATCCAGGAATGTGTTAGCAAAACTAATCTCAGGCAGTATGATCACTTAAGCAGAATGGGAAAGCAAAGATTAGCAAAACAAGTGTTCTCTGCCAGGTTGGCAGAAAAAAGATCCAGAGGAAGACCAAGATATAGGTGGACTGATACAGTAAAAAGTGCTTTAGAAGACAGAAATATAAGTTCTGATAATGCAGTCTTGACAGATAACAGGTTGATTTGGAGGAAAACTGTAGATAGGAAGTTAGTAATGATGCAAGTTCTTCATGTAGTATTATTAAAATATCCTGTACATCCCGTGAGGATACATGTCAGGAATTTGATGATGATGATTAACCATAAGGTAATGAAGTTGGATGTAGATAGTATGCTATGGGAAAGCTGATGACATGATAATTGGAAGTTTTCAAATTTTTGTTCCTTTATATATGCTTAATTTACTCCAGTTAATACTAAAGTATGTTAGTATGAATCATATTGGTATTTCTAAGCAAGCAAGAAGAACATTACATTGTCATTTTTAACAAATGAGACAGGCCAGGTTATGAAATTCTCATGTATTTTAGGATCCATGCTGTCAAAAGGACTTGACAGATTTGATTTGCCTTCTGATATTTGATCTCCGTTGAAGTTATTACCAATATTTCTCCAACTGCAAATAAAATACAGGAGTAAACAAAATTCATCAGACTGATAGACAATTAAGATTTGTATCCTCTATCACATGTCGATGAATTATCATCCTTTCAGGGATTTAGGCTCAGTGCCCTTTTCTAGTATCATTTTTTTGCATCTTTTCCTTGGTTGTCCTGAACTTCAACTACAAGGCTGGATTATCTTTTTTGGGTAGTCACAAATTGACCATTCATTCGGTATGTTCAATCCATTTCTTTCTGTATTTGTACATTTTATCTAAAACTGAGTTTACTTTTAGCTCATTACATATTCGTTTTTTGTCCCAGAAGATATAGCTTGCAAAACTTTGTAGGAATTTCATTTCTCTGGTTTCTTTTTTTTTTTTTTCCTTCTGTTTTTAATGGTTCATATTTCACTCCTTCCATACAGTACAGAGGGTCTTGACAGAACTTTATATACTTTTATTTGTGTATGCTTTTGAGCTCGGTTAAGTTCGAAAATATTATTAATCTCTGTTATCTTTAGAAAGATATGTTGATTGGATTTTAAAGGCATAGATGCGAACACAGATTGATAAGAAAATAACTATTTATTAACTTAAATGCTAATATTTCGCTGGTATTATATCCAGCATCTTCAGAGCATACAAACAAAGTTTGTTATAGCAGCGAGACAACCGCAATCCGGTGTAACAGTGGGACTAGTATGAGTAACTGTAGCGTGCAACACAAAGACTAAAGTCCTAATTAGGTGCCATCTAAGTATTAAAAAAAAAAAAAAAACAGATACTAATTTGGTCTTAGGATGACTGTCTCCCAAATCTTTGGCAGATTTATACAGCCATACTTGTTGAGGTTTGGGGTATGTTTCAGGGCTTCTGTTGATTCAAGAAACAACCTCTCTGACTTATAAGAGCTTCTGTGCAGTACTTTTGTTTCTTTCCAATTGATCCTGTGTGCAGGGGTATCCAAAGCATGGTCTGGCAGACCCGACTTGCCATAGCGAAAGTGCCAGATATATTTTTTGTGTTCACCGAGGCAGATGTCCACAGTTCTTCCTGTCTGTCCATAGTAGGCTCGACTACATGAACAGGGCACTTCATAGACCCCTGGATGCGATAAAGGAGAGAATCTGTCCTTAGGTAAATGGATAAGAGTAGCCAATTTCACATAAGGTTTAAATACAGTGCATAGTTGGTGTTTCTTAAGCAAATATTTCGCTGGTATTATATCCAGCAGAAAGAATTATATCCACCCTTTAGAAAGATAATTTTGGTGTCATCATTAACTTCTTTTGTATATGACACAAAGCATCCATGGTATCTATTATTTTTTAATCATAACTTTACTTTGAACTGGAGATAGTAATTTAAAAGCTATGATTTTTGTTTTTTCTGTTATTTCCATTCCTATATATATTGCAATTGCACTTAAGGAAAATAATTGATCTTTGAAGTTCATCTTCATTTCCTGCAATGATTTTGATCATCTACAAGTAGCAGAGTATTAAGTACTGTTTCACGATTTAGTTTAAATGCTGGTTTTATATTTCCCTAAATAATAGTACTGACACTATGTATCCTTGACATACTTTCTGTAACTTCAGTAATTCCTACAGCTATCTGTTTTGATACATGTTAATGTTGAAAGCAGTTGATCTGGAATGTTTAACTTCTTGAGTATGATCCATTCATCATCATCACGAACCATGGGCTCACTGCCCATTGAAGTCCGATGCCTGCTTCACTATCTTCTTCCACCTTTCTTTGTCCAGTGCACAGTGTCGCAGTTTTTGTACACCCATTCCACACCAGTCTTTTATATCGTCTATCCATTCTCTCTATGGTCTACCTCTTCTGTTTAAACCATCCAAAATACCAAACATAATTGTCTTTATCTTCCGGTCCTCACTCATTCTACAGATGTGTCCAAATAATTGCAGCTTCCGTTTTATGATCTTCTGCATTAGATTCTGTTTTGGTTATCTTCTGATAGAGCTCTTCATTGATGATTTTCTGTACCCATCCTATTCTTAGAATCTTCTTGTAACAAGTTCTTTCAAATGCCAAAATTCTTTTTCTTGATTCCTTATTTATTACCCACGTTTCAGATCCATACAGTATACCACTGAAGATGCATGTTTCCAGTACTCTTAGTTTTGTTTGCAGGCTGATCACTTTACTTTTCCAGATGTTATCCATGGCGTTCAGATTTGTTCTTCCCTTTGCAATCCTGATCTTTATTTCTTTTTTACAGTCCAAGTCATATGTCAGTTTACTTCCCAAATATGTGAATTGTTCTACATTTTCTATATCAGTTCCATCCACTTTTATCTTTTGTTTCATCTTCTTCTCACCAAATACCATTGTCTTTGTTTTTTCCGAGTTCATAACAAGTCCAAATCTCTTCCCTTCCTCATTTAACAGTTTCATTGTTTTTTGTGGTTCTCTTTTGTCTTCTTCAATAATAACAATGTCATCTGCAAATCTCAGATTGTTAATTCTCATTCCGTGTACAGATATTTCTTTGGCGTCTCCCTTCAATTTGTCCATTGCTCTTTCTTATTGTGCGATGAAAATGCTTGGTGATATTGGGTCTCCCTGTCTAGTACCTCTGCTTGTTTTAAACCATTTCCCCAAATCATCACCTATTCTAACTGCTGCAACTGTATTCTGATAAACATCTTTTAATAGAACTATTAGTTTTTTTTATCAATTCCATAGGATTCCAGAACTGCTAATGTCACTTTCTGGTCAATACTGTCAAATGCTTTCTGAAAATCAACAAAGCAAGTATATATGTTTTTGTTTTTTTCTCCTAGCTATCTCTGCTATTAACCTCATTGTCAAAATCTGTTGAATTCTAGTTCTATCCTTCCTAATTCCTGCTTGCTCGTCTGCAAGGTATGCTTCCAATTGTGTTCTCAATCTTTCTGTCAATATGATCATCATCACTTTACCAAGGTGACTTATCAAGGCAATTGTTCTATAATTTTTACATTCTAGTTTATTTCCTTTCTTGTATAATGTTACTAATATTGATTTCACCCACTCCTCTGGCATTTTCTCTTCTTTCCACACCATATTACATAGTTGGTGCATTTCTGTAACCATACTTTCACCACCATATTTAATCATTTCTCCAGTAATGTTATCGTTACCAGGACTCTTGTTATGTTTTAGCGGCCCTATTGCTTTTTTTCTACCTCTCCTCTTAAAATGTCCATATCATGCTCGTTACCTGGTTATGATATCTGCTTCAATTCTTCAGTCAGTTTCCCAATGCTATCTGAATCTAGTTTTTCTTCATAACTCACTACAGTATCTTGTCCACCGCTGTACAATTTTTTTTTTATTCATCAATACTTTGCCTTTTTCATCTTTAATTGTGGTCTGTTTTGGTTGCCACTTTCTATTAATGGTTCTGATCATTTTATATACCTCCCGTATTTTATGCTCTCCATAGTATTCTATATTGTTGCATTGGGCTTCTAACCATTTCATCTTATCCATTCTGACTGCTTTTTATGATCCATTGCTTGTTCCTTAAGAGTACACAATGCTTTTCCATTAGGATTCTGTTCTTCATAAAGTTTACCTTCAATACAAGATTTGAATTTTGAATTAATATTAGCGTGTGTAGCTAGCCAGTATTTAAAAGAATTATTTGTCTGCAAATTAAAGACGCCAAGAAATTATATTCTTTGGTTTAATCCTTTATCCAAGTGTAAGCAAACAAAGTTTGCACGACTGGGCTACTTGTATATATATATATATATATAGAGAGAGAGAGAGAGAGAGTAATAACTTCACATCATTGTAGTGTGAATGATGTGAATCATTCACACTACATCTCATACTTCTCATACATCTCATACTTCTCCGAAAACTCTGAGTGATCTACAAGATTACTCAAAGTCTTACAAAGTGACCCAAAGGGATCATTACTAAGCTCATCACTCTAGGACAGGAAACTCAGCAGTGGCTCCACTCAGTGACAGGCAAAAACCTACAATGAGCAGAACCACTCTACTCCCCAGGAAGCAAGCAAGCTTAAAGTTGAATACTAAATACTGTCATCAGACCCAGAAGTGACAAAGTTGAAGTAGTGCAAAAGTCATATTTCCATATACAAGTAGTCAAAAGACGTCACACCTTATTATTAAAATACTCTGGATTAGAGACAGACATTGAAAATTTTTTCACTTGGTTATACTATAAATTCAAGATGGATCCTTCCCATAATGCATAGCATTATACATGTCCATAAGGATATGTGCTTTGCATTATGGGATACTAAGGTATAGTGATGTGAAGTCATTAGCCTCTATATACAAGTAGCTCAGTCGTGAAGCTACTTCAAGTGCAAACTTTGTTTGCTTACACTTGGATTAAAAGATTAAACCAAGAATAGAATTTCTTGGCATCTTTAATTTATGAGATAACGAAGTGAAACAACATTTATTTGTCTGCAGTTTTTGCAGTTAGTTTTATTATTATTACATGACACCAAAGACTCATTGAGGTTAGGCACCCGCTGCACAGCTCTTCGTCTTTGCCACCCAACCCACCAACCACAATGAACAGCAACTATCATCATAATCTACACCAACGCTATCTACCACACACCACCACCAGTATTTTCACAGACAATCATAAACATCCATGCCCATGGCGGTATCCAAACCTGCTGGAGAGCAGATACACTAACACCTCGGCCAACCAGGACAGCTTATTATTTAATCTTATTATTTTTTTTTACATATATGAATAATGTATTCCAGCTTTTCAGTATTTTTCTTGCTGAAACATACTGTTAATTAATTTTAATCACTTGAACAGGATGCTTGCATATTTGAAAAGTACAGGTATCCCATGATTAACACGATTAATAATAAACAATGGTAAAAATTACAATTCATTCATGATCGATTACTGTATTAATAATTCATGTTATATGGTACTCCTTTAGGAAAGATAAAAAAATGAATGCAAAATAAATGGTTAATAAATGCTTGTACCTACATTAGTTACTGCAATTTTTTTTTATCAAGGTTATCAAGAGTCATTTGA
This sequence comes from Typopeltis vanoorti, assembly GCF_054136105.1. Lineage (NCBI taxonomy): Eukaryota > Metazoa > Arthropoda > Arachnida > Uropygi > Thelyphonidae > Typopeltis > Typopeltis vanoorti. Next base: position 89,734,312 of record NC_143567.1, read on the forward strand.
ACAGTTTTAGTTTTTTCTTATCAGCATAAATTCTATGATAACAAGCAAAATGACTCGCTTTAGACCTCGGCAAACAAACATTCTTCTATTAGCATCTGGATCCATATCTATTACTTGCTGATTAAGCGATTCTAAACTGCAAAATGTTCCACCCGGTTCTTTTTTTGTTATCTCCTGTGGAACCTCATCTTCACATTCCATTTGTTCGTTGTCTTCATATGCACTTGTTCAATTTCAAGAAGATCGTTGTCACTGAAATCTTTTGAATTCAATAATTCTTTAATATCTTCTGCATCAAAACCAAGATCTTCGCTCATATCCTTATACGGCTTCCAGGGATGACCTCTTGTTCTCCCACCATTTTAAGAAAAACCTCTTCAATGTTAATCCTATAACAATCCCTAACCAACTCTTATGTCTATCATATCATCCCTCTTCCTTCTTATCCACTACACTATAAATTGATCTTCTCAACCTTTCTTCGTATTCAACATTCCAGAGATAGGAAACTATCTTATCAATCACACCTCTGGATGTTTTCCAACATATCTTCATGCTTTTGAAAACCAGGTAACCAAATCTCTTCACGGCAGTCCATATGTGGTCTAATCAAGACATTATACGATGGAACCAGAATATCCTTACTTCTACATGTCAATATCTTCCGCATCATTGCCAGAATTCGTTGTGTTCTCCTCACAATTCTGGCAATGTGTCCTCTAAATTTTAGATCCTTATCCATCATTACCCCAAGATCTCTCATATCCTCCACTATACAACAATATATCTCCACCAAGAGTAAATTCTACATCTCATCTTTGTTTTTCAAATTTAAAACCTTACATTACACCACTTTGAACTGGCATCTCCTCTCTCGTGCCCATTCACTGAACCTATTCAGGTTTCCTTTTAAGACCATTATGTCTGCTCTACTCCTTACAGTTTGTCCAACTTTGCATCATCTGCAAAAAACTGAATATCCCCATTCAAGCCTTCCCCGATATCAAACAGATTAAACAGCAATGGCCCTAAAACAGACCAACTGAGTCACACTCAGTACCATCGACAGGGTATAGCATAGAGGCAGCCTGCCTCACGGCGCTCGTTCAGCCATATTGCAGTAGGTGCAGTCACTAGGCTAACAATTCCTGTTAGCATAGCAAGTGCAGAAAGAAGTTGTTCCAAGCTTAAACTGATTAAAAATTATTTACGAACAGCAATGACCCAAGAAAGATTGGTTGGTCTAGTAACTATATCGATAGAGGCAGACATAGCTTATAATTTAAATTTAGAAGAGCTTATAAACAGTTTTATTGTGCGATATCACCATAGAGCAAACACTTAATATTATTATATAATCATTTTGCATTAATGTTTATCTTGTAATAAAAACAAAATAACAATTGAAGATTTTCTTATATTTTTGTCTTATAATCCATCAGGGCGATATTGAATTGTTTGCCTCAGGGCACAATCCATGGCAACGGCCCTGGTCACTACTACTAGTGATTTTCCTGTTCTGGGATATTGCTCCCCCATACACAACTTGCTGAAATCTATCAGACAGTGCATCTCCAATCCAATGCACTAGTCTAATATCCAACTCCATCCGCTCCACAAAAGCTTTTGCAAAATCTAAGTATACTACTTTGAATCCATCTTTCTCATCCAATGCAGCTGTTACCTTATTGTAATAAGTAAGAAGATTTGTGCTGTCCATTAGAGATAATAAAACTATTGTCAATCCAATTCTGGATCCTGGTTCTCACCAGCCTCTCCCACACTTTAACCACTATACCTGACACACCTTGGCCTATAATTTTATGCTTGAGTTCTGTCACCTCCCTTATGAAGCAGCACAATCTTGCCTTCCCTCCACTCATTTGGAACTTGACCCAATGTAAGACTCAAACACGTGTTAAGGCATATGTCAACTCCCTTGTGTATTCCTTCAAAATATGTGGTGATATATCATTAACTCCCACAGCCTTATTAACATAACGTTTGCTCATTTTCCCCATATATCTCTTGCTCGCCGACAGTCTCTCCTCCTCATCCTCTGCTCTCAAACTCTCCATGATATCACAATTCACAAGGATTTATTTATTTGTATGGAGTTTCCTCCCTTTTTCTCCCCTGTCCCTATTGGGGCGAGTTGAGCCCCCTCATGGGGGGTTAAGTATTTATGGCTGTAGATCCGTGTGTGTTCATGGGGCTGGTTTGCCTGCTTGCAGGATGAAAAACGCCAGATAAACTGCAGAAAAAACCCTACTGCCCATGCCCAAGACCGGCTAACTTGGCTATGGCTGAGGAAGATCCTCAAATTCTTCACGTCGCCAACAGGAATCGAATTGTGAAGCATACAGCCACTAGGCTAATCGCGCAGACATTTACAAGGATGAAAGACCTTGATAAACTTGTCATTTAAATATCTCAACTATATCCTCTGCAGCAGTTGTCCTTATAACATTTTCTTCAATCAATGTCATCCTACCATAATTATTCTTTTTTTTTTTTTCCCTGTTAGCTATATACCAAAAGAACTCCCTAGGATTTTTTTGGGCTTCATTAGCTAACTGCTACTCATAGTGAACGTTTTGCTATCCTTGTTCTTTGTACTCCTCATGTTGCCTCCATAATGCCTTATTTCTCTGTATTACATGCCAAATCTCTTCATTCATCCATTTCACATCTACCTTATTTAATCTTTTGATCCTTGGAATGCATTTAGCCACTGCTTCTACCAGATAAGTCTTGAATATCACCAAAGCAGCACTGATTTCCTTTCCACCCAACTCCTTATTTCATGCTACAGCTGCAAGCTGTCTTCTGAGATTCTCATAATCACCAACCTTGTAGTTGCACAACTACCCTTTCCTCACAGAGGTCCTCAACACTGCTAGCAACCACCCAGGTAATCACTTCATGGTCACTCTCACCAACTGGAAGGAGATTTGACACCTCATTTATAATAACATCCTCTGATGAGATGATCAAATCCAAGACCCCCAATCCTCGTTTGCCTTCTGTTATATACTGCTTGAGGTAGTTGTCCCTTAAAAAACTCAAGAAACTCATTTTCTTTAATCCCAATTACTATTTCGTCATCCCAGTCTATATTGCCATAATTAAAACCATCCATAATGATCATCCTTTTCCTATTTGCTTGGTTAATTTGCTTATACATTTCATGGTCACTAACCTCCACATTACCAGGCCTATAGCAACATCCAACTAAGTATTTCATTCTATTCACCCCCCCCATCTCACACCATACTGCTTCAAAACCACTACCACTATTCCCCTCCACCTTGCATATCTACTTTGTATAGACATAACTCTTTTCCCATCATCATTAGCACTCCACCTCCCATTTTACCCTTTCTATCTTCACAAAATACATCATACCCTTCCATCTCTATTCCTGTCAGGATGTTATCCTCATCCAACCATGTCTCACTTATTGCAACTATTTTTGGGTGAACGAACTCAATGCAACCATTTCATTCCCCTTGTTTCTGATAATTCTAGCATTTGTATTCAAAATCCCAGGTCATCCCATTCCTTTCTTGTCTACACATGAATTCACACATCCTCTTTGAGCATCAACCTTTCTCATGCTGTGTTCCCCTGTACACCCTGAGTCTCCCTGTTTGTCTTGCACACTTGCGTAGTCTCTCCTTCCTTACTCTCATGCTCTTTCACATCACTTCTTACTTGCTCAAATTCATTCTTTGCACACATTACTCTCCCTTCCAGCAGCAGTCTCACCAAATGAGTTTGCACCAAAACCATTCAAATGCAGTCCATCACTCTTATACAGTTCAATTCTTCATTCAAACTCATTCCACACTTTAACAAACTATACTCCTTTCTTTTCACACATTTCCCCTAACATATCATTCATAATCTTTGCTCTCTCCCTTATCTCATCACAGTCATACCTGGGCAACACACTGACTACCTTTCCTATCACTTTATTTTTTTATTCTTCTCAACAACTTCCTGATATCTAATCTTATCATTCACTTGTTCTCAAGTAATTATAAATAATGTAAACAACGGTAAGAATAACAGAAGAAGCATATAGAAGAACAAGTGGAAGCAGAAAAGGAGAAACGCAGTGGTGAAATGAGTAGGTTGAATTTACATAAAAATTGGAAGAAATCAATAGGAACAAGAAAATATTATATGGACTAATGAAGAATGAGTGATGAGGAACCAAATATTTTAATAAATAAAGATGCATGACTGCTGGAAGAGATTACAGTGATGTTGCGACATTATTTTAGAAATATGTTAAACAAAGATGTAAGCCATAGTGAAATAAACCGGAATTAATAAACTGATGAGAGATAACACGGAAATAAGTCTGGAAGAGGTTGAAGCATTAAGGAAGATGAAGAATGGAAAATTCCCTGGGAGAGATGATTTATCTGTTGAACTGATCAGAGTTTTTAGTAATAGTACAAGATTGAAATTATGTGCTATTTTCATACTTATCTAGAAAAAGGTGATACCATGATTGGACCAAGGGAATGATTGTTCCAATATATAATGGAGGCTCAGGAAGGGAGTGCAGCAACTATAGAAGAAGAAGAATATTATGTCCATCCAATTTTCCTGTCCTTAGATGGGTTGAGTTCCCTAATTAGGGATTTTAGGCAATATAATGCAGCCATCTTGCCATTTCTTTGATACATCCCTCTAAGTGTATTTTGTGTGTTCGGGGGGGAACCTGTTTTGAGGGGTGAAACACCCGAGTTTCAAGGAGGAAAAAACCCTCCACGTCTGTATGAGACTGGCTAACTCCCCCTTTATTTCAAAAGCCACGATAACAATTCCTCACATCATAGATGGGATTCAAATCCAAGTTTTTCCAACCAAAGGGCTTCATCACAAACCAATTAAGCTGTGAATGCGTACCTGTGCCAAGATTTATGGAAGGGATAATAGCAACAAGAATAACAGATAAAATAGTCTAAGAGAAGAGCAGTTTAGCTTTAGAAAAGGACATCTCCAACTATTGATTTGATTTTTGCTGTAAGTGACAAATGATGGAAAGACACTGGGAATTTGGAAAAAGCCTATTTATGGTATTTCTGATTTGTAAAAAAAAAAAACCTTTGATTGGTTTCAATAAGAAAAAGTCTGAGAAAGTTTGGAAAAGATAGGGATAGAATATTAAGAAATACTGATGATCAAGAAGATGCATGTTAAACTCAATCACACACACACAAAAAAAAAAAACTTACATATTCGCTTTGCCGATATCCGTGGAATTAACAGTAACTTAAATGATGTGCATCATCATCTTCAGTCATCCAAACCTAATGTTATGTTCCACTGACTGAACCTCCAGTTTCCACTGAATCAACCACAGGTCATCTTAACTACACACTATATGACTTCATCAACCATTAGGGAGGTATGTGTGCTTTTGTATGTGCTTTTGTGCATTCTGATAGTCCTTACCAAACGATGCCTCACCTAGAATCTAGAATTTTGACCTCCTGTGGCTTAAAATTTCTTTGGCACATTTTGTTTCATTCATCTGCTGCCTCCACCATTCTCCCAACTCTGAAAATCATTTACATTTTTTGATCTATCTTCAAAGATCAATTTCATACATCAAAATTTTCTAACAAGTAATCCTTCTTGATGATTTCAATGTCCACAATTCTAATTGGCTCCCTTTTTTAGAATTTAAGTGGCCAAGTCAGAAAAGAGGATGAAATATTGTGAGCAATGATTAAAGCAGCTCATCCATCTTTCTGTCAGAATTCTTGATAATCCTCTTCATTCATCCAACACACTAGATCTTTTCTAAACTAGTTCTCCTTCCAGGCACTGTTGATCAGGTGACTGCTCCTCTTGACAATTCAGACCACAATCTCATCCAAATTTCATCTCTTGTGGAATGGCCTTCCTTCAGACATTCACAACTTGCATGCACTGGGCATTACAACAATGCCAAGTGGGAGGATTTGACTTTTTACTGCTCCTTTCCATGGTCAGACTACTGTTTTCATTCTTCAGATCCAAATACCTATCATGATCTTGTTACAGAAATAATCCATATTGGAATGGAAACCTTCATTTCAAATTCCCAACCCATATCTCCAAACCATGGTTCTCCAAAAATGGTGCCAAGAAAAGTAAACAGCCTTTCACAAATGACTTGAAACCAAAACACTAACTTCATTCACAGCTTACACAGTTGCCCACAACACTTGTAAAATAAAACCACCATTAAATGGACAAAGGGGAAATTCAACAAGGATAAATATAGAAAACTAGCTGCTTGTGCCACTGACAATTGCATCGTCTGGCCGCTTGCCAAAGCTGTCGAGTGCAACTTTTGTCCATCTGTTCTGCCTCTCTATCTCATCCTAACAGTAGAATTGTAACATCCCTAAAGACAAGAATGAGGTCTTAGCTTCATCATGAAAATTAGTTGTTTCCATAATTTTCATGATGTATTCTGATCACTGTGTAAGCATGAAAGAAAGGATGTCTTAGCTTCATTCTTATTTTCCAACTCCTACATAGATGACCATGACAAATTACCTCCTTCCTTACCTAGAACATTGCATCTCATTCCTCCTGTGACCTTCTGCCAGAAAGACATCAGAAGAATCTTAAATAGCTTGAATGCCACAGTCAGCTGATCCTGATGGAATTTCGCCCATTGTACTCAAGGCAGATAAGAAAGGCTGTTTAAATCTAATATGAGAGAAGATAGTGTAACTAAAAGCCATTTCTTTCAGTCTGAAAGAATGAGCAAGTTCATTACCATGGTTTGAAAGAAATGAAGAAGGGAAATTGAGTCAAAGCTTAGATTGTGTGGGAGGAATGATGTGTAGCTTGAAGATGTATATAGTGAATGAGATGGATAAAAAAGACGGATGACTGTTAGATTACATCTGAATGAATTTAGTTCTCTGGAGAACTAAATTTGAAAGTGCAAAAGTTTCTTTGAAGAGAAAGCCTTAAACTCTGCCCCACAAAAACCCACTATTTGGCTTCGGTATGTGGATGATGTGTTTGCTATTTGACCACATGGCTCAGATTCCCTCCTTCCTAACACACTTAAAAAACCAACACCCCAGAGTCCAGTTCGCCTTGGAAAAAGAGATAAGCAACACCCTCCCCTTCCTACATACTCTAATCACTCGCCAGCCTGTATGGGTGGGTTTTCTATAAACAGAGAAAACATTCACCACAGAGATACATTCATCAGCAATTTCCCCCCCACACACAACAATATGAGGTTATTAAAACATTATATAACAGGGCAAAATTAATCTGCTCGGATGACAATGCCCTAACCACTGAACCAAACCACATCCTTAACACTTTCTTAGCCAATGGTCACAATCCCAAAAAAATCCAAAAAATACCAGTAAACCACAACCCCCCCCCTCCTCCCTTTCACAATAAAGATTACACTAAATCTATCACCATCCCCTACATCCGAGAAAATAACCTCTGAGAAAATAACCAATATCCTCAAAAAATACGACCTAACTTCTTGTTATAGACTATATAAAAAGTTGGCATCCCTTATCCGCTCTATCAAAGACCAACCACTTCCCCTAGACCTACCTGGTGTATACCAGATCCCTTGCAGCTGTAAATTGTCCTACTTTGACCAAACAGGCAGGACAGCGAATATCAGGATTTCAGAACACAAAGACTACATCCGGTTTCACCAGTACAGCCACTCTGGGCTTGCAGACCATGCCACAGATCCCCGCCATAGAATTTGTTGGAAGAAAACTAAAATAATACACTGCAGCAAGTTCAAGTACAAAAGATTATTCATGGAATCATCAGCAGCTTTAAAAAACGTTCCAAACCTCAACAAATTTGGGTGCATGAGACTGCCCTAAATTTGGAAGACTTGCATCATGAGAACTTCAGCCCAACTGCCAAGACAACCCAATTAGCCCACTAAGGGGTACCATTAGGACTTTAGGAACAATATTAGTTTCTTGCCTTCTTCGTGATTTGCTTTTGTTAGTGCCTGCGTGCACATACCATATTTGTATGTTCCTGAAGATGGCAACGTGATTGTCGAAATATTGAAGGTATTCATTAAAGTTTCCTTTAATTAATATTCGTTTTATGCGTTGTAAATTCCTTAAGTTAATTACCAGTTATATATATATATATACTGTATATATATTATTAGATGAATTCTTTGTCTCAAGTTCAGACAACTCCATACACTTGAAAAAAAAGCCATCTAATATTGTCAATTGATAAACTCCATGATGGCATACACCAGAAAACTATCACTACTATTATAGCAAAATTAATGTCATTAGATACTGTTGACAAAACTATGGATAGGATTGAAGGTCACTAAGAGAAAGCCATTTATGTAGAGGAGGAATGTGAACCAAAATTGTGTTGCCTACCTTCTTCCTCATGGGAAATCTTAGGAGATGAAAGATGAGAGAGAGAGAGAACCCCCTCCCCCACCTTTCATTACAGAAAAAAGGTGGAAGGTTCATTCATAGGATGACTACCCTTGCATTCCAAAGGTACGTTTATTTCGGCTGATCTCAACCTACAAATTAAGAATCACAGAATCCATACTGATGAACAGATTAATTTGTAAGTTTCATAGCAATGAAGAAGCTGACTGTTCATGACTTCCCCATTATTTTTGAGCATGTTGAGGTATGGGTTATGGGATAATACTTTCTGGCTAACTTTTCTCCCTTTTTATGGAATGGGCTAAATATAAGCTTGCTACCAACCATACATAAGAGAGATTCTCAATGTATATGAAAGAGAGTAGAGGTGATGTAGAACAGGTGTTAACTGTGGAATATGAGTTGAGCACAACTGTCAGTATTCTCCTGTGTCTACCTCTCTCTCTCTCTCTCTCTCTCTCTCTCTCTCTGTGTGTGTGTGTGTGTGTGTGTGTGTGTGTGTGTGTGTGTGTGTGTGTGTGTGTGTGTGTGTGTGTGTGTGTGTGTTGTTTTTTTACTGAAAAAAAAAAGTATTATTAGATGAATCTTTGTCTAAACTCTATATACTTGAAAAAGAAAAAATTCATCTAAAAGGGCCACTAGACCTTTATTGAAGTCTCATCAGTGGGAGCCAGACCCAGGAGTGATACCAAGGTTGAAGTAATGCAGAAGTCATATTTCCATATACAAGTAGCCAAAAGGTGTCACACCTTATTATTAAAATATACTCTGGATTTTTTATAATATACCCAAGTGGGAAAAACTTTCAACATTATTTCTATTAGCTTCTTTCACATGATAAACACCCCAAATTAGATTTCTATATGTAATTATTAATGCAATAGTATGAGAAAATAGAATAGCCAAAAACTTTTTGTGTGTTCTATCTTCCTTATATTATAAAGAGATGACTGAACAGCGACTTCTTTCTTTTCATTTCTTCATAATTCTCTTGATAACAGACTAAAGCATCATCTATACCTGGACTTTTAAATACCCTGAGGCATTAGGATCCATCTTCACCAATCACACTATTACGGCTGAAATCTCATGAAACATGACTAATTTCTTTCTTCACATTTTGAGATGGCACAAGAATATGTTTTTTCTTATTGTTGACTTTAAAGAGGTAAACCAAGATCATGTCTTATGTCCGTTAAGCTTTGGCAAATTTCATATTTCTTTAAAGTTTTCAAATCATACTCTAGATCAATTTTGATGCATTTCTACATGAGCTCACTTTTTTCACTCTGTTCCTTTTTCCAGTGGTGAGTGTATTCTATTGAGTGCACACAACATTAAAAATTAATACACAACATGTCCTTGTACAATAATAAAGCAAAACTGAGGGAAGTGGATGCATGTACTATGTGGGCTTGTCTGCCTTATGGAAGGCAGACAAGCCTTCCACAAGCCTGCCTCATAATATACAGGGTGTCAAGGCTAGAGGTATCCAAAAATAATAGCTTATAATACGAGAATCGCTCATATTTTCTCAAACTAAAGCTCAGTTGATAGGAAATCTCTCCAAGATTTGATTTGTCACACTTTCAAGATCACTAGTGCACATGCATAGTCACATATGCATAAAAACAGCATAAGAATGGCTATTAGTAAACATCAGATCAGAAGAGTTGGCCTAACTGCTGGGACACCTAGATCTCGATATGACTCCAATGGACTTTTTTGCATGGTACTTTATTAAAGACTGTGTGTGTGTGTACTAGAGAAAAGTTTGAGATTTGGATGATTTGAAACAGCGCATTGTTGCAGTAGTTGCTCTAATAACACCTCAGATGGTAGAAGGAAAACATTTAGCAAGAGCTCAAGTATTGTTTTGACATCTATTGAGCTACAAAAGGTGTCCACATTGAACTTTACTAACATTCATAAAAACTTGAATTACTCTGCATAATAACAAAATATTATTTTAATAAACCTTATAGATGCCAAGATATGTGAATTTTTGGATACGTCTAGCCTGGACATCCTGTACTAATGCTATTAGTATATTGATAACATAAGTACTATGAAAAAACATGATTTGCTGTCTGAGAGAAACACTTTTGATAATGAACAAAATGATTTATTGACTAGGACATCTGTGAATTAAAGTAAAACATCGTAAAGTCATTCCCTAACATCATAATGATGTATAAATGCATTGGTACAAACTGAGACTTAAAAGATAGCTTGAAATAATTAACCACGCTACCGGCCAAGACATCTATAGAAGTCAAGGTTATCATGGATGTGAAGTGCATATTAAAATTGTAATACCATTGATATTACATTGAAATATATGATGGATACGAAGCATATGAAGGATGCATATTTGATCCATAATAGCCGGTGAGGTGGTTAAGTTAAATCAGGAAAATGAGAAATAGTTGTTAAATCAGTTAAGAAAGACCAAAAAACAGTGAATGTCAGTTTATATTTCCAACAGAGGCATAAATACAAAAGCAGTTAAAACTAAATACAAAAACAATACTATAAAGTAGCAACAACTACCCTCTCCCTTTTTTTTTTTTTTTTTTTTTTTTACCCTGGAGAACCAATAACAGAATCTTTATTAATGGGCTCCACTTAGTCTTATTATTGCATGGGCACCTCCATGGAGTCATATCATGGAAGACTCACACTACCCACATATCTATCATACCTCAATATTTCTAAGGAATTTGATCATGTCTGGCACAGAGGCCTCCTTGTCGGTCAAATTTTATCCAGGGCCTAGATAGAATTTGGGAGGATTGAGATGGTGCCGTACTTCCCCATAAAAGGGGCCTCTTGGCTGTTATATCATCATACGAATAAATAAATACTTCTACACACTGTAATTGGATTGCCAGCTTACTCGCTGGTCATTGATTGTGTGTGTGTCGTGGTGGATGGCTTCCTCTCATCAGATTTCCCCATCAATGCTGGAGTACCTCAGGGATCTATGCTCTCACCATGCTCTTCCTCCTTTATCAATAACTTCCTTTCTCTGACTTCAAATCCGATTCACAGCTTTGGCAATGACAGTACTCTTCATTCCTCTTCATCATTCAAACCTTGCTGTATCCTAATGTCACATGTCTCAAGATCTTCCATAACCAGTGACTTGAACACTGACCCCACCCCATCCACATCCTGAAACAGGGCAAAGACAACTTAGTAAATTTCAATGCCAAAAAAACTTAAGCCTGCCTTATTACCCACAAAAATATCCTTCCTCATTCCCCTCTAAATTTTAATAATGTTCTAGTTTCCTTTCAATATCAACTTTCTCTTCCTAGGTTGACTGCCACATCCAGGTTTATCCAGGCACAAACATGTTACTCACAAACCTCTAAAAAGCTTTGTATTATTTTTTGTTCCAAACATTACTTCTCTTCTTCTCAACTCCTAACACTCTATAAATCTCAGATCTATCCAACTTTGGAGTACTGTTCCCACCATTGGGATGGAGCACCCAAGACCTAAGAATTGTTGATAATATTCAGAATAGGGGGACAATCGATATGAGGGAAGAGTCATCTTAATAGATGACCCTTTCCTCACAGACTCCCTTCAACCACTTGATTATAGATGTTCTGTTTCTACACTGTGCCTTTTCTATAGGTATTTTCATGGGCATTGCTACTCTGAATTGGCTGCCACCATTCCTCCACTTTCTTCTAATCACAGAAGAACTAGAATAGCCACTGGCCAACACCCATATGCTTCCAGCTTCAAACACACCAAACTAAATTCTCATCAGCTTCCTTCATTCCATCTACTTTTCTTTGGAAAAATCTCCCCCATACTGTTTTTCCCACTGAGTACAACCTCCCGCTCTTTAAGAAACATATCAACAGGTTACATTTTTCTCCTTAATCACTTGCCCATGCATGACACTGTAGTGTTATGTCTTGTGACTTTTGATGTGTGGGGTCAACATAAAAAAATAAATAAATACCTCTCCTTGAAATCGTTAACAGAAAAAGTAATCATAACTGACTCTGGCATCATCACTCTCCAAGTGAAAGTCTAGTTTTCACACCTGTGTTAAACACACTCTTACCCAATTTCTCGGGATGACCTCTTATCCTGTCCTCTCTAGCCAAGTACTGAAATATTTCCCCTGTATTAATCCTATAAAATCCTTTAACTTAAATGTGCCTATCATACCCTCTCTTTTTTGCCTATCGCCTATCAACTTTTCCAATCCACAAACAACTCGCCATCTTAATCACTGACCTCTGAATCCTCTCCATAACTTTCTCATCCCCAAGAAACGCAGGTGATCAGATCAGAGCACAGTAATCCAGATGTGGTCATATCAAAGCCTTATAAGTAAAAATGATAACTCTTTATCTCTGCTTGTTAGTGTGTTCTTCAATAAAATAATCCTGTGGGCTAGACTTTCTACCCCTCTATTTTGCCCTTTAAACTTCAACTCTCTATTTACTACTACACCCAAATCCCCGACTTCAACTTTCTGGAGTACAATTCCCTTAATGTGGTACACAGCTTGTAATCTTTGTATCCCAAAATGCAAAACTTTATACTTTTCCACATTAAATTAACAACCATTATGCTTTGTCCATACTGTCAAGCATATTTAAATCATCCTGCATGCTCTCTACATCACCTTGATTAACTGTTATCCTTCCCAAATTTGCATCATCAGCAAACAACTGAATAAATCTACACAACAATATAAAATTCACTTTGGAACAGAAGAACATAAAAAACTTCCTTTTCTTGATATCCTAATAGAAATCAATGAACAAGATAATAGATTATCTTTCTCTATTTATAGAAAACCCACCAACACAGGAAGATTTCACTACCCCAGGCAAAAAATAAGTTTAATAAAAACCTTGAAGGATAGAGTTTACAATATTTCCAGCATAGAAAAAAAGAGAAATGAAGAATTACATTATTTAATACAGATCTTCAGAAAAAAATGGCTTTGAACCTAAGATAATCAAGAAAATCCTCAACACACTTCCTACAAGCATCTCACAAAAGCAAGATTTCAAGAACACAATCACGCTATCATACATCAAGAATATTACAGACAAATTGGCCAAATTACAAAGCAAACATAACATTAAAGTTGCTTTTCTTTGTTAGAAAAAAATATCAAGATTTCTACATCCCCCAAAACCTCCACATCATCCTTTAAAAAAAGCAGGTGTATATAAAATTCATTGTTCCTGTGGCATCTGCTACGTAGGCCAGACGGGAAGATCAGGGGAAATTCGTATGAACGAACACCAAAAAAAGATGTGCAAAAAAGGAGAGAACACAAATCAGGCCTAGCATCCCACACAACTTCCACTGGCCATAATGTGTTCCGGCATAAAATGAACATTTCTTATATTGAAAAAAACTGTTTCACAAGGAAATTTAAAGAAGCTGCAAATATCCTTAGAATTACAACGCAACGCAACAAAAAACCAGGGCCTAATTCTACACCAAGTTTGGTCAGCATTGATAAAAAAACATACCTAAGTCAGACCTCGGACAGTGCGAACATGAACAACAGAAAGTGACAACATCCAGCATTGTTCAAACTTAGCATGCACAGATTCTGAATTCAGATTTTTTAATTTAATGAACAGACGGCCATTTAATAGATTGCATAACATCATAGAATGGACTATTTGGATTAATTTCTCATTTCTTATGTTTAAACTTTTAGTTACCTTTAACCCTGGAGACGTAAGTCAAATGACATACGAAACTTGTCGGGTTTGTTTATTTTATCTTAATAAACATGTGGTCGCAATACCGGAATCTTTCTTTTGAACTGCTAAACCACAGAAACCTATGCGTACAAAAACAGCTGAATATTTCCCTTCAAATTATTTCTGATATCATTTATGTATAAATTAAACATCAGTGGTTCAAGCATAGAGCCTTGCAGCAGACCACTAGTCATGTTTTCACCTAGATTTTTTGCTCCTCCATATACTACTTCTTGATATCTGTTTATCAGCCACCCTTGTATCCATATCACCAGTTTCATATCCATCTTCAACTGTTCCAGTTTGCATAACAATTCCATATTGTATCCTATCAAATGCCTTTGCAAAATCAGCAGTATCATTGTGTTGCCATATCCTTTATCCACTGAGCTGTCACTCTATTGTAAACAGTAATTTACTAAGGCATGACAGACCTTTCATAAAGCCATGCTGCCCCTAATACAGTATCATATTCTTATCCATTCATTTTTGAATTCTCTTTTTGACCAACTTTTCCAGTATGTACTTCTACCACCACTCTTGAGAGTGGTAGTAGAAGTACATACTGACTTAGATCCTTAGATCATACTGACTTAGATCCTTCTTTATGCAAAGGAATTATTTTGCCCTCCTTCAACTCCCTTGGGACTATGCAGGAGCTGAGACTTAAATGAAACAGCTGGTCAAAGGCATTACCTGTTTCATTGCACATACATCTTCAAGGCTCACCTTTCCTAATTGGGTTGTGGGGGCAACAGCTGCAAGAGGAACTTCCAATGGTCAGGATCCTCTGCACATTCCATTGCACATTCTTGTAAAATGTGAGCTGATATCCCATCTAATCCCACAGCTGTATTTGGATTGAGATTCTACAATGTTCTAAGTACCTCCAGTTCATCAACCTCTGTTCTCACATCAGTCCCTGTCACCTCTGCCATAACATCTTCACCTGGATGATATATCCTTGCAAAGTGGTCACTATTCCATCTGCCTCTGTCGCCTATCTACCATCAGAAGTCATTAAAGTCATCCTTCCATAGTCATTCTTCCTCCTACTTGCCACATAACAAAAGAACTCTAATTTCTTCTCATAATTCCAATTTTGTCTTCCTTACAATACTGGTCATCACCTTGCTTGCCTACACCTTCTACTGTTCAGGAGATTGCTGGTTGCCTTTCTCCTTACCTTATACACCTTCCCCAACATTTTCTTTTTTTTTCAGCTTATGCTAAATGATACTACTCTCTGACTCCTACCTGACTTACCCTCCTGACTTTGACTATGCAGTCTGATATTTCTTCCTCCAGATATCCCTTGCCTATCCCCATACACCATGAACATCCTTCCCTTGCAGATCTTTATGGCATGGCCCTACCTTCTAAACTTGTCATAATCACTACTTTGTATTTCTAAATATATATTCTTCCACATATTCTTAATTGAAATTTCCACATTTTGCTATCTCCAAATTCAAGACCTCATGATCATGCTCCCCAATTAGAGGAAATGTAGCCATCTTAATTATGGGCAGGTTTTCTGATCCTATCCTCTAACTTCTGATCCGCACTCTTGTATTCTGAGTCACCTCCCTCACATGCGGTTTCAAGTAATTATCTCTCAGTAAGTGTATAAATTTCACTTGCTTCCTACCATGTGATCTTTCCTCCTTCCAGTCTGTCTCCAAGGTCAGTCCCCAACCCATAATAATTACTCGACTTGCACTCATACTATTCTGCTGATACACATCTTCAACATATCATCCCTGGCCTATAGCAGCAACCAATTTTATGTTTTGGGTGCCTACACATCACACACACACTCTCTCTCTCTCACCTGCATCTACTCTAATTTCTTTAGTTTTCTTGACTTTGCACTTCCATGCATTCAGTAAACAAAGCTCTCTGGACACCTAACTCCGAATCCATTCAAGTGCAGCCTATCAACGTTACATAGATCCTTCCATCCATCAAATGCAGATCACAGGCCCACAAACTCTACATCATTCCTTCTGCACAACCGGCATATTAATTCATTAGCTATCATCACTCTCCTTCTCAGTTTGCCTCTATCATAGTTTGGCAGCAGACTTACAAACTTCACCTTCACTCTCCTTTTTTTGCTTCTTACAATAACTCTTTCACATTTTCAATCACACAATACTTCTCACCTCTGAGGTCATTGGTGTCAGCCAAAAAAAATCAATTCTTTCATCTTGCCTTTCTGCATTCTGACAGCATCAATAATATTATTAATTTTAGTACTACAAAAACAAGATTGTTGTGCTTTTGTGAAGCTCCTGTTATCATAGAATCATGGTAATCCTTACCTTACACATTAACCCAAAAAAACCCTCAGACACAAAATAAAAACTCAGTTTTGCAACTTCAGTCAGCAGTACTAAATATTTGTTCTGAAGATTAATGAATAACTGATAGTTAAGCCATATAGATAAGAGGAAAGTATCATAAATATTTCAATGATTTGATTACATAAACATCCTGAATTTTAAATACAGTAACTTGCACAATATTCTGCTACATGCATTTCAGTTCATAGTATAAACCACAATCCTCTCTGTCTCTGCCAGTTGGTAACATGACAGGTTAACAGATGCTAGTGAATCCTATAAATTTTATTATTAGTTTTTATTTTTATTAAGTTTATGAACTCATAACAGTTTCAGTTCATACTATAAATTAGCATGAACTGAAAAATGCATCCCATTGATAACATGCAAAGTTACTTCATTTTGTATTAAAATAAAGTATTTTTACTAACTAGTTACTAATTAAGCAGTGGCTGAAGCTTATATTGCTATTGCAAATCTATTACAGATGTTACACAAAATACAATACATTGTTACTTATTATTTCAAGAATTATATCTTGTAGTTTAGTGAGAGAGAGAGAGAGGCTTGAAGTAAAATGCTTATTTCAATCCCCTCCCAATGCTTCTTTACTTTTTGGATAATAATGCATGGATCTGATCACTTTATGAAACTTTAAAATGTTTCTTCATCCCCCCCCCCCATATCTCAATAGCACACAGCATTTGTATTCTTGTTGGAACTCCTGGATTTGAATATTCCAAATACAATGAATAATGTTAATAGTAACAATAGTGAACAATATTTTAAAGAGCTTTTTTTGAATTAGCCAGTCCTATACAGAAGTAGCAGGGTTTGTCCATCCCAGAGAGAGTTGGGGTTTTCATCATGTGAGATAAGTAAACCAGTCAGAAAATGCATGGAGGCTGCTTTAGCAGCCAAGCCCCTCCATCTCCTGATGAGTGTGGATGGAGGTGATGAAAAAACAGTCCAAAAGCAAGTAACTAAAGTACTATTATAAATATTAGAAGTTCAGTGTGAGATAAACTGACTTAATACAGATATAATTAATGTGAAAGTGAGTAAGAGTACAGTTTACCAGATACAAGAAATTATTTTATAAAGTAATGAGAAAAAAGTAAAATAACTAATAGATCTGAGAAAAGATAAAAATTTTTTGTTTGATAATGAACAAAAAAAAGCTTAGTGATGATGAATGGATTTACAGCAAGATATTAAGTATAAATGACAGGTCTATAGTGAATTAATCTGGCACTTCAGATTTCATGAAAATCTCATAATTCACAGAAATCATGTAAGTGACATTGTTAGTAAAAAAAAGAAATTATTTGGTATGGTGACTATAATAAAACATGCTATTGATGAGCTTAGTGAGTTATAACTTCGAGTTTTCCTGGAGCAAAAATTAAGAATATAAAGGAAGCAATTAAAGAGAAAAGAAAAGTAAACAAAATTGTAATAGGTACTAACGACTTAACTAGCGATAAGTTCAGTATAAGAGAGGACATGAACGGGTTGTTAAAAGAGGCGCGAGTGAAAGGTGAGAAAGTGAAAATCATCAGTATTTTACCTCGATATGATAAAAATTAATTAAGAAGGGCTATGATGGCAAACGATTTGATGCATAGGCTGTGTAGAAGGAATGGATGCGAGTTTTTGGATGTGTGGAGCAAGTTTGAGGGAAGATTGGATTTGTATAAGAGGAATGGCCTACACCTGAATGCATTTGGTATCAGGAGTCTAGAAAAACTAATAACTGGTATGAGACCTAACACAGAGAGCAGGGAAACTAAATTATAAAGAGAGGAATGATGAAAATGAGAGTGTAAGAGCAACAATGTTATATAACTGTTAATGACAGAAATGGGCTTTGTCATGAAAATGTTGGCGAGGAGAGAAAGATTCTGACTTTGTGCTCGGACCCATCAAAAGTGTGCAAAGATGTCTACATGTATAAGGCACTAGAGAAGAATAGAGATCTGTAAGTTGTCCATCTGTGTCATGCAGACTGCAGGCAAGAGTATACAAAAAAACATACAAGTATATTATTATGTCTGTACACAAATGCTAGGACTATCAGAAACAAAGGGGTAGAGTTTGTTGCCTTGGTTAATATGTTGGGACCTCAGATTGTAGGCATTAGTGAGACCTGGCTATCAGAATCAGTGTCAAGTATAAAGGATACACTATTTTTAGGAAGGATAGAGAGGTTAGGAGAGGAGGGGTGTGTGTGCTGCTAATGATATCAGATGACTTGAATCCAGTTAGAGTTGAGACCTATGATTGTAGTAGTACTACTGACAGTATTTCATGTAGCAGTGAGTTTGAAGACATCTGGTGTGAGGTGGAATCTAACAAGATCAATTACATACTGGGGGAGTGTTACAGATCTGGAATGGTTGCGAGTGATAAAGAAATGCATCACCAAATAGACGAGATAAGTGCAAAAAGAGTAATCATAATGGGAGACTTTAATTATCCAAATATTGATTAGGTAGCAGTAGAATTTCATGAGAAGAATGAAAATGCATTTATTGAGCTGTTGCGGGACAACTTCCTCAAGCTGCATGTGACAGAAGGAACTCTAAGTCAAAGAGAGTTAGATTTTGATTAGTGTCAGAGAGCATTTCAGTTAAAGACGTAACTATTCTGCCTCTGGCTGGTGACATTGATCATGAGGTACTCACGTGGGAAATAACTAAGTTATTGAATGTTCCATTCAGAAAACGTTACATGCTGAACCAGCAAACAGGAAATTGACCAACTGAGAAGCATGCTAAATTCAGTGGAAGGGGATTGGTTGACAGATGGAAAAAATATCAACAGTGCATTGGAAGTATTTAAACAATACTTAAATGATGCGATATCAGAATGTGTTCTGAGAGTTCGAAGAATAAATAGGGTACGAGTCAAATGTAATCTTATTAAGCAAGAGATTCATAAGAAAAGAATGATGTGGAAGGAATACCATGTGCATAAGGATGATGTGCATTATGAAAATTATAAGAAGCAGGCTAGAATAGTCACAACTGTTGTATGGAAAGCAAAGTCTGAGTATGAAAAGAAACTGGCTCTGTGTGCTAAAGATAATCCACAAGAATTCTATCAATAAACTGCAAGTAAAAGAAAGAATAACTCTTCAAAAATGCAGGTGGCATGAAGATTACAGATGAAGAGGCTGTTCAACTAATGAGTGCCCATTTTGTTAAAAGCTATCAACCTGGTATATGCGATAGTGAGCTCTTCACTGGATGAAGAAACTCAGGTGTATGAAGACGAGGTATTAGACATGTTACACAAACTGAATAAGAATTCAGCAATAGGGACTGATGGCACACAGTACGTGTGCTTAAAAAGTGTTCAGCTGAACTGGCTATTCCTTTGAACAGGTTGTTTAATATGAGTCTCACAAGGAAATTCTGCAGAAATGGAAAGAATGTATGGTAATTCCATTGCACAAGGGAATTGTACAAAGACTGATGTATCTAACTATCAACCAATTAGTATCTCAGGAGTGGTGGTGAAGAATTTGAAAAAATTGGTTAGGGCTCGCATTCAGAAATGAATTGACAGTGAATCTCTACTTTGCAATGAGCAACATGGGTTTACTAAGGGAAGGTCATGTTTTAGCAATTTGCTCACATTCTATAACAATGTTACCATTGTACTAGACAAGGGGAATGGATACACCATGATACTTTTTGATTTTGCTAAGGCTTTTGGCAGAATACAGCATGGTCGACTGTTGCATAAATTGGAGAATATGGGTTTCGATTATAGAATATTAGCATGGATAAGAGGATGGCTGACTGACAGATGTCAAGAAGTGGTATATGGGAGATGTGAGTCTGCAAGATTTAAGATAACCAGCGGTGTACCACAAGGATCAGTGCTTGGTCCACTGTTATTCGATCTATACATTAATGATATTGGGAAGGATTTGACAAGCGACATACAGCTATTTGCTGATGATGCAAAGATTGGTACAGTAATCAGGAATGCTGCTGACATGCAGCACTTGCAGAATGATTGGCTGGAATTGTGGGCATGGGAAAATGGATGTTAGTTCAATGTCAGTAAATGTAAAGTAATTCACTTTGGTGTGATTAGATATCCAATGTCATATTATATTGGTGGAATTATGCTTGAAGAAACTGATGAGTCTAAGGATCTTGGAATGTTAGTAAATAGGAAGTTGAAGTTCAAGGGACCATATAGCAAAGATTGCAAATACAACTCAAAAGTAAATTGGTTTTTTAAAACACAGAGTAACGTATCTAACACTGAAAAGAAAAAAGGCTAGAGTTTAAATAGAACAATGAACTCTGACTGTATCATTATGCACACGTGTGTCTTTATTCTTTTCAGTGTTAGATACATTGCTGTGTTTTAAAAAATCACTTCCTTTACATTGGTTACTGGTAATTATGTTTATCTCACACCTGATGACGTCTAAGTTTAGACGAAACTAGTAGTGTAATTGTTTATTTAAACTTTGGTTCTAGTCATTAAATTTTTTTTTAAATATATCAAACCGAGTAACTCTTAAAACATATATAATAATATATATTTATATCACATACATGCATAATACAATCATACATTCTGACATCAAATTCCTGATATACACTACTCTCAAGTGGTGTACATAATATTATGATAGTACTAAATGTCAAGTTTACATTACTACTAACTTCCTGTTTGCAGTTTATTATTATTATTCAGGCCTCCATGGAGTCAAAAGACTCATCAAGGGAGGTCCCTCCTAGGAAACACAAAGTCTATCATACCACTCCTTAAACACATTGATCGTTCTCGCTCTCACCACTATCAGGCAATGCATTTCATGGTTCAACCACCCTCCATGCAAAGAAACCACTCCTCACCTATTTCTCACAGTTTCCTTTCGTAACTTCCAGGGATGGCCTCTTGTCATCACTCCTTCCCGCTGTTCAACCAAGCGAAAGAACTCCCCAGTGTCAACCCTGTAACCACCTCTCAACAGTTTAAAAGTCTCAATCATATCACCTCTCTTTCTATCCACCAAACTCTGCGGTCCACACTCCCTCAGCCAATCCTCATAAGTAACATTGTACAGTCCTGACACCATCTTTGTTATCCGCCTTTGTACCCTTTCCACGGTTAATTTATCCCCTTCAAATCCTGGGGACCAGATCTGAGAACAGTAGTCAAAAGTGTGGTCTGATCAGAGTCTTATACAACGGAATGATAAACATTTTATCTCTGTAGATCAGTGTCCTTCTCATTATTGCAGCAATCCTCTGTGTTACCTTCACTACCTTTGCAATATGTCCCCTAAATTTCAGGTTTCTATCAATCATCAACCCCAGATCTCGTTTCCCCTACTTCCTCCAGTTTAACTCCTCCCATAGAGTATGCAGCGTCCCATCGATGTGTCCCAAACCTCAAGACCTTACATTTTGCTGCCTTAAACTGACAAACCATTCATTTGCCCATCCATCTAGCTTATTCAAATCCTTTTCAATATGTTAGGATACAAGTATTGTATCCTAACATATTGAAAAGGATTTGAATAAGACCAGGTGATAAGATGTGACAAGTATTGTCACATCTTATATTCGTCTTTTAAGGTACTTTTACCTATAATTATAGGTAAAAGTACCTTAAAAGACGAATTAGTGGATTATAATCCACTAATCCACTTAGATCTTGATCTTCTTCTGGGTCTTTTTCCTATTGTGGCATCAAGCACATTTTTCTAACCTTTCCTTTCCCATTCCATTTAAGTGACCATACCCCCTGAGATTAGCTCTGCTCACACATGACTGAATTATAACAATGCCAAGTTCAATCTTAATATCCTAAATTCATATGATACTGCCATTCATGTTAACTGATCATGCCCCTGATTTTCTTTAACTATCTGCGGTCTTTGATCAGCTACTTTATTTCTAACCCAACTCTTAGAACCATAAGTCAAAACTGGTTTGAACACCATCTCATTTTGTTTAGTGGTTGGGATGATTTCTTCTTTTATTCCATAAAAATTTATTCAGCTGGCTCCTACCACATCACCTTTGCTTATTCTGCTATCCATATTCAATTATATATCTTCACAAAAAATGGTGCCTATATAACTGAATTGTTTTTACTTGTTCTATAGGGAACAAGTTCCAATGAGAAAATGTAGAGATGTTTGTCTTCAGAATTTCTTTTTATTGCCAATTTTTATGCCCAAATTTTCCAATTCAAAAAATCCTGAAACTTGTAATGGAAGCTTGGCCTGGTTGGCCAAGTGGTTAGCGCTCTCCAGCCAAAAGGCTGCAGGTTCAAATCCCACCTTTGGCATGGATGTTTGTGATTGTCTGTGGAAATACTAGTGGTGATGGTGGTGATCGGCAGTAGATGGCATTGGTGTAGTTGCGGTTAGTTGATGGATTGAGTGGTGGAGACGGAGCTGTAGAGCAGGTAACCTCCCTTGATGAGCTTTGGACTCCCTGGAGGTGTCAAGTAATAATAATAATATTTATTTAGGAGTATAACATCTACATAACGAGTTAAGATTAACATCTACAAGTTTATCAGGTTTAATACCACTTTATAATGTGATTCATACAGGTGTAAGATAAAACAGGCAACTACTTCACCAGCGGAATAGCCATTCCTGTCTTAGACCATATTTTAGTCAGACTATCTTCCAATTTAATTGCTGACTTAAAATATTCCATCTAACCAATATAACTGTAGGGTGTTAAAGAGCATTTCTTGTGGCACCCTCTAGATCTATAAAACAGATCTGTGTTATACAAGTATTCCCATGATTTATCAACTATTGGTTTTAAAGTAAAAAATATGATACTGACAACTATTTTGCCACCTAGCTTGTTGTTCCCCAAGTTTCTTTTCCACAGTTTTTCTTGGCCTTTTCTCATGCATATTTGCATAAATCTAATATGAAACACTCTGCAGAGAAACTCCTCTAATTCTCACATTGTTTTATTTTTCTTTTTATAGATGTGTATAGTTTGAGAGCTTTATGCCAGTCATCGGAATTCAACCTTCAGAATTATGCAGCATAGCCAATACTTTTCTACCCTAATATTTAAGCATTTCTGGTTAAATATCATCTGCTTCACGTGAATTACCACATTTCAGTGTCGAATGGAGTTTTCTACTCAAAAGTTAATGTATACATTAACTCAAGTAGAAAATGTATACTCGTGACTGCATTTTTCTTGAATATTTTCTTCCACAGTTTGTTCTGTCACTACTTATCTAATTTAAAAATCTTTCAAAGTAATTACTATGGACATCCAGAACATCTTCAGTTTTTATATCATCCTTGTCAACTGTAATTCATTTTCTAGTACTCTCCTTATTTCTAAGTTGTTGTTTTTCAGAACTCTCTAAAATGTTTGAATAGCCTTCAGAACATTTTGCCATTTTCACACCATTCAGTCTATATTCTCACCAGTCTTACAGTGGCTTTCATTTAGTGACTTTGCATTTTTCTATCCTTGCAAACAACCTAAAGACATGCCTCCTTCACTTAATCAGTGTTTTCTTCTGAGTTTGCCCTTGAATCTCCAAGGTTTTGTTTTCAAAGTCTCCAGTAACTAGTCACTATTGATACTCTTGTTCCCCTATGATTATTTTTAAAAAATAATCATAATTCTAAATATTTTTTCTTTTCAGTATGCTATTTGATTCTGCTCAAAACTAAGTGGTATTCACTTTCTATTCCCTGTTCTGTCTTTCCTTGTCTTCTCTCCATGTGAATTTGTGCACATCTTTATGTTGGAACATGGTATTAGCAATGACTAGTATATACTGTATGTCCTGAACAGAAATCCAGTAGGCACTTGCCATTATTATAGTATGTATGTTTCTTCAAATTTTCCCTAAATGCTTTTAGATGCGATTCATTCCTTACTCTGCAACAAGACCAGTTTTTCAAGTTAAATGCTCTTTCTAATGATACAAAAAAAAAATTCCTCCAGATCTTAATTAGTAGGACTTCCTTAGGAACATAGGCTATAAGTTTCATTGTCTATTTCGCCATTTTGAAATGTGCCCTCATCACTCTACTTGAATTTGTCTGTTAATCAAGAAGTTTATCTTTGTGTGGTGGTTGTTTAATGCTAAAACTATTCCTTCCTTTCAGCTTGTGTATTCACTGTTGAATATATAACATGTTATATTTATTATTTAAGAGAAACTCAGTTGCTTTAGTCTTCATTTTAGTAACTTGTTCTTCTACCAGAAGAACAAGTTACTAAAATTGACTTCTTTTACATTGATAATTTAGGTAGGCAATTCCTACTGACCACAGCCAGCAACATGACATTTCATTATGTTGTACCATTGTTTTTGCTTAAATACAGAAACAACTTAGTTGGCCAAGTCCACAACTGCAGTCTATTCTTATTAGTGAGCTACAAGGCACACTACATGAAAGTGAGGATTAAATGTTAGGTCAGAAGAACTGGTCAATTGTAAAAGTCTTAAGTAACAGCCTTAAATTGTCACTGAAGTTTTTATGTAAGTAGATCAAATATGTAATTAAAGATTTAATAAACAATACTGGAATTAAAGAATGTGAATATTATAGCTGTAAACTATACATAACTAAAATTTTAACTTATTTAATAAAATGTTCAATTTTATTATATTAAGTGGTCAGTATTAAACAAAACTAATTGGGTCTTTTAGCTGGCAACTAATAAAGTAGTTTTGCTATTGTGGTCAAGGAAGTAAAAGTAAAATAACTAAAAGTAAAACAAATAAAATAAATAAACTATACACACACATTCATTATTTTCAGGATATATATTTTCCTATTCATATATTTTGAGGTCAACAGAAGGGTCCACGAATTCATAAGCTCGTCTAACACACATTACATTTAACACATAGATTTTAAAATATGCAATGATATGTTAACTGATTGATAACCAGGCCATATAGGTAGATACGATCAGTCCTCTCGTCCCCTTGATAGTATTTCGTCCACACTCTCACTAATTCAAGGTTATGAAATAGCTGGAGTGTTCGACATTTGATGTTGCTGCAATCCCTCCCTCCCCCCCCCAGAAAAAGAAATCCCTACAAATTCGAAAGTATTAGTAGTTAGCATTATTTCCAAGGCTCCTCAAAGTTATGACGCTACTACTCGCGTCTAATACTGTTGATCGTCTAATAATGTTTAAAGTAACTATTTATTATTATTTCGCATATTTTGTCCGAACTTCCCATACGGAAATGCAGGAATACTCGTTTCCTTATATCAGAATAAGCTGTCTTCCGGATAATCAGGTCTGTACAGTAATTCCCCATTTATTCAGCAAGTGACATCATAAAAACATTCAGTTTACTATTACTCATCTGCTTGTTAACTGACATTTGACAAATATCCGGCGATGCTCCGTATTCCAAGATGATGTCTGCCTGTTGTGAAATAAGTATCTGATTATACTCGTTTTAATATAGCTTCAGTCTCTATGTGTCGCATAAGAAAAGAAACATTGAATTACGTAAATACTGCTATTAGCAACATACAAAATCAGCGATGGAATATGCTAACTCAATCGCAGATCAATTTTCTATATCGAATATCCAAATATTTGACACCAATAAACTGAAATATTATATGCAGCATATTTCCTGAGCACAAATGAACCACCTGGCACTTCATGACTAAGAAAAATTCTTTCCGCATTGTGCCCGTACATTTAAGAATTTAATAAAATAAACACGTGTATTGGAAACGAGAAAACAAGAATTAACATGTTTTCGCAAGCTACAGAGTTCAACTGAGTGAAGTTACAATAAAAAATACTGTACTTACCAACAATATACAATGATATTTATTCAGTGATTCGTATAAAAACTACAGTTCGCTATTATTGCTATCGAATTGCTGCAGTCGTAGATAAACACCAACAAGTATACACCTTTTGTTATCCAAAACATACAGGAGATACTCTTTCGCAAGTACTAAACGGTACGGACACCGTAGAGCCTTGAATTGAGAAGTAAACATTGAATAGTTTCGTACGGAAGCGCAGCATCCTATATTTTTTATGTTAATGAGTGTGCTTGGTACAGCGCCACTCTGTGTAGCGAGTGTTCTGTTTCTTGAGGTGGCCATTTACCTTTCCTAGCTCCAGCTTATCTATAATTAGAGAAATTTGTTTTTAATACTTCATATTATTTCAGTGTGAAAAATTAATAAAAATTAATATTATCACCTGTACCTGAAAATATGAATTTAAATGAATCATTTCCGTATATCATAATTACAGTACTCATGACTGCCAATCCCAGAGAATTTTTTTTACACTCAAGAAGGCAATGAAATTACCGTCGACCACCATATTTTTACTTCTAAACCAAATTGTTATACAATAATCTAATCTTTAGTAGTTGTTGTTTTTTAAATCTCGTATTAATTGAATTGCAGTTTAGTTAGCTGAAGTACCATAGTTTTCTCCTGTATTTATATTGCTGAATTAAAATAAATGAATCAAACAACTGTTATATTACTAAGTTGAATTATATGTTGTGATGTTATTATTATTTGACACCTCCAGGGAGTCCAAAGACTCATCGAGGGAGAGTGTGCCAACAGCATCGAACGATTGGACTCGTTCCAACTACTAACCGCGCTCAAACTTACTTAACTGAGCCTTAGTAGCAGAGGCCCTACCAATCGACCAAGATTATAATTACTTCCGTACATTAATGTTTTATTTCGCATATATGCAAACATCATAGGAAACTTGATTTAGATCAGTTCAGTGCTTAGGCAACTCAGGAAGTTAACTGCCTTAGTATACAAAAAAGCAAGTTGTGAAAGCGTTGTGCGCAAACTTTTTATACTAGAAAGAAAGAAAAAAAAATGAAAATGAGAATTAAGTTTATAAGTATAACGACTTTTTTTATTACCTTCAAAAAACGATTACTGTCTCCTTTTATTTACTGAAATGCCAAAACAACTCACTTGTTATTCTCAAGACATTGAGAATGCACGTATAGCAATAATAACTGTTCAAATTTTGTTTTGTATAGAAAATTGTTACTAAATATGCGCTACATATTTGATTTTCTAAATTTTTTTCCTTATTATCCTTAAACTTGATTGTGATCGGAAACCCTTTTAAAAGTTATTTCATTTCCAGTCAACATACAAAATAGCTTCGGTATTGATATCCGATTTCTTGTTCTTCTGCCAATTAATCCGTAAAATAATTCATTTGGATCTACATGAAACGTTATTTAATCATATTACTTTCCCTCATATTTGCTACGCGCGCTGAAATACATTCGCATTCCTTATCTGACATTTATAGTCTTGTTCAAAAGAAGTTCAAATGTTTTTTTTTTTTTTTTTTAATGCAGTTGGTCAAGTTTCTTATTAGGGAAATCTGCGTTTCTTCATGAACTGTGCTACAACACATTGTAGCACAGTTTCATCACTGATGAAATTGCGTTACGAATTATTGAAACTGCGAAACTTCTACTCTTTGCAAATGCTGATACTCCTGCTCATTTGCTGCCCACAGTACAGTATATTCAAATATTGAAGAAACATGTCAGAAATATCAATCATAGCTCTCACTAACTAAATTTCTCTTCAACTCAGAAACTGTATCACCAAATTGTATCATAGCAATAACCCAAGTAGAAATCCTTCTCGACACAATATCCATGATCCAGCTAGATTTCTATTCAAGCCACTAATCTATTATCCGTCTCTATTACACATGATTTAAATACCCTTGTTTGACTCTGAAAATTCCAGGAATATCAGCATTTCTCAGTTAACAGTAAAACCACTGTTTTATACAGTAGTTCATACAGAAAATTTCTATTAAATTGATTGAGTGCACTAAACAGTTCTCAGAGACCTTGCATTATATCTGGGAGTTTTGGTATGGTATTTATGCCACCTTTCCCGTCCACTATTTTTTACCTTCTTGCAAAATGAAATCAACTTACTGAAAACTATCTCCCTTAATAAAGGCATTATCCTCCATAAAGGATAATTTTATAATTAAACCAGTCCCGTATTCTACATTCAACCAACTTACACAAGAAATTGAGTTGGTAGCTAAATGCTTGTTTTGGTATTTGGTCGATTGGTAGAGCCTCTTGGGCTCAGTTAAGTAAGTTTGAGCGCGGTTAGTAGTTGGAAGGGGTCAGTCGTTCGATGCTGTTGGCACACTCTCCCTCGATGAGTTTTTGGACTCCCTGGAGGTGTCAAATAATAATGATGCTATTTTTCGCCTTCCTCTACTCTACTATGGGACCTTTCCACTAAAAGATGTATAGGATATCTCCTGCCAACAGATGCGATACGGACGATCTGAAACAGGTTTCATAGATAAGTCGCTTCAGCCTACTGTGGAAATTATGGATTCGACTGTTCCTTTTACAATTCGGCGAGCATATTGAACCAAACTGCTCACTTTTTTTTCAGCTTCATCATTTCTTGGTGTACTCTTTCAGATGGTAGATAACTTTCGATTGAAGTTTTTCTCTGATTGAAGAACTTGGACTACACCCCATAACAACTTATGATATTTACAGTACAAATCGCATTTCAGTTTAGAAATCTTGCTAAGTTTAAAACCAAATTTAATCCAAAAAAGTTATTCTATTCAGACATTGCAAAAAGTGTCAGGAAACAAAACACGTTTAGCTTTAATGGTCTACCACGGAATGAACGTGTACTCCTTCCTACAACTTAACTCATCGAAATATAAATCCTGATCTGATACTTTTCCAACAGATAGCTTATCTTTTTCTTGTTTTTCATAATTGGCCGCATAACTCAAAAAATTTAAATATGCTTTGCCTCTGATAGTTTTTCAGTTTTGATTTCTGCAAAGAATTGAATGCTCCTATTTTGAAACGTCGAACTATTTCATCAATATTAGGTAGTAGATAAATTCATAATTACCTAGTATCTTAAAAACTGCTTGAAAAAGTACCTGGTCTCTAGAGCAGGGTGCTACGGAGTAGATAGAGCTCTTTAGTTTTAACTTTTTGGAAATCACTAGGCAGCCACTAGAGCCTCCGTAGCCTCAGTCGGTATAGACGAAGCCCTTTGATCGGAAAGACCTGGGTTCGATTCCCGTCTATGACATGAGGAACCTTTATCTGGTTTCTTTCGACTAAAGGTGAGTTAGCCGGTCTCATACCGGCTAACTCACCTAACGGAGGTAGAGGGTTTTTCACCAAGAAACTCTGGTTTTTCGTCCCTCAGAATAGGCAAACCGGCCCTGTGAACACACAAGGATTATAGTCATGAATACTTACAATATGTAGAAGAGATAGGCTTCCCACCACATGTCGTTACGCCCGTAGTTAACCATGAGTCACATCATGGTAGTCAATCTCCTAGATAGGAGACGACAGATGAATGCGAGGCAGCCACTCTACCCTAAGTTGTGTTCGATAGTTGGGTTCATAGCTACTGATGATTCTGAAGACTTCAAGAAGATATTAAGTCAGTGACAATTGCCATCATTTCTTGATCATAAACTCTAATTGATATTATCCTGAAATAATGAGAGTTCGATTCCTCTGAGTTGCGAAAGTTCCCAGAAGAGGGCAGGGGATCTATCTGCGTTAAAAATCGACTCAGTAAAGAACTGGTTGAAAAAATGCCTAGAAAAAGTGTCTCGTCAACGATTGAAATGATACAGACGCTTGTAACGGCTTTCGAAAGAAATGCATTCCTGATTTTAAATTGCAGCCTACCTGTACTGATAAAAATCTATTCATGCATACATAAATGAATTCATACATACAAAAAAAAAAAAAAAAAAAAAAAATATACATATATATATATATATATATATATAACACATACTATACGGTATATTAGTGTAGGTGTACTATGCTAGAACGAAGCGTTTCTCATAACTGGTGTGCCACAGCACCGAAGTATGCCGCGAAATATCTACGAATGTGAAGTTTTTATAGTAAAAAACCAATTTGGGCCTCAACTAAGAGAAATATGAAGAAAATTAAGCGTTTACTTTATTTATATTTATTTCATTTATATATGTATTAATTAATAGATGGATACTTTTGCATTTTTTGTCTGAAAAGTTCCAATTGCCATCTGCACGACTTTGCTTATGGCTAACAGCCCCAACCCCCACATATTTGCTCTGGTGTGATATATCGGTAAAATGTATCGATTCTCGAAAGAACGAATTTAATTACCAATAAAATGATGTAATAATAATATGCATGTAATCCAAATTTTTTAATTAAATTAAAGGAACAACAAGTGTTGAGCAGGATAATTATAATAGTTAAGTGTTTAATTTTCATAGTTATTTGCTCATCATAATGGAAAAAATTTCGGATGAAATTGAAAAGTCATTAAATTCTTCAAGACAAATACAGCGTTCAACAACAACAACAACAACAACAACAACAAAGTTCAATGTGCTGAATAGAATATAGAATATCATGAAGATTATCTCCAATTTAGTCGCGTTTACCTCGTTTTCGTCGGAAGGTCTTGTCTGGAATGGTTGCCAAATGAAGCGATGATGCCATGCAGACTATATCTGTACCTCACCACAAAACATCTGTTTTACGTAGAAAAGCCTTGAACTTTTTTAATCGCCTGAAAGCACAAAACTGTTATTTCATAGACCATTTCAGACAGTTTTAGATCGAGCTCAAGGAGCAAGTTAAGGTCGTCCAATTAATAGCTAAAACCCAAAAAAAGTCTGGAAAATTATATCTCTTATTTTTTCCATTCTGTAGACAAGAAGTGAACACTACTTGAAAAATGAATAAAAAAAATGTCCGCTTGTGATGTTTAAATGTTATAATTTAAATTCTGTGGAGCAACATCGGGGACTGAAGAAGGCATTAATTTTTAATATGAATAGTGAAACAGTTTTGAATTCAAAATCCATTTTCAGTGTCATCGCAATATATTTTAAATCAGCTTTGTCAATAAAAGAATATCAAGATCTGTTAATTTAATGCCTAATTAAATTTAATGCCTTGAAATTCCGTTTAAGATTCTCTTATTCCAATTTTGATTAAATGCAAAAAAGGAGTTTCATCGATTGGTGAAAAAGCAAGCAATATTCCACCATTTGCTATAAAGAAAGTTTTTCGATGATGGTCGCAATCAAGACTTTGAAACTGTCTTTAAAAAATCTCGATGAAGAATTGCGTGTAGGTGTTTGGAGCATTAATGCGGATCTAAAAAATGTTTAAGGAATCAAGATCAGGTACTCAAACTCTTTTACAAAGAGTTTGAGTACCTGATCTTGATTGTAATTAAATACTAATATCTTATACTACTTGTAATTAAATACTACTTGTAATTAAATACTAATATCTTCACATAATGCTTTTTTTTTCAAAAAAGATTTAATAAAAAAAAATTTTTGAGTCCTCTCTCAGATTCTTCACAGCCTATAACCAATGTGTCGTTCAAATATTGCTTATTACTCTGTGTACGTGAGATGGAAAAGGTCAAGCATCAGTACAGTATACACTGGGTTAAAAGATTGTCTTTTAATATCTTTCCCTTTTGTCGTTGTATAAGCATTGACTAAATCTAATTTCGACTAAGCACAGATCTAGTCTTGAATATCTAGGAGATATAAAAACCCAACAGGATCCGGAGACAAGTGGCTGAGATTGTATCAGGACTATGGAATGTTGTGCATTCCACATATCTCCTTGGAAGATAGAAGAGTTATGCATAAGATGGTGAAAGAGCCGGTAGATGTAAGGGAACTATTCTTCAAGACAGTGGATGATCTATAGAATGACGTATGAGACTAATGAGCAAGTGAGAAGTGAACTCTGGGTGCAGAATGGCAGGTGAATGGAATGTTTGAGACGATTCGACTAGAAGCATAACTACCAAATACGAAATCCCGTATTGCAGAGAATTCTAGAAAGCTTACTCCTTTTCAGGTAGAAGGTTTGAGGAAACACTGAAGTTTCCAAGAGTCCATCGTAAGCTTTAATGGTGATCAAAAATCGTAACAGTATTGGAGTCAATAAATGTTTGCAAAGATCTCAATGAAATTCGTCATCCGGGAGAATAAAAATCATATGCTTACGGATAGACGAATAAAATGAAAATGTTTTTTTTTGGTTTGGGGGAGTAAGCAAGAATTTAAAAACATGTTTTCCTATATTATTTTTTAGGTAGCCTGCAAAATAACCGTGGAAAACGTTTATTTTTAAACGTCCTTTGCATTTTCCCATAAAAATAAATGCTTTTCTCACTTATAATGTATTCCAATTTCAAAAGTAAATCTGAAATGCAACAGTGTTCATATTAAAGAAAGAATCTGGTATTCATGAAACTACACCATGAAAAGGTTTAGCTCCATTTAATGGTTTAAACTGAAAATATCCTTGAAGCATTAATAGAGAATGAACAGATAATAGATATATTTAAAATTTGTCCACTTACTTGAATTTATTCTCTGGAATATGTGTCAAAATTCTGAAGACGCATTATCATCTTATGTACAAACGCAGATCATTTCAAAGTATTTAGTTTATTTGGAAAGGAAAGCTGACTTTTGATGCTTTCCTTAAAGTTCAAGAAATATATCACGGTATACAGAATATGATTGAAAAGCTTATACTTCTTTTTTGTGGACATTCAGAAATTTAACCTGTAATTCAATTAGATAAGAAATTAAATCAGCTATTGTGGTAGTACATATTTTTGGAAGTAGACAATGTATACTTGTATTAAATTTTGTAGACGAATAGCGTTTCCTGTGTTCTTAAATGCTACCATGATTACATTGAGCATTTCAGATTAGAGGAACTTGTGATTTAAGGTGATTTAGCTAGTTTCATATAAAGGGAGCAATTTTTCAAAGCCCGGAATTTCTGGTTTTTCTTCTCCCAAGTCACATACCATAATTTTAATCATCATCATAGAGGTGTGGTACTTGCGTGAAAAAATTTCTCGACGCAAAGAGAGAAAATATAATGACATTGTGAAAAATCGTTTGTTGGTACCGTTTCAGCTCATAAAATATCTATTGTCAATGATAACTGAAATCGTATAAAATAAGAAAATTTCCAGTCGCTTTTATTCCCAAAAAGGAATAGAAACTCTTTCAGCCCTTACTTTTTGGAAATTGGTGGGCAACCGTTCTTTTATCCTCAGTTCGTCATCTGTTGTTGTTGTTGTGCAGTCAATTTTTCTGATATGCCTAGTTTAAAATTTGAATGTCCGTTAGGGAAGTGAGAGAGAGAGAGAGAGGAAAAAAAATCTACTTGCTAGGGCCAGAAATCGGTCATCTCCTGAACTTTCTGAAAAAAGAAAAAAAAATCCAAAAAAAGTTCCATTAATTCAACAACTAGAATCGAACCTGTAACGATCTTTCTTCTGTGATCAAGCCTTATGAATTACAACAATGCTACACAAGGAGTTATTTCGAATATTCTGTGAGTAAAAAAAAGGTCCAAATCTTCATTTCTTGAACCTAACAAGAACTGAAGAACAACAATTAATACATCATAACTTATTTGCATGCAAAGACTTAGAATGCTCTGATTAACTGTTTATATTATTATTATTATTATTCCTGACACCTCCAAGGAGTCCGAAGACTCATCGCGGGAGGACACTTACAAGTGTCTCAATTGATACAACTTTCTCAACCACTACACCGAACATCTACTACGAATCAACGCCATCTACCGCTCACCTCCACCACCACTACAACTAGTATTCTATTGAGTGTGTTCTGGCGGGTCGATTTGTCTGTATATGGGTTGAAAAACCCGAGTTTCCGGGAGAAAAACCCTACTACCTCCATATGAGATCAGCTAACTCACCTTCGATTGAAAATCGTCCAGATAAAGATTCCTTCCGTCGCGACGAGAATCAAACTTAGGCCTGTTCTAATCGAAGGGCGCAATGTACCGTCGTTCTTCTAATTGCGCTACGGAGGCATATACGATACTTTGAGCTTATTTAGTGTTGAATTCGAGATTATTTTCATTTATTTCTCAACAACTATCATAATGATTGAAAAACTGTGTTATTCAGAAAAAGCCCTGGAGAGTTATGGCACTTTTGTAAATAAATAAAATCTCTAGCCTTCGTAGTTCAGTCGATATCGATGATGCCCTCTTGGATCCGTAGGTTTTTCATCCAGAAAACCAGCCAGAAGAGCA
Source organism: Typopeltis vanoorti (assembly GCF_054136105.1). Taxonomy (NCBI): domain Eukaryota; kingdom Metazoa; phylum Arthropoda; class Arachnida; order Uropygi; family Thelyphonidae; genus Typopeltis; species Typopeltis vanoorti. The sequence continues at coordinate 89,769,061 of NC_143567.1, forward strand.
ATTTATAGTAATTGCAGACACTGAAGATAGGATTAATCATCCTATAATAAGAATAATCTGGTTTGTAGAAAGCTAAACTACTTGGCTGTAACAGACCATTCAGCCTAACATGAAAGAGAAGGTGGGATGGAATATATATATATATATATATATATATATATATATATATATATATATATATATATATATATATATATATATAGAGAGAGAGAGAGAGAGAGAGAGAGAGAGAGAGAGAGAGAGAGAGAGAGAGAGAGAGGGATATCAACCCATTTTTGGTTTTCTAGGCATTAAAATTTTTGCCTATTTTTCCTACTTTATATAAATGGCCCGACTGAAACCAAAATTGAAATCAAATTTTAAATAAATAAAATCCTCTAATCCCTTTTGTTTCCTAAAGGAGTAGCTGGAGCTTCTTTAGCACAAACTTTTTGTGCTAAAGATGAATGGAATTTGATAAAAAGTGGTATTCAGCATATATACGGGAATCATTTTATCTACAAAATGAATCGAACTGATGATAACTGTGCACTCGCTGAATTGAATTTTATGAAATTTCGTATTGCTATTTTAAAATTGATCAAATCATTTCAATTCGATAAATTATTTTATCCTGGAGAGTAAGAATTTAATACTATAGAAGTTCCATGTTGGAAGGGTTTCTTCGTAGTCCCTGGTGAGTACCAACAGTTCAAGACAGTTAAGCCAGTGATTCCTTGATCAAAAAGCACTAATAAAAAGTGAACATATGGGCTCCTGTATAGAGTGTGCGTCTTTCAAATAGTGCAATACCAAGATAGCCGCGATGCCTAAGGTTGTATTTTCATAAGAAACTTTTTTTTAAGTTTAGTTAAAACTTCATTTTTAAGAAGAACACTGTGATTCAGCCAGAACAGGCAATTTAGGTAAACCAAATCAAAATAAGCAAATAAATAGCCTACGAGATCATAAAAGAAATCATGGAAGAAATGAGCGAACAACCAATAATAGAATATATCCACAGCTATAGATGGAAATCGAAACAGCACATTGGACAATAGTAGAATCATCAAACAAATCCTTGAATACAAACCCATGGGGAAGAGATCAGTTGGAAGACGATATAAAAGATGGAATGAGATCGCAACAACAGACCCCGAAGTCTAATACAAGATAAGAAGATGATGATAGCCTACGGACAATAAACATAAATTAGTCGGTTTTTTTTATTATCACTCTTGTTTAACAAATTAACAACAACTCATAGAAAAATTATCACATCTTTACCCACAGTGTCATGTGAGTATTTAGTTCGATGACAGAATAAATTCAAAGAGTTATGGGTAGACTACATTAAACGAATATTCAGATAATAAAATTGCTTCGAACATCATATATGTAATATCCAACTGAATTTAACTATGGAATCATTAAAAATCTCGTGAAGAGCATCTCTTTCTCATTTACAAACAGGAAATTGAGAGGTGAAGGACAACAAAATAAACGGTACCTCATTCATCTAGCTTAGTTACCAACTTTTTTGAAATTAGTCATACGGCAGAAAGTGTGTGTGTGGGGGGGGGTGCGATGTGTACTCCCGAAAATTTCCCGTGTTTTACCTCATCCTTTCGGGTGTACACACCGACAGGCGTGACGACACATGAAAGTTCAGTGGCCCTCATTAGGACGCCTATTCTGTTGAGTCAGCAGAGCATTCTGCCCTTTTTAACTAGCTACTCCGAATTATTAAGATTAACATGAAATAAATAAAGCGTTATTGATTGATATTATTGAACCGATTAGAATTTCACATAAATTGGAATATGGTCAGCGAATATTGTTTTACTAACCAAAATTACTCGTAGCAAAATGATGGTTTCCTCTTTTTGTTAACCTGTGGTGCAGATAGAGGTATTAACTAGGAAACTACAGGTCATTTTCCGCATTCGACCTCTGGCCATCGTAGTAATTTAGACCAGGATTTTTAATACGTCTTGTGACCCAGAATAGGAAACGCATTTTTGACCGCAATTCAAAGAGGGATGGTGACCCAATTTTTTTTTTTAACTTAACGTTTCTTTTTGTATGATTTTTATGTAACCCTACTTTACTTTTTATGTGCAATAAATGAACATACACACAGTATTGGTACAAATACTTTTTTTTTTTTAATTTATTGGCGTTTAAATATTACTTTAGTGTTAAAATATATACATCAAAAAACAATGATTTACATATTATTGTATAAGCTGCTCCCGAAATAATTTTTCAGTTCGTGGCGCTTAATTGATCAACGTAGTTCGGAAAAGGTACTAATTGCATTTTTTTTTTTTTTTTTTTTTGTGATCGGGAGACATTGAAATAATTTAGTTTTAGTTTTTAGGAGGCTTTAGTTTTCTGTAATACTCGGAAAAGCTTCCCTGAAGAAAGTCTCTTCAAAAAACAGATAGATGGAAAGAAAGAGAAGTTGATTTTCTTATAACTAGACTATTTTAATGATAAAATTAAGTAAAACAAAAATGTGTGCAATATATGATTGTATGCCAGAAAAGCGGCTGTAGTCTCGTTTGGTGTGACCTGTGATAATGAATAATGCCACCGTACACGCGATTATAAAATGACATTATATGATTAATCAAAAAACTTTACCCTCCCCAGGGATGGAACATGTGAAAAAAAGGGATCTTATTGTTGATTTCCCTCAGTATGATTCATACTTATCAATTTTCATTTTTGTTTGAACCCGAAATGAAACATACATGAACTAATTTTCATGTAAATAAAAATAGTTTGGATGTGCTGTATATTTTAGTGATTTTGTTTAAACTACTCTAATTCTAAACATTTTTTTAAATTCCAGATGTCGTTTCTGTATGCTTTGTAATTTTACTACATATGTATTATATTATACGTATTACAAATTCGATGAAAAGTATAAACTTATTCCAATAATATTAAATTTTACAACAGTCTGAAAATGGAGAAATAGGAAGAAGCTTTCCTTGGCCTGACCTAGGCGAGACCAGGCCAAGGAATGGAGTATGTGTGTGTGTGTGTGTGTGTGTGTGTGTGTAGCGAAAGACTAGGCCAAGGAAGCAGGATCTCTTTTTCCGGTTACAGAAAATATTGTGCTACCAATCATTCCTCTTAAATAATTTACTAGTATTTTGTGATGTAAAATTATATTGTAACTGTTTCATGCTTTTCGTCATGTTCCACTTTCTTCACGAGGTCCTTATGAGATAACCAAGCACGTGGAAACTGTGGCGCGCGCACACATACACACATTAGTCTACTAATTCCTGACACTTTATTTTAATCTTACGGTAGTCACAAATAACGTACTTCAAATGCATTCTAAACTATATTTTTTATTTAACATAATTTATTTGTTTATATACTCGTAGTTTATTTTATTTTTACATTTTCTCATAACTGCAGACTAATTATTGTTTGTACGATTACTACATTAAATATGACAATTGTATTTCATGCTACATTGATTCTAGTGTGATATTGAATTACGTCATTCCAAATAACAATTATTTACTTCTATTGTAATTTCTTACCTAATCTAATGGCTTTTAATATTTTTATAATTTTGTGTAAATAAATAAAGTTTCTAACCCTTCTAAATTTGATAAATGTTTCCAAAGGGAGTGTGCAGCACTCTTTCAACACTAACTTTTGGAAATTCGTTGGTGGACGATCTCCACCTTAGCCATCGTCTTCAGCTTGGAAAAGGCCTAGAAAAATTTCTCCAGTGAGTGGAATCCATATATATCTTTCTTCGGTAAATACGTCGTCGTTAAATTACCACGAAACTAAGCGCCCACCTTAATTTTGTTAATCAGGAATCATAAATTATAGTTGCAAAAGAGTCCTATGCACTTTATTAAATTATCAGATTAATATGACGTAACTATCCTCTACCCATGAAGATCTACAATTAAAAAAACAAACAAATAGGAAACCAAAACGGAACAATGCGGACAAAGGTCCATGCTTACGCTTGATGAATTTAAAAAAATAATAATAATAAATAATAAATAAATAATAATAATATTTATTTATGTGATTCCTACCTACAAAAAGTGGGATAAGATTTTTTTTCTAATTTTATTAATTATATATATTTTGTATTTTTATTTACTTTTTACCATCCAAAAAACCCTTCCATAGACACAAAACATGGAACTTTTTTTTTTCAGGTCACTTCAGGCCTCCAGGAAGAGCGGTAGTCTCACACCTAAAGACAATCACAACCATCTGTAACCGGTAGGATTCGAACCTGCAATCAACTGGATAATCAGCGGCTACGCTAACTATTCGGAAATATCTATATGTGTGTTTGCTAAATTCAACTATAATTCAGCGAAGGCATAAACGACCACACAAACTGTCTACGATGCTAATGGATCCAGAATATTTCAAACATCGTCAAACTGTTTTTTAGAGTGATAATTGTATTTTTTTAAAATGTTTATCTGTGTTTTTCTTCATGTTTTCTTATATATTGCACCTGATGAAGCCCTTATTAAATTTAAATTGTGTCATTAAATTTAATAAGAATAGTTAATTTTTTTCTTCAATCAACCATATTTCAGTGGAAAAAGCTCACGTCAAGATGTGTGTGTGATGGGTTAGAAAACTGTTGTGTACTCCAAGAACAAAACGTTTCATATGAGACTACCTTATTAATGAGTACTGGTCTGGAAAGACCAGTACTCATTAATATAGTGATGTAGTTGAAATTCTACCGCAAACTTTTTGTATTCAAGAGCATCGTCACTAATAAGTTGACTAATTTTGCCTCGGTTTTTACCGCTATAACAAGTTCCAGTTGAAAGATTTTTATCATGAGTACAAGAGAACAAAATCACCTTGTATTTATTCGTTCGAAACTAATCAGAATACTTAGTTTTTATTTATTTTGATTTTACTTTTATCTTTTCTCAGAACAATGGATCATAAGCAAAGACAGTATTCTCAGTGACACGTGTCGAAATCCCACACACACTTGTAACTTGTAAGAGTTGAAGGCGAGGCTAGGAAAGCACAAGAGATGTCCATAGTAATTGCATAAAGGTGTGAACAAGGGAGTGAGACAGATAGATTTTTTGCATTTTTTGAAGTGGTGAGCTGAGCGAGAATGGAATGCTTTTGCCGGATGAGGTAGTGAATGCGCAGACGATGGGTCACTTTAGGTTGCGACAAATATTCTTCCTGTCAAACTACTTCCTTCAACATTAAGTGTCTGCCTGGAAGAAGTATTTGTTAGACTAATGATAACCTGATTTCAGTATTGTCCTCCGTCAGTAAATTAGTGTATTTACAATTCCTAATAACTAAGTAGGTGTGACTTTGCAGATACGGCCATTTTGATTAAGAACCTTGTCAAAATCAATTGCTTTTTTTAATGCAGTTATATTTTTGCAAAAGTAACAGTTTTACAGACGCCACCTTTTATATTGATTTTGTTGTTACGAAATATATAATGTATTTTTATTTAATTTGAATTTTATCACAATGTGTATTAATAGTAGCGTATCTTCTATGTACCAGATGTACAAGTGCTCGGAAATTCAACTTCCAAGCTCTATAAATCTTATAAATTAACATTAATTTTAATAATTAAAGAAAGTAATATTGTAAATAAAAAATATTTTTTAAAACTTCATAAAATAAATACACTATCATCAATTTCCAAAATTAATATTTTGGAGATTAACGATCACTCCTCTCTTTATAGATTTTAATTTTAGTAACTCGCTCCTTATCTATACATCTATTAATAATTGATTACAAAAATGCAAATTCTTGATTCTGTTATATTGTATTTTTAATTATAAATTCAGTCACAAAATTAATTCTTATTCCCAGCACTGAAGACACTCAAATTCTACTACACTGTCCCAACAGATACTTTGATACTACAATGAAAATTTAAAGGTTGGATAAGATTGAGTAAGTTTAAATTTCTTTTTCCTCTTGATTACAGCAAATAAATTAATTATCGTCATTTTTAAGGTTTTTCTGAAATCGACGATGATTATTAGAAAGTGTACATCGAGGGTTTCCAGCAGAAAATAATCATAAAAAAAAAAGTTAACAAAAACATACCCCTTACCGCACTGGTAAGAGTATTTCTATTTCGAAAACCATCCTGTTTAGGTGGCCACATGCAATCCTGGCCTTCTCAATATATCAATTCTAGGTATACCAAGAATAGTGTGTTAAACAGAAAACATCAAGTTAGTATCAGGCATGCGTTGCTGGGCGCTGGTGATCGATGCAAGAGACAAACGATCGACAGGTTTGTCAAAACCAATAATTTTGGATTTGACAAACCTGTTATAAACCTGTTTTGGAGGAGTTATAAGCATTGTGCACCAGAAAAGTGCTAAGGAGTGATGAATCCCAGAGCCTGTTATTTTGTGTGGACGAAGATACGAGAGTATGGTCACAAACATGAGGCCATGGATCATAATGCTTGCAGAGAGGTAAAATGGAATTTATCAAGAGCCATTTCAAACCTCCAAAAAGCATAGTGACAATTTCAGACCGGGCGACGAAACTTATCTTCTACCTAAAGACATTCAAAAGAATCCTATTTGGAGTGGGATTCTAACCCGTGAGCTATGCATTGGAGTGCGGAAGTACTCTCCATTTTGTCAAGACCGGGAAATTGATATGGAGGTCCTGGCGCAACTTCCCGAACATTGTCAGCTAAGTACACCCATTCACATTGAACGCTTACTCTGCGTTTTACAAACACTTACAACAGGATTCCGCGCCATGCCAGAGGGCGCGTGTCTTCCAGGAATTTGTACACGAACATGATAGTGGCATTACCTTAAGGGATTTCCCTCCTCTCAGTCACTATATGTCACTGACATTAAGATGCGGTGGAATGGAATTTCATGATAAACGCGTCGCTGGCAAATCTGATGAAACTTTAAAAAAAAAAAAAAAAAAAAAATCCAGGTGTACAGATCGAAACTTATAGTATGAGGATCGCATTCGAAAACTTACTTTCAAAAATATTTTATTTTGGTATGTGTATGGGGGGGGGGGGGGGGGGCTCACATAGGCGTTGTTACGAACCCGGAGATTGCGGTGCTTTATTTTCTAAAACATGTTTATTTTAACTTAATGAAAAATATTATATAAAATTATGAATAAGATGAATTGAAAACATACTGATATTTACTAGAATTGAGCATATAATATAATAAATGAGGGACAGGTTAGTTAAATTTGAATTTTAGTCTTTTATTTATTTTTATTTATTATTATTATTTGCCACTAAAACCGTAAAAGGAATATGAGACGAAATAGCCTTCCAAAGGAAATATACTTATTTTATTTCCAAGCAAATAATCTTTAAGATGGAGCACTAATTGAATCCACCAATGAACAAAGCAAATGTTAAATCGGTTTAACCCATCCATCAATTATGACGTAAACTTCTGAGTAACTAAAGGAAGAAACAGAACTAGAAAACCCAGAAGTACGTGCGGAAAAACCTAAATTTTACTTAAACGAGAGAAGTTCAAACAAATAATGACTTCCATGTACCTTAATTAACATTTCCATATTCCTGTTTGAAAGTATTCTCCACTTACCACTGTGATGTTTCGTTCTAGATCTACTCGTACTATCTAGATTCTCTCGTACTGATCTAACATCAATAATTCGATTAGTAATAGTATCAGGATGAGATGTCCATGTACCAAAATCTGGCATATCTTTAGTAGGCTCTTCATCCATAGATTTTGTACCGTTATTATTATCATGTTGAATTTCACTAAATAAGGTTATATACAGTAGTTATTAACTTTGAAGATAAATTTCATATTAAAAGCATGATATCTATACCGAGTTTATACTTAACTGTATATAACTCGGTATAGATTTAAAATTACAAAACTGAAGATCGAAAACGTATTATTAGTATTATCACATTTGAGTAATGAAATTCAGGTAAAGAAAGTAACTTTAGAATTTCGGATGCTACTGATGTGTTGCTCTTTTATCATTCTGAAAGTTTAATGCTGTCATTTTTTTTTTTTTTTTAATAATCATTTCATATTGCACAGGTCTTCAGTGGCAGGTCATTTCAATGAAATAGTGGATCATTCGGTCTCGTACTGGGGTGAATTTTTTATTTTATTTTATTTTTTTCTCTCCCGATAGCTCAGATTTTTTAGCCCTCAGAACAGGCAAAAGTTTATCTTAAAAAAAAAAAAAAAAAAGAAAGAAACTTACGACAAAGAAACCGAAATAAAATTTTAGGATGCTACCGAAACCAAAAGTAAAACTCAGCAACTTTTTTTTTTTGGGTTTCGAAAACAAGGTTATAGTTTCGTTTCTACTTTACTAAAACAAAATCGATTATTATTTGTCAGCAAACGAAATTAAGCTGTCTTGCTAAGAATAAGTTTGAATCGATAGCTACTAAAAACAGAATAAAACCTCTCTACTAAAGTGATAGCCTTAATTGATATACCGCTACCTGCTGGAAATAATCCATATTCTTTACCGACTTTCACAATGGTTCAAGACATCTTTCGATTTCTAATTGATTTGAAATTCAGAAAAACTAAACAGATTCTAGCCATTCTAATGTTTTCAACCGACAACCTCAGCTCTGCATGCCTGTTACACATTATAATAAAGCAAGAGGATCACCTCTTCGAGGCCCGCGCTTGTTGGAGGGCCTTGCATATCATAAACACACAAAAAGAGATATTAAATAAGTGGTAGAAATTGAAATATTCAGAATCATTCGTAGGGAAAAATAAATTTTATGGAATAAATATATAATAATTTATGAATTATATATGTATGTATTTTATTACTTATTTGAACATCGCTATCAAATCAATAGAACACCCAATATATACGTAATAATAATTAAATTCAGTCATCTCTGATATTTTGACAATTTAAAGATTTAATAGACTGTTAGTTTGATTTATAACTCTTGGCCTGGACCTCACAAATGTTAGGGGAGGACAGTGTTAAAATTGCAGCACGAGACAGTAACAATATCAACGTTTGGAAGGACATTCTCATCGGGTGCCGCCATGTCGAATATGACACACTTTTGGTTGTTAATGGCCCACAGTGGTTAAGATGTCCACGGGATGGTTCCATACAGGTAAAATCATCTCCAGCTCAGAAACTGTAAAGGAACACGGAAAATGGATGAGCGAGAGGTCAATTCTTCATACGGACTAATCGACAGATGCCGTCGCAGTACAATATGGGATATGCAGGTACAATATACCAGATGACGAAGCACCGCACACCTATTTCAGAGTCGTGGGTCTACAAAGACACCTTAAACTCATCGAAGGTCGTTGTCAGAAGTGGCTACTGTGGGGTTTAGCAGCAAACTGGTTGCACCACTTGGATGGTTCCGTATGGCCGAAATGATTCGACATCCTTAGTGGTGGTTTTCATTGTCCTTGGCCGAAGGAGGAGGAGGTCCTGATTTTTCACTAGCAAACAAACGGATATGTATGGTAGTCAAAATTTGGTTCTCTCTCTTGTGTGTTGTCTAATGTGACCTGTGTATCCTAGCAACAGTTCGTTACCAACTACGTGCACACTGTGCAACTATGTGGCACCTGTTACCAGATGGAATTTTTCAGAAAACGCCATCTGGTAACAGGTGTGACATGTATCCAGGTATTAACTTTAATGCCCAGATATTTGCAAAACTTCAAACATACACATAGAAATACAAACTATGTACAAAACAACAAATGAGCTTTGTTTTGGATAGTTTACATTTATGATGGCGACAGACAGAAAATTTCTAATCACGACTTCATTCTAATTCTAAACATTTTTCTCCTCCGGTACATTCTTTCCAAGGCTTTCAGTACATAATTCTAACATTCCGTAATAAGATCTCCATTTGGCTCTACATCAAATACATGTTTGTTTTTTCATGGTAACGTTACTCATAAAAGCACTGTTCATTCGTATATTTATCTCATTAGTCATGCCGACTACTATTTTGGTTCTTATCCTCTAACCATGGCAGAGAATAACGTCAATACATTCGAGTTCATAAAAGTCTTCGTTATCGACGAAGTTTGCAGCAGTATTCTTATTTCTGTAACTTTTGCTATGGAGGTTGTAGAACAAAATAAAAGTTTCTTCACTTATATTTTAGCGAATTACTAATTAGTGTAACGTAATGACTAAGATTCTCGTTCCTTTTTAGGTTACCTATATTGTTGTGAACTTTTGTTTTTTTATTTTAACTTGTTATATGATCCTAATATACAAACTCTTTGCTTCTCACTATTTTTCTTTTATAATTTTTCTACTTCAGATGATGATTGGTTTTCTAAAGTAGTTAATTATAAAGCATATAATTTATTAATTTCTTTGATAAAATTCAACATTTTTAAAAATTTAATAAAAGGCACACGATCATTCCTTTCATTAAAGTCTTATGTTTCATTCATCCCACTATTTAAAACTCTTCACGAAAAGACCTGAAGATCACCTGATGAATCTATTATGATAATGTTCCGTGTCTATGGCACTCAGCGTGTCTCTCCGATAGCATTCAAAGCCACGCAATCACATTTAGTTCGTTAAAGACATCCCAAAGTAGTTCAGCGATAATAATTAGCCTATGTCAAACCTCTCATAGTCATTAAAATGTTACAGATTAGATTCAGAAAAACGTGAGGGACGATGAATTATGTAGTCTATTAGTGGACAGTGAAATGTGTAGTCTGTGACAGTGGATTAAGTAGATGGTGTAGTGTGGATGGTGGATTAGGTAGTACGTAGATGGTATAGTGAGTGACAATAAATTATGTAATATATTAGTGAAGAGTGGATGGTGTGGATTGTGACAGCAGTGGATTATGTAGTGTATTAGTGTAATGTGGATGGTGGATTTTGTAGCATGTAGGTGGTGTAGAGTGCCCTTCCACGATGAGTGCTTGGACTCCTAGGTAGCATCGTAATAACAATAATAATATGCGAAAACAAAGTGAAACCGATTTAAATTGGATATAAATTTGAGTAATTAACTGTCTGTAGATAACAAATATGGAAATGAAACCGGCTAATACGTGTAATATTTTCTAGAAAAAATAATAGGCAGTTAGAAATCAAGCAATGCTGGCAAATGGGAAACTGTTGTTGTTTGAAATCACATCCGAAGTAGCTAAGGCAATGAGGTAGGTGTATTTTTGTTAAGTCTGTCTGTGTGTTCTTTAGCTGATTTCTCTGTTTTGCACAAGGAAAAAATCTCTCCTCCTATTTATGAGTGTTTGTGTGTGTGTTCATGAAATTTCGATTTTTTTCCCCGGAAAGTTATGAAATTCTGGAACTAAAGTCTTCTAACTTTATATAAAAATTTACAAACCAACAAATCCGTCTTTTCCAACACGAAAATATCAGTACTTCACACCAATGCTCTTCTATTTTGCAACGGTACTTTGGCATTCGTTTGGTCAAGGTCACGCTCAGGCCTTCGACTTTGCAATACTAACACCGTAGAAATCTTATCGTGCATTCCAATACCTCATTCCATTGGACTCTCCTAAGAAACTGTCTCGACTAAAAATGCCATAGATTCCTTTAAACAATGATCAGTACCAACTAGGCTTTAGACCTTATCTTCGTAACCAGACGTTACTACTACTTACAAGATGCAAGAACATTCCTGCAAATCTTATGTGCCGAGCACCACACACCAGAACTGATGTACTAACCAATAAACGCGTACTGTATATCTCCACTTACTAGAATATTCCATTGTTTCAGAAACTTCCCGTGCGCATGATCAAATTGCTATCTGAGCTAAACTTTGTTTTAGCTAAAAAAATATTCGGATCGATCTTCATGAAAAGTAGCTGATGTAAGAGCTTTTTACACAGCAGAAAGGTAATAAGCTGATCTTTATACTTCCCAGTAGAATGATGAAAATGGTTTTCGCAGTTATCAACGATTGCAAAACGCTTGAAGAAAAAAAAATATTATATCAGTATAACTGCCACCTGGAAAAATTAGCTTCAAATAATATAAATTATAGTTCGATATTATGCCCTTCTCTCTAGAATACCGTCAAATCTTCTCAAAAAATGACTCATCAAATTGGTTCTTGTTTCGGTAATAAATTAGTAAATGACAGGTACAGTGGGGGTGCCGGAGGGGGCGGTCTGTCCCGGCGACACTTTTCACGTGAGACACAAAATATATTTTTCGACGATTTTTTTTTATTTATGTTAACTTTGTAATTTTTATTACTTAATTAATAATTAGTTTTAACAATATACTGACAACTAAAATAAACATAGTGTTTTAATTTATTTCCCTATACGTCGTTTTGACTTTTTGTAGTATTTTTGGTGTGTATTGAGAGGGGCGGCACACTCAGGAACCGCCGCAGGCGGCAAAAGCTCTAGCTACGCCACTGGCCAGGTACCTTGATCCTTGGGCGGCCTGTTCAGTATACGCTGGGGGATTAAAAGAAAGCAAATCGGATCTCATCTTCCTTTTTTGAGCCTGTGTAGCTCAGTGGATGTGGCGTTTGCCAACCACGGTGCTTGGCCGCACGAAGGAAGACTTTGTTTCGAGTCTAGTCGGCGACTAGAGGAAATTTTTCCAAGCCTTTTTTCGACCGGTTCCCGAGTTAGTCGATCTCTGGCACGGGGAAGCAGGTTTTTCCTCCAGGAAACTCGGGTTTTTTGTCCTGTAAACTCAAGAAAATCGACCGTAGAACCCACATTATTTCAGACATTAAATATATTGTGTTAGGGTTAGGGACCACGAGATGGCGGCACATTTGAGCCGTCTCTCTTCACTGAGTGCCGCTTAATTAGTGATAGCCTTGGGCCATCTATCTCTGATTGGTACCAGTGGAGATTGAACTGCCCACTCAGTCTCCAAAAGTTAGATAGGGCTAAATGACCTCGCCTACTCCCCGTATACGGGAATAAAAAAAGGCGTTAGCTGATTTTTCTTCCTTTTTTTACCTTGCGGTGTCGAGGGTTAGTAATCATCGGACCTCAAACAGTTCACAGGATAAGGTGGTCAGCCTTACGCGCCGGTGTATCCTATGTACATAAGAACTATATTCTATGAAGGACATAGGATATAGTTCAGCTGAATGATTCAACTGAGGATCCTTCAGCTGAGGAGCTGAAGGATCTGAGGAAGATCCTTCAGCTCCTCACGTCACCGGCGGGAATCGAACCTAGGACACTCCTTCCCCAGGTTGCGAAGTGCACAGCCACTAGGCTAACCGAGCGGACAAATTCGGATAATCAATATTAATATTAGCAGAGTAGAATTTAGTTCGTTGTCCCTCCGACGGATAACAAATACAAGTATAATATTTCTAAATAATACCGTTGGTTATTATGATGTCGTTGATGTTATAATGTCAAAGACACTCGGAAAGTTCAAAGAAAAGCGATAGACGGAAAATTAATTTCTAATTTGGGAAAGAACTTCATAAGAAAATATAAAGGGCTTGAATGCATTAATTTTTTTGCGACAGGCTGCTTAACAAACGATACATTGAATTAACAGTACTAGAGTAAACTGTTTTGTATACGATAATTACAGAAAAAAGAAGAAAATAATAAGTACTAATTGTGACATTTTTTATCGAGCATTATTCTGTTTACTTAATTGTGATTTAAAGAACTGTGGGAATTTGGATTTGATGGCCAAGTTTGGCAGTAACGGCAAGCCTTTCGAGCATCAAGAATACTGCACACTTGTTTGGAATGATGTACATGAAACCGTCCTTAAAATTCTCGCTACTATCCAGAGGAAAGCAATTCAGGTCATAGATGATCCCCTCCCACCGTGTCTGCTCTATAGCCACTATCGTGATCACTTCCCAATGAATTAGCAGCCATCATTCGGCGATTTCCTGTTGGTCCTATTAAAACAAGAGCAGCTGTTCCGCATACCTTTTCAGCGCAAACCGCAAACACGCCGAACCTGCTTCTACTCTTCCTCATTCATTCCATCAACCTCTGTCTTCTGGAACAGCCTTTCTCGTGAAGTATTCCCAAACATCTACAACTAGCAAACTCTTCAAGAAAAAAGTCAAACTTTTTACTTAATCCTCATCTGCATTCCACATATGGCACTGATATGCTTATAGATTCTTTGACCTCTCTTGTATGAGATCAATAAAAAAGAATTAATAAAAAAGCTGTAATTCAAAAAGAACAAAAAAAAAAAAAAAGAGAGAATCTTAAAGAAAACGATTTTATAATATAAAGAGTATTAAATTAAAAACTGCCTCTTATTTAATCATGGACGACTATGTATACACTCATCTTTATCTAGTACTGTATTTATGTCCTATGTTTTCGTAATGGTGCTAGGAGAGATAACCTTGAATGAATTTGACTTGCTGAGCTTCACTCTGCATCGGATATCCAGGAAATTTGAAAAGTTAGCAAATATTTGGCAAACATTAGGTAATAAGTCAGGTGAACGAAATCAAATGGGTCCACGATGACAGGCTTTTTAAACCAGGATTACTATATACGATGCTAATTAAAATAATCGTACGCGTGCCTTGAATAATTCACACACAACCTCATAACTACCAACCTCCCAAGATGTTGATGTTGGAAGTGTGAACACGTCACAGTCTTCCTTAAATCAAAATTAAAAGAAATAAAATCATCTCATTTTAATATTGCTATTGAGAAAATGAATACTAAAAATCTAAAGTAAGCAAAGCTTCATGTGATTTCATCGTTGAATTTAACGTTGAATCCATAGAAAAATGTTTTTGTTTAAATATTCTCTTGAAAAAAAATATAAACAAAGCGAAAGATTATTCTTTCTTCCTCTCCTACTTTTTCTCTTCTATCTTGCATTATATTTCATTTAAGTGTAATTCAACGGTATGTTAAATTAAAACAATTACAGCAGAAGTTAATGAAAATAAATAAAAGAAAAAGTAAAATAAATAGAATAAAATTGCAGTCCTGCTTGGTCAGAAGCCACGTGTAAAGGTGCAAACAAATATTATTAACAAGATGAGTCACAATACACTTTAGTCCGGCAATGCGCCAAGGTTCCCTACACTTTGGAAACATCTAAAGTTAGATATGACCAAACACTTCCCTAGTAAGATAGTAACGAAGCAGTAAGGCTAAAAAGGTAGTGGAAAATCCATAGTTAATGGCTTCACATCAGAAGATTGAGCTATCACGACAAACAGTTTTGTTTTCTTTCAATTTCATGGCAACTTCCTTGAAGTGACTCCATATATCCTGCCATTTACGATTAGCTCATCCTAGTCAAACAGGCATTCCACAAAGTAGGAAGTAAACAAGTAAAGATTACAATTAACTTTTTCTGATTTTTCTTCCCCCTGGTAATACTGTTCCAGCTGTATCATTTTTAAAAATTAGCATACCTGATGTATTTAAGTTCGTTAATGAACTTGGGATGGGAAGACAGAATAATAATGTATTGTTTCTTCTCCAACCATAAATCCATACAATGGGCTTATGGTCAGATATATCTAAACAGTATTTTAGGAGTGGAGCACCTTGAAACTTCCGCTAGAAAGAAATGACGCATAACACGATGACTGACGATATGATTGCTACAATGTACATTTTAGTAGGTGGCGTAACAATCGGGGAAATACAAGAAATACAACATATATATAAAAAATAATAAATAAATACATAAAATAAAAACAAATAAATAAACACATAAAATAAAAAAACAAATAAATAATAAATAAATAAATAACACATTGAAAACATGGAGAAAATTTATTCTGAAACAATATTTATTATTACGTGATGCTAATTATTATTATTTTATTCACATAACTGATACAACAGTCAAAACCAGATATCATATAAATAAAAATTTGACTGGTGATTCAGAACAATTCAGATTCTACCCAAGAATCTAAGAATGGTCCGTCAGGTAGGGTCGTAAAATATGGACTGTTCCAAGTAATGCTGTTTTTTGTAGGTCATATGGGGTCACTTCATTGATTTTTAATTGCTTTAAATAGTTGGACAGCTTCTTTGAAGTTGCACTAAGTGCACCGATAACTATTGGGATGACTTTGGTGTGTTTAAGCCACAGTCGGCCAACTTCGATTGCCAGATCTCGATATTTAGTAATTTTTTCCAGTTCTTTGTTGTTAATGTTGTTATCACTGGGTACTGCAATATCGATAATCCAAACCTGTCGATGTTCGATAATTGTAATGTCAAGTCTATTGTGTTCCAAATGCCGATCAGTTTGTATTCTAAAGTCCCAGAGAATTTTTGCTGTTTCGTTTTCCAATACAGTCTCTATTTTATGCTGCCACCAGTTATCAGAAGTAGGAAAGCCATATTTTTTGCATACATGCCAATGAACTATTTTGGCCACTTGATCATGGCGGTATTTATAGTCAGTTTGAGCTATTTTGCTGCTGGCACTGATGAGATGTTCTGCAGTCTCATCTTTCTGATCGCATAATCTGCATTTGCTGCTATTATTGATGTTGAAAATTTTTGCTTTGATTGCATTAGTTTGTAATGCCTGTTCTTGAGCTGCTAGAATAAATCCTTCTGTTTCTTTTTTAATGTATCCGTGTTGAAGCCATTGCCATGTCTTGTTCACGTCAATTTTGTCCTCAGTATCTTTAGCGCACATATCGGATATTTTGTTGTTCCTTTTTGTAATCAGATTTGTTTCCTGTTGCTTTTAAAAGGCCCTCTTGTGTAATTGCTTGAAGCATTGGCTCAGAGCTATTGTCGATGTAATTTCTTAAATCAATTTCTTCTTCTTCCACAGTCTGTCTCACTTGCAGCAGACCCCGTCCACCTATTCTCCTCGGTAGGTACAACCGGTCAACATCACTTCGTGGATGTAATGCATGATGCATAGTCATTAGTTTTCTAGTTTTGCGGTCTAGTTTGTCTAGGTCTTCTTTTTTCCAATTTATTATGCCAGCTGTGTATCGGATCACTGGTATAGCCCAAGAATTCATTGCTTTAATTGTGTTTAATTCATTTAGTTTTGTTTTCAGAATATTTCTAATTCTTTTAATGTATATCTGATGCTGACTGTTGTTTAACTTTCGAGTGGAGAATATCATTGGCTTCTAATATTCCTAGGTATTTATAGCGTTCGTCAGCTGAAATTGCTTTTATATATTTCTCTTGATCAAAATTAAAATTGCTAGTGTCATTAATTTTTCCTCGTTTAATAGATAAAATTGCGCATTTATCTAAACCAAATTCCATTTTGATGTCCTCTCTGAAAATACGAACTGTGTTCAATAAAGAGTCTATTTGCTGGGCCGATTTTCTATATAGTTTCATGTCATCCATATACAACAGATGGGAAATTTTAATATTATATTTAGGAATTTCATATCCAAGTTTTGTTTTCTTCAGAATCATAGACAAAGGTATCAAAGAAATGTTGAAGAGCAAAGGTGACAAGGAATCACATTGGAAAATTCCACGTTTAATTCTGATATCTCCAAATCGTTCATTATTCATTATTAATATTGTTTCCCATGATTTAATAGCAGTAGCCAGAAACGAACATATGTTTTTGCTAATTCCAAATATTTTTAGTGATTTTAGGATCCAGGAGTGTGGGCGGGAATCGAATGCTTTCTTGTAGTCTATCCATGCCATGTTTAAATTAGTTTTTCGTCTTTTTGAGTTTCTGAGAATAATTTTATTAATAAGGATCTGGTCTTTTGTTCCTCTAGATTTTTGAAAATTGCCTTTTTGTTCAATCGGATAAATCTGATTATCTGATAAGTAGTGGTATATGGAATTTGCTATGATTGTAGTGAACAGCTTAGGCATAGTTGGTAGGCATGATATTGGATAATAGTTACTTGGGTATGGACCCTTATCCTTATCTTTCATGAAGAGAAAAGTGCGTCCAGATATCATCCAGTCTTCCACTGAGCCTGACTGCAACAAATAATTAAATTGTTCTGCCATTCGATCATGTAGACTGGTTAGATGTTTTAACCAAAATCCATGTAGTTCGTCTTTGCCAGGTGCACTCCAGTTTTTTAATTTTGCAATGGTCGTTATTCTTGCCCTAATCAATTTTATTTCTCAACGACAGTACTTTTCTTAATAAGATCAGTCATGCTTTCACAATTATCAAAACTGTTAATACAATAAAACAGGCTTGGTAGACCGAGTGGATAGCGCTTACGTTTTCCAACCAACTGCTTTTTGGTTCAAATTCCATTGCGACCGTACATTTTTGTGGAACGCATTTAGGTGGTAAGTGAATTTCGTTGCCCAGTGTAAGACTATCACTTTGCTTATTGGAGACCTATAACGTCTTGGAAACAAACAAAAAAAAAAAAAAAAAAACGTATATTTTTGCTCTTTAGAATAGAGTTCCTGGAGTATCTAACCATTAAGCCTACTCATTGCCTTATTATTATTGCTTAAATACAAATTAAATGGAACCGTAACTATCGTCATGAGAAATCTATTAGTTCTGGGCAGGGCAGTAAAAAATCTGCACGTTCCGAGGGAACCATCAAAAGCTTCTTGCAAGAACTAAAAAAAATTACTCCAACCAAATTAACGTGTTTTTTATGTGATAATAGGAGAGAACTATTTCGTGTTTCATTGATTTTTATAGAACTAGGGTTACCATATTCTAAAATGCTAAAATGCTGACACTCCATCGCCTGACCAACTCGTTCCTGACATAAACATCTAACACAAAAATAAATACATATGTTTGAAATCTTTACCTTTGTAAGTTTTTCATTAATTAGATGTGATGAGTATGCTTATTAGAACACACAAAAATACGAGATTTTAAGTGTCATAAGTCTTATGAAAGAAGAGGAGGCCTACGTGAAAAAGAATTAGACTTATCACACTACATACATTACTTTGCAGCCCATGCATATTTTTCACTAGACCTAATTTTCTTTAGCAGTTCTTTGACACAAATAGTCGAACATATTTTTACACAGATTCTATGGTAAGTCTATTTCTTTCCTTGTTCCACTATTTTCATTATCAAAATGCGGACATGTCCGCGCATAAATGCTGACGTATGGTAACCCTATATAATAGAACTGAATGGCGATATTACTGGAATTATATTCGCTGTGTAGTATGTATGTATGTTTGTTGAGAACAGGTATTGTCATATTATTCGAATAACAGACTAAATACTGAGTTGATAGCTTATAAAGCCTGCTTCTTGTTAACAAGTGGAAGAAAATAAGAGACTTGCGACAGAAAGATTTATAATGTATAATTTAAACCGAAATATTTTTAAATTTTTACTCGAAAAAGTTTTATTTATTTTTCCTGAAAATTTAATATTGTGTGCTACATTATTCCTTTTAATTATGGTTATTATAATTTTATAATATTAAAATTATTATAATTTATATTCATTACACCTGTACTAATTAGTACAGGTATAAAATTCTAAAATTATTATTTTCATATGCAAGGATGCTGGATTTTATTATTATTATTAGTCAAATAGAACGTAATAAATGCAATCCTATGAAATTCCATTGTCTCACATCCTTCAAATAGTAAATTCCATTCATTATGGGAGAATACAATAGCTGACGACATACTTATTACATAACTCCTCGGATGCTGTTACACAATCCGATGAATTCTTTTCAAGTGCTCGATGATTCAACGCGAACACGAAGAGCTGTGGCAGTTTCCTGACGAAGCATTACCACCGCCTTCGCTGATAATGATGTCAACAGGCTTTGTTTGACCCCCTTTCCCCCCCCCCCCCCCACATACATCCCAGACACCCACCTTTCCGCTTAGATCTATTTCCGGTATGTTTTAAAAGGATTCTAAATAGATCTAGAAGGGAACGACGCTAGAAGCTCGTCGCCGGAAGAACAAGAAGAGGACAGGCACGATAGAAAAGGGCTGACTTTTTTCTTTTCAGCTGATGTCAATGCAATTACGTACCATTGATGACCGAAATGTTCCGGAAACGATATTAGATTTTATTGATCAAAAGGTGACATGATTGCGGATGGAAGTTGAGTAATTATGCAGGTTTGTTCCTGCTTCAGTCTGTGTGATATTTTGGGTAGTAAAAGTAGATCGGTATTCTTAGGAATTCATTGACTGTATTCCATTGAATTTATGTAGACGGTGCATATTCTAGTACATGACTACTGTGCAATGGCTGAAAGCGTGTGTGTGTGTGTGTGTGTTTCTTCCTAGATTTAGATGCCATAAGCACCATTATTAATAGTGATTGTACGTGTAGAAGCAGTTGCCATCATTGCATTTTTTAACATCCTTACGAAGCATGCGTAATTTTGGCAGCTCTAAATGCTATTCAATGTTGGGAAAACGTTTTTTTAGTTTGTTTATTCTTCATCGTATTAAATGAGAATATTGGCGTTATGAATGGTGCATAGTTTTGTTCTCGAACTGCAAAATTTCAATCTTTATTTGGTATGGAATTCAGCGGCGGCTCGTGCATAGCCACTACGGAACTGCAGCACTCCCAATTTTTCTCGATATATAAACATATTTATTTATATTTGCTTGTAATATTTTATTTTATCATCAACAATCCTATACAATTCTCTTATTTTGTATAAAAAAATAATAAAAATCCATCTTGTAGCACTTAGGAGGGCGAAGGACGCTAGCAGCACTGCGTTTACCACAGTGTCATATTGCTACGCGTGCAAGCGTATGTACGTCATAGTGAGATGTGAGCTATTAGCGTAATGCGGCACTGTCCGTCGCGCAGTTCCACTCTTGTTTATATGCAGTTTGTGCCAGTAGTAGAGTGTTCTTATCGTGTTTACTCCGTCTCTTTAAATATTTGGATGTTACAATTAAAGACATAACATTTGTTATAGTTTTTATTTTAGAACATTATTGGGGTTATTAACAATTATAACCTCAGAAATGGAACCTCAAGAAATAAGTTCTGTGACTGTCTGTAAGTGAACTACAAATTCTTCAACAGTCACACAAACATCAAGGAAAAAGTTATTGACCTTTTCGCTCGAAACAAAACAAGAAGAATGGATTTTTAGTTTTAAGTAATTTTGAATTATACCAAACTGTATAATTTTATCGATAATAAACAATATTTTTTCATGTTTAATTTTAAAAGGAAATAAGTAAATTTCCTTTTATTTTTTTAACCAAATCAGGTGAATACAGCATTAATTTGAATTATTTAGAATAACCCATTTATAAATAAATGGGTTATTCTAAATGTGGGACAGACAGTTTGGCAAACCAAAAAAAAATCTACTTTTTTTAGTTTGCGCTACGTACTATATGCTATCCATGAGTCTTAATAAAAAGTTCAGATCAAAACTGTGGGGTAATTGTTTTGGTTTATTTGATCAAGTTCTGAATCGTACATTTTTCTATTTGATAGACGAAAAAAATGCCTTCCTCATGTTCCTTCGAAACTGTAAACTTCTAGGATGGCGCTACAGTAATGGCAAATTACCGACTCAAGATTTTGGTAGACAGTCCGTTTTACCCTCGAAAATATGCAACAAAAGACACGCAAAATAAGCGATTTCGGCTTTCTTTTTTCTAAGTGCATATTTTTTACCTTGGTGCATATTTTTCATTATTACAGATTTTAAAAATATATATATTTTGTTCCATTTCTTCCAGGTTTTTCATAACTACGTTTTGTTCAATATTTTAGACTTGCGTGTCATTCTATCATCCAAGTCAAACAATGAAGAAAAAGCATTATTCTATCGGTGATTGATCTAGCATTTCGTGATAATCCATAGGTTTTCTTTTCGTCGGTTGAATTGTAATTCTGTTAGATATGAAATTCATGGCTGTTGTTGTTGTGTGGATAAAAAAAAAACTTTTGCTAACGCATCGTACTGCTAATCCAGGCTTTTGTTGTTTGTCGACAGTGTTGTACTGGTTTATCGGGGTCTGGAAAAACGCAGGTGAAAACAAGGCCAAGGACGAATGGTAAATCGTCGCCCCAAGCAATACTTCCGCAGCTGGTACATGCGATTTAGTCATTTGTCGTTTTGGTGATAGAGGCATTGACGACAAAAAAATGGGGAAGGAAGAAAATTGCATTACATGGCTGCACCCGTAAATATTTAGATACGAAGACTTACGGGGGTGGCCAAACAGGTCACAAATAACTCTTTTGTCAGGGACTGTGGAAAGCATTGATACTAGCTAGATGGGTTGTAAAACCCAAATGGACTTTAATAATATAACTTCAAACAGATCCTATAGGAGAATGCCACATGAGTATATATTAAAATAAAAGGAACAGCTAAAATATTATTTTGCAAATAATAATTAATTCGTTTGAGCACATCCGTTGTAAAATGAAGCAGTGAAAATTTTCGCAAATGTTTATTTTGTAAAAATACATATTAAATCCACAAGTCATGAGCTAGGATTAATGTTGGTATTTTTGACATCGTAAATTCATTTTGGAAGAGAGACGTCCAGATTTGTAAGCCCTTCATTTTGGAAGAAATTTTTAATTATTTTGTTCTAAGTAATAAATTTGTTCTACGAACTATATAAATTTTATAGAAGCAGGCTATATGCTTGAAATGCACTTATTTTTGAAAATTTTAAATTATGGTAATATAAATATCAACATACAGAAGTAATTACTCATGTAGTAATTTAATAATTGAACATAAGTAATCAGTATAATTCTAATTCTGTATTTATAAACCATAAAACTGAAATTATTGATTCATATAATAGGATACAACCATAATTGCCTAATAACTCGAATTTCACTGAGTTCACTTGAAGATAAAACTACTATAAATCATGGTTACTAAAAGAACGGTCTAAGAAGCTTCGATCTATTACTTGAAATGATTAAAAAGAGTAGATAATAAATATCCATCATTATTTCATAGCAAATGAAAAAAGTTTGCCGTCGACTTTAAAAATGTTCCGAAAGTGACCAAAATCTTACAAAATACAATTCGCCAGGGATGTGCGAACTGTGCGGTGGCACAGGGCTCCCGCAAAGAGCAAAAAATTGAAAAAAGAAAATCAATTATTTTTTTAATTATTATATAAATTAATATTGTAATTATTATATAAAAAATATTATTATATAGAAAAATATATGTATATAATTTTACAACCAACTATTGTTGTTATAGTAAGCGAAATAAGATCGTAGCGCTAGAGCGGTAGTATTTGAAACTATTCTAAGATATATAACAATATCGTACAACATAGTGTTAAATAGGGAAAAGTGCATTTCAAAACAGGTGTTTTTAATAATTTTAAGGAGTTTTTTGATTTTAGTTTATGATTTTATGAACAAGTAAGTATATACACGTACTGTCATGGCAATTTTTTTACGTGACATCACTTGCAAAACATCTTAAAAAAAATATTTTGTAAACTGGTTTTAGGTTATCCGACATCGGAATTTTTCTTCAATAGCAGTTTTCAATCTATATTAGATTTATTTATTTTCTAATATTATCTATTTTAGATATATTTTATTTATCAATTAAGTAATTGTGTTTTGATTTATTAACTTATTTTATAATTCAATCTATCGTATTTAATTCTAGAGTACGACTAGTCGTGAGAGAGATTATTATGGGAGAAAATACCCAAGTGGGCATGAAAAACGAAAGCAAAAACAAGAAAAATGAGGAATGTCAAAGAAATTTACTATTTAAATTTATGAAGTTGAACTCATATATTTCGAAGATATATCAGTTCAGATATATCAGTTGATAACGGGAGTTCTGAAATAACTACAAACAGTTCTTCGGCTTCAACATTAATTAATAATGAGAGTTCTGAAATACTCAAAGGAAGCGGAGAACATGACGCGTTTGGTCAAACGATGAGTATTGAAGATCCTAAAACTGAGACACCAGAGGAAGGTGAACTATTTACTATTGATGATCCAGCAACATGGCCCAAAATTTTGAACAATGCAACACTAACACAAATTGTACAACGTGGTCCACCGTCTCCTGCGACTGAAAATGATTTTCCAAAAGATGACAACAAGAGGTGTTTTTCCACAGCTCACTCTGTTAGGACAATTGCAAATGGAGAGAAGCAAAACAGAAGATGGCTTGTATATTCAAACTCTTCCAACTCTATTTTTTGTTTTTGTTGCAAATTATTTTCTTCTGATAATTTTTTATCTAATAGTGGCTTTTCTGACTGGCGACATGTAAGTGAAAGATTAAAGTCGCACGAACGAAATCCAGTGCACATGAAATGCATGTATTCATGGACACAAATGGAATGTAATTTAAAAAATCACAATACAATTGATCAGACAAATCAAAATGTCATAAATTTTGAAGCAGAACGGTTAAGAAATGTTTTAAGACGAATAGTAGCAGCAATTCTTTATTTATCCGAACATAATTTAACTTTTAGAGGTAATTTTGATACTTTGTAATTTTTTTGGAATCATAGAATTAATTGCAGAATTTGATCCACTTTTAAAAGATCATTTAATGCTATGTTCGAGGGGAAAATTATAGGTAAGAAACAAAATTCGTATCTATCACCCATTGTGCAAAATGAATTAATTGTTGATATGGGAACCAAAATTCAACAAAATATTGTAAATATGATACCACAGGCAAAGTGCTATTCAATAATTCTCGATTGTACTCCTGATATTAGTTATCAGGACCAAATTTCAGTAATTTTTAGATTTTTACATATATTTAAAGCAGTTATTGAAATTCGTGAACACTTTTTGACGTTTTTAAGAAATAATGACACTACTGGTAAAGGTATATATGAAAATATAAAATCACTTTTGAATAAATTAAATCTTAAATTTTCAGATTGTAGAGAGCAAGGGTATGATAGCGGAGCGAATATAAAAGGAGTATATAAGGGAGTCCGTGCTTACATTTTAAATGAAAACGATAAGACATTTTATTATTCTTGCACCTGTCATAATTTAAATTTGATTTTAGAGGATGTCGTAAAATCATCAATTATAGCAATACAGTATTTTAATGTTATACAAAAAATATATACATTATTCGCTGCCTCAACTTCACGTTGGGACATATTAAAGAAATTTGTTAAACAATTAACTCCAAAACCGTTATGTGATACAAGATGGGAATGTAGAATAGAATCATTTAGAACTGTACGTTTTCAAATTCCAGAATTTTTAAATGCACTAAAAGAATTATTTAAAACTGCATCGGATAATACTATCAAAGCAGAAGTGGTTTCAATATATGAACAAATAGATTCATTTGAGTTTATACTAAGGCTTGTAATTTCGTATGAGCTTTTGTCAAAAGTTAATTTAGTAAGTAAAGTATTACAAAATGCAAAAATTTCCATAGACGTAGCAACTAAGCATATTAAAGAGTTAGTGCAGTACTTTGAAGAGCAGAGAATATCGGGATTTGATAGCTGCTTTGAGATTGCTAAAGAACTGTCAAATCTATTAGAAATAGAAATTAAATTTAAAGAAAGTCGAGTACGTCGAAGAAAAGTATTTTTTGATTATGAAACGCCTGATGAATCACACATAGGTGATAACAAAGATAATTTTAGGATAAATTTCTTTTTTGTAATTTTAGATACTGCTCTACAATCTGTCAAAAAAAGATTCGAATTGTATGAAATTCATCAAAAATCATTTGGATTTCTTTATGATATGAAATTAATAAGAAAAATGACAGAAAATGAATTAAAATTTTGCTGAAAACAGCTTTATCAAAAATTAAATACAGATATTGATTAATCTGAATTTTACAATGAATTAATTATTTTTAGAAATATTGTTCCAGATGATGCACCCATTAATATTTTAAAAGTCATAATTGCAAATAATTTGTCGGATATTTATCCAAATATTACAACGACATTTAAAATATTATTGACCAGTCCAGTTACGGTCGCATCAGCAGAATGATCATTTTCCAAATTAAAATTAATAAAAACCAATTTGCGATCTTCTATGTCTCAAGAACGTTTGTCGTCCCTGGCAATAATATCTATAGAGCATGAAATTGCAAAATATTTGAATTTTGATAGCGTTATAAATGATTTTATTGATAAGCGCATTAGGTTAAATAAAATTTAATATATTAAGATTTCTTTTAAATCTTATAAGTTGTTATACATATATTTCATTCTTTATAGTAAAAATGGATATTTTTTTCATATTTTTATATTATTATTTATATTATTAAAT
The DNA here is from genome assembly GCF_054136105.1 of Typopeltis vanoorti. Taxonomy (NCBI): domain Eukaryota; kingdom Metazoa; phylum Arthropoda; class Arachnida; order Uropygi; family Thelyphonidae; genus Typopeltis; species Typopeltis vanoorti. Next base: position 89,795,275 of record NC_143567.1, read on the forward strand.
AAATCATTGTTCTGGAGTATTTATATGATAATGTGTACTTACATAATAAAATAATATATCATGTATATACAAACGCATTTATTTTTTAACTAATTTTTTCCCTTTACTTAAATTGATGCTAAAGAGCATACTTGTTTATTTATGTGCATAAATATTTTTCATATTTGATTTAATTAATTAATTAACAAGATATTCTTCCATTTAAAATTTCCATAAATGTTACTAACTTTCAGGGGCCCCGCTTTTCCATTTCGCACAGGGCCCCGCAAAATGTAAACGGGCCTGCAATTCGCCCTAATATTTCACGACTTAAAAATAGCTCGAATGCTATTCATAAACCATTATGCCCGATTTTGATTATTTGCTTTTGATTAAAGGTTTTAATAGCCTGTTTATCGAACTGTAAGTTCTCAACAGAAACCCAGAATATCATAGTAGTTCATTGTTGAAACACTTGAGCACTAATAAAAGGCTAATATACTGGCTAATATATTAATTAAAGTTTGTCTTTTAGGTAAGAATTAACTTACGGAAACTACATGCATTTCATATACAGTATTTGTATATTAAGTGATGTTTTTAAAAAAGGTTAATGTGCGTGTGTGTAAATTATGATAGGATAAAGTAACGGAAAAGAAGTGATCAGTGGCGCACTCAGGATTTAATCTTGGAGGGAGCCGAGCGCTCAGAATTTAATCTTTGGGGGGAGGGGGGCCGAGTGGAGTAAACGTTTTGCGAATACACACTACACATCCCATACGACCTATAACTGAGCATCTGCAGTGATCGCTAATTCATAAGTAGCACACAACATAAATAAAAAAAATAAATTTTAATTAGGAAAAGATTTTTGGAAATTTTTCTAGTGTTTTTTCCTTTTCTTTGGGGAGTGGCCGGGCCCCTTGTCCCTCCCCTCTGGATGCGCCACTGGAAGTGATACATTTATGATGTGAGTTAACAAGTTAACCCTGTCACTAACAATGCTAATGTTAGTGGCAGGGCCATCGCCAGATTAGATCGCGCCCTGAGGCAAACAATTAAATATCGCCCCTGATGGATTATAAGACAAAAATATAAGGAAATCTCCAATTGCTATTTTATTGTTATTACAGGAGAAACATTAATGCAAAACAATTCCTCCCGATTTACGCTCATGCGCAGACCTACACTTTTTACCTTGTAGGCGGTCTACAGAATAGGTTGGTTACTCCTTATTTCTGGAGGTATCCTATGTCTGTAGAGTGTAGAGGCTTGTGTTCATGGTTTGCCTACTTGCGGGAGGGAAAACCCCAGATAAACTGGGGAGAAAAACCCAGTGGTCCACGCCCAAGATCAGCTAACTTGGCTATGTCTGAGGAAGATCCTTAAGCTCCTCCAGTCGTCGACGGGAATCGAACCTAGGCCACTCCTTTCCCAAGCATATGGTTGCGAAGAGCATTGCCACCCGGCTAACCTCGCGGACGCAAAACAATTACATAATAATATTAATTAAATGTTTGCTCTACGGCAGTGTTTCCCAACATGGGACGTACGCCCCACAGGGGGGAGCAATTTGAATATTTTTGGGGGCAATTAGAAAATGATGTTGCATTCGTCACTGATATACTCAAAAAACTCACCATTGTCGGCGATAAATTGTCGATGTTGCAACCCTGACTTTCCGAGAAAAAAAGCTGACATCACTAGTACAGCAGTCAACATGAATACAGTATCAAGAAGAACTCTCAGAAAAGCAAAATGATGAGTCTATTAGAACTTTATTTAACATAAAAGGAACAGTAGCACGGCTTTCTGACGAGACAGAAACGAAATACCGAAATTCATTTAGTTTTGCAAAAAATTACTGTTGCCCTTCACGACGTCATATTTAGTTGAATGTGGCTTTAGTAAATGACTTGCTACTGACAAAAAGAAATCATCTGAATATCACAAACCATGGGGATTTGAGATTGAAATTAACTAAATTAGTACCTCAAATAAAAACTCTTTGCAGCAGACATTAAGCTCAAGGATCACATTAAATTTGATTTTATTTTCCCGAGTTCAGTTCGATTTATGTTTTATAATATACGAAGTGTAATATAAAATTTACATTCATCGAAGAAAGTCAAATTAAAAACAGTTTTACTTATGTTCCTTTTTTAATTTAAGTACATATTTATATTATACTTTTTCAGAACTTGGCTGACTGTTATGCTAGAAGAGGGCATCAAAATCTTTGAGACTTTGAGGTGGGGCATGACCCAAAAACGTTGGGAAACGCTGCTCTATGGAGATAAGTGGGTTCTAAAATGTTTAGTTTTAGTATGTATGACTGTAATTTTTTTTAATTATTATTAAAATATAATAAGCACATAAACTAAACTAAACGCCGTTTATTTGTAAAATATCTTGTTGCCGTAATACGGCGCCTACAGCAATATGGCTGAACGAGAGCCCTTATTAAGCTACGCTGTGAGGCAGGCTGCCTCTATACTACACGCTGTCGACGGTACAAGTTAGTGGTGTCAGTATGATAAGGCGAAGTAATAGCATTTCTGAAGACTGGGATTAACATAACTTTCTTATTAGAGTTTGTTCCTGTGGTTGCCAATTCCTGCAGTTCGTGTTTTATTGTTCGGTAACTGTTTAGATGTTTTAGATTAAATGCAGCTTGTTAAGTAGTGTGGGTATGTGATCCTACCTCTTAGAGAAGCAACATACAAATTGTTACAGCATCTAGCTGTGTTCAAACCCATTTCAACAATAATGAATCAATACTAAATGCTGACGCTATTTGGTTTTCAACAGTAATGTTGAAAATTTTAATGTAATTTCAACAATAATGCGAGATTTTCATTGTTAGAGTAGAATCACAAGCCAAAGAATCCGAGAAGAAGCATGTTCAATAAAGCAAGACGAGATACGCCTGTACTGGATAAGAAAAAGAAATATATCTGCAGTAGAAAGAGCTGCTTTCAGATAACCCATCAGGTCAGATAAAAATTATTTATTTCATTTTTTAATCTTAGTGTTAATGAAGTTCGGATACGTCTATCCTGAATTAACTCAAATTCATATCATCATTTAGTTATAAGTTTGCAGTTATAAATAGGGAAACAAATCAAAACAAATAAGTAGTCTGTGTACGCTAAGATAGGACTTGGAGGCTGTTATAACGTGAAGGAAAACCAGGCTTCTCTGTCATATGCTAATTGACGGATCTCTGATGCAGAGAGTTGGGGAAAACGGGGAGAGTATTGCTGATGTATTTCCAATATGGAGTTCGGGGTCTGCCTCTTTTTCCATCTGTAGGGGCATAGAGGACCAGAGCATCAAAGGGTACAGAGGGTAGATGTCTAAGTTGGTGGCCGAGCCATTTTATTGGTTTTCTTTGAGCAGTGCTGACTAGAGGATCTTGCTGGATTTCATCTAATATAATAGAGGTGGGAATGTGGTCTTCCCAGGAGTAATCCAGGATATTTCTTAGAAAAGTAGTTCCAAAGCCATTTATAATATTGGTCGCTGCTTTTGTTGAGATGTTCCAGGTCTGGGAGCCGTACAGAAAGATAGACTGACTGGTGCACTTGTAAAGACGAAACTTCGTCTCCTTTGAGATGAGGCTCGACTTCCATACTTTATTAAGACTTCCGTGGAATTGCAGTGCTTTTTGTTTTCTTGTTTTAATGTCGGTTAAGGAATTTGAGATGTGTGAAATCATATACAATGGTTTAATATCGTGGAGAGCGCGGGAAAGATAAGTGACGGATTTTATATGTATGAGGATGTAAATCACGGTAAAAATACGAGACGAAATCGATGGATGATCTAAAATGAGCTTAGTAAAAAAGAAGGCTACTGAATGCGTTTTAAATATCGGATAAGATAAAGTTCTAACAAGGTTTTATACTTTTTTTTTTCTTCAAAATATAATAAGTTAAAAAGATGCGAGCCAATGAAGGCGTCTTTCTTGGATTCAATAGCCGATATTAGCTCATGTTACAATTAACGTATCTAAACATGTTGCTCGCACGCAATTTTTCTGCCTTTTGATTAACAAAAATTCATAAAAAGAGTTTCTGCTAACTGATCAATATGTGTCAATGATTGAAATAGTGCTAGAACTATTTTTGTTTAGGCTTTCAATCATATATGGATGTTTATATTATTTCTAATAGCTCCTCTCTGTATGAGAGAACTCGATATCAAAGAATGTTAGATTTTGATCATAACATCAGAGGAGGTCTCAGATAAGGATGTGGCTGTTTTACCATTAGTTATTGACAGTGATAATGTCGTACTTTCTTGGGAAGTAACTGATTATATCTGCATTCCGATTAGGAGAGGTTACCTGCTAATCTACAAGGCTAGCAATGGTGAAAAACTTAGGAGAATACTACCTTTGGTCCTATGGCCTCAGGTACTGCATGGGAAAGACATCCGAAAATAGGTGAATTGTTTAAAAAGTGCTTAAACGAGGTGGGATCTGAATGTATCCCTAGAGTTTGAAGAACAAATAGCGTGGGAGTTAAATGGATGTAGAACCGTATTAAGCAAGAGATCCATAAGAAAAATATGAGGTGGAAAGAATGCCGTAAGAATAAGGAATATTGTGAATTATGAAAAAAGATCGGCTATGCTGACAGTCCAAGAGAATTTAATCCCCAATCCGCAAGTAAAATAAAAAAAGAGTAAATGTGAAAGAATAACTTTATTGATTGCCGATGGTACTCTGGTGGCAAACGTTTTTAGGCATAACAATAACCTATAGATGAAAATACGTAAGCAGTAATATATTAAAACTAGTTCATTTTGTCGTTGTACTATACATTTATTAATAATTAAGGTACGTATTTAATTATTTTTAAGGAAATAGAGATATGGTAGAGGGAGGAGGGATAAATTCGCTTTGTAATTTGTATTCATGTGAAGATAAGATTTATTTTTTTAAAACTAACTTTTACTTAACACAATGTGATCTCTGATAATTAAATACGCCAGACGATATCTGATCAAAAACATTCGGACACCCATTTGTAGCAGTGAATCTGCTTATAAACCTCGTAACCACGGCTCGTGCAATTATAAACAGACCTTCTTATAAACTCAAACGTCTCCGAAGAGAGCAGTAAAGTTTGAGATGGCATGTTTGGGGAAATTTCTTCCCACTTCAGCTGTCCCGATCAAACTGTAAGTGATTTAATATACATAGTCTAGTCTGTGAAGATAACTATAGAAATAGTGAGAAAATCTTCAAGGAGGAGATCAACTATGCAAAAGAAAACCCTCCTCTTAACGGAATTCGTTCACAGTATGAATGACAAGAGAAAAAAAAAATGAAATTGGTCAAATTCTAAAATTTCTCAGTATAAAATTTATCAGATGTCTGTAGTAATTCATAGATAAACTCCTCACTTCAATCATTCAATCATCATTTCCTGGGGCGGAGATTATTACCATGACTTGCTGCCTCTAATAACGTTTCAAAAGAAAACAAAAACTTCCTATCCAGCGTCATATTCCAACAAAAAAAAAAACTCTAAACCATCCTTGAAATATTACAATTACGTACTCTTTACCTAAATTGCCGTTAATATACGTCAGGAAGAACATTAAACATTTCTCGGTGTATAATTAAGGTGGATTATAATCTGCACAGTTGGAAAAATTTGTTGTAGTACCGAAAACCAACGCAGATTTTCCACAAATCCTTTCAAACATACATCCGTTAAGAACTACAGAAAATTACTCGCCGATATAAAGTCTGTTTGTTCGGATTACATTTTTTTAAAAACATTGAGGAACTAAATGACTTTTAAACACACACACACACACACACACACACACACACACACACACACACACACACACACACACACACACACACACACACACACACACACACACACACACACACACACACACACACACACACACACACACACACACACACACACACACACACACACACTATGGCAATCTCCATTTTGTTACGGACATATAATTATATTTATTATCGTAATATCTGCTTGTATATTTATGATTCCATATATTAAATGTTTGTCCCATATTGTATATCATCCCATTATATGAATGTCGTCTTATGTTGTATATCGTCCCGTATTGTAATCCCCCCATCCCTTTGCATTTTATCTAATATGTACTATGTATTAATAAAGCGTACTGCCATTAGATACTGTAATTATCCGTATTTTATCTCATATTGTATTATGCTATATATGAACTATGCTGCTGCTGCATTGATGTTATTGTAAAGTGGAAACGCCGCGGAGACCGCGGAATAAACCCAATCTGGGAGATCACATAAAACCACCGAGTGGGACCACTGAAACACTCACCACCAAGTTCGGAAATGCTTCTGCAAGCAACACCAAAAGAAAGAGGTTCTACCGGACCTGAAGACGATGAGTTGCCATGATAGAGCACAAACCTAATATCAGGAAGGACAGCGTCCACGGTAAAGTCAAGTGCTGGAAATCTTGCCGCCGTTGAACTCTGTATATGTGGAAATATCTCTGCAGAATTTGTCAGTTCCATGAACGCAGGAGTGTGACTGTGGCTGCTGCTATGAGAACGCTACCTGTACGAAAGTATTTTAAATGTGAAGTTTGGTGACAAGCAATAATGATCAAGGGCTTTTTTGTTGTTGTTGTTGTTGTTGTTTAGGTTGGGACCGAGCCCTAAAAAAAAACAATAAGAAAATATAAAAACATAAAACGCAAACACACCAAACCCATGAAAACAAAACAACTACTTCCAGAAACGGAGAATCTTAAAGCTTCCCGCTGGAATGATATTCTAGGCAATTCTCACTTCCAACTTTATGGTAACATTTCAGTGAAGGACCATTTTTTTACCCCCCCTCCCCTGGAAGGATTTGATGAGATGAATGTTGAAGGACTTTGCTAGTGAGAATACCCGTGGAATGAATTGGCACGTTGAGCTTTAAACCTAATTGCTCGGCATCAGTGACTGAACTGACTGATGCTCTACTGGAAGAATGGAAGGGAATTCCAGAAACGCACCAACGTCCAAAATTTAGTGTAAAGAAAGCCTTCGCAGAAAGCGAAATGGTGTTATATGAGCAAAGGGTGGACCAACTCCACGTTATTCACATTACTGCCTTTTAGATAACAATGAGAGGTTGGGTGAGCAGGGGCGACATGTATTTGATCAAATAAAGAAGCATATAACTCACCTGAAATTCAATTTTTAATTAAAGGTGAATTATATGCTTTGTAACCTTTCAATAGGACGAGAAGAGTGAAGACTTTCTATAAGAATGTTCCCTCCTCCCTAGCCATCTCCTGATGAGGCACCAAAAAGTGACGAAACATGTTTCTTGAATGGGGAAACTAGGGATTTAATTAGATTTAAAATTTTGTAAGATTGAAATGTAGTTTCACATGAGAGGGCTATCAATAAACGATGTGGGTATTAAAAGGGCAACAAACAATCAAAATTTAGGGAAAATTAGTTTTCATGTCCCTTTGGAGGACATCGCGATCTGTCAAGAAACATGTCGGGATGGTGGGAAAGAGACTATAATTACTGGTAAGTGTTTTCATTTTAATTTATGAAATCTTATTCGAAATGTACTCTGCAGGGGCCGAGAAACTGGCAGATGACAGCACAGTTAAAGGAGAGGTTTGGTCTGATTTTCTAATACTTATAACTATAACTTTACACACTGAAAGCAAAGCATTATGGCAAAGGTCTCCACCCGAATGATTGATTGCCTTGTGACCGCAACAGTTCCGGCAGTCAATCATTCGGTTGAAGATCTCTGCCATAATGCTTTGCTTTTTAATAAATGTATCTTAATAAGTAATGTTCATTAAGATTCATCATAAGTTGTGTAATACAAATTAAAAAAGATATACTGTATTTGTTTGGTCATTAATAACAAAAAATCGAAACAGTTATCAGAGTAGTGTAGCTCTTAATAAAAGCCGATAATAAACACAAATGTACCGACTTCTGAGAAGAGTGTGAAATTTTAAGTAGTTCCAATACTAGGGAAACTCATGTCGAAAGTTTGCGGTTTTCGTAAGCTGAAAACAGAAGATGCCAGCGTGTAATCTTCGTATTACACCAATGGCCAAACAGTAGTTTGCCGTCTCCATTTGCCACACTACAGTCCTGTGGTTTTATGTGTTTTAGTTTGGCTTCTGAAGTTGCTTGATATTCTTGGTATGCTGTTTCTATGTTGAAGTCCTCCAAATATTCATATGCATATCGAATCCAGTCTAGGAAGCAAAAACATTTATAATGGCTTAATGAAACAGAGAAGAATGAATTAAATGAAACGAATATGTTTACTATATATATATATATATATATTTTTTTTTTTTTTTGCATGGATATTTTGTGGTTATTTCATAGTAAACACAGCCAAAGCGGTGACTCATTTTAAATTGAACACAATTATAGAGGTGTTTCAGCTGAAGGTAGGGAGATGCATCGGGAATGGCAGGTTATTTTTTTCTCTGCAAAACACATAAGCATTTATAGACAAGCTTAAAACTGTATATCTTAATAACATTTATGATAACAGTTACCAGGCAAACTTACAAGAAACCAAGTTACTTGGCAAGTAAGCCACTGAACTCCGTGAACAAATTAAGATTGGACTGTTAACATTAATTTTAGAGAAGGAGATTTTCTTTTATTATTTTTGATTTTCTTTTATTTTTTTAATATATATCATTATGTGACATTTGTTGGCTGTAACATCTTAACAGAAAAATCTGCTGCTTAACTACATTGACTAGTAATTGGAATTTTCAATATTCCACAAATAACAGAAATATTCCAATTTCTGTATTTTTGGTTTTTTTAATATAATATAATATAATATAATATAATATAATATAATATAATATAATATTTATCCTCGCCAGAGGACATGAGTGTGCGAACAATACAAAATAGCATAGTTTTATTTTTATCGTTTGGTGAATTCTTATTGCAATTATAAATATGTTTTATTTAAAGAATAAGTGTCATATTCTAATTCTAAAGAAAATATTTGAGTCTTGTCAAAGGTAGGCAGCCGGCCTGGTTGGTTGAATGGTTAACGTGTTCCCCTCTCCAGCCGTGGGTTCGAATCCCGCCACGGCCATGGATGTTTGTGACTGTCCTACAAACTTTGTGTGGAAAGGGAATCTGCGACCCTACCACTTATTCTAGCAGAAGGCATCATTGCCAAAACCATGTGAGGTACGGCAGTGACCATACAGCGTCTACGTACGTCAAATGTGAAAAAAAAAAAAAAAAAACAGGTAGGTAACAGCGGATAGGCCAAGGCAGTTGTTTAACACCCATCTCTTCACCCCATTACATAACAGCTGCAGTTTTGTGGCATGGGACATTGTCGTCTTGATAGTAACACAGGTCCGTTCCATAAAAACTCCACAGCACCTGATTATCCAGAATATCAAGGTGCTGAGCTGCCTTCATGGAACCATGGACAAGAACAAGTGGTCTCACTCCAAACCACCTGAATGCATCCCACATCATTACTTCTCCACCATCACCATCAAACTTTAGTATGGGTACAATACAGGTAACAAGCGTTCAGCGGCTTCCTCCACACCCACACCTTACCATCAGACTGGAAACAGGTGAACCTTGATTCATCGCTCCAGAGTGCCGTTTTCCACTTGTCAGATGTCCAGTTCACACGCTCTTTGCACTAGGCCAGACGAGCCGCTTTGTTCGTTGTTGTGATGTTCGGCTTGTGTGCCGCTGCTCTTCCGTGGAATCTCGGTAAATGGAGTTCTCTTCGTGCAATATTAGTGCTCACCATGGTTTTACTGGTGCTCTGGAACTCATCACGGATAGTCTGTACGATTGTAGCTGGTTTTTGCGTGCCACCTGTTTTAATACCCTCTGTCACTGTTAGTCATTTTTGGCAGCCGTCCTGGGTGTTTTCCTGCACTAGTGATGCCAGAACATCTCCATTTGTCGATCACATCGCTAACCGTTGATTTTGGATGCTCCAGTTGAGCGGAAACGGCACGTATGGACCACCACCAATGTGACAGCCCACGATCTCACCTCTCTCGAAGTCTGAGTTCACGTCGTGTTGCCATACCATCTGTATTCAACTGCTACGATGACATGCTGCTTCCTACTATCTGTACACTAGTTTTTATGTTATTAACGAACCTGGAATGTTTCCTAACTTCAGATAAGGTGTCCGGTTAATTATTGGTAGATAGTGTATATATAATTCCAAACACGAGAAGTAGAACATGTATCACATTAATACAGTGTAGATGTAGTATCTCTGTGACCATTAATCAATGCATTTTTATCAGAGCAAGTTTATTAAGCTATACTAGTCAGCGAAAGCTGTGATATTTTAGTAAAATAGATGTTCTGAAACAGAGAGAAAGAGAGAGAGAGAGAGAGAGAGAGAGAGAGAGAGAGAGAGAGAGAAAGAGAGAGAGAGAAACAACAACACCTTGACGTAGGACGAGTTGACAACTTCAGGTTTTATATACGTCTGAAGTCTTAGATGCGTAATATACTTTTGCATTACATATATGAACAGTTCTCACTCTGCAGCTGTGGACGAAACTACCTTAGTAACAATGTTGATGAAAACCATAAGAAAGACAAAGAATTTATAAGAGCTGTTACAGATAGTAGATCGCGCATTCCACGAAGATAAAATAAGACATTGTTCTATTGCAATAGCGAAAAGAACAATTTTATTCAGTATTGCTATTTCAGCCAGTAGGTTTCATACTAAAAATTTGATAAATTAAGTTCTAGCAATTTGTATTTCTCTAAACTTCTCTATAATAATATAACTCTAGAGTTGGATAAAGGTAATGTTTATGCTGTTGTTGGATTTTGCATCTGACCGATTACCGCATGCGAATCTGTTAAGTAAGCTAAAACTAATGGGAATAGATGATGAATTGGTGAGATGGATAAGAGGGTGGTTGTCAGACAGACATCAGAGAGTAGTGTATGATGGAGTCAAAGGTGAAAAATGTTACCAGGTGGTGTTCCACAAGGATTTGTTCTTTGTCCATTGTTGTTTGATCTGTATGTTAAAATGATAATGGAGACTTTACTGAATGATATCCAGTTGTTTATTGATGATGCTAAGTTGGGAAGAGCAATAGTACATGAAGACGATGTGGCGATCCTGCAGAATGATTTGAATAGGCTGTCGTTGTAGTGAAAGAATAATGGTTTTTCTTTGAATGGCAAAATGTAAAGTTATTCACTTTGGATTGGAAACGTTTCAGTCTGTATATTCTGTAGATGTGGTTTCGTTGCTGGAAATTGATGAAACCAGGAATCTGAGAGTTATCGTTGATAGGAAACTGAAGTTCAGAGGTCATATTGCAAAACGATTCAGATCATGCGGATACTCAAATCTACGCTGACTAGTAGGGACAGAAAAGTCATTAATCCTCTTTATTAAGATTGATGCATCCACATCTGGACTATTATGCTCAGATTTTGTCACCTGCGTTTCTTGGAGATGTGAAGGTGGTTGTGGGCTTGTGTGATATTCCATATAAGGATAGATTGAAGATTTGCGGGTTACAAACAAAAATTAGCAGATAGAAGAAGAGAGGTGACATGATAGAAACATTCAAGCCTGCTAAAAGTGTTTTTATAGAATGGAAGTAAGGGAACTTTTTCAGTATATGGCAGGTAGTGATAGAACAAGAGTTCATCATTGGAAGTGTAAAGTTTCAGTTTGCAAGAATGTGAGATCTAGATTTTTTTCTATAGGGAGGTGAATGGAATTGGTCGCCTCAGGTGGTTGTCAGTTCTTCGTCGGTGAATCACTTTAAAGAGAGGTATGATAGGCACTGTGTTATTAACGGTTAGTATCTTACTCCCATTATGAAATTTTGGTTGCATTCTTGGAGATATGATGGGTATATTGTGAATGATGTTTCTGGGCCTCCTGCCATGCGTTTTTGGACTCCATGGAGATACCCGTTAAAAATAAGAAGAGTTCGTTTAGTTTATTTGGCCGTATTAATACAATAAATAAACCGACTTGTTTCGCAGCATATATTTGTGGCTTCCTATGGGTTAGGATTAGAATAACACGAGCCACATCATCATCATCATCATCATCATCATCATCATCATCAAATTCCTGCCATGTACCCTCAAGGGGTGTACAGGATATTATGTGTACAGGATAATACTACATGAAGAACTTACATCATTACTAACTTCCTATCGACAATTTTCCTCCAAATCAATCTGTTGCCTGTCAAGACTCCAACATTATCAGATCTTATATTTCTTTTTAGTGTATCAATCCACCTATATCTTGGTCTTCTTCTGGATCTTTTTTCTTGTTTTGCTAATCTTTGCTCTGCCATTCTGTTTAAATGACCATATCACCTGAAATTAGCTCTGGTAACGCATTCCTGGACGCTAACAATGTCGAGTTCTTTCCTAATATCCTTTTTTAATATGATATTGCTATCGATGCTATCCGTTCACGCCCCTAATCTTTCTCAGGACTCTCATATTTGCGGGCTCTACTCTTGATTTCTAACCCAACTCTCAGATCCATAAGTTAAAATGGGTTTGAACGCTGTCTTGTCTACAGCTAATTTTGTATTTTGACTAATTGAAATCTGGACGATTTCAATCGAAGGTGAGTTAGCCGATCTCATACGGAGGTAGCAGGGTTTTTTCTCCCTAAAACAGACAAATCGGCCTTTCAGAACACACGCAATTTACAGACAAAAAATACTAGTTGTGGTGGTGGTGGAGTTGGGCGATAGATGGCGTTGATGGAGATGATTCGTAGTAGAGGTTCGGTGTAGTGGTTGAGACAGTTGCAGGTGTCCTCCCGCGATGAGTCTTCGGACTTCTTGGAGGTGTCAGGAATAATAATAATAATAATAATAATAATAATAATAATTTCTCTCTTATTCCATATAAATTTTGTTCAGTTGACTTCCTACCATGCCAGCCTTGTTGATTCTGTTGTCTATTTCCATATTTAATTTACCATCTTCATTAAAAATCGTGCCTAAGTAGATGAAATGTTTTACTAGTTCTATAGGTTCTTCATTCACAATGCAGTTGATATTTTCAATGATTCTTCCTATTTTTCATTGTCTTTGTCATGTTATTGCTGACCTTCATACCATATCTATCACAACAATTATTCAATTTAGTCATAAAATCTTGCAGACTTGTACCGGTTTTATTTAGAAGTATAACATCATTTGCACAGAGTAAAGAGCTGAGATTAACGTCTCCAATTTTGATATCAGATTTAATATCACTTTCCTTCATAATGTGATCGACATGGATAACATTACTAAAATACAGCAACATGTATGAACCTTTACAATATAAATTAAAAACAGAAAACATGCCGAGCGTGGAAGCTGGCATGGATCAACTGTTTTGCAGTGATGTGTGCACGACAGTTGACTGAAAAGTTAGTCTGACGTGAGAAAAGATCTACTGAGCAATTTCTAATATCACATAGGATCATAATTTGGTTTCTAGTGAATGTGCTTTGTGAGAGGATGACCATAGTATATTATTTTATGTTGGAGACGCAGTGTCTAGACAGGAAGTCCTTAACCGATTCATAGGGATTACATAAGGCAGACATCAAGAAGCTTGGAAATCAGATTTAAAAAAAAAAAGGGGCACATTGGGGGCGTCAATAACATCAGAGAAGACAGCTCGGGCCTGCCTTTTCATTGTCGCACAAATGAAAAGGCAGGCCCGATTTGGCAATCAAAATGTATATTTAAAAAAAAATAGGTGTCTCGTACCCTTCTCTCAAAGACCTTTCGCATACCCCTGGGGGGTACTCGTACCACACTTGGAGAAACATTGCTCTAAGTCATATGGTTCTTTTTTTTTTTTTTTGTGATTCTTTGGCCATTCTGCCAACAGGAGGAACAGTTTTCCACCAGACTGAAGGCTTGTGAAGCTGAAATTCTATTGTCCTGTTCATTTGTTTGGGTTCCACGATAAAATCGGAATTGACATTTGACAGAATCATGCATGTTACGAAGTGGCCTTGCTTTTAATTTGTCACTTATCTCTTAAATAGAGTTATGTAGAGACGTGTGTATAGTTACTTATTTCCTGTACTGAATGCTACTGATTTTTTTATACAGTTAAAGAGAAAAATTCATTGAACGAGATTCCTAGCAATGAAAATTCTATTAATCATGGTCTGATAAGAAGAAAACATTTATGAATAGCAAATTGTATATATGTTTACCCGGAACTTTGACATTTCGCATGTTATCGATAAGTCCATTATAGCAAATTGACAGCATACAGGTTTCTGAGATTCGTAATAAATTCTCGAATCCACATTGCCGAGTATTTCATGTAGGATGTGCCAAATATCAGATAACAACCTTGTGATTTTGGAGGAAGAGATACTATCGGGAAGCGGTGACGTGATTACATGCTGAACACGCTTAGGAATTTTTGTGGTGATAAAAGTCTTGGAACCAACATGTACACTGTATTATATCATAAACAAATGTTATACAACGAGTAGATTGATATATAATAGGGTGCATACAAAGTCGAATAAAAAAAACAGTATGAGGGCTGACATTCTTTTTTCAGATAAATCACAGTCTGGCAGTGTGATGGGCTTTCAGTAACGTTTCTCTCAATAGACAAGGTCACGTCTCATGGTGTTGCTTCCGTCTTTTGTGTCTGTGTTGTACTTCCTGTCGCATTTCCTGATATCTGAGAATTATGAACGACATTTATGCATTAAGTTTTGTTTAAAAAATTGGTCAGACGGCAACTGAATCATATGAATTGATGTAAATAGCATTTCGTGATTACGAAGTGGAAAAACCTATTCTCGGAAACAAACCCAAGTGCTCCAGAGCATTATAAGTATGTTCCATAAGAACAACACTATTAATTCATTTCAGCTTTAAAGCCACATGAGAGAATACACATAATCGAAAACCATCTCCGATACTGACTCAGCTACGGAGGCTCTCTGAATACATATAGTTTACTTTAAATGCAAAAGAGTAAAGCAAAACATCCGTGGTAACGATACTACCGGTTTGAAGTGAACACCACTAACTCTTCTCTCAAGCTGGACTAGTTGGACTGTTTTTCCCTTCGTCTTAAAAAAAAACATAAGTGATTATCCCATAAAATATATATATATATATATATCAAAAACCATGTCAGCAAAATAGTAGCTTCTAAATTGTAGCTAAACCTTCTGTTTCCTTATTGCTTAGCTCACTTTTTTTCTTCTTTTTTTTTTTTTTTTTACATATGATTTTTAAAATGGGATTTCGGTTCCATTTTTGCAATTAACAAAACGTTGTATGCATTCGAAACGTATAATCATAATCATTTGTGGATGTCTTAATGTTCTGAAGCGTTTTCAAGATGCAGTAGATGGAGTGGTCGAAGGTGTAGGCTGTTTAACACATTATCCCGCATACGATAAAATTTCGTACTCATCCACTAAAGCTCCATATATGACATTTTTTAAAATATATTTCTTTCGACTCGAATTAAGGACGAATGTGAATATTAAAAATTTGACTTCACATGTATTTGAAAAAGTACTGCTATCCTTCCCTTATGGATTTATAAATTCCATCTCGGCGATAATAATAATTTAGAGTTCACAGTTTTCGATTTTCCCCTCCCACAGTGTAATAGAACATAGACGGAAAGGACTATGTTCATTATTATTATTTTTTTAATGTGAATTCTACCCATGAAAGACTGTAAACCTATCGTATACTAGTACTATAGGT
Source organism: Typopeltis vanoorti (assembly GCF_054136105.1). Classification (NCBI taxonomy): domain Eukaryota; kingdom Metazoa; phylum Arthropoda; class Arachnida; order Uropygi; family Thelyphonidae; genus Typopeltis; species Typopeltis vanoorti. The sequence continues at coordinate 89,811,066 of NC_143567.1, forward strand.
TCGATACCCAAGAAATCCTGCTCTTAACATCAAAAACTAAACCAAGAAACTTGTTCAAGGACTTCAAAGCTCTATTGAGCAGGTTGATGGTCTCAGCGATCACAGAAATTCATCTCCCACATAAAGACATTCACAAACATTCATGTCCTTAGTGGGATCCAAACCCACTACACATTGGTGGAGAGGGAGAAAAGATGCCATCTATTCTGCGAACCAGGCCTCAAAATATTATGTCCAGCGAAGGCTATATATGACAGCTATGACCTCTAAAGAACGGTTTTTTTTATATCATCCACGAAAGGTTTTTATTTATTTTGTACGTAGTCCAAAATCCTTCTCTAGAAATCAAAAACTTTTTCAAGTTCTTTCAGGATCCTAGTAAGTAGGGTAGTGAGTCTCACACCTGATGATGAAATTCATCTTCCACTTAATCACAAACATTCAGGGCCATGGTGGGATTCGAAACCAGCAGCCTGTTGTTGGAGAGCGGGTACGTTAACTCACTCGGCTTATAATGCCAAAAATATCATTATTATAAATATTTCTCCATCTAAGGTCAGTGTGCAGTAAGATCAATTGTAGTCGTAATTTCGTTATCACGACTGCCTTCGATTATTTTTCTTAACTGAGTAAATAGGTTTCTTAACGAAATACGAGTTAAGCATAGTGACCAGCCATGTAAGAGAGAACACAGGGGCAATTCGTCTACAGCGAATCCCAAGAGTATTTATATCCTTTTACGGTGGGCAACGCAGCAGTTTGTTTACAAACAATAGATTTCTGTATGGAGTGAGTTTCAATGATTGGTGATAGTTATTTACATGAATAATGCTAATCTGTAGCTCCCATACTACCAACTTATGACCATTTTCGTGCAATAAATTATATTATGTTTATTTTTTTACTGCCAACGTGGTTGGCAGAGGGGTTGGTGTATCCGCTCTCCAGCTAAGAAGCTGCGGGTTCAAATCCCTCCAGGGGCATGGGTGTTTGTGATTATCTTGCTAACACTTTGTGGAAAGGGCATCTGCGACCCTACCACGCCCAAAACTCAATGAGGTACGGGAGTGACCATACTGCGTCAAAATGACGTCAAGTGAATAACGAACTAATTTTTCATTGGATTTTTTTTTTTTTTCGCAAGTATGCGTGGTTTAGATATGCACTGTACGATAACTAACAAGTTGTGATTTCATCTCTTGAATTTTGCACTAAATTACTGAGTTTTTAGTATGTTGTCATACAAAGTTTTCAGTACTTTGCACCTATGGAGACGAAACAAAATTAGTAGTCTTAACTATTAATTTCTAAGTCATAAAAATGTGTAAAGCGGTAAATGATTATAGAATGAATAGGGGTTTCAATTTAACCTGTCTTCGGCAATACTTTATGATGCAGTCGAAATAGATTTTGGTATTTTTTTTTCTGTTCCCTAATTCGAATCTGTCCTGATAATATAAGCCGTCCACACATGGTACTAAATGCGTTGTAGGTGTACAAACTTTCAGGTGAGATTCGTATTAAAAAAGACGATAGATGGTCCTAGTGATGTCGCTTTAAAGCATTCAAGGTTTAAGATATAGTGATGAATGGCTCCGTAGAGTCTAGGTAAGATAATAAACAGCATTACATAAGATTTTGAGAATCTGCGATTTGAGTTTATTGAGTTTGGTGGTTTGCGTTTATTATGTGTCTTGAAGATCATGCAATTTTTGAATCAGTGCTCTTACCAAAACAATTAAGCGTCCTCATTTGAAGAAGTATATCGGGAATTTATCAGATTGGGCGAGCTGCTCAACAAACATTGGCCAGGAAACGTGAAACTTTATGATACGTTTCACCCGGTAAGTGTCACAGACGTTGACGCGGAGATTATGGAAGATCAGTCAGAATCGGCAAACCCCCACTATTTCTGATTTTCAAGAAGTCCGCGTACGCAAAAAAGCGGAGAACAACAAACAGATGAACCACTTAAAAACAACATAATGGACCAACACGATCATTTCGGACTCTACTGCTTCTCCCGGAGAAAAGGTGCCTCCGATTATATTACGAGTGAAGCAGAGATGGGCAGCTTTACGATCAACAATGTCCGACCCACAAATTGGCTACGTAAAGGCCAAAAATGCGGACGAAGGAATAAAGATATATCCTACAACGGTGATAGACTATAGGCGACTAACAAAAGAAATGGACAATAGAGGTATACAGTATCCGACCTTTTCGCTCATCTCGGAGAAAAATTTAAAAGCGGTTCTCTGTGGCGTCTGTGAAGACATTAATATAGGAGATATAGTTGCTGATCTTAATTTTCAGGATCTACCTCCTGTTAAGGTCAGCAGAATGTACAGATCCAACAAATCTCCCATGCTGTTAGTCCTCGTTGAGATCCATAACATATATAAAAATATCTACAACTTGAAAACAATCTGTGGGCTCATTGTCACACCAGAGCCACTCCGAAAAAGGGCATCTCCTGGGCAGTGCCATAGGTGTCAAAAGTTTGGTCACGCTCAGAAATTATGTAAAGCTGAATTTAAATGCTTGAAATGTGGGGCAAGCCACCCAACCAATATCTGCACAAAGCCAAAAACAACCCGGCTAAATGTGCCAACTGCAGTGGTCCCCACCCGGCCGCCTACAAGGGATGCATTCAGCACCCAAAAAATAGACGGATGGAAACAGCCAAACAGTCCTCTTCCTCTAGTACAAGGACACCAGAGGCCCCTGCACCACAGCCGGAGGCTCGACGTCCACAGTCAGAGACCTTCAAAGATAGAGTGAACCAAAAGCAAACAAGAAGTTGTGCTGATGTGGCCCGTACAAACAAATCAGCACCTACAAATCTAACAGCTGTTATTACAGCCTCTCTAGCCAACATGCAACAAGACTTCAGCAACCTCCTTCAACAAAACCCTTCAGCAACCTCCACCAAAAGATTTCTCCATGAAACACAGGTCATCCTCACAGCATTAATTGATGAGTAGAAACAAACTTATTCCAGCCTCTTTGCAGATCATTGCATGGAATGCAAATAGCCTAAGATACAAAATTCTGGAGCTGCAAGAATTCACTAACAGATATCAACCAGATGTTATATTAATCAGCGAATCTCATCTAAGACCCTCAGATAACCCTAAAATAAGGGGTTACTTCCTATACAGAAATGATAGATTGGTCTACAGAGGTGGTGGCACTGCCATCTTCATTAAGAACTACATCAAGCACAATTCTGTGAACAACCCTCCAGCCACTAATCTTGAGATCACGAGCGTGGAGGTGTTCACCAGCTCGGCTGGCAGCAGACAGAAAATCTACTCTGCTTACAACCCATCCCTAAAAACTCTATTACACTCTGACCTAAATGCCATCTTATGCGTCAGAGAACCCACCATTATAGCCGGGGATCTGAACTCCAAGCACACTGCATTGAATTGCAGATCCACCAACAAGAACGATTGCATCCTTTCCAACTTACACAATGCTGTTATGGCAGGCCCCATCGAACCAACTCATCTTACTACGTTTGGAACTGCGGACATCAGCTATCCTGCGGGATATTAATCTTCAATACAGCCTAAGATCATTAAACGAGTTGTCATCTGATCACAACCCAATACTACTTCAGATAGGAAGACAAGAATACCTGTCCCCTTCCCCTCACTCCTATATATCGTGGGAAAGATTGTCGGAAGTGCTCAGGGATAGTATTGGCCTGTTCATCACATTCGTACAAAAGATGACATAAAATCTGCAGTTACAAGACTTTCCCAACTAATTAACTCCTGAATAACGGTAGCCACATTCTACAAATCTGTCCTCAAGCCTGGTCGTCTGCCTGAAGACATTATGAACTTGATCAGGGAGAAAAACAGAGCCAGGAAAAGATTTCGTAACACTCGTGCGCCACAAGATAAACAAATCTAAATAGACTTACTGGGGCTGTGAGAGATGCACTCAAGGCACACAGAGACCATCTATGGGAAGAAAAGTTAGCATCTATCTCACTCTATCACTCTGTCTGGAAATTACTAAGAAACATCAAAAACAAAGGCAAATCTCCTCCCCCAATACTCTCTGACCAGGGCCTTGTACACACTGATGCAGACAAGGTGGAGGCCATGGCAAGAAATTTGGAAGAGTACTGCAAACCTAAACATGGAAATCTAGAATTCAATCACATATACAAAATTCACAGACAGGTCAGACACTCACTCAAACTTCCTGATACCAGTACTGACCACATTGTACCCACATCACCTGGTGAAATATACAATATTATTAAAAAGTTAAAGAACAAAAAAGCTCCTGGACAGACGGCATCTCAAACAGGGTGATCAAGCTGTTGCCTCGAAAAGATGTAGTGCACCTGACCATTATAATAAATGCAATCTTAAGATTTCACTATTTTCCTTCCACCTGGAAACTGGCTGATGTAATCCCTATACATAAGCCAATCAAGGATTCACACCTACCGCAAAATTATCGTCCAATCAGCTTATCTCCAACCTGGGTAAGGTTGAGGAGAAGGTCATCCTCTCATGACTCCAAACCTCAGTAAATGACCTAAACATTCTCCCTAAAGAACAGTTTGGTTTTCGGCAACACCATAGTACTACCCAGCAAATCCACAGAATTGTGGAATACATCACCACCAACTATAACTGGCGCCAGTGCACAGGAGCTGTTTTTCCTAGACCTATCCAAAGCATTTGACAAAATCTGGCATTTCGACTCCTACACAAACTTATCCCGGCTGGTATCTCACTAAAAATGGTTCATCTAATCCATTCATATCTTCAGAATAGATCAATACAAGTCAAAATCAACGGTTCTAACTCATCCCAGCGCCATATCTTTGCTGAAGTGCCGCAGGGATCCCTACTAGCTCCATTGCTGTTTTCTATATACATGTCGGACACCCTGCACAATCCGATATCTTCCGTCTTGGCCCTGTATGCGTGATACAGAAATACTAACCAGATCTCTCCGAACCCCACTTCATTACCAAAAAGCTTCAAGAAAACCTTCTAAAGATGGAGGGTTGGTTCTCCAAATAGAGATTGGAAGTCAACCCCCAAAAAAGCTCAACCATTCTTTTCTCGAAAAGGCCAATATCTCCTGCAGGAAATGTGTTGCTATTCGATACTAAAATTCCCTGGCAGACAGAAACAAAACACCTGAGTGTAATTCTCGACAAAAAGCTATCTTTCAACCATCACATCAAGTCTACGTGCGCAAAGGCATCTAAAGCCATCGCTCAGATCTATCCGCTAATTAATAGAAATAGCAAGCTCGGCAACAGAATCAAATTGCAGCTATACCAGATGACGATTCGTCCTATAATCACCTATGCCACTCCAGCCTGGAGCCACACTTCTAATACTAACATTATCAAAATACAACGAGTACAGAACAAGTTCTTGAGAATGATTCTGAACGCCCCATGGTATGTTAGAAACGATCAACTTCATAGAGATACAAATATTCCCTATATTTTCTCTTTTCTACAATCCTTAGCATCTAAATTCTTCCTAAAGACGTCCATACATCCAAACGATTTGGTTCAGCAAGCAGCATACGAGGCAACGGACATATTCAAACATAGAAGACCAAAAGCTATATTAACCTTCCATAGCAATGCATAATCTCCATGCCCAATCAGGGCGAGCAAACTGCTCATAAATTTTACCCTCACTGTAACCGCAACAGATAGTGGGGAATATGATAAGCATCTTACTTCACCCCTAAAGACCAATTGAGAATCTGCAAGACAAAACAAATTGAATCCGATATCCAGTCATGCATAATTTATTGCAGGATAGTAAAAAGAAAGATTTCAATGCGGATTATTAAAAATATTTGAGCCAAAAATTATCTCTAATGCTAACGATTAGCATTTAGTTCCTGATACGAATTTCAGTATTCTTTTTTCTTTCATATTTTCCTGATCATTGGTGGGATGGACGTGTTAAGTTTTTGGCGCACATATTAATCTTATACACGTGATGGGCTGGCTGACAGGGGCTTTTATGTCAGTAGGACATGTGAGTTCACCAGGTAGATATGACTATTGTCAGAACTTTTTCTCCAGTAATTGGGGATTTTCAGGCGAAAACCCCGACTTTCCGTAGGAAAAGTTCTGTCAACGTAAGACCGGTGAACTCATCCTTCATTCGAAAAGCTCCTATAAAAGTTTCTCTTGCAGTGCATCAGATTCGAATCAGATCTCTCCAACCAAAGCACTGTCGCTAATGACTGAGTAAAGAAGAAATGAATTACTAAACTCCATAAATCTCTCATTTTTTTTTTTTACTCGAGTTTCGATAATATAAATATAGTATGAAATTAAAATTATTGCAGTATAAATGGTATGAAATTAACTTCATTACTATGCTTGTGTTATTTTGGTTCAATTTTTATTTTTATTTTGGTTGTTAATCGACTTTCTTGAACTTGCGCTATATCGGACTTCTGCTCGTTATTAAAATAACCCGTCTTCTAGTTGTAGAGACATCAGATCATAGGCAATTAATTTTCCAAAGCTCCTACTCTTACTAGTTGGATAAAAATCCGCATTCGCTTTTTACCCACATTAGCGTGTAAATTCTTTAGATCTGAAGCTTGTCTATTTATAACCAGCACGTCATTGGTTGAAATTAATAGCTAATATGTTAATACTGTAATTATATGAATAAAATATGCTGTCTTTGCACGGCTCGTTAACTAAAGGATGTGTGTGTGTGTGTTCGTGATGCAGCAGTCTTATCTGAGTGTATCATAATCCCAATATAGTTTTGCTGAATCATCATCCAAAGCTGTGTCTGTGTGTATGGGTGTGTGGGAGGAAGTATGTAGATAATATGGAGGGGGAAAGCAGCTTCTGATATAGGTCACATTTGAAGGATACCGCTATTGCAATGCTGACGAGATTTATGCGAAAGGCGTTACGTCTGGAAAATCCCCCTTTTTTTTATTTTATTATCTTTTTTTTTTTTTTTTTTTTTTGGAATTCACAGTTCATTACAAATGTAGAGCATCCATAAAATTCAACAGTGGAGGCCAGTTAAGTATTTCCCCATTGCAGTCACGGATGCAATTTTTTCACCATCAATTTATATCCGGAAATAATTAAATTTTTATACAAGTTGCTTTCTTCATAATTTCTTTCAAAAAAATAAAAAATAACTCACTTATGAAAAAAAAAAGGATTGCTGTTTAATTTTTGTTACCTTCTTAAGAGAAGGAACTTTGAATGTACTCATAACATTCATTTTTATTTATTTATTTTTTTTTTTTTATTCGTATTACTGCGAAGATCTGACTAGATAAATAGTTGGCCTGTTCGCTACAAAAAACACCATTACAACAGTTATGAAATAACAATCACGTAATCTAAAAACTTCTGAGAGGATAATCGAAAGTTATTATTAGACAGCTAGCAAACTTTACCACTTCTGGAGAAGTTAGATATTAAAATTCAGTCACTGTTACTAGCTGTGATAAGAAATTACCAGCGCTATTTTTAATAGGCGATATTTTATTATAGAATAATATATTAATAGTAGAATGATTCAAATGCATTCGGGGCATTCGAAGAAACATTTTAGTTACTGACAATATTTTTACAAGAATGTTTTCGGACTGGATTTTGGTATCTTGAAATCTTTTAAAACGTCGGAATGTTAGCAGTCAGCCGAGAGATCGTTGAATTGACTTGTAGCAATAATTGAGCTTAATTAAAATTTCTGAAAGCGAATTTATATGAACAACTAACGTTCAAAAAAGTTCTTAATGTTGTTATGTTCCATCGAGTCGTTTTCGACTCCTGGTGATTCTATGAACATACATTCTCCATTCAGATCTGTCCCTGGCCATATCTTTCAGAATTTCCAAGCGCATTCCAGTTGCTTCTTTAACTCTATCCACTCATCTAATTCTTGGTCTTCCTCTTCTCCTGCTTCCATCAACTTTAGCAACCATCGTCATCTTCTCCAGACTGTCATTTGCTCGCATAAAATGTCCTAAGGATGACAATTTTTGCTTGATGATCATAGCTTCGAGGGAGCAATCTGACTTTATTCTGTCTATCACTGATTACTGGTTTGCTTTGCAGTCCATGGTATTCTTAATAAGCGTCTCCAAACCCATAATTTAAATGCATCTATCTTCCTTCTTTCACTCTTTCTCAAGTTCTAACTTTCACATCCATGCAGTACCACAGGGGATACAATTGCCTCACGATTCTGATATTTGTTGCGAGGCTAATATCTTTATCTTTAAAGATGTTGCTTAAATTTGTCATTGCTTTCTTTCCGAGTAATAATCTTCTTCTAACTTCTTCAGTACAATAACCATCTTTATCAATTCGGGATCCTAGGAACACAAAATTGTTAATTGCTTCCATTTTCTCCCCATCTACTTCAAAATCATTGTTCACATGTTGCCAGAACTTTTGTCTTTTTGAGGTTTTTCAGTTGCTTTAGTATCAAAAAGTTCTTAAAGAAATGGAAAATGTTAGCGTATCCACTATATAAACAATAGGCTACGGGTTCGAATCCCAACCCGCGCATGGAGGTTTTAATTATCTTTAGGTGGTAGGTGAATCTCATCTCCCGGTATGAGACGGCCACCTTGCTTATTGGAAAGTTTCCAAAATTGCTTTCACGATTTTCACCATAGCCAAACACCCTGTTATTATTTTTGTATATAGATTTCAAGTAAAATTATCAGTCATCGTTTCGAAACTTTGTGCCTAATTTTGTGCATGTAAAACAACTATGAAATATGCTAAAAAATTGTTTAAGAATTCCGAATACCAAATATGACTAAGATCCATTTAGGCAGAGAGGAATTACTATATGCGTACATACACACGGACCAACCAAACAATATGCATTTTGTAAAAAACGCAATAATAATAATAATAAGTACTTTTAATTTTGTAATCCATCAAGGGAATGAGGTTTCAGTTAAGAAGACTGGCTTAAGATTTCAGATTGGAGATTGGGTGAATTCAGGCGTACGAGGGGAATCTGGAAGGTTCTGAAAAACACCTAGAACAAAATGATATTAAAGTAACTGACTGATATAACCAGTAGGCACCTGGCTTGAAATAAAAAACAGGGGGAAAGGAATTTAACAATGAAAAAAAAAAAAGAAAAAGAAAAAGAGCGAGCAATAGTTAGGCTGTATTTTGGAAAGGCAGTGATTCGACATGTTGAAAATCACTTTATAATCTGGGAGGCCTTTGCGTGTCTGGTATTTTTTCTTATAAAGTTCTTCAAGGTATTCCCTGTGGTACTGTATAAATGTGAAAGTTGGTCCCTGAGAAAGAGTGAAAGATAGATGCATTTCAATTATGGGTTTGGAGACGCTTAGCACATGCGTGGGAGTGCTGCAACTTTCTAAATATACATGCACACTGTAAGTACAGTGTATACGTGTTTGGATAAAATATCAAAACTATGGTAAAAATTAAAAAAAAAAATTAAACATGAAAAAATATTGTTTATTATCGATAAAATTATACAGTTTAGTATAATTCAAAATTACTTAAAAATAAAATCCATTATCATAACCCCAATAATGTTCTAAAATAAAAACTATAACAAATGTTATGTCTTTAATATTTAAATGTTATGTCCAAATATTTAAAGGGACGGAGAAAACACGATAAGCCTACGAACACTCTATTACTGGCGCAAACTGCATATAAACAACAGTGGAACTGCGCAAAAGACAGTGCCGTATTACACTAATAACTCGCAATCTCACTATGACGTTCATGTGCTTGCGCGCGTAGCAATATGACACTGTGATAAACACAGTGCCGCTAGCGTCTTTCGCCCTCCTAAATGCTACAAGATGGATTTTTATTATCTTTTATACAAAATAAGAGAATTGTATAGGATTGTTGATGATAAAATTCAATATTACAAGCAAATATAAATAAATTAATAAATATATTTATATATATATCGAGAAAAATTGGAGATGCTACAGTTCCGCAGTGCCTACGCACGAGCCGCCCCTGGATAAAACCACAAAAAAGAACATAAGTTATCTTCATAACTGTGCTAGTAGTATGTTCTTTTTTATGGTTATATCAGTTGCTTGAATATCATTTTTGTTCTAGGTATTTATCAGAACTTTACAGACCCACTCGAATGTTTAAGCACTAGTTTTTGGTACCTACAAATAGTATAAAATATTTAATTTAGGTTAAAAAAAATTAAGATTCCTGTTTCTTTCTGCAGTAAACACAGAAGAGTATAATGAACAATGCTAATATATCTATCTTTCACACGAAATTATGTTTAAAGAGCGTGCAAACTTTATCGGGAGATGATAATATCCAGGTGGTGATTTCCAGGTGAGTATGGCATAACGGCAGTCAACCATGATATCACGCTAAATGGCATATGTTTAGCGTGTACTTGCAACAGACGCCACAAGCAACGTCACATCAAATAAAGGGTAATTGATGCTTAATAAAATATAATTAAAACTTAGAATCGTTTCGACTGAGTTTGATTAGCACATGCAAATAAAAGAAGTCTTCTGTGGAGGGGGGGGGGGGAGAATCTATAGATGCTTTGCATGGTCGATCCTAACAAAACAATCAGTCTAATACATTTTAAAGTATAAATACAAAACAGGGGGAAAGGAATTTAACAATGAAAAAAAAAAAAAAAAAGAAAAAGAGCGAGCAATAGTTAGGCTGTATGTAAACTTTTGAAAGTTAAAGAAGCAAGTGCTAAATATGGTCTTAAACTTAACCTCAAAAAACAAAAGTTACGGCAACATGTGAACTTAATGATTTTGAAGTAGATGGGGAGAAAATGGAAGCAGTTAACAATTTTGGGCTCCTAGGATCCCGAATTAATCAAGATGGTTATTGTACTTAAGAAGTTAGAAGAAAAGTATTACTCAGAAAGAAAGCAATGACAAATTAAGCAAGATCTTTAAAGATAAAGATATTAGCCTCGCAACAAAAATCAGAATCGTGAAAGCAATGGTATTCCCTGGTACTGCATGGATGTGAAAGTTGGTCCCTGAGTGAAAGATAGATGCATTTGAATTATGGGTTTCGAGACGTTTATTAAGAATACCATGGACTGCAAAGCAAACGAATAAATCAGTGATAGACAGAATAAAGTCAGATTGCTCCCTCGAAGCTATGATCATCAAGCAAAAATTGTCATACTTTGGACATATTATGCGAGCAAATGACAGTCTGGAGAAGATGATGCTTGTTAAAGTTGATGGAAGCAGGAGAAGAGGAAGACCATTAGAATGGTGGATGGAGTTAAAGAAACAACTGGAATGCGCTTGGAAATTCTGCAAGATATGTCCCTGGCCACATCTATTCGTATTTCGTTTTAACAATCTATTTTTCTGTTTGCAGCAGTTTCATTATCTTCGTTTGTTATAAACGTTTTTAAAATAAATTTACTATACATTGTGAACAGTTGGTTCATCTTCACCAAACAGCATTGCAAAATTTACCATGATTTATTTATGTCAGTTTCTCTTAGTTATCATTACTTCAACTCTATAAGGATCAGTGCTTCAAAGTAAATACATGATTCATTATTCCTAGCTTCTCTAATTTACTACCTATCTTGTCTTAATTCGTAGTTTCTTATGATCATAGCTCACTTTATTAAAACATAGAACAACGCAACATTTATCCTTCGGCTAGAAAAACTTAGGCTTGGATCATCTAAGGGTTTTCAGTTGAAAATGTGCCAGAAGGCCTCATACGAAGGCGGAAAGATTTTTCCTCCCACAAAAACGCACTAAACTCACAGACATTTTGCAATGTACTCATGGCCTTAGTTATTTCGACCGTAACAACAACAACAACAACAACAAAAAAAAAAAAAAAACATCGTTTTTAAAATCTGTTTTATTAGCGAGACTGTTGTTTTTACATCAAGAAAGACAGTAAATGAATATATGACTTTTTATTCAAATTTAAGAAAACCGTGTAAGTATAAACAAATAAAATTAAGTTATTTTAAAATTACTAAGTGGATTAATGAAGAACAGAAATTAAACGATTTCGGTTAGCAAGAAACCTTATTAAAAAAAGTGAAAATAAAAGAGACAATGTGTTTGTACATTGAAATTTGAGATGCTGCGAAGTCAATTTATGCCCAAAGTTTGTAATTTTGGGGATATCTTTGAAATTTTCAAAATTTTAAGTTCAAACGAATGTGTCTGCTTCATGAAAAACAATAACGAATATTTATTATTTTATTCTCTTTTTTATTAATATTTATCCATTTTAATAAATATTAAATTAATCAGTTTAATTAAGGGGTACTAAACAGCTGATGTCCAATATATAGTCTTTCCCAGTGTAGTACAATCAGGACTCTGACATATACTTTGTATTACAGCCTCAAAGGCATATCTTCTCTAATTAGAGAAAATTCCCAGTACATCTTTAAGTGGTAGACGAATTTCATCATGTAATAAAACACCACACATGCGTATTCCTGAGATGACTTGCTGTCATGTTTTGTCTCCAGAGCAAGAGCTCCAGTTTCTGTCCCTACCTCTTCACAATGCAGTGTGTGTATGTGTGTGACAACCTTCAAGGACATTTAAGTAGATAGTACAGCAGTAAAATGGTTTTACAAGGCTGCTGCTAGATGCACATTAAATTCGTCATCTTCTGTCCATCCTGACTGTCCAAAGTACATACTACACAATTCCTTCTGTCAGAAGGATGTCACAGTGCATTTCTAAGACTTCTTACGTGTAAAAGAACGCCAAGCCTTGAATTATCCCCAACTGGATCTGCTCTGGTTTCAAAATTTTCCTTTAAAAACTTCTTACCTTAATTCTTTCTCTCCCTCTCTATTTATTACTCTCCAAATTCCGATAATGCCGAGGTATTTGTAATGACTTAACACAAACAATCCGTCTACCTACCAGAATACCAGATAATCGTTCTAATCCTAGCATTTCTAACCTATTCTTGACAAGCTCCGCTTTCCAAATGCATTGCATATCTTACTTCTCCTCTTAGTAACTCAGTAACTTTGTCTTTTTTTTTAGACTATACAACTTCTTTCTGAAATGAAGGTCTTTGTCATTGATTCCATCGAAAATCTCCTACCATTACCCAAGTCTTGGTTTTCCAATAATTGTGCCAAGGCAGCCCCAGTTAAAAATTCACTGCATATTTTCTCCATCTTTCATCAACAAGAAATCTTATTTCTCACTTTCAAACAAACCATCTGGTCTTTGTGGTATCCTACTATTAAAAATGTGTGCTCCAGAATTAACAGCTGTCCTATATCTTCTTTTCAATCTTTCATACTCGATTGACATCTGTCCTATAGCATGGGTGGAAACAAGTCTATATTTAGCCCAGCTACAAAAAAGTGGTAAAAGTCAGCTAACAAACTATCTTTTCGTTGCTTTTGCTTCAATTCTTTCAAAAACATCCAACTCCTCTGCTACTTTGAGATCCACCATCTAATTAGCTAGCAATATGCATTTGCCACATCCACAACCAATATTCTAGCCATCATTGTCCACCTTTTGACATAATTTATGGAAAAGTTTGGAAAAAAACGCATCTTGACATTTCTAGAGCATTTGATATGGCACCGAGTCTACTCAGCAAACTATTATCATCTATCTTCTACTCTTTGAAATTGGATCCAACTTCCTCTCTTGTGGTTCACTGAATGACGTCATCTCCTACTCACAGCTTTGCTGACTCATTTATCTCCTTCATTGGACAAATCACGTAATGCACATTCATTAGAAGCGTCCATAACTAATGCTTTAAACTGATCTGCTTGCTATTCTTCAGTAGGGAGATAACCTAAAACAGAGTCGCGTCTTATTTCTTACAAGAATAGATCTAAGATCTAATTCCATATTCTATTACTTTTGATGATGCCTATAACTCCAAACATAATTAACTCTCTCTCCTTTGGGCTAATTTATACCTGTGTTGTTTCCTGCCCAAGTCATATCTCAGCCATACCTTCTTCAGCATCCAAAAATTTGATGTATTTTTCTAGACAGTAGAGAACAAATTAATCGAAACACACATTTTTAATGAAAAATTTTAATTTCGCAAGAAAATAAGTATTAAACTAAAATTAAACTCCAACTTTATCTAATAATTTATATGGATTCCTCTGTTTCTAATAAGTTCTTTAATTTGCTTAGGCACAGTGGAGTAGCTAGGGGTGCAGAGGGCTGTCCGCCACGGGCACTTTGAACCTTTTTGAACTTTTGCAGTTCAAAAACAATTGCTGTAGGTGTTGCTAGTTGTGAGACGAGGTTTTCTAAATAAAATAGATTAAGAATTACCTACATTACTATGAAATAAACTTCGCCAATGTCATCGACGATTTTGCTAACAGAAAAGCAAGAAAAATAACATTTTAGAATGTTGAAATTAAAGTTTTACTTCAAAAATAGACAGAGTGTTTTAATTTATTTCCCTATACGCCGTTTTGATTTTTTGTAGTATTTTTGGTGTGCATTGAGAGGGGCGGCAAAAGCTGTGGCTACGCCACTGCTTAGGCATAGACTCTACCAACATAGAACACGTTTTTCTTGTTTCTGCATCTTGAAACCATACTTTTATAATGGACTGTATTAAGTTATCCTTTGTATTACAATTTAATTTCTCTAATATTTTTATGTATTAGTCACTTTTCATCATTATGTCAGCAGGCACAAGCAGGGCCGACCATCTCGGGGGTGCAGTGGGTGCAATGCACCTGGGCCCCACGATCGAGTGGGCACAGTCGGTACACATTTGCGGAAACGTATTATATTTCGAATGTTTTTTTGTTTTGTTTTGTTTTGTTTTGTTTTCCTGTGCCAAAATCATTTGCAGGTAAGAGGTTTTACAATACGTTTATTTTGAATCCTTTAATTTTTACCTTTGAAAAATATTTTAGGGCCCCAAAAGGTTTCTTGCACCCGGGCCCCTTTATAGTGAAGGCCGGTCCTGGGCACAAGTGAACCTGAGACCTTCATGGGTAAAGCAACCCCAGAATATTTTCTTAGCTAGGTGTTTAGGAACTTGTTGAAGGTGGCGAGAGGTCTTCTCAGCCGCTGATTTGAGAACATAGGGTACCTTGGACAAAGAAATGGCTCTCATCTGAGCATATTACCTTCTTCCACTTCTCATCAGTCCACTCTTTGTACACTTTTGACCACTGGAGCCTTTTTTACTACATAGCCTTCGTCAACAGCTAGCTCTTTTTGGTCTGTAAGCAGTCCTCCCTGCTTCCAACAATCTTTGACGGACTGTCATGTCAGAAACATTAATCCCACTAGCTGCCAAGTCTCTGTTTAAGCCTACAACAGACAATCTTGAATTAATTTTGCTTCTCGTAACTAGTAAAAGATCTTGAGTAAATGTAGTTTTCCTTTCTGTCAGAAGAAAATGTAGCTGTCTTCCTAAACATCTTTAACAGCGCATTAACAGTACCGAAACCAACACTACATTCATTGGCAATTTGTCTTTGAGTCATGAATGTGTGCTGAGAAAGAATATATATTTTTTCAACGCTTTCTTGAAGCTGTATCCATTTTATAGTTACACAAAATGAATAAAACACTACGAATGTCAACTTGTTTATATGTACACCCACAGATGCGAGACCCTTCGACACTTCTGCGCATGTCAGAAGAAGGAGAATCCATTCCGATAATAGGTAATCAATCCATATTGTGGGATGAGTGTTTATTATTACAGGTCCGAAAATTAACTTTTCTTTTATGAACATTGAAGTTTTAAAGTGGTAACTATTTTGCTTGTATAACAGTTGGAAAACTTTGCGTGTTGGTAACGAATTCGTGCATCACTTTATTCCTTTCTTCCCTTCAACATGAGTTGACTCTTCTTGGCACATTGCCAGCTGAAGATCTCGGATCTGTGATCGAACAGTACTATTAATAAACATCGTAGAGAGAGAGACAGTTAAAACAAGCAGCACTCAACCGAAAATAGTAAATCAAAACCAAAATTATTGTGAACTGAAACAAAAACCAAACTTAAACTATTGTAAACTGAAACAAGAACCAAACCAATCATTTAAATTATGTGATATTAAATCCCACATTGTTTCAAAACCGAATAAGAAACTCAAAGATCGGAATCAAAGAGTTTCATTCCGAACCAAACCAAAACTTAACGAACATTCGGCTTGTTCAGAATAATTTGTTCGCTACTGTATGTCTCACTTAATATAATTTTGAAATATATATTAGTGATATCAGATATATTACGTTACTAAGTATACACTTTTAATCTGTATTTGTATCATTTAAGCTATTATTTAAAAATAATAATTAATTTCAAATGGCATTATTTTGTAAAAGTATTTTATTGATTTCTTCATCCTTTTAGATGTGGCAGGCTTTCTCCCGAAGTGCAAGCTATACTCCAGAGGAGAACGTGTCTGCTCTTACATCAGTTAAAAGTAGCAATATTTTTAGCAACAAAATTTTTGGTTCCCAACGTTTCGAAAATGTTTAGTTGCGATCCTACGGACAAAATGTTAGGTTTAATTATTTCTTCAAGAAACTGATGATGTCATGACCTTTCATGTTTTGGGCAAAGTTTAAGATATAAAACTTAATTGCCGATAGTAAACTTGAAGAAAGTGTACTCAGAACGTCATTCCCATGGACACATTTTTGACTGTTCCATTCTACTTTAGAGGGCGCCCTCGTTCAGAGAGCAATATCTGTGGCCACAGAATGCTACTGTTTCACACATTGACGATCATGCGTGTGTGCCCACCTGCCTCTGCGTTGGGTTCGCTCAACCGTAACGCTAGACCACAGTTGGTTCAAGGGCGTTCAAGCAATAGTAGTGGACATGGTGAAACCTCATGAAGTAGTAAGCGCGTGCCACAGCTGCTGCCGCCCGCCTTCGTAACTAGGCTCGTGACACAGATGATCCGAACGTAAGGTAGGGGACAGAGGAGAACGTGTCTGTCAGCTGTCCCTGACCTCCTGCAACTCCTTTCACAACAGCCTGTTAGCGTTCACTATTAGAATTCACCGCGCTACCTTACCGTTGCTTAGCAACGAGAACCCCGAGTGGCAGGTGACGCTTGTCTTGAAATAACAGCGTTTCTCCAGGTGGGTGATTGTAGAGTGCGCAGCTAAAGTCGGAATACTGACACTACGAAGACAAGCTGGAGACATCCTTTCTTCTTGGGGATCTATTAACAAGTGACAATTCAGCTGGAGGACGCTAGTCGACAGATGATGTATGTATGTACCTTAGGAAGGATGCCAAGCATTGAGTTTCCAGATAACAGTAATTTGTCTTGTGAAGCGTCAATAGAAATTGTTTTTTATAATGCGCTTCGCCCCAGTGTATAAAAAACTATTATCATGGATTGCTACTTTCTTTCAAAGGAGTTCTAAAATATATTTTTAAAGGATTAAATAAAAGTGTAATAATAATGATGATGATCATAATAATTATAATTATTACATTGTTATTAATGGTAGTATAATTTAATCATAACTATAAAGATATAATAAAATATAAAATAATAATAAACATTATTTTAAATTGCTTTATAAGTGTTATTTTTAGATTAGTGTATTTATTAGAAACACAATTGGCCATAAATAAATTACAACTTCATAAATCACCAGGATACGACAAAATTACTGCAGAAATGCTAAATTGGGAAAGTATAGTGACTTGGATAACTGAAATCCTGAACGTTTTCTATCAAAGTGGTAACGTCCTCAGAGGCTTCACTGGAAGTATAATATTGTCCATTTTTAAGAAAGGAGGTTGCACAGCGTGTGAGAATTATAGGGGAGAATGATCTTGGTCGATAAGTAATTTACACACGTAGATTCAGAAAGAGAAGAGGCTGCATAGACAAAATGTTGTCACTGAAACAGATCCTTGAGAAATGTTTAGAATTTCAGAAATGTAGGATCACGTGTTTTGATGGCGTCAAAAAGGCTTTTGATTCAGTTAGTAGGCCAGATTTATGGAGGATTGATTATAAGAGCTTATGGAATGCCTGACAAACTCTTATTAGTGTTTATATGATAACGGATATAAAATATAAAGCATTTAAGTGAATGGTTAAAATAACAACTAGAATAAAACAGGGATGTATCCTGTCACCTTTTCTATTTAGTCTTGTAATTTTGTGATGAATAAGACTTTGCAAAGGAAGAAGCGGATATTAAAGTGTTCTTAGAATATCTGATGTGGATTATGCTGATAATCTGGTTATTCACAAATAATGTGGAACAAATTAATTCCTTTGTTACTACAATCGATATTGCTGGGAGTCAACTATAAGTATATTTGATTATCAATAAATAAATAAAACAAAGGTAATGAATACATGCGATAAAGATGAATCCTCTGTCTTTCTTAAAGGATGGCTACATAGAGCGAATCTCTATTTCTTTCTGTCTTCAGTTATCTTTGTAACTGTATAACTGATATTGGTCAAGCGAGGATTGAAGTGAATAGATTAGGGATGTTCAAAGAATGGATGGTGGAAAGTATCGAAAAACAGTAGAATATTGGTCAAAACAAAACTCAAAATCTAGAATCGGAGAGTTAATGCTTTTAATCAAAAACATGTTTTGGGAATAAGATGGTTTGACTTCGTGAATAATGATGACATACATCGGAGGAGTGGTCAGCCGCCTCTTAGCACTATTTTATGTGTGGAAAAGGCTATGATCTCAGAATATAGGACATTTTATTGGTCAACAAGATTATGGTGAGTGATACTGAAGTTGTTAGGAAAAAGGGTAGCCCCGAATGAGATGGACTGACAGTATATCAAGCACGACCTAAAGAGAATGCATTCATTTGCATTAAACAGGAATATATGCTCAGGACAGACTCGTTTGGGGTAGGAAGGTATTGAATCTAGACAGACCTCCGTGGCTGTTGGTTGCTTGAGAAACTTGGTATGTATGTATGTATGTATTAGAAACACCTTATGTTTCGAACATTAGGATGTTTTGTTCGAAACACTGTGTATTTAGAAAAAAAAAAGATATGCTGAGATTTGCTTGATGGCATTCTGAAATGCAAGCAAACATTTAAAATAAATAATGATGTCTATATTATAATTAAATAAAACATACCTTATAAAACCAAACAAAAAAAGAATATAATTTTTTTACTCTTTTACAAAGAAAATGCATAACATCGCGTACATATTATTATTATTATTGTTATTATACGAGCACTTCTCTATCTCTGGATTCTCTCTGTCTCTTCCATATTTCCAAGAAACTCACCTTTGCAATATGTCCTCTGAACTTAACTCGCAATCCACATAGCCTCATCATTTTCCTGCAGTCAATTCCATCAGTGTAGTACACAGATGGCAATGTCTTCATCCCTAAATGAAGACATTACCATGACCTTACACTTTGCCACATTCAACTGATATCCATTCTCCTTTGCCTATACTGTCAGTCTATTTAAATCATCCTACAAGTTCTCTGCCTCTTTCTTATCAATTATTACTTTACCCAATTTTACATCATCAGCAAACAACCGAATTATTCTCCTTAATGTGCAAGTTAAATAGCAGTGGTTCGAGTACAGATCCCTGTGGCGTACTAGTCCCATCTCTTCTCCTGGATGCTACTCCTCCATAAATGACTCTCTGATGTTTATCCATTAGCTATCCCCTTATTCACATCACCAGCTTTATATACAGACTCATTTCCTTCAGTTTTAATGGAGTTCGATGCCTTATTCTATCAAATGTCTTTGCAAAGTCCAGTGGTATCATCGTGTAACTATTCCTTCCTATCCAACTCACAAGAATAGCATTCTCAGTTCCCTGGTATTACATACTCCTTCGGGTAATTATTCCTTACTTGCTGCATAAATTCCATTTCTTCCGCACATGTGATCTTTCCTCCTTCCACCCTACATCCCATAGTTATCCTCTATAATAATTATTCACCCTTCACTCATTGAGCTTATTTGTCGATGCATGCCATGCACATCATCCTTTGCATTTCCTGGCCTACAGCAGCAACGACTATATATTTTGTTCTGTTGGCCCTGTCTCACACAATAAGATGTTGGAGGGTAGTACATTTGAGGCTAGATGGCTTCAGGTACACTGCCTTTCACCTGCACACACACCACATCACATTTCCGTGATAGTTCTGGTTTCCCTGATTTTGTACTTCAAGGTTTCGCTCCGTTCAGCATCACTTTTTACATACTCAAATCCATTCAATTGCCAAGTGTCCATCCAGACCACATCCATTCAGTTGTACACTGTAAGCCTTATATAAGTTCTTTCGTCCATCGATATATCTCCACACATTCCTTCTACAAATGGTCAGTTTGCAACTGTATCATCATAATCTTGACAGTCATTGGAAATATATCGTTTGTCACATGGACTATCTCTTCATCTAATTCCCCATTTTAAGTCATTTCTAATGGTATGTTTTTAATTAATAATCAATCATAAACTTCTGAATATTATTCATCATTAATTAACAGAAAAAAATTGCTGCTATAGGCCAGGAAAGAAATAAAGAATTTCATTATGATCAATGTAATTTGGAATTCAGATTTATGAAGAACTTTTACTAAAGCAAAACATAGCTGTTAGAAATGGACAACGCTGCATCGTTATTACGACGACGAGTTCTTCAATTTCTTCAGCCAAAACCTTATATCGTTAGATAGGTCCTCCATAGCATATAGGATCATGGAGGACTTAATCCAACTCACGAAAGGTTGTAAACCTGACTTATAATTAGCCATGGGCGGGCTAATGGTTTAGACCCGGCTTGTCGAACCCACTGGCCGCATGCCGCCCAGGACGGCTATGAATGCGGCCCAACAAAAAATCGTAAACTTACAAACTTTATGAGATTGTGACTGAAAAATACCATTAATAATACTACAAATACAATTTTAACATGCTATTAATTTATAAGCAATGAACTTTTAAATTTAACACGTTCTTTAACAATGAGAGATTCATAAAATCATTCTCAAATAATTGTATGTATTCACAATTGCCGCCCATGGCGCTAGCGCTCTTGCTTCCTACTTTTATCACGCAATGTCTCTCTATGTGCGCCATGGGTACGCTGGTACGGCTTTCAATGTGCAATTTTTGACGAGTAATTTTTTTAGTAGTAAAAATTTGGCGATTTGGTGATTATTAAACCTAGCTTTCTAATTTTCAATCTTTTTTTTTTTTTTTTAAATTCCAGCATGGTTTCCACAGCGTCTCAAAAGAAAACCGAACCAAAAAAAAAAAAAAAAAGAAAAGAAAAATTATAGAAGAAGGAAGATTGCACAACGAAAAGTGGACAGACGACTACTTTTTTGTCGAGGCAAATACTAAGGCAATCTGCTTAATTTGTAGGGAATTTGTACCAGTTTTCAAAGACTGCAATTTGAAAAGGCATTACACGCAAAAACATACTGCGAAATTTAGTGTGTATCAAGGAATGTGTCGTAAAGACAAAATAGCGGAACTGAAAAAAAGTCTATCATCTCAACAAAGTTTTTTTTTTAAAAATAACAACCGAAGCGGATTCTATTGTAAAAGCTAGTTATGTGGTTTGCAAACTTGATAGCAAAAAAATCAAAACCGTATGCCGATGGTGAGTTTATTAAGCAATGTATGGAAAGCGTGGCAGATATAATTTGCCCTGATAAAAAAGGGGATTTTTCTGAAATCAATTTGTTTCACCAGACTATAGCCAGGCGAATTGATGAAATAGGAAAATTTGTCGAAAGAGGTTTGGAGAGTAGAGCTGCTAATTTTAAATTTTATGCTTTGGCGATAGACGAAAGTACTGATGCTACTAATACAGCTCAATTGGCAATTTTTATTAGAGGTATTGATGACGAATATAATATCACTGAAGAAATGGCTTCTTTAGTGCCATTAAAAGACACAACTAAATCAAGAGATTTATGTGAAGCAGTGAAAAATACGTTAAAGCGATTTTCTTTGTCCATTGTGAACATATCTGGTATAGCTACTGATGGTGCCCTGGCGATGATAGGTAAAAGAGATGGACTTGTAAAATTAATAGAAGATGTTGCAATTGCCTCCCAAAATTTAAGTATGATGAAATATCACTGCATAGTACACCAAGAAAATTTATGCGCAAAAGCTTTAAAGATGGATAATAAGATGGATAAATTTCATAAGAGCCAAGGGATTGAATCATCGCCAATTCCAGGAATTCCTTAAATTTATGGATGCTGACTATGGGAACATCATTTACTTTTCGGAAGTAAGATGGTTAAGGCGAGGTAAAATGTTGAAAAGATTTTATGATTTGCGAAATTAAATCAAGTTGTTTATGGAATCAAAAACAAAAACAAAATTTGTGCCAGACCTTGACGATGAAAACTGGCTCACAGATTTGGCATTTTTAGTAGACTTGACCGCTCATTTAGATGAGTTAAACATGTGTCTTCAAGGTGAAAACCAACTGATCAATACAATGTTTCAAACTGTAAGAGCGTTCGAAATGAAACTGAAACTATGGCAATCTCAAATTAAGCAAACAATTTTATGCATTTCGACACGTTGGCTAAACACGGTCCTGTGAACAACGAAAAATATGCAGCCTTGCTTTTCGATTTGATACAGGATTTTGAGAAGAGGTTTCAAGATTTCCGGAAAAATTATCAATCTTTTGATATATTTGCGACTCCATTTTTAGTCGACATAAACATATTACCTGCCAATTTTTAAATGGAATGCATAGTGCTACAATCTGACATTCAACTTAAAGAACATTTTAATCATGTCTCTTTACTGGACTTCTATAAGCTATATCTTCCCAGAGAAAAATATCCCTCGCTTCACAATCATGCCTTATTTATGTCATCGCTATTTGGAAGCACCTACATTTGTGAGCAGCTATTTTCAAGGATAAAGCACACGAAGAATAAAACTAGAACCAAAATATCTGATGAGCACCTTGAGAACTCACTGAGAATTGCAACTACTTCCATCGAACCAAATATCGAAGCATTAGTGTCTCAAAAACAATGTCAAACATCTCACTAATTTCATGTTGCTGTCTTGTCTTTTACTTTTATAATAAAAAATTCATGAATTAATGAAGTTTAAATTACTTAAATATGTTAACTATACATTCTACGTTTTTTTGCTCATCAGCTATCGTTAGTGTATTTTATGTGTGGCCCAAAACAACTCGTCTTCTTCCAATGTGGCCCAGGGAAGCTAAAAGGTTGGACACCCCTGGTTTAGACGATTCCTGGATACTCTAATGGTTTAGATATCCTAGTCGCTGAGGCTAACTGTTTAGATATTCCTGCGTAGAGACCAAATATACTACCTTTTCAAGTCATGTCAGGCATCCAGTAAGCAGGGTGGGTGGACTCACAGCAAACAACGAAAATCATTGTTAGTTAAAAACATTCATGCTACAGTGCTATCCCCCAACACATAGCCTGTCGGAAGAGCGAGGAAGCTGAATTCGGTCAACAAGGCCAGAAAAATAATTAATTAAAAAAAAAACACTGTAACAATAAAAATAGAGTGAGGCAATGGAATATCAGTCTGGTTAAAATACGTCTTCAATCTGGGACAGGTTGGGATTTTTTTTTTTTTTTTTTTTGAGATTGTAAAATAAAAAAAGTTCGTAAGTCTTTATTTGTTTATTTATTTATTTTCATGTCCATTGCTTGTCTCAATCTCTTTTTTTTTTTTTTTTGAGATTGTAAAATAAAAAAAAAAGTCCGTAAGTCTTTATTTGTTTATTTACTTATTTTTATGTCCATTGCTTGTCTCAATCAATTACACATGTATAGTATTATCAGATAGTCTTGCTTATTTTCAAATTCATGATTTCACTTTGGCATTCCTAAATTTTCTGTTATATTTACTTTGCTTTTGTATTTCAGTCTATTTCATATATTTGGGCTGTCTCTACTCGAATATAGCTGGAGTAAAAATTTTATAAACAATATTATTTTGCTTTAAGTTACCTATTATTTATATGATCTTTAAATACGTTTTGATTGCGTTTCTGTAAAATAGAGAATTAATGATATAGTGTGAAATAAAAATTACTCCTAGCTCACACAGTAATTTCTAATTTATTCTATCTCACTTAAGAATTGAGAAGAATTTTATGATAATTACGCCATATCATAAGCAATTTAGGTGACATAACAGATTACGGAAACCCTAACAACAAAATCTCAAAGTCTATAATATCTGTACTGCGCTGTTGTACAGTAGACACGATGTAAAATAACATGTACACTCATTGCAGTGCAGGTTCGACTAGATCATTCAGTAAATGTTCTTGAGGAGTGGATTTTCTTGATATAACTATATATTTATATATAGTAATTAAAGGTAATAAAAATCATTAGATATTAAATCCATTTTGCATCTTGACAGTAACATTAACACTACCTCAGTGTTAATATTAATGTTAACACTCTTTTCTGCTTACTAATTTGTTGTTGTTATGTACCATCGAATATTTTCGGCTCTTTGGGCAATTGTAAGTTCAAGTTGATAAGTTTTTTTATGTTGTCCATTCAACTGTTTTGCAGTCTTCCTCTTCTTCTCGTTCCCTCGATTTGCCTCTCATTGCCTCCAAGAAGCATTCTGTTTTTATATTCTCTGAAAGGTCTTATTGGGTATTCTTGCAGTCCATGGGATTCTTAATAGTCTCCTCCACGCCCATAATTCAAATAAGTCAATTCGCTTTCTGTCTTTCTTCTTAATAATCCAGCTTTCACATCTGTACATCACTATTGCTTTGACAATAGTAATTAAATTCTAACTTTCGTGGCCTTAATCTCACCTCCATCTTTCATAATTTTTGTCCGGTTTAACAGAGCTTTTTCCACCATGACTATCCTTCTTTTAATTTCATATTCACAATTACCAAAATTTCTTATTCTGGACCCAAGCAAATCATAACTTTCAACGATCTCTATTTTATCTCCCTCTATCGTAAATTCATCTAAATAGCTAGAAGCCATCACTTTTGTTTTGTTAATGTTGCTTTCCCTCTTAACCAATAGAATCAACAGTTTCGGATCTTCCTTAGTTTCTGCTGTGAGGATTGTGTCGTCTGCATATCTTAAATTATTTATTTTTCTGCCTCCAATCTTAATTCCTGCTGGGTTTAAATTAGTCATTCTCAAAATATATTCACTATAAATATTAAAAAGATAGGACAACAGTATACACTACTGAATCCTTTTTTTTCCACCCGAACACTGTTTCTCCAAAAACTGGAAGCTTCTTGATTGTCATAAAGATCTCTTTAAGAGAATTTAATACTCAAGTATTCCCATTGATTTCATTACGATCCACGCTATCAAAAGGTTTATTTTAATCAATAAAACAGATGACCACTTCCGTCTGAAATTCTCTAGTTTTTCCATAATCCAACTCATGTTTGATATTTGGTCTCCAGTATTCCTTTACCTTTCCTAGAGTCTGCATATTTTTGTGGCGTTTCTCTATTCACATATGGCCTCAGTCTTTGTTGAATCACTTTCAGCATAAATTTACTTGCATGTGAAATAAAAGTTCTATAATTTCTATAATTTTCGCAATCTCGAGAGATTTGATTTTTTAGGAATTGGGAGGAATTGTTTTCCCATATATAGCAGACGATAGAGCAATAATAAGTCATAGAGAAAAGATTTAGAAGAGAAATTTTAAGAACTTAATATTGGATTACAAACAAATTAACGAAGAGAAGACTAAATATATGCAATGCGGAAAGACAATAAATAAAAACATTAAGGACGATATATGGATCAATAAAAGAAGAAAATGAGATAAGGAGAATTAGAACAAATAATGAACTTGAATAACTAACTAATGGTGAAGGTATAGTAAGATATATAAAGTCACAAAGAATAGCGTGGGTGAGGCATATAGAAAGAATGGAAAAAGATAGAGGAGTTTAAAAAAAATTTCAATGGAAACCATTAAGACAAAGGAAGAAAGGTAGACCAAGAGAAAGATGGATTGACGATGTATAAAAAGATCTTACAACTCTAAAAGTTAAGAATTGGAAAAATATTGCACAGAAAAGAAAAGAATGGCTAAAAATTGTTTTGAAAAGCTTAACTGTTTTGTTAAGCTAAAACTCATAAAGAGTTGTAAAGCTAGAAGAAGAAGAAGAATTGATGTTTTCTAATCTTTAGGCCAGTATGTTTTCTTCCAAGCTTGTTGATAAATTTCAATTAATATATTCATTACTTCATCCCTAGCTGTTATCAATAATTCATTGACACTCCATCAGCTCCATGAGCTTTTCCTTTTGGCAGCTGTTCCATTGCTGAGATCACTTCTCTTTTTATTATCATGGATTCCTCAACGAATTCTCTCATTTCAAATTCTCCTTCAATAAAAGATATCTTTTTGTATAAATCCTTTATATACTCTTTCCATCTTTTTTACACTGCTTCTCCTTCTTCCATTAGATATTTTCCCGAATTACCTTTTACTACTCGTAATCTAGGGATAAACTTCCCTGCAACTTCATTTACCTTTCTAAACAGATCTCTTGTTCTATCCGTAATGGTTTGGTTAGATGTTTTCCTTATCTTTCCTAGCCTGTCTCCCGAAATATGCACTCAGTTGTCTAACTCTGAAGTTTCATTTTTCTTCTTTCTTCTGCTATTTGAATAGCTTCGTCTGACAGCCATTTACAATATTTCTTTCTTGTTGCTTTACTTAGTCTTTTTTTTTTCTTCTTCTATTAATGTACATTTTGTTTCTTCCCACAGTTCTTTTAATTCTCTTCAAACTTTTTAATTTCTTTTCTATTTCTGCTTTAAAGGCTTCATTTATATGATTTAAATCAAATTTGATACTATCCTTTTGTTTCTTCTTAGCCCTTAATTTTAATTTTTGATAATTCATTATCTGTTCCATCGTCTGCACCAGGTAGCGTTTTTACTGCTCGGATATCACCTCACCTTCTGCTGGCAACAATAGAATCTATCTGTATTCACCATTAGGTGAATCTTTCGGTATTCACCATTAGGTGAAGTCGACGTGTACAATCTTTTATGTTGCTGAAAGCAAGTGTTTGCAATAAAGCAACTGTTCTAGACACAAAACTCCAACATCCTTTCTCCTGATTCATTCCTCAGTCCTGAACCAAATTTTCCAGTGATGCCACGTTCTTCTTTTTCTCCCACTTTTGCATTCCAGTCAGCTAACATCTAAAGAAAATTTGTTTTATCAATACTGTATACCACTTGTTTAAATCTACCGTAAAATTCTTCGACTTCATCCCCACTAGTATCAGCAATGGGTGCATACACTTGTATGAGTATAACATTCACTGGATATGCCTTTATTCTGATTAGGATTATTCTGTCAGATACTGAGTTTTAATCCCAAATATATTTTCTGTATTCTTTTCTAATTATGAATGCTACTCCGTTTCTTCGAAGGTTTCATGTCCAGAGTAATACATCATGAAATCATTAGTATCAAAGTGACACATTCCTGTCCATCTCAGTTCACTGTTTCCTAAAATCTTAACTTGAGTTCTCATTTCTTTTTTACCAGTTTTAGTTTTCCTTGTTACTTACATTCCATGTTCCTGTTTTATGTAAAACGAGGCGTCTTCTTCTAACATTAACTCTATCAGAAGTTGAACTTCCAGAAGACTTCGATCAAGCTTCATCATTCTTGTTCTTTTAAGATTAACTCTATCAGAAGTTGAACTTCCAGAAGACTTCAATCAAGCTTCATCATTCTTGTTAATTCCATCAAAAGTTCCTTTCTGTTCTTCCCCAGTAGCCATTATGATGACTTCCGACCTGGGGAAGTCATCAAAATGGTGATGAATGGTGAAAATCATCAAAGAGGTGAAGCTCCTAGTAATATTATAAGTAATATGCTACAGGATTTCATTACATATTTTAAATATCACCACGGTATAGCGTAATAGTCAAAAATGCAAATTCTAGAGTGCGTGTTTCCTTTTTAAAAAATGTCTCTCCTCCATGAAATCAGAAAAATTTTTGAGTTATCATTACTTATCGGCATATGTATATAATGCAAACACCAGTATGCATATAACTAATTTATATTCCTATATTTTCAGAAGCATACTCCTCTGTAGAATCAAATAAACAACCTTGAATTTTCTATACAGTGAGGTATGCACTGCAATTTTTGTGAACTAAGTGACGATTGATCAATGTATAAGTGGAATGATCTTCGAACTATCTGTATATCATAAGTTTTATTAATTAGTATAACAAAAAATCCATCAGCTTTGGATGCAAAATACAAATAAGATTGTTAAAAACAATTCCAGTGGAAGGATTGGACTGACATATGTGCATACTAGATTCTCTTGCTTTTTAAGTTTTCATTATAACTGCATATATGTATATATATATATATATATATATATATATATATATATATATATATATATATATATATTTAAAATGCTTTGAATTGTTTGTTACATTTCCCACACATACACACACCATTCGAAGCATTATATGAATAAGTCCCTGGCATAAAGTTAAGCATGTACAAGAGACTGGACTCAGGCTTCTAAAATAAATAAATAATAACTTAGAATGTTTGCACATTTATTTTATTAAATAACATGCAAATATACTAAAATAATTTGAATAAAGTTGTTATTGAAATTATCAGCAATTATGGGCTTCCTAAAGAATTGATTGACTGGATTTGGTGCAGCTGCATTACATTTCAATGAATGCTCATTAGAAAAGTGGTCGATTGTCCATAATCGTTTCCAGGCTGTGTTCGCAAAAGAATAATCGATAGGTCGTTAAAGATTAGAGCCAACCGCCGCGCATCAGCGAATTTTCAAAGGATTTGAACTAGGAACCATTTTCGTTAAGAAAGAGGAAGTAAAAAAGCGTCAAGATACAAACTCTAAATAAAGAATTCCAGGTTTCACGAGATGATTATAGACTCACTTAGTTGCAAATATTTCCGGAAGTGTTGACGGATGTCGCCAATCTTGCATTTTATGACGGGTGAGATATCTCAAAATCGTCTGCTGAGACACATGTAAAAAAAAAAAAAAAATAGTCAGAACTATTATCTAACCCTACAGTTGCCGATTTTGGAAAGTTGAGACGAGTGAGAGAGATGAAAATAACCACAATTTTCTCTGTCTGGTTCTTTGTCTAGATCTTCAACTCTGAACCGTGGCTGCTACCAGAATAGCCTTACTTCGTTTCAAAGAAAATAGAATTAAATGCTGACACTAAAGCACTTCTAAGCGTGCGTTGTTTCAGTGCATTGAATATGTGAACGGAAGGCAATTTGCTTTGGCGGATAATTAATATGATTCACTTCTAGTTTTTAAACTTAAAAGTGTCTCTGTAACATACTATATCAAACTTAAAGATATGACAGTTCATTAATAAATTAAAATAGTGCATTAATAAAATAAATTTTATTAATCAAATAACGGCTAATATATCTGCATTTGTCAGTGTCGCTAATATCGCAAAAGCCATATTGGATAAAGAAAACAATTAACGTAACAATTTTTGAAACATCTAAATTCTTGTTTAGATGGATGTGGCATCTCTGTTAATAATTAATTGCAGTAATAGGAGATGAATTACATTTACTGTATTTTAGTCTTGAGGATAACTACTGTATTTGCCCAATACGACGAATAGGCATAAAATCAGTCTTGTTTGAGATTTAGCTGATGTAGAAAGACCTTACAGCATTCATACTTATCTTCCCTCAAATAATATGATCAGACTGATCGGTCGTCGCCTGAAAAACATATGAATTACGAGGGTGGTCTGAAAGGTTCTCGGTATCTTTTCAGACCACCTCGGTCCTAACAATGAAAAAAACGAATTTATAATTTCAATATTATTTTTTATTTTTCAATATAATCTCGCTTAAGACTAATACATTTATTCCAGCGATGCTCCAGCGCCATCATCCCGTCCCTGTAGTGGTTCTCAGTAAAATCTGTAAAATACCCCTCTACAGCTGCAATCACCTCTTGATTCGAAGAAAAACGCTGACCAGCGAGGAAGAGTTGTAGTTTTGGGTAGAGATAGAAGTCAGAGGGAGCCAAATCAGAGGAATAGGGTGGATGTTCCAACAATTCATAGTGCAGTTCCCTTAATTTTCCCATTGTCAAAACACCTTTGTGGGCAGGTGCATTGTCCTGATGAAAATGATTTTTTTATTCTGCAAACCGCTCTTTTCTCATGAATTTTTTCGTCTAGTCTAGTTAAAAGATCGGAATAATATTTCCTGGTTATTGTTTTACCCTTTTCAAGATAATTAATAAATTAAATGCCTTTAGCATCTCAAAACACCGATGCCATGACCTTTCCTGCTGATGGAACCGACTTTGTCTTCTTTGGCGCTGAACAACCGGCTTCTGTCCACTGTTTTGATTGCTGTGTGTAATCGTGAATCCAAGTCTCATCCATATTAATAAATCGACGCACAAAATCAGTTTTATTCTTGTTAAAACGCTCCAAGCACTGTTCAAAGATTTTCATGCGAGTGAGTTTTTGATCTGCTTTGATCAAGCGTGGCACCCATCTTGCGCAAAGCTTTTTCATTTGCAATTCTTCATGCAAAATATATCCTACACGTTCTTTTGAAATGCCTATAGTCTCAGCAATTTCACGCACTTTGACTCGCCGGTCACCCAATACCATATCGTACACTTGATCGATGAATTCTGACGTTGTTACACTTTTTGCACGTCCTTCACGTGGATCATCTTCAAGACTGGTACGGCCACGTTTAAACTCGGCAGCCCATTTCTTAATTGTCGAAAACGAAGGAGAAAAGAGTCCATAAAGTTTTATGAACTTCGAATTAATTTCTTTTGGTGTTAAACCTTCTTTTACAAAGAATTTTATAACTGCACGATACTCAATTTTATCCATTTCAAGGGACACAGACAACACTTTTGCTTCAAATACCTGTATAAAACAAACTACTTGATAGAATGACTTGCAATTTCACATGGATGTTTATGACAGATTTAACTTAGAAAAAAAAATCTTGCCGATGGTGTTGCCATCTATGGTCGAGGCCGAGAACTTTTTAGACCACCATCGTACATCGCCCCTCCATAAGCTTAGTAAGACTGGACTGTGAATTTTTTACGTCACAATCCTTATAAATTTACAAAATTATTTAAAGAATCCTGAGGGATCAAATCTACACACACACACACACACACACACACACACACACACACACACACACACACACACACACACACACACAACACACACACTATATTTGCCATTTGGCACTATACCATCTGTTGCATACTACACAATATTTTTGTCTTTTAACTGCAATATGTTCTATGGCCATTTGCCTGGTTTTCTGGAAGTATAACCAGTTTTTGGGAGAAAAAAAAATCCTCTTACCTCTGAATGAGATAACTCATTATTGTTGTAGACAACATATGCTTAGGTATGTTTATTTTATTTTTTTCTTTTTGAAGCTGTTTTTTTTTTTCAACAAGGTACGCCAGCTGCTGACAGCATTTCTACACGCAAGAAGGTTAGCCATTATTCAGTTTAATGGATATGCCGCCATTGCAATGTTCTGAAAAGTGACAACGAAAAAAAAAAAAAAATTTCCGTACCTACTGGTCGTAAGGTCACCAGATGACTCACCGGATACACAGACTAGCACATGAACATCACGCATGTGATAGTGGATGCCGTCCATTGCGACAGAAATCTAGACAGGTTGACCCTCCCATCCTGTGAAGCGCAAAAGGATTAAAGGTAAACCTTGAAATGAAATAAACTTTCTAACTGTGATTACAGGTACGATGAGACAGAATAGCATTTTATCTCGATGTGAAAGGGAAAAGACTCTACACACAAGTATTTTTCTTTGAAGTACTGGTGATTACCAAAGCAGTTTGCCTCTTTCAGATAACACTATCTCTCTCTCTATGTTAGCATTTAGAGTGTTTCGCTATTGTCGAATGTTACAGTCAAAGGAGCGATGTCGAATCTAGACCTTCCTCATCGCAGTGGGGTAATAAACCCCAGGGAAAAATTCAAGCAGTTTTTTTTTTTTTTTTCTCTTGGAAAGGGCTGATTTTCCGTCCTTCAAAACAGGAAAAACAGTGATCACACAGATTAGACATAAAATATTTACAATAAAGGAATGCAGCAGAACTATGGCAAGCCCGCTGCATTAATTGCGTCAACTCCTTAATCAGGGGATATTTGGATGAATGGAACCTTGACACAATCGTATCTAAACACAGCATCGCTACTCATACGGTATTTTTCAGTCATCTTGTAGTACGATCACCGTCACATGTTAAAAAAAAAATAATAACAGATTTATACAGAACACCAGTGTCAGAAACATAGTTGATAGAAACATTAGTGACAAATATGAGTATATGCAATCCATATTGCAATAGATGCACTTCAAGCTATTCTGATTTTGAAACCTAAGCGCTTTAGACTTTCTCTAAGCAACGAATTCATTACACGTCAAGCTATGTATGATAGAGAACTTTTTTCTATATAAAATGTAATAACTTTATGATAAATTCATTTATGTCTATAAACCATCAGCGACTCATCTAAAATTCCACTTGGATTCCAATTTTTAAAGTAGTCTTCAGTCAGAATTGCACATTCTGGCTGAAGACTACTTCAAAAAGTTTTAAATAATAGGATACCATTAAAGGTGGAAAAGAATTTTTAATTATGATGTTGAAGTTTTCATGATAAATAAAATCTGAGTTCTTTTCCCACGTATTTGTTAATATTATTTCTTTTATTAAGTTGAACTGAAATATCAATTGAATCCTGATCACCCATTTGGAGAAAGAGATCTCACCATTCAAAAGTTAATAGTTTCTTGTAACTCTGCAGGTTTGCTTTATAAAACTATAACTTAACTACTACACGATTAATAATTTAACAGTTTTCCTTGATATTTTGACTTCCTCTAATATATTGTGCATTCATCCTATCATACTTATCAACTAGTTACAGTTTACAAATGATAAGATTTTAGTGTTGGAAAGACGTATTGTGTCTTGTCGATTAAAGGCTATCTGCTAAGGGTTTACCGTCTTCTTATCAGACCGACAAATAAACATTTCTGTTTTTGAAGGGGCTGTATAATAAGTCGACAGATAAGAAATTTATGTGAAAGCCTCTCCCATTGGGAGGACTGGGTCTACTTCTCCCATGGTGACCCAGTCCATCTTGGGAGAGCGTATCTATACTTGGATGAATGAATGTATGAAGGTGGAGGACAATCACAAACATCCATGCCTAAACGGGATTCAAACCCGCTCTTGGCTGGAAAGCGGATACGCTTACCACTTGGCCAACCGGCATCGCAAAATGATAGATTAGAGACGAACACTCAACCCTCCCCCCCCCATATTTTTTGGTAGATCTGCTAGTCCATTAAATGATACACCGCTTCTGTAGCACCGTCGCTAAGGGGTTCCAAACAACGAGATGAAGTTAACAAGAATAGATTTGCATTCACGTGATGCTGATATGAGGTAAATACGTGTTCGTGCGCGCGCTGTATTCACAATGGCGAAGCGTGTTCTGGAATGCATGCCCTTTTTTTTTTAAAAAAAAAATTAGGTTTAGACAGCATCTGGGAGCCTTCCCATTTTTACGTTTACTTTAAAAAAAAAACAAAGCTGTAAGAAAGTGAAGAATAAAAATAGAGTATTTATTCGCAGTCAAATCTGAATGTTTAATTTAAAATTAATTATCCTTTTTTTTCTAAAGTTTATGCACGGATTAACGGGATCCTTATTATTCGCGGGATGATTGGCAACGATCTTCCCCACTTATTATATGAATTACTATTTTTTTCAGTTGCTAAACGGCCAACTTCCAGCACTGCCAGATTAGAGGATCGACCAACAAATCTGGAGTAAAAAGTCCCAGTAGTTTCAAATGCCATCGAAGGATTTTTTGCTATTATTATCAAGGTACTTAATATATCACCTGTTGAGAATTCTTTTTTTTTTTTCATCCCTAAGGAAACCAGTAAAATGCAAAACGATTGTACTGTTTTAAACGTAACGTTGTGTAATAAGTAATTAACCTGCCTTCTAATTCAGGATCATTTGAATCCTTTACTAGCGTCTCATAATTCAGGAGCTTGCATGCTTCATTTGCAGTTCAACATCCCAACACAAACGACCAGCTGTAGAATAAGAGTTCGCAGTGACAAAAACGTTAACATACGTCTGTTTTAAACGCCGCAGAGGTTCCGATAAGTAAGAAGGAAATGGTTTTTCTAGAGTCTAAAGAGAGTCCATGTGCTGACAGGGAAGCTGTATATAGACTGACGGTAAGCTTCTTGTCTGAAGAGAGTTTCTGAGTAGACGCCTTGATGAGGGTTGGAATTACCCGAAAGGATGTTGGTGTTCCCGAATATTCCATTTGTGCCTATAATTAACTGTCAGCTTCATATTTCTTTCGGAGGTGGCAAGTGCCAACTATGTGCTGGCCCGTCTGGAGCAGTCGCTATCAGACTTATACAAGCTCTTCTTCTGTGTTCCTTTTTTTATCTATTTTTTAAGACGTTTCCTTTTAAATTCTTAGCCCAGATAAAAGACAAATCACTTACAAAAATCGCGAGTTTTCTTTTTTATTCTTTCTTGTTTCTGGAGACAAACTTCGTGATTTGGAACAGCGAAATGCAAGGAATGATAAAAGCGTGA
Organism: Typopeltis vanoorti; assembly: GCF_054136105.1. Classification (NCBI taxonomy): domain Eukaryota; kingdom Metazoa; phylum Arthropoda; class Arachnida; order Uropygi; family Thelyphonidae; genus Typopeltis; species Typopeltis vanoorti. The sequence goes on from NC_143567.1 coordinate 89,845,842, forward strand.
ATTTCAACGATCCACTGCACAAATGAAGGTCAAGGTAATTTATTAATGTTTCGTATTTCATGTTCATGCCTGTTTAATATTACAAATTGTCAAAGAAACAAAAAAGACCATTTTTAAAAAAAATCCTTCGAGAATTACGAATTTATAGATTGATTTGCTAAGTATGACTGAATGATGTTTATTTTAAACTCACAAAGTCAACCAAAATTGCAAGTGAAGTAACTTTACAGCTTGCATTTTGTATACTGAAAAGCAGCCGATTTCGACACAGGTTTTACTATAATTTACACCATGCTGCGTGTCCTAGGACGTTGTGATTATTTCCTACAAAAACTTTTATTGCTTACTTAGGCTTAAAATGATTTATGGGTGGAAACAACAGCGTAATTTCTTATTATGGATAATATATTACTACACTCAGTGGGAATAAAAACACTATAAAAAACTTGGCATATCTAATTTCGGCTTCTTTTTTTTTATTGTTGTATGGACGGTTAGCAACTTTCACAGACACTCCGCTTATCCGTTTCTGGCGTTGTGGTAGATTATTCATTCCGTCGTCTTGGTAACGCGTGCGTCATAATAGAGATATTCTTTGAATACAGTTGTGCTAAAGTTGAGTAATTGGATTTCAATAAACATTAAGTGAGATAATATAATATTTTAACAAAATACTGTAGAATGAATAAATAAACACAAAACACGTTTTCTAAGCTTTAACCTTAGAGAGCAGCAGGGAAGTTTTTTTTTTTTTTAACTGCTACAGAATTACTTCCTTGCTCATTTACACTAGACAATAAATTATTATTCTTTTATTCTTTTACCTAAGCAAACGAAATGGTTTCCACTTGAAGTAGACTAGGTCACTTGTATATACACATACCTGCACTGAATTAGGAACCTTTATGCAAATGCACATAAAAGTCACTTGCGCAGCGTATATTCAAAATATTTGATCACGTGCATCACTACGTGTCGTATGTCACTATTTAAAAATACTGCTGGTCAGTAATCGCCAATAGTGTTTGCTCACAATAGGATAAAATATCTTTCAGAATTCGATGAAGGGCTTATTTAGGGAGCCCGTCTGGTTGGAGCCACGATTTCGAAAACAACAGAGAATCAGTGGGGAAAAAAACCACATTGTTTGTCTAAGAGGTGTAACTGTGGTCCTAAGACAGTCGATCAGGAAAGAGACTGACGCATTTAAGAAGGCTGTTCCAGACCCATATCTCACTGAACTATGCGCAAGGAATTAAAAAGGATCGGAATTGGCAATCACCAAAGGAGGTCCAACATGATATTAAATAAAAGTTGCTAATTCAGTGGCCAGTATGAGTAGACCCTGTTGATTTCACTACTAGGCTACTGGTATACAATAAATAATAATAGTAACAATATAATAATAATAATATTATTATTATTTATTATATATTATACATAATAATAGTATTATGTATACAAAAAAAAATAATAATATAATGCATCCTGTAGTATAATGTGCTTTGTGACCACACCACCACCACAACAACAAACAAACAAAATCGGTCATTTCCTTGCTTAGGACTGTAAGAATATTTGATACTGCAACACCAGGCAGTTCCTATGTAAACTCAACTACAGTATATTGATCCATTATAAAAGGTAAATTGTTTTTGCAGTAAAACAACTTTTTATCAAAATTGGACACAAATGCTGATTCCAATGAATGGAAACAGGCATACGTAATTGGCCATATTATTTACCAGAGAAATTAGGAAACCATTTTGACCAGATTTTCTTGAAAATTGTAGCAAGGATAGACATTTAAATATCCTAATCCTATGGCCTCTTCTCTTTGAGAGGGTTGCAACTGATTGCTAGGGAGATATGAGGCAAGGTGTTTTCCCGTTGCCTTCCTTGCCATAAGTATTTATGACTGTAGCCGTGTGCGTTGACGTGACCGGTTTGCCAGTTTTGAGGGATGAAAACCCCGAGTTATAGGGAGAAAAACCCTCCGTCTCCGTATGAAACCAGTTAACTCACCTTTAGTCAAAAGAGGTCATATAAAGGTTCCTCGCGTTATAGATGGGAATTGAACCCAGGTCTTATCCTACCAAAGGGCTTCGTCTATACTGACTAAGCTACGGAGGTTCTATTTAAATATATTGCTTTAAAAAAAAATTAAAACAAAAAAAGGAAGTATTTTTGATCTCACTAGATGGAGCCAGCTGACTGATTGGTTGATTGTTACATACGAAAGGAGTTATCAAGGGATGCCTGAGTAGCTCTGTAGAAATGGCGATTGCTACCAAAGCGCTAGACCTCCGAAGAAAGTTCGTTATAGGTTCGATTGTAGTCGCCGACTAAAATCGAACTTTTTCTAGTAGCTTCCTCCGAATTCATCGAACTCTGACTCAGGCAAAGATCGACTAACTCAAGTTTATGAAGTAAATCTGAAAAATCTACCATAGGATTCTCACTTTTGTAGATAATAATGCAGCTATTTAAGACCACGAGATGGCGGCAGTTGTCTGCTGTATTCTCTCACTCTATCTATCTATATATATATATATATGTAATAAATTTTTTAACTTGGGGATATTGTATATTAGGATAACCAAGTTATTTTATAAACTTGGTTATTTTAACTCCTAATCCCAAGTATGCAAACAATTAAGTTTGCACCTAAAACAAAGTTCAAGTCTAAAGATGATACAACACCAGGGCAACTCATTGTAAAGGTGGGTAAAGATCTGATCACTATTCTTAGTATTTTCCCATAATGTAAAGCACATCTCACTAGAAGATGTATACTGCAATGCATTATGGGTGGAGTCACTACCCAGACCGGTTTCAACCTTTTTTGAGGTCTCCTCAGTGAGTAGCTAGACCCTAAATAAAAAAATAAAATAAAAACACCTTGTTGCAACTTCTATAGGTAAAGTTGATAAGGCTCCGTATTACTATAACTTTGGTATTTAGGGTCTAGCTACTCACTGAGGAGACCTCAAAAAAGGTTGAAACCGGTCTGGGTAGTGACCCCACCCATAATGCATTGCAGTATACATCTTCTAGTGAGATGTGCTTTATATTATGGGAAAATACTAAGAATAGTGATCAGAGCTTTATTCATCTTTACAATGAGTTGCCCTGGTGTTGTATCATCTTTAGACTTGAACTTTGTTTCAGGCGCAAACTTAATTGTTTGCATACTTGCGATTAGGAGTTAAAATAACCAAGTTTATAAAATAACTTGGTAATCCTAATATATATATATATATATATATATATATATATATATATATATATATATATATATATATATATATATATATATTAGGATTACCAAGCATATATATATATATATATATATATATTAGGATTACCAAGCATATATATATATATATATATATATTAGGATTACCAAGCATACAAAGCAACTGTGGTTCTTGCTTGTTATAAAATATTCTTGCTATAAAATAACTTGGTAATCCTAATATATATATATATATATATATATATATATATATATATATATGTATATATATATATATATATATATATATATATATATTAGGATTACCAAGTTATTTTATAGCAAGAATATTTTATAACAAGCAAGAACCACAGTTACAAGCGCATGACAATATATGCTATCAACTGCAGTAGGATATCTCCATCTACAATTATTAGAAGAATTTAAAGAAATAAATTTAAATAATTATAATTTCAAGAAACACAGTAATTAGGAGTATTATTAAAGATAACTTCCCAGAATAGTCCAAGGCAATCATTTTTGTTGAGGTTAGAACCGTGAATACGGACTTCACAACTTTCTTTATATACTTTTTCAAGAAGAAAATAGCTTTTGTGTAGGACTTTAGTTCTGTTCAATGTATTCTCTGTCTAGTGAATAATGCGTGGCTAGCTAAACCAGACTTGTCAGGTTCTTGAAGTAAAATATACTCTTGATTCTAGACGAATCTGAACTGAGCGACTCTTCTGCCCATAATAACTAACGTCGCATGAACAAGGGATCATGTAAACTCTAGGTTAAGAGATAAGGAGAACAGGATATCTGTCTTTCGAAGAGGCTAGGAAGGAATTCAGTTTTTGAACTGGACAAAAAGAAACTTGTAGGACCATCCGGCGAAAAAAAAAAAGAACTTGATGAGCGACATCTAATATAAAAGGAAAGAAAATTTGACTTCACATATTTTTTCATATGTGAAGTCAAATTATACAAATGTTATACAAACTAGTGATAAAGATATAAATGCCTTTGAACATGGTTATGTATGTGGCGAAGGAGTGGAAAAATATGCTTTGTATTCGGACCTTTTAAGTATGTCTGGGGAGGGAAAAGAGTAAATTCCAGAACAAGACCAAATACATTGCATATCTAATTATAAGATTAGGCTAGGTCGTAATTTATTATGTCTATACACAAATGGGTTGAGTTTGTTGCTTTATTGAATACGATATGGCCTAAGATTGTTGGCATTAGTGAAACCTGGCTATCAGAATTATATATGGTTAGTGGGATCGAGTGTAACAGATATACTATTTTTAGGAATGACAGAAGAGATAGGAGAGGAGGAGGAGTGCTACTAATGATATCAGATGACTCAAGTCCAGTTAGGGTAGAAATACAATAAAACAATGATGGTAACAATGTCCCATGTAGCGATGAGTTTGAGTCTATTTGGTGTGAAGTGGAGGTTAACAGAATGAAATATATGGTGGGGTGTTGCTACAGATATGACAGCTCAGTTTTAGGGGACGAAGAAATGCATTGCCAATTTAGCCTTATGGGTACCAAGAGAATGATCATTATGGGTGACTTTAATTTTCCAAACATTGATTGGGTAGAAGAGAAATCTCATGATCAGAAAGAACAGGAATTTATTGAATTGTTGCGAGATAACTTCCTGACAGCCCAAGACAGGAAGGTGTGGAAGAGACTCATAACAAACAGTGACCCCACTTAAGTGGGAGAAGCTGCAGAAGAAGAAGAAGAAGAAGTTGCGAGATAACTTCCTCAAGCAGCATGTGAAAGAAGGAACTCGAGGTCAAAGAGTGTTAAATTTGCTCATAGCATCAGAAGGGATCTCTTTCAAGAATATGGCTATTTTACCATCAATTGGTGACAGTGATCATGCTGTTCTACTTGTATTGAATCTCCTATTAAATCAGGCTACATGCTGAATTACAAAGCTGGAAATTTTGTTCAACTTAGAAGAATACTATCTTTGGTCCCATGGCATCAGTTACTGAATGGAAAAAATGTCAGTAATGCATGAAATCTTTGAAAAAGTGCTTGAATGAGGCGGTATCTGAATGTATCCCTAGTGTTCGAAGAATAAATAGGTTGGGAGTGAAATGGATGTGGAGCCTTATTAATCTAGAAATCCACAAGAAGAAGATGATGTGGAAAGCATATCGTGAGAATAAGAGTGAAAGGAGTTTTGAAATATATAAAGCTCAGGCCAGAAAAGAAACGAGTATTGTGAGAAAAGCTGAAACGGAGTATGAAAAGAAATTGGCCATGCAAGCTAAAGGCAATCTAATAGAATTTTATCGTTATGTCGCAAGCAAAAGAAAGAATGAACGTGGAAGAATAACTTTATTGAATGCAGATGGTACACGAGTGTCGGAAGCTAAGGAAATTGTTCAGTTAATGAGTCTCACTTTGCTAAGATATATCAACCAGGTGTATGTAGCATGGTGCATGGTGCTACTGCTACGTTGGGTGAAGAGTTAGAGGTTCATGAAAATGAAGTTGAAGAGCTCCTGTATAACCTGGATAAGAATTTGTCAATAGGGACAGATGGAATATCTGCCCGTTTGTTAAAGGAATGTTCAGCTGAATTGGCTAAGCCTTTCACACATTTGCATAACTTGAGTCTCAGCTCAGGAATGATACTACAGGAATGGAAGGAATATATGATAGTTCCATTACACGAGGGCGGTGCAAAAACTGATGTGTCTAACTACCGACCTATTAGTATCGCGGGTGTGGTAGTGAAGATTTTAGAGAAGTTGGTAAGAACTCGCATACAGAAATGGATAGACAAGCATTCTATACTCTGCAAGGAACAGCATGGGTTTACTAAAGGAAAGTCATGTTTTAGCAATTTGCTCATATTTTATAACAGTATTACGGCCGAGTTGGATGAAGGGAATGGATACACTATGATAATGTTGGATTTTTCTAAAGCATTTGATAGGATACCACACGATAGGCTGTTGTGTAAACTGGAGAATATGGGATTGGAACATAATCTATTGACTTGGATCAGGGGATGGTTAACAGGCAGATATCAAAAAGTGGTATACAGTGGGTGTGAATCTGCCAGATTTAAGGTAACCAGTGGTATACCTCAGGGTTCAGTCCTTGGGCCATTATTCTTCAATCTATACATTAATGATATCAAGCAGAGTCTACCATCAGATTTGCAATTGTTTGTTGATGATGTGAAGATAGGCAGGGCAATCAGGGATGCTACTGATATTCAGCAATTACAAAATTATTTGAATAGACTGGAAATCTGGGCAAACGAAAATGGCTGTCAATTTAATGTTAGGAAGTGTAAAGTTATGCGCTTTGGCATGATTAGCGATCTAGCGGAATATTATATTAGCGGGGTTATGCTACCAGAAACTGAAGAGGCAAGGGATCTTGGTGTATTGGTAGATAAGAATTTAAAGTTCAAAGGTCACATAGCAAAAGTTGCAAATTCAACTCAGAGGATAATTTCTATGCTGAAGCGAACCTTGACATGTAAGGATAAGGAAGTAATTTTGCCTCTTTATAAGGCTTTGATAAGACCACACTTGGATTACTGTGCGCAGATTTGGTCTCCCTGCTTCCAAGGAGATAAAGAAGCTGTAGAAAGGGTGCAAAGAAGATTTACAAAGATTATATCCGGATTATGGGATTTAGATTATGAGGACTGATTGCGAGTATGTGGATTACAGACTCTGGTTGGCAGGAGAAAGTGCGATGATATGATAGAGGTCTATAAACTTTTGAATGGGTGTTACAGAATTTCAACTGATGAAAATTTTCGTTATATGGAAGGTGGGGAGAGAACACGGGGGCATCCATGGAAGTTAAAGTTATTTGCAGTCAAGAAAGGGGTAAGAGTTAGGTTTTATCCCAGAGAACAGTAAGTGAGTGGAATTTGCCCTTCGGGTAGTGAGTGCATCTAGTGTGAATGAATTCAAGGGCAGGTATGATAGCTGGTTTGGGTGATTTATAGCCTCCCTCGATGAGTCCTTGACTCCCTGGAGGTCTCAGATAATAATAATAATATCATCATCATGAAGATATTGCTATTATTATTATTATTATTATTATTATATACAAACACCTCCTAGAGTCAAGACTCATCAAGGGAGGCAACAGTAAGATGACATTCATACTAACAGTGATAATGTTTATCACACCTCATTTTAAACTAGTTCAGTGTTTGCACACTCACCATCTCATTTGGCAAAACATTCCACTCACTGACCACTCTCCATGCAAAAAAGTCATGCCGCACTCTCTTATGCATCACACCTTTAAGCAACTTCCAAGAATAACCTCTTGTCCCTATCCCCTTCCCCCTCCTTCAACCCTTTGAAAAATATCCTAGGTATCTATTTGATAAGCATCCCTTAACAATTTACATGTCTCAATCATATCGCCCCTCTTCCTCCTATTTATTACTATTAGCAGGGTTATGTTACAAGAAACTGAAGAGGCAAGGGATCTTGGTATATTGGCGGATAAGAATTTAAAGTTCAAAGGTCACATAGCAAAAGTTGCAAATACAACTCAGAGGATAATTTCTATGCTGAAGCGAACTTTCACATGTAAGGATAAGGAAGTAATTTTGCCTCTTTATAAGGCTTTGATAAGACCACACTTATCATTCTGTCAACCTATCTTCATAGTCAGTATTCCACAATCCCGATATTGCTTTTGTTATTCGCCTCTGAACTTTTTTTCAGAGCTTGCTTCTCGCCTAGAAACGCAAGTAACCAAATCGATACGCAGTAGTCCAGATATGGTCTAATCAAAGACTTGTACGGCGAAATGACCACATCCTTATCAGTCAGTATTCAGTGTTCTTCTTAATATACTGGCGGTTTTTTTTTTGTGCTGTTTTTATCACCTTTGCAATATGTCCTTTGAACTTCAATTCTTCAATCAGTATCTCAAGATTCATCGCTTCTTCCACCTCCTTTAATACAGCGTCGCCAATATGATACAGAGCTTTACTTCTTTGAGATCCAAAGTGCAAAACTTTACATTTACTGGTGTTAAATTGATATCCCCTCTTTTTAGCCCACACATAGTCACGTTATTCAAATCTCTCTGAAACACCAGTACATCTGCATCATTCCTAATAACTTTTTCCCAGCTTAGTATCATGCGCAAGTAGTTGAATATCAGCTTGCAGACCACTCTCACTATCATTGACAAACAAATTAAAGAGCAGTGGTCCTGGAACAGAACCGTGTGGGACTCCACTGGTAAGAAAGAAAGCCAGTTTGCTATCCAATCAACCAACTGATTTTCCAACCCCATTTGCCATAACTTATACACCAGTTTATTCTGTGGTGGCCTTTAAAATGCTTTTGTAAAATTCAGAGGTATCAAAGTATATGAATCACCCCTATCGAGAACTGTAGTCACCTTATTATAAAATGCAAGTAAATTTGTAAAACAAGACCTCCCTTTAACAAACCCATGTTGACCTTCATACAGAATCCTTTTCTTTTCCACCCAATCCTATATTCTGTTCCTAACCAATCTCTCCAAGACCTTAACAACCACTCGGTAATTTGAAACATTTGTTTTACTTCCACCTTTATACAATGGAACAATCCTGCCCTCTTTCCACTCATTAGGGATTGCTGAGGCACTATGCTCTCAATAAACAACCGAGTCAACGAAAGTGTTTGTTCCTTAGCACATTCTTTCACAACATGCGGTGAAATTCCATCCTGTCCAACAGCCTTATTCACATCAAGATGACTTAAAAATTAAAAAAAAAAAAACCAGCTAACGCCTTTTATTCCCTAATAGGAAGTAGGCAAGGCCTTTATACTCTATCTAGCTTTTGGAGACTGAGTGGGCAATTCAATCTCCACCAGTAGCCAATCAGAGATAGCTGGCCCATGTCTATTTCTAATTATAGGCAGTCACTGATGAAGAGGCTGGCAAACAAGTGCTGCCATCTCTTGGGGCCTAACCCTAACAGGATATGTTACTGTCTGAAATAATGTGGGTACTACGGTCGATATTCTCGAGTTTACGGGATTATAAACCCGAGTTCCCAGGAGAAAAAAATCGCTTGCCAGTGCCAGAGATCGACTAACTCGGGAACCTGTCGAAGATAGGCTTAGAAAAAGTTCCTCCAGTCGGCGACTAGACTTGAACTTATGTCTAACTTCGAGCAGCCAAGCGCAGAGGACGCAAGCGCCACTTCAACTGAGCTACACGTGACACCTCCAGGGTGTCGAAAGACTCATCTAGGGAGAGTGTGCCAACAGCATCGAATGATTGATTCCCTTCCAACTGCTAACCGCGCTCAAACTTACTAAATTTTTTTTGCTGTGCCATTAGTAGCAGAGGCTCTACTAATCGACCAACCTTTGCTAGCTAATATGAATACTAAGGGATACGACGACTGTTTGAATTCAACAGTTTGTAGATACAATTAGCCAAATTGTCAAGATACTTTATATGCATATTTCGTTTGTTTACACCTGGGTATAAGATTAAAACAAGAATATAATGTTTTGTCTATTACAATTTATATGTAATTTATCAAATCTCCGTTATTTCTAGTCACTATCTAAAAGCCTTACAAAACTCCGAGTGGCATATGCTCCGTTAGATGTTATGATGTTTAAAAAATTATATATATATATATATATATATATATATATATATGTTAAAGATACTATACCCTAGGTAAAATACTTCCTACTTTCTACATATCTATATATCTATATATATATATATATATAGTCTCGAAGTACGATGATCTTCGTTGACGAAGCTTGTCGTAGACAGCGAAAAATGTAGACAATTATTTTAACACTACATTAAATGTACGATTAATCTCGCTGCTTTATTTTTAGGAAAAATTCGTTATGAAAGATTCTGTTGTTCGTATTGTCATTTCGGTGACAAGATTCAAACAAAATAATATGTTCTAATTGAATTGTCATTATTTAGGATCTAGCACTCAGTGATGTCAGTGATAAGTCCTAGATGGCAGCACAATCGTCTCCCAAATTGAAATGCAACTTCCAAAATAAAACGTTTTTTGAATACGACAGGTAAATGATGCATCGGTAATGTTATTATTATTATTATTATTATTAGTTTGAGTGCAATGAGTTGGAAGATTTATTGCGGGAGACTCAAACTATCCACACAATCTATCATATACCACTCCTTGAATCCATTAACAGACAAAGCGCTAATATTTGCAAGTTCTTCATATAGTCTTGATTAACTACAGTATGGCTCTACCCAATTTTGCATCATCAGCAAACAACTGAATATTTCCTTTCAAATTATTTCCTATTTCATTTATGTACAAATTAAACATGAGTGTTTCTAGCTCTGAACCTTGCATCACATCACTAGTCATCTGCTTGTTGATGACCGTGTTATCTGTCGATTGGGCAGAGACGTATCACATTAGCGTCGCACTATCAAAATAAAGTCAGACGAGCGAGAACACTAATTATTTTTTTAAAAATTGTTTTGTAAGATTTTATTTTCTTGACAGTTCGTAATAATTTTCTTCCTGTTCATGAATTTTAGCTGCATCTTAAAAATGGCTATTGTCCCCCCCCCCCCCCACACACACACGTTACCGAAAGCATTCAGTTATAACGGCCTGACCAGACTATCAAAACTCTCATCTTTTTCATATTTTCATCACCTGGAGTCTTTTTACATTTTAGTATTTAGTTTTCAGATTTTATATAAACCTTTAACCTTTTATTTCCCTGTTTCTGTCGTTTTAAATCCCAAACATCTAACTTTCTGAAGACTTCAGTAAGCAAGATGGATCTCATATACGAAATTCATATATCAATTCTTTAAAGACATTTGTAAACATCCATAAAATTTTTATGATTTTATCTTTAACAGTGAAGCGCAAGCAACAAGGATAAAAAATAATAATAAGCTTAATCTTATCAAGAAATTTGAGATTATTTAGAGAGTACAAAACGCATCTGTTCCTACTAAAGATTGTATTAATCCTGACAAAGTTGTAGTAAACAATTCGTCACATGTTTTAACAGTTGCAGAAAAAGATATTCTAAGCAAAGGTCTAAATTTCATTCCCTCGCCAAAGTTTATTCCAAAAGAATCTCTGCTTACTAAAATAGAAAAAGCCAGTTCACTTATTCCTACTCATTTGGCAAAACCTCTCCATATTGAATCCATCTTCATTATCAATAATGCTAAAACTCCAACAGATAATCTTTCTCCTGCCGAAAGACAGGCCTTAAAGAATCTTAAAAAGAACAAAAACATCATTATTTTACCTGCAGATAAAGGCAATGCCACAGTCGTCCTCAACTCTGAAGATTACCACAATAAAATGCTTCAATTGCTTGCAGACAACATTACACGTTCAATTTTTCAGGATGATCCAACAAGGGAACTACAAAACCGCACAAACAATCTGTTAAAGACTACAATTGAACTTCCTCATAATATTCGCCTTTCTTTATTCTCTCTACACCCTCTTATACCACGCATTTATGGAGTTCCGAAGATCCACAAGGAAAACACCCCTCTTCGCCCAATTGTGGAAGGAATTGATGGTCCTACTTATAGGACTTTCTAAACATCTTGCAGAATACCTCAAGTGTTTCTCCAATAAATCTTCATCATTCATCAAAAACACCACAGATTTCGTTTCTCATATCAAAAATATTTCCATCAGCGAAAATGATATCATAGCAAGTTTTGACATTATCTCATTATTTACTAACGTCCCTACTGAGGAGGTATTAACATTACTAAAGAACGAATTGTCTAAAAAGATATTTGCTCTATTAAAGCATTGTATTCAATCTGGCTACTTCAGATATTGCGACTCCATTTACAAACAGAACCAAGGCCTAGCAATGGGCAACCCTTTATCCCCGGTTCTAGCAAACATTTTCCTAGAAGATTTTGAAACGAAAGCCATATCGTCCTTCTCACTTAAGCCGAAACTTTGGAGGCGTTATGTTGACGACATTTTTATTATAATGAGTCACAGGCACACATCTCTCATGAATTTTCTTCATCATCTTAACAACCAGCATTCTAATATAAAATTGACTGCCGAACTAGAACGAAATAACTACCTTCCGTTCCTGGATGTAATTCTTACACGATATTCTAATAAATTTAAAATCTCTGTATACAGAAAACCCACTCATACTAATAGATATCTGCACTGTCAATCTCATCACTTTCCACCACAAAAAGCTCGGAACTATTTCTACCTTAGGACACAGAGCACGAGCTCTTTTAAATGAGCCAGATGAACTCCAAAAAGAAATTGAACAACTTTCTCTTATCTTTAAACAAAATGGACATTCAGAAAAAACGATTAAGGAATTTCTTCTGGAATCCTCCTAGACAGCGTACTACGGGAACTACTAATTTTAAAGGTAGCATCTCTATCCCATACATTAGTTCAGTCTCCAATAAACTGACTAAAGTCCTTAAAAAATACAACATCAGGACGTTTTTCACTACACTTCCTAAAATCCGTTCTCTTATAAGCCATCCGAAGCCTATTCATCACAACCTAAAATATCCAGGTGTATACAAATTATGGTGCGATTGTAATATTCCTTATTTTGGACAGACTAACAAATCTATTGAACTACGTATAGAAGAACATAAGAGAGACATCTCCTATAAAAGATCACATGCATCTGCACTATCCAGTCATGTTCTTTTCTCGACCAATCCTCATGATGATCTACAAAGTCAGTCAGTTTGCTGGGATAAATCCGAAAACATTTTTCGCTGCAGTGATGCGTTTGAAAGGAAAATTGTGGAATCCTGGGAAATCCTCCTTAATCCTGAACATTTGAACAGATTTAAGTTACAACATCCCTGATAGCCATGTTGCAGTTGTTCAATAATGGCGTTCACGAGAACTTGAAGCACGCACGCAATAAACAACGGCGCGTTGTATAGAACAACTTAAAAAATACAACTTTTTTATGTCAATTATGTATTGCATTTCTTGCCTGTAATTCTAAGTTTTTTGTAACTTCAATTTTTATTATTGTGTTTTACCTTTAGTGGATACCTTGAAGGCTGTAAAAGGCTGAAACTAGTTGTATCATTCTCATTAAAACTTAATATTTTATCTCGGTTTAAAGTCATTAAATATCTATTTTTAAAATGTATATATATATAATCCTCAAGGGTTCACTCCATTGAGTACGGGCATGGCGAACCCAAGGCACCTGAAGCTGGACCACGCCTTACTTCATGTAATGTACACCTGTTATATTATCTGTAGACTGGTCCCTACACTTCTTTCCCTCTGTATTTCTTTTCACCTTGCTCCTTCCCCCCAATGCTATTAGAGTATTCGAGGGCTAGGGGTGATTCTGTCCTATTTACCTATTTTTTTATCTCATGCACCTTCCCACCCCATTTTTTTCTGCATTTTCTTCACCATTTTTAACTGCTTCACCAGTTAAAAACGGTGAAGACAAATCAGAACTTTATCTATACCGCATTGGTCGTCGCGCGGGTTACCAAGGACCGCACTGGATGTTAGGCTTCCTGGACAGCCAGTGACAAATGGGCTACAGGAGCAAGATCCACAGAACTCGAAAGTATTTACTAGGAAAAAGTGGAGCATTGCAGAAAATAGACAAGTCATGCAATGCTTCTACAGTTCAAACCCATCAGTTAGGGGATTTCAGAAACGAATGTTCCAATTTTGGCTTGAACGACACCCAAATTCGGAAATTTTATTCGAAAGGCTGATGCAGCAATGCAGCTTCATTATCAAACGCAAGGTATTTAGTGAACTTGAGCTGGAAGCACTGAAACCTCAAGCTGTAAAAGGAGACCGTACTGACCCTGAAGTGACCAAGAATATGCATGGAGCAGAAACAGATTCCAACGTGCAGAATGCTGAAAATTTTGAAAATATACAAATAGTTGAAAGGAAGCTATCAGATGAGGAACATTAACTCGCAAGAAAAATTATCGAGCAAATGAACAACAACCAGGAACGAGTTAGGCTACCAGTATTGAGACAAGTACCTCAACAAAAACTGAAGGAACTCCTACAAGAGGCCAATAAAGCTGCAAGGGATATTCCTACTGGAACTATTGGGCAAACGAATCAATTTATGTACTCAGTAGCCTACGTCGTAACATCTGAATTAGGATATAAGATTAGTGAACCCAAAAGCAGTAAGGCTCAGGAACCAAAATGGAAGCATCGACTGAAGAATAAAATTCTTAAACTCAGAGCAGACGTGAGCAATTTGAAAAACCTTAAGGAAAAGAAGCTGAAAAACACAAATATCCGAAATAACCTCATAAAGAGATATAATACTGGAACGCGACTTATTGATGAAGTATTAGAGGAAGTGAAGCAAAAAAATAATTGCAGTTGCAGCTAAAATAAGAAGATACAGTGCACGCATTGAACAGTACAAGCAAAATTCGATGTTTTGCACAAATCAGCACCAGTTTTACAAGAAAATTGATTGCTGCAGGAATGATAACCTTAAAGAAAATATAAATATCAGAGACATAGAAAATACACTAAAGTTTTGGAAAAACCTATTGGACAACCCAAGAGGCATAATAACAAGGCAAAATGGATTGAACAAATTACGAATGCATCTCAAGAGCGAAAAATGAACCAACTGAAAATAACAACTGAAATGGTTCAAGAGCAAGCTAAAAAAAATAAAAAATTGGACAACACCCGGGAAGGATGAATTACATGCCTACTGGTTGAAATATGTAACAGGCTTACATGACAGACTTGCTAACCAATTTTATGATGTTTTAGAAAGAAAAAGCAAAGAAGAGTGGCTCACAGCAGGGAAAACGTTTTTGATCATAAAGGATAAAGAAAAAGATCCAAACCCAGAAAACTTCCGACCAATAACCTGCCTGCCAACAACTTTTAAGCTACTCACAGGCATATACAGAAAATTCTCTTCTCCCAATTGAACAAAAAGGTAACAGCAAAAATTCAAGAGGCACAAAAGACCAATTGCTGATTGATAAAATGATTCTTAAAAATTGCAAACGTAGAAAAACCAACCTCCATATGGCTTGGATAGATTATTAAAAAGCGTTTGATTCGGTGCCTCATAGTTGGATTTTAAAATGCACAGAACTATTCGGTATTAGCGAAAACGTGCAAAAGTTTTGCAATCCAGCATGAAAAACTGGAAAACAACGTTGGTTATATAGAGAAGAAAAACTAGAAAACAACGTTGGTTATAATAGAGAAAAAATTGGAGAGGTAAACATAAAAAGGGGTATCTTTCAAGGAGACTCATTATCTCCTCTATTGTTTATATTGTCATTGATCTCCTTAACTAGAATTTTAAATAAAACTGCTCATGGTTATAAAACTGCGCAAAAGAGTGCAAAGATATCTCACCTTTTCATATATGGACGATCTGAAGTTGTATGCAAAATCAGAGAATGAACTCGGATCGTTACTTAACACTGTGCACATATTCAGTCAAGATATATCAATGGATTTTGACTTAGACAAACGTGCAATTGCTGGAATAACAAGATGAAAGCTTGAAGATATGAACGAAATCGAGCTGCTCAATGGTGAAATAATCAAGGCAATAAAATTCGAAGACAGCTACAAATATTTGGGAATTTTAGAAACATCACAAATTCTGCACAATAAGATCAAAGAAAGAACTAGAGCAGAATACATAAGACGATTAAGAAAACTCCTTAAATCAATGCTTAATGCTGGAAATTTGATAAAAACAATTAATAGCTGGGCCATACCTGTTCTGAGATATTCAGCAGGCATTGTTGAATGGACCCAGTTAGAGATGGAAGATTTAGATCGAAAAACTCGAAAATTAATGACAATGCACCATGCCCTCATTCCTCGCAGTGACATTGATAGGCTATATCTATCACGCAAAAAAAAGGAGGAAGAGGATTATTACAAGTGAAGCAAGTTATTAAAGAAGAAAAACGAAATTTGAATGATTACCTGCAGCAAATAACGGAAAATTTTCTAATTAAGATAAGGAAAGAGGGTTTATTTAAACCCATGGAGACAAAATTGGAATACAAAACCAACCAAGTAAAAGTGAGAACTGAAAGATGGAAAAATAAGGCATTGCATGGAAAATACCTTCACAGCATAGAGGACAGCGCTGATAGCAACTTGACCTGCCAATGGTTGAGAAATGGAGCACTAAAGAAAGATACAGAATCGGTAATTTTTGCAGCACAAGAACAGGCCATTAAAACCAACGTTATGAAGGCAAAAATACAAAAAATTCAAGAAAACAGTAAATGTAGATTGTGCAAAGAAAAGGAAGAAACAGTAGACCACATTATAAGTGGATGCAGCAAAATCACACAAATTGAGTACCGTAAAAGGCATGATAACGTAGCTAAGATAATCCACTGGCATTTATGTAAAAAGTATGAGTTTGAAGTATCTAAAGACTATTGGAAGCATAAAGTTCATCAGAAAGTGGTTGAGAATAAAAAAGCTAAAATACTCTGGAATTTCAAAATCCAGACTGACAAAAGCTTGGAATGTAATACACCCGATATCACACTGGTTGAAAAAGTGAAAAAAATGGTGTTAAGTTTATCGAAATATCAGTACCAGGAGATAGTCGGATTGGCAACAAAGAAAATGAAAAAATTACAAAATATCGCGATTTGCAAATCGAAGTTGAACGAATCTGGCAAAAGAAAACGAAAGTTGTTCCCATAATAATAAGTGCTTTAGGCGCCATCCCTAAAACATTGAAAAAGCATCTAGAAGCACTCGAGTTAAATAGATTTAAAATTGAGCAGCTGCAAAAGGTCGCTTTGTTCGGCACAGCTTTCGTTTTCAGAAAGTATTTCCATAACTCATAGGCCTTTGGGTAGGGCTCGAATTAGTGGAATATAACCAGCCTTTTCTTAAGACTGAGGAAGCAAATCGAGCTTTGATGAATATTATGTATATATATAACCGCATCACACATTCAAGAAATAATGTATGGTCTACGACTGGCACTTAGGGAATTGCACATCCATCCATGCCATAATCTACAGAAACATATTCTGTCCACTCTTCCAACCAGTCGATTACCGCAAGCACTTCGAAACATAGCACATTGTTTACAGCTTCTATCATGAAGTTAGTAATTTAATATATGTTCAAACTTATCCTAAACCATTTCTTGATATGTATTCTCAAGGATGTAATGATACTATGACAGTACAGTATTTTTAGTTTACAATTAGTCTCGTGCGAAAAATTTTTCTTCTCGTTTATCGACTACTTTTCAAGTCTGCAATCTGAACTGCAACAACGTACCTAGATCTTGTTCCTCCTCCAGATTCTTTTTCTTGCATCATGCATAATTCATTAACCATCCCCATTCCATGCAAATGAAGATTTCACTCCAAATCAACCCCGATCACACATTCCGGAATGATGATAATATCAAGTTCAAGTCTAACATCTCCATTTTTAAAATGATGATATCTATTCACTCACTATTTATTTTTTCAGAACTCTCATAATCTGGCCTCCAGTTATTTTTAACCAGGTATTAGATCCATCATTTAAAAATCCTTTGTACCCTGACACCGCCAGATATGTATTTTTACCGACTCCGCTCTCTCTTTCTACAGATTCAACTCTGCTGACTCTGCTACCCATTGCCATATCCATACCTAGCTTGCGATCTTGACCCAAGAATTGTGCCTAAATAACAGAAATTCATTCAGTTGGCTCGACTATCACTTCTATTTGTTCATTGTATTATCTATTTCCATATCCAACTTGTTATCTTCGCCAAAACGTTTGAATAACCGGAAAATGTCCAATTTGTTCCACAGCTTTACCAATCAGAATTCAATTAACGTTGGCGTTTACTACTTTAACTGCATTTATAATGCATGCTTTTTTATTGACAATTTTCTTACCAAATATGTGAAGCAGTTGCTCAGTTTCGAAAAGACTCGCAGTGAATTTATTTAGGAGTATAAGTTTATCTGCCTAAAATCAAGAACTGAGTTTATTATCTCCGATTTTGATATTGGGTTTAATGTTACTTTTTATGATGTGAAATGTGTAGCTGAAGTAGAATAGTGAAGATACCATGTAATGTTACACTTACCCTAAAATCGAAATATCTTCCTGTATATTATTAAGCTCTAATAGATGACTTACACCACTTCGTGCTATCAAGCGACTTGATCGCACGAAGGAAGACTTTGATTCGCATCTAGTCCCCGACTAGTGGAATATTTTCTAAGCCTTTTTTCGACTACTTCCTGAGTTAGTCAATCTCTGGCACGGGCAAGCTGGTTTTTTCTCCCAGAAACTCGGAATATACTGTAATAGACTGCATAGGTTGTTCCACTTATAAAATTTCAAAATTTTTATCAAATTTACTCACTCCTTCAACTGGAACTGCTACGTATATAAAAAAATTCTTTAGACTTCAAAAATCAAATTTCGGATCTTCATTTGGACTCTTTGGATATTATGATTAGTCTAGACAGGGCCGCGCCAACCCGAGGGTGCACCGCACCCTGGTGGCAACATTGATAGGGCTTCATTTTATGTTATTTGGATTATACAATGCAGTATTAGGGGCGACCGATAAAAGTTTGCACCCGGGCGGCAAATACCCTTGGCATGCCACTGAATCTAGATGTTGTTTCATTATTTACCAATGTTCCTTTGCCTGACACCATTGAATTACTGCAACAAGAAACAGACATTGTTAAATATTCGCTTTTGTAATGCATTCTGGTTATTTTTCCTTTAAAAACAAGTTATATCAACAAATCGAAGGATCAGCAATGAACAATCCTATTTCTCCTGCTATTACCAACTTCTATATGGAGCACTTTGAACAACGTATTTTTGACAACATTTCACCTAGACCTAATTCATTGGTTCAGATATGTCGATGACATCTTTGCTATCTGGAATGGCTCTTCTGATGAATTACAACAGTTTCTCTCTAAAATAAATGCACTTCATCAAAGGATCCTGTTCACCTTAGAAGTAGATTTAAATAAGTAGTTAGCCTTTTTAGACCTTTTAATTCTTCACCACAGATGGTAACCTACATTTCTCAGTCTATAGGAAGGAGATTCATACAGGCTATTATATCCATGCTAAATCTCATCACCATTCTATTCAAAAGGCGGGAACTATTAAAACACTGGCTCATTGCGCCCACTCCTTTTGTTCTTCACAGGAACTATTATAGAAAGAATTGCAATATATTATTTCCTCTTTTCTATCTAATGGATATAAGAATTCTTTCATCAAAAGAGCTTTAAGTAGTTTTGATATATCTTCCTCTTCAAATACAGAAGAAATAACGCGCATTCCTATCCCTTACCTTATGTGCAAGGCATTAGTGAAAGCATAGCGAAAGTTTTAAAAGCATTAAATATTTTTGTTGCCTTTCGACCCATCAGAAAAATCGCCTCCTTTCTTACTTCTCCAAAGGACAAACTTCCACATCTAAGTCATCCAGGTCTCTACCAAATTCCTTGCTCTTGTGGGTTATCTTATTTCGGACAAACGGGAAGATCTACTTTTATTTGGATAGAAGAATACAGGTCATATATTCAATACCTTGAACCTGAATAATCTGGAGTTGCAGAACATGTCATCAACACTAGATATAGAGTTCATTGGAACAAAACAAGAATCCTTTACAAAAGTCGGTTCCTCATGGAATGGCTTTATAAAGAAGAATGTTAAATTTTACTTCACTCTTCCAAATTAAACAGATCCGATGGTCTACGTCTATCCAATGGTTGTATTAAGATTAGCTGATTTAAATAGTACTATTTAAATCAGCTAATCTTTCCTGACCTTTTAATTGTATCAAAAAAAAATCAGCTAACGCCTTTTTATTCCCGTATATATAGGGAGTAGGCGAGACCGGTTTTTAGCCCTAACTAACTTTTTGGAGACTGAGTGGGCAGTTCAATTTCCACTGGTATCCAATCAGAGATAGCTGGCCCAAGGCTATCACTAATTAAGCGGCACGGAGTGAAGAGAAACTACTCAACAAGTGCCGCCATTTCCTGGTCCTAACCCTAACACTCGTATTTAATGTCCGAAATAATGTGGGTTCTACAGTCGATTTTCTTGAGTTTACGGGGCAAACAACCCGAGTTTCCTGGAGAAAAAACCCGCTTTCCCGTGCCAGAGATCGACTAACTGGGGAACCGGTCGAAAAAAGGCTTAGAAAAATTCCCTCTAGTCGCCGACTAGATTCGAAATCAAGTCTTCCTTCGTGCGGTCAAGCGCCGTGTGCAAACGCCACATCCACTGAGCTACTAGGCTCCTTTTAATTGTATATATATGTATATGTTTTTTTTTACTAACTTGTTTTTTTTAAAAAAACAAGTTAGTAAACTTAATGATCTTTTTTTAGTTATCTTACATGAGCTACTTAGGCGGCGCCCTTTGGAATTTTCAGTTATTGTTTAATTAGCCTTTTTACATGTACTGAAGATGCTTGTGATACTCAGGCTAAAATTCTACTAATATATAATATTTTACGTGAGTTAATTCTGTTATTATAATTTCAAGTAATAAGTTACTCTCGATTTATCCTCGTAATCTATATTCCATAATCTCATTATCATATCTGTCACTCTTCTTTTCACTTTTTCCACAGCGTCTTTATCCCCTCAGAACCCAGGGGATCAAATCTAGGCACAGTAGTCCAGGAGAGGCCGTATTAAAGTCTGTAAAGAGGTAAAATGACTTTTTTATCCTTTGATGTCAATGATCGTTTCAACATCGATTATCCTATGTGAACTGTATTTAGAATTTTTGCAATGAGACCATTGAACTTCACTTTCCCGCCGATCATAACTCCAAGATACATAACCTCATAATCTCTTTCTTGTAATATAATCCCATCAATATAATATGCCATTGGAAATCTGATCATGACAAAGTGATAACTGTACACTTATTAATATTCAATTCACAGCTATTATCATTTGCCCACCGTTCCAGATAATTCAAATACATTCCTTCAGCATACTTGCTGATATTCCATCTATCTCTATTGCTGAATTCTTATCCAGGTTATATACAACAGTTCTTGAATCTCATTCTCCTTTCTCTCTCTCTCTCATCATCCCGTATATTGGTAAGTCTGTTCATCATGCTGCATATACAGGTTAATAGATCTTAGCGAAGTGAGCACTCATCTGTTTCTGGCACAAGAGTACCATCTGCATTTACTGAAGTTATTCTTGCATTCATTATTTCTTTTTTGTTGCATAACGCAAAATGATTTCCTCTGCCTTTAGCCTGCATAGCCTATTTATTTTCATACTCCGATTCAGTTTTTCATCGAATATCTTTTATTTTCCTGTACTTTATATATGTCATTGTACCCTCCCTTTTATTCTCACCATATTACTTCCACATCATCTTCTTTCTATCGATCTCTTTTTTAGTAAGGTTGAATATACATTTCGGACCCACTTTATTTATAATTCTAAATTAAGGCACATTCAGATACTGCCTCATTTAAGCTTAACCCAACCTAATCTAATTTTGCTGACATCTTTCTCATTCAGATCCACTTGGAGAAAATGATCACTTTCTCCAAGTGGACGCAACATAGCAATGACCAGATTCAGCACTCTTGAACCTCGTGTCCCATTACATGTCGTGAGCCATTACATGTTGGCTCAGTGACCAGATTCAGCACTCTTGAACCTCGTGTCCCATTCATTACATGTTGGCTCAGGTAATTATATCTCATCAACTGTATAAATTCTATTTCCTTCCATGCCTGTGACCATTTCTTCCACCCAATATATGTTGCTATAGTTGAAATCACTCATAACAATTACCCTTCCTATACTCATCATGCTTATTTGCAAATGCATCTCATCTACATTCTCCCTTATGCTCCTTTGGATTACAGCAGGAACCAATTATGTATTTAATCCTGATGGCTCTATCTCACAGCAGACAGCTTCAAATTAACTGCTTTCTGAATCCCTGTCCCTGTGATGTACTTCTACTCCTTTTGGTTTAATTCCTTTGCTATCTTTAGCAAAACATATCCCCCTGTGCTCTTCCTTCTTTCTTCTCTGAAGACACTATATCCCTTGCATTATATTTCTATGACCACATAATCCTCAGTCAGCCAAGTCTCACTAACGGCTATAACTTTTGAATAAGTTGTGTGTTAACGAAGGCCAAAAACTCCTCCACCTTATTTCGAATACGTCTGGCATTAGTATACAAAAAAGAAAAAAAAAACAGCTTATGCCTTTTATTCCTTTATAGGGAGTAGGCGAGGTCTTTAAACTCTATCTAGCTTTTGGAGACTGACTGGACAAATCAATCTCTGCAGCTAGCCAATCAGAGATAGCTGACCGATGTATATCACTAATATAGGCGTCCCCAATGAATAGACAGACAAACAAGTGCTGCCATCTCTTGATACCTAACCCTAATAGGATATAATATATTACTGTCTGAAATAATGTGGGTTCTCTGGTCGATTTTCTTGAGTTTATGGGACGAAAAACCCTGAGTTTCTGGGAGAAAAATGCTCTTGCTAGGAATCGACTGACTCGGGAAAAAGTTCCTCCAATCGGCGACTATACTTGAACTTAAGTCAATTTTTGGGCATCCTGGTGCAAAGGATGCAAGCGTCACTTTCACTGAGCTACACAGGCATTAGTATACATAAACTGAAATATCCAATTCATAAGCGTACCCTATTTCCCAATAAGGTACCCTTATTATAAGTTAGGAAATTTATTGTCCTTTTTTAGTTATCTTACATTAGCTAATTAGGTGGCGTTTTTTAGAATTGTTGTTAATGTTCAGTTGCGATTTTTTGAACTTGTACTGACGATGCCTAATGATACTTAGCCAAATATTCTATGCTAATGAAGTATTTTTCATGAGTTTTCCTCCGGTTTTATAATTATTTTAAATGTCAAGTCATGTCACTTCATTATTGAAACGAGGTTTATCATGTTGTCCTCACCTTTATCAGTTATGACTTTATCATAAACAGAGTAAAGTTCGGAAGCATGACTCTTTCACAAAACAGTTTCCCCCCACATCCAGTATCCCATTCATCCTGACCATTTCTGGATTTTTCCCTTACCAACTTCTCGAATATCTCGAGAAGCCACTTTTAAGATGCTGGCTAGTCGATTATTTGCTCCTTTAATCTTTGACACCTGTGTAGCCCTTGGGAAATGATGTTTGCATCCACAGCGTTAAGTTGCCCGAAGAAAGCCATTCTAAGTTCAAATGTCGTAGCCGACGAATCGGTTCTCGAGTTAATCGATCTCTGGTTAGGACAAGTGAGTTTTTCATCCCCAAACTCGCGGTTTTCGTCCCTGAAAATCGGGATTTTCATTCCGTAAACTCAAGAAAAAAGACCATAGAACCCACACTATTTCAGACACTAAATATATTGTGAGGCACGAGATTGTGGCAATTGTCTGCCGTTTCTTTACCAATTATAATTAGTGGTAATCTTGAGACTGCTATCTCTGATTGGGTACTGGTGGAGATTGAACTCACCCCCCCCGTCGGTCTTTAAATGTTAGATCGGGCTAAAACAGCTTCTTCTACTTCCTATAAGGGAATAAAAGGCATTAGCAGGTTGGAGCCTCGTTAATGCAATGGAACTATTCATCCTTCTTTATACTCCCTTTGGAAACTCGCTTCAGAGCTGAGACTTAAAAAATTTGGTCAAAGGCAGTGCCAATTCCCTAGCACATTTAATATGATATGCAGCTCCAATTCATATACCCCTATTTACACATCATTCACTCTTGTTACTGCAATATATCCGCTGGATGATAGATCCCTTGCAAAGTGATCACTTAGTAATTCAACTATTCAGTCTGCTTCAGTTAACTGCGCGGTTAGCCTAGTGGCTTTGCGCTTCGCAACCATATGCCTGGGGAAGGAGTGTCCCAGGTTCGATTCCCGTTGTAGACGTGAGGAATTTGAGGATCTTCCTCAGGCATAACCAAGTTAGCCGGTCTTGGGCGCGGTCAGTAGGGTTTTTCCACCAGTTTATCTGGCGTTTTTCATCCCGCAAACAGGCAAACCGGCCCCGTGAACATACGCCTCTACAGTCAAAAATATATATCTCCCCCAGCGGCAGACCAGGCGACGGGTCGGTTGGGAGTAGTACTAACAAGAAGTCGCATCTAAGTAACAGTGGACCCTGCATAGAAAGCGCGAATAACGCGTAGAAGAAGAAGAAGAAGTCTGCTTCAGTTACATCCTTGCCATCTGCATTCGTGAAATTTATTCTACCATAATTATTCTTCCTTTTTACTTGCAGCATAATGAAATAGCTCTTTGGGATTATTATTATTATTATTATTATTATTATTATTATTATTATTATTATTATTATTATTAAGGCAACTCCAAGGAGTCCTTAGACTCATCGAGAGAGGCCCTAAATATCATATCAAGAACAACTATTCGGCATTCACACAGTATCTTTTATACTTTGCTTTGAACTCATTTACAGTCATGGCACCCACAACAAAATCTGGCAGCTTATTCCACTCATTCACCACACTTCAAGTAAAAAACCTAGTTCTAACACCCTTGCTAACTACACTCTTGCTCAGTTTCCATGGATGCGCCCCTGGTTCTGTCATCACCAGTCCTTTTCTGAAAAATTTCCTCTGAATTAATCTTGTAAACACCTTCAGTAATTTGAATTGTCCATCATATCACCCATTTTCCACCTATCAACCAATTTCTGTAACCCACAGCTCTTCAATCTCTTCTCGTAAGGTTAATTCTGCAGACCAGCTATCATCTTGGTCACTCACCTCTAGATCCTGTCTACATCCTCCCCTTCAAGAAGAAACCCAGGGGCCTAGATTTGGGCACAGTAGTCAACATGGGATCTTATCAAGACTCGAATAAAGAGGAACAATAACTTATTTATCTCTGCTCGTCAAAGAATTCTTCAGTAACCAAGTAATCTGATGAGCTGATTTAGACAATGTTGCTATGTGCCCCCTAAACTTCAACTCCCTATTTACCAACACACACCCAAATCTCTGGCTTCATCAACCTCCTGGAGTACAGTTCCACCAGTGTGATATACTGCTGCTAATTTTTTCACCCCTTACACTCTGCTACATTACATTGATATTCATTCACATTAGCCCAGACTGCCAATCTATCCAAATCATCCTGCAAAATTTTGACATCATGTGCATTCACTATTGCTCTACCCAGCTTTGCATCATCAGCAAATAAATGAACAGTGTTCCTCACAGATCCTTTCCCATATCATTAATGAACAAATTAAATAGCAGTGGTCTATGAACAAAACCCTGAGGCACACCACTAGTAACAGGTCTTCTTTTGGACTCCACTCCTGAATAAACTACTCTGATATCTCTCCATCAACTATCCTTCTATCCATCTCACCAACCTTATATCCATCCCATGTGCTGCAGTTTACTGATTAGAATTCCATGTGGTATCATGTTAAAGGCCTTATCAAAGTTCAGCAGTATCACTGTAAATCCATTACCCCTATAAAGTTCAGTCATCACTGTATTATAAAACGTGAGCAAGTTACTGATGCATGATCTACCTTTCACAAAACCAATCTGCATACAGTATCCAATTTTCATCCATCCATTCCTATATTTGGCTCTTTACTAATATCTCCAAAACCTTGACAACGATTCTTGATATGCTAATCGGTCGATAATTTGCAACAGCAGTCTTGGAACCTCCTTATGCAATGAAATTATTTTCCTCTCTTTCCACCCCCCTCGGGACTAACCCAGAGCTGAGACTTAAATTAAACAATATAGTCAAGGGAACTGACAATTCCTTTGTGCCTTCACGTAAGACTCGAGCTGGTATACCATCCAATCCCACAGATGTATTTACATTAAGGTTCTGTAATATACTATTTACCTCCATTTCATTCACTTCAATTCCTGTATCAGCCATTCGTTCTCTCATTCCTGCAATATCACAGCCTGGATGATATACTATTGCAAAGTGTTTGCTTAATAATTCTACTATTTCATCTGATTCATTTACCTCCCTGCCATGAGCATTGCAGGAATGAAAGAACCAACAGCTTATACGGGAATTGTGGTGAATGAAGTGGAGGTGAATAGTCTATTACAAAACCTCAATGTCAATACATCTGTGGGATTGGATGGTATACCAGCTCGTGTCGTACGTGAAGCGGCTAAAAATTGTCAGTGCCCTTGAGCATTTTGTTTAATTTGAGTCTCGGCTTGGGTTAGTCCCAAGGGGGTGGAAAGAGGGGAAAATAATTCCACTGCATAAAGGAGGCTCCAAGACTGCTGTTGTAAATTACCGACCGATCAGCATATCAGGAATCGTTGTCAAGGTCTTGGAGAAAATAGTCAAGAGGAAAATACAAGATTGGATAGATGAAAAGGGAATACTGTATGGGGGAACAGCATGGTTTTGTGAAGGGTAGATCATGCCTCAGTAACTTGCTCACGTTTTATAACACAGCAATGGCTGAACTGGATAAGGGTAATGGGTTTACAGTGATTCTACTGGACCTTGCTAAAGCCTTTGACAGAATACCACATGGAATTCTGCAGCATATGGGGATGGATATAGGGTTGGTGAGAAGGATAGGAGGGTGGTTGATGGAGAGATATCAGAGAGTGGTATATTCAGGAGTAGAGTCCAAAAGACGGTCTGTGGCTAGTGGTGTTCTGCAGGTGTTCTTGGACCACTGCTATTCAATTTGTTCATTAACGATATAAGAAATGATCTGAGAGGAACTGTTCATTTGTTTGCTGATGATGCAAAGTTGGGTAGAACAATAGTGAGTGCACAGGATGTCAAAATTTTGTAGGATGATTTAGATAGTTTGGAGGACTGGGTTAAGGAGAATAGATGTCAATTTAATGTTGCAAAATGTGAGGTATGCATCTTGGGGTAAAAAGATTATCAGCAATATACCACATTAGTGGAACTGTACTCCAGGAGATTGATGAGGCCAGGAATTTGGCAGTGTTGGTGGATATGGAGTTGAAGTTTAGGGGGGACATCGCAAAAGTGGCTAAATCAGCTCATCAAATCACTTGGTTGCTGAAAAATACCTTAACAAGCAGAGACAAACAGGTCATTGTTCCTCTGTATCGAGCCTTGATAAGACCCCAAGGCTACTGTGCCCAGATATGGACGCCAGGGTTTCTTCTTGATGGTGAGGAGGTGGAGAAGATCCAGAGACGAGTGACCAAGATGATAGCAGGTCTATGGAATGAACTGTATGAGAACAGGTTGAAGATTTGTGGGTTGCAGAAATTGGTTGATAGGCGGGAAAGGGGTGATATGATTGAGACATTCAAATTATTGAAGAGTTTCTATAAGATTAATTCAGAAGATATTTTTGAGAATAGGACTGGTGGTGGGAGGACTGGGGCCATACATGGAAGCTGGGCAAGAGTGTGGTTAGCAAGGGTGTTAGAGCTAGGTTTTTACTTGGAGAGGTGAATGAGTGGAATAAGCTTCCAGAGTCTGTTGTGGGTGCCATGACTGTAAATGAGTTCAAGGCAAAGTATGATAGATACTGTGTGAATGTCGAATAGTTGTTCTTGACATGATTATAGGGCCTCCCTCGATGAGTCCATGGACTCATCGAGGGAGGTCTTTTCTTACTAAGAAAAGGTAACTTTTCTTACCCCCCACATGTTACCTTTCTGGCCTGTGCTTTGTACTGTTCATGTGCCTGCAAGTCACCTTTCTCCTTAAATTTATCCACAATTTTTTTTTTCAGCTCAAGCTTGATGGTGTTATTCATCCATTTCACTCCCACTTGATTTACTCTCTGGACTCTAGGTATGCAGTCAGCCATTACCTCCCTCAAACGTTCCTTAGCCATTTCCTATGCACTGTCAACATTTAGCCCTTGCAGTTTACCATGCTATGGCACTGATCCAAGCAACCTCCTAAGCTCATGAAACTTACTAGCCCAGTAATTCCACATGTACCCTGTCTTAATTGAAAATTCCACACATTAGTCACTTCCCAGGTCAAGAACCTTATGATCACTCTTACCAATTGGTGGCAATATGGTCATATTCATAATAGTCAATTTTTCAGATGCAATTACTAGGTCAAGCATTCTCGAACCCCTAGTATATTCCATTACATGCTGTCTCAGGTAGTTATCCCTTAGTAACTGCATTTGTCCTCTCCTCCCTCCAATCAATGTTACTATAGTTGAAACACGTAATAATTACATGTCCTCCACTCATTGAGTCTATTTGCCTATGCATATTGTCTCCATCATCTATTCCGTCGCCTGGTCTATAACAGCACCCAACTGTAAATTTTGTTCTGCTGACCTCAATCTCACACCAGATAACCTCACATATGCTGTTTTGACTATCCTGAAATTGAACTTCTATGCTCTTTGGCTGCAGTTCATCAGGTATCATCAATAACACCCCCCCCATTCTTTTCTCTTTATCTTTCCTGAATACACTATACCCCCTCACATTCTATCCAACTAACTATATCATCTTCTTTATCTTTGGTTTGTACAGCTAATTTCTATTCATTCTCTGCTCGTGTGCTTGCAGATCACGTTTTTTATTTAAATTCCCACCAAAAGCTCCTCCTCCTAGCTCCTGTTTAATGATGCTATTCATCTATGGAGCAAAAGAGCATATAGTTAGAGTCAACCGAATAAAGTAAATAAGAGTTGACTCTAACTATACACTCTTTTGCTCCATTTTCCTTCAAACACCTCTTTACCGTTTTCCCATGCACGATCAGCAACCAACTCTTTCAGTTTCTTATGCCACAGCACTACTCCAAGCAGTCTCTTGAGTTTGTCATAATTACCAGCTCTGTTATTCCATATATATTCCTTTTGAACTGAAAATTTCACATACCAAGTGGAATTTTCACATGATAATTTTCACCAATTGGTTGGTGAGAATTATCTAATAAATACCAAATATATTTATTGGCAGGCTTCATCTCACACTAGATGATCTCAAATGCACCACTTTCACTTATCTGCTGAACACCTACTTTTTTTTATTTTTATTTTACCTTAGTTGATCAGTTTTCATAATCAGTTGCACTTCCCCACTATCCTTTTGTCTATTCTTCCTCAAATTACTATAGCTTTCACATTCTTTTCCCTCGATGAGTCTTTGAACGTCTTGGAGGTGTAACGTAATAATAATAATAAATATGACGTCTTTTGTCAGCCACTTCTCACTAATGTCAATATCTTTTGGCCAAAAAGAACCACCCAGTGTCCTAACTCATTCTCCTTGTTCTGAGTGCTTCTGGCAATAGCGTAGCACTTATAAAATCAAGCATCCCCATATTAAGAAAAATACTGCTAATTGATTTTTTTTTTTTTATTTCTTTTCCCCTTAACAGCTTGATCTGCTCAGTTCGGTGTATCTGTTATTTAATTTTATTACAGATCATTTTTTTTTATTTAATACAAGGAAGAAATGGGAGTATTTTAGCCAGTTAGTAATTTACTTATTTAATTAGGATTGGGATGTTATGCTCCACAAACTGAAAGATTATAATCAGGAATTTTATCCTTGCTCGTCGTATATAATTTCTAGTCTGTGAGCGCTCAATTTCTACGTTAGGCGCAAACGAATAATTTCATTTATTAAAGTATGATCCTTTAATCACAATTTCAAACTTTCTGACGTACTCTGCTCTAGTATTGTTAAAAATTATTATATGATAAATTTCAAGATTTGTTCTGCTTGTTTATTACGGTAAAGGCTTATTATTCCCCCCCCCCTCCTCTATAAAACTTTAAAAATATCAAATGTCTCCATTTGTTTGAGAAGGTATTCCGTCGTTTATTCATCGCAAAAATTAGAACAATAAACTCTGATTTAATTTTTATATAGTAAATAGTGGATAGAAATATGTTTAGTAAACAATACTTGATTTCAGTGACACGTTTCCTATCTCGTGCACTATTTTTAAAAAGTCCTCAGTCAGTAGCTCAGCTGTCAAATGTTATCGATCGTCATCCTAGGGCTTCGCCGGGAAGATATTCACTGTAAGTATCCGTGCACGTATGCATAACTTGAAAGCTCCTGGTATTTTTACTCTAAGCAAGATTCAAGTTAGCATTCAGTTTCATTAAAGCATACAGTTTTAATAATAAATATTTTATATTTTCGTTTTTTCATTGATGTCTGTATTTGCAATAACCCAATAGTTAAGTTCCAATTACAATGGTTTAGTTATCCTGTGGATAATGAAATTAATATTTTACGTGTTGTATAGTAGTATTTTATTTTATTATTTTTATTTTTATGGCATTTAGATCCTTGACAAATAGTCATGGCTGAGGTGAGGAAAAGGCACAATCCAGAAGAAAGTGCATTACTTACCAAGGTAATTGTAATTTTATTTCTCCTCTGTGTGTTACGACTTTTGCTTTAATAAATAGCATTATATGATCCCTTATTTAATTTTTGTACTTATTGAAATAATATATAGATTTTTCCCTCAGTGAAAATGCTTACTCTAGAGAAAGAGGGGGGGAAAAAAGGTAAGGATGAGTTACATGATCTAATGAGGCAAAAAAATAAAAAATAAAAAACTATGAAATATTAATTCTAATGAATGCCTTACCCCCCCCCCCCCCCCCCCCCGACATTATTTAATGTGTTTTAAAAATAGGAGAAAATAGAATTGAAGGGTTCCGCAAAAAAGAAAAAAGAAAAATAAAGAAGCTCCTGTTGTTGAATGTAACAGAGCAAGCTAAAGTCTGAAGAGATGTGGATGGTGTTTTGATCCTGTTCTTCTTCATGTCAAACACCATAGTAGATGTTTGTCGGTCTGATGTATCCTATTTTATTTAAAAAAATTCAGATACATCAGCTGAAATTACATTATTATGGATGCACTTTATTAACTCATTCAGTGTGTGTATGCATGCATTTATCTATTTATTTATTTTTATATTGCGGTGTGTTTTATTTTCTTTCCATTTTTTTTTTTTTTACATCTTAACAAGTTTTAGTATCTTAAAATTTCAAAAAAAAAAATTTGCATTAGCATTTTATTAAACAACATATAACAGAGGTAGACTCAAGGTAGTTGGGCAGTTCACTGTGAACGACAATGGGAGGGGAGTACCACATTGTCAGTATTATTATTATCTATTATCTGAGAATGGAATCTGGAGTTTCAGGTCCTAACATTTATGTATCCACTTTTCTCATCTGGTATTCTACATCCTCTTTGTCCTATGCAAGAATCACCTGAACATCAGCAAAAAGAAGATCCTCCTCTTGGTATTACCAATCCATGATATGGCCTAATTCCTATACTCCAAGGATCTTTAATTACATCTTAAACAACACTGGTGACATGTAGCATTACTGCTGTATTGATGTCAGCCTTACACCTTAGTGGGTACTAGAACCAGGAAAATACTAATAAGTTATGTAATATAATACTATTATTATATAATAGCTACTGTAATATAATGCTATACCTATGCATAAGCAAACTGATCAATTATTCTTGGGTCTCTCTCTCAGTAAAAGTCAGAAGTGGTCTGGGTAGTGATCCTTCTTTTAGTGCATAGGAATATACACATCTGAAAGAAAGTATGCCTTCCATGATGGGATACTAAGACAACTGATGTATGTAGTCAACAGCCTCCAATACAAGAAGTGTAGTCATGAAAATACTCCACTTGTAAACTTTGCTTACATTTGGCTATAGGATTAACACAAGAGTATAATTTCTTATTTATTATTAATTTACTTGATAATCATGCAAGTAAAAAAAAAAAAAAAGCTTTCTACACTTGCCAACTGCTCTCCACACAGAGAACCTGCTCCTTATTCCCTTGTTTGCACTTATTGTATATAATTTCCAGAATGGCCTCCTATTCTACCCATCTCCCTTCCTATAAAAAATTTTTTCCTGTTAACTTGGTAACAACTCCATGCCAACTTATGTCTCACTCATATCATCTCTCCTATTCGTAAAGCTCCACATTGCATTCCCTGAATCAGTCTTTGTACCCTATGTTCCAAAAACTAGATACTACCTTAATCAATCTTTCTCTGAACCCTTTGCATTATATATCATTATCCTCATGAAAATCAGGCAACCAAATTCATGAGTCCTGTTCAAGGCCTTATACAGTGGAATCATTACTTAACTTTCTTCATTTCTTTATGTCAAGGTCCTCCACATCATTGTCATAATCCACTGTGATGACTTCACCTGGCAGAGAAAGCATATTCCACTGCACAAGACAAAAATATAGTAAATTTTTTTCCTGGCCTTGTTGGCCAAGTGGTTGGCATACCCGCTCTCCAACCAACAGATCATTGGCTCGAATCGTACTGCAGGCATGGATGTTTGTAATTGTCTTTAGGTGGAAGATAAATTTCATCTCCTGGTGTTAGACTACTGTTCTGCTTATCGGAGGCCTGAAGTTTCTAGACCAGGGTTTCTAAAATATCTAAAAAAATTACAAAGAAATATAAAAAATCAATAAAAATGGCAAAAAAT
Source organism: Typopeltis vanoorti (assembly GCF_054136105.1). Classification (NCBI taxonomy): domain Eukaryota; kingdom Metazoa; phylum Arthropoda; class Arachnida; order Uropygi; family Thelyphonidae; genus Typopeltis; species Typopeltis vanoorti. Next base: position 89,878,679 of record NC_143567.1, read on the forward strand.
CCTAAGCCCACCCATGATACAAATGTACTATAGGTTTAAAAGAAACCTTTTGTGGGTGGGAAGCACATAAAAAATTAGAAAAGATAAACTCTGCTTGCCTTTGAATATTCTAATAGCACTGGGGGTGATAGGGGGAGAAACAAGAAGGAAAGAAATAATGGCAGGGACCAGTCTATGATAATATAAATGTGTATGACATGAAATAAGGCATGGTTCAGCATCGGGTTCAAATTTTGTCACATGATTTTTTCTGGTTATTTTGAACAAAACTGTTATCACTTTGTCTTTGGAGACTAAATACAAAATAATGTGCATTAGAATGTTAAGTAATTGAACATTTCTTTCAGGTAGTAATTATTATATCTCTAATAATGGGTATATACTATGAATTTCTGCCCTACATCTGTTTAAATATGAATGAAAATATTTTATAACTGCAGTCGGCAACCTTTTCAGACTCGTGGGCCACATTCAACTTTTATTTTTAATAATTGGGCCGCAAGTGTTATAGTAAGTGAAAAATACTTAAGTTATCAATTTTTATTATATGAATCTTAAAAAAACACAGAAATATTTAAAGTACGAGATATGAAACAAGCATGAATTTGAAACTCAATGAAAAATTATCATGTAAAAACAAAGTAATATAGTTTATGCATCACAATATGTGTGTCTCCATGCTTTTCTTGGTAAGCATTGATAAAATTTTTGGATATTTTCTAAGAAAAATGCATTCTTTAATATGCGCCAGAATCTCGGTTGTCGTCGGATGAAGTCGCCTTTGTTATTCCCACTCATATTGACTCAAAAGGTTGACTCGCACCGAGTTGCACGACAATATCAAGAAGTATAGGTATAAAATTATTTTTAATTTTTTAATCATATTATAAAATGTATTATTTAAATAATTCAACATATGGGCCACATGCCATGTAAGTATGGTCAACCTTTTATGGGCTGCCAAAAATGCACGTTTGGGCCGCGTGCCAGTTGCCAACCCCTGCTTTATACAAACAAATTCTGAAAACTTTTGGGTCATCTTATATTGTGGAAGATTTTATTTTATATTTGTACTTATTTTATGTTTTCACATACAGAGTAGCATACCATTTGCTCGTTAGAATTGTCTACAAAGCCAACTAAAAGAGAAAGCACACAATTTCACAGTATGAGGCTTAGTTTCTGTCAGAATTACATTACTATCTGTGATGCCATTATTTTCATATTTCTCCTCTTCATATAGTGTGTTATATATGTGATATTCTCAGCTTACTGTTTAAAAAAAATTCCTCTTCATAAAGTGTTATTTAATTTATTAATAAGCCTGCAATTCTGATAATTATGTATTTCTGAGATGGGAAGTTATTATCATGATAGTTTCATGGATTATCACATTACAATAAATAAAAGAAGTAAACACATTTTATTATTTTTTCATTTTATGGAGGGGTGGGAAAAGGACAAGAGGGCATCCTTGGAAGCTGAGAATGAATGCCACCAAGAAGGGGATAAAATCTAGATTTTTCTCTCATGGTAGTGTGTAATTGGAATGGATTGCCATTGGATGTTGTGTGTGCAAGCAGTGTGAATGAATTCAAGAACAAGTATGACAGCTGATGCATGTAGTATGTGGGCCTCTCTCTCAATGAGTCGCTGACTTCCTGGAGGTCTGTTTTAATAATAATTACTAGTTTATGGATACAAAATTAATAACGGAAAAAACTCGCATACAAAGATTATTTAATAGTATAAATTTTCACCTGTGTGTCACAGGCATCTTCAGTACGTTAAGCTCATATTAAACAATAACTGACAATTCCAAAAAGCGCCACCTAAGTAGCTGGTGTAAGATAACTAAAAAGGTCAATAACTTTCCTGAAAATAAAAAAATAATTTAAAAAAAATTTTAAAAAAATCAATACAATAAAAAGTTAGGAAAGATTAGCTGATTTGTAAAGTACTATCTCCCATAAAGGGGATAGACGTAAGCCGTCGGATCTGTTTAAGTTAGGAGAATGAAGTAGAGTTTCACATGTTTCTTTATAAAGGCGTTCCATGAGAAACTGACTTTTGTGAAGAACTCTTGTCTTTCTCCAATGAACTCTGTGTCTAGTGAAGATGGCATGTTCTGCAAGTCCAGACTTTTCAGGTTTAAAGTATTCAATATAAGATTGGTGTTCCTCTAGCCAAATAGAGGCAGATCTTCCCGTTTGTCCAAAATAAGATAATCCACAAGAGCACGGAATCTGGTACACACCTGGATGATTAAGATGTGGAAGCTTGTCCTTAGAAGAAGTGAGAAAGGTGGAGATTTTTCTAAACGGTCGAAAGGCAACAAAAATATTCAGTGGTTTTAAAACTTTTGCTATACGTTCACTGATGCCTTGTACATAAGGGATAGTAATGCGTGTTATTTCTTCTGTGTTTGAAGAGGAAAACATATTAAAACTACTCAAAGTTCTTTTAATGAAGCAATTCTTATAACCATTAGAGAGAAAGGAAGAAGTTATATATTGTAGTTCTTTCTGTAAAAGATCGTCTGAAGAACAAAAGGAGTGGGCTCGATGAACCAGTGTCTTAATAGTTCCTGCCTTTTGACTGGGATGGTGATGAGATTCCTCATGGATATAATGGCCTGTATGAGTCTTCTTTCTATAAACTGAGAAATGTAGGTTACCATCTGGTTGGCGAAGAATTAGAAGATCTAAAAAGGCTAACTGCTTATTTGATTCTACTTCTAGGGTAAACTTGATCCTAGGATGAAATGTGTTTAACTTAGTGAGAAATTGTTGAAGTTCATCCGAAGAGCCATTCCATATAGCAAAAATGTCATCGACATATCTGAACCAATGAGTAGGTCTGGGAGAAATGTTCTCAAAGATACGTTGTTCAAAATGTTCCATAAAGAAATTGGAGATAGCAGGAGAAAGAGGATTACCCATTTATTACTAGTTTATGGTGTTGGATCCTATGTACTACTCCAATGTATATTCTAGCTGTTGACTGACTCCACATTCGAACACAGAGAAAATTTATTTTTAACTGTGCCACTATGTTCTATTTGCATAAACAACATTGTGAAATCAACCATCAGCTAGCACGATAATAAAATTAGTTTAATCCTTTATCCAAGTGTGAGCAAACAAAGTTTGCGCCATTCAGGCACAAACTTTGTTTGCTCACACTTGGATAAAGGATTAAACTAATTTTATTATACTCTAACCAAGTGAAAAATAAACTTTCAACAGCTAGCACAATATTGTTATCAACTTAATTCAGGTCAAAATTCTCCTTATTATATATATTGGGTACCCGCTAAAATTCGAACTATTTTAATGAGCAGTGCAATGAAAGAAATCAGGCAAACACAAGATTCAACTCAAAAAAATTATTTAATGCTTTAACATAAATTTAGATTAAAACAAGAATTTCTAGTAGGGATAATACAATTTAAGAATGAATAAGTTCTCTATAAGACATTAGTAATTCACTCAGCTGAGTATATAACTTACTATTATTATTATTATTATTATTCAGGCCTCCATGGAGTCGGAAGACTCATCATGGGAGGTCCTTCCTAAGAACATAAAGTCTGTCAAGACTCATTGAGGGGAGATACCCCCCCCTAAGAAACACAAAGTCTATCATACCACTCCTTAAACTCATTGACCGTTCTCGCTCTCACCACTCCATCAGGCAATGCATTCCACGGTTCAACCACCCTCTATGCAAAGAAACCACTCCTCACCCTCTTGCTCACAGTTTCCTTTCGTAACTTCCAGGGATGGCCTCTTGTCATTACTCCTTCCCGCTGTTCAACCAAGCGAAAGAACTCCCCAGTGTCAACCCTGTAACCACCTCTCAACAGTTTAAAAGTCTCAATCATATCACCTCTCCTTCTTCTATCCACCAAACTCTGCAGTCTACATTCCCTCAGCCAATCCTCATAACTATCCTTGTACAGTCCTGAAACCATCTTTGTCATCCGTCTTTGTGTCCTTTCCACAGTTAATTTATCCCCTTCAAATCCTGGAGACCAAATCTGAGAACAATAGTCCAAATTTGGTCTGATCAGAGACATACAACGGAATGATAACCCTCTTATCTCTGCAGGTCAGTGTCCTTCTCATAATTGCAGCAATCCTCTGTGTTACCTTCACCACCTTTACGATAAGAATTTATGCATATAATTTTTACTCTTCTTATTATTCAAGATTCCAAATACAATTTCACTCTGAAAAAAAGCTATCGTTCAATGTACTTCAAATGATTCAGTTTAACTATTCAGAACAAACACAAAGCTCAAATCATCAGACATTCATTAAGCAACCTTTAAGGTTATCAATCTGACACAATAGTTCTCGGAAAATTCAGTCTCAAATTTACATTGCGCTCCTCGTAACCAGCTTCTTTATATCACACATTCAATCTTGAATTGTTAATTCAGAGATACTTCATATATTATTTACGAAGAAATGTTTCACTGTATCACGCATTCAATATTGAACTGTTAATTTCAGCAATATGAATTATATCATGTTCTCCAGAAACCAACTTCGCTACTTCACACGGAGCATAGAAAAGATATCCTTACCGGTATAGACAGTACAGCTTCCTCATTATTGAGAATCCTGGAAATTCTCCTTGGTTCTTGAATACTTTCACTTTGAGAATACACAAGTATTATAGAATCCTGGGTTTCAGTAATTGATTAGTTAACTCGAGAGAATTTATCTTCTTGCTCGTAATTGCCCTAACTTTCAATATTTCTTGCTCATTCTTATTATCCTTTCGTCCAACGTTATCCTTCTGCGAGGTGATAGGAATTTATAAAAGAATAAGAGCTCGAAGAAAGATAAGTCAAAATACTTAGTGGTTTCCAGTCCTTCCTACTCTGTTCAGAAGGAAATAGCCCTAGGTTATTTCCTTCCCTTTTTCTTGTGTCACTTCTTTTTTATATACTACTCATGACATCCTACTCTCCTTTCCTGCCAATTTGTTGATACCAAACTGGCTTCTTGTATACTGTACAGTAACTTATAAGGCACGTGCTGGCTAAAATTAACATAATTTCTTACAACAACCAATCAAGTTTTATTTTGAAGAATTATTTGGATACATTACATTTTACTAATAACATAAAAAGATTGCATAATTCACAATTTTATCCCTGTATCAGTAATATTAATTTCATAATAATAAGTGATATTTAATACACAGTTTTCACAACTGCACTTCATCTCAAAACAATAAATGAACAAATAAATATTAATAAACATAACTTGAAAGAAATCATATGAATAGCATGCTATTAATAAGAGATTAATGGTCTGATAAGCAAATTTGGCTTAGGGAATGGCTGATTATGTTGGACTCTGAATGGAGTATTAATAATTTCCAATTCTCCTCATTCAGAATCCAACAATGGCCTCCATGTACCATGGCATACAAAATGCAGTTCCCCTTCCCCATTTGAGCTTCCACCCATTAAGGGTTATTTATGGTTGTTAATCTATAATATATTAGTACCATGGTTGGGCTAAGGATTTTTTATTAATTTTATATATTTTTTATATTTATTTTATTTTTTACATAATTCAGAAACACTGCTCTAGAGCTGTAGTTCCCAACCTTTTTTCACTTGTGTACCCCATTTAAACCCATTTCTATAAATTGTACCCCTTGTTTTTAAAATAGCTATATTTTTAAATAATGACACTTTTGTTCAGTGCCTATCATAATGTAAAATTGTTTTTCTGCCATTACTGATTATTGTTTGTGTACCCCTCAACAGCCCAGCATGTACCCCTGGGGTATGAGTACCACTGGTTGGGAACCATTGCTCTAGAGAACCAATGCTTTTTGTCTAGAGATAAAACATGGCACTTTTCCATTTCAAGTCTCCAATAAGCAGCATGGTGGACTTATACTGGTTGATGATATTAATTTCTTCACCTAAGGACCATTACAAACATTCATGTCCATGGTAGGATTGCAGCCTGTTGGTTCATCTTAGTGGAATCACTTGGCTGATAAAGCTGTCAATGTTATAGTGTTATTAAAGGCAAACAAAAAAAAAACTGAGGTGGGGTGCAGAATGTTCATTTTAGTGTCTTAGAGCTCTGATTTTGCATTCTGAGTGAAATACAGGATAGCTAATTTTGTCATTTTAGCTGTTTATTCAAGAACCAAAAATATATCAAGAAAATATTTTATCAAGTAACAGATTTATACAAGGCACTACTAATGATATGGGCAACTCTTTCCAGTCATGATTAGGATACTGACTTGAATATTTTTTGCCATTACTCATTTCGTCAAGCTCTTTACTATGATTAACATTATGATTGCTCTACTTCAACAAAAAATTGCATTTTTAATTGAGGAAAGAAAAGTAAGCACTTCATTACCAGTAAAGTGCTTATTTTTCTTGATGTTATAATTCATTAAATCAAGTAGTTCTCAGACTTTTTCGTGTCATGTATCCCTTTTAAATCAGTTTTTGCTTTGTGTTTCCTTTGCATTTTAACACTTTATGTCCTGCCTTTATCAGTTTTCTTTCAAGCATATGAAGGAACACTATTTTAAGAATCCTCTTTTAATACATGTCCTGTTATCTTTCTGACAACACTGATTTTCAGCAATGAAATCCCTCTGCTCCTCCTTCCAAAAAAAAAAAAAAAAACATTCTCAAACAACCATGCCACAGTAGGATTCAAATCCATTACTTCTAGGTTGGGAGTGGAGACTCACCCCATCCACTCAGCTATCTATGCTGGCTTTCAAAATGATTGGGTGCAAAATTTTTGTTTTTGTATAAAATATTCAAGTCTTTTCCATTTCTTGTATCTTTTTGCTTTATGTGCTTTTTTTTAAATAGCCTTGCCTAGTTTGGCCAGTTTATGAGAATTCCTCACTTTTCATATGGTCTCAAGTAAATAATTACATGTGAAAAGCATATTTCACTTAGCGCTATTTTTCACTTTGAACATATTTATACTCAAACAGAAATGGCTTAGACCTTTGCCTCGCTTTTCCTATAATATATTATGTTTATTCGTCTGTTGCTACAAAGCACATTATTTAACCCTCATCACACTTTACAGTAGTAATGTATGATAAATGTGACCTTTCATGGATGGGATTCACATAAAATAAAAAGTTTGACATAAACTAAACCTATTTAATGTAATCATAGGACAGTTGAATATTTACTCTTTAATATTTGTATTAAAGAGTAAATTAATATAAATTAATATTTATATTAAATATAATATTTACTCTGTGTATCAAAGACGTAGTCAGATGAACAAATCTGAATAATGGCTTTGTCTCCCCCTCTTAGACTGAGAAAGCAGAAGATAGTAAAAGTTCAGAAACAGTGGATTCAGAAGATGACAGATTACCAGATGAATCACATGTTGAAGATCTTGTAAAAGAGCTCCCTCAAGCAACTGACAAGACCACAGATGTCCTTGATTCTGCTTTATCTTCTCTCTCATCCAGGTATTTGTTTTATTTCCTGTCTGAAAGAAGTATGATTACCCATAGGGCTGTCTAATTGCTATTTCCTTCAAATAGCAAAGGTATATTTTTATGGTAGAAGCACCTGCCATAGTGTTGTTTTGGGGAGTAATCATTACTTTGATGTTTGCCTTGTGTGCCACTGCTCTTTCATGGAAACCCAGTAAATGGAGTTATTTTTGTACAGTATTAGTGCTCACCATGGTGTTACTGGTGTTCTGGAGCTCATCACGGATGGTCTGTGGCATTGTAGCCAATTTTTGAATGCCACCCATTTTAATACCCTCTTGTTCCTGTCAGCCATTTTCAGCAGCTGCCCTGGGTGTTTCTAGCAATGCCAAAATGTCTCCATTTGTTGATCACATCATTGCCAACTGTTGACGTTGGATGCTCCAGTTGAGCGGCAATGGCATGTATAGACATTCCACCAATGTGATAGCTCACAATGACACCTCTCTCGAAGTCGCTGAGTTCACGTTATGGTGGAGCTTACGTTAAGGTATACTACCTGTATTCAACTGTTACAAAGAAATACTGCTTCCTACTATCTGTACACCGATTTTATGTTATTAATAAACCTGGAATGTTCCATAACTTTAAATAACGGGGATGTCTGGACAATTATTGGTAGATTGTATAAATTAAAGATGCCAAGAAATTATATTCTTGGTTTAATCCTTTATCCAAGTGTAGCAAACAAAGTTTGCACGTGAAGTAACTTCACGACTGGGTAACTCGTATGTAGAGGCTCATGACTTCACATCACTTGCCTCAGTACCCAATAATGCAAAGCACATATCCTTATGGACATGTATAATACTATGCATTATGGGAAGAGTCGCTACCCACACCAGTTTTGACATTTATTGAGGTTTCATCAGTAGGAGCCAGATCCAGAAGTGATACCAATGTTGAAGTAATGCAGAAGTCATATTTCCATATTCAAGAGTAGCCAAAAGGTGTCACACCTTATTACTAAAATACATCGGGATTAAACATAGATATTGAAAGCTTTTCCATATGTTTGCTTACACTTGGATAAAGGATTAAACCAAGAATATAATTTTTTTTGGTTTAATTAATTTATAGTATAACCAAGTCAAAAAACTTTCAACAATATTGGTAGATTGTGTATGTATGGATGAATGTATGTAAATTAAATATAATTTTCCAGAGCTGTTATCAGTACAATACTATATGCTGATAATCAGATTATTATTATTACACGACACCTCCAAGGAGTTCAAAACTCATCAAGGGAGGGCACATACTCTGCAGTTCTCTGTCTCCACCACTTAATCCACCAACTACAATGAACTGGAACTACCATCATCTACACCAATGCTATCTACTGCCCGCCATCTTCACCACTACTAGTATTTTTTTGTCTGTAATGTTTTCTCAAGGCTGATTTGTCTGTATGAAAAATCTGAGTTTCAGGGAAAAAAAAATCTATTTCCATATGAAATCGGCTAACTCATCTTCAATTGAAAAAACCCATATGAAGATTCCTCTTGTCATGACGAAAATCGAACTTAGGCCTTTTCCAATCAAAGGACATAATGCAATGAAGATGACCTTCAAAAATCAATTTATGGATTAAGCAAAATAAGTCAACAGTACAGTTTAAAAATTTTGCAAAAGAAAACAAGTGACACAGTTTAATTAGTTTTGTTGCATAATAGCATATGATGTATTTTTCATTCATATCTTTGATATAGATGAAAAAATAAAGCAATTTCAGAAAATCTGTGGAACAATTAAAGGGACACTGAAAAAAAAAACAGGAGAAACCAAATTAAAGTTTACAAAGTAATGGCCACTCGCACTCTATTATTATATAGTTCAGAAATATGGACTGTTAAAAAGAAAGATCAAAGTAAAATACAGGCAGCAGAAATGAGAGTTTTAAGAACAGTTAAAGGAAAGGATGTGCAAAGTTAGACCATATGAAGACATTAGAAGAGAGCTAGGCAGTGCTGTAACGAGGGAATGGTGAAAGAGGCACCCGCCACGGGCACAACTAGGTTTGGGCGCAAAACGTTAAAAATAAATAAATAGATATAAAAGTCCACTATTTTATATTGTATTTTTAAATTTCGGCAATACGCCACTTTAGACACACAAATTCTGCAACACACTGTAGCTCATTTTGATGGGGTTAATAGTAAGTATTTAACATATTGCATTTAGTAAAATTTAACTCGTGACATTTAAATTTTTCAAACTTTTTGTTATTTTTGGGTAGGGGTGCAAGTTAGACACTTGCCAGAGGCGCTTCATCTCGTTACTGTACTGGAGCTAGGTATTTACAATGTAAATGAAGAGCTCTAAGAACATAGAGAGAAATTGAAAGAGCTTTTATATAGAATGGAAAGATATCAGCTACCAAAAGAAGTGGATAAATAGAGAGAGAGAAAGAAAGAACAACAGACTAGCTGCAACATTGAAATCTTGATGAGAAGAAAATTTGAAACAGGATATTAGGACAAATGTGTTTAATTAGACTCTGGGTTTTGTGCTACAATAAAACTGTTTTCCTTGTGGAAGTAAATTGTTTTTCACTATGTAGGATCATTCCAGTTGTCTCTTCTTCTTCTGCAGCTTCTCTCACTTAAGTGGGGTCACTGTTGATGATGAGTCTCCTTCACATCCTCCTGTCTTGGGCTGTCACCACATCCAAGTTCTCCATCCTCAAGTCCTCTTCTACCAGCTCCCTCCATTTCTTCTTTGGCCGCCCACGCTTTCTCGTTCCTTGCAAATCCATCTGCATGACCCTTCTTCCCACATATTTGTCCTCCCTCCTCATCACATGACCAAACCATCTCAACCTTGCCTCCTGTATCTTCGCTCCTACATTCGTAACTTTCACTGTTCTCCTTACATAGTCATTTCTCAGACGATCCTTTCTGGTTACACCGCACATCCACCTAAGCATTCTCATCTTTGCTACTTCCATCCTGCTGATGTTATTTTTCCTCAGGGCCACAGTTTCTATAGCATACGTCATAGCTGGCCTCACTACTGTCCTATAGATTTTGCCTTTCAGATTGATCGGCACTCTCTTATCGCATAACACTCCAGCCATTTCCCTCCAGTTCCTCCAACCTGCTTGTATCATGCATCCCACTTCCTTCTCAGCTCCTCCATCTTCTTCCACTGCTGAACCTAAATATCTAAATCCCTCACCTTCCTGATGACATTTTTTCTCTAATTACACTAATTGTTGCCAAATATAATACATAGACTGTGAAATGTCACTGTACTGTATTTAGTGATGTAATAAAATTCTTCCATCTGCAGTATGGTGTCTGTTGAAATAGATGTATTGAATAAAAAGGAAAGAATGAATATATATTGAGTAAAAATTCATCTATTCCTAAATAAAAATGTCAGATATCTATTACTGATAGATATTTGACAATAAGCTGCCAAGGTAGAAATTGTGAACAGGTGGAATTAAAATGGTGGTTGGAAATTATTTATGTGTACATTACTTTGTAAATAAAAGAAAATTCTTTGAAAACAAAGCAAAATATAAATAAATAAAACAGAAATAAATATAAACAAGCACAACATTGTACTAGATGATTTGCTGCTCCATCAACCCATACATATCCCTGCCACATCTAGATGAATCATCTGCTCAACATTATTAGTTCATTGGATAACAATTTCCCCCCATAACATTTTGCTGGGCAATATGTATCCTCTCGCTCCGTTCCATGGTCAAGTTGATGGTAATGGCTTTCTGCTCACCCTGGTGTGAACATATTAGACAAATTTACATTGCATCACATTGCCAAAAATCTGGGAGATCATTTTAAGACTCTCCACAAGATTTCATTACTGCATCCATAGAGGATGCCAGTTAGGATTGTAGGAGCAATCAGTCTCTGTGTGCCTTGCTGGTTACCATGTGCTTAGTATATTTAATTCTTTGTGCTCATGAAGATCCATTGGTGACAAGATGAAATATTGGCTTGGTAATCTAGTTAGCTAAATAAATTTAGTTAATGAATTATTAGTTTTAGACATATTTTTTCCCACCAAACATCAACATGACTGATAATCAACATTCAAGCATGCATACTAGATTAGTGATCTTTTTCAATTCAATCTCCCATTTTCATGCTTCATTTGGTGTATCCTTCTGCATTGCCTTTCTTTCTAGGCTATGTCTTCATCCAATTTTTGATTATCTATAGTCACTTTTTTCTTTTCCCCTCTTATTCTTGCCTCTTTTATATCACTTTATCCTTCATTGATTTTAGCTTCCTCCCATTCTGTTGTTTACTATGATCACAATTTATAAAACAATATGACTAAGTATCTCTGTCATCCAATTGGAAGAACTATGGTACATTGCGTCCTTTGGTTAGAAAAGGCTCAAGTTTGATTCTTGAGAGGAATCTTTATATAGGCTTTTTCAATTGAAGGTGAATTTATCTGATACAGAGGTAGCAGGGTTTTTCCCACCTGGAAACTCGAGTTTTTCATCCTGCATGCAAGCCAATCAGCCATGAGAACATACACAATTTATAGACAAAAAAATACTGTTATTACTGGTGGGTGATAGGAGTTAGATGGCAGTGTGTAGTGGAGAATTTATTAGGGGGAGATGGTGAGATGTGTGTGGCAGAGTGAAATACCCTCCTGTGATGAGTCCTTGGAGGTGTAGCATAAAAATAATAAATCAAAATCTACAGAATTTAATCAGAAACCACAGTCTCTCACATGTAGCCTCAATAAAACAAACATACACAGCCATTTTTTTCCCCTGTAGTGTACAGCAACCAACATACTCAGTCTAATACCAAGTCCAACATCCTATGCTTAATTTGCAAATTAGTATCAAGTCATTCCAAAAGTAATGTTGTTTTTAGCGTTAAGTTTTGAAAGTGATATAAAAGATAAATCACTTGCTAATTTAATCAAGTATATATTCTCCATTTGAATCAGTAACGCTCTTCCAACATTGTGAAAGCTTCATAATGCCAATTCTATAGAAGTCAGGAAGTTTGGAGGCAAAAAAAGTTGAATAGGCTCCATTTCAGTGCCTCTAATGTATTATTTTTCATTAACAAAATATTGTAAATGGGGTGCTTAAGGGTCAAAGCTGTATAACTGAGAGGAGACCTCCACATAGCCTTTAGAGGAATGCGGAGAACCAACCAGGGCTTCTGACCTAATGTCCAATCTTCACCTTCTCGTGGTGCACCCTGTTGGGTATCTACCTGAATACTGAACAAACGAGGATGGGCTGGCAATTTGAGATTTAGCCGACCAAATTGTATTCTTATTGGCTTAAACCAATATAACCAATATACAAAATTATGGTACAACATGACAAAATTTCATGCCGACTGGGGCGTCGCCCAGTTAAACAAGGCCCCGTTGTTTTCGCCAGGGAACTAGGGCGAACAGCGAAAAGTCAGCTACTGGAACAAATCTGAAAGCATACCCCAACTCAACATCACCAGGGTTAAAGATCAGTACTATCAACATAAGCAGCCTGAATGGCAAAGAAATGGAGATAGTTGAGGAATTAGATAAGTACCAGATCGGCATACTATTATGTCGATCTGGTACTTTTTTTAGTTTCAGGGTGACTGAAAATAAAAAGACAAACTGGTGAGATCTTTCTGAGCAATAAATACAAAATGTTATATTTTGTATTTAAATGACATGATATATAAAAGGAGTAGCCATAGTATTCAACACAAAATACAAGGCTAATCTTCTTGAATGGCAGGCAGTCTCAAGTAGAGTGATGTGGGGTAATCTCAGAATGGGGAATTGGACAATGAGACTTATTTGTGCCTATGGTCCCACAGAAGGTTCTGCTAAGGTAGAAGTGGAGGAATTTTTTGATGCTTTAGAAAAAGCAACTGACACAATGATAAAGGAAAAGTTGGTCCTTGTTGGGGATCTAAATAGCAGAGTAGGAAATGATTGTGAGACATACAAAAATATTTTGGGAAAATTTGGAGAAAAGAGCAAAGCTAATAATAATGGCAAATATCTGTTGGATTTCTGCTCAGGACATGGACTGGTTATTACTAACACCATGTTCCAACATAAAAATGTGCACAAATTTACATGGAGAGAAGAGGCTAGGAATAAGAAATGTCTCATTGACCATGTTATTGTTGATAGTGATGTTTTCTACCTGCTGCAAGACACCAGAGTGTACAGAGGATTTGAAATTGGAAGTGATCACTATTTAGTATTTAGATAAAATTGAATTTCATATTGAAAAGAATAACATGTAAGAAAGTTTTAAAGCGAATAAAAGTTGTGCAGCTCCCAGATGTGAACTGTAGACTAAAATACACAAAGATTATTGAATTAAAAATGAAAGAGTTTGAGAACAGGAATTAAACCTTGGAGATTCAGTGGCATGCCTTGAAGAAAACCCTGATTGATTCAGCTAGAGAGGCATGTGGTGAGATTGTGTGCAAAGATAGAAAAATCAGAACTCCATGGTGGACACAGGAAGTTAAAGAGGCAGTGAAGAAAAAGAAGAAAGCATATCAAAAATTTCTGGCAAATAAGACAGCTTTTGCTCTTAGAGAATACAGAGACAAATGTAAGAAAGAGAAACACTGTGTAAAACTAGCTAAACAAAAGTCATGGGAGGACTTTGACAAGAACATAGAAAATAAATATCAAGAAGGTGGTAAGATATTCTGGAGGTTGTTGAAGAAGCTTAGAAATGGAGGAAAGAGTGCTGAAAAAATGAGTTAGAGATGATAAAGGTGACATGAAAATGGGAGAAAAAATATATCCTTGAAGTATGGAGTAATTACTTCAAAAAATTGCTAAATGAAGCAAGCAGTGATTGCACAGTGGTAATAAACACTCAACAGGCATACACTCAGGAATACATATTCATACTTGAAGTAGAAAAAGCCATCAAAGGCTTGAAATGTGGAAAGGCAGCAGGAGTAGATGATATTCGACCAGAAATGCTGACGTATGGTAGTATAAAAGTCTTACAGTGGCTGCACTGCATAGTTCAGAAAGCCTGGACAGAGGGAAGAATTCCCAATGATCGGAGTATAGCTCTAATAGTACCCATATATAAAAAGGGAAATAAAACTGAATATCAGAATTACAGAGGTATTTCCCTACTGAGTGTTCCTGGCAAGATCTATGCAAGTATACTTTAGAAACGGTTGAGAAGAATTGTGGAAGAAAAGCATGGTGAAGATCAAGCTGGATTCAGGCCAAATAGAGGCTGTCACGATCAGATCTTCACTTTACGACAAATAGTTGAGAAAGCATGGGAATATAACAGAGATCTGTATTTAAATTTTGTCGATCTGGAAAAGGCATATGACAAGGTGCCTAGAAAGAAGCTATTCAATACACTACAATTATATGGTGTCAATGGGGCATTATATCAAGCAATACTTAGTCTTTATTTGAGTTGTAAGTCATCAGTTAGAATTGAAGGAAGTACAGCAAGATGGTTTAATGTTAAATCTGGTGTGAGACAAGGATGTACATGGAGATGTTAATGTCAGCTCTTTGCTTTCAGACGATGTTATACTTATAAATAAATCCACTACAAGTTTGCAAGGTTCCCTGACTAAATTGAATAACTGTTGTAATAGATATGGTATGAAGGTCAGCATTAAAAAGACAAAGACAATGAAAATAGGTAGAATTGTTGAAAATGTCAACTGTGTTGTGACCTGTTGAACAAGTAAAATATTTCAGCTACTTAGGCACGATTTTTAGTGAAGATGGTAAATTAAATATGGAAATAGGCAACAGAATCAACAAAGCTGGTATTGTAGGAAGTCAATTGAATAAATTCATATGGTATAAGAAAGAAATTACTCGGAACACTAAATTAGCTGTATACAAGTCAGTGTTCAAACCAGTTTAACTTATGAATCTTGAGAGCTGGGTCAGAAGTGAAACACTTGACCAAAGATTAGAGACTGCAGATATGAGAGTCCCGAGAAAGATCAGAGGCGTGAACAAATGTCATCAATGGCATTATCATATTAAAAACGAGGATATTAGGAAAGAACTTGACATTGTCAGCATCCAGGAATGCGTTAGCAGAATAGTCTCAGGTGGTATGGGCACTTAAACAGAATGGGCAAGGAAAGATTAGCAAAACAAGTGCTCTCTGCCAGGTTGGCAGGAAAACAACCCAGAGGAAGACCAAGATATAGGTGGATTGATATGGTACAAAGTGCCTTAGACGATAGAAATATGAGATCTGATAATGTTGGAGTCTTGACAAGTAACAGACTGATTTGGAGGAAAATTGTAGATAGGAAGTTAGTAATGATGTAAATTTTTCATGTAGTACTATCATATCCTGTACACCCCTTGAGGGTATATGTCAGGAATTTGATGATAATGAAATATTGTAAACTTTAAAATAAGTGGTAATCTGAAGTTGTAAGATCAGGAAAATAAAGAGGATGTGGAAGCTTTTCCAAGCTAAGTCCCTCAATCTTGCACTGTGAGGGCATGCATTATCATGGTGAAAAACGCACCCTTTCGACTGACCAGAGAACACATAAGTTCTTTGATTTTTTTCATTCAATTGATCAAGTTGTTCACAGTATACTTCAATTGTGATTGTTTGGTTTTGTGACAAGAGTTCAAAGTGTATAATACCAGCCACATCCCACCAAATGCTTAACAAAACCTTCTGATGGTGAAGGTCTTGTTTTGGCTGAGGTTTAGCCTGTTCCCCTGAATGTACCTACTTTGTTTGGCATTTAACATTCTTGTAAAGTATCCAATTTTCATCACCAGTGGCTACATAACTCAAAAACAGAGATTGCACCTCTTGAGAATGAAGAGTTGTGCAGATGTTGATGTGCTCTCTCTTCGATTATTGTTCATGAGGAAGCCACTTGCTGAGCTTAGACACTATTCCAAGTTCGTGCAAATGGTGATTGATGGTCAATGATGATGAATTAAGATCTTTTGCTAAATCTTCAACAGTTACATTGGTATTTCTTGAAATAGTGGCTTGCGGTATATCATTATCGAGAGAGAGACAGAGCACCTTGAGTGCCATGTCTCTCTCAATAATTTTGACAAGTGGAACTTTAGATAGTGATATTTCAAGTATTTCTATATTTCTACAAGGAGACTTTAGCTTGAAAGACACCTTGTTGAAATTTTTGGAACCATCGCTTACACTTTTGCACATTCAAAACATTCTCCATACACTTCCTGCACATTTTTTTGCAGTGTTAGCAGCATTGTGCCTTCTTCTTTTTTTTTTTTTTTTTTTAACTCATCAAGCATAGTGTGCTCTTCATTGACCTTCATAGTAATAAATAGTTATTTAAACAATAACTTATGTATGATGTTTTTGCAAGGTGGAATCCCTTAGAATGAGCGCCTCAGCTTAATGGTACTTATAAAGCTTTAAAATTTCATGTTTAGGCAAGCTGAGACATGTTTGAACAAGTACAGTATTATAAACAACATTAGTTTTGGGATGACCTGATAACTAGGAGAGCATGCCATACACATAAGTGGTTTGATTTGAAATTACCTGGTCAAACTTTATAACCTGTAAGGAATTGTTAAGGAGTATTAAATGTGAAATTGAATCACTTTCATTATCACAAATGGAGAATGTTATAAATCTGATGCAAGTCTTCAAGCCTCGTTATCCAAATTAAACTTGCACTATCCAATATTCATGTAACGTCTATAATACTCTGCTTTGAGCTCATAAGTGCTGGGAGGAAACTCATGTTAGTGGCTTAATGTAGTGAAACAGTGCTCTGAAACTATTAAAAATATTATTTAATGCTTCCAGTATTTTGCCTTGGTCACTGAGGCTAAATATTGGAAATATCACTATGCTTGGAAATATTGGAAATATCACTATGCAGGGATAGCAGTACAGTCATTACGAGAGCACTGATAAGGGGAGTGTTATTGTTATTCTTAATACCTAATATAATAGAAAAATGGATATCATTCTCAGAGACAACTCCACCTACTGACCTTTTGATTATGATCCCACCAAATCTCAGATCAAAAAATTGAAAAGTCTGTCCAATAAAGTTTCTTCCTGGCCTCTTGAAATCACAAAAAAAAAAAATAAATACAAAACCCTCCCTAAGATCTATAGTAGATACTACAGATTCTCCATGCTATAAATCAGCAAAACAATTAGCAACTCCCCCCCCCACACACACACCAGCCTTACTCTCATACCACTTGCTATATAAAAAAAACTATCTATTTTAAAACTTCTAGTGAGAATTTAACATTAAATCATGCAGATATTTCTGATAGCTTGACAACAATATTCCCTTAAATGACACCTTATCACTTATAAAGAAATTTTTTTTTTCCTCCTGATATTGTTGATCTGTTTTCCTCTCTATCTGCTCTGGATATTTCTCTTGGAAGCACAAAATTTATAAACAGGTACAGGGGTATCTCTATGGGTTCTCACCTTCTCTTTGCCAATTTTTTATAGAATATTTTGTAAAACAATCTCTTGACTTGGCCCTTTTCAAACCTTCTATCTGGTTAAGATATGTGGATGATGTGTTCTTCATTTGGCCTCATGTCCCAGCATTACTCTTTCCTCTCTCACATCAATTGTCTTCACCCTAGAATCCAGTTTATGACTGAAAAAGAAACTAATAATAGTTTGGCCTTTCTAGACACCTTGTTAACATCCCTACCCAATGGTAACATATCCTCTACAGTATACAGGAAGTCCATGCACACCAGCAGATACATTCACATACTTTCCCATTACCCCTCCACCCACACACACACACACCCAATAAAATACAACATACACATTAATAAAGCACAACACACACACACTCTCAACAATATGGCAGCATCAAAATGCTAATGAATAGTGCCTGTAACCTTTGTTTCAATGTCCTTTCTTCCAGCAGAACTAATTTCTTGGTATCTTTAATTTATAGTATAACCAAGTGGAAACACTTTCAAAATCAGTCATATATACACCATACCTTCTTATCTAATGGCTTCAGTTCTCACATTATCAAAAAAATAATCAATCCTTCCCCCCGATCCTTAACCTTCTCTTCAGAAAAATTTTAGTAATGCAATCATGATTCCCCATATTAGAGGCACTTCAGGAAAAAAGAAAAAAAACAACAAACCAGTCTTAAAGAAATACAATCCCTGCACAGTTTTCAAGCCCCAATGAAAGTTTGTTACCCTTATTCATTCTACTAAAGATCATCTCCCTCCTCTCTCTTTGTGCCTGGAGTATATAAAGAGCCCTGTTCTTGCAAGTACTGTGGAGAGATAGGAAGATCAGCCAACATCTGCATGAATGGTAGAATACAAAAAATACATTTGCAGTCATGATTATGGTCAATCTGATCTAGTGTACCATGCCTTAGATATAGTTCATAGAATCAATTAGAAAAACCACCATGCTCCATCTCAGTAAATTTAGATGAGAAAGACTGTTTTTGAATCTGCAGCTGCTGTCAGAAATCAGCCTAATTTAAATAAATATGGTTGCATTAGACCTCCCAAACCATGGGGAACTCTAATACGTTGAGATCCCAGTTTAAATCCTAGGCCGTGAGCAGGTGCCCACAGAGGGCACTCCACCCAGTTAGGTCTAGTCTTTCATCCATTTGTTTCACTTAGTTTCATGTTACCTTTGTGTGTGTGTGTTGCAAGTCTCATATTGTACTCTATGATGATGATGTCTCAGTAACTGAAATGAAATATTGGAAGAATTAAAATCTTTTCTCAGTGCTGTTTCACTCCATTAAGCCTTTGACACAAACCAAGTAATCCAGCAAGCGGTTTTAACACTTTTGCAATATGCCTGCTAATTTCAATTCTCTATCTACCAAAACTCCCAATTCCTGGCTTTGTCAATTTCCTGAGAACATTTTGATCATTGTTGTACACAGCTGGTAATATTTTCACCCCAAAATGCATGTTACATTTTGCCATTAAATGATATCCATTCTCCTTTGCCCATACTGTCAATCTGTTTAAATCATCCTATAGAGCAATTGCAGAGCAATAATCAATAGAGATTTTAATGTCTCTGATTATTGCTCTATCCCATTTTGCATCATTAGCAAATGATATTTCCCTTCAGATTTTTCGTATATCATTAATATACAAATAGTTGTGGCCCAAGTATAGAGTGTTGTGGTATGCCATGGACTCCACTCCTGAATAAACTGTCTAATATCACTCCAACAAAAGTCCTATTATTATTATTATTATTATTATTATTATTCACATCCAACTAGCATCTTTCATCCATTATCCAGAGGACCATCATCATCCACTTTTGCATCCTGGTGTGTATCAAGTTTCATGTGCCTGCAACTTAGTGTACTTCAGACAGATCAATAGAACTGTGAACATCTATCTGCCTTAAAGAACATAAAAACTAGCTTCATTATTGCAAGTTAGTTGTGGCTGACAATATTCTGTATACCTTATTAAATAGAAGAAAATCCTCCTGAATAGGAATTATTACAAGTATGAGAGACTTTTTTTTTTACAATTAATATCAGCTATGAGAAGACTACTCAAATCTAAATCTCAGCAAGTATGATTTCATTGATTTGCCAAAGACCATCTAAGAGGTAATCATTCAAAGATGGCATCTACCCAACTTCGCTGAATTAACTTCATTTTATCTAGCACTTACAGGGTACCAAAATAGGGCATCATTTTCTTGTTCCATATAATTGAATTGTTTCTGCATCTACTTAGTTGAGTTTTTTAATATCGAGTTGTATTTTGTGTTCTGAAAAATGCTGGTTGAAAATCCAGAGAAATATTAGTAGCTTGTTTCTTTTATTTTGTTCCTCTGCTATTTTTACCATGAAGTACTGATATGCATAATTTTCCATACAGGAAATGCCATCTACACTGCTAGATAGTAGATGATTTTAATTCTCCAGGGACACATATTCCAGTCAGCTTATTGGAAACAACTACTTCAGGCCAGTCTGCTTCAAGTAATTGTTCCCATGTTGATATAGTGCAAGTGATCATAACCTTTGTGGGCATGCCCAATCCCAGTGCAAGGATGTTTGTGAATATCTTTAGGCGGAAGATGAATTTCATTATCCAATGTAATACTTTCATCCTGTTTTATGGAAGGCTTGAAAAGAGTTTCATGTTTGGTCCCAAGAGAATTGTTTCTGGATTAACTTATCCTTAGCCCACCCATGGTACTGTAGGTTTACAACTTCTATGCTTCCACTTCTCTCGCATCCATATGGTACCATTACAATATCACCCACAGATAATGATCTCCAATTGTTCAAGAAACACATCAACAGGTTCCTTCTTTCTCTTTAATCATTCGTCCACACACAGTACTATTGTGTTAGAAGTTTTGCAACTTCTTGTGCATTATTAATGTGAATCCAAACTATGAAAGGTGTGTATATATATATATATATAGTACGTTAGTATTACTGTAGGTGGGCAAAGGATTTGTTATCTGGAAACTCCACTCCACTCTAGAAACCAAACAGAATTTTTCTCAAGCTACTTTAAGCTTCCATTAAACAAGGTGGTGTTTTCACACAGGGTGACAAAATTGATCTCCATTTAAAGAAATTCAAGAACATTAATGCCATGGTGGGATTTGAAAGGTTATGGCATGGCTATGTGCTAGCCAATAAGGGATTCTGTCTCCTCTGCCAATCCATCTTCACTGAAATGTTTTAGAGGTGTTTCTGAACTGCCAGGATAAATGAGGTGTACCATCCTACTGAAAATGAATTCATTGTAGTACTAAGAATATTTATTTATGGAAGAATTCCCCAGAGCTGCAAGTTTATTGTTGTTGATGTAGAAAAGTAATAGGGTCTATTAAGTGGCGCTGCTCGCTCACATTATGACGTGGAAGATTGTTCTTGATTTCTTGAATGTTTCTTTAATTGGAAAAAAAAAAGTAAGGATTTTCCATACTTCAAAATCATTTCTGAAATTATTGTTCAGCTAAGTTGACATTCACCACTGAATATTAAGCAAATTTTTAGTCTTGTTTACCATTTGTTGAAAACATGGTAAATGCTCAAAGTAGCTCATTCACTAATTTAGAAGAGCAACTGTGATAGCACGGAGTTTTTGCAAACAGAAGAACACTTGACTCTTCTCCAGTTCTGCAGAGTATTTGCATATTTCATTTGTTTGAGATTGCTCGCTGATTTCTTTACACACACACACACACACACAGTGGTACCTCGACTTACATACCGCTTGACATACAAACTTTTCGAGATACGAACTGTTTTCATATCCCATTTTGACCTCTAGATATGAACCTAAACTCGAGATATGGACTGTGATGCTTTTCTTTTCAAATAAACTAAAGCCTGTTTTACATTATACCTGTTTTTTTAACTTTTTACCCTAGTACTAGAAACAGGCTTAATGCAGAGTACAGCACCAGCATATATGTGTATGCACATTTAGCAGAGCGTGCGCTGAACCGTCTCTAGTGTAACGATTGTTGTTACTACATCTTTGTATTTATCTGAAATACAAAGAACTCTGCACATATTTGCTTTTTTGTGTATCTATTTCGGTATTCGTGTAAACAAACAATACACTTCGTGAAGATTTTTTTAGGTTTGTATTTATTATGTGTACTGTAGTAGTATTTCTTTTTATAAGTGACATCTTTTATTGTAGCTTCACGTTTATTTTCTGAATAATCTACCAGATAAGCATCATTTCACTTATCAGCGTATTATTTTCAACATAATTCAACACAATAGAATTAAGAGATTGTAGAAAAATATGAGAAAGGAGCCAGACAAAGTGATTTGTGCAAGCAGTTTGACTTGTCCAAATACCTCAGCTGCAATTGTCAAGAAAGCAGATTTTTATAATGAACTGGATGTGACCAAAGGAGCATCTATCATGTCATGTAAAAAAAAAAAATATATTTTTTTTTACAATTTAATGGAAGATGATTTTCATACTAATCATGTAAAACCAAAGATTTCATAAATAAAAATTAATATGTAATGGTACACAAAATGTATATTTATAGTGTAAATATGCTCCTCTTCATTCCTCCATTTCTTAGCATTTTTCTTCATTTAGTTGAGAATAGTTTTTTTTAGTTTTTTGGATTTTTTTAAAAAACTTTTGAATCTGGGAACGGATTAATTGATTTCCCATAAGATATAATGGAAAATTGGGTTTAGAGATACGAACCGCACTCAGGAACGAATTAAGTTCGTAAGTCGAGGTACCACTGTATTTTTATATATATATATATATATATATATATACTTCTCATATGCAGCTAACAATTTGTTTTTCTCAAATAAGGACTTAGTCTTAATAGAGGATCTTTATGATCACAACTGAGCTTACTAGAACAGTTCTTTTAAATATTTTCTGTTTTTTTTCATTCATGAACTCACTCAGGAATTATTAATCTTTCTTAATTGTAAAAAGCATTTGATATCTGCCATGGTGTTTATCTACAATAATACATACTATATATATATATATATATATATATATATGAAACCTAAAACATAGCAAAACATTCTGCTCAGTAGGAAAGTATGTTTTCCTCCATTTACTCCTATGTTTACTCTAGGAGTAAATGGAGTAAATTATTCCATAGGAATAATTACTCCTATAGTAAATGGACTGGAGAGTAATGTAGATTATTCAATCTCTGTTACTGTAGCGAAAAAGAAAAAAAAAAAACAACAGCTGGTAATGTGCTCAAACTGAAATACAGCTTTAACTCTTTCCCTTTCATTATATAATTATGCATGTTGATTGTTTTATATCTATAGCTAACATTTAAATTGCTTATAGATTAAAAACTTTTTGTTATTTTAGTATTCACTTTTGACTGGACATTAAATGGTTGATAATTCAGAAAGAGAAAATCAGATAGATTTGACTGTCAGTTTTTTCCTATTGTGATGTGATATTTTCGATGTATCAACTGTTAATCTTTAAGAATATTTTTCTATCCATTTTTTCTGTATAGATGGCGTAATTGGGTGGTGCGAGGAATATTTACTTGGTTGATGATATTTGGCTTTGCTTTTCTGATATGGCTAGGACCTGTGGCATTAATGTTCACAGTAAGTGAATTTATTCCATATATTTTTCGAACAAATTTAGATGGTATTTGTATTTGTTCAATTCTATTTTAAACATTTGACTGGAAATGTTTAAAAATTTCATATTAAATTTTATGAATTTTATCTTATTACCAATAAAGAAAAAGTGTGTATCACAGTTGATAGACTAACTAGTTTGTATAAATAGGATTAATGTCTTTAATCATTCATCTTATGCTTTATAATATTAAACAACACCATAAGAAAGAAGTAAGATATTTATTAACTTGCTGATAATACTCCATGGGGATGACAATGCATGCAATGCACAACAATTGATTAAGTAGAATTGGCACAGCAACTCAACAGGTAGAAAGATGCTGAGACACTAATACAATTCTTACCTGTGTAAAACTCCAAAGTAATTTAAGTCCAATCTACAAATGAGGGAGGTTAACACTCCTATGAGAGCAAATTAGTGCTACTTGCACAGAGAGTACCAAAACAAATAAATCTCTTAACATTTCCTGCATTAAGAACTAATTGCCATTTTTAATTTGGTACTGTCCTTGATCCACATGTCTGACACTGCAGAAAAAAGAAAAAAAAATGTAATAGCAGTCACTTGAAAAATATTAAATTCTTCAACAGCATACAATGCAGAGAGTTTATTTTTCACTTGGTTAGACTATAATAAGTTTAGTTTAATCCTTTATCCAAGTGTGAGCAAACAAAGTTTGCACCTGAAAGTATCTTCAGGACCTGGGGTAAGGTAGTACAAAATACTGGGCAACTCGTTGCAAAGGTGGAGAAAGCTCTCATCACTCCTATCTCAGTATCTCCCATATCTCCCATAATGCAAAGCACATCTCGTTGCAGATATGTGTAATGCTATGCATTAAGGCAAGGGCCACTACCCATACCGGTTTTGACCTTTATTGAGGTCTTGTCAGTGGGAGCCAGGCCCAGTAGTGGAGACACCAAGGCAGAAGCAATGAGAGGTCATCCCAACCTATAGGAGTTGCCAAAGGGTGTACAATCTTATTATTAAATTACTCTGGATTCAGAGAAAGATGTTGAGAGTTTATTTTTCACTTGATTAGACTATAATAAGTTTAGTTTAATCCTTTATCCAAGTGTGAGCAAACAAAGTTTGCGCCTGAAAGTATCTTCAGGACTGGGGTAAGGTAGTACAACTCCGGGCAACTCGTTGCAAAGGTGGAGAAAGCTCTCCACTTTTGCAACGTGGAGTACTACCTTACCCCAGGTTACTACCTTACCCCAGTCCTGAAGATAGTTTCAGGCACAACTTTGTTTTCTCACACTTGGATAAAGGATTAAACTAAACTTATTATAGCATACAATGCACTAACACCACAAGAAAGAAATAAGACTGCAACTTTGTTAGAATCACATTATTGCAAAATTATCACCACACCTCTAATATGGGGCGATGACAAGAAACTGTCATCGCTCTCATTTGAGGTCATAATTTTGCTGCTGTACCCGGACAATACCTAAATTAGAAATTATGATGAATGTCAGAGGTGATATATAATATATCTCCTACAATAGCCATGTATTCATTTAGATGTAATAGACATCCTGACCAAATCTAGGGTGTTTAACGATCTTCCACAGAAAGAAATACTGTCTATTTTCATTATAACAAACACCATCATAACAAACATACTGAAAAGTAATCATCACGCATGATAGGCACAATGCTAAAGGAAACTCACTTATGCGACCTAAAGATCTCACTAATATAGTAGGATCTTTATCCATAATCTGATATTGTTTGATACAGTAAAGCATTTTTTTTTATTAAAAAGTTGCATCTTGTCAAACGAAATCATGAACCAGCCAAAAACCTTTCATGGTCACTTGGACAAAATGGGAGAGGAAAATGTTAGCAAAACAGGTGTTTGATGCCAAGATAGCAGAATAAATGACCAGAGTTTTGGTCATATTTTCTGCTATGACCTGCATGAATCAATCTATCTACACCGAGATGTAGGTAGATTGATTCATGCAGAAGTGCTCTAGAACAGTGCTTCCCAAACTTATGTATGTAAAGGCCCCCTTGGAAAAATTAAAATATTTCACGGCCCCCATCGAAAAAAAAAAATCGTAATACAGACATATATTATTATAATATTTATTGTATTTATATTCAATACAAAACAACACAGCGAATATTGCAAAAATCAAATGCAAATATTACATTTTTAGCATTTTACATACACATTTGACATGGCACACTTAGTCTTAAAACATTTTTAATTTGTTTTAATTATTTCATGGCCCCCTCAACAAAACTAACGGCCCCAATGGGGCCGCGGCCCACAGTTTGGGAAGCGCTGCTCTAGAAGACTGAAATATTAGGTATGACAATATTGGAGTGCTGATAAGCAGAGATTAGTAATAATGTAAACATAACATGTACGAGGGTGGTCTGAAATGTTCTTGGCCTCGACCATAGAGGGCAACACTATCGACAAGTTTTTTTTTTTTTTTTTTCTAAGTTGGTACATCTGTCATAAGCATCCATGTGAAATTGCAAGTCATTCTATCAAGTAGTTTGTTTTATACAGCTGTCTGAAGCAAAAGTGTTGTCTGCATCCCTTGAAATGGATAAAATTAAATATCGTGCAGTTATAAAATTCTTTGTAAAAGAAGGTTTAATGCCAAAATAAATTCATTCGAAGTTCATAAAAGTTTATGGGCACTCTTCTCCTTCATTTTTGACAATTAAGAAATGAGCTTCCAAGTTTAAACGTGACCGTACTAGCCTTGAAGATGATCAATGTGAAGGATGTCCAAAAATTGTAACAACACTAGAAATCATTGCTCAAATGAACAATATGGTATTGGATGACCAGGTGAGTCAAAGTGCACGAAATTCTGAGACTATAGGCATTTCAAAAGAACGTGTAGGATATATTTTGCATGAAGAATTACATATGAAAAAGCAAAGCTTTTTCATATGTAATTCTTGTAATTCTTAATGCTTTTTAATATGTAATTCTTTGATCTGCTGTGCCACGCTTGCTCACAGCAGATCAAAAATGCACTCACGTTAAAATCTCTGAACAGTGCTTGGAGTGTTTTAACAAGAATAAAACTGATTTTGTGTGTTGATTTATTACTATGGATGAGACTTGGATTCACGATTACACACCAGAATCCAAAGCAGTCAAAACAGTGGACAGAAGCCGGTTGTTCAGCGCCAAAGAAGACATTCGGTTCCATCAGCAGGGAAGGTCTTGCATCAGTGTTTTGGGATGCTAAAGTCATTAATTATCTTGAAAAGGGTAAAACAATAACTAGAGAATATTATTCCGATCTTTTAACCAGACTAGATGAGAAAATTCATAAAAAAAAGACCGGTTTGCAGAAAAAAAAAATCATCTTTCATCAGGACAATGCACCTGCCCACAAAGGTGTTTTAGCAATGGGAAAATTAAGGAATCTGCACTATGAATTGTTGGAACATTCACCCTATTCCCCAGATTTGACTCCCTCTTACTTCTATCTCTTCCCAAAACTAAAACTCTTCCTCACCGGTCAGCGTTTTTCTTTGAATCAAGAGGTGATTGCAGCTGTAGAGGGGTATTTTGCAGATCTTATTGAGAACCTAGAGGAACAGGATAATGGCACTGAAGCATCACTGGAATAAATGTATTAGTCTTAATTATATATTTAGTTTAATCCTTTATCCAAGTGTAAGCAAACAAAGTTTGTACTTGAAGTATTTTCAGGACTAGGGCAACTCATGGTAAAGGTGGTATAAGTTCTCATCACTTGCCTTAGTATCTCCCATAATGCAAACACATATCCTTACATATGTGCTTTGCATTATGGCCCTTCCCTTAATGCATAGTATTATACATGTCTGCAAGGATATGTGCTTTGCATTATGGGAGATACTAAGGCAAGTGATGAGAACTTATACCACCTTTACCACGAGTTGCCCTAGTCCTGAAAATACTTCAGGCGCAAACTTTGTTTACTTATACTTGGATAAAGGATTAAACCAAATATATAATTGGTAGCATAGCCAAGTGAAAAAACTTCCATCAATGTATTAGTCTTAAGGGAGATTATGTTGAAAAATAATTTTGAAATTATAAATTTTTTTTTCATTGTTAGGCTGAGAACTTTTCAGACCACCCTCGTAGCAGTGTCATAATACAGTGACATGTACATCCCTTGTGAGGGTACATATCATAAAATTGATGATGATGAACCTTTTCATGTTAGATCACCCAAGATTTATAGAACTCTAAAAATTCACAAATCATCATCTTTCCCCACATGTTATAGATGATCAATAGACGTGCACTGTAGTAACACCACTGTAATGAAATGATATGCTATGAGGAACTGTGGAAAAGTCCTTGCTTAATTCCCATAAAACCAATGAGAATTAGGCAAGATACTAAGATACTTTCCTGCTATTTTGAGCACATTTAATTTCACATTCATAATACTGAACTGAATTTCCTAGCAAATTACTTAAGAATTATTCAATAAAGGAAATTATAATTCCCGATTAGCAGGAACTAGACATAAAGAACACAAAACAATAGCATGAAAAAGTATAGCTGCAAACAATAATGGGAGGCATATAAGAAAGAAGTAGAAGAATATGAAATTATAAAAATGAGAATGTAGAATTAATGCTTAAATTTTGAAATATTATATTACCTTAGTCATTTGCCAGAAACCATCATAATGAACTAAATATGTAAAGACTATATCATTAAAATCAAAAATTCCAATGAATTCTGAATCAGAATTGTTTTTTATATTATGGATAAAGGATCTTTCATATACAAATGGAGAGGTACACACACAAACTTCATAACGTTGAAAGTTTTTATTTTTTTACTTGGTTAGACTATAATAAATTTAGTGTAATCCTTTATCCAAGTGTAAGCAAACAAAGTTTGCACCTGAAAATATCTTCAGGACTGGGGTAAGGTAGTACAACACCGGGCAACTCGTATCAAAGGTGTTGTACTACCTTACCCCAGTCCTGAAGATATTTTCAGGTGCAAACTTTTTTTGCTCACACTTGGATAAAGGATTAAACTAAATTTATTATAGTCTAACCAAGTGAAAAATAAACTTTCAACATCTTTCTCTAAATCCAGAGTAATTTAATAAAAAGGTGGCAGCACACCTTTTGGCAACTCCTATAGGTAAAGATGACCTCGTCATTGCTTCTGCCTGGTATCTCTACTTCTGGGCCTGGCTCCCACTGAAGAGACCTCAATAAAGGTCGAAACTCGTCTGGGTAGTGGCCCTTCCCTTAATGCATAACATTATACATATCCACTAGGAGATGTGCTTTGCATTATGGGAGATACTGAGATAGGAGTGATGTTAGCTTGATCCACCTTTGCTACGAGTTGCCCGGTGTTGTACTACCTTACCCCAGTCCTGAAGATATTTTCAGGCGCAAACTTTGTTTGCTCACACTTGGATCAAGGATTAAACTAAATTTATTATAAACTTCATAACATTTAATCAAACTTCGAATGAAAGCATTACCATATATTGTGCCATATTTCTTTGATTTACAGTACTAAGAGAATATCAGTGTCAGCTGTTCATCATTGGGTCTCTGTCCAGTGAAGAAGCCGTCTTGTTTACACCAGCCATGCTAATCAGTTTTTCCCCTCTTCCTTAACCTTGATTAGTCAACCCACATTAGTCACTCAGTCAGTCTTTGTAACTGGAGGTGACAAATTATAAGTTTTGATGGATTGCTGATTTTTTCAGGTTATTTTACTGATATAGACTGCACATATTTAACTTATTATGAAGGTTTGTTCAGGTAGTTGACATTAATTTAAGGTAATAGTTTGAAAGTATTTAAACATTAACTCTAGATTTTTGTTTTTCTAATTTCATGTTCTGCTAGTCTATTCTCTCTTATATTATGTCTTTGATTATTGTTTGTATTTGTCCTTTTTTGTGTGTGCTTTATATGTAAACAGTTCTCTGTGTTCTGTCATCAGTGTACAATTTCCTATGATTTATTATTATTATACAGGTATCTTCATGGAGTCAAGAGACTCATTGTGGTAGATCCATTTATTTCCATGCTAGCCATCATTCACACAATATCTATCATACTTCTCCTTACACTCATTCACTGATGAAGCACCCATAATTCTGGCAACCCATTCCACCCATTCACTACATTCCAAGCAAAAAAATCTAGTCCTAATTCCCTTGCTAACTGCACTCTTACGCAACTTCCACTGGTGATTCCTTGTTTTCTCCTTTCATGCCATGCATTGAAAAAAAGTCTTCATTGTCAATCCTATAAAACTCCTATAATAATTTAAATGCTTTTATCATGTCTCCTCTTTTTCACATATCAACTAATTTTTAAAGCCTACAGACTGTCAATCTACTCTCATAGGGAGCATTCTACAGACATACCACAATCTTTGTCACTCGCTTCTAGATCCTTTCCACAACTTCATCACCACAAAATCTGGGAGTCCAGATCTGTGTGCAAGAATTCAGATGTGGTCTTATATAGGGGAAGAGTAACCTCTCTATCTCTGCTTGTTATTGTGATCTACAACACCCACGTAATCTGATGTACTGTTTTGGTTACCTTTGCAATAGCCTTCTAAACTTCAACTCCCTGTCTACAATCAAATTTCACAATCAGTCGATTTCTGTCATTATTTCCTGCAAATTTCTTTGTTCTGTTTCTTACTATTTCCTTTCTGAGGTTCCATACATAAATGTTGTTCTGTCATCAATCTATGATTTCTTGCCATTGCTTCTGTCCTGTTTCATGCCATTTGCTTTATTTCATGGGAGTGTTGTGGGGGATAATTCCCCCCCCCCCCAAATTTACTATTGCCAGCCTTGCACTGGAACAGACTATTTCTTTGGTCCTTAGGGGACAAAGAATAGTTTGCTTTAAAATGTGTCTACTGTATATAAGCAATCCCACTTACATACTTGTCAAGCAGTTAGCAAAGTTATTCTCCCCCCTCCCAACAGGTAACTTCCTCTCCTTTACAGAAGATTACATTCATTTCACATTGTTATTAATAAAACCACATCTTTAAAATTTTCAAATATCATGGTAAGTTTTGATATTACTTCTGTGTTTACTAATGCACTAGTAAGAGATTCATGATTTAATGATGTCTGACTTTTCTTCAGACATATTTGAATTATTCAGATTCATAGTATATGCAAGTTTTTTCTCATGGAAAGAAAAAAATTACAAACAACTAAATGCAGCTGCAATGGGTTCCTCCATCTCTTTACTTCTTTGACAAATATTCAAAAAAGACCATTTAGTGAGTAAACTGTGCAACTACACTCAAATCTTTAGTCTACAGTGCAGACAAGCTTGCCATTGCCATCTGCATGGTTCAGATACATTATATTCATTTTTAATGCATTTAAATGTCCAACACATTTAAATTTCACAATAGAAAAGAAGCAAATAACTGTCAACCCTTCTTAGACACATTAATCACGTGTATTTTAAGAGGTTCATCTTTTTCTGTTTAAAGGAAGCTACACATGCCAAAAGATACTTTTTTGTTTTTTTGTGGCTCTCATCCATGAAAGTTTTTTGGTAAATGTGCCATGGGTGGGCTAGGTTTTTTTTTTGTTTTCATTAATTTAATTTTTTTTTTTTTTGTATTTTCATTTATTTTTTAACATAGTTCAGAATTCCTTCTCTAGAGATCATACATGGAACTTTCTCATGCCTCCAACAAGTGGAGTGGTGAGTCTCATACTAGGTGATTAAAATTCATTTCCGTACTATGAACTGGTTAACTATGATAGTCTTTTACAATTAAGTTTGTTAATACTAGTTCCTGTTAATTTTAGAAATACAATTTAATTAATACAGACCAGTTTACAATAAAAACATTTATTCAAACCTACCAGTTTCGCCAGCATTTTATAATAGAAATACAATTTTATTAATACAGACCAGCTGGCGAAACTGGTAGGTTTGAATAAATGTTTTTATTGTAAACTGGTCGTATTAATAAAATTGTATTTCTATTATAAAACGACCAAAAATGTATAATTTAAATCCTGTTAATTTTCTTCTAAATTAATCTGTTTAATTAATTCTCTAATTGTGAGAGTGATCACGAGGTACTAGTTTGGGAGGTGGTCAAAACTAGGGTTACTGTCAAGAAAGGATATATGTGGAATTATAATGCTGGCCTGGATGGCCGAGTGGTTAGCGTATCCGCTTTCCAGCCAAAAGGCTGCAGGTTCGAATCCCGCCATGGGCATGGTGGATGTTTGTGAATGTCTGTGGAAATATTAGTGGTGATGGTCAACGGTAGATGGCGTTGGTGTAGTTGCGGTCAGTTGGTGGATTAAGTAGTGGAGACAGAGCTATAGAGCAGGCGCCCTCCCTCGATCAGTCCTTGGACTCCCTGGAGGTGTCAAATAGTAATAATCATAAGGTGGATGATAATTATTATTTGACAACGAGAAGCTCATTAACCATAGCCCCCTGATGCTAATTGTCTGTAGACAACTAGCATCAGGGGGGGGAGGCTATGGGTAATGAACTGAGGGGAAAAAAGGGTAACTATATATATATCAAAGTTATTATGCAAATAAGAGTAGCAAGAAGCTTGGAAAATAGACGTGAAACACGTAGCCACCCTCAACATAAGATCATTATACCGACTTGGAAAATTGCAATTAGTCCAGGAAAATTTAAAAAGACTGAAATGGAGTATTTTAGGTTTATCAGAGACACATTGGTGCGGAGATGGATTCATGGATTTACCAGAAGGAAGACTATACTTCCCAGGAAGAAAAGATAACATATACAGAGAAGGAGTTGCATTATTAATTGAGAAGAAACTTACACACTCAGTAATTGAAATAAAACCAGTGCCTCCCAGAATAATCACAGCCAAACTACAAGCAAAAGAAAAAGACCAAACAATTAAAATAATCCAAATATATGCACCAGACAATAACCATTCAGAGGAAGGAATAGAAAATTTCTATGAAGAACTACAACAGGAAATAGATAATTCCAAAAATAGAGAACTCGTGATAGTGATGGGAGATTTTAATGCTAAAATAGGACAGTTCACAGCAAACAAAAAAGATGTGATGGGGAAATTTGGATATGGAGCTTAACGACAGAGGAGAACAATTACTCCACTTCTGTAAAGCAAACGATCTAATGATTTCAAACACATTGTTCCATCAACACCCTAATAATAAATATACATGGACATCCCCAGCTGGTAATATAAAGAACTGCATAGACTATATCATCATAAACAAACAATGGAAAAGATCAGTAAATAATGTAAACATTAAGAAGCTTTGATTTCGACACTGACCATGAAATAGTAACTGCCAAAGTGAAGATAAAATTCAGCAGGAAAAATGATATCAGAAAAGAAGAAAACATCAACCTATCAAAACTAAAAGATAGCTCAAGCAGAAGTCAATTTTTGGAACAGATGTGCTTGAAATTAAAACCCTTCATCTTTCAGAACAGTGGAAAATACTAGGAAGAAGGAAATGAAATAGTGTTATCAATTGCAAAAAACACTCTAGATACCAAACCCAAAATAAACAAACAGTATAACTCGTAAGAATTACAGTAATCCCTCGATTAGTGCATCATTTTTTTTTCGATACCCAAATTCGATTAGTGCACTTATATACATCTTAAAAATAAATGTTACAGATTTTAAAATTTTTCTATCTATACATTTTTATGGCTAACTATTTTAAAAAAAAGCATTCACTAGAATGAAATAATTTAGTTACCGATTTAAAATATTTTAGTTATTTTAATCGCATACTACACTACTTCCGTGTATACTATGTTCCAAATTTTTACCCCCAAAATTTATGTCGTCTGCTATAGTGCGCCCACAAATTCGAGACCCTTCGGCACTTCTGTGCATGTCACAAAAAGGAGAATCCATTCCGATAATAGGGTAATCAATCAGTCTTCTGGGATGAGTTGCTTATTATTGCATGTTGGATAATTAACTTCTCTTTTATGATCATTGTAGTTTTTGAAGTGGTAACTATTTTGCTTGTATAACAGTTGGGAAATTTTATTATTAAGCATGTGATTTTGCGTGTTGGCGAACAATTCGTACGCCTTTCTCCCCTTCAGTGATAACGTCCAAGAGTTAATTAAATCTCATTCTGAAGAATTGAGTGATTCTGACCTTCTAAATTTAGATGCACAGCGGGAAGATCCCAAAGAATATGAAGAAAATTTAACCACTGATAGTCAGCCAAAAGAGATTTCACAGAAAAAATTTAAAAATATTTTTTTTGCAATCGAAGTTTTTAAGTAGCAATGCTTAGAGGCTGACCCTGATGAAGAGAGAAGCAGTAAAATTTGCAGAAGAGTAGAAGAGGCAATAGGGCCATGCCATCGGTTGTATGAAAAAAAGAAACAAAATGCCCGTCAAACTACGTTAGCTCAATTTGTTGTTAAGAAATAGAATAATAAAATTTATATTCTGAATATATTTTGTCTTTCAGCTTCATTTCCTTTAACTAGGCGAAGACTCAATCCGTCTTAGACGGAAGAGAAGAAGGTCTCTAATAGATTCATGAAAAATATGAAATCCAGGTTAGAAAGATCATCAGTCAGGACAGTAATTTAAAGGAATTCTTTTGTTATTTTTGCAAAGTGAATTCTGAATTCTTGCAAGCAAGAGGAAAGATAATTTTGGAAAAGTGACATTGGTAGTTATGGTAGTGGACCATTGTAATGGATGTAATTGAATTATTTAATGAGTACTTTATCAGTGTACATCATGCTGCTGTAAATGACAGTGTGCAACACCTGGTAGGGAGAGAAATGATAGAGGGATTTCAAGGTGAAAGAATCAGGTTTGTTGATTGGCTAGATGTTTAATAAGGCTGTGGGAATGGATGGGTGACATATCACCACAGATTTTAAGGAATGTGCAAAAGATTAAGCAATTGCTCATCTTTAACAACTGTTGCACTGGGAAAGGTTCCTAAGGATGTGAAGAATGCAAAATAGTACTACTCCGCAAGCATGGTTATATGAGACAAACCAATCTATAATTGGAGTTTGCAATTACAGATCCATCCGTATATCTGCAGTTGTAGTCAATATATTGGAGAGGTTGGTTAGAAATAGAATACATGATTGGCTTGATGTACATAGGATTATCTATGATGATGATCATTGTCATGGTTTTGTGAATGGTAGGTCTTATTTTAGCAGTCTACTTGCAGTTTATGAGGAACGTGTTGTTGTTGTATGGAAGAGATTTATATACAGTGATATTCTTGGAGAATTTGCAAAGGCAAATTCTCTTAATAGATTACTACATGATATGTTAGTATATAAGCTACACAGGATGGGAATGGACAATAGATCAGATAGATAGTGCTTTTCTAAATGACACAGCAAATTGTTTGTGGTGGGGTAATGCCTCACAGAAGCAAAGAAGCCTGCGATGTTTCACAAGGTTCTTTTCTTCAGCTGTCTGCTGTTTAATTTGTTTCTGTGTGTTAAGGTTTAAGTGCTGGGAGGACATCAGGTTGGAGGTTTAATGGAGTATTGACAGCACTAGGAAAGGATTAAAAACTAATTTTAATGCTTCCAATATTTAATGCTTCCGTAATATTGGAAGCATTAAATTTGTACTCCCTGAAGATGTCTCAGTGACTGAGACATCTTCAGGGAGCACAAATAACATTTTTTTAATGTACACACAAAGACAACACAATACTTAATGAAAGGGATCTCCTCACTCATCAAGACTGCTCTCCCAATAGAGCAAGCTGGCTTTAGGCCTGGAAGAAACTGTTATGATCAAGTATTGGCTTGACAACTCAAAATTAATAACTCAAATTGAAGCTGGCTTCCAAAAGAAATTAAAATCTGGAGCTGCCTTCATTGACTTGACATTGGCCTATGATAGTCTGGATCAGAGGCTTACTCTCAAAGCTCGGTCATCATAAAATGTAAAACAACCTTACACTTCTTAGAATCCATGCTCACAAACAGAAAAATCCATATTGGAGGAAGAAAAAGCAGACCCAGATTCCTTCAGAATGGCTTTGCCCCAGGGCTCTGTTTTGGCTCCATCTCTTTTTAATATCTATATCTTGGACATTCCCTCAACAAGATCAAGCAAATGTGTATGCTGATGACATGGCAATTCTTCACCAATTGCCTTCTTTCAACTGTCTGGAGGACACCTTAAACACAGATTTAGAGATTCTTGAGAAATATTTTGAGCAGTGACACTTAAAGCCAAACCCTACCAAACAGTGTTCACATCTTTCCATCTTAACAACAAAGAGGCAAACTGCTAACTCAGTCTAAGTTTCTATGGCAGCCTAGTCAAGCACAATCGTCATCTGCAATACCTAGGAGTGAACCTGGGTAGAAGTCTGACCTACAAAAAGTCACATTTGTAATTAAAAAAAAAAAAAAAAAAAATCCAAGAAACAACATCATCTCAAGACTAAGTGGGAGTAGCAGGGTTGTGGAGCTGAGGTACCTTGGATCTCTGTCTTAGCCTTTGTGTACTCTGCTGCAGAGTACTGTGCACCAATCTGGGAAAGAAGAAATTTCTGAGTTCTGCTGCTTCGTTAGTGACTCCCAACTGAACATAACTTTGTGCAAGATTAGTGGGAACCTTGAAATCTACCCCTTCCAACATAGCCCCATCAAATATATGAAGAAGACAGGCCTCACTAGAAGAACTGGAGAAAATCGCAAGTAATTCCCTACTGCCTCTCCACTCAACCCTTATAAATCTCCTTAGACCCAGCTAAAGACAAAGCACCCATTTTGGAATAACCAGTGCCTTTTCTGGCCCAGCTCGCGACATGTGGAACCAACAATGGACTATGAAGTTGCCAACAAATGGCTCTTTTGTGAAATACCCTTGCAGCCACCAGCCTAGCTTTATCCTTCCTAGAAGACTATGGCAGAATCAGGGTGAACCAGAGCAGATGTGGCTACCTCCTACATGAATGGAATATGGTAAATAGTCCTTACTATGACTGTCTCCTTCACTGTTTCCATGGTGAACTGCAGGAGATACATGAAGTGTTAAAGGGGGCTCTAGAGTGGCTTTCAGCATTGGACATCAAACTATAGCTGAACTTTGTCATAAGAATACCTACCTACTTAATGAAACATGTGGGTGACTGAAGTCCTGTCTCGGTGGTGGTGCACCCTCTATGGGCATTTGTAGGCAGCTTAGGATGTAAACTGGGACCTCTGACAATTATTGTTTTCCAAATTTCAGAAAGTTTTATGCATCCATGTTTAAATTAGGTTAATTTCTGAGTTGCGCTGCAGATTCCAAAAACAGTCTTTCCTTTTTAAATTTACTATGCTGGAGCATGATAGTTTTCTTCCAAAAGATCCTGTGAGTTGTATCAAATATGTGGTCTGCAAAGCCATATTGATTGTACATCTACAATCACAAGTATGTGATTGTAGATGTACGATTTGTGATCATCTAAACGGATAGTGGCTGATCTACCTATCCGTCCAAAGTAAGCCAACTTGCAGGAACAGGGCACTTTATACACTCCAGGCACTGAGAGAGGAGGGAACCACTGTTTGGCAGAAAGAATAAGGGCAGCAAGTTTCCAGTGGGGGCTTAAAAGTAGAGGTTGTACTTTT
The DNA here is from genome assembly GCF_054136105.1 of Typopeltis vanoorti. Taxonomy (NCBI): domain Eukaryota; kingdom Metazoa; phylum Arthropoda; class Arachnida; order Uropygi; family Thelyphonidae; genus Typopeltis; species Typopeltis vanoorti. The sequence continues at coordinate 89,916,002 of NC_143567.1, forward strand.
TTTTAAAAGACCTGGCTATTTTTTCCAATGTGCCATGGACATAGGAGATGGTAATGGCACATTTGCAATCATTCTGAAGCAAGGAATGGAAGAAATAGCCAGATCTCACACCAAATAGCTTCAAATGAACTGTCTTCTGAATTCCTGTCCCTGTGATGTACTTCTATTCCTTTTGGCTTTAATTCCTCTGCTATTATTAGCAAAACACTTCCTCCTGTACTGTTCCTTCTGTCCTCTCTGAAGCACTATATCCCTTGCATTCTAATTCCTATGACTATAATCCACAGTCAGCCAGGTCTCACTAATAGCTATAACTTTTGACCAAGTTGCATTAACCAGTGCCAAAAGCTCAACCTTATTTAGAATATTTCTGGCATTAGTATACTCAAATTACAATATCCCCCTTTATCCCACAACATCCCTTACACCTTACATTACTTAGCCCACTAAAGTTAACCTGTAGTGTTACATTTTGCATCATGAGATCACTCTATCTCTCTCACTTACCTCTAGGTTGCCTGGACCCATGTTCACTTGCATCCCCTCCCCCCAATTATTCTAGTTTCCCTGCCTTTTGTACCTCTGAACTTTCATTGAACAACACTTTCTCAAGACTCCTGACACCATATCCATTTAGGTGTGAGCCATCTACCTTATATAAATCCTTCCTTCCTCCAAACTCAGTCCACGAACTCCACACTATTCCTCCTGTATAATCTGTGTACTGACTCATTTGTGATCATAGTTCTCAGCTCGCCTCTATCATACCATGGCAACAGACATTTTTTTTACATGAACTAGCAATTCTTTCATGTCTTCTTGCATACTACACTTGTCACCTGCTCTAAATCATTTGTATTAGCCAAAATAAACATCTCTTTCACCTTCACCTTCTTTCTCTTTTATGTGGATTAACTGGGGATTGTTATTTGTTTTGTCAATGTTAATTCCCTTTAGGAAGATTTGAAGAGACTTTTAGCTTAGACAGATTAGTGGAGTTGTAGTTTTAATAAGTGCAAATAAGTTTTAATAAGTGGTGGAGAGGATTCAGAAGTTAATGACAAAGATTGTTCATATCTATGGAATGCTCCCTGTGAGAACAGATTGATTGATGGTCTGTGAGTTTCAATTTGTAGGTCACCTCTGGATCCTCTCCTCCACTTCTTCATTCCCACAGAATCTAGGTGTCCAGATTTGTGCAGTAGTCTACATGTGGCCTTAATAGAGTCTTTTATAGAGGAACAATAATTTCTCTATCCCTGCTTATTAGCATGCTCTTCAACACCAACTTAATCTAATGTGCTGTTTTCCATACCTTCATAATATGCCCTGTAACCATCAACTCGCTATCCACAATCACCCCCCCCCCCGAGAGCATACGGTCTTTTATCATTTGTATTAGGTATGGTTTCTGGAAAAAAATCAAATGTCGAATTATATTAAATTATTTCTAGAAAAGTTCTGTTACTTTATTTTTTTTTTTCGTCCCAGGTCTCATCAATTTCCTGCAGTTCATTTCCATCAATACAGTACGCAGGCTGCGATCTCTTCTTTCCAAAGTGCATCATCTTACACTTTGCCATATTAAAGTGGCAGCCATTTACTTTTACTCATACTGCTAGTCTATTTAAGTCTTCCTGCAAGATTTCAGCATGACCTTCATTTACCATCCCTCTTTACAGTTTAATATCATCAGAAAACAACTGAATATTTCCTGTCAAATCATTTCCTACATCATTGATGTACAATTAAACAACAGAGGGTGTACTGAGCCCTGTAGTACAATACTGATCACCTGTCTTCCACTGGACTCAACTCCTCCATAAACCACTTTTTAATATCTGCGCATCAGCCACTGACTTATCCAAACCATTAGATTCATATCCATCTCCATTGGCTCCAATTTATGCAACAGAGTTATATGTAGAACCCTGTTGGATGTCTTTGCAAAGTCTAGCGGTGTCACAGAGTAGCCATTTTCCTTATCTAACTCAATTGTCAATTTATTATAAAAAGTTAGCATATTACTATGACAAGATATCTACCTTCACAAAACCAGGTTGTCCCTTATATCATATGTGTATCCACCCAATCCTGAATTTTGTCTTTCACTAATTTCTCTAATATTATAACTACCACTCCTGAGATGTTGATTGGCCTATATTTTGATATTTTGCTATGCAGTGGGTCTATTTTGCTTTCTTTCCGCTCCATTGTCACCTTTTTGGCACTGATACTTAAATTAAGCAACTTGATCAGAGCAGATGATAATTCCCTTGCATATTCTCATATTAATCAGCTAGTATGCCATCTAATTCCATGGCTGTGTTTGCATTGAATTTCTGCAGTATTTTAAGAATCTCCATTTCTTCAACCTCTGTTCTCCTATTAGTTAATGTTACATCTGGCATCACAATGTCATTGCCTAGATGGTATGTCCCTGCAAAATACTCACTCATTAATTCAACTATTTGGTTTAGTTCTATTACCTCCTTACCATCAGCACTTTTTATAGTCATCCTTCAATAGTCATGCTTCCTTTTACTTGCCACTTAGCAAAATAACTCTTTAGGACTTGCTTTTTGCCTCATCAGCTAGCTTTCTCTCATAATTAGCTTTAGCCTTCCTTACGATACAGGTCACCCTTCTTTCCCGTTCCTTGTACTGCTCATGGGTATAGTGATCGCCTTTTTCTTTATAATCCCTCAACTATTTCATTATCTGCAACTACTGCTTAATGAAACTATTCATCTAACTCCTATCCATCCATGTGTTGGAAGGACATCATGCTGAAGGTTTAATGGAGTATTAACAGCACTAGGAAAAGATAAAAACTAATTTTAATGCTTCCAATATTTCGTATCAGTCACTGAGACATCTTCAAGGAGTACAAATAACACTTATAATGTACATGCAAAGACAACACAATACTTAATGAAACTCGTATGTGACTCTAAATTCCTATCTAGATGGTACACCCTCTATGGTGGGTAGGCAGCCTAAGATGTAAACTGGGACCTCTGACAATTATTGTTTCCCAAATTTTGGGAAGTTTTATGCATCCATATTTGTTTAAATTGGATTGATTTCTGAGTGCCACTACAAATTCTGAAAACAGGCTTTCCTTTTTAAATTTACTATGATGGAGCATGGTGGTTTTCTTCTTGAGTTGTATCCAATACATGGTCTGTAAGGCCTGATTGACTGTAGTCATGATTGCAGATGTACGATTTGTGTTCAGACATCTACAATCATGACTATGATCAATCTGGCCTTGCAGACCATGAATCCAAATACTCGTCATGGGAGACCCAAACTATCCACACCATCTGTTATACCTCTCCTTGAACCCGTTAACAGACAAAGCAATCACAGTTAACTCTGGCAACCCATTCCACTTATTCACAACTCTCCAAGCAAAGAATCTAGTCCTCCCACCCCTACTTAACCACACCTTTATTCAACTTCCAGGAATGACCCCTTGTTCTGGCCCCTTCATCCAAGTGCTAAAACATTTCCCCTACACATCAATCCGATAAACCATTTAAGCAACTTAAATGTTCCTATAATATCTCCTCGTTTTCTCCTATCAACCAACTTCCGCAATCCACACATCCTCAATCTAAAGGGAACATTCCGCAGACCACTCGCCATCTTGGTCACTTGTCTCTGAATCTTCTCCACTGCTTCCTCATCCCCAGGAGACTAGAATAATCCAGATGTGGATGCATCAAGGTCTTATATAATGAATAACAACTTCCTTATCTCTATTTGTTAATGTGTTCTTCATAGCCAAGTAACCTTATGGGCTACCTTAGCAGTATGCTTTAACTTTCTATCTACCACCACCACCACCCCTAAATTTCTAGCTTTATCTATTTCCTGGAACATAGTGCCATCAATGTGATACCCAGCTTGTAATCTATTTATTCCAAAATGAATACCTTTACATTTCTCCACATTAAACTGATACCATTATCTTTTGTCCATACTGACAGGCCTATTTAAATTGTCCTGCAAGCTCTCCCCATCGTCTTGATTAACTATTACTCTACCTAATTTTGCATCATCAACAAACAACTGAATATTTACTTTCACGTTATTTCCTATGTCATTTATGTACAAAGTAAACAGCAATAGTCCCAGCACTGAATCTTGCAGCACACCAGTAATCACCTATTTTCAGCTCGCTTCTGCACCTCCATATACTACTTTTTGATATCTATCCAGCAGCCACCCTCTTATCCACTTAACCATTGTCATATCCATCCCCATTTGTTCTAATTTGTGTAGCAGAGTTCCATGTGGTATTCTGTCAGATACCTTTGCAAAATTCAGCAGAATCATCGTGTAGCCATTTCCTCTATCCAACTCAGTTGTTACTCTATTATAAAAAGTTAGTTAATTACTAAGGCATTACCTACCCTTCACAAAGCCACATTGTTCCTCATACAGTATTAATTATATGATAATTAGATATTTTAATTGTTTAAGTTTTATTAAGATATTAGAATTGTTTAAGTTTTTATATCTAATTATCATATATGATATGATAATTAGTTGTTTCTTTTGTTCCTTTATTTACTTATAAGGTACTATTACTCTACCTAATTTTGCATCATCAACAAACAACTGAATATTTACTTTCTTTTTTGTCTCTGTAAGAACTGCAATTTCTTTGTTTTCTTTATTTAAAATTTTATCTAAGGTTTAAAGTAACAAGTGGTGTACCACAAGGATCAGTGCTTGGTCCACTATTATTCAATCTGTACATTAATGATATTGGGAAAGATTTGACATGCGACATACAGTTATTTGCTGATGATGCAAAGATAGGTAGGGTAATCAGGAATGCTGCTGATAAGCAGTCTTTGCAGAATGATTTGAATAGGCTGGAATTGTGGGCATGGGAAAATGGGTGTCAGTTCAATGTCAGTAAATGTAAAGTCATTCACTTCGGCATGATTAGATATCCAACTTGTATTATATTGGTGGGATTAGGCTAAAAGAAACTGATGAGGCTAGGGATCTTGGAGTGTTATTAGATAGGAAGTTGAAGTTTAGGGGCCATGTGGCAAAGATTTCAAATACAACTCAAAAGATAATTGCAATGCTGAAATGAACGTTCATATGTAAAGATAAGGATGTTATTTTGCCTCTTTACAAGGCCTTGATAAGACCTCACTTGGACTATTGTGCACAGATCTGGTCTCCTGGTTTCTGTTGTGATTCTGATATATTGGAGAGAGAGAGAGAGAGTACAAAGAAGAGTGTTAAAAATGATATCAAGATTGTGGAATACTGATTATGAAGACAGATTGAGAATTTGTAGACTGCAGACACTAGCAAACAGGAGAAAGAGGGGGTGATATGATTGAGACTTACAAACTTTTGAAAGGGTCATACAGGATTTCAATTGATGGAATTTTTCAATTTATGAGGGTGGGGAAAGGACGAAAGGGCATCCTTGGAAGCTGAGAATGAAGGCTGCCAAGAAGGGTGTGAGAGCTAGATTTTTCTCTCAGAGGGTGGTGAGTGATTGGAATGGATTGCCATTGGATGTTGTGAGTGCAAGAAGTGTGAATGAATTCAAGAATAAGTATGATAGCTGGTGTGTGTAGTATGTGGCCTCCCTCGATGAGTCTCTGACTCCCTGGAGGTCTCTCTTAATAATAATAATAATAACAGAGGCGTAGCTAGAGGGAGGCGGAGGGGGGGGATGCTCCCCCTCCTCCTCCCTCTAGCACTTTGAACATTTTTCAACTTTTGCAGTTAATTCTGAAATATAGTCTCGAGAACTTAGTTCCAACTATTGTAATACTACAGTGAATTTTCCTCACAATTACTGTAAGTGTTGCTAGTTGTGAGAGGAGTTTTTCTAAATAAAATTGATTAAGAATTGCCTACATTACTATGAAATAGACTTCGACGATGTCGTCAACAATTTTGCTAACAGAAAAGCAAGAAAAATAACATTTAGAATGTTGAAATTAAAGTTTTACTTCAAAAATAAATATAGTGTTTTAATTTATTTCTCTATACATCATTTTGACTTTTTGTAGTATTTTTGGGTGTATTGAGAGGGGCGGAAAACTCGGGGACCACACCGGGCAGCAAAAACTCTAGCTACACCACTAAATAATAATAATAATATTTCACCACGTTTTTCTTTTTCCAAAGTTTGTTAGCCTTTTCCAATTTGCAGTTTTTTTCCCATGTTTTCCATGTGGTTTAGATTTCTTTGAGACTTGAATGTAATATGTGTTTCCCTATATCAAGTTACAGCATGATGATAGGTGGGGCTGCAACCTTAGGGTGACTAGGCTTGCCTTTTTTAGTAGATAGTGGAAACTAGTTTGAGAGGAAAGAGTCATCCACTTCCCCTGAAATTTCTCTAATAGCACTTGGGGGGAATGTGTATTGTAGGAAGTAAGATCGATCTAGCTTAGGTATCTCAGGTTTGCCATGCCCATATTCCAATGTGAGCCTCCTGAAAAATGCTGGGTTGATGTTTTGGTTAATTTCTCTTATTCCATACAAATTTCTTGATTTGGTTCTCCACCTTTCTTGGCCTTATTTATTCTTTTATCTATTTCCATATTTAATATACTAACTTCATTAAAAATTGTTTTAGTTTTTATATGAATCCTGTCCACAAAAGGTTGTAACCTGTAGTATATTAGTAGAGTGGGCTAATTGTTAGGTAATATGCAAACCCTGCTCTGGAGAGCAGGGTTTGCAGATTACCTAACAGATTTCACCAAATGCAGAACTTTTTCAAGCCACCTTAGGCCTCATACAAGTGTGGCAAAGGCACGATCTCACACTGGGTGATGAAATTCAAATATGAACCTTATGGTGTAAATGCAGGGGATAGCTAACAGACAGACACAGCTATAGCATGTGGCGGAGTAGAATCCAGGAGAATGAAGGTAACTTCATTCTCCTGGATTCTACTCTGGAATGCCTGAAAGCTTTGTACCAGACCCACTACTGTTTAATTTGTATATTAATGATATAAAGAATGATTTGAGTAGTTAGTATCCAGTTGTTTGCTAATGATGCTGCAAAACTGAGGAGGACAGTAGTTAATAAAGGCGATTTAGAGTGCCTACAGGATGATTAAAATAAATTGGCAGGTGGGCTAAAGCTAAGGATTCTCTACTGTGTATTGCATTGGTGGCACCGGACTGTAGGAAGCTGACTAGTTTTTGGGAGTGATAGACAGGGAGTTGAAATTCAGGAGGAGTATTTCAAAAGCAGGCAGAATTGACACAAAAGAATTCTTGTACATTGACAAGGAAACATAGGGAGGTTTTTTTTCCTCTTAGGCTATGATAAGGCTGCATTTTGACTTCAGTGCATAGATATTTGGTCACCTGAGTTTTGGGGATGAGGTGGTGAGGATTCAGAGATGAGTGACCAAGTTGGTGACAGGTCTGTGGAATGTTCCCTGTGAGAAAACATTACAGGTATGTGAGTTGCAAAGTCTAGTTGATGAGCAGAAAAGAGGGGGACTTGGCATGCGTTACTGAACGGATTCTGTTAGATTGATATCAAAAAATTTTTTGATAAATGAGAATTGGAAAGACAACAAGGAGTTGTCTTTCCAACAAAAGTCACCCTTGTGACTTTTGTGAGGATTAAATTTTTTGCTTGGAGAATGGTGAATGACTGGAACGGACTGCCAGAAGTGGTTGTGAGTGCTCTGATATAGGAATGATTTTGTTATGGAAAATTATGGAGACAACTACTGTGTTAGAGCAAAACTTTAGTTTAATATAAACCAAAATGAACACTCAACTTTTTGACCTTCATATCAAGTCATCATCTGGAGCATACACATCTATACAGAGAAACAAACTGCACTACAATCTACATGGTTTGCTAAAGTTACTGACCAACCGTTACAACAATTATTGGCCTGACCTCTGATGAAAAAAAAAAAAAACCTTGACTACATCAAAGCTAGAGTCTTATTATTATTATCTATTAGGTTACAAAATTAAATTGTGCTGGGGAGCAACATGTTTATATATATAAAAATAATATATTCTGATCACCGTGTAAGCATGAAAGAAAGAATTCTCATCATCCATGGAGATGGTACTAACAAGCGTTGCAATCAGTGCTGTAAGCTAAAGATGCATGTTTCCCTTTTAATCAATCGGCTGGCCCTTTTAAAGAGATGCAGAGACAGTAATCTTATTCCTAACTGCTGAAAAAGAAATTTTACTTCTGTAAAGCACTTCATATCTATGCACACACAGAGAAAGCAATACTTAGAGAGCAAATCCAAACAGCCCGTAAAAATCTAGCAATAACTCAAAATCAGGTTTCAAATTTACAATCTGAACTATCTAGTTATATGAATCCAGATATTTTGAATGTGCTTGAAAGGATCACTGACAGTTCGGCTAAATATATTCTAAAAAGTAATAAAGAAAAACTTAAGACCAAATTTCATATCTTAAAACAACAGTGAAATTTGAATGCAAATCATACAAATCCAACCAATCAGGATATCTCTTCTCCAGTAAACAACTCCAACAGTGAACAACAAACAAGTGAGTGAAGGAGCGAGCGACCAACCACCTGCAAGCAATAATCATGTGATCAACTTATCAAGCCACACCTTAATAAACGGTCAACTTGCATTACTTGATAAAGGCCTTAACTTTGCAGTAGCACCTAGAACTGTTAATAAACTGGATTTTATATACCACATAAAAAGATTTTATATACCGCATTAAGTCTCTTCCTAGTGTTAGATCCTGAATGAAGGAATCTTGCAAAGAAATCATTCATTCAGGATTTAATATGATAAATATTACTAATTAAGGAGATACCTGCACATCAGCTAGTAATTATGAGAAATTTCTTTATGTTATGTGATAATGTCTAGTATATTTATAATTGTGGTATACCTTTCTTTGTTTCTAAGCTTCTTCAATAGCCTTAAGAAAACATTTTCCCACCTTCATGGTATTTATCTTCTTTGTTCCTCCCAAGGTTTTTCCTTGACTTTATTTAGCTGCTTCTAAACATAATTCTTACTAGCCTGGGTTCGAATCCCTTCAAGGCTATGGATGTCTGTGATTGTCTTTTACCTTCACACAACTATATAAACACCATCCCGAGATAGAGTGGGTCACCATGGGAAAAGTAGATCCAAACCTCCCTCAGTGGGAGAGGCCTTGATCCAGTAGTGGGGAAGATATAGGCTAGAAAAAAAACAACAACATAATTCTTGGTACTTTTCTGAGTGTATGCTGATTTATTTCCTATGAAGTTTTGATATGATTTCCACAACTATATCTTTAACTTCAAGTATATCAAGGAGTGTATCTGATTTTTTTTTTTTTCTGTTTATTTTTGATGGTTTCATATCTTGTCGACAGCACCCCTACATTTCCCTTGCTAAGTCAATATTTCCTTCAGTTTCCACTTGATCTTTAAGTTTTGGTTCCTAAACAACCCCCCCAGAAGTTGTATAATTGTATGATATTCAAGAGTGTGAGGATGGAATATTTTGCTTTAATGAGTGGAATGGGTTTCCAGAGGCAGTTGTAAATGATTTTTCAGTGAATTAGTTTATGGAGAGGTATAAATACTGTGTGTAACATAGCTAGTATGAACTTTCCATGATGAGTCTTTGGAATCCTTGGAGGTATTGATGTAATATTATTATGTTTGGGTAAAAAATGAACAAAACAAGAATGTAATACCTAAAGTACAATTTAGTTACAATAGAACAGTTAAATATATTCAGAGAGAAAGCAATGGATAACAGATATATATTAGATTTTTTAGTCACAATTTCATGAGACTTTAGAGCTATTTATAACTTAAAGCATAATTTTATTTTGAAGCAGAAAGTTATAAAAAATATTAATATATTTTCCTGAAACAGCTAATCTTCATATAATTTTTATTTGTAGACCCTGGTGATTCAAGTGAAATGCTTTCAGGAAATCATATCTATTGGTTATGCTGTTTATCGCATACATGGACTTCCTTGGTTTCGCTCCCTTTCATGGTATTTTCTCCTCACATCTAACTATTTCTTTTATGGAGAAAGCATGGTTGATTACTTTGGTATATTTTTTAGTCAGGAAGTGAGTATAATTGCTATTCATTTACTTTATTATTTTTTTTAAATTACATACCAGATAATTGTTTGGCATGTAATTAAATTATACACTAAATTAAATTGCATTCATCTGTTTATAGTTGCATTGATGAACTGTAATGTTGCAAAGGGCATGTAGTTTTTAATTTGATTAATGTTAAGCATTGTTTCATCATTATTTAAAGAATAAATATATTTACCAGAATTTTAAAATGTAGAAAAATTGTCAAACTTCTTATTCTCTCTAATCAAAAATTCAAATAACTTGCATTGGCATATGTAATATATATATTAAATTCTTCAAATGGTCTCTTCAAATGCTTATCTGATTCTTTTCAGCATCTTTGGTAGACTTCCACATGACTTGATTGTGAGAGCATCATCTATACATTGCCTTTGCAATAGCAGTGCATATTGTCAATGGTATTTATAGTGCTGCATAGCATTCATTTTTCCTGGATTTGGAGACAAGCCTTGAATTTGAAAAATCTGGAAGAGCATATTTTTAGATTGCAGCTTGCTTCAAAGCCTCCACAATACTGTTTGTTCTGCCTTTCACTTGAATAATATATCTGTAAGCTTTTTTTTTTTTTTTTTTCTTGGTGAAAAAAATACACCAAACTAAGATAAACCAAAAGACAGCAATGGTAAAAGAAGAGGAAATGTCCTGCTCACTGAGGCATCATCAGTTTAATCAAGGCCCCTGCTGTTTTTGTCAGGGAATTAAGGCAAATGGTGAAAATTCAGCTATTGGAACAACTTTGTATCAGCAAATTAATTAAAGATAGGTCTCATCATCATAAGATTATCAATGGAAAAGAATATAAGACTGACAGAAGAATTACAGAGAAATACCACGTCAGTATGATTTGTGTTACCAAAACAAAGACAGACAAGAGATTCTTCTAAATATTACTGACTAGTGTTATAGATTCATCACCAGAGTTCTTGAATTCAGTCACTTCTGGCAAACTTATTCCACCCATTCACCACACTCCAAGCGAAAAATTAGTCTTCACACACACCTTTGCTGATCACTCTCGACAGAACTTCAATACATAATATTATAATAAATTTAGTTTAATCCTTTATCCCAGTGAGAGCAAACAAAGTTTGCATCTGAATATAGTGTTGTACTATCTTACCTGGGTAAGTAGTGCAACACTAGGGCAACTCTTAGCAAAGGTGAAGCAAGCTATCAACACTCCTATCCCAGTATCTCCCATAATGCAAAACACATCTCCTTGGATATGTATACTGTTATGCATTAAGGGATTGGCCACTACCCAGACTAGTTTCGACCTTTATTGAGGTCTCTTCAGTGGGAGCCAGGCCCAGAGTTGGAGATACCAGGCAGAAGCAGTAGCAAGGTCATCTTTACCTATAGGAGTTGCCAAAAGGTTTACCACCTTTTTTTATTAAATTACTCTGGATTTAGAGAAAGATGTTGAAAGTTTATTTTTCACTAGGTTAGACTATAATAAATTTAGTTTAATCCTTTATCCCAGTGAGAGCAAACAAAGTTTGCGCCTGAAAATATCTTCAGGACTGAATATAGTGTTGTACTATCTTACCTGGGTAAGTAGTGCAACACCAACCTTTTGGCAACTCCTATAGGTAAAGATTGCTACTGCTTCTGCCTGGTGTCTCCAACTCTGGGCCTGGCTCCCACTGAAGAGACCTCAATAAAGGTCGAAACTAGTCTGGGTAGTGGCCAATCCCTTAATGCATAACAGTATACATATCCACAAGGAGATGTGTTTTGCATTATGGGAGATACTGGGATAGGAGTGTTGATAGCTTGCTCCACCTTTGCTAAGAGTTGCCCTGGTGGTGCACTACTTACCCAGGTAAGATAGTACAACACTATATTCAGTCCTGAAGATATTTTCAGGCACAAACTTTGTTTGCTCTCACTGAGATAAAGGATTAAACTAAATTTATTATTTTCAACTTCAATACATATTTGTGTAGCATTTCCTGCTATGTATTGAAAAATATCTCTATGAGTCCTATAAAGTCCTTTTAATAATATAAATTATTAAGCTTACATTATTATGTTTGTTGTCACATCCCTTATCAACTAGCCTTTGTAATCCACAGACCTACAATCTGTATTTGTAGGAACAAATACAGTAGATTTATCACAATATTAGTCACTTGTCTCTCTGGATCTCCTCCACTATCATCTCCAAGGAATCTAGACAAACAATCTATGTACAGTCATGTAAATGTAGTATTATTAAAGCCTTATAAAGAGTAATAATAACCACCCTATCCCTGTTTGTCAGTGTGTTCTTCAATATTCAACTAATCTGATGAGCTGTTTTGGCCAGCTTTGCAATATGCCCTTTAAATTTCAAATTCATTAACTTCATTCATTTTTTGCAGTTCATTTCCACCAGTGTAGTACACAGCTTGTGATCTCATTTTCTGAAACTTCATAACTTTACCACATTAACCTGGCAGCTTTCTGCCAGTCTATTAAAGTCATCCAGAAGTATTTGTCATATTCATTGACTATTGATTTTCAGTTTTTTGTCATTAGTAAAATTATTGTTATCACCCAAGACCCCATGGAGTCAAAGACTCATCTTGGAGGTCCTTTTATCATACACACAGCTCATCATACTAAGCTTTAAACACTCAAATTCTCTGCAGACGCCACTGGATATTCTTCCTTAAATCATTTCTTAATACAGCAGCCCAAGCACAGAATCCTGCAGTACATCACTAGTCTCCTGTTTTCTGCTGGATTCATTTCTCCCATATACTATTCTCTGATGTCTGTCCATCAGCCACTCTCTTGTTCGCATCACCAGCTTCATATCCGACCTTATTCCAATTTATATGACAGAGTTCCATGAGGTATCCTGTTGAACGCCTTTTGCAGAATTCAGTAGTATCACTGTAGCCATTTATTAATCCAACTCGAATGTCACTTTATTATAAAAAAATTGAAACGAATTACATAGGCAAGGCCCACCTTTGACAAAACCAGGCTGTCCCCCAGAGTACCATGATTGGTCTGTAATTTGCTACATCTATTGCAACAGAACTATTTTGTCCTCTTTTCACTTCCTTGGCACCTTGATAGATCTAATAAGACTAAAACAGCTTGGTCAAAGGTGTTGCCAAATTCCCTTTCATCTTCTCGTAATACAAGGACTGATATCTTATTTAATCTCATGGCTGTATTTGCATTGAATTTTTCAATATCCTAAGCACTTTCAGTTCATCTATCTGTATTCTTGCTTCAGTCACTGTCACTTCTGGAAAAAAAGTATCCCCAAAAGTATACACACTTGCAAAATGAACTTAACCAAGTTCATTTTGGTAACTTGGTTAATTTATTCCTACTATCAGCACTCTTTGAAATCATCCTTCTGTAGTTTCTCCTTTTACTAGCCACACAACGAAATAATTGAAATTTTCTTTGGCTTGCTCATTCAATCTCATCTCATAATCTGCTTTTGCCTTCCTTGCTCCTATTCAGTAGCAAGTCATTGTCTTTCTCTTTATATACTCTCTACAGTGCTTTCTTTTGTAACACAGCTATTCATCCATCTATCTAACTTATCTTGTTTGACTTTTGCTGTCATACTTCTCTTTTTCTCCTACTGACACATACACTCTGCATCTCTCTCTCTCTCTCTCTGTCTTTCAAGAAACACTTCCTGCATGTGCTCTCCAGTTTCTCTTTCTGCAAATCTATGTTTGAAGTGAATACATTTCACACATGCTGCAGCAAACACAATCCTGTATGTTAAATTCACCTTCCATTGTTCTCTCACACCAATGCCATATCAAGCAGTATATACAATGATGTCCAAAACCTAAGGACAAACACTATTTCTGAAATTTACGACTGCAATTCAGATTAATCAGCTTGTGGCAATTTGTATAACTGATGATTCTGAGTAGAAAGCAGGTACACATTCAAATTTTTGAATTGTATGCAGAAGAGTCATGTGGTAGCGCTCAACAGAATAAAGGCAAAAGGCCGAGCAAAGTGAAGCGAGCTGTATTTGAAGGAAGTTCTTTTCATGAAGGAAAAAGTTGCAAACTTGGGTGTCTTGAAATACCTCTGACATCATAGATGATTTCACGTGAGGTAGAATTATTGGAAAGATTGAAGAAGGCTGTGGAATTGCTGATATTGCCAGAGAGTTTGGAATCTTACATAGCATTTATCCAGGCTCTGGACAGCGTTTCAAACCAATGGAATGTGTTACAGATGTTTGCTAAGAGGTTCCCTCACTATACCATAGAGCATGAAGACAGATTTTTGGTTATAACAGCAAAATGTAGTCATCACATCATGCCAGGTCAGCTTGCAAGTCTGATATCTCAGATTTTCAACAAACTGTGGCAAAATGTGTGTGACAAGTGGGCCTATATTTCCAAAGGCTTGTATTCTGTGTCCCTTTATCCACAGCTTATCGTAGAACTACATTTTTAGTGGTGTTATATCCATCAAAATTGAACAAGACACCAATGGGCTAATGTACTCTTTACAGATGAGTCGTTTTAGTCATTCCTTTCATTCTAGATGACACTTGATATGATGTGAAAGCAGTACTGATTAGCATCTCAAGAATGTTCTTGAAAGGGATAGATATGACAGTCCTGGGATCATGGTGTGGGGAGGCATTATGCTTAATGGATGTACCGAGCTAAAAGTGCTGGAAAAAGGGACTATGACTGGTGAATAATATTGCAGTGAAGTTCTTCAATGTCATGTTCGATTGTTCTATGGTTCTGTAGGCAAAGAATTCATTTTTATGGATGACACTGCCACACCACATCATACACGAGCTGTGAAGATACTTCTGGAGACCAAGGATATTAATCAGCTAGTGGCCAGCATGCTCTCCAGATATCAACCCCATAGAACACATTTGGAATGCAATAGGGTGACACATTGCTGCTCAAAATTCCCCTCTAGAAAACAAACAAGACCTTATCCTTTCTCTTGTTAAATTATGAATGAAGATATTTTGTATGTTTTAATACTTCATTCACATTTAACATAATCCACCATGTCATAAGCAAGACTTGTAAATATTATTTGTTGTTAGTCTCTTGCTTGTAATATATTATTCATATAAATGCTTAGAGTTTTGTTTGTTATTAATTAATTATTTAATCTTAGAATATGTAATAATAATGAAAAGACTCTATATAAACATGTCATTCATTTTAATTAGTTTATTCTGTAAAATTTATTATAAGAAACTATATGTATGTAAATTTAAATGTATATTATATGAATTGTGATATATCTTTTATTCTGTATGTAAGAGTGATTTTATGTAATTCTTCTGAATGCATTTGATTGGCTGCTGAAGGAGAAACGGAGTTTGTTTTTAGTCAGCGCGTGTTTAGAATGTGAATGGCTGTGATATGGAGTGAAGCCAGTAGATGTAAGCTGAACTGGCTAGAACCGGATTTTGACAGGAAGAATGAACGATTTTAATTGGAAAATGAAAGTAAAGAGGGAGAAGCGTTCAGGACAGCAAGGAGTGAAGTAACAGGTGGCAGTAAGGGGATTTGGGAAATGCCATAAATAGATTAAGAAAGGACCGGGAAATTAATAGGCACTTCGGAATATTTCTACGGAATTCTAAAATTATGACGGATTCCAATTGTTTTGAGGAAGAATAGTGCAAAGCTGAATTTAATGCATAGAAGAAAATAAGGAATAAGTAGATTACCTAAAATGAGTGCGTCAAGACTTGTGAAACTCTGTTTAATATTTCAGTTATTATAGTGAAGATTTCGTTTGAATAGTGTTACTTCAAAGTAATAGTTAACTACAGTTTTAAGTGTGCCTATAGTAAATCCAGTGTGTAAAAGGCATAACCCGGTAAGAGCTTTTTGTATTTGTATTTTGAAGAAATAAGAGTTAGCTCCGCCTGATATATCTTAACATTAATTGTGGCGTTCTGCTAAAAATAGCCGAAGTATGGAGCTTTAAAGTGTTTCCCCCCTTGAAATGAAAACTGCCTCATAATTAAATTAAGTGTTTGTTGACTAAGAGAGAATTAGAGAATTCTACCTTAAGAATAATTACTGTAAAATTCTGGAACATTGAACTGTGTGAACCATTTTTAATTATTTGGAAGAATATAGAATTGACAGCTGAATGTTTGATGCCTAATGTATTATGTTTGTTATGAGTATTTGGACTAAGTTGATGTATAAAAGAATTATAATAGTATTTAAGCGTTGAAGAATAAGATCTGTAAATTTAACTTTAATCTTTAAACCAAACCGAGTGGCTACTAGTGTCTCAGAGATATTTTAAATATTGTTCAATTAGATTATCTTGCTTAGAAAATTATGCTTGAATGTACATGTTCTATAACCCTGTATTAAATGTTTATTTTATTGAATTCATTTGTTTGCCTGATTTTTCTTCATTGCACCGCTCATAAAACTTATTCGAACCTTGCGGAAGCCTTAAATGATAATATTAACCTCGGATTGCAAAAGTTAGTTGATGATTGATTTCTGTATTATATAGACTAATCTGAATATAGGATGGTGCAGGATAATATAAATTTGCTTATATTCGGATCTCTATCTTGAGCCTCTCTCTCTGCCATGTTATATCCATAGATTTCACTAATGGATCTTCCCATCTTGTAGGTGGTCTTCCTGGTTTTCTCTTTATTCTTGGTTGCCAGTTGAGTATTCTATATGTCCATCTGTTATCCCTGAGTCTGGCTATGTGACCTGCCCATGTCATCTTGCTTTCATATACTGCAGTTACCACATCTTTTATGTCTGATCACTTTCTTAGTTCCGTGTTTCTAACATGTTCCATTTTGCTGATGTTACAAATCCTGCATTCTATTGCACGCTGAGTTATTCTGAGAGTCTCTTCTTCTTTTCTTGGCATGTTCCATGTTTCTGATCCATATGTGAGTGATGGAAGAATGTCACTATTAAATAGTTTTGCCTTCACAGAGATGTTAAGATTTGGATCAGTGTTTCTTTTAGTCTGTTGAATGATAGCCATGCAGCTTTCTGTCTTTTTTGCTAGTTCTTCAGATAAATCGTTATTCATTTTTATTGTTTGTCCCAAGTAATTGTAGGAGTCAACTTGTTCTATAGGGATATTATCAATACATAGTGATTGTCACTTGTGTAGATGTTTTTGATCCATTTTATTTTTTCTAGATTCATTTCTAAACCTATCTTACTGCTGTTTGTGTATATTTTTTCACCCATTTCTTCTAGGTCTTTTGGGTTGTGGAATATCAGTACTAGATCATCGGCAAACATAAGGATTTGTAGTTTTTCACCATCTATGCTTATTCCTCCATTTAGGTCTATTTTTTTTTTCAGAATGTATTCTGAAGTGCTGGTAAATAGATTTGGGGAGATCACATCGCCTTGGCAGACCCCTCTCTTTATATCTATATTCATAGGTTGATCAAATAGGGTTATTTGTGTGGTCTGATTTTTGTTAATTTCTTTTATCATGTGGGTGTAAATATTTATTTCCAGTAAGGCACTGATCACTGCATTGTGTTCTATGGTATCAAATGCTTTTTTAAAATCAATAAAGATGAAATATAGAGGGACTCAGTATTCTCTGCATTTCTGTTAGTTGTGAAATGACCTGAATATGATCTATTGTAGAGAAGCCTCTTCTGAATCCTGCCTGCTCTCTACTGGAGTTGTCTTCGAGAGTGTTTTGGATTCTGTTCAGTATTACTCTGTTCATGATTTTATATATGTGAGAGAGAGTAGACAGATGGGACGATAGTTTTTTGTCTTCCTTGTTCCCTTTTTTGAATAAAGTATGGTTTTTGAGGTCTTCCATTCCTCTGGAATCTTTCTTTCTTTGAAGTACCATATGAATCTGGCAGCCAAGGCTTTGAAAATAATTGGTCCTCCTTGTTAGATTTCTTCAGCCTTAACATGATCAAGTCCTGAGGCTTTACCTTTACTCATTTTCTTAAGGGCATGTTCTATTTCTTCTGGAAGTAGATATGGTATATTGCTTGGTTTTGGAATGATAGGTTCTGAAACTTGGCACGTAGTTGCATAGAGATCATTATAAAAATTCTGCACAATTTCTTCTATCCTTTTTCTATTAGTATGTTTTTCTCCATTTGATCCTGTAAAGCAGATGGAATTAACTGTTTAAAATTTAAGTCTTTCTCTATTTTTTTCAGGTTGGTTTTTGCCAGGACTGCTTCTCTTAGTTTTTGTATCCTGAAAGTTTTGTAGTCTTCTGAAATTATTTTCCTTAGTAACTTACAGATAATTTTGTATTCTAGAAAATTTTCTTCAGTTCTTTTCTCTTTTTCAGTAGTTCTATAGTTTGAGGCGAGAGTTGTTCTCTTTTCTTTCACAGGAATTTCTGATTTTTTTAGTGTGCTCATTGAATTTATTAATAAATTCAATATAGTCATCATTTATGTAATTACAGTTCTTAAAAAATCAGCTAACGCCTTTTATTCCCATATAGGGAGTGAAGTTTTAAAATTGGAAAACAAAGATGGGATGCAGAATTTACTCTTGAATCTAAAATTTAGAGGACACATTGCCAAAATAGCGAAGACAACCCAATGAATTCTGCAATAATATGGAGGACACTGACTTGTAGAAGCAAGGCGATTTTGATTCCATTGTATAAGGCCTTGGTTAGGTTACATATGAACTACTGTGCACAGATTGGGTCACCTGGTTTTCAGCTGAAGAAATATTGGAAAGGATCCAGAGGTGATTGACTAAGCTGGTTTCTGTTTTCTGGAATGTTGAGTATGAAGAAAGGTTGATGCAATGCACTTTGCAGTCTAGTGAATAGAAGGAAGAGGAGTGATATAGAGATATACAAATTAGTAAGGGGTTGTTATAGGATTAACATTGAAGAGGTTTTCATAAAATAGTGGGAGATAGGAGGAGGAGAACAAGAGTTCATCCCTGGAAGCTCTATAAGGAGGGTGTTAGCAAGGGAGTGAGAAGCAGGTGTTTTGCATGGAGAGTTATGAATGATTAGAATGCATTATTACCTGAGAGTGTGGTATCTGCATAGAATTTGAATGTGTTTAAGACACAGTATGATGAGCTGTGTGTGTGTGTGGGTGGGTGGGTGGGTGGGTGGGATAAAAGGACCTCCTGCAATGAGTCTTTGACTCAATGGGTGGAAGGAATTCATGGGATGATAATAATATAACTGAGTCAACCAGTTAATTAACCACCCAAAAGTCAATGCGGATGAAACATATCAGCTATCTTACACTTTGTATCCATTTATTTCAATGAAATATTAGTGGAATTTAAATTTAAATCGACACTTCACATTCATGTTTTGGTTGACATGATTATGCATCATGGCCAGTTTGTTGGTTAAAACTAACATATCAGTAAATTTGATTTATATAAATAATATAAATTAAAGATACCAAGAAATTATACACTTGGTTTCATCTTTTGTTAAAGTGTAAGCAAACAAGTTTGCACCGGAACTATTTTGAGGACTGGGGCAACTCATATATAGAAGCTTATGACTTCACATCACTTGCCTTAGTATCCCATAATGCAAAGCACATACCTTACGGGTATGTATAATGTTATGCATTATGAGAAGGCTCACACTGATAGTGAGCCTTATTGAGGTCTCATCAGTGGGATCCAGACCCGGAGGTGGTACCAAGGTTGAAGTAATGCAGAAGCCATATTTTCATATACGAATTACCAAAAGGTGTCACACCTTATTATTAATATACCGTATATTATCGCGTATAATGCGAAAAATTTATAATAAAAAATACTACTTAAAGTGTTAGGGGGTTCGCATTATATGCGGATCCTAAAAAATATAACATCTTATTAGACTTGCACACACAATATATACTGCCTAATGCCTATGCGACTAAATCTACTTGACCCACTTGCATTTGGCGACCGAGCGCGCATCGTATCTGCGCATAAAGCCAGTAACCTAAGTAGGGCTAATGATAGAGCACAGTGAGATAGATAGAGCACAGCTAGGTATATCGGTTTAACCACAGTTCATTTTAAATATTATTTGTTAAACAAACCTATCCTGAAAATGAGCCAACAGAAACGTAAACGTTCATCTTTTGAAGTAGAATTTAAATTGCATGTCATGCAGTTTGTGGAAGAACATAATAACAGTGTTGTTATGAGAGAATTTGGTGTAGCAGAGAGTAATATTAGACTTTGGTGTAAGCAAAAAGACAGTCTTGAAAAAATTCCCAAAACGAAATGTGCCTGTCATGGAGATGTAGCATCCTTTCCAGAACTCGAAGAAGAGCTAAATGAATGGATTTTGATGCAGCGACAAGATGGCATTATAGTAACAAGAAATGCAATTCGTTTTCAAGCTCTACAACTCAAGAATAGTAAATTCAAGGACATACCAGGTATTTCATCTTTTCTTGCTTCACCTGGGTGGTGCAACAGATATAGAATGCAAAGCATTAACATTACGACACCAAACAAAAATTGCGCAGGAGTTACCAAAGCAGCTTGAAGAAAAAGTGCAGTCCTTCTATAAATTTATCATAAAATTACGGAAGTGTCACGGAAATGAACTTTCCCAAATTGGCAATATGGATGAGACGCCTGTGTACTTTGATATGCCTGGGAATCGAGCAGTAAACTCAGTTGGTGAAAAGGGTATCCTCATAAAAACTTGACATGAAAAAAACGCATTTTACCATTGTTCTAGCATGCATGGCAGATGGAACCAAATTAAAGCTGATAGTGATATTTAAAAGGAAGAAAATTCTGAAGCATATGAAATTTCCACCAGGTGTAATTGTTCGCACCAATCAGAAAGGTTGGATGGATGATGATGAAGGTGTACAATTGTGGCTGGATCAAGTATGGAACATACGTCCAGGTAGCTTGTTAGGTCAACAAAGCATGCTAGTCTGGGATATGTTCCGGGCGCATTTAACGGAGGCAAGCAAAGAGAAAGCACGTGAGCTACATACAGACCTAGCAGTCATATCGGGTAGTCTGACTTCCGTTTTGCAGCCACTTGATATCAGCTTGAATAAGCCATTTAAAGATCACTTGAACGTGAAAAATAGAGAGAATGGATGTCATCTGGTTTGGTGAAGATGACAAAGGGTGGGAAATTTCAGAAGCCTGAGATCACCCTAGTCACCAACTGGGTTAAAGAAGCATGGGATTCGATACCATCTGAAATTATTCAATGCTCATTTCTTAAATGTGGAATAAGTAATTCAATGGATGGATCCGAAGATCATATCATATACGAAAGCGAGGATGATGCACAACAAAATGGAGAGCATGAAGACGATGACGACAACTGCTACACTGATGACAAATCCCTACAGATGAATTTATAAATGAAATGTTTGATGACTCAAAAGATAAAGAATTTAAAGGATTTTGACATTTTGTTTTAAAATAAATATTTCTTTCATTAATTCGTATTGTATTATTTATAATGTTATGGAACAAGATTAACAGATCGCATTATACATGGACATGACATTGTTAATCGTTTTCAAACAAAATTTCTAGTACACATTATACATGGTTCGCATTATATGCGATAATATATGGTAGTTATTATAGTGAAATTATTACTGAAGTTATTATATAATTATTATAGTGAAAATAGTTTAGGTGCAAACTTGTTTGCTTACACTTGGATAAAGGATTAAACCAAGTATATAATTTCTTGATATCTTTAATTTATAGTATAACCAAGTGGAAAAACTTCCAACAGCTATCTCTAATCCAGAGTATTTTAATAATAAGGTGTGACACGTTTTGGCAACTTGTATATGAAAATATGACTTCTGCATTACTTCAACCTTGGTATCACCTCTGGGTCTAGGCTTGTGATGAGCAACACTTTACTTTTTCATCTCAATAAAGAACCCGGTCTGAGTAGTGACCCTTCCCATAATGCATAGCATTTACATACCCATAAGAATATGTGCTTTACATTATGGGATGCTAAGCCAAGTGATGTGAAGTTTATGTATACGAGTTGCCCCAGTCCTGAAAATAGTTCAGGTACAAACTTGTTTGTTTACACTTGGATTATTATTATTATTGGACCTCCAGGGAATCCAAAGACTCATCGAGGGAGGACACGTACTCTACAGCTCTTTGTCTCCACAGTCCACCAACTACACTACCGCCCGCCACCACCACCACTAGTATTTCCACAGACAATCACAAACATCCATGGCGGCATTCGAACCTGCAGCCTTTTGGCGGAGAGCGGATACACTAACCGCTTGGCCAACCAGGAATTAAACCAAGAATATAATTTCTTGGCATCTTTAATTTATAGTATAACCAATTGGAAAAACTTTCAACAATTATATAAATAATCTTGTAAATGTTAACTGCATAAATACATGAAAATATGATGTGCATAATTGTATACTCGTGGAATTCTCATGATATAATTATATAATAAGTTTAGCCAAATCAAACTGAATTATTATTTCCACCAAGCTGAGATAAATATTTGTGAATAATTGTATTATAACATGAAGTTTCTTGTAGCATATACAGATAGCTCTATTTGCCATGTAATGTTTCAGAATGCATGTTAATACTCAAAAGTTCAGTCCTGTTGCGAGATTGTATTTTCACCTGAAATATAAATGTGTTTTAAAAGGTATTTTCTTAGTCCATAGCAGATTTAGACATCACTGTATTAAAGATACAAAAGTAAAATTAGCTAAAAATATAGACTTTATTACTTGATTAAAGTCAATAATATTTATACAAAATATATGTATGCAATTGATTACATGAAGCCAGAACTGTTTACATTTAAACATTTAGGAATTCTCAAATGTTTATAGGCAAAATATATTTTTTATGATATAGTATTCATTAAAAATGTGTAAAATGTTGCTGTTATTCAAATTACTGGCAGAGACAAATGCTTCTCCAAACTAGAAAGCACAGTTATTATAGTGTTCTTTCAAGTACTAATATTGCTTGTGTATTAGTTCTTCAAAAGCAATAATAGTATATACATATACGGAATGGTTTTGGTACTAGAGAGGCCCTTTTCTGTACCCAAATATTGATACAAAAATGCATAGAAAAACAGAAATCTGTCTTTATGTGTTTCATAGATTTTGAAAAAGCATTCGACAAAGTCAGACACACCAACCTAATAGAAATCCTTCAACAAATAAGGCTAGACGAACAAGACATAAGACTAATAACAAATCTGTATTGGAATCAGTCAGCTACCGTTCAATTAGACAACATTACCACCAGTGATATTAACATCAAAAGAGGAGTGAGACAAGGATGTGTGCTCTCACCACTCCTGTTCAACATATATGCAGAGGTAATCTTTAAAAAAGCATTGGAAGAATGTCCAGAGGGGATCACAATAAATGGAAAGATTGTTAACAACCTACGATATGCAGATGACACCGTGCTAATTGCAGATAACATTATGGATCTCCAAAAACTCGTTGACAGAGTATACGTAGAAAGCCAAAGAATGAGAATAAATATAAACATCAACAAGACAAAATACACGATCATCAGTAAACATCCAGCCTCATCGATGAAACTGACACTCAATGGGAAAAATATTGATCAAGTGTCAAGATATAAATATCTTGGTTGCTGGCTTAATGAACGGTTGGATCCAGAAATAGATATAAAGACAAGGATCGAAGTTGCACGGCAGTCCTTCATGAAAATGAGAACACTATTCTGCAATAAAGACCTAAACATGGAAGTCAGATGCCGAATGCTGAAATGCTACGTGTGGTCTATTCTGCTCTATGGAGTTGAAACGTGGACATTGAAGGCGACAACCATCAAGAAAATCGAAGCCTTTGAGATGTGGCTATACAGAAGAATGCTAAAGATATCATGGACAGAAAAAATTACCAATGAAGATGTCTTAAAATCTATTGGCAAAGCTAAACATCTTGTACAAATAATCAAGAAACGAAAAACATCATATCTTGGACACATCATGAGAAACAGCAAATACCAACTTCTACAAACTATTTTGGTAGGAAGAATTGATGGCAAAGGAACTAGAGGAAGAAAAAGAATATCATGGTTTGACAACATCAAGACGTGGACAGGAAAGAGCAGTGCACAACTGCTCAGATTAGCACAAGAGCGCAGTTTGTTTGCCAAGATGGTCGCTGACCTTCGATAGAAGATAGCACAATAAGAAGAAGAAGTACAGGGTGTTCGGGATAAATTTGACATATTTATAATTAATTATATTTTTCCGTAAGTTACATGTATTAACACACACTTCTCTTCATTTAAAAGTTTGGACCCTTCTTCGTTCATATACAAGATGTCAGAAAGGATGGATAGCTGGAACCCACCTGAATCATGGAAGAGAATAACTTGTATCATGATGATTCGTGCCCGCCATCAAAATAAGGATATTACGACTGCTGCCCAATGCTCCCTGAATACACTAAAAACAATCAGGCATGAACTAGAGACTTGCAATGGTGACTACGAGGATGTAGCAAGAAGAAAGATCCCTAGCAGACGATCTGATTGCGTTCGTACAGCAGAATTCCTCGCAAATCTGCAGGAACAGGTGTTGAAGAACCCTGGCATTGGAATTCGGGCTTTGTTCGTGGAGTTGCTAACTGTAGTCAAGCCCTGGATAACAAGGGTAGCCAATGGTAGGCCGTATGTATGGCAGCAGGATTCGGCCCCTTGCCACACCTCTGGGAAAAGTCAAAAATGGTTGTCTGAAAATTTCTACGACTTCACCAGTCCAAATGTTTGGCCTCCAAACTCCCCAGACCTTAACCCCATGGATTATTTTGTATGGGGCGCAGTTGAAAAAGACACCAATCGCACTTCCAGTAATACAAAAGCCCAGTTAATGGATAAAATTAAAACAGTTTTTGCGGCCCTTCCCAGGGAGACTGTAGCATCAGCTTGTTCGAGGTTCCGAAGCAGAATTGAAGCTGTGATTGATGCTAATGGTGGTTATTTTGAGTAAATCTTGTTGATAGTATTGTAATTAACTCTGCCTGTAATGTTTTTTTGTCAATTCATTAAATTTAATAGATACAAAGAAGATTTTCTTTTTCCTTACGAAACTGTCAAATTTATCCCGAACACCCTGTATATACATACATATATGAGTTATAGATAAATAGACAGATATAATATCTGTATACAGCACATATATTTAGATAGAACAATCTGCATTAATGCAAATTTTAGCTGATTATTCTAGTTCTCTTATAAGTGGTGTTTCTAAATATTTCCTGCAAAGAAAAAATATTATGTTGTAATTCTCCAAGTTATACTTTTACATTGAGTATTTATTCTTATTTTATAGGACTTTTTGAGACCATTAGTTACATACCATCGTTTCATTTCCTTCCTTTTATACATTGGTGGATTTGTGTGGTTTGTTCTGAGCTTAGTGAAGAAGTACTACATGAAGCAGTTTTCTTTAGTAAGTAATAATAGTATTCATTTAAGTTTATAATTTTTTTTCTCTAATATTGGCTACATAACAGTAATATATTACTCAAGGTATAAATATTATTTATTATATTGCACTGTTTTCAAAAAATCCCCTTCAACTTTCTCCACTCTGTTGGTTTTTACAATACAGAAATTGTATCACTACCTAAATGTAATAACCAGAACTTGTTTGTAATTTTTACAATACTGGTTCTGAAATGTTAACACAGTTATTTTGTGACAGTTCTATAATTTTTTTTTTTTTTATTATCAACCTAGTTCAATCCCCCTATCTTTTTATGACAATCTATCCATGAAATTTTCATTGGATTCTTTTTCACCATGTTGCATTCATAGCATAGGCAGTTAAAATCAAATAAACTGGAAACCCTGCTCTAAAGACCAAACAGTTTTTTAAACCACTTCAGGCTCTAATAAAGAAGGTGACTGCAACATATGGGGATGATAATAATCATATACTGCCTAAAGACTCCCTCCCTCTCCACAAACATCCATTCCATAGTGGAATTAGAATCCACAATTTGTTAAAAGGTAGGGATGTAATATCCACTCAACTGCTCCAGCTGGTTACAATGAAACTTAATTGCTTTGAGCTAATAATTTGTGTATATTGGGCAGCACATACTTTGCATTCAAGAATGTACAGTCATGTGGTTTATTTTTTATTAATTTTTTTAAAATTTACAATTGAAGTTTGGTATTTATAGAGTAAAGACTCAAATATAACTTCCGGAGGACACAGTAGAGTTGTTCAATAAACACTATTGGAGTATTTCATCCTGGAGAAGTAAGTTTTAATACTAGAGGAATAGGGCAGTTTAGAGGTGCAAGAGGAGAGTGGGTTCCAAATAGTAAGTACTCTGGATGTCAATAAAGCTGTGGGACTGGATGGTATTTCAGCACGGATTTTGAGAGAATGTGCTAAAGAACTGACAGCTCCATTGATCTGGCTTTTTAATGAAAGTTCTGTGCAAGGAAATTCCTTGGCTATGGGAACGGTACCCGAGGAATGGAAGGTAGGTAAGATAGTGCCATTGCATAAGGGCAGTAGCAGACTGGAAGTGTCTAATTATAGGCCAGTTTGTGTTTCATCAGTAGTTATTAAGATCTTGGAGAAATTAGTGAGGGACCATATACAGTGTTGGGCAGATGAGGGTAATGTTATCTGTGAGAGTCAACATGGATTTGTTAATGGGCACTCTTGCTTTAATAATATGATTGCCTTTTATAATAAAGTGACAAGAGCAGTTGATGAGGGAAAGGCATATACTGTCATTTTTTTTTTTTTTTTTTTTGGATTTTGCAAAGGCATTTAACAGGGTACCACATGATAAGCTGATATTTAAGTTACAGTGCATGGGTTTAGATATCGGGTTAGTCAATTGGATTCAGGAATGGCTGTCTGATAGATATCAGAGAGTTGTGTATGGTGAGGAAGTATCAAAGTGGCAGAAGGTCACAAGTGGGGATTCACAGGGCTCAGTACTGGGACCTATATTGTCTAACCTTTATATCAATGACATTGTCAATAGATTGCAGGGGGATATTCAGTTGTTTGCAGATGATGTGAAGCTGGGGGAGGGTTATTAGTAATAGTGCAGATGCGGCAGCCCTGCAAGAGGATTTGAATAAACTAGACATATGGGCAGGTGAATGGGGGTGTCAGTTTAATGCAGCAAAATGTAAAGTCTTGAAGTTTGGGATACATCGATGGGAGGCTGTATACTCGATTGGAGGAGCTGTACTGGAGGAAGTAGGGAAAAAAACAAATTATTATTATTATTGTGTAACACCTCCAGGGAGTCCAAGAACTGATCGGGGGAGGGAACCTGCTCTTTGTCTCCACCCTGCCACCAACCACAACTACCTTCATCATCTACACGAACACCACCGACCACCACTAGTATTTTCACAAAAAATCACAAACATCCATGCCCACAGTGGGATTTGAACCCGCAGCCTTTTGGCTGGAGAACGGATACGCTAACCACTCGGCCAATCAGGCTGGCATTATTTGTAATCACTTATTTGATATTATTCCTTAAGATCTTATTTTATTCTGATCCTAGTACTAACAAGTAGTTTAGCGTAAACAAGTGAAAACTTGAACTTGCGTGAGTTTACTGTTTACAGGATGACGTGAGTTTGAATTTCTTTAGTCTTGTTCACACTCGCATTTGCTCTTAACATATATAAGAAAATCTGCTGCAGTTTTTAACTTTATTCTATATTCTGCTGTTATCAGCAGAATATAGGCAACATCTTGCAATGTACCTGAATCGTCATGAGAAAAATTTAAATCATTTGAACAATTACTTTTACCTTTTACAAAAAATGGACAGAATTAATTACATCCTTAAAAAAATAAAACTTGTATTGATCATTTGCAACAAACAGTTTTAGATACTGAAAGGAAACGTTGGTATGAAGTTATAAAAAAATTTTTATAGTACAGTTTATAGGCCAACAAAATCTAGCTCTTCGTGGCAGAGACGTGAGGAATTTTGGCGCCTATGGCCAAGAAAGAAAATTGCGCTGTTCTAAAAAAAAAAAAAAAAAAAACTTCTCAATTTTTGCGCCTATGTAAAATTAGTGCCTATTGCCAGGAAAGAAAATTGCGCCGTTCTAAAACAAAAACTTTAAAAATCTCAATTTTTGCGCCTATTAATTAGCGTCTATAGCTGGGACCACATTGGCCATAACCTCACTACGCCTCTGCTTCATGGTAAAAGTAATAAACTTTATGAGCCCAACAATGGCAATTTTTTAAAATGCATTGAGATGTTAGAAAAGTTTGATCCTTTTATATCGGAACACACGTCACGTGTAGCTAATGATCCTGACTTTAAAAATATGCCCTCCTATTTATGAGATAAAATTCAAAATGAAATACTCACTTTATCAAATATTAAAAATAACTTTTTATAAAGTGTTTTTTTATTTGGAGGAGGGGTATAGGGGTGCCAACTAAAGTTTTGCACACAGGTGCTGGACACTACTGGCACACCCCTGGCTAAGATAGATATAGCCTGAAAATAATCGCTGCATATTTATGGTTGGAATTATTAAGTGTATAGACCAGAGCATAGCAAATTCCTAAGAAGTAATTGTGCCAAAAGTTGAATTGTTAATTATAAGGAATTCTAAAGCTTTCTTCTTCTTCTTCTGCAGCTTCTCCCACTTAAGTGGGGTCACTGTTGATGATGATGAGTCTCTTCCACATCCTCCTGTCTTGGACTGTCACCACATCCAAGTTCTTCATCTTCAAGTCCTCTTCTACCAGCTCCCTCCATCTCTTCTTTGGCAGCCCATGCTTCCTCTTTCCTTGCACATCCATCTGCATGACCCTTCTTCCCACACATTCGTCCTCCCTCCTCATCACATGACCAAACCTAACAACCTTGCCTCCTGTATCTTCACTCCTAAGTTTGTAACTTTCACTGTTCCCCTCACATAGTCATTTCTCAGACGATCCTTTCTGGTCACACCGCACATCCACCTAAGCATTCTCATCTCTACTACTTCCATCCTGCTGATGTTATTTTTCCTCAGGGCCACAGTTTCTATAGCATACATCATAGCTGGCCTCACTACTGTCCTATAGATTTTGCCTTTCAGATTGATCGGCACCCTCTTATCGCATAACACTCCAGCCATCTCCCTCCAGTTCCTCCAACCTGCTTGTATCCTGCATCCCACTTCTCAGCTCCTCCATCTTCTTCCACTGTTGAACCTAAATATCTAAAGTCCCTCACCTTCCTGATGACATTTCCTTCCAGCTCCAGATCTGTCTCCTGGCCACCACCCACTGTGCAACACATATACTCTGTCTTACTTCTACTCAGTCTCATACCTCTCTCTTCCAGTACTTTTCTCCATCTTTCCAGTTTAGTTCCCACTTGAATCTCCACACAGCAAGATGTCATCTGCATACAACATTGTCCAAGGCGCATCTTCTCTCACCTCCTCCGTCACCACCTCCATCACAATGTTAAACAGAAATGGACTTAATGCTGACCCTTGATGCAAACCAACTCTTACTTGAAATTTGTTTCAAGTAAGAGTTGGTTTGCATGAAGACAAGTGTTCGGACCTGTCTGGGACAGACAGGTCCGAACACTTGTCTTCACATTTCTGTACATCTCCTGCACCAACCTGACATATTTCTTCGGAACCTTCTTCTCCCTCAGACACCTCCAGACTTCTTGCCTTGGCACTCTGTCGTGTGCTTTCTCCAGATCAATAAATGCCAGCTGTAGCTCCCGTTGTTTCTCTAGAAACTTTTCCATCATCTGCCATAACCCAAAGATAGCATCTGTTGTTGATCTACCAGGCATGATGCCAAATTGTTCCTTTGCAATATCCACCTCCTTCCTCAATCTTCCATCAAAGCCCTTTCTAGGATTTTCATTGTGTGGGACATCAACTTTATTCCTCTGTAATTTTTACAGTCTTGTGCATCCCCTTTACCCTCGTAGATTGGGGACAAGAGTGCTCTCCCTCCATTCCTTGGATATATTCTAAAGCTTTATGTTGCATAATTGTAGAAATTTACCCATAGAGATTCTGTTCTATATTAATTTGCTTAAAATAGGAGTTATCAGTTTTGTTGCAGTGATTTTGTAAGATATGTTACATGTTTGTGGGAGTTTGCTGTAGAAGTTTGTCATATAGAGCACAGCTTAAATTAAAGATACAAGAAGCAATCTCCCTATTGCATGAATTGTATATTCAGTCTTAGTATTTAATAAACATGTTTTTTATTTATGTTCAATGACTATTGCCTGATCTTTAGTATGCAATGCGCTGCTTCCAAATAAACTTGATCCTGTGAGTGGGGGGAGGGGGGTTAAATGGTAGATAAGATAAGGAGCGCATAAAAAGCCATGACTGTATTTTAATTAGGAGAGGATTTGTATTAGATAAAGACCTACTGAAAGTACTACTATTTCTTATACTGACAGGACCACTGGTGACACAGTCGATAATGAAAACAAATTTCTAGTGCTCTCAGGTATAAGAATATAGAGTTACAGAAGGTAGAGTAAGAGATAACAAGACGAACAAGATTGATTCAGTGTAAGGAAGGGAATTAGATACTCAGAGAGGGATGATATAGATCGCAGAACGATATAAGGAAATAGATTAAGCTTACGTTTGCAATTGCGCAATAATCAGCAAACATTAACACACAACAATAAAAAAAAAAAAAATACAAGGCACAGCCAACGACAAACATTTTACAATGCTGCGGCCGACAGGATAAATCCATAATAATAGTAAGCATTACAAATTATTTGGATTGAAACAGTTTTGCATAAAGATGAAGGCGACAAAAGTATATAAGAAAGAGTATATATATTCTGAAAAATATATCTTGTAAAGCATGAATGTGGATAGCATGAATTTGAAAACCACAAGTAGTAACACGATGGGTGATAGAGAATTCTTTAGGACAATCAATCCTCACCTCATCATCCCACAATTCTCTGAAGAGGATCAAGATGATGTGTTGTCTTTCTTCAAATTTGTAGAAGAATTAAGAAACATTGGCAATTGGTTGGACTTCTAATTATACTGCGGAATAAATTGGTCAGAAGGGCCAAGAATTTTTTGTATTCCTCTCCTATTCTGCAAGATACTTTGGAATACGATAAATTCAAGGATACCCTGATATCTCAATTCTCCAAAGTTAGAAGTGTAGGTCCGAACCTGTGGAGACTACAGAAATGCACTCAGGAAAGAAAGGAAACCGTTGCCGATTTTTATAACATTAACTCTAGCAAATAGCCTGAGCGTCTCGAATGATGAAAGGAGCCATCTCAACTGGATGGTTTTTCACCAATTCAGATTGGGAGTAAGGGAAGAATTCAGGGAAACGGGATATAAAAAGAAAATTAGTAATTTAGACTAGTGCTACCTAGCAGTAAAGGAAAAAGAGGAAAGGCTAGGCGACCTCCATCCCGCATCTAGTGCCAGCCAGATACACATCATCATGCATATCAAGGATTTAGGCCTAGCATGGCCTGTTCTGGCCTTAGAAGTCATCGTTTAAGAGGACGTCCTGGTTTTCTTTTTCCTAATGGCTTGTATTTTAAGGCTTGTTTTGGTAATCTTTCTGTTTTCATTCTTTGAACGTGTTCCATCCATTTATGTTTATATTTTTTAATTTTTTCTATTACTGGTTCTTGGTTTAATTCTTTCATAATTTCTTCATTTCTTTTGTGATCAAATAGGATATACTTTGCAGTTTTTCTCATAAACTTCATTTCTGCTGTTGTTAATCTTTGTTTGTCTTTTTGTTTTATTGTCCAGATTTCGCTTCCATACATTAAGACTGGTAGGGCTAATGTATTGTATACTTTTAGTCTGGTTTGGTTTAAATATAGAGTTAATTACACCTGTTATTTTTAAATATTTTGCAATTTTTACGTTTATATCTTTTTCATTTTCATATGTGATCATACATCCTAGGTAGTAAATGAATTCACCTGTTCTAAGATCTTGTTATCTATTACTATTTTAGTTCTTGCTGGATCTTGTCCTTTAAAGGCCATAGTTTTTGATTTTTCTGTTGATATTATCATACCATAATCTTTGGATATCTCATTTAGATCTAAAATAGCTTTCTGTAGTTTATCTTCAGAATTTGTAATTATTATTTGGTTGTCGGCAAAGAGGAGAGTGTTTAAGTTTACTGTAGAAGAAAGTTTAATTCCTTGATGTACATTTTTATTCCATTTTATTATTATTTCATTTAAGTAGATATTAAAAAGAGTTGCTGAGAGGGGACATCCTTGTCGGACCCCTTGGTTTATCTCTCTTGTATATGATAGCTTGTGATTTAATCTTATTTGTATTTGATTATTTTCATATATACTCATGATAGCTTTTAGGCTATTATTTGGTATTTGTCTTTCTTTTAATATGTTAAATAATATGTTTCTTTTAACTTTGTCAAATGCATATTTCAAAGTCAATAAATGCAATATGTGTTTCTAAATTGTATTCTCTTCTTTTCTCTATTATTAATTTTAGGCAAAAGGCCGGGTCTATACATGATCGTCCTTTTCTAAATCCATTCTGTACTTCTAAAATAAAGTTTTCGGAATATTTCATTAGTTTGCTATTTAAGATTCTGCTATATGTTTTGTAACAGGAATTTAGTATACTGATACCTCTATAGTTTTTAGGGTCATCTCTGTTACCTTTTTTAAAGATAGGAATCACAATTGCTTTTTTCCATTTTATTGGGGGGATACCAGTTGAATAAATTTTATTTAAAGATACACACCATTACAAAAGAATCAGATTCAAAGAAAGATACAAAACGAAAAAAGAATCCAGAGAATTCAAAGGGGAGGGCGAAAGTGTAACAGATAGAGAGAAATCAAGACAAAAGTAAAGCAATCACAGTAAACAATGTTGAAAATGATAGTGACCACCTCAAGTGTTGCAGACTCTTTCAACATGGAAGAGATGCACTCTGTAATCAGGTGAGAAGTAGAGAGGTTATACCAATCCTTGATGGTTAAACTTGACTCTGTATTCAACCAACTGAAGGAAATCAGACCAAAACCATCCACAGAGACCTAGAGTCATGAACGAATAGAGAGCGAAGGGGACAAGCAGAAAAGAAGCACCCCAATGTTATAACTGCAGCACATTGCCCAATACTGTTTTCGGAATAAAAGGAACTTTAATAGAAATATGCACTTTGAATCAAATATGCTGGTTACTCGCCACCATCCCACAAGCATATCTAGGAAATTAAGAAGAGAATTTAAGGAACAACACACTAAACTAACTTGTTACCTTCTCCTGAAGACAAACTCTCACCTCTGATGCTACCTGGCATGTATGAGCTTCCATACTCCTGTAAATTGTCTTACTATGGACAGACAGGTAGATCTGTTCATAAACTCATTTTGGAACATCAAGACCATATCCATCTTATCAAACCACAGAAATCTGGCCTCGCTCAACACGGAGTTGAAAACCCAAACCATAGGATCCATTGGGAAAAGACCAAACTTTTACATAGATCTTTATATAAACATGAACGTTTATATAAAGAAAGTGCTGAAGCCCTACTTCACAGACCAAATCTAAACCATAATGATGTTCTTGCTATTCCTAAAGTATGGGAAATTATCATGCAAAATTGTGTAAAATAATTTTTTTTTTATATATGTTATCTTTTTTTAATGTAATTTATTTTATTTCCCCCTCCCCTCCGGTTATATTTTAATTTAATTTTATAACACGTTACTTCACGCATATTGGGATTCCATTGAATCATGCGCCCTTACTCTATGTTATTCCTAGTATTGTTTGAATTAACTGTACTGACGATGTCCTAAGATACTTAGGATGAAATATTTACTTATTAAAAGTTATTACTATGTTATTACGTGTGTTTGTTTAGTCATCAGAAGAAAACACTGAGGAGTTCTATACAGATGTACAGCAGACATCAAGTCAAGATCTCCTAATTGTAATGGGGGACTTAAATACAAAAGTAGGCGAAGACCTACTTTCTACTCAAATAATAGACTAACAATAACCAACACTCTCCTTAAACAACAAAAACCCCAAATGGATATCATCAGACGGACAAACCAAGAATATGATCGACTATATTATTGTATACCAAACATGGAAATTGAGTATCCTAAATTGCAGATCCTTTGCTGCAGACTGTGGATTAGACCATAAGCTCTGATAAGTACTAGCAAACCTTAGAATAAAGTTAAAATCTGAAGGGACTTTTAGAGTCAAAAGGAGACCATAAACTACAAGATCATAATATTCTAAGAAAATATCAACTAGAACTAGATAAAAACCTGAAGGAACTACCAAAACAGAATCTAAGCATCGAAGAACATTGGTGCAAATTAAAGGAAATAATATTAAAATCAGCAGAAAATACAATAGGTTACAAAGGATTGGATCTCGAATGAGGTAAAAATGCTAAGTGACCAAAGGAAAAGCACATGAAATTAAAACAGAACTATAACAGAAATGAATATAATAGATTATCCAGAGAAATTAGAAAACTAGTTAAAAGAGACAAGAATAACTGGTTAGAAGAAAAATGCAAAATGACAGACACGCTATCAAAAGAAAATAACCTTCATGGATTATATAAACAAATACCGTATATTATCACGTAAAATGCGAAAAATTTATAGTTAAAATTTATGGTCTAAAGTTAGAGGTTCGCATTATATATGGATCTTAAAAAAATATAACATCTTATTAGACTTGTGCGCACACACACAATATATACTACCTAATACCTATGCAACCAAATCTACTTTACCCACTCGCATTTGGCAACCGAGCACGCATCGTATCTGCGCATAAAGCCAGTAATGTAAGTAGTACTAATATCCTGCTCCCTTGGCAGGATATTAGCACAGTTATATATCGGTTTAACCACAGTTAATTTTAAATATTATTCGTTAAACAAACCTAGCCTAAAAATGAGCCAACAGAAACGTAAACGTTCATCTTTTGAAGCAGGATTTAAATTACGTGTCACGCACTTTGCAAAAGAACATAACAGTGTTGCTATGAGAGAATTTCATGTAGCAGAGAGTAATGTTAGACTTTGGCGTAAGCAAAAAGACAGTCTTGAAAAATTCCCAAAACGAAAAGTGCCTGTTGTGGAGATGTAGCATCCTTTCCAGAACTCGAAAAAGAGCTAAATGAATGGATTTTATGCAATGACAAGATGGCATTATAGTAACAAGAAATGCAATTCGTTTTAGAGCTCCACAACTCAAGAATGGTAAATTCGAGGACACACCAGGTATTTCATCTTTTCTTGCTTTGCCTGGGTGGTGCAACAGATTTATGGAATGCAAAGCATTAACATTACGACACCGAACAAAAATTGCACAGAAGTTACCAAAGCAGCTTGAAGAAAAAGTGCAGTCCTTCTATAAATTTATCATAAAATTACGGAAGTGTCACGGATATGAACTTTCCCAAATAGGCAATATGGATGAGATGCCCATGTACTTTGATATGCCTGAGAATCGAACAGTAAACTCAGTTGGTGAAAAGAGTGTCCTCATAAAACCAACGGGACATGAAAAAACGCATTTTACCGTTGTTCTAGCATGCATGGCAGAAGGAACCAAATTAAAGCCGACAGTGATATTTAAAAGGAAGACAATTCCGAAGCATATGAGAAAAGAAATTCTGATATGTTAAATAATAAAGGCACTTGGCAATGGCTCTTATGATAGAGAAGTACAGTGATTTTTTTTTTAGCATATATAAATGAATCAAAAGATAAAATGGATAAATATGAACCTGTCCTTTGATTTGGAAGGTCATGACACCAATTTAACTTCGTTTTGCATCTGCTTGATGTCAGCTTGATTAAGCCGTTTAAAGATCACTTACATGAAAAATGGAGACAATGGATGTCATCTGGTTTGGTGAAGATGACAAAGGGTGGAGAAAGTTTATTTTTCACTTGGTTAGAGTATAATAAATTTAGTTTAATCCTTTATCCAAGTGTGAGCAAACAAAGTTTGCTCCTGAAAGTATCTTCAGGACTGGGGTAAGGTGGTACAACACCAGGGCACTCCTTGCAAAGGTAGAGCAAGCTACCAACACTCCTATCTCAGTATCTCCCATAATGCAAAACACATCTCCTTGCGGATATGTCTAATGTTATGCATTAAGGGAAGGGCCACAACCCAGACTAGTTTTGACCTTTATTGAGGTCTCTTCAGTGGGAGCCAGGCCCAAGTGGAGATACCAGGCAGAAGCATTAGCAGGTCACCTATAGGAGTTGCCAAATGGTGTGCCACCCTTTTTATTAATTTATTAAAAAAAAGGGTGGCACACCATTTGGCAACTCCTATAGGTAGAGATGACCTGCTAATGCTTCTGCCTGGTATTATTAATTTATTAAAAAAAAGGGTGGCACACCATTTGGCAACTCCTATAGGTAGAGATGACCTGCTAATGCTTCTGCCTGGTATCTCCACTTGGGCCTGGCTCCCACTGAAGAGACCTCAATAAAGGTCGAAACTAGTCTGGGTTGTGGCCCTTTTCTTAATGCATAACATTAGACATATCTGCAAGGAGATGTGTTTTGCATTATGGGAGATACTGAGATAGGAGTGTTGGCAGCTTGCTCCACCTTTGCAAGGAGTGCCCTGGTGTTGTACCACCTTACCCCAGTCCTGAAGATACTTTCAGGCGCAAACTTTGTTTGCTCACACTTGAATAAAGGATTAAACTAAATTTATTATAGACAAAGGGTGGAATTTTCAGAAGCCTGAGATCACCCTAGTCACCAGCTGAGTTAAAGAAGCTTGGGATTCGATACCATCAGAAATGATTCGACGCTCATTTCTTAAATGTGGAATAAGTAATTCAATGGATGGATCCGAAGATGATATCATATACGAAAGTGAGGATGATGCACAACAAAATGGAAAGATATATGAAAATTTTATTCATTTACTGGCGAAAATTATAAGGCTGAAATTGTAACATAATGTCATGCTGCTGTTTAAAAATAATGGATTTTATGTCATCATGTAATTCACAATAATGTCTAGGGGCTTTAAGAAATGTCATTCACTCTAACTTAATTTTGTGATCGACAAGTAATGAAATGGTGCAGATCATCATAAAATGGTACATGTTCATAACAGTATTCTTGTATAATGACATTCATGATCATGACAACCGAAATTGATATTCTATGAGGTGCAGCATGACTTCGTGAAGGGTCGGATTAATGAATATTCTTTCTGTTTGTCTTTATCAGTGTAATTTAAATTTATACCTTGATTACCAAAACTGATTTTGAGATTAGCAAAACTAGTTGCATAGTTAAATAAAATGCATAAAATTGCATATTGTAACATAATTGTCATTATGCTTAAAGATAACGTTGACTAAAATCTATTTTATTATTATTATTCACGCTTCCATGGAGTCAAAAGACTCATCGAGGGGGGGGTCCCCCCAAAGAAACACAGTCTATCATACCACTCCTTAAACTCATTGACCATTCTCGCTCTCCCCACTCCATCAGGCAATGCATTCCACTGTTCAACCACCCTCCATGCAAAGAAACCACTCCTCACCCTCTTGCTCACAGTTTCCTTTCGTAACTTCCAGGGATGGCAACTTGTCATGACTCCTTCCCACTGTTCAACCAAGCGAAGGAACTCCCCAGTGTCAACGCTGTAACCACCTCTCAACAGTTTGAAAGTCTCTATCATATCGCCTCTCCTTCTATCCACCAAACTCTGCACCCCACACTCTCTCAGCCAATCCTCATAACTAACATTGTGCAGTCCTGATACCATCTTTGTTATCTGCCTTTGTACCCTTTCCACAGTTAATTTATCCCCTTCAAATCCTGGGGACCAGATCTGAGAACAGTAGTCTAAGTGTGGTCTGATCAGAGTCTTATACAATAGAATGATAACCATTTTATCTCTGCAGGTTAGTGTCCTTCTCATTGTTGCAGCAATCCTCTGTGTTACCTTCACTACCTTTGCAATATGTTCCTTAAATTTCAGTTCTCTATCAATCATCAATCCCAGATCTCTTGTTTCCCTTACTTCCTCCATTTTAACTCCTCTCATAGAGTATGCAGCAGCCCATCGATGTGTCCCAAACCTCAAGACCTTACATTTTGCTGCATTAAACTAATCACCAATTCATTTGCCCATCTGTCTAGCTTATTCAAATCCTCTTGCAGGGCTACCACATCTCCACTATTACTAATAACCCTTCCCAGCTTCGCATCATCTGCAAACAACTGAATATCCCCTTTGCAATCCACGAACAATGTCATTGATATAAAGGTTAAACAATATAGGTCCCAGCACTGAGCCCTGTGGAACACCACTTGTAACCTTCTGCCTCTTTGATACTGCTCCACCATACACAACTCTCTGATACCTATTGGACAGCTAATCCTGAATCCAGTTGCCCAATCTGTCATCCAGACCCATGTTCTGCAACTTGAATATCATCTTATCATGTGGCACCCTACCCTGTTGGGTATCTAATTTGATACTGAACGAACGAGGATGGGCTGGCAATTTGGGATTTAGCCGACCAAATTGTATTCTTATTGGTTAAACCAAAATAAAAAATGATGGTACAACATGACAAAATTTCATGCCGGCTGGTGCGCGTCCGGTTAAACAAGGCCCCCCCGTTGTTTTCACCAGGGAACCAGGGCGAACAGCGAAAAGTCAGCTACTGGAACAAATCTGAAAACAAACCCCAACTCAACATCACCAGAGTTAAAGATCGGTACTATCAACGTAAGAAGCCTGAATGGCAAAGAAATGGAGCTAGCCGAGGAATTAGATAAGTACCAGATCGACATAATAGGGATGACTGAAACAAAAAAGACCAAAACTGGTGAGATCTTTCTGAGCCATAAATACAAAATGTTATATTCAGGCAATGACAATCAAGGAAAAGAAGGAGTAGCCATAGTATTCAACACAAAATACGAGGCTAATCTTCTTGAATGGCAGTCAGTCTCAAGTTGAGTCATGTGGGCAAATATGAGAATGGGGAACTGGACAATGAGACTTATTTGTGCCTATGGTCCCACAGAAGGTTCTACTAAGGTAGAAGTGGAGGAGTTTTTTTGACGCTTTAGAAAAAGCAACTGACACAATGAAAAAGGAAAAGTTGGTCCTTGTTGGGGATCTAAATAGCAGAGTAGGAAATGATTGTGAGACATACAAAAATATTTTGCGAAAATTTGGAGAAAAGAGCAAAGCTAATAATAATGGCAAATATCTGTTGGATTTCTGCTCAGGACATGGACTAGTTATTACTAACACCATGTTCCAACATAAAAATGTGCACAAATTTACATGGAGAGAAGAGGCTAGGAATAAGAAAAGTCTCATTGACCACGTTATTGTTGATAGTGATGTTTTCTACCTGGTGCAAGACACCAGAGTGTACAGAGGATTCGAAATTGGAAGTGATCACTATTTAGTATTGAGCAGGATAAAATTGAATTTCATATTGAAAAGAATAACATGTAAGAAAGTTTTAAAGCGAATAAAAGTTGAGCAGCTCTCAGATGTGAACTGTAGACTAAAATACACAAAGATTATTGAAAAGAAAATGAAAGAGTTTGAGAACAGGAATCAAACCTTGGAGATTCAGTGGCAAACTCTGAAGAAAACATTGATTGATTCTGCCAGAGAGGCATGTGGTGAGGTTGTGTGCAAGGATAAAAAAATCAGAACTCCCTGGTGGACACAGGAAGTTAAAGAGACAGTGAAGGAAAAGAAGAAAGCATATCAAAAGTTCCTGGCAAATAAGTCAGCTTTTACTCTTACAGAATACAGAGACAAATGTAAGAAAGCTAAACAGTGTGTAAAACTAGCTAAACAAAAGTCATGGGAGGACTTTGGCAAGAATATAGAAAATAAATATCAAGAAGGTGGCAAAATATTCTGGAGGTTGTTGAAGAAGCTTAGGAATGGAGGAAAGAGTGCTGTAAAAGGAGTTAGAGATGATAAAGGTGACATGAAAATGGGAGAAAAAGATATCCTTGAAGTATGGAGTAAATACTTTGAAAAACTGCTAAATGAAACAAGCAGTGATGACAGCACAGTGATAAAAAACACTAACCAGGCATGCAGTCAAGAATACATATCCATACTTGAAGTAGAAAAAGCCATCAAATTCTTGAAATGTGGAAAGGCAGCAGGAGTAGATGATATTCGACCAGAAATGCTGAAGTATGGTGGTATGAAAGTCTTACAGTGGCTGCACTGCATAATTCAGAAAGCCTGGACAGAGGGATGAATTTCCAATGATTGGAGTAGAGCTCTCATAGTACCCATATATAAAAAGGGAAATACAACTGAATGTGAGAATTACAGAGGTATTTCCCTACTGAGTGTTCCTGGCAAGATCTATGCAAGTATACTTGAGAAACGGTTGAGAAGAATTGTGGAAGAAAAGCTTGGTGAAGAAAAAGCTGGATTCAGGCCAAATAGAGGCTGTCAGGATCAGATCTTCACTTTACAACAAATAGTCGAGAAAGCATGGGAATATAACAAAGATCTGTATTTAGGTTTTGTCGATTTGGAAAATGCATATGACAAGGTGCCAAGAGAGAAGCTATTCAATACGCTACAGCTATATGGTGTCAATGGGACATTA
Organism: Typopeltis vanoorti; assembly: GCF_054136105.1. Taxonomy (NCBI): domain Eukaryota; kingdom Metazoa; phylum Arthropoda; class Arachnida; order Uropygi; family Thelyphonidae; genus Typopeltis; species Typopeltis vanoorti. Next base: position 89,956,833 of record NC_143567.1, read on the forward strand.
TATCAAGCAATACTTTGTCTTTATTTGAGTTGTAAGTCAGCAGTTAGAATTGAAGGAAGTACAGGAAGATGGTTTAATGTTAAATCTGGTGTGAGACAAGGATGTACATTATCCCCTCTGTTATTCATTATCTATATGGATCACATTATGAAGGAAAGTGGTATTAAACCTGATATCAAAATTGGAGATGTTAATGTCAGCTCTTTGCTTTATGCAGATGATGTTATACTTCTAAATAAATCTGCTACAAGTCTGCAAGATTCTCTGACTAAATTGAATAGCTGTTGTAATAGATATGGTATGAAGGTTAGCAATAGAAAGACAGAGACAATGAAAATAGGCAGAATCATTGAAAATGTCAACTGTGTTGTGAATGGAGAACCTGTGGAACAAGTAAAACATTTCAGCTACTTAGGCACGATTTTTACTGAAGATGGTAAATTAAATATAGAAATAGACAACAGAATCAGCAAAGCTGGTATCGTGGGAAGTCAATTGAATAAATTCATATGGAATAGGAGAGAAATTAGTTGGAACACTAAATTAGCTGTATACCAGACAGTGTTCAAACCAGTTTTAACTTATGGATCTGAGAGCTGGGTCAGAAGTAAAACACTTGACCAAAGACTAGAGACCACAGATATGAGAGTCCCGAGAAAGATTAGAGGCGTGAACAGATGGCATCAATGGCAATATTATATTAAAAATGAGGATATTAGGAAAGCTCTTGACATTGTCAGCATCCAGGAATGCGTTAGCAGAGCTAATCTCAGGTGGTATGGTCACTTAAATAGAATGGGAGAGGAAAGATTAGCAAAACAAGTGTTCTCTGCCAGGTTGGCAGGAAAACGACCCAGAGGAAGACCAAGATATAGGTGGATTGATACAGTACAAAGTGCCTTAGAGGATAGAAATATAAGATCTGATAATGTTGGAGTCTTGACAAGTAACAGACTGATTTGGAGGAAAATTGTAGATAGGAAGTTAGTAATGATGTAATTTTTTCATGTAGTACTGTTGTCATATCCTGTACACCCCTTTGAGGGTACACGGCAGGAATTTGATGATGATGATGATGTGGCACCCTGTCAAATGCCTTTGCTAAGTCTAGGAAAATGGCAGTATATGCCCTTTCCGCATCTAATGCTCTTGTAACTTTATCATAAAAGGCTAGCATATTGCTAAAACAAGAGCACCCCTTCACAAATCCATGTTGACTCTCACAGATAACATTACCCTCATCTGCCCAATGCTGTATATGGTCCCTCACTACTTTCTCCAAGATCTTACTAACTACTGATGACACACAAACTGGCCTATAATTAGACACTTCTAGTCTGCTACCACCCTTATACAATGGCACTGTCTTACCTTCCTTCCATTCCATGGGCACCTTTCTTGCAGCCAGACTTTCATTGAAAAGACAGGTCAAAGGCACTATCAGTTCCTTAGCACATTCTCTCAAAACCCGTGGTGGAATACCATTCAGCCCCACCGCTTTACTGACATCCAGAGTACTCAGTATGTGGAACACACTTGCCTCTAAACCTCAAAATTGCCCTATCCCTTTAGTATTAAAATTGATTCCTCTAGGATGAAATACTCCAATAAAGTGTTCATTGAACAATTCCACAATGTCCTCTGCATCAGTCACTCTATCTCTATTCCAATTTTTATCTCACAATGTCATTCTTCCCCAGTCATTTCTCCTCTTACTGGCCACATAGCTAAAAAATTCCCCAGGATTTTCCTTGGATCTAAGAGCCAATCTTTTCTCATATTCCAGTTTCACCTTCCTTACCATACTAGTCACACTCCTGGCCTGTCTCTTATATTCTTCATGCATCTTCTCTTCACCTGTCTCCTTATATCTCTTCCATAGCCTCTTTTCGCATGCAGTTCCTGTTTAATATTGTTTGTCATCCACTTTACTCCAAATTGTGTCCTCTTTTTCACTCGTGGAATACAGCTTACCATTGCTGCTAACTACTCCACAAATATTCCTTCACTATTTCCCACGCACTAATGATATCCCAGCCTTCCAATTCCTCCCTCCACGAAACTTCACCAAGTTGACGTCTAAGACTATTATAATCACCTGCTTTATAATTCCACACATGTTCCCGTCTCTTTGATACGCCTGCATGTCTATTCATTTTCCAAGTCAAAACCATATGGTCACTCTCTCCAACTGGTGGGAGAGATGTCATCTCAGTTATTATCAACTCTTCTGATGCTATAACCAAATCCAAAACTCTTGAACCTCTTGTTCCCTCTATTACATGTTGCCTAAGACATTTGTCCCTCAAGAATTCTAGAAATTCCATTCCCTTATTGCTGCATGCATCTTCCTCTCCCCAATTTATACTGTTGTATTAAAAATCTCCTATAACAATCATCCTTTTTGCACTTGCCACGCTCAACTGTCTCAACATCTCGTGGTCCCCACTCTCTGTGCTCCTTGGTCTGTAGCAACACCCCACTAAGTATCCTGTCTTGCCCACCTCCACCCCACACCATATGCTTTCAAAATCATTAGTGTGATTTTGAAATCATATGGTTGAAATCATATTGAAGTCACAGCTTTGCAAAGCCTCCACTCTTAGAGGGCATAGGTCATCACTTATCATAAGCACTACTCCACCACCACGCTTTCCCTTCCTATCCTGCCGAAAAATGCTGTACCCAGCTACTTCCATTCCTGTTACTATATCCTCTTCTGTCAACCACGTCTCAATGATCCCAATAATCTTTGGCCAGTCTGATGCCTATCAGTGCCACCAATTCCTCTCCCTTATTCCGAATACTCCTGGCATTAGTATAAAGCATAAAAATGCCATTGTTTCTATACCCAGCATTATTCCTTCTAGACTCCACTGGACTCAGCGTTACCTGATGTCGTCCCCTTTCTCCCAAGTACCCATTCCCACAAGAGGCTACTCCTGCTACCATCCACACTGGGACACACTGACTCGTTCAGAACAGCAATCTCTCCAGATACCTACGTTCTTCCTCATTCAAATGCAAGCGGTCTCTCGCATACAATTCCTCTCTGCCCTCAAACGCACTCCAAGCATCCACATATTCCAGCCCTCTCTTCTGATACATTCTCGATGTCAGATAAAATATTAGAATAAACTTGTAAAAAATATTTAGTTAATATCAGTAAAACAAAATCAATATGGATAGGAAGAGAGGCAGCAGAAGTAAAAATTTTAAACATTCCATTGACGGACAAGTTGGTCGTTTAAACACATAATCTCAATAGGATGGACAGTGATGTCTGAATTACAAAAAATGTAGAAAATAATAAGTTATCCAGCAGCTTGAAACTAAAACTTCAATTCAGTCATTATTCTAACTATGAGAGCCTGAGACATGGACAGTTAGAAAAAATGCTGAAAGAAAATTGTTAACTTTTGAAATGAAATGTCTCTGGAAAAATTAATAAAATGTACTGAATAGGATTCAAACCAATGAAAAAATTGTGTGTTCTATCAAGTTCATATCTAATTATGGATAATCCAAAACAGCTAGAACAGTTCTCTCACATAGAATCTATCCAGAATGGCTTGTACATCAGATATTGGATGGACACATGAAAGTATCATGATCCAATGGAAGACCATGATTAACATGGTTATAAACATTCTGCTTTGAACATTCTCCCCCCCCCCCACAGTTTCTTATAGAATATAATCTCCAGTTGCTGAAAATAAAACATATCACGCTTCCTTTTTTTTTTTCTTTTTAGCCACTTGCTCTTATGTGGTAGTGTGATAGGCTTTAGATTGTACAACTTTGTAACTTCTCATGTTTGGGATTGATATATAAAATTCACCAAATGCGCTAGTTTTGCTCAGGGTATAGCTGGTTTATCTCTTTTCAGCATGTATATATATATATATATCAAGTACCATGTGAATGTAACTTTTCATATTTTGGTCAGATAGGCTGTTTAGTAGAAAAGAGGATTGAGGAGCACAGTCTACATTTACAGTTTCAAGTTTTGTAAATAAGGATTGGCCCCACATAGTGTTGTGTATTCTTGTTCAAATGAGGTAGTTATAGAATTCTTTTAGAATGACATGAGACTAACTCATGGAAGCAATTTTATACGTGAGCACTCATTCAAAGCAATCTCCGAGATCACTTCTCCATCTTCTCAACCTGAAGCCGAATGATGTTTCTCTGGACTATCATAATAGTTAGTACATGCTTTGAGGATAGAAAATGATAATAATTTAAGTTTTATTTTATATGTGTTTAGTAAAAGCCATACATTACATGCTTCTTATCAAATTGGTTATGTTGAATATTAAGTAATTTTTTATTATTTACAGTTTGCATGGACCCACGTCACTTTGCTTATAGTAGTTACACAGTCTTACCTTATTATGCAAAATTTGTTTGAGGGCTTAATATGGTAAGTATGAGTTCTCCCTTGACATTTTTTAATCAGTTTCTTTTGTTTATTTTCAATATCACATTTGGTTTGTTGCCATCATTTACAAGTGGGTTGCATAAATTTAAATTTGAATCTCTTAAATTCATTATTATTATTGGCCTTCAACCAGGCAGCAGCATGAGCTCCATGATATACACAAATTCATATTTATATCACAATATGCACCAAAATTCAAATACATTCTACAACTACAAGGTTGGTGAGGGGAAAACTAGAATTCCTAGTGGAAAAGCAACCTTATAACCACCTTTGAGATAAACTAACTCAATGCTGGGAAGGGGTGGGGGAAAACAACAACTGCAGGTGACCATTGAAGGTGAATAATTCTGAATAATACTCCATTTTCATTTCATTTCCCAATTCTTTCCCATCACTATTTCACTATCCCTTGTTGTCTCTGCCTACCTTTTCATTTGCATTTAGATCATAGAAATGTCTTTCTTTCCAGTCAGCGTTTTGTATGTGCATAAATGTTTATTATAGTAGCATTTTTATACTTAGTTTTGAACCTAACTTTTATTATTCTTTCTGATATTGGGTTACATTCCAATAGTGCCTTTCTTACCTTCATTATTATCATCATCATCACCACCTTCTGGGTTTCCAGAATATATTTGTTTGATGTTCATATGATCTCACCAGTTCTATTTCATTGGGCTTCTCTTAATCCTAGTATTTGTATTTTGTATCTATCCATCTCCTTTTGCTATTTGATGTGTTTTTTCCAAATCTAGCAGAACTAGATTCCCTTCAACCCTTAAGATTTCTGTAGCCAGAAAATTTTTTATGCATTGTGGTTGCTAGCCACACATGTACAGTCCTCATCCTTTCTCATCTAGGCTTGGGACCAGCAATGGCAGAGTTCAGTCTCAAACCACTTCCTCCCTATTTATTCACCACTCTCGGTTTCCTTCCACAAACCTTTCAACTTTAGCGATGAATACATCTCACAAACTGCGCCAAACCAAATCTTACATATCAACTCTCCCAACAAAGACATTTTTTCTTCCACTGTTCTGCCACATTGATCCCATGCTGATGCTATCTACTTTTATACAAATATAGAAGTTTTTCTTAAATCTAAACAACTCAATCTATCACACGTCATAAAAACTAAAAATCCACAACAAGTGCATGAATTAACCTTGAATTAACTTATTCATTTAAGCTAAATCCTCTTTCTGTCTTCTGTTAGACAAACTCATCTGATTGTGACTTAACCAACTGATTCTCATAATTATCATTGTAATTATGAGAAGTCCCCTGTGTTAAATTGTGAATGAAGATATTTATAATTAATAATACTTCATTCATAATTAACAAGACCTACCATATCATAAGCAGGATTTATTTAAATTTATTTTGTTAGTTCTTGCTTATAAAATGTTATTCATGAATTTCTTTTTAGTTTTGTTAGTTAATTTTATTTATGTAATTTTTAAATATATTATAGACATGAAAAGCTTCTATATTAAAGTGTCATTTATTTTATTTGCTTTATTCTTTTATTAATAATATTAGAAACTGTAATAATGTATGTAATTTTAATATATCCAGAAGATTCTTTGTGATATCATTTGATTGGTGGTTGTGAGAAAACATGCAAATTTCTCCTAGCGCGTGTTGGAGCATGAACTACTATATACGAAGGGAAAAACAAGTTTGATGTGAGCCTAACTGGTGAGAACCAGTTATTGGCGGGAAAAAAGGAAGGAGTGGATACGAAAATGAAAGTAAAGAGAAAATTGAGTAGGGAAGTATAGAGAACGGTAGCTGGAGACTGGAAGGGAATTTTGACATGCCAGAAACGGAATAGAAAGGACTGGGAATAACTTGGCATATTAACTTACCTGTTAAAATGCCAAGTGATTTCTACCAAAACTTCCTAACGCCTAGCAGTGGAATAGTGCAGGACATAGGATAATACGTATAAGAAAAAGAAGAAATAGGTAGATAATTTAAACCAAGTGCATGAAGGTTATATTCTCCTGAGTCTATAAATCAGTCGCAGAAATAGAAGATTCTTTTAAGTTTGTGTTACTACAAAATAAAAGTCAGCAAGGACTTTAAAAATGTTGTTCGATCTCCTTATGATGTGATGAAGCTATATCCTGGTAAGATTACCTTTAATATACTTAGTGAGAAGTAATGAAAATTAATTCCGCCGAAAGTAATTTATTCCTAGTTGCTGTATTCAGTGAGTCAAGATTTAATGTGTGATGTGCTAAGACTTTTCCCTCTTCAAGTGACAAATGCTATATTATTGAATTAGGTGTTCATTGACTGAATGAGAATATTGAGAAGCCTATTTGTTGCAATTTAGGAATCTCGAACTTACAAGAACTGAATTTGATTGACTGAGCTTAGAGAATTACAAATGAATGGCTGATGGTTCGTGAGTTGTATTCTTTCTGAATATCTTGAACTGATTTGATATTTAAAATGTTTTGAGATGTAACCTTGGTCAGAGCGAAGTTATGATAGAAGTTCTTTGTAACAAGAAAAATAAGAGCTGTTAATATAGTTTTTAATTATAAATTTTAAGCTCAGCTGAGTAGTGTACTAGTATCTTAATGAGAGTTTTATTAAGATACTAGTATATTCGTTTAATTGTAATGTCCCTGTTGGAATACTGTGTTATGATGTAATTAATGTAACACTGCATTAAATAATTTTGTTTAAATTGAATCTTGTATTTACCTGATTGTTTCATTGCATCGCTCATTAAAATAATAAGAATCTCAGCAGGAACCCTATGTAATAAAAATAAAAACTTCGGCCTAAAATCAGCTTATGATAACCTAGTACAGTTGAAGGTTGATTTATCTAGTTGCTTTTGCAATTCAGAATATGGAGTGGCGCTGTATAATATAAATTTTCTTCATATTCGAGTGATATATCAGCCTACAACCAATTAAATACTAACGAGAGAGAGAGAGAGAGAGAGAGTTATAAGACAATAAAACGTGATTGAGAAGAAGTTACGATCCAACACCTGCACACTTCAGTGAATCGTCTCTGAATACCCTCAATTTTCTTCACATCCATTAAAAATCTTGGTGAATAAATCTGGAAGGCATAATCAGTATTGGACTGACTAAATAACAGTATCATTATTTCCATACAGTTATAGGTGAAGCTTCTTTTAACTAACTCCAAAATCTGGTGAGTTTTACTAGTTGTAAATTCATACTGGTAAGCCAGTATGATTTCTGTGCTTAAATTCCCTACCAACCAAAATGAATTCACCTTTTCCTAAAGATGGTCCATTCAACTTACATCAATTTAAAGCTATCTTCCTACTGAATCTAATATATTTGCATTTATTCACATTAAATTTTGAACCCTATTTCTCCATCCACTCTTCTAGTGCCTTAAGATCATCCTATAAAGAACTTAGGTCATCCAAACGATTGAACTACTCTGCCTAACTTTATATCATCATCAGCAAACAAAGAAATTTTACACTTAATATTGAACCAGATTGTTTATGAATATGTTAAACAATTAGGGTCCTTATACTGAATCCTATCATATCCCACTCCTGATAACTTTGCTTTTTTGAAGGCTCTCCTCTAAACACCACTCCCAGTCATCTGTCAGTCAACCAATTTTCTGCACTCATTAGGCCATCTTCAGTACCCATTTTGATACATGTTAATCAACAGGCTTTGCTAAGATCCAAATAAATCGCATCATATCCATTCCCTTGGTCTATTTCCTTTGTGATCTCTTCATAAAGAATAAGCAGATTTGCCATAACCAATCTCTCCTTATTCATGACTTACTTTTCACGGTATTAACAACACCACACAATTTTATTAAAGAGATGTTTTATTAACTGCTAATATTTCGCTGATTTTCAACTCAGCATCATCAGAGCATAACATACTTGTACACACGACAGTGAGTGAGTGAAACTACAATTGCAATGGACAAAAGATCTAAAGTCCTATTTATGGCACCCTCTAATGGGGAAAAAAAAAAAGGCTATGCAGGAGTTTCTCTTAGGATAACAGTCTCCCAAATTTTTGGCAAATTAATGCAACCATATTTGTTAAGGTTGGGAGAATTATTCAAAGCCATTGCTGACTCAAAAAAATAATCTTTCAGATCTATAACGACTCCTGAAAAGCACATTCGTTTTTTTCCATCTAATCCTGTGTGAAGGAGTGTCCAAAGCATGGTCTGCCAGTCCTGACTTGCCATAGTAATAGTAGCGAATGTATTTTTCATGTTCTTCCAGGCAGATGTTAACTGATCTTCCTGTTTGCCCATAATAGGCTAAGTCACAGTGAACTTCATACACTCCGGGGTGTGTGCTAAAGGGTGAATTTTATCCTTAGGTGAGCGGATCAGAGTTGCCACTTGACATGAGGTTTGAAAGTGATGTGAAGGCCATGTTTCATCAATACTTTGGCTATCTTTTCTGATGTACCTCTGATATAGGGAATAGAAATGGTCATGTTGTTGTGTATTAGGAGAGGACAGCCTAATGGGCCTATGTAGTATTTTATCTATTTTGTAGGGATTATAGCCTGTCAACAATATAAGTAAGTCATGAATAACAGTCAACACCTAAGCTTATCTGTTAGATCAATCTCTCCTTAATGAAATCATACTATACTATGCTTAACATGTGATTCCTGTCAAAAATATACTGGATACAGTTTCTAAATAATGTTTCCATTACTTTGTCACTCACATTAAAAAGACATTGGTTCTATAATTCTCCATTTTATATTTTGATCCCTGTTATGAATTGGAATAACCCAGGGCTGGATTTATGCCCTAAGCTATACAAAACCCAGAGGCCTCCTACTGTTTTAAATTACAATTGAAGGTTGGTCTCAGAAAAATTTAAAATATATACGCCTTTTTAATATATGAAAATATATTGTCTTAATTTTTTATTAAAAAAATTATAAAGTATGCATTTACAAAATCACAAATAATTATATAATTAAAGGGTTTTAAAAACGACAAATAAGGCTCGTAGAACAGAAAGTTTTAAATTAAAATAGGAAAATAAAAAGTAAACATTAAATTAATATAACAGCATAATTGATAGTATATAAAAAATTTATCTTTTATTCAGGTGAAAATTTGACAGTAGACATCACATAAAATTGGCTACCCAAAATTCCAAACAATACAGGTACATATACAGGAATACCTCGATTATCGCGATTCTTGATTTATCGTGGTTTATAATTTGATACCAAAATTCCAATTATTGTGCTCCCAATTCGAATTATCGTGGCCGCGAGGTGTAGCCCACTACATATGCAACCAGTTAGTCGCCACTCTCCAGGTATCGTTCTCTTGTAGCGCTTCGTTTTTATCCGACGGCACCTTCTCACCACTTACCAGTAACTATCCGCCCTTGCCTGAAGTACATGTGGATATTTATTTCTCTTGTTATTTACCCCTACAATGAATGTTAAAAGAAACGAGGATGATTTCAAGTCTACAGCTATCAAGAAGAAACATAGAGTGATCAGCTTAGAAGATAAGTTGCATATGATAAATAAGTATGAAGCAGGCATAACCAAAGCCAAAATTGCAAGAAAGTACGGTCTAAATGAATCGACTGTTTGGCATATTTTAGACCACGCTGCAAACTCTAGGGCTTCGATCTAGGACTAAAAGAAATTGAAAAAGGTGATGTTCAGGACCTGCTTCAGTCACATGATAAGGAGGTGGATGATGAAGACCTAATTAACCTCAAGAGAGAACGCACTTACGATGCTCAAATTGATGATAAGGACGAACAAATTGACTTGCACCGAAGGAATTTACCCTCAAAGAAATGGACGATATGTTTAGAATTGCTGAAAATTTTAAAGAAAAAATCTTGAACGACGATCCTAATCTCGTGTGATCACTGAAAGTTCGTCAGGAAATTGAAAAATCCATCTGTTGCTACTGAGTTTTATACAAAGAAAAAAGAAAGAAAAAATTACACCAGACAACTCTACACCAATTTTTATCCAATAAAGAATAATTGTATGTACTTTATGTACTTCTTATATATAAATAAAGATTAAAGAATAATCTCATCATCATCATCAAATTACTGCCATGTACCCTCAAGGGGTATACAGGATATGATAGAACTACATGAAAAAATTTACATCATTATTAATTTCCTATCTACAATTTTCCTCCAAATCAGTCTGTTACTTGTCAAGACACAAACATTATCAGATCTTATATTTCTATCGTCTAAGGCACTTTGTACCGTATCAATCCACCTATATCTTGGTCTTCCTCTGGGTCGTTTTGCTGCCAACCTGGCAGAGAACACTTGTTTTGCTAATCTTTCCTCGCCCATTCTGTTTAAGTGACCATACCACCTGAGATTAGCTCTGCTAAATCATTCCTGGATGCTGACAATGTCAAGTTCTTTCCTAATATCCTCGGTTTTAATATGATATTGCCCTTGATGCCATCTGTTCACGACTCTAATCTTTCTCAGGACTCTCATATCTGCAGTCTCTAGTCTTTGGTCAAGTGTTTTACTTCTGACCATGCTCTCAGATCCATACGTTAAAACTGGTTTGAACACTGTTCAAACCAGTTCAAACACTTATGGTGTTCTGACTAATTTCTCTCTTATTCCATATGAATTTATTCAATTGACTTCCTACCATACCAGCTTTGCTGATTCTGTTGTCTATTTCTATATTTAATTTACCATCTTCAGTAAAAATAGTGCCTAAATAGCTGAAATGTTTTACTTGTTCCACAGGTTCTCCATTCACAACACAGTTGACATTTTCAACGATTCTGCCTATTTTCATTGTCTTTGTCTTTTTATTGCTGACCTTCATACCATATCTATTACAACAGCTATTCAATTTAGTCAGAGAATCTTGCAGACTTGTAGCATATTTATTTAGAAGTATAACATCATCTGCATAAAGCAAAGAGCTGACATTAACATCTCCAATTTTGATATCAGGTTTAATACCACTTTCCTTCATAATGTGATCCATATAGATAATGAATAACAGAGGGGATAATGTACATCCTTGTCTCACACCAGATTTAACATTAAACCAACTTCATGTACTTTCTTCAATTCTAACTGCTGACTTACAACTCAAATAAAGACTACGTATTGCTTGATATAATGCCCCATTGACACCATATAACTGCAGCATATAGAATAGCTTCTCTCTTGGCACCTTGTCATATGCCTTTTCCAAATCGACAAAACCTAAATACAGATCTTTGTTATATTCCCATGCTTTCTCGACTATTTGTCGTAAAGTTAAGATCTGATCCTGACAGCCTCTATTTGGCCTGAATCCAGCTTGTTCTTCACGAAGCTTTTCTTCCACAATTCTTCTCAACCGTTTCTCGAGTATACTTGCATAGATCTTTCCAGGAACACTCAGTAGGGAAATACCTCTGTAATTCTCACATTCAGTTTTATTTCCCTTTTTATATATGGGTACTATGAGAGCTCTACTCCAATCATCGGGAATTCGTCCCTCTGTCCAGGCTTTCTGAACTATGCAGTGCAGCCACTGTAAGACTCTTATACCACCATACTTCAGCATTTCTGGTCGAATATCATCTACTCCTGCTGCCTTTCCACATTTCAAGCCTTTGATGGCTTTTTCTACTTCAAGTATGGATATGTATTCCTGACTGCATGCCTGGTCAGTGTTTTTTTACCACTGTGCTGTCATCTCTGCTTGTTTCATTTAGCAGTTTTTCAAAGTAATTACTCCATACTTCAAGGATATCTTTTTCTGCCCATTTCATGTCACCTTTATCATCTCTAACTCCTTTTACAGCACTCTTTCCTCCATTCCTAAGCTTCTTCAACAACCTCCAGAATATTTTGCCACCTTCTTGATATTTATTTTCTATATTCTTGCCAAAGCCCTCCCATGACTTTTGTTTAGCTAGTTTTACACAGTGTTTAGCATTCTTGCATTTGTCTCTGTATTCTCTAAGAGCACAAGCTGACTTATTTGACAGGAACTTTTGATATGCTTTCTTCTTTTCCTTCACTGCCTCTTTAACTTCCTGTGTCCACCAGGGAGTTCTGACTTTTTTATCCTTGCAGACAACCTCACCACATGCCTCTCTGGCAGAATCAATGTTTTCTTCAGAGTTTGCCACTGAATCTCCAAGGTTTGATTCCTGTTCTCAAACTCTTTTATTTTTTCTTCAATAATCTTTGTGTATTTTAGTCTACAGTTCACATCTGAAAGCTGCTCAACTTTTATTCACTTTAAAACTTTCTTACATGTTATTCTTTTCAATATGAAATTCAATTTTATCTTGCTCAAGACTAAATAGTGATCACTTCCAATTTCAAATCCTTGAAAATCATCAAAATTTTCTCGAATGTTTTTAACATAGTGAGAAAGTGATTATTACAGATTTGCACATGTGGTAAGTGCAATCTTTGGATTCTGGAGAGCCATATTTTGTGAAACTCTGGCAGCAAATTATTCCATAAATGTAGCATAAAAACAAACTCTAGTTCCTCCATTTTTTCCAGAAGAGTACCAGTTTCTAGTCTTGTAGCTCCCTTTTCATTCTTATCATCATAAATGTGACTTAGAGCATCTACGATGGGCTTATAACTCACATTTATGGCAGATACTGTTTTGACATTTGCTTCCCACTTAGTGTCAGACAATCTTTTTTAGTACAGTCATACCCCGACTCACACTACCCTGTCTTACGCAAATCCGGAGTTATGCAGTTTCATATATATACGTATTCCCATCCCACTTCACACCTCACCACTAGTCGTATCTTTCCGGTGCTGGCCACATTCACCAGTGTTGCACATGCTGTGAACAAACACTGACGTGTTTCACGCGGTCTCCATTCATACACAATTTTTATAGTCGACAAACCTTGTAATTGTTTAATGTTATGTTTTTGATAAAAATTTTATCACATAAAAAATAATAATGTCATTCAAAGGAAGCAAGTCCAATTCTTCTACAGCTAGCAAGAAAAGAAAAACATTGACTTTGGAAACAAAACTCAACATTATTAAGGATTTTGAAGGCGGAATGAAAATTTGTGAGCTAGCAAAGAAGTTCAATCTACAGGAATCCACATTAAGAACAATCATAAAAAAAAGGTTTACAGATTTTGGAGGATGTAGGTTCTAACGAGGAACGAATTGTAGCCACAAGATATGGAATAAAGAAATCATTAGATTGCTATGAAGAAATTTTGCGTGACAAGAAAAAGACTTTATGCCGTCAGACGATTCTATTAGATTTTATGAAATAATTGACATCGGAATAACTTTCTTTTTTTATGTACGAAAAACTACAATTATGATTATATTTCTTAAAAAAATATAGTTTTTTTTTGTAAACCTTTGGTCCCAATTAACTAATATTTTGTATGTTTGTATGCAAAATTATACCCGAGTTACGCGAATTCGACTTACGCGCTTTTTGTCGGTCCTACCTACTGCGTAACTTTGGGGTATGACTGTACTCTGGTATCTGCATCTGTTTTCAAGAAAGATAACATCACAGACCACTTTATAGAAGATGAAAAGAAAGTGTATATTTCTTGAACAACAGCAAAAACGTTTATTGTATCTAAACAGCAATCTACAGCAGCACAGCCAACAAGATTTAGTGAATGACTGGCACACGGAATATATATAGCATGCTTGTTTAACTCAAGGATTTTTTGTTGCATTCCCTTGTATTTGCCAGCCATATTCGCTGCATTATCATATGACTGTCCTTGGCATTTGCTGAAATCAACTTTGCATTCCTTACTTAGATAATCCACCACCATACCTGCCATACATTCACTGCTGTGATTTTCCAACTCTAGGAAAGTCAGAAAATTTTCAACAGGTAAACTATCACCAGGTGATACATACCTTACTATAATAGTTAGTTGATCCACATGGGAAAGATCTGGCGTAGAGTCCACAGACAAACTGAAGTAACCTTCCTTTCTCAGATCATCTAAAATTGATTTTCTTACTTTATTAGACATAAGCTGGATCAATTCATCACATACTGTCTTTGACAAATATGAAGGAGACCCAGATCCTCTGTTTCCATGTTGTTTTATGTTATTGGAAAGAAATGGATCAAACTTAGCAATCAATTCTAACAAACCAAGGTAATTGCCATTATTTTGTGATTCAAAAGTTTACTTGTCTCCCCTAAAAGCCAGACCACGTTCTACTAATGTGCATATCATTGCAACAACATGCTCAAGCACATTCCTCCAATAAAGCTGTTCTACTTTTATTTGTTTTGCTAGTCCTGGGTCTAAGGTTTGACCACGCTTTCTTGTCAAGTATGTAATCAAAGCTCTTCTGTGATCTTCAGAGTGTTCATGACTTTGAATTGCAATGGGATTTTGCCAGTTAGAAAATCCATCAGAAGCTAGTGCTGCAGTTGATGTTGAAAACAGTTTGCAGACAAAGCAATAAATACAACCTGTTGTTGGTGAGTACACAAGCCATTCCCAATTGTATACTTCACCATTAACCTTCCTATTCTGAAAAAGACCTTTTGAACAATATCAACCTGATTTTTGAATGAACGCTTAGAGTTTTCAAATGGACCGTTCCAGTGCTGACACTCTGATGAACCTTCTAAGATCCAGTATGAGAGTTCATCCTGTGTGAGGACACCCCATTGACCAATATCACTGAGTTTCGTGAATTTTTTTGTTTCAACTGTAGATGTCGGTTCTCCAACAGCAGCAACGCTCGCAGTGGGATCAGTTACAATATTTCCATCAGCCGAGATTCCAGACTCTATGATCTCAGAGACAATAGGCTGTTGTTTTGGAATTGGCTGCTCTCCCTGGGTCTGTGGATCATCTTTCATTGCTGCGGTGAAATATATATATAGAGTTTTGTTGCTTTTTTGAATTCATCTTCAAGCTGCTGCTTTCTTTTTTCTTTTCTGGTATCCACTGACAAATGTTTGCCTTCATTGTATGGTTGGAAATGGAATAGCAGAAGTAAATGCTAGAAAATAAAAGATTACAAACATTTTCTAAATAATGATTTTAAAAATTAATTAAAAATTATTTAGGTATTAAAGATAAAATTTTTAATTAATACGTTTTTGAGAGTGAAAAAACTTCTTTTGTTATATTTTGTATATTTAAAATTATTTAGAAATAATCATCGTGATATGCTGACTTAATTTGAGTGCTTTTTCTACGAATATTTTTTTATCAATTTTTATATTTTTTTGTTTTTTTATTTGAGGCCCTGGCAGATTGCAAGGCCCCCTAAGCTGTAGCTCTTTTAGCTTATACGTAAATCTGGCACTGGAATAACCCTTGCAAACTTCCAAACAGAGTTCCTGAGTTTGGCCTTTGTGTAGATGATTAAATCAAAAACTCCTCTTCCCCAAAAACATAATTTCTATCTTCAGATCCTTCCCCCCCCCTCTTTCCCAAATGCTCTCTATCCACCATAACACTTCAGTAATGCCCTAAGATTTGAGTAAAGAGCCAATGACATTGTAAAAAAAAAAAGGGGGGCGCTCCTAGATGAAATTAGGCTATATTAGCCATTAAAATAATAGTTTATTTTAGAGGAGTAACATGGGAATTTTCCCAGAAATAATACCTTAAATTAAATATTTCCTCCTCCTATATTATGTCATTTGATAAATCTAGTCCTTGAAAAAGGTAGTTTCTCTTCTGACTACCAGTATTCACATATACATTTGCAAAATACTTATTTAATTATGTATATTATTTCTGGGAAAACTCCCATGTTACTCCTCTTTATAAACTATTATGATTACAGCTATTTTGCCTGCTTCAGTTTAGGAGTACTCCTGTTTAAATGTCATTGGCTATTTACTCATGGATTCTTAGGGCATTATGAGTATAGATGTACTAAAAAGTATATGTAGCCTAAGGAATAGAAAATTGCACATACCTTTTTCTGGGTGTTGTGGCTTTTCCTCAGTCTGCGATGTCGAAAACTGCAGAGTGTGTGTGTGGGGGGGGTAGGCAGTTTGGTAGAATAAGTTAGAAAAACCCGGGTTTTTTTCGTAACATATAGAAACATATACTTTTATATAGGGTGGGGAAAAAGTGAAAGGGTTAATTTTTTTTTTCCCCCCTCCCTATTTAAAAAAAAAAAAAAAAATTAACCCTTTCACTTTTTCCCCACCCTATATAAAAGTATATGTTTCTATATGTTACGAAAAAAACCCGGGTTTTTCTAACTTATTCTACCAAACTGCCTACCCCCCCCCACACACACACTCTGCAGTTTTCGACATCGCAGACTGAGGAAAAGCCACAACACCCAGAAAAAGGTATGTGCAATTTTCTATTCCTTAGGCTACATATACTTTTTAGTACATCTACACTCATAATGCCCTAAGAATCCATGAGTAAATAGCCGATGACATTTAAACAGGGGTACTCCTAAACTGAAGCAGGCAAAATAGCTGTAATCATAATACTTATTTAATTCTTCTTCAGCTGCAGCTGGATCATTCAAAATTGTTTATGAATGCTTTATGCGCTTAATTTATTTCTATTTTCACTACATATCTTTATCCCCCTTTTTTTTTTTACATATCTTGAATTCATATACATTGTATTTAATTTTTTATTTAAATAACCATGTGTTTACACATAAGTAAAAATATTTAATTAAACAGTTTTACATAAAGAAAAAGAAAACCAGGACGATCTCTTTAAAGATATTCAACGACTTCTAAGGCTGGAACAGGCCACTCTAGACTTAAATCCTTGAAAAGTATGATGATAATGATGACATTCGTGAAGAAATAATGTTTAATGGCATTCATATTTCTCTTGGTTGTATCAGAGCCATCCAGCTGAAATGTGAACAGTAATATTATGTTAGAAACAGATGTCACATTAAGTGCATTTTTGTGAAAATTAACAGCCACAGCTGTGTGAACAAATCAAATTTAAATTGACTTCTGTTAAACACCTTAGTTTGGATTCAAACCCTATGTCTAATAAAGATAGCAAGTAAAGAAAGTCCTGATTTTTGTATAAGATACTGAATCTAATCTTTTTGTTCTTGATCCTCATTTCTCAGAGCTGCCTATGTAGAAATGTTATATGAATGGGGAAGTAAATTCCTGAAAATGGGAGTAGAGTTAGTTCACGTGAGTTTGAAGACTGCATAAAGATTGAATTTGCGTAAATCCTAGCGGTACATTTAATTCATAAATCCTTTTGATATATGGTTTTATAACACTTCTTTTTACAAGGCTGTCTAGGCAAAGGATGATAATCTTATCATCATCAGCCATTGTCAATCCACTACTAAAGATTCCAGGCCTAATTCTCATCATCACTGGCACAGCAATTGCTGGATGGAACATTTGCAATCTAACTGGAATGTATTTAAGAAACAAATTGAGCAGATCATTACATCAACACCACCCACCCCTAATAGCTACCCCAGATTTGTTAAACTAATTAAAACTGCAGCCAAAGCCTCTATTCCAAGAGGCTACAGAAAACAGTACATCCCATGCTGGAGCAAGGAAACTGAGGAACTTTTAGCCAAATATGAAGAAACTGAAGACCCAACTGCTGCTAAGGAGCTCGTAGCGATGCTTGATAAAAAATAGAAAGGACAAATGGATCTCAACCATCCATGAGTTGACTTCACGAAATCTAGCCAGAAAAGCTGGTCGCTTCTGAGAAAATTAGGTGGGGTAGAATCACCAGGATACATCCCAGCTCTACCAGGAAAATAGCAATGCAGTCTGCCATCAGCAAAAACCTGAAGATGGGGTCCCGAGCTTCCTCAACTTGTATGTCCAGTATCTCTGGGAGAGGTTATAGGAAGCCTTAAAACTCACCAAGAAAGGCAAGGCTGCAGGAGTGGATGGTCGTCTCCCTGAATTTTTCAAACATCTCAGCCAATGAGGTCAAACATGGCTTGCTACCCTGTTCTTAAAAAATTATAACAATTGGAGAACTACCAAAACTATGGCAGGAAGCCAAAATAATTGCTTTGCCCAAACCAAGAAAAGATCCAAATAATGTCAAGAATCTATGACTTATCTCCTTGCTTTGTTCCACCTTTAAGCTTTTTGAAAGAATTCTCCTTAAAAGAATTTCATCACTCATCGAAAGAGCACTCCCAATTGAAGAAAGCTGGCTTCAAGCCAGAAGAAGTTGGTGTGATCAGGTCCTGGCCCTGACAACACAGATTGAAGTGTAGGCTTCTAGAAGAAACTTAAATCCAGATTCACTTTCATTGACCTAACATCTGCTTATGACACAGTCTGGATTAGGGCCTCCTCCTAAAATTAGTCAATATTGTAAGGTGCAAAAAAACTTTCCATCTTTTCAAATCCATTCTCTCCAACAGAAAGATCCTCTCGTTTTTCCATATTGGTGGAAAAAAGAGCAGGCCCAGATTCCTCCACAGTGGTCTCCCACAGTGCTCTGTGCTAGCTTCTTTACTCTTCAACATTTACATGTCCAACATACCACATACCAGCTCAAGCAAATACATGTATGCCGATGACCTAGCAATCCTACACCAGTCTACTTCCTTTGCTAACCTGAACTCAGACTTAAACATCCTGGAAGAGTACTTCAAGCAGTAGTACCTGAAACCAAATCCAACAAAAATTGTCCACAGCATTCCACCTAAACAATGTAGAGACAAATCAACACCTCAGCATCTCTTTTTGCAGCAAGATGATAGAATATGAGCCTCACCCAAAATACCTTGGAGTGAGCCTGGACAGAAGCCTAACCTATAAAAGGCACATCATCAACCTGTCCAACAAAATTAAAATGAGAAATAATATCATTTCAATGCTTGCTCCTGCCCCTGCACTGGACTCTCAAAAATCCACCTAGTCTTCGCCTAAAATCAAGAAACCCTTTCTGATCCAAACCCTTCAGCTGCTTTACTATCAACATCTGACATGTGGAGAAAACACTGGTCCAGCAGTCTCCTAACAAATGGCTTCTTGGTTGAAGTCCTACTCTGCAGCCTGATTTTGCTTTTCCTAGAAAGATTTAGTCACCTGTCAACAGGATCAGAACTAACAAATGGAAACTGTCAGACTATTGTTATTGTGACTGTCACAATAGCAATCACAATAACAATAGTCTGACAGTTTCCATTTGTTAGTTCTGATCCTGTTGACAGGTGACCAAATCTTCCTAGGAAAAGCAAAATCAGGCTGCAGAGCAGGAACCGTCAACCAGGAAGCCATTTGTTAGGAGACTGTTGGACCAGTGTTTTCTCCACATGTCAGATGTTGATAGTAAAGCAGCTGAAGGGTTTGGATCAGAAAGGGTTTCTTGATTTTAGGTGAAGACTAGGTGGATTTTTGAGAGTCCAGTGCAGAAAATAGTCAAGAGGAAAATACAAGATTGGATAGATGAAAATGAGATACTGTATGGGGGAAGGAGCATGGTTTTGTGAAGGATAGGTCATGCCTCAGTAACTTGCTCATATTTTATAATACAGTGGCAGCTGAGTTGGATAAAGGTAATGGGTTTACAGTGATACTGCTAGGCTTTGCAAAGGTCTTTGACAGGATACCACATGGAATTCTAATCAGTAAACTGTAGCACTTGGGGATGGATATACAGTTGGTGAGATGGAAAGGATGGTGGTTGATGGAGAGATATCAGAGAGTAGTTTATTCAGGGGTAGAGTCCAAAAGAAGGCCTGTGACTAGTGGTGTGCTGCAGGGTTCTGTTCTTAGACTGCTGCTGTTTAATTTGTTCATTAACAATATAGGAAAGGATCTGAGAGGAACTATTCATTTATTTGCCAGTGATGCAAAGTTGGGCAGAGCAATAGTTAATACAGATGATGTCAAAATTTTGCAGGATGATTTAGATAGATTGCAGACTGGGAAAAGGAGAATCAATGTCAGTTTAATGTGACAAAGTGTAAGGTTATGCATTTTGAGGTGAAAAGATTACCAGCTATATACCACATTGATGGAACTGTACTCCAGGAAATTGACTAAGGCAGAGATTTGGGAGTGTTGGTGGATATGGAGTTGAGGTTTAGGGGACACATAGCAAAAGTGGCTAAATCAACTCATCAGATCACTTGGTTACTGAAGAATACTTTGATGAGCAGGTTATCGTCTTCTTTATCAAGCCTTGATAAGACCCTGACTAATGCGTGAAGATCTGGGTGCCAGGGTTTCTTGATGACGAGTTGGTGGAGAGGATCCAGATTCAAGTGACCAAGATGGTCACAGGGCTATGGAATGAACCTTATGAGAACAGGTTGAAGATTTGTGAGTTACAGAAACTGGTTGATAAGCAGTAAAGGGGTGATATGATTGAGACATGCAAATTACTGAGTGCTTTTTACAAGATTAATTCAGAGGAAATTTTTCAGAACAGGTGTGTTGGTGGGAGAAGTAGGGACCGTCCATGGAAACTGAGTAAGAGTATAGTTAGCAAGGGTGTTAGAACTAGGTTTTCTGCTTGGAAAATAGTGAATAAGTGGAATAAGTTGCCAGAGTCTGCTGTGTGTGCCATGACTGTGAATAAGTTCAAAGCAAAGTATGATAAATACTCTGCAAATGTTGGATAGTTCTTGACATGATGTTCTTCCCTCGATGAGTCTAAGGACTCCTTGGAATTTCCCGTAATAATAAAAAAGTAGAATGATTTTTTTCCTCCTAGAAACGTGTTTTCCTCCTGCAGAACAGTCTAACAGGCCAGATATGCTCAGTTTACAGAACAGAAATGCATAGGGTGGATTAGGTAGCATGAATTGTGAATTAGTTTAGAGGCAGATTATATAGTGTAGATTGGCCTCCTATTATGAGTGTCGGTATCATATAATAATGTACAGATTATTGTCATTCATGTTAATTTTGAGTTCTCATTAGTCAATATAGCATGATATTATCTGTTATATATTACAGGTTTATGATACCAGTCTCCATGATAGTGTGTAATGATACAATGGCTTACATGTTTGGATTTTTTTTTGGAAAGACTCCTCTTATAAAGTTATCTCCAAAAAAAACATGGGAAGGATTTATTGGAGGTGGTATATCTACTGTTCTCTTTGGAATGATTGTAAGCATACTTGTAGTGTATAAAACTTGTCTTAACTGATTGTTTGATTAATGTATATGTACAGTAATAACATTAATCTATTTTTGTAAATCTTGAGTACATGAACAATCCTGTTAAGGCATTCTGCTCTGTCTGAAAATTCTCATCTGTGCTTAATGCAATTGAAAAGATCACTGCAAAAATCTCATAAAAAATGTCATTTTAAATTTAAAGACATTTTTTTCTTAAATTATGAAAATATAGGTTAAAACTATATCACTGTATGAAATATCTCTGTTCACATTTGTATATAAATGCAAACATCATAATATGCTCTACCATTTACAGACATCCCAACTTGATGTGCTTTAAAAGTACCACAAATGATTACAACAAACAGTCAATCTTAACTGTCCA
The DNA here is from genome assembly GCF_054136105.1 of Typopeltis vanoorti. NCBI lineage: Eukaryota > Metazoa > Arthropoda > Arachnida > Uropygi > Thelyphonidae > Typopeltis > Typopeltis vanoorti. The sequence goes on from NC_143567.1 coordinate 89,978,770, forward strand.
CTTAACAGTCTCTATTTCTTCTCCACAAGGGTGCACTTGTGTCTTTGTATTCCATACAAATCTTGAAATTTGAATTTCTGCAGTCCAGCTATCCAAACAGTGAAGTAATCTTCATTGGTCATGTTAATCTTCACAATTCCAACTTTTTTTTCTATTTCCAGCCACTAAATCTGGGAGAGATGCTAAGGTACTGGATGCAAGCAGTGGTTTAATATATATCATCATTCTATTAACTAGAATACCAGACAGTCCTCTCCAGTCACCCCCACAATCTGTATTTTCTTAGCCAGTTCTCCTTCCAAGTATACTAGCAGAGATCATCTTACCTTTCAGCAACTCACAGAAAAAAAAATCTTGTGCAGGTTCATCTTCTGGAATGACCTTCTTTCAGCCACTCACAATCTCATTTCCTTTGTCATTACTGTGGAGCTAAGTAAAATGATCTCCAGAATTTCTGCTCTCAGTTTATGGGAAGCCTAATGTTTTCACCATCTATTTTGAATCCTTACTATGAATGAATTATTAAAATTTGCTAGTTGGAATGAAGAGATGCATTCCCCACTTCTTTCACAATTTCTCCCTAATATTCAAGCCTTGGTTTTCCAATGTGCCAAAGGCAGTCAAAGAAGAAAAAAAGAGTGGCATGAGACAAGCACTCCAAATCTGACTTTGAAAGAACTAAATGCAGAAAACATTTTTCTTGTACAAACTGCAGTGGTACTTTCTGATACAGAAATTTGATATAATGCCTGTCCATTTTGTTATTGTAGTAGTTCCAGACAGCAATAATATCTAAAGACAAAGCTGATTTCCTGCCATTATTCTTCAACTCCTGCTTAGGTGACATGGAAAATCACTTCCAGTCATACCAGCATTAGTGCACCACATGTATTCTCTGGTTTTTTGCCAGAAAGACATCAGAAGAATCTTGAATAACCTAAGTAGCAAACATCTTTATGCCTTGTTGTAAAGACAACTTTCTTAATGATATCAGAGCCCTCTTTTTTATCAGAACTAACACTTATTCATATCCTTTCTACTCTCTTTTTCATACTCATTGGCATCTACTCCACAGGATGTAAGCAAGTCAATTTTTAGCATCCATTCTATCAAAAAAAAAAAAGAGAGATAAAAATCTGTCATTGTACTTAATCAATAATTTCTCTCTTATCTTGGTGATCAGTGAAGTAATAATGTATGTAAACATATATTGTTCCAAAAAACATCATCTTGAATGTAAACTATGTAAAGTTTTTTTTTCAGAAAAAACTCTCTAAGTGTTAATATATCATCTTGATTTTCACTCTACCCATAACCATGGGGAAACCCTAATGCCAGTCACTAATAAAAGATGAAGACAGAGTGGGGTATATTTTGTGTCATATTTTGTATACTCTACTACATCAAACCTTATAGCTTTTAAATGTGCTTGGGACCAAAGCATGTAATGTTAGCCCTTAGTCCTCTGAGTAGAAAACAATCTCAGATATAGTTTATATCATCTGTGATTAATAGATGATGGAAACTGATGATACAATAAATGCAAAAGTGGTTTGGGATAAAATCTGGAAAAACATGGGTAGATGCAGAACCCACTCCATTCATTACCCATGACATGGTAGTTACTGATCTCAAAGAAACAAGCGAAATGATGGCTTAGCTTCTCTTCATATTGGCCAGAATATATCATTCATTATGGAAAAATTGAAAGAACTCTCACTCATGCCATTACTATCAGGCTTGATGACTTCCAATGTGAAATTATCACCATTTCAAGGATTTCCTCTTCCTACTATGCATCAGAATAATTGAGGAGTAGTTTCTGGATTCATTGGAAAAAGCAGTTGTCATTGTCTTCTCAAAGCCAGTTATGATTCAGAACTGTCAAACAGTTACTGTCCTATCACTTTGCAAGGTCTCGAAGAAAATGGTCAGTGTTTGGCTTTTGTGGCAGTCAGAAAGCAGTGACTTTTATTCCAACACACAGTGTGGCTCTGACATACACCAATCAATGTCGGACCACTTGGTCCATTTGTAAGCATCTGTTGGTGATGCATTTCTGAAATGTGAACGCCTGGTTTCAGTTTTCTTTGACATGGAAAAAAAAAAAAACTTATAACACAGCCTGGAGATACAGCATATTAAAAATACCTATATAATCTGTGTCTTGGAAGGAATGTCCATGTTGTTATTGAAAACTTTCTCTCTCTAGCCAGTATGTCCAAGTGGGAAGCTCCCTATCCTAACCATACTGCTAAGAGGGGGGGGTGTTCCCAGATGCTGTAAGTACAATACTGTTTGCTGTCAATGTTACCTTGATAACAAAACAGTTTCTTCCCTTATTGAAGACTACAATTTTCTGTCATTCCAGTACCATGAGGATCACCAAAAGGCAACTGCAACAAGCTATTGATTATTTCTCTCTTCACATGCTCTCTTTTTTTGAGGATGGTACAAACTATTATCCCAGTATCAACAGAAGCCAAGTTCTCATAACTTATTTTTGACAAAAAAAAACTTCTTGCACACATTTATTCATTAACTATGAGAAAAGTGTAAGCAAGTGCTGAACATCCTCTATACCCTATCCTCTAAAGAATAAATGCAAAACAACACAAAGGCAAGGGACATCAATCACCATTCCATGTCCCTTGCCTTTCTTGTGTTGTTAGATTCATTTACTCAATGCTTGAATATAGATCACAAATGTATGCTTGTGCAAGTGATGCCGTTTACTGGATGGATCCTGTTCATTATCAGGAAATATGAATAGCTACTGATTCATTTCACACATTGCCTATTGAGAACCTTCATATCAAATGAACCTGCTACCTCCTTCAGTGGAAGCAGTTATCACTTAACTATGCCTTAAGAATAAAATCTACCTAACCATCTTGCATGAGCTAGTATGCAATTAACATGATAATCTTCCCTTCCCATGGGATTGCACAGAAGTATACTTTGATTTCTTATCCTATAACAATGGTTCAAGATCTGCTGTTTTTCCTGATTTCTGGCTCCAGTTAGATTCTACTCTAATGCAGTAACTCTACTGCTGTACATCATGTGCTCAACACAAAAGAAAAATGCTACCAAAAGCATACAATTTGTACAGACTCAATGAGTTATTTAGAAGCTATAGTTTTCTTGTATACAATCCACATATGGTACTTTGTCATGTTTTACAGTAATTCTATAAGTTGAAATCACTTAAACTAGATGTTCTTTTGTGCTAGATATATGGCCACATTAGAATCGAGAAAATGAGAATCTACATGCATCTGCTTGGACTTTTTCTACTTACTCTTTACCAATCTCCTATACAGTCTACAGATGGTTAATAAAAGCAAAATTAACTGCTCAGTGGCAATCATCCTGGCAGAAAGCATTAACAAATAACTTGCATGAGATTAAAGCTTTTAGTGTTGCTAGTGAATGTGGCGGTCGTGTTGAGCTATGCTAGACAAAGTGTTTTTAAATTAAAGTATAGTGTCTCAAATTGTGCTGCAATTGTGCTTCAGTTGGATACAAGTGTCCTTCAGTGGCATTATTGTTGAAACTTTGTTGTATGTATTATGTTTTCGCTGCCATTTGTTGCACTACTTCAGCGTCTAAAGATGGCGTCCAACAAGAGATGTATGTCAGCGGCACGGAGGACTTCTATATGAAAGTCTGGCTCTGCCTTGGATTTTTTGCAGTGGATGCTTTGCAGAAACTGCTACATGTATGCACCAAAGAATGTGAAGGATCTGGGGACTGTTTGGCTAAATGAGAAGAATGAAAACATCGACGTATATGAGAAGTGTCGGGATAGACTGGAGCGATTAGGAATGGAACAAGACTGTAGCAGAAGAGCTTTGATAGTAGTTCATGAAAATGAAAAGTGACCTTCATCTCCTGCAAGAGGAATTGGAAGTGCTCAGTAAGGATATTCTGGAAATTAAAACTGAGTTAAATGTGTTGAATCGAGAAATTAGGACTGGCGATTTACTTTAGCTGAAGTAACTAGAACAGGATTAAGTAAGGGAGAGTCTTTGGTGAATGATGAAATAATAAATAGTATGGGAGTGATTGAGAGTCAACAGAATGAAAGCACAAGAGGTCTAGAAGAAATGAGATGTTGTGAAAGTGAGAGAGTAAGTAAAAAAAGCATTGAGGGAAAGTAATTAAACTGGGAGAGTCATGCTGAATAGCATTGAAAATGAGGCCGTCAGTGACGCTTGTTTGGATTTGAATGAAGTTATGAGTGGTACAATATGTGGTGATTCTATAATTAAGGGTATGGAGAGCGGTATACCTGAGGAGTGCTTGGCTGGTGAACAATAGAGAGTGGCTTTAGCAATAAAGAGAGGGCATGATGCAGAAAAGATGATAGTTATGGTGGGTACAAATGACTTGAGTGGTAGTATTAATCGGGTAGCAAAAGATTTAAGAACATTGTTAGATATCGTGAAGAAGAAAAGTGTCAAAGGGAGGATAGGGTGTGTGCTGCCTCGTTTTAACAATTATGAGTTAAGTAGATGAGCGATGATAATGAATGATATGATTCCAAGAATGTGCAGAAAAAGAGGTCTGGAATTTGTTAATGTCTGGAGTGTGTTTGAAGGTAAAAGACAGCTGTATGCAAGAGATGGGTCGCATCTGAACATGGAAGGTCATAAGCGATTGAAGAAGTTACTGTTTTTTGAACAAGTTAAAGTAATTGGGCAGGGAAACTAAAATTGAAAAGGTTGAGTGTAAGAGGAGAAACTTATGCAGTGAATATATATTTTCATAGAAAGGCTGAGACGTTGGTTAAACATGCTTATAAATAAGTTAAGGAATTTACAACATACACAGGATATAAATTAAACTTTAATCTATATTTTCAATATTTCGGCAGTGTCACGTTGCCATCTTCACAGGAACTTAAAATAAAGACACATGCACGCAGGCACTACACACAGTAAATGAGGATGAAGCAGGAAGCTATTGTTTCTCCTAAAAGTCCTGATGATGCCCCCTAGCAGGCTATGTAGTTATTCTTGGCCATTGGGCTGAAGGTCTTCTGATGTAAGTCTCCCAAATTTGGGGGCAGTCTCATGCAACCAAATTTGTTGAGGTTTGGACTGTTTCTTAGGGCTGAGGCTGATTCCATGAATAGCCTTTCAAATTTGAATTCACTACGTTTATTACCATGGCTTTCTTCCACAGTGTTCTGTGGCATGATTCCAGAGCATGGTCTTCAAGACCAGAGTGGCTGTAGTGGTGAAACCAGATGTAGTCCTTGTTTTCTGAAATTCTGATATTCGCTGTCCTGCCTGTTTGGCCAAAGTAGGGCAGCTTACAGCTGCAAGGGACCTGGTATACACCAGGTAGGTCTAGGGGAAGTGGTTGGACTTTAGTGGAGCAGATAAGGGATGCCAATTTTCTATATGGTCTGTAACATAAGGTCAAGTCATGTTTTTTTGGTAATTTTTTCCGAGGTGCCTCAGATGTAGGGAATGGTAATGGATTTAAAGTAACCTTGTTGTGAAGGGGGGGGTTACTGGTTTCGATATTTTTTTTGGGGGGGGGGGTAGCCATTGACTGAGAAAGTGTTGAAGATGTGGCTTAGTTCTGTGGTAAGGGCATTGTCATTTGAACAGATAAGTTTAGCCCTGTTGTGTAGTGTCTTAACTCCATATTGTTGTGAGTGGGAGGATTGTTGGTGAATGTATCTGCCTGTATGGGTGGGTTTTCTATCTTGATCTTGATGGACCTGTGGTTTCAGTCAGGATTTCTCCATGATGTAGGTCATAAAGAGTCCAGCTATTCCTATCTTGGGCTTTTCTTCTCCATTTTCTCCCAACTTTCTTAATCATTGGGTCTTCCTACCTTAAGGCTAGTCTTCCAGGTTTCCTTTTGGTATCTCTCAGATACCAGTTTGTAACTCTGACTGTCCATCTGTTGTCTCTCATTCTGGCGAGATGTCCTGCCATTATTTTTATTATATCTGTGAGTCCAGACTTCTTCCTGATTTCTGTGTGTCTTATGTGGTCTATTTTGTTTATATTGCATATTCTTCTTTCTATTGCACGTTGAGTTGTTATTAAGCTTATTAAGTTATTCTTTTAAAGTTGTGTTCCATGTTTCACTGCCATAAGTTAATGCTGGTAAGATGTGACTATTGAAAAGATGGGCTCTTATGTCTATATCTATGTTTTGGTTGGTAATTGTTGATTTTATTTTGTTGAAGGCTATCTAAGCAGCTCTTTTTCTCCTTGCTATTTCATTTGATATATCATTATTCATTTTTATGGACTGGTCGAGGTAGATGTATTCTTCAACTTTTTCGATGGTGTGAGATTCTAGAGTGATTGCATGATCTTTACAGTATTTGTTTTTCATCCATATTGTTTTGTCAGGGTGTATTCCAATCCAATTTTTTGGCGGTTTTGGCTTATGTTATTCAGCATTGATTCTAGGAGTTTGGGTGAGTGAGATATTAATACCACATCATCAGCGAATAATAGGATATTTAATATTTCACCGTCAATGTTTATTCCATCTTTCATGTCAATTTTTCGAATGATGCTGTCCATAGTAGATGTGAAGAGATTAGGTGATAAGACATCACCCTGACGTACTCCTCTACTTAAGTTAATTTTAATCGGGTGATTGAAAAGGGTGATATTTGTTGTGCTTTCTTTGTAGATATCTTTCTGTTAGCTGAGTAATAGTTTGAATGTGATCTATTGTTGAAAAGCCTTTTTTGAAACCGGCCTGTTCTTTGCAGCTATTTTCATTGATGGAGGTTTGTATTCATTAAGGATGATTCTGGCGAATATTTTATATGTGTGTGCTAATAGACAGATAGGTCTGTAGTTACTGATGTCTTCTTTATTACCTTTTTTATGCAGAAGTATGGTCTTTGATGTTTTCCATTCAGTAGGTACTTTCCTTAATTGTATATATTGGGTAAACCTTTCTGCTAGAGCTTTAAAGAGTATTTGTCCACCCATTTTAATTCATCAGATTTTATGCCGTCAATTCCTGGTGAACGGTCATTTTTCATATGGTGGATAGCCATTGTGTGATGGTGTGTTGCCAGTATAGTGTGTGAGTGCTTTGGCCAAATGTTTAGCTAGTTTTTCTATAAACTGAGAAAAGCAAGATTCCATCAGGCTGGGGGGTGACTAGTGTGTCTAAGAAAGGGAGGCTGTTGTTTTTCTCTTTTTCCAGGGTGAACTTGATTCTGGGGTGTTGGTTGTTTAAGTGTGTTAGGAAGGAGAGGAGTGTATCAGAGTCATGTGGCCAAATGGCGAACACATCATCAATGTAGTGAAGCCATGTGGTTGGTTTTTGTGGGGCAGAGTTTAAGGCTTTTCCTTCAAAAGTCTCCATAAAAAAGTTGGCCAAGGGTGGGGAGAGTGGTGAATCCATGGCTGTCCCCTTTATTTGTTTGTAGAATTTTCCTTGCCAAACAAAATAGCCTGAGTTCATTGTGAACTGAAATAGGACTGAGATATTGGGAAGAAGTTTAGCTTGGATTAGCTCGAAGGTTTCTTTGAGTGGACATTTGTGAATAAGGAGAAGACGTCAGAATTGACCATTATGTCAGTATGTTGGAATGTAAGGTTTTCTATCCTGGCTTTGAAGTGGGCTGAGTTTTTTATGTGTGATGGTGTGTTGCCAGTATAGTGTGCGAGCGCTTTGGCCAAATGTTTAGCCAGTTATGTATGTGGGGAAATCAATGCCATCCACTATGGGACGTAACGGCACATTTTCTTTATGTATTTTTGGGAGTCCATGTATACTGGGGGGGGGGGGGTATGGAGTTAAATGGTTTTAATTTGTTAGTGATTTCTACAGGCCAAGAAGTGACCTTCTTAAGGAGCCTGTGGAGTTTTCTAATTTGTGAGTTGGTGGGATTGTACTCAATAGGGAGATAAGTAGCCCGATCTAATAGTAGAGCATTAAGCTTACCTGTGTAATTCTTTTGGTTAAGTACTACTGTGGCTTTACCTTTATCTGCTTTGGTGATTACTATTTCTTTGTTTTTCTTAAATTCCTGCAGAGATTTATATTCTTTATTGGATATGTTGGTTTTTGGTGGTCTTGCTTTGGTGAGAACACAAGCTACATCCAGCTTAATATTGTTAGCGACATGGTTTGGAAGGCGGATCATTATATCCTCAGCCAGTAATTTTCTGGGAGCAATACCGAAGTTATGGCCTTGTGAGAGAGCGTTGAGTGCTTCAGGCTTCAAATTAACTGAAGAAAGGTTGACAGTGTCAGTAGGAAGTTTTGGTTCGGAGGTCGAGTTCTTTTTTAATTTCTCAAATTTCTTGATATGTCAACCTTGTACTTTTTTAAATTCTTTATCCGCAGCACGAGACGTTGTATAAAATTGACCAAAGCTCATGGTTTAACGTGCTGGAAAGCTCTTCTTTGAGCACCCAAATAGCTAAGTTTCCTTCAGCTAGGAGAAAACGGGTGATAGCGATTTGTTCTCGTAGCAAAGCTTGGCTAGCGCGGTTATAAATTTGGAGAGCCTTTTGAGAAAAGAAACGGTTCTTGAATTTAACACAATTTGGGATTACCTGATTATCCCAGCAGCATTTTAGGAAGGTCAGACGGTTCAGTTGTCTTGATAGCTTCAGCTTTATTTTACCATAATGGTAGGCCTTGCGTGTGATGGAATCTCCGTGGATGATAGTAATTCTCTTAGTTATTCTTTGCCGTTGGGCTGAAGATCTTCTGATATAAGTCTCCCGAATTTGGGGCAGTCTCATGCAACCAATTTTGTTGAGGGTTGGACTGTTTCTTAGGGCTGAGACTGATTCAATGAATAGCCTTTCAAATTTGAATTTACTACAGTGTATTACCGTGTCTCAGAACAAGGATTACTCTAAATCCATTACCATTCCCTACATCCGAGGCACCTCGGGAAAAATTGCCAAAATCCTAAAAAAAATGACTTGACCTCATGTTACAGACCATATAAAAATTGGTGTCCCTTATCCGCTCCACTAAAGACCAACTCCCCCCCCCCCTAGACCTACCTGGTGTTTACCAAGTCCCTTGCAGCTGTAAGCTGTCCTACTTTGGCCAAACAGGCAGGACAGTGAATATCAGAATTTCAGAACACAAGGACTATATCCAGTTTCACCTGTACAGCCACTCTGGTCTTGCAGACCATGCTCTGGATACACGCCACAGAATACGATGGAAGAAAGCCACGGTAATACACCATAGTAAATTCAAATTTGAAAGGCTATTCATGGAATCAGCCTCAGCCCTAAGAAACAGTCCAAATCTCAACAAATTTGGTTGCATGAGATAGCCCCAAATTTGGGAGACTTACATCAGAAGACCTTCAGCCCAACGACTGAAGGTCTTCTGGAGAATAACTACATAGCCCACTAGGGGGGGAGCATCATCAGGACTTTTAGGAGTAACAATAGCTTTCTGCTTCGTCCTCATTTACTGTATGCATAAGCAAATAGAAGAAATGAGTGGAAGGAGGGTAATTATTATGTGAGATTTCAACTATGGTAACATTGATTGGAAGGAGGAGAGGACACATGGGAGGAAGGAATTGGATTTTATGCAGTCATTAAGGGATAACTATCTGCGACAGCATGTAATGTAAAATACTAGGGGTCAGAGAGTGCTTGACCTGGTAATTGCATCTGAGAATTTGGCTGTAATGAATATGACCATGTTGCCACCAATTGGTGAGAGTGATCATGGGGTCTTGACTTGGGAGGTGGCTAAAGGTGTAGAACTTACAATTAAGACAGGGTACATGTGGAATTATCGGGCTGGTAAGTATGACAAGCTTAGGAGATTGATTGGTACAGTGCCATGGCATGTACAACTGCAAGGGCTAGAAGTTGGCAGTGCATGGGAGGCAGTTAAAAAGTGTTTGCATGAAGCAATGGCTGACTGTATACCTATATCTAGAGTCCGAATAATAAATCAAGTAGGAGTTAAATGGATGAATAATACCATTAAGCTTGAGCTGCAAAAGAAGAAACAACTATGGAGGGAATTTAAGGAGAAAGGTGATCGGCAGGCACATGAACAGTATAAAGCCCAGGCCAAAAGGGTAACAAGTGTGGTAAGAAAAGCGAAAAAGCTTACGAAAGAACATTGGCCACGCAGGCTAAAGAGAATCCTAAACAGTTTTTTCAATATGTTGCATGTAAAAGAAAAAATGTATATGGCAGAATGATTTTAAAGAATGCTGATGGCAGGGAGGTACCCAAATCAATTGATATAGTTGAATTACTGAGTGAGCACTTTGCAAGAATATATCGTCCAAGTGGTGACATTGCAGAAATGAATGAACCAATAGATTATACGGGAATTGTGGTGAATGAGGTGGAGGTGAGTAGTCTATTGCAAAACCTCAATGCCAATACATCTTTGTGTTTGGATGGTATACCAGCTTGTGTTGTACGTGAAACGGCTAAAGAATTGTCAGTACCCTTGACCATTTTGTTTAATCTGAGTCTCAGGTCTGGGTTAGTCACAAGGGGGTGGAAAGAGGGGAAAATAGTTCCACTGCATAAAGGAGGTTCCAAGACTACTGTTGTAAATTACCAACCGATTAACATATCAGGAATCGTTGTCAAGGTCTTGGAGAAATTAGTCAAGAGAAAAATACAGGATTGGATAGATGAAAATGGGATACTGTATGGGGGGGCAACATGATTTTGTGAAGGGTAGATCGTGCCTCAGTAACTTGCTCACGTTTTATAACACAGTGACGGCTGAACTGGATAAATGTAACGGGTTTACAGTGATTCTACTGGACCTTGCCAAGGCCTTTGACAGGATACCACATGGAACTCTAATCAGTAAACTGGAGCAGTTGGGGATGGATATAGGGTTGGTGAGATGGATAGGAGGGTGATTGATGGAGAGATACCAGAGAGTGGTTTATTCAGGAGTGGAGTCCAAAAGATGGCTTGTGACTAGTGATGTGCCGCAGGGTTCTGTTCTTGGACCACTACTTTTCAATTTGTTCATTAACGATATAGGAAGGATCTGAGAGGAAGTGTTCACTTGTTTGCTGATGATGCAAAGTTGGTTAGAGCAATTGTGAGTGCACAGGATGTCAAAATTTTGCAGGATGATTTGGATAGTTTAGAGGACTGGGCTAGGGAAAATGGATGTCAATTTAATGTGGCAAAGTGTAAGGTTATGCATTTTGGAGTGAAAAGACTAGCAGCAGTATATCACATTGGTGGAGCTGTACTCCAGGAGATTGAGGCCAGGGATTTGGGAGTGTTGGTGGATAGGGAGTTGAAGTTTGGGGGGGGGACATTGCAGAAGTGGCTAAATCAGCTCATCAAATCACTTGGTTACTGAAAAATACTTTAACAAGCAGAGACAAACAAGTTATTGTTCCTTTATATCGAGCCTGATAAGACCCCATCTGGACTACTGTATCCAGATATGGGCGCCAGGGTTTCTTCTTGATGGGGAGGAGGTGGAGAGAATCCAGAGACAGGTGACCAAGATAGTGGCAGGTCTGTGGAATGAACCTTATGAAAACAGATTGAAAATTTGTGGGTTGCAAAAATTGGTTGATAGGCAGAAAAGGGGTGATATGATTGAGACATTCAAATTACTGAAGGGTTTCTATAAGATTAATCCAGAAGATATTTTTGAGAATAGGACTGGTGGTGGATGGAAGCTGGGCAAGAATGTGGTTAACAAGGGTGTTAGAGCTAGGTTTTTTACTTGGAGAGTGGTAAATGAGTGGAATAAGCTGCCAGAGTCTGTTGTGGGTGCTATGACCATGAATGAGTTCAAGGCAAAGTATGATAGATACTGTGTGAATGTCGAATAGTTGTTCTTGACATGATGTTAGGGCATCCCTCGAAGAGTCTGTCGACTCCTTGGAGTTGCCGGAATAATAATAATAGACATATGATTGATTGTTCATTTGAGTCGGTCTTGTGTGAAATAGTGACCAACGCAACCAAATATATAGTTGGTTGCTACTATAGGCCAGGGGGATGATATTGAATTCAGCATCATCATCAAATTCCTGATATATATACCCTCAAGGGGTGTACAGGATATGATATTACTACATGAAAAATTTACATCATTACTACCTTCCTATCTACAATTTTCCTCCAAATCAGTCTGTTACCTGTCAAGACTCCAATATTATCAGGTCTTATATTTCTGTCTTATAAGGCACTTTTTACTGCATCAATCCAGCTATATCTTGGTCTTCCTCTTGGTCTTTTTCCTGCCAACCTGGCAGAGAACACTTGTTTTGCTAATCTATCTTCTCCCATTCTGTTTAAGTGACCATACTACCTGAGATTAGCTCTGCTAATGCATTCCTGGATGCTGACAATATCAAGTTCTTTCCTAATATCCTTGATTTCAATATGATATTGCCATTGATGCCTTCATGCCCCTAATCTTTCTCAAGACTCTCATATCTGCTGTCTGTAATCTTTGCTCAAGTGTTTTACTTCTAACCCAGTTCTCAGATCCATAAGTTAAAATTGGTTTGAACATTGTCTTGCAAATTAGTAATGAGTGCAGGGTTAGTGATTATTATGGGCAATTTTAATTATGGTGATATCAATTGGAAGTAGGAAATATCACGTGGCAAAAAGGAAATGGAATTCATACACCTTCTAAGAGATAATTACTTGAAATAGCACATAACTGAAGGGACTCGTGGTGTGAGAGTGTTAGACCTGGTCACTGGTGCAGAGGACATATGCATAAGGTGTCTTCATTACTACTACTCTACCTTGAAGGTTTCCAGCTATTAAGTGACCACCAGTTTGGATTCCACCGATGCTGATCAACAGGTGACCTGCTCTCATATATCATCCATCTCTGGACATATACTAGGAAAAATTTGGTGAATCCCAAGTAGTTGCACTCAATATCTCTAAGGCATTTGACCAGGTCTGGCACAAAGGTTTACTAAGCAAACTTCCATCATTTGGACTGTCTCAGGACTTCTGCAGATGGATTCCCAGCTTCCTCTCTGGATGCACACTATGTGTAATGGTAGATGGCTCCCTATCCTCCCACTATCCAACTAATGCTGGGGTCCCACAAGGTTTAGTTCTCTCACTGACCCTCTTCCTTCTATACATCAATGACCTACTTCATTGGGTTGACCTCCAACCCAATTCACAGTTTTGCAGATGACAGCACATTGAACTCCTCCCTTTCATTTGATAAACCTTACCCTACACAACTCACTTCAACTCACAGAACATCAACCACAAATTCCCTTAATGCAGATCTCCAAAACATCCTCAGATGGGGCTCAGATAACCTTGTCAACTTCAACGCTAGTAAAACCCAGTTCTGTCTTATTTCCCACAAAAAAGAACCATTTTCCCCCAGTATTATTTTTGATAACACTCAAATCCCAAGACAAGATGAAACTTCTCTTCTCAGAATTATCATGATATCAGGCCTCTCCTGGCATAAACACATTACAACCATTGCATCCTCAGCTTCCAATAAACTAGGCTTTCTCTTTCACTCAAGACGTTACTTCACTTCAAAACAGCTGTTAACCTATACAAATCGCAAATCCGCCCAGCTATCGAATACTGTTCTCACGTTGGGAGTGGGGCTCCTAAAAGCTCCCTCAAAAAGCTTGACTCAATACAGAGGAGAGCAATTAGACTGATAAATGATCCATCTCTTACCGACTCCCCCCCCCACTTTTACATAGACGTTTAGTCTCTACAATTTGTATATTCTACAAATATTTTCATGGAAAATGCTCATCTGAAACAACATCAATAATTCCCCTACTCTGTACTAAACCCATTGGAACACGTTCAGCCACCTCCCAACATCCCTTCACAGTACACCTTGAAATCCACAGAACAAGTTTCTTTTCCTCCTCCTCCATCCCTGCTACTGCTGTACTGTGGAACAGTCTCCCCCCCCCCGAGGTATTTCCCAAGGAATACAATATACAGGCTTTCAAATCGACTGTTAATAATTTCCTCCTTTCCCATCCCACTACCCATATACTGTACTAATAGGTTGACCAGCCAACCTCTCGTATATGGGCCCAACATAAAAAAAAAAAAAAAAAAAAAAAAAAAACAACTTCAAATTGGTGAGACTTGGGAGGTTGCAAAATTTGTGGATTTCTCTCTTAAGAAGGAGTATATTTGGAACTAGAGGTTAGGTAATTATAACAAGCTTCGGAGTAAGCTTACAGCCATCCCATGGCAGAACATATTGCAGGGGAAAGATGTTAGCAGTGCATGGGATAAAATCAGCCTGGTATCTGAGGAAGGCAATATCAGAATGTATTCCCCTGGTCAGGAAGACAAACAAGGTAGGCTTTAGATGGATGAGTAGTAGTATCAGGCTTGATCTGCAAAAAAAGAAAATGTTATGGAGAATTTACAAGGAGAAAGGCGATCAGTACACCCTTGAGCAGTACAAGGCTCAAGCTAGGAAGGTTACCAGCATAGTAAGAAAAGCTAAATCAGATTATGAGAAAACCTTAGCCAAGGAGATCAAGGGTAATCCCAAAGAGTTCTTATGCTATGTGACAAATAAAAGGAAGAATGACTTTGGATGGATAACCTTAGTGGGTGCTGATGGTATTGAGGTGACAATTCAGATGTAATAGTAGAGTTACTGAATGATCACTTTCAAAAGTCTATCACCTAAGTGAGGATATCTCTGTACCTGTAGGAATAACTAACGTGAGAATTGAAGTTAATAAATCAGAGGTACTCAGTATATTGCAGAATTTAAATGCAAACACTGCTGTAGGTTTAAATGGAATATCAGCTCGGGTGTTGCGTGAATGTGCATAGGAATTGTGAACACCTCTTACTTGGTTATTTAACTTTGGTTATGAACTCTGATATGGTCCCTATGGAGTGGAAGGAAGGCAAAGTAGTTTCTTTGCATAAAGGTTGCTCTAAGACTGTGGTAGTTAATTACAGACCACTCACCATCTCGGGTGTGGTGGTAAAAGTAGTGGAAAAGTTGGTTAAAGACAGAATTCAAGAATGGGTTGATCAGAATATGATACTCTATAGGGACCAGCATGGTTTTGTTAAAGGTCGATCCTCCCTTAGCAATTTATTAAATTTTTATAATAGAATGACATCTGAGTTGGACAAGGGAAATGGCTACACAGTGATACTGCTGGATTTTGCTAAGGCTTTTAACAGGATATTCCATGGAATACTGTTGTGCAAATTGGAGCAGATAGGGATGGATACTAAACTGGTGATATGGATAAGAGAATGGCTCATGGAGAGATACCAGAAAGTAGTGTATGGAGGAGCCGAGTCCAGGATGAGGCAGGTGACCAGTGGTGTGGCTCTGTGCTTGGACCATTATTGTTTAATTTGTACATAAATGATATAAGAAATGGCTTGAATGGAGATATTCATTTGTTGGCTGATGACGCAAAGTTGGGTAGTGCAGTGCAATAAAAAATCAAGCTAACATTGAGAGCTTGTAGGATGATTTAAATAAGCTGGCAAAAGGTAATGGATGTCAGTTCAATGTGGAAAAGTGTAAAGTTATGCATTTTGGGATTAAAAGATTACCAGCTGTGTACCACATTGATGGAATGGTACTCCTAGTGATCGATGAGGCTAAGGACTTGGGGATGTTGGTGGATAGGGAGATGAAGTTCAGAGGGCACATTGCTAAGGTGTCCAAGATTGCACATAGGAGTTCTTAGTTATTGAAGAACACACTAACATCCAGAGATAAAGAGGTTATTATTCCCCTTTATGAGGCATTGATATTTCCACATTTGGATTACTGTGCTCAAGTCTGGTCACCTGGATTCCTTGGAGATGAGGAGGTTCTGTAGAAGGTTTAGAGGAGAGTGACTAAGTTGGTGAATGATGTAAAAAATGCTCTGTACATTGATAGATTGAGAGCTTGTGGATTGCAGAGGTTGGTTGATAGGCAGAGAAGAGGGGATATGATAGAAACGTTTAAATTACTAAAAGATTTTTATAAGATTGATGCAGGGGAAATATTTCAGCTATGTCATAGTGATGGAAGAACAAGAGATCATCTCTGGAAATTAAGGAAAAGTGTGGTTAACAAGGGGTGTGAGAATGAGGTTTTTCACCTGGAGGGTGGTGAATGAGTGGAATGCATTGCCTGACTCATTTGTGAATTCTTTGTCTGTAAATGAATTCAAGAAGAGATATGATAGATATTGTTTTGATAGATTGGGTCTCCCACGATGAGTCTACTGACTCCAATGAGATACCTATAATAATAATAAGCTTGAAATTTAACATGAACTAAAAGAGGAAGTTATTCATGCTAGACTCTTCATAGGTAACAATCATTTTATACATATTTATTTACAGATGACCTCAATGTGTGGGCTTTGTACTAGAGTTACATTATATGTTGTGTTTATAGTGGGATGTCACTACTTTACTTGAGACGGTTGTAACTTATGCTAATTAAGCTGAGCCATATACACTCATGCAGATCTTTTTGATTTGGACAGAATGCATTGTTTTTAACTTTTCACAAAGAATTAATTTGAACAGTTACATCAGATCATAAACCTTTTATATACATATATACTGCATTGTTCAGCTTTTCAGATTTGGTTGTTTTTACATAAGATGTTATTTATTTACTTATTTTAGCTATTTATTTTTATCTTATGTACTACTGTATAACCCTTTATGTATGACCTACTGTATGACCTACTGTATGACCTTAGTTGTTTTTATGCCAAAACTATAAACCTACTTACATAAATAGCTATAGCGTGTATGTTATTGACTGTTGTACTAAGACCACTGATGAATTGGCCGTCAAATTGCTGAATCCAAAAAGTGATCAGATTTGTAGCCAAGATTAAAAATTGATGATTTTTATTATTATTATTATTATTACCACATGACACCCCCTTGACCTTGGCTTGCATTCTACAGTTAAAACTTTTGTCACCCTCAAAACTGGAAAGAATAATAAAGTTTTACTCAATAAAATGTTATAATATAACAATCTTTAAAAGCAAACTGAAATTTTTTGTGATGAATTTTTTTTTAGGTATTGAGCCATTGCTTTAAACATCACCTGACAGCCCATGGGGATTAATACAGTGCCTCATAGTATTACGTTATTATGGTAGTTAATTGAAGTCCTCTTTAATGTGTGGCACTAATGTCTAGTATTGAGTAAAAGCAAGAGACATTTCCAAACTATAGAATTAATGAAAATAATTACTTTCATGAATTCCATAATCAAATATTTTCAGTAGAAACAACTAATTTTGTATTTAGGCCTACTTGAATTTTCATATTTAGAATTTGTTTTTCTGCTTTATGTAATTCATGGATTATTTTTTATAGGCCTCGCATTTTATTTGTCAGTATAAATACTTTGTATGTCCGATTGGTTATTCTGATGGACACCTGTCTCTAGATTGCACCCCATCTTCATTGTTCCAGCCGACAAATTATAGTTTACCTCATTCCATCCAGCTTCTTTGTGGTTTGGTGAGTATCATTTAACAATTGTTATTATTATTGTTAGTATTATTACTATTATTATTATTATAACAATCCTCTGTGGAGTCAAGAGATTTATAGTGGATGAGCAACATATATTGAACAACAGTCATTCATGCTGTTCATATTCACAGCACATTCTGGCAATGCATTCCACTCACTCACCACCTTTATTTATATATATATATATATATAAAAATCTACTCCTCATTCTCCTGATTTATCATGCCTTTACACAGCTTTCAAAGGATGCTTCTTATTCTCCTTCTCTTACCATCCACCTATATGGATAATTTCCTCTGTATTAATTCAGTAGAATTCCCTCACTAACTTAAATGTCTCATCATATCATGTCTTTTCTGTCCATCCACTAAGTCCTGCAATATACTTCCTTCAACCTCTATCCATGGCCAACATTCAAGAGTCCTGACATTGCTTTAGTTACTGATCTCTGGATCTTTTTCAGAGTTTATGCTTCACACTAGCTAGATGAAAATTTGAGCACTGTAGTTCATATGTGATCTGACTAATACTTTATACAATAGCACAAATACCACCTTATCTCTATTTCTTAATGTGCTTCTTATCCTAATGTAGTCTTTGCAACACTGGCAGTGCCCTCTGAATTTCACACCATTGTTTGCCATCATTCACCCCTCCCCAGATTTTGAATCTCATCTGCTTCGTGCAACATAGTTCCACCATACAGTCATCACATCTTATATCTCTGCACTGCACTGCAAAGTGCAACACCTTGTTCTTATTAACATCAAAACTTTAGCCTCCCCCCCATCATAATAATGCCTCACAGTATAAACAACACCAAGAGAGGAAAACATAAATTAATTTAGTGAACACTGATATTTCTCTGGTTTTCTATACAGCATCTTCAGAGCACAAATTATAACTATGACAAGCATACAGGCGCTGAACTAAATAATTAGAAACATTCAATTGTAACCGATACAGAACTAATGTCCTAACATGGCATTCTCTGTGGGTTGGATAATCATAAAGTTAATTTGAAGTCATGCTATCTGGTCTCAAATGACTGTCTCCAAGATCTTTGACAAATTAATTCAGCCATACTTATTTAGGTTGGGGAAGTGCTTCACAGCAGATTCTAAAAGTAATATTTCGGACTCATGGTGACTTCGACATAATACCAATGTGTTCTTCCATTTAATGCTATGTGAAAGGGTATCCAGAGCATGGTCTGCCAGTCCCAACTTGCCAAATAGATGATCACAGGTGTAATGTAATTTTTATGCTCTTCAATGCAGATGTTAACTGATCAAGTAGTGTGTCCAACATAGGCTAAATTGCAGGCCCAAGGAACTTTATATATTCCAGGATATACAAGAGGATGAAGGTAACTAGCTGGAAGTGGCATGGACAACATCTTTGCAGAGAACTTGAGGTATCTTTTCTGATGTATCCTTAATATATATGGAATGAGAATAGTTTTGCTGTGATCCTGTTTGTTGGAGGGATGGGGGGGGTTGCATGCAGTATTTTATCAATTTTATATAGTTGTAGCCATTGGCCAAAAAGGTATTGTGAATTTGTCTATTGTGAAGGTCCCCGAACTCATTTTGAAGTGCTGTGTCAATTTAAGAAATAGCTCTGGCTCAGTGAATAAGTGTTTTAAGGATACCATACTATTGGGATGGCATACAACAAATGCCTTCTTGTATGTGTGGACTTTCTGTAAATGGAAAATAATAATGAGTCATTATGAAGTGTCATGGGACTAATATATCTAGAAAAGGGAGCCAATTAACAATTGTTGCTTTCTTTTTTTATCGTAAAGTTTATTTTACAATGCTGGCTTGTTGAGATGCACTAAAAATGTATCCAGTATGTCTGGGCCATAAGGCGAAATTGCAAACACATCAATATAATGCAGCCAGACTATTAGTTTAAGTGTAACCGTGTGCAGTGCTTGGTTTTCGAAATGTTCCATGTAGAAGTTTGCTAGTAAGTGGGGGTGGATCCATAGCAGTTTCATTCAGTTCTTTATATATTTTTTCTTTCCATAAGAAATAACTAGAATAAATTGTGAATTTGAATAATTTTATGTCAGAGGAGAAATGTAGCTTAATGAGGCCGAGGGTCTCTGCTAAAGCAGTGAAGTGATGTCAGAATCTGTCAAGGTTAAATTTTTTATAAAGTTAGGAGAGTTTTCTGTGAGGGTAGAAAGTGATTTGGATAAATGCTTGGACAATTTGTAGGTTGGGGCTGTCTTATGCTCAACTATTGGGTTATTAGGTTTGTTGAACTTTTTACTGCATTTGCTATCATCAGTGCTTTAACTCAAATTGTTCACTTGCCTACCAGAATACCAGATAATCCTAACTGCTGAGGAAGAGATCTAGTGTCCAAAAGGTTCTAGATAACTTCTTCAATATGGGACCTTTCTTAATATACTGTGGAAGTTGTTTTTGATTTCTAAGAAATTCAGGCTACATCCTAATGTTGATTTCTTCTTTCGTGGAGCAACTTTCTTGCACAATCGCTCTCATCCACGTGTTGAATCATCATCATCATCATCATCATCAAATTTCTGCCATGTACCCTCAAGGGGTGTACAGGATATGACAGTACTACATGAAAAAATTACATCATTACTAACTTACTATCTACAATTTTCCTCCAAATCAGTCTGTTACTTGTCAAGACTACAACATTATCAGATCTTATATTTCTCTCGTCTAAGGCACTTTGTACCGTATCAATCCACCTATATCTTGGTCTTCCTCTTGGTCGTTTTCCTGCCAACCTGGCAGAGAAAACTTGTTTTGCTAATCTATCTTCACCGATTCTATTTAAGTGACCATACCACCTGAGATTAGCTCTGCTAATGCATTCCTGGATGCTGACAATGTCAAGTTCTTTCCTAATATCCTCATTTTTAATATGATATTGCCATTGATGCCATCTGTTCACGCCTCTAATCTTTCTCAGGACTCTCATATCTGCGGTCTCTAGTCTTTGGTCAAGTGTTTTACTTCTGACCCAGCTCTCAGATCCATAATATAAAACTGGTTTGAACACTGTCTTGTATACAGCTAATTTAGTGTTCCGACTAATTTCTCTTTTATTCCATATGAATTTATTCAGTTGACTTCCCACTATACCAGCTTTGCTGATCCTGTTGTCAATTTCTATATTTAATTTACCATCTTCAGTAAAAATCGTGCCTAAGTAGCTGAAATGTTTTACTTGTTCCACAGGTTCTCCATTCACAACACAGTTGACATTTTCAATGATTCTGCCTATTTTCATTGTCTTTGTCTTTTTATTGCTGACCTTCATACCATATCTATTACAACAGCTATTCAATTTAGTCAGAGAATCTTGCAGACTTGTAGCGGATTTATTTAGAAGTATAACATCATCTGCATAAAGCAAAGAGCTGACATTAACATCTCCAATTTTGATATCAGGTTTAATACCACTTTCCTTCATAATGTGATCCGTATAGATAATGAATAACAGAGGGGATAATGTACATCCTTGTCTCACACCAGATTTAACATTAAACCATCTTCCTGTACTTCCTTCAATTCTAACTGCTGACTTACAACTCAAATAAAGACTAAGTATTGCTTGATATAATGCCCCATTGACACCATATAACTGCAGCATATTGAATAGCTTCTCTCTTGGCACCTTATCATATGCCTTTTCCAAATCGACAAAGCTTAAATACAGATCTTTGTTATATTCCCATGCTTTCTCGACTATTTGTCGTAAAGTGAAGATCTGATCCTGACAGCCTCTGTTTGGCCTCAATCCAGCTTGTTCTTCACCAAGCTTTTCTTCCACAATTCTTCTCAACCGTTTCAAGTATACTTGCATAGATCTTGCCAGGAACACTCAGTAGGGAAATACCTCTGTAATTCTCACATTCAGTTTTATTTCCCTTTTTATATATGGGTACTATGAGAGCTCTACTCCAATCATCGGGAATTTGTCCCTCTGTTCAGGCTTTCTGAACTATGCAGTGCAGCCACTGTAAGACTTTTATACCACCATACTTCAGCATTTCTGGTCGAATATCATCTACTCCTGCTGCATTTCCACATTTCAAGCCTTTGATGGCTTTTTCTACTTCAAGTATGGATATGTATTCCTGACTGCATGCCTTGTCAGTGTTTTTTATCACTGTGCTGTCATCACTGCTTGTTTCATTTAGCAGTTTTTCAAAGTAATTACTCCATACTTCAAGGATATCTTTTTCTCCCGTTTTCATGTCACCTTTATCATCTCTAACTCCTTTTACAGCACTCTTTCCTCCATTCCTAAGTTTCTTCAACAACCTCCAGAATATTTTGCCACCTTCTTGATATTTATTTTCTATATTCTTGCCAAAGTCCTCCCATGACTTTTGTTTAGCTAGTTTTACACACTGTTTAGCTTTCTTACATTTGTCTCTGTATTCTGTAAGATTAAAGCTGACTTATTTGCCAGGAACTTTTGATATGCTTTCTTCTTTTCCTTCACTGCCTCTTTAACTTCCTGTGTCCACCAGGGAGTTCTGATTTTTTTATCCTTGCACACAACCTCACCACATGCCTCTCTGGCAGAATCAATCAATGTTTTCTTCAGAGTTTGCCACTGAATCTCCAAGGTTTGATTCCTGTTCTCAAACTCTTTCATTTTCTTTTCAATAATCTTTCTGTATTTTAGTCTACAGTTCACATCGGAGAGCTGCTCAACTTTTATTTGCTTTAAAACTTTCTTACATGTTATTCTTTTCAATATGAAATTCAATTTTATCCTGCTCAAGACTAAATAGTGATCACTTCCAATTTCAAATCCTCTGTACACTCTGGTGTCCTGCACCAGGGAGAAAACATCACTATCAACAATAACATAGTCAATGAGACTTTTCTTATTCCTAGCCACTTCTCTCCATGTGAATTTGTGCACATTTTTATGTTGGAACATGGTGTTAGTAATAACCAGTCCATGTCCTGAGCAGAAATCCAACAGATATTTGCCATTATTATTAGCTTTGCTCTTTTCTCCAAATTTTCCCAAAATATTTTTGTATGTCTCACAATCATTTCCTACTCTGCTATTTAGATCCCCAACAAGGACCAACTTTTCCTTTTTCATTGTGTCAGTTGCTTTTTCTAAAGCGTCAGAAAATTCCTCCACTTCTACCTTAGTAGAACCTTTTGTGGGACCATAGGCACAAATAAGTCTCATTTGTGTTGAATCATACTATAAAAATGCCAAGTGGGATGAACTTTCTGACTTCTACGCTGTTCATTTTCCTTTGTTAGATTACTGTTTTTGATCTTCTGTTTAAATACAATATTTATACTGAACACATCACCAAAACAATTCTGATTGATATGATAACATCTATTCTCCATTCCACTTTAAACTCTCATCCCTCACCTAAGCTTTGGTTCTACCAAAAATGTATCAAGGTTCTACAAGAGAAGAACCAGGAATGTTTTAGTTTGTCTTATTCCTTCCCTCCTCTTTTACCTTACAGTGCCAAGGATTTTTCTACATTTAATTGCTACCATATCGAAGATAAGGTGGTTAGCCCTATGCCTCCTGGTGTGTCCTATGTCTGTAGATGCATGTGTTCACAGGCCAGTTTGCCTGTTCTGGAGGATGAAAACCTGAGTTTCCGGGTGAAAAAACTCCCTACCTCTTTATGAGACAGGCTAACTCACCTTTAGTCGAAAGAGACCAGAATAAAAGTTCCTCACGTCACTGGTTGGAATCAAACCCAGGTCTTTCCAACCAAAGTGCTTCATCTACACTGATTAAGCTATGGAGGCTCGTGAATGTTATAGTTGGCTTTCATTAAAATCTTCATCTTCCTTTTCTGTTTATACCAAAACCTGAAATAGCTGCAAGCAAACTGTCAACTCATCCAAAACTGATTTTGAAATGGTTAAAACAGGAAACTTGCATCATGTTCTAATGGCAGTCACTGTTTTCTGATCTTTTGCCAAACTGTTGGCCATAACTTTTGTCTAATAGTGTTCTTCCATCTCTTTTCCATTTGGATTCTATTGCATCATTACCCACAAAAAAGAAAAAAAAAATTTATTTCCTTGCTTTTTTTACTTTAATTCTTGCATAGTCAAGATTGCTAAATGTCCTCCTATCATTCCAAACACAGCCCCCCCCCTTTGATGTTTCATCAGAAAGAGAGAAGAATCTTACCCAAATTGTATACCAAAAACCCTGATGGAATTTCTGCACTTTTATACTGAATGGTTGTGCTCTAATTATCACTTATTTTTAATGGTATTACAATCAATCTAAATTATACATACATATTCTTTATTATGACTCTTTCTTCTTTTTTTCTATGCTTATCTGTTCCAAACTTTCCCAGATTTTTTTCTATTGAACCAAATCAAAAGCTTTATTCCAAATCAAGAAATGCCATAAACAAGCTCTTTCCAAATTTCCAGTATCTTTCCATCATTTCTCTTACAGCAAAAATCAAATCAACAGTTTATTGTCCTTTTTTTTTTCTAAAATCAAACTACTCTTCTCTTAAATCTTTCTCTGTTTTATCCCTTTTTCATATTGCCATTATTCTTTCATAAATCTTTGCACAGTAACACAATGTTATTCCTCTATAGTTACTACACTCCCTTCTTGAGCCTCCTTTATATAATGGAACAGTAATTCCCTTGATCCAATTATCAGGTATCACCTTTCTCCAGATCAGGCTAAAGATGTCACATAACTATTTCAATATTGTGTATTACCAGAAGCTCTGATCACTTCAACAGGCAAACCATCTATTTCAGAGGATTTTCTATTCTTCATCTTCCTTAATGCTTCTTCAATCTCTGCCAGACTTATTTCCTTATTATTTCTCTCATCACCCTATTCAGTCAAATTTATTTCACCATGGCTTTCATCTTTATTTAACAGGTCTCTAAAATAACATTTCCACATCATCCTAATCTCTTCTTCCAGCAGTAACAAGATTCCATCCCCATTTATTTAAAAACCTGGCTCTCGTTTCTTCTTCTATTCTTTGTTAGTCCATATAATATTTTTTCTTGTTCTCATTGATATTTTCTTCCAACTATATATAAATTCAGCCTAGCTTTTTATCTTTTCCTCTTTAATTATTTTTTTTTTTGCATGGCTCTTTCTCTGATTATAAACAAGTCGATTATCATTTGATCTAATCTTCATAAATCTCCAAAAAGCTTTTTTTTAACTTGACTGCT
The DNA here is from genome assembly GCF_054136105.1 of Typopeltis vanoorti. Taxonomy (NCBI): domain Eukaryota; kingdom Metazoa; phylum Arthropoda; class Arachnida; order Uropygi; family Thelyphonidae; genus Typopeltis; species Typopeltis vanoorti. Next base: position 90,003,512 of record NC_143567.1, read on the forward strand.
TCTTTTAACTCTCTCATTCCACCAGCTTATTTCTTTTCCTTTTCTGAAGCCCCTTGTTCTTCAACACATGCTGTTCCTACCATTACATCATCAAATAGTTTCCATTTCTTGTCTATATTATCTACAGCTACCTCATGGGCCTTAGACCTAATCTGAGACTCAAACTCTTGCATTACTTCTGACTGTTTCAGTGTCCATAGCTTCGGCTTTCTTCTTCTCCCCCCCTCCTCTTTTACCTTGTGGTAAAAGATGTTGGAAGTTTATTTTCCACTTGGTTAGACTATAATAAACTTTCAACATCTTTCTCTAAATCCAGAGTAATTTAATAATAAGGTGGTACACGTTTTGGCAACTTGTATAAGTAAATATGACCTCTCCATTTTTTCTGCCTTAGTATCCCCACTTCTGGGTCTGGCTCCCACTGATGAGACCTCAATAAAGGTCGAAACTGGTCTGGGTAGTGGCTCTTCCCTTATGACATAGCATTATACATGTCTGCAAGGAGATGTGCTTTACATTATGGGAGATACTGAGACAAGGAGTGATGAGAACTTGGCCCACCTTTACTACGAGTTGCCTCAGTCCTGAAGATACTTCAGAGTCAAACTTTGTTTGCATACACTTGGATAAAGGATTAAACTAAATTTATTATAGTCTAACCAAGTGGAAAATAAACTTCCAACAGCTTTATACAATATAATGACAACTCTTATCTTTGCAGGTCATCACCTTTGCACTGTGCTCCCTGAATTTCATATTTCTATTGATTATCACACCCAGATCTCTTGTTTCCTCCAGCAGAATATGCAGCCTCCCATCAGTATATCCCAAACTTTGAGACTTTACATTTAGCTGAATTAAACTGACCCCCCCCCTTCCATTTTATAAACTGGACACATGGGCAAATAAAGTGGGGGGGGGGGTCAGTTTAATTCGGCTAAATGTAAACTCTTGAAGTTTGGGATACACTGATGGGAGGCTGCATACTCTGTTGGAGGAAGTGGAGGAAACAAGGGATCTGGGTGTGATAATCAATAGAAACCTGAAATTCAGGGAACATATTGCAAAGGTGATGAAGATAACCCAGAGGATTGCTGCAATACTGAGAAGGATGCTAACCTGCAGAGATAAGAGTTGTCATTCCATTGTATAAAGCCATGATCAGACAACACCAGGACTATTGCATTCATATTTGGTCCCCAGGATTTGAAGGGGATAAATTAACCATGGAAACAGTGCAGAGGCAGATAATAAAGATGATGTCAGGACTGTACAATGTTAGTTATGAAGATAGGCTTTGGTAATGTAGACTGCAGATAGTTAGGTAGAAGGAGAGGTGATATGATTGAGACTTTTAAACTGTTGAGAGGTCTCATTCATATCACCTCTCCTTCTTCTATCTACAACCTGTAGTCCACATTCCCTCAACCTATCTTAATAACTAACATTATACAGTCCTGATAGTGGGAGAAGGAGTGAGGACAAGGGACCATCCTTGGAAGTTATGAAAGGAAAGTAAGATGATAAGGAGTGGTTTCTTTGCATGGAGGATGATTGAGCTGTGGAATTCATTACTTGAGAGAATGGTGAGAGCACGAACAGTCAATGAATTCAAGGAGTGGTATGATAGACTTTGTGTTTTCTAGGGTGGATCTCCCAGATGCATCTTGTGACTCCATGGAGTCCTGAATAATAATAATAATAAAAACAGAAATTTGTGAGCTATATATCTTGTAAAATTCATTTCAAGTCTCACTGGTTATCTAGTGTTGTTTAGTTCATTTATCATTCCCATCATTTCATTGAACTCTTCTGAGAAGATAGCAATATCATCTGCAAATTGAAAATTGTATGGTTTCTTTCTTCAGATGAAGATTTCTGGAAATGCAGACTCAAATTTAAGAATATTTTATTTAAGCAGATATTTTGATTTGAAACTAACAAATCATCATCATGAACAAACAATTCAAAAGGTAGAGCAAGAACAACAATTTTTTTCCCCTTTCAACAGATGTGAACCATATGCTAGAGCAATACCACACAGCAGGTGGTGAGGTATGATGCATAATTTTTTTTTAAAAAAAATTACTGCTTGTCATTACTATGAATAAGACTCTCTCTCTCCCAAATTTTAGCTAAGGAAGTTATTCTGGTTTAAGTTAGAGATGTGTAATTGACTTTAGTACTCTCTCTTTGAACACTCAAACTTAAAATGATGCAGTCACAGACAAATCCTAGGCAAAAGGATACTATGGTCACTATCCACTTCATGTTGTCCCAGACAGACCATATTTTTCAAAGTTTTTAATGGATGATGTAATATCTGCATTTTGCAGATATTAAAATCTAAATATTGCAAACTAAGACAGACATATAAAAATATAACAACACCAGTTTTAATTTATGCATCTGAAATGTGAGCTGCAACAGTTAAGATCAAGTAGTTAAAACATTATTATTATAGAAATGAAAATTCTCAGGAAAATTGTGGGAAAAGAAACTTGGATAAAATTTTAAAGAAGAATACAAAAAGCGTACCTTACAACCAAGTAAGCAAATGGTTAGGAAACAGAATGACAAACACACGCCAACAGAATGTAAAAAGAAAGAGTAATTAGATGAATTGAAACTAAATACTAGAAGACCAGTTGGAAGAACATGAAAATGTTGGAAAGATGGATTGTAGTAAACATTGTCACAACAGGTCTAAGACTTAAGATGGAAGAAAAGGAAATGTTTTTTCCCCCATCCTCAAATTTAACTCAAAACTTAAGCATTAGAGGATTTTTAGGATTCTAGTAAGGATTAAAAATATTAATTTCAAATTGTGTGTCATGAGAAAGACTGAAATTACTAGTTTGTATCATTATGAAATATCTTTTCCTCTAGTAAAGATCCAAAATACTAGATTAATCCAGAATCAATCTAATAGGTGCTTAAAAAGGTGTATTTTGCAAAACACACCTAAAAGCAATTTCAGTTCTGTATTATATACTGTATTCAATATTTTTGATGCTGTGAATGTCTATTACATAAACTATGTGTTATTCGTCTGGTATATTTTGCTGATACACAGATATAGCAAATAGTTTATTCTCATTATGTCAACTCCCATTTCTTGTATACTCTAAAAATGTATTAATCAAGAAATGCAGTACAGCAATAAAAGTTTTTTTTTTTTTTTCTAAAACAACAGCAAGTTTAGAGGAAGAATGCAATATTTTTAAACCATATGTTTTTATTCATTTCTGATTTTATCATGTTATAAACTAAATCTTATTCTTATTATCTTTATGATGCAATTTTAAGTTATATTGCTCCTACCTTCATCTGTTTTAAAGGGTATATTGCTTATTCCTCTGGAAAATAATATTTTCTTTCTTTTCAGCTCATGCTACCCGACACCATCACACTCTATCCGTTTGTTTTACACTCTTTGTCCCTTTCATTGTTCAGTTCAATCATCGGACCATTTGGGGGCTTTTTTGCAAGTGGATTTAAAAGAGCTTTTAAAGTCAAAGTAAGTCTTCTTTACATATTTTTAGCACTAAAAAATAAATATCAATTATTAAATCATTTAAGAGCTGTAATAATCAGTGAATAATAGAGCTCTTAAAGGATTTAATAAAAGCTCTTAATAGAGGTTTCCATCAGTACCTGTTATAAAATGAGCGATAGCTTTGTCATTTCCTGTAGGATGTTCATTTTGAATTTCTTCATAAGTGAATTAAAAAAAATCAAACAATGCAGAGCTTTATAGACAAACTAAGTATTATCTACAATTAAACATAATAATAATTATTATTTTCAAGCAAATTTAGCTAATAGATATATAATTTCATTAATTTATTTAGTAACATATACATGTATGTTGCTGCTTATGTTAGAATTTATAATAAACAAGAAATGAAGTTTAACCAACTTAAATACAAAACATATTACATGCTAACTTGAATTAGTGTGATGTTTGATAGTAATTTCTTAATGACTTCATTATTATTATTATTATCATCATGAGAGAATTAACCGGTCTCATACAAAGGTGGAGGTTTTTTTTTTCTCTCCCAGAAACTCAGGATTTTTATTCCTTAAAACCGGAAACTGGCCTCATGAATACACATACATATACAAACATAGGATACTAACTGTGAACTGGAAGAGATCTTTCTACTGCACATTATGAATCTTGGGTAGAGATCCATAATAGTGTACTTCCTGAATGGAGATGACACTTAGCAGGACAGGACTTCTAACTGCAATCCTGAATATTTTGTACCACTGTTCTGTCATACCAGATATCTAAAATATCTTCAGAATTTAGATTGTCACCTTTGGCAATCTTTCTGATAATTCTAAACTTTGTAATAAATCCATTATAACTATATGTAAAAACTATAAGTAAAAAGTTGTTTATTTAATGTTTTTCATTTGGTTATAAATTAAAGATGCCAAGAAATTACATTATTGTTTAATCTTTTATCCAAGTGTATGCAAACAAAGTTTGTATGTGAAATATCTTCACAACTAGGCTACTTTTATATACAGGCTAATGACTTCACATTAATCATCTTAGTATCCCATAATTCAAAGCACACATCCTTGTTGATATGTATAATATAATGCATTATGAGAGGGGCCACTATTCAGACTGGTTTTACCTTTTATTGAGATTTCATCAGTGAGAGCAAGACCCAGACTTGCCACTAACCAGATCCCTCTGGATAATAGCCCTTCCCATAATTCTTAGCATTATGTACACTTGCAAGGATGTGTGCTTTGAATTATGGGATACGAAGGCAATAAATATGAAGTCCTTTTATACAAGTAGTGAAGATACTTCACACACAAAGTTTGTTTGCTTACACTTGGATGAAGGATTAAATAAGAAAATAGTTTCTTAGCATCTTTCATTTAAAAAGTTATTTATTCATCAAGCTATTCTTATGCTCTGCAGCATACTTCATCATGAATAAAGAGTTTAAAAACATAGCAGTAGAATGCTTTGTTAGTACATAAATTGATATTTAACTTTATTCCTATTGAGGTACACTACTATGTGTAAGAAACTAGTTGAATGAATAAATAAGTTTTAGCTTTCTTAGTTATAATATAATTATACTAAAATCATTTTTCAAGTAGCCTCCAGAACATTTTGACACCTTCATGATATTTATCTTTCTTACGGAAGTCTTTCCATGACTTCCCTTTTGCTACTTTTCCACATGGCTTAGCTATCTTATGTTTTTCTCTGTATTCTCTCAGCACATCCACAAACTTTTATTTGCTGGGAATATTTGATATTTTTTTCTAGTCTTAGACTGTCTCTTTACTTCTGGAGTCCACCATAAATTAAGCAATCATTCAGTTCAGATTCCACTAAGTTACCAGTGTTTAGCTCTTGTTTTCAAATTCTTTTATTTTTTTCTTGAATAATATTTATATATTTGAGTCTGCAATTCACCTCTGAAAGCTGCTTAACTTTGATTTGTTTAAAACTTTCTTACATATTTGTGCCTTCAATCTCCATGGTGCAGGACACCAGAGTGTACAGAGAATTTGAAATTGGAAGTGATCACTATTTAGTCTTGAGCAGGATAAAATTGAATTTCATATTGAAAAGAATAACATGTAAGAAAGTTTTAAAGTGAATAAAAGTTGAGCAGCTCTCAGATGTGAACTGTAGACTAAAATACACAAAGATTATTGAAGAAAAAATAAAAGAGTTTGAGAACAGGAATCAAACCTTGGAGATTCAGTGGCAAACTCTGAAGAAAACATTGATTGATTCTGCCAGAGAGGCATGTGGTGAGGTTGTCTGCAAGGATAAAAAAATCAGAACTCCCTGGTGGACACAGGAAGTTAAAGAGGCAGTGAAGGAAAAGAAGAAAGCATATCAAAAGTTCCTGTCAAATAAGTCAGCTTGTGCTCTTAGAGAATACAGAGACAAATGTAAGAATGCTAAATACTGTGTAAAACTAGTTAAACAAAAGTCATGAGAGGACTTTGGCAAGAATATAGAAAATAAATATCAAGAAGGTGGCAAAATATTCTGGAGGTTGTTGAAGAAGCTTAGGAATGGAGGAAAGAGTGCTGTAAAAGGAATTAGAGATGATAAAGGTGAAATGAAAACGGGAGAAAAAGATATCCTTGAAGTATGGAGTAATTACTTTGAAAAACTGCTAAATGAAACAAGCAGTGATGACAGCACGGTGGTAAAAAACACTGACCAGGCATGGAGTCTGGAATACATATCCATACTTGAAGTAGAAAAAGCCATCAAAGGCTTGAAATGTGGAAAGGCAGCAGGAGTAGATGATATTCGACCGGAAATGCTGAAGTATGGTGGTATAAGAGTCTTACAGTAGCTGCACTGCATAGTTCAGAAAGCCTGGACAGAGGGACGAATTCCCAATGATTGGAGTAGAGCTCTCATAGTACCCATATATAAAAAGTGAAATAAAACTGAATGTGAGAATTACAGAGGTATTTCCCTACTGAATGTTCCTGGCAAGATCTATGCAAGTATACTTGAGAAAGAATTGTGGAAGAAAGAATTATGGTTGAGAAGAATTGTGGAAGAAAAGCTTGGTGAAGAACAAGCTGGATTCAGGTCAAATAGAGGCTGTCAGGATCAGATCTTCACTTTACGACAAATAGTCGAGAAAGCATGGGAATATAACAGAGATCTGTATTTAAGATTTGTCGATTTGGAAAAGGCATATGACAAGGTGCCAAGAGAGAAGCTATTCAATACGCTACAGTTATATGGTGTCAATGGGGTATTATATCAAGCAATTCTTGGTCTTTATTTGAGTTGTAAGTCACCAATTAGAATTGAAGGAATAATAAATTTAGTTTAATCCTTTATCCAAGTGTGAGCAAACAAAGTTTGCACCTGAAAGTATCTTCAGGACTGTAAGTAAGGTGGTACAACACCAGGGCAACTCCTTGCAAAGGTGGAGCAAGATACCAACACTCCTATCTCAGTATCTCGTATAATGCAAAACACATCTCCTTGCGGATATGTATAATGTTATGCAATAAGGGAAGGGCCACTACCCAGACTAGTTTTGACCTTTATTGAGGTCTCTTCAGTGGGAGCCAGGCCCAAGTGGAGATACCAGGCAGAAGCATTAGCAGGTCATCTCTACCTATAGGAGTTGCCAAATGGTGTGCCACCCTTTTTTTAATAAATTACTTGGGATTTAGAGAAAGATGGACAGTTTATTTTTCACTTGGTTAGAGTATAATAAATTTAGTTTAATCCTTTATCCAAGTGTGAGCAAACAAAGTTTGCGCCTGAAAGTATCTTCAGGACTGTAAGTAAGGTGGTACAACACCAGGGAAACTCCTTGCAATATTATACTCTAACCAAGTGAAAAATAAACTGTCAACATCTTTCTCTAAATCCAGAGTAATTTATTAAAAAAAGGGGTGACACACCATTTGGCAACTCCTATAGGCAGAGATGACTTGCTAATGCTTCTGCCTGGTTCACACTTGGATAAAGGATTAAACTAAATTTATTATTCCTTCAATTCTAATTGGTGACTTACAACTCAAATAAAGACCAAGAATTGCTTGATATAATACCCCATTGACACCATATAACTGTAGCGTATTGAATAGCTTCTCTCTTGGCACCTTGTCATATGCCTTTTCCAAATCTCCACTTGGGCCTGGCTCCCACTGAAGAGACCTCAATAAAGGTCGAAACTAGTCTGGGTAGTGGCCCTTCCCTTAATGCATAACATTATACATATCCGCAAGGAGATGTGTTTTGCATTATAGGAGATACTGAGATAGGAGTTTGGTAGCTTGCTCCACCTTTGCAAGGAGTTGCCCTGGTGTTGTACCACATTACTTACACTCCTGAAGATACTTTCAGGTGCAAACTTTGTTTGCTCACACTTGAATAAAGGATTAAACTAAATTTATTATACTCTAACCAAGTGAAAAATAAACTGTCAACAGAATTGAAGGAAGTACAGGAAGATGGTTTAATGTTAAATCTGGTGTGAGACAAGGATGTAGATTATCCCATCTGTTATTCATTATCTATATGGATCACATTATGAAGGAAAGTGGTATTAAACATGATATCAAAATTGGAGATGTTAATGTCAGCTCTTTGCTTTATGCAGATGATGTTATACTTCTAAATAAATACGCTACAAGTCTGCAAGATTCTCTGACTAAATTGAATAGCTGTTGTAATAGATATGGTATGAAGGTCAGCAATAAAAAGACAAAGACAATGAAAATAGGCAGAATCATTGAAAATGTCAACTGTGTTGTGAATGGAGAACCTGTGGAACAAGTGAAACATTTCAGCTACTTAGGCACGATTTTTACTAAAGATGGTAAATTAAATATAGAAATGGACAACAGGATCAGCAAAGCTGGTATAGTGGGAAGTCAACTGAATAAATTCATATGGAATAAAAGAGAAATTAGTCGGAACACTAAATTAGCTGTATACAAGACAGTGTTCAAACCAGTTTTAACTTATGGATCTGAGAGCTGGGTCAGAAGTAAAACACTTGACCAAAGACTAGAGACTGCAGATATGAGAGTCCTGAGAAAGATTATAGGTGTGAACAGATGGCATCAATGGCAGTATCATATTAAAAACGAGGATATTAGGAAAGAACTTGACATTGTCAACATCCAGGAATGCGTTAGCAGAGCTAATCTCAGGTGGTATGGTCACTTAAACAGAATGGGAGAAGAAAGATTTGCAAAACAAGTGTTCTCTGCCAGGTTGGCAGCAAAATGACCCAATGGAAGACCAAGATATAGTGAATTGATACGCTATAAAGTGCCTTAGACGATAAAAATATAAGATCTGATAATGTTGGAGTCTTGACAAGTAACAGACTGATTTGGAGGAAAATTGTAGATAGGAAGTTAGTAATGATGTAATTTTTTTCATGTTGTACTATCATATCCTGTATACCCCTTGATGGTACATGGCAGTAATTTGATGATGATGATATGATATTCAGTTTCATCCTGCTTAAAACTAAATTCCTATTTCATATCTTCTGTATGCTCTTGTGTCTTGAACTGGCATGAAGATATTGTATCAATTATAACATAGTCAATGATTTTTCTTATTTCATTTGTCTTCTTTCCATGTGAATTTGTGCATATCTTTATGTTGGCATATAGTGTTAGTGACAACTAGTCTGTGTACTGAACGGAAATCCACCAGGTACTTATCATTATTATAACTTTAGACCCCCATGGAGTGAAAGACTCATCTAAGAGGTCCTTTATCATTCACTCAGCTCATCATACAATACCATACCTTAAACACATTCAAATTCTCTGCAGACACCACACTCTCAGGCAAGGCATACTAATCATTCACAACTTTGCACACAAAAGCGTTGTCCTCACAGTTTTGGCACTGTTTCCTCTAAGTTTAAATCCTTATCCACCATCATCCCAAGATCTCTTATTTCCTCCGCCTCCAACAACATATACCACCAAGGGTAAATTCTACATCCTATCTTTGTTATCCAAATTTTAAAACCTTACATTTTGCAATATTGAACTGGTATCTCCTACTCCCATGCCAATTCACTCATTCTACTCAAGTCTTCTTGTAAGAACACATCTGCTCTACTCCTCATACTTCGTTCCAACTTTGTATTATCTGCAAATAACTCAATATTCCCATCCAAATCTTTCCTAATATCATTAACATACAGGTTAAACAGCAATGGCCCTTAAACAAACTCCTGAGGCCCACCACTAGCGAATTTCCACTTCCAGGATATTGCTCTCCCGTACACAACTTGCTGATACCTATTAGATAGCCAATCTCCAATATAATGCACTAGTCTAATATCCAACTCCATCTGCTCTAGTTTGATCAACTTATGCGGTATTCTGTCAAAAACCTTTGCAAAATTGAAGTATATTACTGTGTATCCATCTCCTTTATCCAATAAAGCCATCACCTTATTGTAATAAGTAAGTAAGTAGATTACTAAAACATGACATCCCTTTAACATGCTGTCCATTTTCAAAGACATACCATTGTTGTCAACCCAATTTTGGGTCCAGGTTCTCACCAGCCTCTCCAACACTTTAACCACACCACAACAATTGACACACAGATAGGCCTATAATTTGATGCTTGAGTTCTGTCACCTTTCTTATGAAGCAGGACAATCTTGCCTGCCTTCCCCACCTTGGAACTTGACCCAGTGCAAGACTCAAATATGTCAAGGTGGATGCCAACTCCCTGGCACATTCCTTCAAAATACATGGTGATAGATTATCAAGTCTCACAGCCTTATTAACATAAAGTTTGCTCAATTCCTCATATATCTCTTGCTCACTTACATTCCATCTTTTCTTATCATCATCAACTGCTCTCAAACTCTCCATGATGTCACATTTACAAGAATGAAAGACCTTTATGAACTGCTCATGAAATTTCTCGACTATATCCTTTGCAGCAGTTGTTTCATTTTCACCAGTCAATGTCATCCTTCCATAATCGTTCTTTTTTTTTTTTGCTTGCTACATATTGAAAGAACTCTCTAGGATTCTTTTTGGCTTCAGTAGCTAACAGCTCCTCATACTTCACTTTTGCTACCCTTAGCAACCAAGTCGCTCTCCTTGTCTATTCATTGTAATCCTTATGGAATTGATTACACAGTCCAACACAGTTTTTGCTGACTTTTATATGAGACTTGTTTTTTACTAATTTGGGTGTGCTGATTTCAAATATCAAACCCATTTTTCTCTATCACGTCAGGTTTTTCCTCTATGGCATTTTCTTTTTGCTAATTTTTAAGTTTTTGATATTTTTAAGGAGGCAGTACTATTTAGAGGATCAAAAAAATCTATTTTTTAATATTAAAAAAAAAAAAAAAAAATCAGCTAACACTTTTTTATTCCCGTATACAGGAGTAGGTGAGGCCATTTAGCCCTATCTAACTTTTGGAGACTGAGTGGGCAGTTCAATCTCCACTGGTACCAATCAGAGATAGATGGCTCAAGGCTATCACTAATTAAGCGGTATGCCGTGAAGAGAGATGGCTCAAATGTGCCACCATCTCGTGGTCCCTAATCCTAACACAATATATTTAATGTCTGAAATAATGTGGGTTCTACGGTCGATTTTCTTGAGTTTACAGGACGAAAAACCCGAGTTTCCGGGAGGAAAAACCCGCTTGCCCGTGCCAGAGATCGACTAACTCGGGAACCGGTCGAAAAAAGGCTTAGAAAAATTTCCTCTAGTCGCCGACTAGACTTGAAACCAAGTCTTCCTTCGTGCGGCCAAGCACCGTGGTGTGCAAACGCCTCATCCACTGAGCTACACAGGCTCTGATTTTTTAATATTATTTTCTGAAAGTATGTACTTTTAAAAATCTGTTCCTAACTTTTTATCAAGAAATTCGAAAAATTCCCGAAGATATAGCCTATTATTCAAAGCGGTGTGCAGATCAGAATCAGGGCACTCACCGCTCTCGCTTGTTAGTAAACAAATAAATGCGTAAGAACCTGCAACTGACTTTTACATGAGACTTGTTTTGTACTAATTTGGGTTCGCTGATTTCAAATATCAAACCCATTTTTCTCTATCACGTCAGGTTTTTCCTCTATGGCATTTTCTTTTTGCTAATTTGTAAGTTTTTGATATTTTTAAGGAGGCAGTACTATTTAGAGGATCAAAAAAATCGATTTTTTAATATTATTTTCTGAAAGTATGTACTTTTAAAAAGCTGTTCCTAACTTTTTATCAAGAAATTCAAAAAATTCCCGAAGATATAGCCTATTATTCAAAGTGGTGCACAGATCAGAATCGGAGCACTCACCGCTCTCGCTTGTTAGTAAATGCGTAAGACCCTGCAATGGCACGTACTGGCGCTTTGAATGCGAGAGTGGGCGATAATTAGATACATAACTACTTAACAATATTCATTAAAAATTACAAGAATATTTATAAAAAAATAACAATTTTACTTACACATGAGTTTCAGGGAATAAATTTTTGTTTGTAGCAATTTCTGCTGTGTGTTCTGTTTTGGCAATCCCTTTGAATACTCCAACAGTAGTCGGCCATCATGTGAGAATCCCATCTTCCTTGGTACTGATCTTCCATAGTTTTTAAGTCTTGATGAGATCTTTCGCCTTGTTCATCACTTACAGCACCTAAATTCTCGGGAAATCTATCAAGATGACTATATAGGAAATGAAGCTTTATGCTCATGTTGCAACCTAGGTGCTGGAAATTTTCAAGCATTGTTTCCACTAGATCTTTGTAATTGCATGCTTTTTTGTTTCCAAGAAAATTATTCGTAACCATCGTAAATGAAGTCCAGGCCTCTTTCTCAATTTTGGTCATAGAGTTGATGAAATTTGAGTCTCTCATTAAAGTTTTAATTTGTGGTCCATCAAATACACCGGCTTTAATTTTTTCATAACTAAGTTGTGGAAATTTTTCACATATGTATTGGAAACAGTCACCTTGTAAATATAAAGCTTTAACATACTGCTTCATAAGACCTAGTTTGATGTGTAGAGGTGGAAAAATGATTTTTTCTCTGTCGATTAAAGGTTGATTTATAGCATTCTGTTCTCCAACATTTAAGGATATTCTAAGAGACCAATGTTTCTGACTCCAGTGTTGGTTTCTAGCTCGACTATCCGAGAAGCATAGAAAACATGGAAACTTTGTATATCCTCTTTGAAAGCCAAGTAAAAAGTTCACCATTTTAAGATCCACACAGATGATTCAGTTATGGTCTATATATTTTAATAACTTCAGAACCTTTTTAATGTCCTCATATGTTTCCTTTAAGTGGACTGAATAGCCAATAGGAATTGAGCCATATACATTCCCATTGTGTAGTAAGACACACTTGAGACTTCTGCTTGAACTGTCGATAAATAAACGCCACTCATTTGGATGATATTGTACAACACTCATTTCAGTTAGTAAACCTGACACGTTGTTACAGTAAACAAACCCATACTCGTGTTTAAAATATTGTACAAGATTACTTTTCCTGCTATGATTAAAAGTTATCTTCGTATCTTGCTCCAGTAAGTTTTTTTCATTTAATCTTGAAGCTAACAGTTCCGATGATTCCTTTGATAGGCCCAAATCTCATTCAATTCTGCTTGAGTAAAACGTTGCAGTCCAGAACTAGAAATTAAATTTTCATTGTCTAAATCAACATCTGGTTCTTGCTCCTCAAGAACATCGGGCATATCCCGATCATGCTCGTTCTCAAGTAAAGGAAGTCCTTTATAAATTGACACGGCTATTTCATTGAAATGAGCAACTGGCCGAATTGCTGAGTCGAGATTTGGATACATCATCATCATCATCATCATCAAATTCCTGCCATGTACCCTCAAGGGGTGTACAGGATATGACAGTACTACACGAAAAAATTACATCATTACTAACTTCCTATCTACAATTTTCCTCCAAATCAGTCTGTTACTTGTCAAGACTCCAAAATTATCAGATCATCATCATCATCATCATCAAATTCCTGCCATGTACCCTCAAGGGGTGTACAGGATATGACAGTACTACATGAAAAAACTACATCATTACTAACTTCCTATCTACAATTTTCCTCCAAATCAGTCTGTTACTTGTCAAGACTCCTACATTATCAGATCTTACATTTCTATCGTATAAGGCACTTTGTACCGTATCAATCCACCTATATCTTGGTCTTCCTCTGGGTCGTTTTCCTGCCAACCTGGCAGAGAACACTTGTTTTGCTAATCTTTCCTCTCCCATTCTATTTAAGTGACCATACCATCTGAGATTACCTCTGCTAACGCATTCCTGGATGCTGACAATGTCAAGTTCTTTCCTAATATCCTCATTTTTAATATGATATTGCCATTGATGCCATCTGTTCACGCCTCTAATCTTTCTCAGGACTCTCATATCTGCGGTCTCTAGTCTTTGGTCAAGTGTTTTACTTCTGACCCAGCTCTCAGATCCATAAGTTAAAATTGGTTTGAACACAGTCTTGTATACAGCTAATTTAGTGTTCCGACTAATTTCTTTCTTATTCCATATGAATTTATTCAATTGACTTCCCACGATACCAGCTTTGCTGATTCTGTTGTCTATTTCTATATTTAGTTTACCATCCTCAGTAAAAATTGTGCCTAAGTAGCTGAAATGTTTTACTTGTTCCACAGGTTCTCCATTCACAACACAGTTGACATTTTCAATGATTCTGCCTATTTTCATTGTCTTTGTCTTTTTATTGCTGACCTTCATACCATATCTATTACAACAGCTATTCAATTTAGTCAGAGAATCTTGCAGACTTGTAGCGGATTTATTTAGAAGTATAACATCATCCGCATAAAGCAAAGAGCTGACATTAACATCTCCAATTTTGATATCAGGTTTAATACCACTTTCCTTCATAATGTGATCCATATAGATAATGAATAACAGAGGGGATAATGTACATCCTTGTCTCACACCAGATTTAACATTAAACCATCTGCCTGTACTTCCTTCAATTCTAACTGCTGACTCACAACTCAAATAAAGACTAAGTATTGCTTGATATAATGCCCCATTGACACCATATAACTGCAGCGTATTGAATAGCTTCTCTCTTGGCACCTTGTCATATGCCTTTTCCAAATCGACAAAACTTAAATACAGATCTTTGTTATATTCCCATGCTTTCTCGACTATTTGTCGTAAAGTGAAGATCTGATCCTGACAGCCTCTATTTGGCCTGAATCCAGCTTGTTCTTCACCAAGCTTTTCTTCCACAATTCTTCTCAACCGTTTCTCAAGTATACTTGCATAGATCTTACCAGGAACACTCAGTAGGGAAATACCTCTGTAATTCTCACATTCAGTTTTATTTCCCTTTTTATATATGGGTACTATGAGAGCTCTACTCCAATCATCGGGAATTCGTCCCTCTGTCCAGGCTTTCTGAACTATGCAGTGCAGCCACTGTAAGACTCTTATACCACCATACTTCAGCATTTCTGGTCGAATATCATCTACTCCTGCTGCCTTTCCACATTTCAAGCCTTTGATGGCTTTTTCTACTTCAAGTATGGATATGTATTCCTGACTGCATGCCTGGTCAGTGTTTTTTATCACTGTGCTGTCATCACTGCTTGTTTCATTTAGCAGTTTTTCAAAGTAATTACTCCATACTTCAAGGATATCTTTTTCTTCTGTTTTCATTTCACCTTTATCATCTCTAATTCCTTTTACAGCACTCTTTCCTCCATTCCTAAGCTTCTTCAACAACCTCCAGAATATTTTGCCACCTTCTTGATATTTATTTTCTATATTCTTGCCAAAGTCCTCCCATGACTTTTGTTTAGCTAGTTTTACACACTGTTTAGCTTTCTTACATTTGTCTCTGTATTCTGTAAGAGTAAAAGCTGACTTATTTGCCAGGAACTTTTGATATGCTTTCTTCTTTTCCTTCACTGCCTCTTTAACTTCCTGTGTCCACCAGGGAGTTCTGATTTTTTTATCCTTGCACACAACCTCACCACATGCCTCTCTGGCAGAATCAATCAATGTTTCCTTCAGAGTTTGCCACTGAATCTCCAAGGTTTGATTCCTGTTCTCAAACTCTTTCATTTTCTTTTCAATAATATTTCTGTATTTTAGTCTACAGTTCACATCTGAGAGTTGCTCAACTTTTATTCGCTTTAAAACTTTCTTACATGTTATTCTTTTCAATATGAAATTCAATTTTATCCTGCTCAAGACTAAATAGTGATCACTTCCAATTTCAAATCCTCTGTACACTCTGGTGTCCTGCACCAGGGAGAAAACATCACTATCAACAATAACATAATCAATGAGGCTTTTCTTATTCCTAGCCTCTTCTCTCCATGTGAATTTGTGCACATTTTTATGTTGGAACATGGTGTTAGTAATAACCAGTCCATGTCCTGAGCAGAAATCCAACAGATATTTGCCATTATTATTAGCTTTGCTCTTTTCTCCAAATTTTCCCAAAATATTTTTGTATGTCTCACAATCATTTCCTACTCTACTATTTAGATCTCCAACAAGGACCAACTTTTCCTTTTTCATTGTGTCAGTTGCTTTTTCTAAAGCCTCAAAAAATTCCTCCACTTCTACCTTAGTAGAACCTTCTGTGGGACCATAGGCACAAATAAGTCTCATTGTCCAGTTCCCCATTCTCATATTTGCCCACATTACTCTACTTGAGACTGACTGCCATTCAAGAAGATTAGCCTCGTATTTTGTGTTGAATACTATGGCTACTCCTTCTTTTCCTTGATTGTCATTGCCTGAATATAACATTTTGTATTTATTGCTCAGAAAGATCTCACCAGTTTTGGTCTTTTTTGTTTCAGTCACCCCTATTATGTCGATCTGGTACTTATCTAATTCCTCAGCTAGCTCCATTTCTTTGCCATTCAGGCTTCTTACTTTGATAGTACCGATCTTTAACTCTGGTGAGGTTGAGTTGGGGTTTGTTTTCAGATTTGTTCCAGTAGCTGACTTTTCGCTGTTCACCCTGGTTCCCTGGCGAAAACAACGGGGGCCTTGTTTAACCGGGCGACGCCCCAGCCGGCATGAAATTTTGTCATGTTGTACCATCATTTTTTATTTTGGTTTAACCAATAAGAATACAATTTGGTCGGCTAAATCCCAAATTGCCAGCCCATCCTCGTTCGTTCAGTATCAAAGTAGATACCCAACAGGGTGCACCACGAGAAGGTGAGGATTGGACATTAGGTCAGAAGCCCTGGTCGGTTCTCCGCATTCCTTTAAAGGGTATGTGGAGGTCTCCTCTCAGTTATACAGCTTTGACCCTTAAGCACCCCCATTATCAGATCTTATATTTCTATCGTCTAAGGCACTTTGTACCGTATCAATCCACCTATATCTTGGTCTTCCTCTGGGTCGTTTTCCTGCCAACCTGGCAGAGAACACTTGTTTTGCTAATCTTTCCTCTCCCATTCTATTTAAGTGACCATATCATCTGAGATTAGCTCTGCTGACGCATTCCTGGATGCTGACAATGTCAAGTTCTTTCCTAATATCCTCATTTTTAATATGATATTGCCATTGATGCCATCTGTTCACGCCTCTAATCTTTCTCAGGACTCTCATATCTGCGGTCTCTAGTCTTTGGTCAAGTGTTTTACTTCTGACCCAGCTCTCAGATCCATAAGTTAAAATTGGTTTGAACACAGTCTTGTATACAGTTAATTTAGTGTTCCGACTAATTTCTTTCTTATTCCATATGAATTTATTCAATTGACTTCCCACGATACCAGCTTTGCTGATTCTGTTGTCTATTTCTATATTTAGTTTACCATCTTCAGTAAAAATTGTGCCTAAGTAGCTGAAATGTTTTACTTGTTCCACAGGTTCTCCATTCACAACACAGTTGACATTTTCAATGATTCTGCCTATTTTCATTGTCTTTGTCTTTTTATTGCTGACCTTCATACCATATCTATTACAACAGCTATTCAATTTAGTCAGAGAATCTTGCAGACTTGTAGCGGATTTATTTAGAAGTATAACATCATCCGCATAAAGCAAAGAGCTGACATTAACATCTCCAATTTTGATATCAGGTTTATTACCACATTCCTTCATAATGTGATCCATATAGATAATGAATAACAGAGGGGATAATGTACATCCTTGTCTCACACCAGATTTAACGTTAAACCATCTTCCTGTACTTCCTTCAATTCTAACTGCTGACTCACAACTCAAATAAAGACTAAGTATTGCTTGATATAATGCCCCATTGACACCATATAACTGCAGCGTATTGAATAGCTTCTCTCTTGGCACCTTGTCATATGCCTTTTCCAAATCGACAAAACTTAAATACAGATCTTTGTTATATTCCCATGCTTTCTCGACTATTTGTCGTAAAGTGAAAATCTGATCCTGACAGCCTCTCTTTGGCCTGAATCCAGCTTGTTCTTCACCAAGCTTTTCTTCCACAATTCTTCTCAACCGTTTCTCAAGTATACTTGCATAGATCTTGCCAGGAACACTCAGTAGGGAAATACCTCTGTAATTCTCACATTCAGTTTTATTTCCCTTTTTATATATGGGTACTATGAGAGCTCTACTCCAATCATCGGGAATTCATCCCTCTGTCCAGGCTTTCTGAACTATGCAGTGCAGCCACTGTAAGACTCTTATACCACCATACTTCAGCATTTCTGGTCGAATATCATCTACTCCTGCTGCCTTTCCACATTTCAAGCCTTTGATGGCTTTTTCTGCTTCAAGTATGGATATGTATTCCTGACTGCATGCCTGGTCAGTGTTTTTTATCACTGTGCTGTCATCACTGCTTGTTTCATTTAGCAGTTTTTCAAAGTAATTACTCCATACTTCAAGGATATCTTTTTCTCCTGTTTTCATTTCACCTTTATCATCTCTAATTCCTTTTACAGCACTCTTTCCTCCATTCCTAAGCATCTTCAACAACCTCCAGAATATTTTGCCACCTTCTTGATATTTATTTTCTATATTCTTGCCAAAGTCCTCCCATGACTTTTGTTTAGCTAGTTTTACACACTGTTTAGCTTTCTTACATTTGTCTCTGTATTCTGTAAGAGTAAAAGCTGATTTGGATACACAATTTTTTTATTATTCTTCTTATTATAACCAGAAGTCTGAACTAAACAATAATAGCAATCATCTACGTGTTTTTCGGTTCACACCAAATCATTGGAATGCCAAAAGCTAATTTTTGGCGTTTTCCCTTGCTCCACTGTCGTAAATTTTCTACACATGACTTACACACTTTATTTGGAGCCCATGACTTGTCCTGATCTGCAATTTTTACGTCAAAGTATGCAAAGTATACTTTCTTAACGAAATCAGTGATATTTGTCCTTTGACTGGGAACAGTAAAGCTGCCAAAAATGTAGCAGAAGGAATCTACACTATTGACACAATTTCGAGTAGTAGACATGATGTATTTTCTTCACTGCTGACTAACATGCAATTAACAAGACAAAAAAACCCAGAGACTTTATTGAAACGTTATAAGCGCTCATCATACTTTCACGATCGATTAACGACTGACTGACTTCGATCATTCTTTGTCCACCACGACGCATATAGCATTCATTTGTTTTAGGCAGTTGTCATCGCCTACTTTTCATCACCTAAATGTATTAGGTCGGTTATCAGCCTCTCTCGCATTCAAAGCGCCAGTACGTGCCGTTGCAGGTTCTTACGCATTTATTCGTTTACTAACAAGCGAGAGCGGTGAGCACTCCAATTCTGATCTGCGCACCGCTTTGAATAATAGGCTATATCTTCGGGAATTTTTCGAATGTCTTGATAAAAAGTTAGGAAGAGATTTTTAAAAGTACATACTTTTAGAAAATAATATTAAAAAATCGATTTTTTTGATCCTCTAAATAGTACTGCCTCCTAAAAACTATCAAAAACTTACAAATTAGCAAAAAGAAAATGCCATAGAGGAAAAACCTGACGTGATAGAGAAAAATGGGTTTGATATTTGAAATCAGTGCACCCAGATTAGTAAAAAACAAGTGTCAGATCATAATCAGCAGAAAAAAAAATTTTTTTTTGTTGGATAGTGTTATTACCACTCCTCTTATGCTGCCTCCATAATGTTTTTTCCTCTATATCGCATGCTTAATCTCTTCATTCATCCACTTCACATCTACCTTATGTAAAAACCTTCTGACCCTTGGAATCCATTCAGACATTGCTTCTACTAGACAGTTCTTGAATATCATTCAAGCTGTATTGATTTCTTTTCCAGCTAACTGCTCATTCCATGCTACACCTGCAAGCTGTCTCCTGAGCTTCTCATAATCACCAGCCTTGTAGTTTCACATATACCCTTTCCTCACAGAAGTCCTCACACTGCTGATAACTATCCAGGTAATCGTTTCATAGTCACTCTCACTAAATGAAGGGTGATTTGACACTTCATTTATAATAACATCCTCTGATGAGCTGATCAAATCCAAGACCTGAATCCTCTTGTGCCCTCTGTTACATACTGCTTGAGGTAGTCATCCCTCAAAAACTCAAGAAACTTATTTTCTTTACTTCCAGTTGCTATCTCATCATGCCGGTCTATATTGCCATAATTAAAATCTTCCATAATGATCATCCTTTCTTATTTGCTTGGCTAATTTGATTATACATTTCATTGTCGTACATTCCAGGTCTATATCCGACTAAGTATTTCATTCTATTCACCTCTATCTCGCACCATATTGCCTCAAAACTACTGGCACTATTTCCCTCTTGCATCTCTACCTTGTATGGACATAACTCTTTCATCAATAGCACTCCCCCCCCTCCTGTTTTTACCCTTTCTCTCTTCACAAAACACATCATACCCTTTCACCTCTATTCCTGTCAGGATGTCATCCTCATCCAACCATGTCTCACTTATTCCAACAGTGCTTGAGTGAATAGACTCATGTGACTTCTCCATACTTGAGCCATTTCTTTTTCTCCTTATTCATCTTAAAACCTTCTTCAAATTCAGTGTTTTCCCTTGATCCCAGGTCACCCCCTTCCTCCCTTTTTTTTTTTTTTTTTTTTGCACATGCATTCACATTCTCTCGAAGCATCAACATTTCTCATGCTGTTCCTCTTTTGACCCTGAGCCTCCCTGTTTGTCTTGCATACTTGTTCTCTCATTCTCTATATTCATGCTATCCATTTCTTCATTCATAACCACCACTTCAATCTCTCCTTTCGTACTCTCCTAATCTTTCACATAACTTCTTACTTCATCAGATTCATTCTCTGCACTTATTTCTCTACCTTCTAGCATTATTATTAGCTTTGCTCTTTTCTCCAAATTTTTGTGAAGCATTTCTTTCTCATAGACATTCTGTTTCTGCCTCATGCCTCAACTATAGGCATTTTCATGGACTGATACTTTCTGTTGCACTCTATCATCATTCCATCACTTTCTTCTAAGTCTGGTCAACATCCATTTACTGTCCAGCTTTAAATCTATCAAATTTTCTTCTTCTTCTTTCATTTCATCTATCTGTATTTTTTGGAACAACCTTTCCCAAGATGTTTCCCCTAACTATGACTTCATTGTTAGATAAGTACTCTTATTTTAATCAGTTATAATAAAAAAAATGTGTGATTTAATTATTAATATCATCTTGCATAGCAGTTGTTGCATCGTATATCACTAATATTGATATATCGAGGCAATATATTTAACTTTATCCTTTCCTACTTCAGCCGCTATATCAAATTCTATCGCATGTACCTCTTTGTTAAGTCGGTTGCGCGATTGTTATGTGATCTTCATTCATATTAATTTTAACGTTATGTCTCGCTTCTCTTATACCTTTTCTTACATAATTTAACCTTTTAAGGGCCACCAGAAATTACCTGTTCCCTGAATTCCATGAGTTATCCTGGTCACTCAGGCAAATTTTATTTTTTATCTGCGCCAGCCAACTGTGATAGCCTTAAGGTTAGAGATAAACTCAGCCTTTAGGGTAATCATAGAATATCAGGTGGCACTAATAATGTTAATTGAATTCTTAGAAGCCTTGGGTTCTCTGGCTTATTTTATTTGCAGTCGTGCCCTACTATTTTCAATTGGGGTATCCCCGCACGCACACACGATCACAGGTTCGATGTTTTATGAAGGGTCAAGGTCAGTCATCATGATCAGAAACACATGTAAGTAAGGAATCAAAATATTTATTAAACTCATTAATGCCATACAAGTTAAAGTAGTTATCAAATCTAATTTTAGCTTCTACCATTCTTTCACTCTCTCACTCTTAAAACCATTATGCATTGAACTTCAAAATGTTAGCAAATTCAATAACTCAACATATAATACATTCTTAATTACAGTTCAATTGGACATGTAGGCATTTTAGCACACAAATAATCTCTCTCGGATTAATTACGACAGAATCTCTAACTGAAAGTTCTTAAAGTTCATTTCAAAAGCATAGTCATTTACATAAATCTTAGTTCTTCACTCTCTCTTCCATTACAAATTTTAAGATGCATTCTCTTAACACTGTTAGTCAATTCTCAAAAGGGGCCAGAACAAGTGAGAGCACTTATCTATTCTTTATCAGCTTTCTTCCGTCCTTCCTTCCTTTGTTATGACTCTGGTTGTCTCGATCTTATCGCCACGTGGGTTACACGTGCTCGCCTGAGCTGGGCGCTATCTCTCTGCTAAGGTTTTACGTCGATGACTTTCTCATTGACGGCCTACGGTTGATCTTGCCGAAATCTGCTGCGGTGTCATGCCGGAACTTTTCGTAAGTCAGCCATCATAATTGAGAACTGAAGTGCAATGAATTCTTGGAGCACACGAAGAGAAATGTAGGAACAAGAAAAAATGGGGTGATTTACTTCCGTGTCACTGGTTTTATATGCTCCCCTAGAGCGCCACCTTTCCGAGTTTGAATTTCTCTTATCGTCTCACCCATTGGTCTCAGGCTGGGTGACTTCACCGATCAACATACGGGACCTTGTTTCTGGGAACGTATGCGTCATGATGTCTTCTCAGATGTGATGCCCTTGGGTGCATACGCTGCTCTTATAGTATTAGGGCGATCTTTGCCCTATGTTGCTGAATAATACGCATTCTTTCATTTATAATATTTCACTAATGATTTCTCTCATATCCGCTCCTTTTTGCTGACTTATATTCATGCTAGATATATAGATACATTAATTTAAATTCACATAATTCACAGTTTATCATACAAGATGTTGTTACAAAAAAAAACATAGTTACACTGCGCTAAAAGATAAGTATGCATATATATTTTTTGTTAATTGTTAGATTCTGGAATGGTGACGTCATGTAAAATTTGAAGTCGCCTATTTCAGATCTAACACAGTTTTCCTAAACTTTGCATAGTTAGGGACTGTTTTTTTTTTAGTTTAATTTTTTTATGGCTCAACACGCACACACGTGCGCGCACACACACACACACACACATTTAATATATGTATTGTTTTTTGCTGATTTAAATAGTATTATTTGCAATATCAATAAGAATATCTGATATTTTTACCGGTATCTAATATTAGTAAAGCAATGGGTCTGCGAGACTAAGCGTATATTGTCTGTGTGCATACATATTTTTATTTTTTTCTTATCACCCATTAAAGGTTGTAAATCTACTGTACATCAGCTGTGGGCAAGCTAGGGAGTTCTTTTTTATAATTTTTTATTATATTTTTTTCATAGTTCCAGTAACCTCATTCTTAATTTATTTCTTTTTTAATTGTTCATAGCTTGATTTTTTTTTCTGTTGAGAGTTCACATGCTATATTTGAATTTTTATATTTTCTGAGGACCTCTATTTTTTTTTCCCAAGACCAGTACTGTTCTATAGACCACATTTTGGGAAACACTGTTGTATGGAATTACAGCAATATAAACAAATACAATATGTAAACAGACAGCAACAATAATGTTTTATGAAGTTTTTACCAGGAGTAAGGCTGGTATAACTGAGATTAACTGAGACAAGTTTGAATGCAGTGTACTTTCATTATCTGACAATTAAACTCTGTTGAACAGAGTTCAATTGTCAGATAATGCAATTGAACTATTGAACAAAATGTTCTATAGACCACATTTTGGGAAACACTGTTGTATGGTATTATAGCAATATAAACAAATACAATATGTAAACAGACAGCAACAATAATGTTTTATGAAGTTTTTACCAGGAGTAAGGCTGGTATAACTGAGATTAAATGAAAGCCATATATTGAAATAACAGGTAGGCAGCAAGTTTGAATGCAGTGTACTTTCATTATCTGACAATTGAACTCTGACACATGCCAAGTGAGATGTCACTATTTGGATTGTAGAACAGATGTCAGACTAAGAGGAGAGGCTCAGCTCAACTGTAATTCAATAAACCACATGTTATCCAAACTACTCAGTAGTAACTTAATATCTGGCCAATAGTACAAACCAATTATATAAATAGGATATAGTTACTGATTTACCATCCTAGTGTTTAGGCTTATACATTGAATCTCATGCATCATGTTGTTTCAGGAAATTGACAACATAGACTAGATAACAATTAAAATTTTTTTAATTATTACTTCCTATATTTAGCCAAAGTTAAATTGGTATCTACAGGGATTAATAAGTAGGTATCGAACAATTCTCTAGACACCCTAGTCACAAGATAACCAAATGGATCCCTGACCTTCACTGTCTACAGAACCTCCCCCCCCACACACACACATGCAGGAAAATACATCTGTCAACAGTCATCGCTCCCCCCCCCTCCCAACAATACAGAACTATAAAAACCTTAGCCCTGCAGGCAAAATTAATTTGCTTAGATAACATTGCACTCGCCACAGAACTTGTCCACATAAAAAACACTTTTTTTGACTAATGGCTACATCTCCCACCAGATAAAATGAATTCTAACACCACATACTCCCCCTTTCCAAATATGGATTACAGCAAATCCATCACCATTCCTTATATTCATGGCATCTCAGAAAAGGTGGCCAAGATCTTAAAAAAAAAAGTACTATCTTGCGACCACTTATAAATTGCTTAGAAAGCTAGCAACTGTTATCTGCTCCCCCAAAGATGAACTACAACTGCTGGATTTGCCAGGTACCCAGCAGTTGTAACCATTCATACTGTGGCTAAACAGGCAGGATATCCAAGATCCATATATCAGAACACCAGTATTACATCCATTTCGACCACTGTGGTCGCTCAGAATCAGCAGACTATGCCTTGGATACCCAGCACAGGATCCTTTGGAAAAAAGCCACCTTATTAAACTGAAGCAAATTTAAGTTTGAGAGGCTTTCCTTGAATTTGCTGCAGCTCTTACCAATTATCCAAACCTAAACAAATATAATTGTATCACAATGGCTCTCACCTTCATCTGCAGATATTAAGCCCAATGGTCAAGAACACCCAACCAAAGCCAATAGGTGGCATAATAATAGGACTCTAGGCCAGTCTGTATCTTTCCTGCTCCATCTTTTTACTGAAGTGTGCCTGCATGCATGTGTTCAATACCAATGTATTAATCACTGAGGATGCCAATTTAACTTTGGGAAAAATATAGGAAGTAATAATTAAAATTTTTAGTTATTATCTGGTCTACATTGTCAATTTCCTGATTTCCTGTATATAATGTAATATATATATATATATATATATATATATGACTACTACTATTAACTCGGAGTTTGGATATGTTCATTTTAATATAAACTACTAAAAATCCGAGAATTATAACAAATTGAGATTTATTTGAAAACACAACATGTTTCGTCGGGATTGACTTCATCAGGCGTTAAGAACATAGAAAGCTATTAAAAGACACTGAAAAAACATTGAGACACTCTAAAGCTATACAATTATAAAGCTATAATATTCTATTGTAAATTACAGTTATTATGAACTTGAACTATAGTCCGTGCTTTCTATATTTAGAAAGCCAACACACACAGACAGATATTTGCATGCGTCCTCACATCACCATCCAGCACAAAACTTGAGTATTATATCAACTCTTGCGAATCATGCAAGATCTGTACTGTCAGATGAAGAACTACTACATCATCTTAAATGGACCTTTAAAAGCAATGGCTACTCTTTAAAAAGTATCAACAAACAATTATTCCCACCGTACGTAGCAACGTAGAGACACAGGACGACTCCAAAGGTTATATCTCCTTGCCATATATCAGCACTATCCAAAAAACTGAGTAGAATCTTAAAGAAATTTAACATACAAACATGCTTCTCGACTCTTCCAAAAATAAGAACAAGTTTCAGCAACTACAAACAATCTCACAACCTTCTACAATTCCCAGGTGTATACAAAGTCACATGTGAGTGCAGAAAACCTTACTATGGCCAAACGGAGAAATCTATTCTCCTACGTCTCGAGGAACACCAGAGAGACATTGCTTACAAGAGAACCAGAGCTACTGCCCTATCAGGCCATGTCCTGTTTTCAATAAACACGAACAACAAAAGCTGCCAACATGAAGTAAATTGGACAACAACTTCAAACCTACACGTTTGCCACGATGAGGTAGAATACCACATTGTCGAGTCAAAAGAAATCACCTTGGACCCTCTTCATATGAACAATAATCTTAGCTATAATTTGCCTGACTCTTTCAGCTCTATTATCAGATACTGGAGATCGCATGGTTCCACACATGCACAAGTGTACAACAATAGAACTTTAACACGGACTATAGTTCAAGTTCATAATAACTGTAATTTACAGTCGAATATTATAGCTTTATAATTGTATAGCTTTAGAGCATAGGTTCCCAAACTTTTTCGGTCCACCTCCCACTCTGCAAGACATAAATTTTGTAACGCCCCCCTATTATACACACATATATACATGCTGTATTTTCTCATTGACATAGAAAAGTGACATCTGTTTCTATCTGATATTGGTAAATTTTCAAATGATTAAATAATTGAAATAGAAAATTGATAAAAAAAAACTGATCGTGTAAGACTGGCATAAGATGAATTAAAATGCAATATTTAAATTTTAAATGATTATCTAATCGCAAAATCACGAAAATAATTAATTTTTAAATATATATTGTTAATTTCTTCTATAAAGAGCCACCGACCCCTAGACTGCCTGAACGCTCCCAAATGCTTCTGATCCCACTATAGCCCCCCTAGAAGGCTTCAGCACCCACTGGGGAGTGGTAAAGCATAGGTTCCCACTTTGGGAACCTATGCTTTAGAGTGTCTCAATGTTTTTTTCAGTGTCTTTTAATAGTTTTCTATGTTCTTAACGCCTGATGAAGTCAATCCCGATGAAACATGTTGCATTTTCAAATAAATTTCAATTTGTTATAATTTTCAGATTTTTAGTCAGTTTATATTAAAATGAATATATATATATATATAGCATCATTTGCATCATTTTATAATCATAATGCATAAATTATTTGCTTCCAGGATTTTGGTGATATTATTCCAGGACATGGTGGTATCATGGATAGATTTGACTGTCAGTTTTTAATGGCTACATTTGTTAATGTTTACATCTCAAGTTTTATTAGGTAAAAATAATTTGATTATATAGCTATAGATTTATTATCATAAAATGTTTTATTTCAGTAGCATTTGATCTTATCTCTGTCATTTGCTATTTTTTTCCTTTTGCACAGTTAATTGCAAATCATCTAAATGTAGTAATATCCCTACCACCTATATAGGATTGTTCCTAAAAGGGGGATTAGCACAAATTGAAACAAAATTTCAATATGTGCTAATGTTGAGATAGTGTTATAAACAAAATCCATTCCTGAAGGATATTGAGAGATAAATATGTATGCCTAAAGCAAGTGAAAACACTATGGTAATCTTTATATAAAAGGGTAGAAGTCAAAACTTCAAAAGAATTTTAAGTAATAACTGTTTTGTAAGAGCACATATTCAAAGAAAGCAAACATGGCTGGCTCATTTGGAAAAAAAGTAGAATTGTTTGCTGTCACTAATGATTTAACAAATTGTTTACCAATTTACCAAATAATCCTTATCATTCTCCTAATACTCTGAACATTTTCTTAGTGAGCTCTTTCTCCAAATATGCCATGATGTTAGCTCTCCTCTTTGCGACTCTGACTATAACCGTTTCATGTTTCTTTTTGTCTACAGATTTCTTTCTCTCAGCCTTATATCCTGAAGCACTACAATGGTACCAAATGGAATGATCTTTGGAATTTCCATCTCTTTTCCATGGTCTGATTATTGTCTCAATTCTTCTAATTCAAGCATTTGCTATTTCAAATAATTGAAATTATTCTTGCAGGAATGTGCCTTTATTTCCACTCTACCCTACCTCTATTCAAGCCCTGGTTCTCCAACAAATGTGCTATAGGCAATCCAGAACAAAACAGCATATATTCATTCAATGGCTTAAGTTTCCAGCTTCTCATTCGGAAAAAAAAAAAAAAAAATCATTCCAAAGCAAACTTTGTAAATGCCAAATGCAATAATCTTGCCTCCTGTGCAAATGGCAGTTGAGCATCCAGGTCCATTGCTAAAAGGCTCTTGGGCAAAACTTCTGTCCTACTATGTTTCTACCTCTTTCTTGCATATAAAGATAAGTCAGACTTCTTGACATCTTTTTTTATTCAGACAACCAATGCAGATCTCCCAACGTTCTACCTAGCATGCCTTCTCTGATATTTTGTCAGAAGGACAGAAAAATACTCAATAGCCCTGATACTAATAAATCTCTTGGTCTAAATGGCATTCCATCATCCATTCTAAAATCTTGTGCTCAAGAATTAACACCTATCCTGTATAACCTATATAAGCCTCATCTAGCATTTACTTAACAGCATGGAAGCAAGCCTTTACCCACCCTGTCCCTAAAAAAAAAAAAAAAAGAGAGAGAGAGAGTAAAGGTCAGTTATTCAACTATTACTATTGCCCTCACCTCAATACTCTCGAAAGTGATGGAAAAGATCATCAACAACCAGCTTCTTCACTACCTGGAGACTCGCCAATTCATTACTGATCACCAATATAGATTCTTCCATTCTCATTCTACAGCAGACCTACTCACTAACCTTATCCACCTTTGGACACAGGCTATGGAAAAATTTGGAGAAATTTGTGTCACTTTTGAGCATGACTTTCTAGCATTGTGTCTAGCATTGAGATTTTCTTACCAGACTACTAGTTTGGTAAGAAAACCTTCCTGCCCTTTGTAATCAGACTTTTTTTTATTAATGGTGAAGCATCCTAGAGTCCTCTCTGGAGAAGCTGAAACCCCTAGAGGGCATGTCCCTGGATGGTGGCTAGAGGAGTGCCTCTCAAATATGAGTGATAGAAGAGAAATGAAATACCCCCCCTCCCTTCCCCGTGGACCAACAGCAGTGTCTGATCCACACACACACACTATGGATCAGATCAGTGTCTGTTCCCCATTTAAGGGCAGCTGAAAGAACCATTAAGGTTGGTCAGATGTCAGTCATTAAGGTTGGTCAGATGAGTATAAATGTCACTGACTGTAAAAACAAAACATGATTGAAATCTGGTGCATTATGGAAGTGTAAAGGAAAAGTACAAAATGCTGGCTTTGCCATTGCCTGGATAAACAAAGTCTGCATACCAAACTGAGTGATCAGGGTTGGATTGACAAGTTAGCTACAATTATTTTATTACACAAGAAGTGTAATAAAATTAAAACCTACAAGAGGCATCAGTAAGAACATGGAATGTCCTTACTTTATGGGTTCCTGGAAAACTTGACTTATTTTGTAAGGAGATGGAGTGATACATATTGTGACATCCTTGGATTAGAAGAGATGAGAGGTGGAAGAATCATTTGGTCTGTCAGTAGTGTAAAACATGAGGCAGGAGTTGGATTTCATCTCAGTAAAAGAGGATGAGAAGCATTATTAAGATACAAACCAGTCAATGAAAGAATAATAATGGCAAGATTTTCAGCAAGACCATTTAACATCACATATTTGCAGCACACAATTCCAATAAAAAGACTGCAGAAAGTGGGATGGAGAACTAAGAACATGCTAGACATGATACTCATAAGCAAGAGATGGGCCATATCAGTTCATCAATATCCAACATTTCAAGCAGCAGACATGGAATCAAATTATAGCTTAGTGATTGCCAGTATTAAGTTGAAAGCCAAGTGACAAGTGAAGACACATTATCAGAGTCAGAGAAATATGAGGACACAGAGCTAAGAAAGTACAGGGAAAATGTATAGGAAAGTGCTTGAGTACAAACAGAAATCTATTACAGGAGGATAGAAACAACAAAGTAGTGCCTGCAATCAAGAAAGCAGTGGAACTCATGGTCCCAAAGACATAAAATCCAAAGAAGAGGTGGATTTCACAGGAGATATTAAAGATAATTCAAGAAAAAGAGAATTAAAGATAAGGAGAGAGAAATCTTTGTGGAAATGGAAGAACAGTATAGAGCAAAATGTGAAATGAAGTGAAGATGGTTATGAGAGTCAAATCAAACTGGCTAGATGAACAGCGTGAGGATATCAATAAATATTATGCTGAATATATAACAAGAGAAGTATATAAGCTGATCAGAAACATAAACAAGAAATGGAGTCCAAAGCAGAGAACCATAAATAATGAAAATGGTGAAATCTTGATGAATACAGAAGAAATAGTAGAGAGATTGACAAGATACTGCTCAGAATTATATAAGACACAGGGAGATATTGTGGCCCAAAAGAAGTTAATTGGATGAATTGAGGGAAATATTACCACCAAGCACAGAGGGAGAAATAGATATACTGAAGGATGAGGTTGTAAAGGTAATAAAACATCTGAAACACCTGTAAAAACTGGAGCGATGTTGACACATGGTGATAATAGACGAACTGTATTGGTTGTGTAACATGGCATGGAAGGAAGGCAAAACACCATAAGAATAGACAAGATCAATCCTAATACCCATTCACAAAAGAGGAAGCAAAATGAACTGTATAAATTACAGAACAGTAGCTGTAATGAGTCACCAAATATCAATGTTAACATTGATTGTGGAAAAAGTTCTACATAAAATTAAAAATGGATAGACATTTTGTTGACTTTCAGAAAGCATTCGACACTATAGATCAAAAAGTGGCATGGGCTGTACTCAAATCTTATGGAGTGGATAGGAACATGATATGTTTCTTGCAGAACATCAGCGACAATGCAGAGACTGCTGTGAAAAACTGGAGAAATAGGAAGATGGTCCTGGACAGCAAGAGGTACAAGATCATAAGACCTGATATTCTCAAGCATCTTTATCATGCTTTTGGAAAGAACAATGGATATCATAAAGAATAACACAAGAGGAATTAAGGTACAAAAATAAAAAATTTGTGATTTGCAGATGACAATCATTATTGAAGAAGATATGAAGAAGAACTAGAAAGATCAGTGCTGAAGCTAAGTGAAGAAGCAAAAAAAAAATTGAGCTGATAATGAACATCCAAATATCATTGATACAACAAAACAATGATATTTGGAGAGAAGAGAATGAAAAAGTAAATAAAGGTCAACAGATAAGAGCTGGAAGAGGTTCGAAACTTCACATACCTAAGCAGCAACATGATACCTGATTTAGACTGTAAAAAAGAGATAAGATCTCAGATAACAAAAGCTAAAGTAAACCTACAATCGATGGAAATGTAAATCAGTGAGTCTCTCTATAGAGCTGAGACTGCTGGAAACATGCTTATTCCCAAGTGCTCCCTATGGCTGTGAGACATGGGTATTGGTCAAATACTATGAGCCGAATATTGGTTTTTGAAAAAACATGTTATAGAAAGATTTTATGAATTGGATGGGTGCAAAACGTAACAAATGAAGAACTATATTGCAAAGTAAACTGCCAAGAAAATCTAATGCAGAAAATAATTCAAAGGAAACTAAGGTTTTTTTGGACATATCTGCAGAACGGATAACAGTAGAAAGATGTAAACTTTGATGCTTGGTGCAATGGATGGTACAAAATGGATGGCCAAGGCGAGAGTGGATAGACAACGTGAAACAGTGGTGTGGAAAGAGTCTGCAGGATTTGAGTCACCTGGCAATGGACAGAGAGAAATGGCAAAGAATGGTGAAACAAGCATCAGACACTAACAGGCATCATTGGACCCATGGTTAACAATGATGACAACCCTAGCTTTCTGCTACCTCTTGCCCATACACTTTCTCTGACTTCAGAGAAAGTGTGTGGGCAAGTTTTGCTGATGACGGTCTCCATTCTTCTACTTCTTTCAAGAAACCTTCTAGTGTTGAAATGATTCATGCTTCAAGATCTTCCACAATTATTCTCAAATGGGATGAAGATAATCTAGTGAATTTCAGTGCTATCAAAACAGAAAATATCCTGTCTTGTTACCAAGAAGAAAGATACTACTTCATTCACCTCTTCTTACTTGTGATAATGTTCATATTTCCAGACATCAGGTTTTTTTTGTTTTTTTTTTTCCTATTCTTGGGCTGACATTCATATCTAGATTAGCCTAGCATAAACATATCACATGCTACTTCTCTCATGCTCAGCTCCTAACACTATAAATCCCAAAACAAACTGATTTTAGAATATTGTTCTCACTGGGGTGGTGCACCCAAAACCATCCTAAAAATTATTGATTGTATACTGAAGAGGGATTTCTGGTGAATAGGTTAACCTTCCCCTCTTTCGAGACCACCTCCAGTCATTTTCTCCTATGCTCTTTGTTTCTTCATTATGCCTTTTTTTTATTGGTATTTTAATGGGTGCTGCTCTACCACTACCATTCCTCTGCTTTCCTCTAATGATTTAAGAACATGAATAGTGACTAGTCATAATCCACACACAGTTCAACTCCATGCATATCAAACTAGCTTCTCATCTTTTCTCTTCATCAACCTAGTTTTTTAGCAAGTTGATAGAAAGTTGATGCTCAAAGGTATCATAACAATAATTGCAAATACAACTCAGAGGATAATTGCAATGTTGAAATAAACATTGACATAAGGATAAGTCATTTTGCTTCTTTACAAGGCTCCTTTACCGGTTTGCTTCTTTTTCCCTCTGTGACCCAAAGGGATAAAGAAGCTGTGGAATGGATGCTAAGAAGAGTTACAAAGATGATATTAGGATTATGGAATATAGATTACAAAGATAGATTGAGAGTATGTGGACTGCAGACACTGGTAGACAGAAGAAAGAGGGGTAATAAGGGGTAATTTGATAGCACTCTATAAACTTTTGAGAGGAAGTTACAAGGGATTAAGAGCTAGAATTTTATCTTACTCAACTGTGAATGAGTGGGAAATAATGAGTGCACCTAGTGTTAATTAGTTTAATTAACACTAGGTGCACTGTACGTGATGCAGATGTATGGCCTCCCTTCATGAGTTCTTGATTCCTTGGAGGTCTGATAATAATAATAATAAATGTCCAAAGCAAGTAAATGGATTTAAAGATAAACCTATAATGAATAAAATAGTTGGAAAATGCATATATGCTAACCATCCAGCCAACCAGGCTTGCTAAACAAGTGGTTATGGAGAGAGAGAAGGAAAAAATCTGTTGGTATATTCCTTAAGCAACTGGGTGCTATAGTCCTTTTGGGGAAACATTATGAAAATATAGATATAGTGTGAAAGAGGAGAATGAGATTTGGTTCAGTAAGTGTGAAGTTAAATCTTATGTATGTTAAACACCAGCTATTCATGCTTTTACAGGCTTAAATGAAAGTGAAAAAACAATGACAGCTAGCTCTGCAGTAGAAGAAAAAAAAAAAGATGAAAATAGTTATAAAAATGACATAAGATAGAAACAGAATGTCTAAGAGAAAGTGACTGGAATGAACTTTTAAAGAGGGATTATTTGTTAACTGGAGTGCCCTTTTCTGGTCACTCCAGTTAACAAATAATCTCATCTATGGCTAAGATGTGTTTGTGCTAGGAAAGGCTAAACCTTTCCATGTCAGCCTTTCCATGAAGAGAAATCTGATTTTGCTTGGAGATCTGGGCATTATCAAAGATAAGAAGAAGAAGGGAAGTAAGAGTGTTTGTGCTAAGAATGGCCAAAGCTTTAAGTCTGACCATGAAGAGAAATAAGATTTTGCTTGGATGCACTACTTAGGAAGGCTGTGGAAGTGATAGAAAAATAAACGTTATATTATTTTGATAGCATTAAAGTTCACAAAATTGTCCTACACCCTCCCTCCCTCTTCCCTTTCCCTTGTATAGCAAGTAGATCATGGTCAAGGATCATGGTTTACTTCAAATGAAGAGGAGTGAGTGATAGTGTCTTCATCAAAATTGAATAGGATTTGAGGTTAGTGAGAGAGGATCATTTATGTACAAGAGGTAAATATTGGGCGAAACTATAGATTCCTGAGATAGTCCAGCATTGGTGAGGAAATCTTGGGAGAGGAAGTTATTAAGATCTTCCTGCTTACTTTAAGTTTTTTACGTTGGGTATAATATATGTTAAAGATACCAAGTAATTTTATAACCTTGGTTTTAATCCTTTTTCCCAAGTAAGCAAACAGACAAGTAAGTCAACTTTGCGCCTGAACGTGGTTCGAGACTTATGGTGGTGGTGCAATACCAAGGCAACTCGTGGTAAAGATGGTTTAAGTTCTGATCACTTTCCTTAGTGTTTCCCATAAATGTAAAACATATCTCCAAGGAGATGTATGATGTTATACATTATGGGTGGGGGTCACTACCCAGCCCGGTTTCAACCTTTATTGAGGTCTCATCAGTGAGTAGGCAGACCCTGAAATGCCAAGGTTTAAGTAATACAGAGCTTATCAATTTTACTTATGCAAGTTGCCACAAGGTGCTTTGACCTTATTAATTAAGATCTCCGGATGAGAGAAAGATGTGAAAATTTTTTTTTTTATCCTGGGTATAATATATGGAGGAAATACTAAGGAAAGTGATCAGAACTTAATCCATCTTTACCATAAGTCTTGAACCACGTTCAGGTGCAAACTTGACTTACTTGTCTGTTTGCTTACTTGGGAAAAAGGATTAAAACCAAGGTTATAAAATTACTTGGTATCTTTAACATATATTATACCCAAGGTAAAAAACTTTTAACATCTTTCTCTCATCCGGAGATTCTTAATTAATAAGGTCAAAGCACCTTGTGGCAACTTGCACAGGTAAAATTGACTCTGTATTACTTAAACCTTGGCATTTCAGGGTCTGCCTACTCACTGATGTCTACCTACTCCCTGATCGAGATCCAGTTTTCCATGCGACTGAGAGAGAGAGAGAGAGAGAGAGAGCTTCCAGCAGCAGTTTCTGTCCAGTTTTCCTTGGTGGTAAGATCCTTTCTCAGTTATTTTTGTCTATTTTATGCCTTGTGCCTGTCTGTAGTCTTCCGCCTCTACCACATGTAGTAGGAGATTTCTGCTGACGGGGAACACTAGGCCCATCTTAAGGTCTGTCCGTTTGTGGACTTAGTTTTT
The DNA here is from genome assembly GCF_054136105.1 of Typopeltis vanoorti. Classification (NCBI taxonomy): domain Eukaryota; kingdom Metazoa; phylum Arthropoda; class Arachnida; order Uropygi; family Thelyphonidae; genus Typopeltis; species Typopeltis vanoorti. The sequence goes on from NC_143567.1 coordinate 90,038,537, forward strand.
CTTTCCAAATTATGGCCGCGTTTTTACCGCGAGTGAGGACGCTTGGCCTCGAAATAGACGCCAAGATACCAAAGAGGACATTGGCAAAAGCTCTCATGGACATCGTAGGCTCAGAGAAGATCTTTGGTTTTACCCCTTATGGTGGCGGCAGATACCAGGTTGTAGTAAAAAATGCATAAACGAGGGAAAAACCATCTATCCCTTTATAGTAGGAAGTACCCTTAAGACACTAAAGATAGAGAGGTTCTCTCTAGAATATTTCGAGGGGGGAACTGAAGTAATAAAAAAAGTATTTGCAACATGGGGAGTCGTACACGATATCCAAATCGCCACCGACACTGACTTCCCCAATTGGAAGACCGGAGAGGTAACTTTCTGGATGGAAATGAAAAAGGAAGTGCCCAACTTTGTTTTTTTAGGCTCTGCCAGGGTAGTAGTTAACTACCCTGTAGTGAAAAAACAGTGTTTCAAGTGCGGTTCACTGGAACACCTAGGCACAGACTGCCCCAAGAATAATAGCCCTGGAGTGAAAAAACAGTGTTTCAAGTGCAGTTCACTAGAACACCTAGGCGCAGACTACCCCAAGAACAAATGCAGGAACTGCATGGTGGCAGGACATGCCCTAGGTCAATGTCAGGCACCTTGCCTTAAATGTGGAGACAAGGTACACAAGGTAGACGCTTGTGCCAACAGGATGCAGGCTGAAAGAATAGGGGGCACTATCATACCTGCCAAATCTAGGGAAATAGTAGAACCAGAAACAACAGAACAAGAGAAATCAGAATCGGCAAATGAAGAGGAGTTCTCCGTACTAAACACCGCACCTGTCAACACAGAGAGAGAGAGGGTCCGGCCTCCACCACCGAGACGGCAGCAGATGAAGAGAAGAACCACGGCAGGAAAGAAGCCACGACTGTGGATACAGTAGAAGAAAATAAATCAGAGGAGAAAAGTGAAAGAGAGGAAATGGAAGCTACTAATGAGACCGAAAAACGTCCAAGAAGCCCAGAAGAAGTAGAGGCAAAAAAAATCAAAACTGGGCAACATAAACTCTGCAGTAAAAACTGATGAAGAAACCACCTCTGCCAAAAAAAGCATTGTAAATGGAACTGTACTTTTAAGAAGATATAGGGGACCGCATGTTTCAGAAGAAGTGTACCTAGCATTACACAAAGCAGAAAGCGAGCCAGAATTCCTTCTACAGGATGATAGAGTAAGTATCAAATGGAAAGACCTCTATATTGAGGATATTTCCACAGTCATGCCAGACCAGCTAAACGGCCCTCTAGAGAAATTGTGCACTGATGAAAGAATCTGACTATGTAACACCTTGAAGAGAGGAAAAGACAGACATTGAAGAGAAGAGCTATTGGATTTGTGAGATATTTCACAGAAGGCTATTTGGAGGTAAATAAAAAGGCTGAATTCAAGAAGAGATATGAGAGATATTGTTTTGCTAGCTTGGGTCTCCCGCGATGAGTCTACTGACTCCATGGAGACACCCGTAATAATAATAAAAGGATCTGAATTTTTCCCCCCTCCGTTTTAGTAGGTTTTATATTCAGTGGCTGCATCACTCGGGCCAGGCTCTTCCCCCCCCCTCCCCCCCCCCCCAATTTTACAGTCCACTTGTTTCTTATTTTTCCCCGAAAAATTATACCAGTTCTCCTTCTGATTTACTCCAGAATTTATTTGTTTCACTTTTTGGTCTGTTTGTTTTTTTTTGTTCTTTGTGTAAGGTTCTGTTTTTATCTGTCAAACATCATAAAAGATGTTTGACAGATGAAAGCTGTAAGAACAGACGTTAGGAGATGATGTTGGCAGACCTGTTTGGCCACAACCTCTAGTAGGTTATCTAGTTAAACAGATCAACTGAGGCCTCTTTATTACCTACCACTATCTCACTTTACCTTTTATTTCTTCCCCTCTCACTACCTGCTGACCCTCAGCACATCTTTATACTCCATAGGCCAATGATGAAAGATATGAACTCCCATTCTGCCTACTCACTGATGAGAGTTAAAGGTTAAAACCGGTCTGAGTAGTGACCCCCACCCATAATGTATAACATTATACATCTCCTAGGATATGTGTTTTACATTTATGGGAAATACTAAGGAAAGTGATCAGAACTTAATCCATCTTTACCACGAGTTGTCTTGGTGTTGCACCACCATAAGTCTTGAACCACGTTCAGGCGCAAACTTGAACTACTTGTTTGTTTGCTTACTTGGGAAAAAGGATTAAAACCAAGGTTATGAAATTACTTGGTATCTTTAACAGGATAGATAGTTGTTGGATTCACGTTCAATAATGAACTTGATACATGAGTTTATTTTCTCTAGGAACTGAAGTAATTCTGATTCAGAGTGGGACCAGATGACCAATAACCATCTATCCTTTTTGGATACCTTAATAATTATGAAACCCCACAGATCATGTTGAATTTTCAGTTTACGTGAAGTTTACCTTTTCAGTTTCAGTTTACCTTTACTCAGATATATTCTCTCATCTTTACACCACCATCGTTTCTCACAGAAGATGGGTATAATCAAGTCTAGTATGTAAAGCTGATTTGATCCACTCTTCTGATTCCCTTTTGTTAAGCGAACTGAATGAAATGAAAGCAACCTGATGAGTAATGGATACAACAAATCTACCATTCAAAAAATGATTGATAATTATCTTTCTACCAGACTACAATCTGATGTGAAAAGAATTTCAGTACTTTATCTTAAAGGAACCTCTGATCAAATAGCACAGTTTCTTCACAAATTCAGTCTATACACTTCCTTCAAACCAGCTCAGAAACTGTCTTCCTTTTCCCCATCTACAAAAGATAAAAGGGACGTCCAGAAAGTAAGTTCTGATGGGCTGTCAAGAGAAACAAAAATATACTTGCAAAAAAAATCTTTATTTGAAATTAAAATAGACATCTTTCACTACTTTTCTACATAATTTCTGTCATTGTTCAGGCACTTATCATAACGTGGCACCAAGAGTTGTATACCTTCGTCATAGAAGGTTGCCGCTTGTGACACAAACCAAGTATTTACTGCTTCTTTGACCTCATTGTCGCCTTGAAACCGCTGGCCACCAAGGAAAGATTTCAGGTGTTTGAACAGGTGAAAGTCGCTTGGTGTGAGGTCAGGACTATATGGGGGATGATGGAATTGTTCACAGTTGAAGGTGGTGAGAAATTGTTGTGTTATGCCGTCCGTGTGTGTGTGGGGGGGGGGGGGGGGCGGATGTTATCATGAATCAAAACAATGCCCCTGGTAAGCATCATTTATTCTGGATTGCATGACGCAGCTTCTTAAGGGTTTGGCAGTACATACTCGTGTTGACTGTGTGAAGCCTTGACCCAAGAAGTCTACCAGCAAAATTCTTTGTTGGCTTCAGTTTCTTTGCTGTCATTAGCAAACCTCCTTCTCCCATCCTGTTCCTTCTGTCCTCTCTGAAGATACTATATCCTTTGCATTCTATTCATATGACTATGTGACTATATCATCCTCAGTCAACCAAGTTTCATTAATGCCTATGACTTTTAGCCAAGTTGAGCTAACCAATGCTGCAAACTCTTCACCCTTATTTTGAATATTTCTGGCATTAGTATACATAAACTGGAATATCCCTTCATTCTGCAACCTTCCCCATTAACTTTAGTGGGCTAAGCAACCCACTAAAGTTAATGGGGAAGGTTGCAGAATTCTTTAGTGGGCTAAGCAACCCACTAAAGAATCATGTGATCACTCCCCCACCTACTAACCAAGAGGTTAGTAGGTGGAGGAGTGATCACATGATGCCTCGACCCATGGTCACCTGCATTCCCCAGCCCCTCAAACATTGTAGTTTTCCTGACATTGCACTTCTGAACTCTGACTAAACAACACTCTCTCATGATTCCTGACACCAAATCCATTCAAATGCAAGCCATCCACCTTATATAAATCCTTCTTTCCATCAAACTCACTTCACACATCTACAATATGACATTTAGGTTATGACACTACCACATACTGAAAAAATCATGCAGCCAAGTGGAGGAACCAAATTGAACAAGTTAAACATTGATTATTAGATCAACTTCAGAAGAAAGAAAAGTAAACACAAGGTACAAAGCATTATTGAGAAAGAGATGGAACTAGCAGTTTTCTTCACTGGCAAAGAAAACCCATAATCTTAATGGAATTAAGATTACGAGTTTTTGGGTAAACAAAGCCAAGTGTTATCTGAGTAAGAAAATAGTATTAATTGCAAAATTAATGCCATTTTACTACCTGTGGATGAATTAACTCCAGTATTTTTCTAGATCTGAAATTCTGCTGATGAGATTCAGTATAGTTGAAACCTGAATGGAGAATGATTTTTATAATGTAGGCAATATAAACACAATAAAAAGTGTTATTTTTGCATTATAGCAACATAACTTATAGAAATTGATTTCTCCTTCATCATGTAATTAACTACTTATGAAGATACTTCACACATATTTGAGTAAAATGTGGATGAAAACAGGAATATAATTTCTCAAATATAACATGCTTTTCATCTCTTGCTCACTAAGAAATTCAATATGACATGTGCATTATCAGTCAAAAACAATGACAAGATGCAAGAAATGTAATAGACGGTTGCATGTAAAATACTTCAAGGTTTGTCACATTTAGTAACACTTAAATAAAATTTATGTTTGTAAGGTATTTTTATTTTTCTAGCTTACTGTTGAATATCTTGTATATTTTGATGAATAAAACTGCATTTCTTTCATTAGGTTTTAATTGTCCTTATTTCTCACATAATTGTAAAATTTATAAATTTTGCAATTATGTGAGAACATAATTGGGCATAAACAGGTTAATACATGTATTGTTACTATTCTTGTCAAAACTGCTTAATATTAGACTGATAAACTTGCTTACTGTCATTGTATTTATACTGTGGACTAATTTTTAATTTCAGAGCGCCAAATCCTCAGAAGTTGTTACAACAGATATTACTTTTGAAACCAGAACAACAGATACATATATTTAATATGTTAAAGGATGCACTCACTGTAGAAGGGTTTGTAAAATAATTTCTTTCTCACTGTCTCTCTTTCTGTATATATTATGTTCCTCTTCTGTTAGGTATAATTTAATGTCAAATTTTAATGTAAATGCTACTGTTTTTGGTTGTTAATGAGACGTATCATGATTAGAAATAGCAAGTGATCTAGTTTAAAGTTTCTGTAGTGTGTATTATGTATGGGAAGTATAATTTAGCTATACAGTGCATAAGTTAAATATTGAGATCTCTCTTGACAGCTGATTATGTATATATGTTTATGTATAGTATTATAGACATTTAACTGCATTATTACCTAATTGTTAGTTTTGTATGTATGTTTGCATATTTTAATTTTGCTTTTTTTTGTTAAATTATTAGGTATATTTAACTGTGTGTATACAGATGTATGCTATATACATATATGTATGTATTTTTAGATTCATGCAATGTTTTAAATAGGAATATGAACTAAAATCATTTGCAAAGTGTGTGATAGTAAGTATGCAAATCAGAAAGTTTCTTATATAAGATCATTGAACACTAAGATTTCCAGATTCTGATATATTTGTACAATGTATTACATTTCTTGACCAAAATAATTTAAAATACTTACTTATGATGGAGATGTGCCAGAGGACTAGCATCTCTACTGAAACACAGTAAACAATAATCTGTGTAGCAAACTAATAATATCCATTTTTAATCAAATAATTTGTCACTATTTATGGTTGGTAGTTGGTACTACTGAACTCATAGTACTAAACTGTAGTTGTACTATGAGTTTAGTAATCATAATTATGAATGTAAAAATTTTAAAATTTATATAAATTACAGGTATGTGCAGTGCCAAAATGCAATCAAGCAAACAAATTTTTAAATTTATATATTTTAAAAGTATATACATCTAAAACAAAATATATTTTGAATATTGAATAACTGTGTATATGAAAATTTGAAATATAGAAACAGGAAATTATTTATTTATTTTTTAAGAATAATTGGTTTCAGTATTACTCTGTTGGAAAGTTCAAAATTCAAAAAAAAATTTTTTTTAAAGCAATAGAGTAAAACAGATGTTGATAATGCATAAAGTTATTTCCTTTGGAACTGATTGCTTGACCTCAGTCTCTGAATATTTTGTTCTCACTTCATAAGACTGCGAACCTGATCTTTGAGTTAGTTTCATAAAAAGTTAAGTCAAAGATTTTATGGATAAAAATGTTACAATTTGAAGTAAGAAGAAGGAAAATTAATACTATGATAAGTGTAATGTGTTAAGTGGTACTGTATTCCAAGGTTCTTTACTAATTTCTTCCTACTTTTTCAAACTTTTTTTTATCAACTTTTTTCAGCTGAAGACAGTTTCTGAAATGACACTGAGTACCATGTTTTTGAAATGTGGCCCTCAATCAATGTGCTACAGTTTGTCAATTATTTTTTTATACAATAATAATAATAAATCAATGTATGATATTTTAATTGTGTGTTGCCCATGTGTTTGCATACACATTATCGCTTCTGATGTGTTAAGCTAAATGGCCTATCATATAAGTAAGTTGACATCATAGAAACTTTACTCCTGCTGCTGTGATAGTTATTCCTATCTACATATTTTGCTATGTCTATCAGTTGCACGTATTCTTTGTTTCTTTGCTGATTTATCTGCTTGTAGGGTTAAAAATCTGGGAGAGAGGAAAAAAAATAAAGAGCAATGTCCATGTTAGACCAGCTAACTCAAGTTATTTGCATCCTAAATCAGATTTGAACTGTGAGATTTTTCTAACCAAAGATCATCATCATTACTGACTGAGCTATAAAAGTTCTCTTTATATTTATGATTGAAGATAATAATTATATAATGAAATATTATAATAAATTGCATCGTACATTTCTTGTGAAATTGTCTCAATGATTTGCAGAGTTCCTGAGTGAATTCATGTTTCATTTAAGTGTTTAAAGTTGGTAAATTTAAATTAATAAATCTTAAAATTGCTTATTAAAAGTATGTAAAGGCAAAAAAGATAAAATCTATAACTTTTTGTCACTTTCAATATTATGGTATCCATTTTTAAAAACAGTGCTTTAAACTTATAATTAGGATTAATGGAATGAATACAGCATGTAAAAATAATTACACAGGATTATAATTCCATTATTTTGTCTCTGTCACAAAGACATCTCCTGGATACAATATAAAAATTGTAAAAACATACACAGAACAGTAAGACTACCAGCATCCATAGTGGGCACCTCCTACAAGGAGGTGCCCTCTATCTCTTGCCCACTATTTATTGGAACTCAGGTACTACTAATTTTGAAATGAGGGTTTCTCTGTGCAGGAAACAGTGTATGAAAACAGTGATGACAGGGTTCATTTGCTGGTTCACTGTGAAAAATCCTCTCAGGCTTTCCAACATAGAGGGAGCACTGTTCATGCAGATGTTGATGCAGTTTCCACCACAAATCGTGAGAACTGAAATAACTGTCAACAATAAGAATATCTTTGCCTTTTGTTGTTTTTGGAAGTGATATGAAAAATAAAAATTGATCAATGATGTCTCCATACAAACAAACCTACTGAATGCTAGAAATTGAGCTTTTCCAGTGATGTCAATTGACTCGTACAACTAAATGGCAAAAAAATTGGCTGCTTTAATTTTAGCTGTCACTTGTGACTCAGCAATTGCATAAGATTTCATTTTTTTTTCCATGATTTCAATTGTTTAGCCTGGCATGGTTGATCAGCTATAAACCTTTCAACATATTCAATTGGTTTTTCTTGAATAAATATGAGTGCTTTGTGTGAAAGTCTAGTTTTAGCTTACTCTTAGAACCATAGCTTTGTTTATCAGTTTCTCACCATAAATGAAATGAATCCTAAGGACAAATAGTCTTCATTATATGGCACATGACAGTTTTAGAACTAACCCTAATGGTACTATATGCCTTACTACTTGAACTAGTGCCAGCTACACTTGATTCATTGTCATCATCTAACTTGTGTATTTTAAATTATAAATCTCTTCATTGCCAGCAAAGGTTGGTCTATTGGTAGAGCCTCTGATACTAATGGCTCATGCAAAAAGTTAAGCAAGTTTGGGGTCAAGTAGTTGGAAGGGGATCAATCGTTCTATGCTGTTGGCACACTCTCTCTCTCGATGAGTCTTTGGACTCCCTGGAGATGTCACAATGATAATAATAATAATAATGTCTAATAAGCCCTAAAATAAACAAAACAAAAACAAAATGCAACTAAATTCAGAAATAACAAAATAATTAAAATATGAAACCTATAAAATTATTTATGGGATCATGCCCAGTTCTTTTTTTTACATGTTCAACATAGAATAACAGGTACTATACACCATTTTTGACATTAAAAATAAAGAAATATTAACATTGTATTTTAATTTATATTAACCTAGACTATTATACCATAAGGCTACAGAGTAATAAATAGGGAAGTTATTGTTGCACTCACTGAAATCTATCCCATCCCAGTGTTTTAGGCTTGACATGCTTTCTCAGAAACCTGATTACTGCTTATGATAGGGCATTTAATCTTAACTGTATGTTTATAAATTGCATGTGTTGTCCAGTTTTGTTGGATGATAAATCTGAGTTCCTGGAAGAGAAAACTCTTGCTACTTCCATATGAGACTGGTTAACTTACCTTGAGTTGAAAACTCCTGTTAAAGCTGTTAAAGGTTCTTCATATCAAGATAGGATTTGAACCCAGGTCTTTCCAACCAAAGGGTATCATCAGTATGAAGGCTTGCCTACAAATAGATTTGATCACTTGTTTTTTGGAGTGATGAAGAAATTTAACTCCCATACTCATAGATAATGTAATTTGTGGAGTTTAGTAAAAAGTAGAAAAGAGATGATGTGATTGAAATTATACAAGTTGATAATAGGAACTTATTCTGGAAATTGTATGAAGGTGATTGCAACAACAGGAAGAATTTACATGCTCTTATAGAGCAGATCTCTCATGGTGAGTCTTTGGACTCTGTTGGTATCACATAATAACAATATTATGGACATATTTTTCCTTATCAAACCCACACTAAATGAAGTTTTATAGGGGAAAAAAAGTTGTAGCATGTAACAAATCTGCCATGTGTGGGCAAGAGATTAAGAAGAAAGAAGGAAGGTTGATATGTTTCTTGAACATCTGAAGGTTACAACAGTCTTGGGGAAGACAGAATGAGTGAAGCTATTCCAAAGAACAGAGATGGATTGAAAGACGAAAATGAGAAGTTGGTTTAGTTGGACTGACGAGTGGAGGAATGATATGACTAGCTCAGCAGAATGCTGTCCACAAAAATACCTATAGAAGATTCATGAGGCAGAAACAGAATACCTCTGAGAGTAAATAAAGTTCCTCATTCCTGCAGTTTAGCCTGCAGGAACAAGGAACTTTATATGTTCTGGAATGTGCAAGAGGATGAAGTTGATCCTTAGGAGAATGGATGAAGGTAGCTAAGTTGAAGAAGTGGTTTGAAAGTGGTATTATCATGGTTGGATAGACTTGGGATTTATACAGTGTCAGCAGTTGTACAGATAGGGAGTATTTTCTTGACCAGAAAAACACACCTAATTTTTTTGGAGATAGAAGAAACTATGGCTGAGATTTTACATTTTAACCTTATGTGTTGTAACATTATTATAATGATTTGTAATAGATTTAAAGAAAAAAACTCAAGTTTATGGGAGGGGGGGGGGAACTTGAAAGCTTAAGAGGAATATTATATTTCTCTTGGATCATCATAATGAGAGCATGGTGACTATAAGGTAAACACTTAATGTACACTAAAATCGAGACATTTAAATAATTACATTAAACTGTAAAGTACTATCTTCATATATATATATATTCAAGATACCAAGTAATTTTATATAAACTTGGTTTTTAATCCTATTTCCCAAGTAAGCAAACAGACAAGTATGTCAAGTTTACCTTCGTATTTCAGGTCTGGCTACCACTGACGAGACCTCAATAAAGTCGAAACTGGTCTGGGTAGTGACCCCTGCTTTTAATGCATAGCATCATACATCTCTGCAAGGGGATGTGCTTTGCATTAGGGGAAAAATACTAAGGAAAGTGATCGGACTTAATCCACCTTTACCACGAGTTGCCTCAGTCTTGCAATACGTGCACGTGCAAACTTGACATACTTGTCTGTTTGCTTACTTGGAAAATAGGATTAAAAACCAAGTTTATATAAAATTACTTGGTATCTTGAATACATAATATACCCAAGTTAAAAAACTTTCTACATACATATATATATATATATATATATATATATATATATATATAAAAGGAAATTAAATGACTTTATACCGAGAATGACAAATTTATTTTTAAGATACAACTAGTTTCGTTGAAATACAACTTCTTCAGATATCATGGGCAAAGAATAAAATAAAAAATAACAGACACATGAAAAAATATATTAACAGATCTAGTATAAAACAAATACATTTAAAAAAAGAATGCATGCCAGAGTTCCAACTGAAGTTGACTACGTGCGTGAGCTGGTATTAGTGCGCCAGTATTGGACAGTGGCAACGTGCGCATCAGAAATATTAAAGCTAAGGCTGTTATTAATATGAGATGAATCAAGTGATATTTCTTTAGATTCAATTATTCTTCTTTCCAGTTCATCATAGCACACATGGATATTAGAGGTTTTTTTGCCAGTCAACGATGTGTTGGTGGCCATCATCTGCGTTGATGGAGAAGAGAACGTGGCTAGAGAGAGCGCTGGCTCTGGTTCTATTGTAAGAAATGTCTCTTTGATGTTCTTCCATGCATAAAAGGATTGACTTAGCAGTTTGGCTGTAATATGGTTTGCCACAATCACTCAAAATCTTATAGACTCCTGGATACTGAATAGGAAGATGTTTCATTTTAGGTCTGCTTAGTATGGAGCGAAGTTTAGGGAACGTAGTGAAGCAAGTTCTAATGTTGAAGCATTTTTTTCTGAAGCATTTTTGCCAGTTTCAGGGAGAGAGAGCTGATGTATGGTAACGAAATAAAACCTCTTGGTGGAGAAGAATTTTCAAGAGCAGTTGAGTGGGGGACAGAGAGAAATTTATTAATCTTTTTAAGAGAGAATCCATTGTTAACAAAAGACTTTTTAAGAAAATTGAGTTCATATTCAATTTCTGTTTCATCTGTTAATAAAGATCTGGTACGATGTGCCAGGGTTGAAATAATACCAAACTTTTGTGGAGGGTAGTGATGGGAAGAAGCATGTAGGTATCTGTCTGTGTGAGTGGGTTTTCTAAAAATGGAGATTTTGATGTTCTCACCGCAGCTCGTAAGTTTTAAGTCCAGAAAAGGAAGACATTCGTCGGATTCTAGTTCACAGGTGAAGTTGATTTTCTGATGAAACTTGTTGAGGTGGTCCAGGAAAAGGTTGAGGTTCTTGATACCGTGTTCCCAGATGAGAAATACATCGTCAATGTAACGATACCAAACTTTAGGTTTAAGAGGTGAGGAATTAATAGTTTTTTCTTCAAAATCTTGAAGAAATATGTCAGCAAGAATCAGAGAGAGCGGGCTGCCCATAGCTAAACCTGAGTTTTGTTTATAAATCTTGTTATCGTATTTGAAGTATCCTGAGTTCACACAGTGAGAAAGTAAGGAGAAAAATTTCTTGGATAGTTATACACAGTTCTACCAAGTAAATAATGAACATTAATATATATATATATATATATATATATATATATATATATATATATATAATTAAAATACTGCAGAAAGGTATTTTTGAACAACAGTTTTTTAATATCTTCAGATAACTGTTTCCTAAATATGAGATACTGATGTGGAATTAATCTGATTTAGTTATGCTGATGTAGAATGTCTTCATGAGAAATCAGAAAATGATAAATTTATTTGTATGGGGTTCCCCCCCCCACCATTCCTTGACTGTCTCTTAGGACTGGTTGAGCCCTCCTAGTGAGGGATTAAGTATGTATTTTATGACTGTAGATCTATGTTTGTGTTCTTGTTTGTTCTGAGGAATAAAAAACTCGAGTTTGCAGGTGAAAAAACCCTCCATTTGAGACTGGCTAACTCACCTTTACTCAAAAGAGACCAGATAAAGATTCCTCATTTCATGGATGGGAATCGAGCCCAGGTCTTTCCAACCAAAGGGCTTCATCTATGACTGAGCTATGGAAGCTTAATGATAAATGAAAAGTCATGTTATTGTTTTTACTATTTCTAATCAACTTTTTGATATAGATAGAGACCTGGGTTCGATTTTTAATCCATGACATGAGGAACCTTCATCTAGTCTCTTTTGACTAAAGGTGAGCTAGCTGGTCTCATACGGAAATAGAGGATTTTTTCACCTGGAAACTCAGGTTTTTCACCCCTCAGAACAGGCAAACCAGCCCCATGAACACGCACCCACAGACAAGACACTCCTGGAATAAGGATTAATCAACCTATTCCATAGGATTTTGGTTTCGAATGCCTACCCAGTGAAATGTGGGTCCACACATGAGCATAAATAAACAACAGTAATCAACTTTATATGCTCTCTTCTTTATAGATGGAGCATAAGGCAGAAACAGAACACCTATGAGAGAGTATGTAAAGCTCTTTGTCACATTGACTAATAGGAGAATGGAGGTACTTAAAACATTGTAGAACCTCAATGCAAACACAGCCATTTGATTAGATGGTATGTTGGCCCATATATGACAACAATATGCAAGGGAATTATCAGCTCCTCTGTTAATTTAAGCCTAGCACAGGGTGGATAGGAATATAATGTCTATATGGGACAACACGGTTTTGTGAAGAGTAGATCTTGCCTTAGTAACTTGCTTACTTTTCATAATAAAATGACAATATAGTTTGATAAGAGAAATGACTACTTAGTGATATTGGTAGACTTTGCAAAGGCATTTGACAGGATTCCATGTAGAACTCGGATGCATAACTTGGAGCAAATGGGGATGGATATGAAACTGATGATTTGGATTAGACAGTGGCTGATGGACAAATATCAAAGAGTGGTTTATTATTATGTAACACCTCCAGGGAGTCCAAAGACTCATTGAGGGAGGGCACCTACTCTACAACTCTCCTTCTCCACCACTCCACCAGCCGTAACTACTTTCATCATCTACACCAACACCATCTAACACTGACCACCACCACTAGTATTTTCACAGATAATCCAAATATCCATGCCCATGGCGGGATTCGAACCTGCAGCCTTTTGGCTGGAGAGCAGATACACTGACCACTCAGCCAACCAGGCTGGCATGAAGTTGAGTCTAGGAAAAAGCCAGTGATGTACCACAGTTCTCAGTACTTGGTCCTCTGTTGTTTATTTTGTGCATCAGTTATTTAGAAAATGATTTGACAGGAAATATTGTTTGTTGATAATGATAAAGGAAGAGCAATAGTAAATGAAAGTGATGCACAAATCCTGCACGAAAACTTAAATTAATTAGCAGTGTGGGCTAAGGTAAATGCTGCAAGTTTAATGTGGTCAAGTGTAAGATGCACTTTGGGAAGAAGAAGAGATCACAAGTTGTGTACTATATATTGATAGAAATGAACTGCAGGAAACTGATGAGACCTGGGACTTAGGGATGATTGTGGACAGGAAGTTGAAGTTTAGAGGGCATATTGCAAAGGTACCACATAATCTGATGTGATTATAAGACTCTAATAAGGCCACATCTGAACTTCTGTGCACGAATCTGGACAGCCAGATTCCATGGGGATGAACCATTGATGGAGAAGATCTAGAAGGAGTGATAAAGATTGTTGCATCTCTATAGAATGCTCCTTATGAGAACAGATTGAAGGCTATGGGCATCAAAAATTAGCTGATAGGCAAAAACAGAGAAGCATATAAGTTATTAAAAGGGGTTTTATAGGATTGACACTGAAGACATTTTTTAGTACATGGCAGGAATGGAGAGAATGAGGGGTCATCCATAGAAACTATGTAAGAACATGGTTAGCCACGAGTGTTGGTACTAAAATTTTTTGCTTGGAGGGTGGTGAATAGGTAAAATGAGTTGCAAAGATGGTTGTGAGTGCTTCATCAGTGAATGAGTTTAAGGAGAGAGATGATAGGTATTGTTTGAATAATGGAGTGCCCATGATGAGTCTTCTGACTCCATGGAGATGCCCATATAATAATAATAATAATAAATTAACTATTCAGTCTCCTTCAAAAATAAAGCAGCTAATTCAAGAAGTGACCATCTTATCCAGAAAAAATTACAAACCATATGAGTTATTTTCTGAAACTTTTAATGGGTAATTAATGTTTCCATTCATCTATTTATTACAGAAGAAATCAAAGTTCCATCTAAGTAAAGGTATGGAATATACTGTAACTCGTAAACAGATTCCATTTTCTGATTTCATGATCAATACTGAGAGAGACATTCATGATGAAACTGCTAATACCTTAAGATTTGAATCTATTCAAATTTTATACAGAGCCAGTATCTCCAACCATCACTGCATTATAAATAATGAATTTTTAGCTGTCCATTTGTTGGTCACAAAGAATATTACAGAATACTCTTCAACTTTTGAAGAATAAATTTTTCCTGATGTTATCAAACTTATACATTTTGTTATGCAAATCAAGTTATTTCAGAGTACAAAGGGAAGTTTTTGCAACAAGTAGAAGAAACAGTTACAAGCAGTCTATTTCACTAAACTTGACAAATTCCTTAGTGGTTCACTAGAACAACCAGTATCTGCTATTGTACTATTTCTCAACCTCATGTTTTCTATCATTTTGTTATGATACTTTTGTCATGCGGTGTTCAAAAGATGACTTTCAGAATTTCTTTTGAAAGTCATCTTTTGAATGACCATTAAAAGAAATGAAATCCATAAGTGCATCAAATTTACTTTTGAACTTGAAAATTACACTCTGCTTTTATACATTATCTACCTTATAGATCTTAAGGGTTTTTTTTCCCTATTTATATAAATCCTATTTTTACTAGAAGATATATATTCATGCAGAGGCATGCCGGCCATATGTGCAATGTGTGCGATGCACACAGGCACCAGGATAGTAAAGGTGCCAAAGAGGAGGAAATACTTTAAAAAACGTTTTTTTAAGTGATTTTTTTATTGGAGGGGGGGGGGTGCCAACTAAAATTTTGCACACAGGTGCCAGACACTACTGGCGTGCTACTGGGTATAGGGGTGCCAACTGAAGTTTTGCACACAGGCGGCAGACACTACTGGCGCGCCCCTGTATTCATGTAGACTTCTGTTATCCTTCTAGCCAGAAATTTAAAATCTGTAAAATCACTAGGATATGAACCGCATCAGAGTCCATGTCATTTCCTGTGCTGAGGATACTTTAATTTTTAAAATTATAAACAGAGATGTTGCTTTAGAGTTTAAACATAATTCTCTAAATGACTTGATTTTAGCATACTTTAACTGTTTACAATGAAGTCACTATGTTTGCTGTGATGATGCTAGTGATATAGAATAGAAAATCTTAAAGCTTCAAATTATTATTCACTTCAAGGTTTGTCAATGGATAGGATTTGTAGTCAGGAGGAAGAGAATGGATGAAAGTAAAGAGCCCTGTGGTGCCTGACATTATTATTATGTGACACCTCCAGGAAGTTCAAAGACTCATCAAGGGAGAGTGTGCCAACAGCATCGAACGATTGATCTCCTTCCAATTACTAACCATGCTCAAACTTGCTTAACTTTTTGCTGAGCCATTAGTAGCAGAGGCTCTACCAATCAACCAACCTTTGCTGACATTGGTGAAGAAATCTGAGGAGAGGAAGTTAGTGACCCACTTGCAAAGGGTAGAAGGTAGACCATAAGAGTCTGGTGTAGACTCCTCAAAGCATTAAATATTAGCCTTTAGTTTTGTATAGTTTATATTTTATTTATTTATTTTTATTTATATATTATATTATATTTTTATTTATATTTATATTATATTTCTCTAATATTAATGTTATCCATACTGACATATGGTTTGCTTTGGAAATAGAGGCTAACTATGGTATATTCTTTTCATACTCGGATGGAGGATGTCAATTCTCTGTCCTTCCAAAAGCACATTACCTGCATCAAAAATCTGACACATCAGAATCCTTTTCATCATGCACTTCATATTGCTTCAAGAAACACATCACATTTAGTCTACATTTCTACCAGATGGTTTTTTTTTGTTCAAAAAAGCCATAAGCAACTATTGGGAGGGGGGGGGGGGAGAAGCTTTATTTTTTGTCTTCTTTCAGGTCAGGAAGAAGTAAATCATAGTAAATCATATCTTCTGTCAGATTTGTATCTGAATGTATACTTAGGGCCTCTTGGTAATTGAATAAATTTTGATCTACCTGTATGAGATTTCTTCATTTCTTGTATCAGAAAAGGACAAGCTTTCTCTGGGGGACTTTATTTTTGTCTTCTTTCAGGAAGAAGTAAATAGTAAATCTCTTCTGTCAAAGTTGTATCTGAATGTATACTTAGGCCTCTTGGTAATTGAATAATTTTTGATCTACCTGTATGAGATTTCTTCATTTCTTGTATCAGAAAAGGACAAGCTTTCTCTGGGGGACTTTATTTTTGTCTTCTTTCAGGAAGAAGTAAATAGTAAATCTCTTCTGTCAAAGTTGTATCTGAATGTATACTTAGGCCTCTTGGTAATGGAATAATTTTTGATCTACCTGTATGAGATTTCTTCATTTCTTGTATCAGAAAATTATTATTATTACCCAAGACCACATGGAGTCAGACTCATCTGGGAGGTCCTTTTATCACACACACATCTCATCATACCGTGTCTTAAACACACTCAAACTCCTTGCAGACACCACAATCTCAGGGAAGGCATTCCAATCATTCACAACTCTGCACAAAAAAACCTGCCTCTCACTCCTCTACTCACACCCTCTTTATACAGTTTCCAGGGATGACCTCTGGTTCTCCCCTGATCTCCCACTATTCTCTGTAGAACTTCTCCACCATTGATCTTGTAACAACCCCTTACCAACTTGTAGGTCTCTATCATATCTCCCCTCTTCCTTCTCTCCACCAAACTCTGCAAATTACATCTTCTCAATCTTTCCTCATACTCAACATTCCAGAGGTCAGAAACTACCTCAGTCAGTCGCCTTTGGACCCTTTCCAACATCTCTTCATCCTTCTGAAAACCCGGTGACCAAATCTCGGCACAATAGTCCATGTGTGGTCTTATCAAAGCCTTATGCAATGGAACAAGAATCTCCCTACTTCTGCACATCAGTGTCCTCCGCATCATTCCCAGAAGTCTTTGTGTTGTCTTCACAATTTTGGCGATGTGTCCCCTATATTTTAGATCCTTATCCACTATCACCCCCAGATCTCTTATTTCCTCTACCTCCAACAATATATTCTCACCAAGCATAAATTCTGCATCCCATCTTTGTTTTCCAAAATTTAAAACCTTACATTTTGCAACATTGAACTCACATCCTCATTTGCTTGCCCAATCACTCAATTTATTCAAGTCTTCTTGCAAGGCCACAAAATCTTCACTACTCTTTATGGTTCGTCCCAACTTTGCATCATCTGCAAACAACTGAATATCTCCATCCAAATCTTTGCCAATATTATTAATATACAAGTTAAATAGTAATGGCCCTAAAACAGATCCCCGAGGCACTCCACTAGTGACTTTCCTTTTCCTGGAGATTGCACCCCCATACACAACTTGTTGATACCTATCAGATAGCCAGTCTCCAATCCAATGCACTAATCTAATATTCAACCCCATCTGCTCTAGTTTGACTGTCAACTTATCATGAGGTACTCTATCAAAAGCTTTTGCGAAATCCAAGTATATTACTGTGTATCCTTCTCCTTTGTCCAAGGAAGCAGTCACTTTATTGTAATAAGTAAGTACATTATAAAACATGACCTCCCTTTAGCAAATCTGTGCTGTCCATCAAAGATTATATCATTGTTGTCAACCCAACTCTGGATCCTAGTTCTCAGAAGCTTTTCCAACAACTTAACTGGACAAGCTTTCTCTGGGCCAACCCAGGTGTTTACTAGAGTACTTGTTCCTGTGGTTTATCCTATTTTGGCCAATCTGGAAGATCCATCACTTTTCATCACAAAAAATGTAATGCACTATCTCCTCTGAATACAAAATTCTCTCATTAAAAAAAAAAAAAAAATTGGGGCCATATTCATTGTATTCTTTATGAAAAAGATTATACAGGGAGAGTGTTAAGAAACTATTATATCATTCCAGTCTTAATAGTCTGATGAATTACATGTATTCCCATTATGACAAATAGTGCTCCCTGATTCTACTTTCCAGATGTTTTGTGACTTTATTTTTTTCAATAGCATACTTACTAGAACATTAGTATTATCTGACTGCTGTTGTCTTATATAATGATCACATGCATTGCTTAATTTTCTTTGTCTATGTTTCAATCAGTTCATGCTGAAGATGCCTATGAAACAAGGAGAAATTCTGTATTATAAAAATTATTTTTTTAATGGAAGTTATCCCTTACCAGGTATTTTATAATATGTCTACTTATATTTTTTTTGTAAAATGCCTATGAAACAAACAGAAATCTGTATTATAAAAAATTACTATTTTTTAATGGAAGTTATCCTTACCAGTTATTTTTTATATACATTAGTACTGTGAGTAGGCTAAGGGTTTTTTTTCTATTGTAATTAATTTTATAATTTTTATTTATTTTTTATATGGTTTTGAAACCCTGTGAGACCAAATATAGAACTTTATGAAGCTACTTCAGGCCTCCAATGAGCATGGTGGTCTCACACCAGGTAGTAAAATTCATCTCCCGCCTAAGGACAATCACAATATCCATGCCCATGGTGGGATAAACCTGCTGGTCTACTTATATGATGCACTGTCATTTATTTTTGGCCATACATCAATCTTATTTTCCTATTAATGTTCATTCCACGAAAGGCAAATTGGCCAAGGAATACATGCATTTAATAGACATAATACGCTGACTAAGTGCCTTAGTTGCTTCATCCATAATTCAAAACAACAGCCCTGTTAATGTATTAGGCCAGTAACATGTTATCAAGTAACTGAGCTTCCATAAATATAATTTATGCTAGGAGTAGGATGGTTAATTCCATCTTTGTCATATACAGAGTGAATCCTTTACTAGAGGAGGAGGTATTAGAGCTGTTGCACAAAGCGAATAAGAATTCAGCAATAGGGACTGATGGGAGATCAGCATGGATGTTAAAAGAGTGTTCAATTCAACTGGCTATTCCTTTAACTAGACTATATAATTTGAGTCCCAGAACAGGGAAGATTCCACAAAAGTGAAAGAATATATAGTAATCCCATTGCACAAGGGTTGTGCAAAGACCAGTGTATCCAACTATCGACCATTCAGTATCTCAGGAGTGGCAGTGAAGATTTTGGAATAGTTGGTTAGGGCTTGCATTCAGAAATGGATTGACAGAGAATCTCTACTTTGCAATAAACATCATGGGTTTAGTAAGAGAAGGTCTTGTTATAGCAACTTGCTCACATTCTATAATAATGTTACCATTGAGCTAGATAAGGAGAATGGATACACGATGATACTTTTGGATTTTGGTAAGACTTTTGACAAAATACAACATGGAAGATTGTTGCATAGATTGGAGAATATGGGTTTGGATTATTAAATATTAGCATGGATAAGATGATGGCTGACTGACAGATATCAAAAAGTGGTATATAGGAGATGTGAGTTTGCAGAATTTAATAAAAAAAATAAAATACTAAATAAAAAAAATAACCAGTAGTGTACCACAAGGATCACTTGTTGGTTCACTGATATTTAATCTGTACATTAATGATTCTTGTAGAAAGGCTTATACGTGGGTAACACATGACTATTAAATTATTTAAGGAATTCACAACGTATGCTGGAATATTAATTAAAAGAAACTTTAATAAATACTTCCTATGTTTCGGCAATGTCACATTGCCATCTTCAATGGGAACATACAAATATGACACGTGCATGCAGGCACTACAAAAAGCAAATGAGGCAGAAGAGAGAAACTACTGTTGTTCCTAGTCTTAATGGTCCCTTAGTGGGCTATATTGGGTTGTCTTGACTGTTGGGCTGATGTTCTTGTGATGCAAGCTTCCCACATTTGGGACAGTCTCATGCACCCAAATTTGTTGAGGTTTGGAAAGTTTTTTAGAGCTGAGGCTGATTCTATGAATAATCTTTCATATTTAAACTTGCTGTGGTGTATTAACATGGTTTCTTCCAATGTATTCTGTGGCGGGTATCTAGAGCATGGTCTGCAAGCCGAGAGTGACTGTACTGGTGAAACCAGATGTAGTCTTTATGTTCAGAAATCCTGACATTTGCTGTCCAGCCTGTTTGGCCAAAGCAGGACAGTTTACAGCTGCAAGGGACCTGGTATACCCCAGGTAGGTCTAGGGGAAGTGGTTGGTCTTTGATGGAGCGGATAAGGGATGCCAATTTTTTATATAGTTTGTAACAAGAAGTTAGGTCATATTTTTTAAGATTTTGGTTTTTTTTCCAAGGTGCCCCGGATATAGGGAATGGTGATGGATTTAGTGTAATCTTTGTTATGAAGGGGGGGGGGGGGTATCTAGTTTTAATATTTTTTGGGGGTTGTAGCCATTGGCTAAGAAAGTATTAAGGATGTGGTTTAGTTCAGTGACTAGGGCATTGTCATCTGAACAGATTAATTTTGCCCTGTTATATAGTGTTTTTAAGGATTCTAGGAACAACAGTAGTTTCTCTCTTCTGCCTCATTTGCTTTTTGTAGTGCCTGCATGCACGTGTCATATTTGTATGTTCCCATTGAAGATGGCAATGTGACATTGCCAAAATATAGGAAGTATTCATTAAAGTACATTAATGAATTCTTTTAATTAATAGTACATTAATGATATTGGGAAAGATTTGACACAGGCGACATACAGCTATTTGCTGATGATGCAAAGATAGGTAGGGTAATCAGGAATGCTGCTTGATGTGCAGTACTTGCAAAATGATTTGAATAGACTGGAATTGTGGGCATGGGAAAATGCATGTCAGTTCATTTGTCAGTAAATGTAAAGTCATGACTTTGGCATGATTAGATATCCAATGCTGTATTATATTTGTGGGATTATGCCAGAAGAAGAGGCTAGGGATTTTGAAGTGTGTTAGATAGAAAGTTGAAGTTCAGGGGCCACATAGCAAAGATTGCAAATACAACTCAAAAGATAATTGCAATGCTGAAATGAACTTTGACATGTAAAGATAAGGATGTTATTTTGCCTCTTGACAAGGCCTCGATAAGACCTCACTTGGACTATTGTGTGTGCAAGTCTGGTCTCCTGATTTCGATTGTGATTCTGATACAGTGGAGAGAGAGAGCAAAGGAGAGTGTTAAAAATGATATCAGGATTGTGGAATACTGATTATGAAGACAGATTGAGAATTTGTAGACTGCAGACACTAGCAAATATGATTGAGACTTACAAACTTCTGAAAGGGTCATACAATGGAAGCCGAGAATAAATGCCTCTAAGAAGGGTGTGAGATCTAGATTTTTTTTTTTTTTTTTTTTTTCATAGAGTGGTGTGATTTGAATGGATTGTCATTGGATGTTGTATATGCAAACAATGTGAATGAATTCAAGAACAAGTATGATTGCTTGTGCGTGTAGTATGTGGCCTCTCTCAATGAGTCCCTGACACCCTTGAGGTCTCTCTTAATAATAATATTTGTATATTTGAGTCTACAGTTCACCTCTGAAAGCTGCTTGACTGATTCTTTTTTAAAACTTTCTTATGGAGTTTTCCTTTCAGTATCATTCTGCTGAAAAAAGTAAATAGACTTTGCAGTTCATAAGTATGTGACTAAGAGTTTCTAAGGGAGAACATCAGAATAAGATGATACCATTTATTTTAATTGATTGTTTCATCCTAATTGCACAGGATTTCTTCAGGTGTAAACATACAAACTAGTAAACTAGTAGATAAAAAAGTAAGGACTAACAAAGGTGAGAACTGCTTTCAGTTATACAAGAAACTGATGTTATTTTAAAATACTTCTAATTGTTCAGAACATTGTGCGTGTTTGTGCATTCACGTGAATGTGTTTGGCTAATGAAGGCCAGGATGTAATTAGACAAGTTTATACTTGGGTTAATATTTAGATGTTTAGGATCTAATGCCATCTCCAAAGGCTACCAGATTTTTTTCTACATTGTATCATAGCAATGATGTAATAGTTCAGATTTATTCAGCAGAAATTGATGTCTCATTTTGCGAAGTGTCTTTTGGGTCAATTGAAGAGAGTACATGTGGTGACAAATATGAGGCTTCACTCCTATGATATTCAATATCTCGAATATGTTCTTCAATACATTGTTCAATTGATTTTTCTGTCGGTCCGTAGTAAGATGACCAGCAATTGCACCATAGCTGATAAACACCCAGTTATTGAAGTGGGCTATGTTGTGGTTTTGTGGATCGGAGTAGTGATTTCCTTAGTATTTTTGCTAGTTTTATGAAAATAGAAGGAATATATGGAAGCATGATGAATCCTCTGTTTTCTTCTTCGTTAGAAATTTCTCTGGTTTTATGTTGGTTGAATAGTCTGGAGATGATGTTGTCATGATAGCCATTTTGAAGGAAAGCGTTTCTTAAATGGTGAAGTTTTTGGGCTAGTTCATCCTTGTCGGTAATGAGTCAGCAGGCTCTTGCTCTCCTAGTGTGGAAATAATAGCAATTATTTTTAGGTCTGTAATGATGGGAGAGGCATGTAGATATCTCACTATGTGTAGGCTTTTGAAATATAGACTTTTAATTTTCCCAATTCCTTAGTAGAATATCTCCAGAAATGGGAGTGAACCATTAGATCCTAATTCATAAGTGAATTTTATGTTAGGATATTCGTGATTTAGGTACTCATGAAAAAGCAGAAGTGAATGTAGTCCATGGTTCCAGACTAAGAATATATCATCAAACTTACCTTTTCCATAATTTTGGTTTATGATGTTATTCTTCTAGGACCTTGTTTTTTTGAATGCTTCCTTATAAAGATTTGCTAAAACTGGCAAAAGAGGACTACCCAAAGCTAGATCAGAGTTCTGTTGGTATATATTGTATTTTTATATTTAAAATCTCCAGATGAAATACAGTGTTTCAGAAGTGCCATAGCCTTCTTAGAGAATTTATCTTGTAGTAGTTCAAGTACATCATCAGTAGGAACATCGGTAAACAGATAAACTATATCAAAGCTTGCTAAAATGTCATGTGCATCAAGGATAATATTGCTGAATGCTTTAAACAAAATGTTTGGAGTTTTTAATACAAGATGGTGATTGTCCTATAGTCTGGCTAGATGTTTGGCAAGAAGGAATGTTGGAGAATCTATCCTTTCTATTATTGGACATAGAGGTATGTCTACTTTATGAATTTTGGACGTGCTGTATAGACATGGAGGAAGAGGATGAAGAGATCAGAGAGTTAGTCCGGTTTCTCTGTTAAACTCGTAGGTTGTTTTCAAAAGGTTATTGGTGCAATTTTAAAGCTTTCTAGTAGGATCATAATCCATAATGGAGTAAATGTCAGTATTAAGAAGCCATCTAATTTTATTATTATTATACAGGCACCCCCCATGGAGTCCAGAGACTTATCGCAGGAGACCCAATTTATCCACACAATCTATCACCTCTTCTTGAACACATCAACAGATAAAGCACTCACAACTGACTCTGGCAACCCTCCACTCATTCCTGGCTCTCCAAGCAAAAAGTGCTGAGTGCTGAAACATTTCCCCTGCATCTATCCTATAAAACCCTTTAAGCAACTTAAATTTTTCTATCATATCCCCTCTTTTTCTCCTACCAACCAACTTCTGCAATCCACACACCCTCAATCTATCCTCATAGGGAACATTCCACAGACCACTCACCATCTTGGTCCCTTGCCTCCAAATCATCACCACCACTTCCTCATCCCCGAGAAACCTAGGGGATCAGATTTGAGCACAGTAATCCAGATATGGGTATATCATGGCCTTATAAAGAGGAATAACAACTTCCTTATCTCTACTTGTTAATTTGTTCTTCAGTAGCCAAGTAATCTTATGGGCTACCTTAGCAATATGTCTTCTAAACTTTAACCATGTCTACCACCATCCTTAAATTTCTAACTTCATCTATTTCCTGGAGTACAGTGCTATCAATGTGATACACGGCTTGTAATCTATTTATCCCCAAATGCGTAACTTTACATTTCTCGACGTTAAACTTACACTCATTAGCATTTGTCCATACTGACAACCTATTTAAATCGTTCTGCATGTTCTCTTTTTTTTTCGCTTTGATTAACTATCACTCTACCTAATTTTGCATCATCAGCAAACAACTGAATATTTCTTTTCAAGTTATTTCCTATATCATTTATGTACAAATTAAACAGCAATGATTCCAGCACTGAACCTTGTGGCACACTTGTTTTCACCTTGACTCTGCTCCTCCATATACCACTTTTTGATATCTTTCCAGCATCCACCCTCTTATCCACTTAACCAGTGTCACATCCATCCCCATTTGTTCTAATTTGCATAACAGAGTTCCATGTGGTATTCTGTCAAATGCCTTTGCAAAATCTAGCAAAATCATTGTGTAGCCATTTCTTTTATCCAACTGAACTTTTAGTCTATTATAAAAAGTTAGTAAATTTAGTTAGTAAATTTACTAATAATTAATAGTAAAAGTTAGTAAATTGTGTTGTATGAAAGGAGAGAAGGTTAGCACTCCCCTTGATAAGGACGGACCGGCCTCTGGGCCTAATACATATAAGGTTAAGGCACTGCCACTTACTTCGCGGCACTTAACCAGTTTTGAGGGTACAGAGACGAGTGACCAAGATGATAGCAGGTCTGTGGAATGAACCTTATGAGAATAGGTTGAGGATTTGTGGGTTGCAGAAATTGGACGATAGGCGAAGGAGGGGTGATATGATTGAGACATAGAAATTACTGAAGGGTTTTTATAAGATTGATCCAGAAGATATTTTTGAAAATATGACTGGTGGTGGGAGGACTAGGGGCCATGCATGGAAGCTGGGCAAGAGCGTGGTTGACAAGGGTGTTAGAGCTAGATTTTTTACTTGGAGAGTGGTGAATGAGTGGAATAAGCTTCCAGAGTCTGTTGTGGGTGCTACAACCGTGAATGAGTTCAAGGCAAGATATGATAGATACTGTGTGAATGTTGAATAGTTGTTCCAGATGATGTTAGGGCCTCCCTCGATGAGTCTGTCGACTCCTTGGAGTTTCCCGGAACAATAATAATAATAAATTACTAAAGAATGACTAACCCTTCACAAAGCCATGTTGACTCTCATACAATATCATATTTTTATCTACCATTCTTGAATTCTCTTTTTTGCCAATTTTTCTAGTACTTTTACCACCATGCCTGAGATACTGATTGGTCTATAATTTGCTACTGCAGTCTCAGAACCTCCCTTATAGTCATATTTTATAGTCATAGGATCACTATGTGTGTGATTATTGTGCACAGATTTGGTCACTAAGTAACAAGGATATGTTAGAAAGGTCCAGAGAAGATTCACAAATCTTGTGGTCTTTGGAATGTGGAGTACTAGGACAGATTGAGAGAATGTAAATTGCCAAGCGTGAATAGGAAGAAGTGGCGGGGGGGGAATACGATTGCGACATATAAGCTAGTCAGGGAGTTATCAGGTTGACATGAAAGAGATTTTTTATAGAATGGGGAAGTAGAACAAGAGGCCATTGCTGGAAACTGCATAAAGAGAGCGTGAACAGAGGAGTGAGGAGAAGGTTCTTTGTATGGAGAGTGGTTGGTGAGTGGAGTGCATTGCCTGAGTGTGTTGTGAATGTAGACACATTGAATCATTTTAAGGCACAGTTGGATGAGCATTGTGTGCAATAGTGTGTACCTCCCACGATGAGTCTGACTCCATGGAGGTCAGATGTTAATAATATATATATATATACACCACAGTTACTACACCTGAAAAAATAAAATAAATCTTTTAGTGAGTTGCTGAATTTTTTAATTAGTATACAGATGTGAAAGCCTTATGTATTAGAACAGAGTATTTTATTTATCTTCCTATATTCCTTTATTATATTGATGTTTAGGGTGATGTCTCTCTGAAAGTAAATACTCTAAGTACCTGCAATTTTGGAATATCATTGTGGGTAATCACTTGAACTTTCTATAGCGAATATATTTAATTGTAGTTCAGTGGGTTACTTCTAGGTGCAGTGGCTATTTATTAACAATGATGAATGCAACATGGAGATTTTGTGAAACAGTATGATCAAGGTGCAGTATATGAATACTGAAGTGTGCATAATCTGCTATTGGTCCTGTTTTGCTGTTAACTGTAAAGCTGTTATAGTTTAGTAATGTGTATATTGGCAAGAAAATCTGGCAACAGATTGCACATAGTATCTTCCATGCCTTGATACTGTTGAAGAGGAAAAAGAAAACTTTTTACATGCTTATGCATTTTTTGCACCATGTTCTAACTCATGAATAATTTTGACTTTTTTGCAAACCAAGACACTTTCTTTTAGTAAACGTTTCCAATGGAAGGGTTTGTTTTTAACTGATTTTACAATCATGGCAATGTTTGAGTGAAGTGCAGGAGGAGGGGCTGGAAATGTAGGTAGACTGGGGAAATCAGATGAAAGATGACCTTTGTATGTGAAATTTCACACTGTGGAACACTTTCACAATATAAGTTATAACAAGCTGTTATCATTGCATGAAAAGCACATCAGAAATTATTGTTTTTGTGTAAGCTCTTGCAGAAAGGAGATAGTACCCAATAATATTATTGTTTGACTGCATTTTTTCTGATTGGGTGCACAACAGTGAGAAGTATTATAAACATGTACAAATAAAAATTGATATAACCAGTTTGCATAATTATTTCCATCTCTTCTGCAACTCCCTGTGGCTAGATTTTGGTCCCTTCAGAAAATACAAAATACCAAAAAATTTGGTCCAAAATAAACCTAGAGTTGCATTTTGACTGTTTCATCTTTCACAAAAAATGTGTGCCTCTGCATCTAGTATCAAGGTATGACCTTGCTGAAAAATAAGCAGTGCAGATCCATAAACACATCATGTGAAAGCATTTCAGATACAGCTGACCTTGGTTATAATGAGCACCAGGAGACTGACAAAAGTTCCTTGTTATAACTATTACTCTTATATCAGTGATGAGTTATAAATCTACAACCTATTTTTTTTTTATTCTCAGTAACTCTATAAAAATAGATTTAAAAAACCAAAGAAGTATTAAAGAGAAAAAAAAAAAGTAATTACATACCTGTATATTATTTATATGAATATGTGTGTACAAGGTGTCCATAAGTCACAAAGAGGTTTAAAGATTCAGTAACTTTTTTTTTTATTATTTATTTATTTATTTTTAGTTGTTTTCCTTTTTTGTTATAATGAAATACAGAACTTGGAGATTTTTGTTATTAGTTATGAAAAAAAAAAACCACATTGCGCAAATGCCTTCCATTTATGACTTCACAAAGATGGGCTTTTTCTATGGCATATTCCATGACAGCTGTTAATGTTTCTGGCTGTTATGCCGCATGAATGTTCTCCAATGGTTACCTGAAGGAAAAGATGTATATGAACAAGTCCCAGACAATCCAACAGCTGAAGGAGAAAAGCTGTGAAAAAATTAGGGCACTGCAGCCAGAAACATTAATAGCTGTAATAGAACATCATAAAAAAAAAAGTTATTAAATGTTTAATCTCTTCATGACTTACAGGTCCCCTGTATAAACTACAATACACTTAATATTGAAAACAATTTACTTGTCCATAATTTTAAAACTATATACTTAATATTAAACATAGTTTATTTCTCTATAATTAAAAACAATATTAATTAATAATAAACACAACTTCAGTTAGTCTTTTTTAAAATCCAACATAACATAGTTATGTTGGTTTTTAAATTGATCCAGCCATCTACTGTTGCATACAAAATCACTGCATCTGAATTGTTTAGCAAATTTTTCTGCTTGAGCTTTCAAGATTGGATCATCTACCAAGAATCCAGTACTTCTTTGTGTTGTGAACAATTGAAGCAATGCTTCATTGGCATTTGCAAGTTCTAAACTTTCTAAATGTTTTTTTGTTTTGGTTATGTTGTTTTCCAGTGCCGATATGTGAACATCTTTATTCTTCCATGCCTTGATACTGTTGAAGAGGAAAAAGAAAACTTTTTACATGCTTATGCATTTTTTGCACCATGTTCTAACTCATGAATAATTTTGACTTTTTTGCAAACCAAGACACTTTCTTTTAGTAAACGTTTCCAATGGAAGGGTTTGTTTTTAACTGATTTTACAATCATGGCAATGTTTGAGTGGAGTGCAGGAGGAGGGGCTGGAAATGTAGGTAGACTGGGGATGGTTCCCAAGGACAAGATTAGGATATAATCCTGCCCGTAATCCAATGCAGGAGGTCATAATTGCTAAGTCACTCGTTTCAATTTTGTCAATTCCAAGAACTACCCAAGCAATTAAGAATGTTTGCATAGTTACCAAAATTTGTGTGCTATATCATTATAAAAGTGAGCAGTTCTATAGGAATGTGTGTAAATTAAAATAATTGTAGCCTTTTCCCTCATTACAGCCATGATCTAATTATTTCCGTGCTCATTATAACAAAGTTCAACTGTATATAGGATCCCTAAAATTCGCAAACCTAACACTCCTTCCTTCCCTACTGTCCAGTAGTTGACAGTATAGACAACCCCACCTACAAACTGGCCAATCATTTATCCAAATCACTTGCTTCCCCCCCCTCCACACACACACACAACCCTTCCTTATTTATTAAAAATACTCTTCCTTTTAAAACAGTAATTTATTATTATTTAATAAATAAACATTAATAAAAAAAAATGTCATAGCTGACCATGATGTCAGAAATGACATTACTTCATTGTTTACTGATGTACCCTTGACAGGGACGTGGACATTATTAAGCCACTTTCCCCCTCTGAAATTTTGAATTATTC
The DNA here is from genome assembly GCF_054136105.1 of Typopeltis vanoorti. Classification (NCBI taxonomy): domain Eukaryota; kingdom Metazoa; phylum Arthropoda; class Arachnida; order Uropygi; family Thelyphonidae; genus Typopeltis; species Typopeltis vanoorti. The sequence continues at coordinate 90,067,714 of NC_143567.1, forward strand.
AGATGCCTTATTTATTCTGATTATTTTTTCATGGAAAAGAAAAATATAGACAGAGTTAGATGGGACTGCAAGAGACTCCCCTCTTCCCCATTACAAGCCAATTTCTATTTGGAAAACCAAGTCCTCAACACATATACACATAAACCAGTAATTTAGCACTCTGTGTAAATGTGTTTGCTATTTGACCTCATAGCTTGATATGGTAGATACATTTTTGGTGCATTTAAACATCAAAAAATTATACATTTCATGAAAGAAAAGGAATGTAACAATATCGCCTCTTTCTAGACACATGGCATGACTATTAAGAATTCATTATCCTTGTTTGTTTATAGAAAACCCACACATCACCACACCACATCACCCCACTACCCAGCCCAACAGTATGGCATCCTCGACACACAGATAGAGCTGGATCTATTTGTTCATACAAATAGATCCATCCTTGAAACTGAGTTCAGGCACTTTTGCAACGATTTCTTAACCAATGGCTACAATCCTTAAAATACTGCATGCCCTTTCTGCAACCAACACACAAGATCAATACCATTCCTACTCCTTATATTCTAGGTACATCAGACCAAATAGCTGAAGTTCTCCACCATATAATTTCCATGCCACTTTCAAAACACTCATTTAGTTATCTGTCTTCATCCATTCTCCTAAAGAACAGCTTCATCCTCTTGCACATCCTTGAGTGTATAAAGTTCTTTGTGCCTACTTTGGACAGATTGGTAGATCTGTTAACATCTGCCTTGAAGAATACAAAAATTACATGGCATGTCTATGCTCTGGATATTCCTTCACAGAGGATTAAATGGAAGATAACATCTGTGCTATATAAAGGTCACTGTAGGTGTGAAAGACTATTTTTAGAATTAGCATTAGCTATGAAACATTTTCCCAACCTCATCAGGTATGGATATACTAATTTGCCAAAAATCTGAGAGACGGTCATTCTGAGACCAAATATAGCCTGAACTTCTCCAGATTAACTTTATGATTATTCATCTCCTACATGGTACCTTGTTAAGGCATTAGTTCTTTTTCAGTTACAATTTCAGTTGTTTCTACAACTATGTAGTTGAATGCTGTGTGCTTGCCACCATGGTAATCTGATGACACTCGTTCAAAAACTAACAAGACGTTAATAAGCTCAGTAAATTAATTTTTTTTTCTCTTGTTGTTGTTTGTACCATGAAGCACTGTTATGAATAACCACCAACACCTGAGCCTATCTATACATATAAGTTTCAGATCTGAAAGGCAGTAATTAAACATGGAAAGGCAGATTTTCCCTTGATGTCTGATACTAAATGTTTTAGATGATTCTGGTGCACAGAAAAAACATATAGTGACGACATTTGTTGTATTGATATCTGTTTCAAGCAATAATTGTCACGCTGCAAACACATTTATCTCTTTCAGTAAACATGCACTAAATTAAAATTTCACTGAATGTTTAAATAATGCTTATTCCAAAGGTGGAGAATTAAAGATATCACCCTAAATGTCAAAGTTAGTTTATAAACTCTGTTGTAGATATTTTGCATCTTTTTATAGTTGAAGCATGTGTGCAGTGACAAAACTGCATGTACTTATGTTTATATTCATGTTACTGAACAGTATGATCATTTTTGTCTACTCTACATAAGTAAATAAAATAGATAAAAGTCATATAGAAATGATCACAGATGTTATTGCAGTATAATAAAGCTATTCATGAAAACTAATCATTTTTATTAAATGAAACCAATGAAAATTTGTAATGGGCATTGTAATGAGCAATGAATGTATATAGTAAATAGCATTTATTTTATATAAAAGGCATGATCAGAAATTTTCCAGATTGTCTATCTCTCTCTAATAGCAGCACTTAAACTGTTGTTTTCCAGCATGGCTGGCCGAGTGGTTAGCATATCCGCTCTCCAGCCAAAAGGCTGCAGATTCGAATCCCTCTGCAAGCATGGACATTTGTGATCGTCTTTGGAAATACTAGTGGTAGTGGTCGGCAGTAGATGGCATTGGCATAGTTGCGGTCAGTTGGTGTATTGAGTGGCGGAGACAGAGTTGTAGAACAGGTGCCCTTCCTCGATGAGTCTTTGGACTCCCTGGAGGTATCTAATAATAATAACTTCATGCTCTCCTCTTCCAAGTACTTTCCTTTCCTCACACCTTGATATATTGATATTGACTTGGAAATATTTGCATAATTCCTGTGTTTTGGATTTATGAAGGATAGCATGTTTTTTTTTTTTTTTTTTTTAGTACACAACTGTTGTGTACTTTATTTCTTTCTTTGGTATGAATTTCTGTAGACACAGCAGAGCAAGCTATGATCACATTTCTGCAACAGATTATCAATAGATGTCACTCCACTTTTGAACCTGATGATATTCTTTGCAGTCTATCATTTTCTTAGAGCAAGAATTGCAAAGGGCACAACAAATAATTGCAGTTTATAAGATACAACTTAATGAAGCAGATTCTACTCTGCTACCTTTATATTACTCTTTTCTGGAGGAAGGGGGAGTAGAAAGAATAAAGAATTGGCATTTTTAAAGATAGAGCTTTTATAATCGCCTTTCATCACTAATGAAACCTTTTATAAAATTATTATTCTTTTTTTATAACACATGGCCATAGCATTAAAGTGCAATTGATGCCACAGTACCTATCACACAACAGTTCACGTAGTTTAGAACTTACTCTAGAAAACACCGTGCAAATTTTTTTCTACATAGATTGATACATTTGTAAACAATGTTTAAATTAATATCTTTGGGATACAAAAGTATAATGCTGTAGAAAACTTTTCCATAAAAAAAAAAAAAAAAAGAGTATCAAAATATTATAAGAATATGAAGCTGTTTGAATTATAAAAATAATATCCTCTAACACCTTTTAATTCTCTAAATGGGATAGTCAGCACTACTAACCTTTTGGAAGTAAGAGTTTGTTCAACACCTCGCCCTATCATCCAAAGTTAAGAACCAGTTTTCCTACTAACTATTATTTATTTATTTGTATGTACTACTGTTTTGCAGTTGTCTTTTCTAAGTTGTAGATTGGAAACCTAGGTTGCTTCCAGGAGAGGGAAGGAACACCTTGTTTACTGTACATGTATTTCAACAGTCAAATAATTTACATTACGGTTTTCATTAACTGTATTTCCTAGAACATTAAGCCAAAGAACTAGCAAACTGAATTTTAAATTAATATTTTTCTACATTAAAAAAGTGCTCTTCAAATATTTTGCATTTATTTTTAATAACTTGAGTTTTTCATTCCATTACATTGGCCTTACAGCCTTAGTTGCTTCAGTTGTAATTTCAAACAATCACCGTTGCGATGTGAATGCATTCAGTTTAGTAATTATTTTTTTATACATATTATACTCCACATATAATGTAAATTTATTATTTACAAAAATAAATAATAAATTAATGTAAGTGCTGTCCATATTTATTTATTGTGATTCTAATGTCTTCTTACTTCTCAATTTTCAAATCTATTATTACTACATAATTTTAAAGGAATTCTCTCATGACATATCTTTAAATTTTAATTTAATTTTTCGTTTTCAACTTTTATCACTGCATAAGCTATTTTTATGTTTGTTTGTTTTTGTTTTTCTTTTACTATAAAAATCACATTTTAGAATTATGTCAAAACTATAAGCTGGAATTTATGTTGTTGCATTGCACTAATCAAAATGAGAAATACTGGAAAATAATTAAAAGAAACTTGATTACTTTGACAGATGAAGACCCAGTTTTTTGTATAAAATAAATACAAATACAAACAACTTTCAAAATTTTCATATTTCTTTGTTCTGGTAAGCATTTTATGTGTACTACACAAGTTTGGCAGCCCTAGTATTTATCCTAGTTCCACTAAATTTTTCTGCAGGTTTCACATGCAATGGATGGGTTTACTCCAGCTGTTTATTAAAACAGTATTACCATTTTTAATAGGGTGCAAATATCAGTTTCAACTAACCCCAACCATAATATTAATAACATTGATCTGCTCATTTTTTTCAGAAACAGAGTATCACTTAACACAGTGTTTCCCAGATTTTTCCTACGATGGAACACTTCACAAATCCTGATTTTCACGGACCACCTTGGTTATTTTGTAATGTATTAATAATTAATTATGGCATAATCATAAAGAGTATTAGTACACTTATGTATATGGTGTTGACATGTTGACAAATACAAAATTACATTTAAATCAGTTATCAATCACTGATGTTACAGAAGGCTGTTGAGGATATCATATACTGAAAGGCGTACAAATGAATGGGTGTTAGAAAAGATTAGTAGAACTTTAAGGCTCCTTAAGGATATTGACAGAAGAAAGTTAAAATATTTTGGACACATAGAAAGGATGGAAGGAGGACTTCTCAGAACAGTAATAGAAGTTGAAAGTTTATTTTTCACTAGGTTAGACTATAATAAATTTAGTTTAATCCTTTATCCCAGTGAGAGCAAACAAAGTTTGCACCTGAAAATATCTTCAGGACTGAATATAGTGTTGTACTATCTTACCTGGGTAAGTAGTGCAACACCAGGGCAACTCGTAGCAAAGGTGGAACAAGCTACCAACACTCCTATCCCAGTATCTCCTTTATGCATTATGGGAGCAAGCTACCAACACTCCTATCCCAGTATCTCCATTATGCATTATGGGAGATACTGGGATAGGAGTGTTGGTAGCTTGCTCCACCTTTGCTACGAGTTGCCCTGGTGTTGCACTACTTACCCAGGTAAGATAGTACAACACTATATTCAGTCCTGAAGATATTTTCAGGCGCAAACTTTGTTTGCTCTCACTGGGATAAAGGATTAAACTAAATTTATTATAGTAATAGAAGGTAAAGTTCCTGGAAAAAGAGGCATGTGTGGAGTGACTGATCTTCAGAGAGTTGAGGCTGCCAGAAAAGCAAACAACAGGACTACATGGCGAGGCCTGGTGTGGAACATCACTGAGCATCAGAGTGACCATACGGCATCTGTAGATGCCTAGTGAACATAGAGAGAGAGAGCAATCACTGGACTAATGAAATCTTGTGGCATATTGTAGTTTCCTCAGGCCAACATCATTAAATTAATTTGTGCTGATTTTCATTGACATATCCCATTCTGATCACCAAAAGTTTATAATATTTTTATAAGTACTTACGAGCGAATGCAGACTTTTTCTCCTATGTGCTGGTAGTTTCCCCCTCTTTGTAGGCTGGAGGTGGATGAATCACTATCTGTTGCATCACAAACACCTTCAATAAAAGATTTCTTAACACCAATTTTAAACAAAGTCGCTTGTCTCTTATTCATATTAAAATTTAAATCTGTAGGCCTATTACTTTTAAAAAATCATGGCACTACGGTTTTGAAAGAAGCACTTTTACCCTATAGTACGAACTTGCGAAGAAAGTATTCAGTATTACTAGATTTGAGAACCGTATACAGACTACAGTTTCAGTGGAAAAATTTTCTTTATACTTCCTTGCTGATTGGTCACTAACATTTGCAACACAGATGTTATTTTGTTCAGTTTTGAGAACAGAGGATATGCTGCCCATTGTTGTAATCGGCTTGCAGGCAATTTTTATGACCAGTCATAAACAGCAGTATTCCCTTTCCTGAATGTTGAAAGATTTCGATGTGTGAAAATTAACGACAATTCATGAATATTTCCATGTTTAAAAATATGCAGCTTTGTCACTGATGTTTGCAACACAGATGTTATTTCATTCAGTTTTGAGAACAGAGGATATGCTGCCCATTGTTGTAATTGGCTTGCAGGCAATTTTTATGACCGGTCATAAACAGCGGTTTTCCCTTTCTTGAATTACTTCCATGTTTAAAAATACACGGCTTGGTCACTGACATCATTGAACACTTATTCACTTTCTGCAGAACACAATTTGGAAAACCCTGACTTTACACATCCATGGAAAAATACATTATTTTTTACTGCTGATATTGAATTAATGTGTGGCTAACCACGAATAGCCACAAATTGATAATAAAAATTGTTAAAATGGCAAAGATGCATGCTCTTTAAATATAAAATCCCAGTGCAGTTAATTGCATTACTTTTTTTTTATGCTTGTGTGATCCAAAGTTAAAATATATTTCTTGATATCATCATCAGACCTTTGGAGTCAAGAGAATCATTGCAGGAGCTCTCTCTCTCTTATACACACACACACACAGCTCATCATGCCTTGACCTACATGCACTCACCACACTTTCAGGTAGTGCATTCCAATTACCCACCGCTTTCCATGCAAAAAAAATCTACTCCTCACCCCCTCTATATACAGCTTCCAGGAATGGTCTCTTGCTCCCCCCCCCCCATCTCTAGATATTCTATGAAAAATCTCATAGAATGTCTGGAGACAGCTGGAAAACAAGACAGAAAAAATTTAATGTGCATGAAAGATCTCATGCATCCCTGTCTTCCTTATATCCACTAGTCTCTGCAATTTGCATTCTCTCAATCTGCCTTCATACTCCACATTCCAGAGACCAGAAACAGCGAATCATCTCTGAACCCTCTCCAACAACTCATCATCCTTTTGAAAACCAGGAAACCAAATCTGTGCAAAGTAATCCATATGCAATCTGATCAGTCTTGTGCAGTGGGCTCATATCCTTACTTCTACATGTAATGTAGAAGTAAGGATATGGAATGTGGAGTATGAAGGCAGATTGAGAGAATGCAAATTGCAGAGACTAGTGGATATAAGGAAGACAGGGATGCATGAGATCTTTCATGCACATTAAATTTTTTCTGTCTTGTTCTCCACATCATTCCCTGTCTTGTCCCTGAGATTTCAAGTGCCTATTGACCACTCCCAGATCTTTCATCTCCTTCTTCCCTCCTCTAAGATATCCCCACCAATCCTGTACTCTGCATTCTATCTTTGCCTCCCAAATTTTAAAACCTTACACTTTGCTACATTAAACTGACATCTCCCCTCCCACACACACTAGCCCATTCAGTCTCTTCAAGTCTACCTCCAAAGCCACAACATCTGCTCTACTTCTCTTACTCTCCCCAACTTTGCATCATCTACAAACAACTGTATATCACCATTTAAGCCCCTTCCAATGATATTTACATACAAATAAACAACAATGACCCAAAATGGATCCCTGAAGCTCAAAAAATCTCCCTTGTCCAGTGTATTGGTAACTTTGTTATAAGTCTGTTTTAGCAGATTGCTAAAACTCGATCTTCCTTTAGCAAGCCCATGCAAAAAAAAAAAAAAAAAAAATGACATCAGAAAAACCATACTCTAGTTATAAATGTGGCAGTTCAAATGCAACTATTTTTAATCAGATAAGTTTTTTTATGTAATTCCCACCCACAAAAGGTTGTAAGTACAACCTTCACAAAGGTTGTGAGTGAGTTTTAATTATTTAAATATCTGTTTACTTAATCTTGTAACCCATTCTAGAAACAAAAAACAAAGAACTTTTTCCAAGTGGAATTCAGACCTAATAGCCTGTACCAGGTTATCAAACTCAGGTGGGGGGGGGATTGTAAAGATTTAAGTAGATACATGCCAATCTCATATGTTAGTTCATTTTTTTTAAATAGACTTCTTCATATTCTTTAAATTACCAACTTTAAAAAATTGAATATACCTGAAAATAATTTGATGCCAACTTTTTACTTCAAAAATTTCAAAAGCATCAGAAATGATTTTTAAAACTACAAAGTATATAGTATAGACTGCACATAGCTTTGTACCAACTGTCATGCTATGACAATTAATCTGGAAGTTTTCTGATCACACCTCCTATATAATAGAATATTTTTGTTATGCTATGAATGACTGGTTATTATTTAAAAAGAAAAAAAGTGCCTTACCCCATGTTAGTATTTTACCATAAATTAGTAACGTTTCTGAAAATTAGTAACTCAAAGAATGATTTTATAATTCATTCAGTTCTGCTTGTAATTCTCTCTTACAAATATTCTCCCATAAATGTTGTTTGTAATATTGCTGTGTTTTATGAATTTAATAAAAGTATTGCTGTTTGAATCTCTACCCCACCAAAAAACAAAAATAATATTAAACATTAACTATAAATTTATTCAACCCTTCAAGATGAAGGGAGGGGGAAATGTGAGATTGTTAAAACTAATAAAAATGGCTTGGACCATTCTGTTGAAAGAAAAAAAAAACTTTTTTTTGTAGATATTTATCTCAAACATAGAGGTAAATTATGATTAATCTTTTATATAGACATGTTTGTAAAAAATGTGAAATATATTTATTGTCGCATGTGAAGTTTTTTATATATATGAGTATATATTTTTTAAGTTGTATAATTTATATATATATATATATATATATATATATATATATATACATACATACACACACACACAAATGTCCATTATTCAGTAATCAAAAAATCTTATATACAGAAATAGTATTTAAAAAAAAATAGAAATAAAACTTATGACTAGTCAGTACAAAATGTTTTGTTATTCACAACACCAAAGATACACTTCATTTTCCAGAGTTAATAAAGATCAGAACTTTCTGAGGTATTATACTACTCAAATTTAAATATAAATTTCTAATCATTAGTGTGAGCAGGCCATGAATATGCTATCATTCAGTCAGGTTAGATCCATATATATATATATAACATCCATGCACTGAAACAGATAATTTAGTAAATCTGTGAATGCTTTTTCAATGAGATCTGTCATAATTTTTATTTTTAATTCTTTGTGTTACAGTACTCTAACACTAAGGCGATAACTAGCAAACATCAACTACATGCACACACACACAGTGTGTGTGCATGTAGTTGATGTTTAATCTCATATTTTTTTTTTTCTTTTATATGAGATTATTTCATATGAGATTATTCTCATATGAACTAACATATGAGAATAATCTCATATGTTAGTTCATTTTTTTTAAATAGACTTCTTCATATTCTTTAAATTACCAACTTTAAAAAATTGAATATACCTGAAAATAATTTGATGCCAACTTTTTACTTCAAAAATTTCAAAAGCATCAGAAATGATTTTTAAAACTACAAAGTATATAGTATAGACTGCACATAGCTTTGTACCAACTGTCATGCTATGACAATTAATCTGGAAGTTTTCTGATCACACCTCCTATATAATAGAATATTTTTGTTATGCTATGAATGACTGGTTATTATTTAAAAAGAAAAAAAGTGCCTTACCCCATGTTAGTATTTTACCATAAATTAGTAACGTTTCTGAAAATTAGTAACTCAAAGAATGATTTTATAATTCATTCAGTTCTGCTTGTAATTCTCTCTTACAAATATTCTCCCATAAATGTTGTTTGTAATATTGCTGTGTTTTATGAATTTAATAAAAGTATTGCTGTTTGAATCTCTACCCCACCAAAAAACAAAAATAATATTAAACATTAACTATAAATTTATTCAACCCTTCAAGATGAAGGGAGGGGGAAATGTGAGATTGTTAAAACTAATAAAAATGGCTTGGACCATTCTGTTGAAAGAAAAAAAAAACTTTTTTTTGTAGATATTTATCTCAAACATAGAGGTAAATTATGATTAATCTTTTATATAGACATGTTTGTAAAAAATGTGAAATATATTTATTGTCGCATGTGAAGTTTTTTATATATATGAGTATATATTTTTTAAGTTGTATAATTTATATATATATATATATATATATATATATATATACATACATACACACACACACAAATGTCCATTATTCAGTAATCAAAAAATCTTATATACAGAAATAGTATTTAAAAAAAAATAGAAATAAAACTTATGACTAGTCAGTACAAAATGTTTTGTTATTCACAACACCAAAGATACACTTCATTTTCCAGAGTTAATAAAGATCAGAACTTTCTGAGGTATTATACTACTCAAATTTAAATATAAATTTCTAATCATTAGTGTGAGCAGGCCATGAATATGCTATCATTCAGTCAGGTTAGATCCATATATATATATATAACATCCATGCACTGAAACAGATAATTTAGTAAATCTGTGAATGCTTTTTCAATGAGATCTGTCATAATTTTTATTTTTAATTCTTTGTGTTACAGTACTCTAACACTAAGGCGATAACTAGCAAACATCAACTACATGCACACACACACAGTGTGCATACCATTGATGCATACTTTACAATTGTATGTCGAAGCCTAACAAACACCTTCCTTAGGTATCCTGTTCATCATTCGCTGATGCATCTTCTCTTCCATGCGACATTGTTCCTTGAAGGACTCGGAGGGAAAGTGTTTTATTTTACACTTCGCACTCCTCTATTTGAGATGGTTATAGCAGAAAAAAAGTCGGCAGTGAGCAGTATGCTTCTGAACAATGTCTTAAGTGCAATATTACTTTTTCCCCATTTACCAGACAATACCTTTGTACCTAGCCCTCTCCATAAAAAAAAAAAATTAAATAAAAATTAAAAAATAATAATAAAAAAAAACTTTTCTTACTCTGAAATATAAAGATATATTCCTGAATGCTGTATAATGAAGGTACAGCGTTCAGGAATATACCTTTATTTTTTTCCTCTTTTACTATATGTAGAACTTTGAATTCACCTACAAAGTTTCTCATATAACCAAGTTTTATAAAATACAGGTAACTCTCGTATAACGTGGTACTTATACAACGCGATTTCGATATAATGCGGTCTACAAATTGTGGTATCCCTTGTTCAACACGGTTTCAATATAACGCAGTCTACAATTTCTAGTAACCCTTTATTTATTTTTCACCACGGGACTTAAAAAGCAAATTTTATCTTCGTTAAATTTGTGTCTGTCCGTATCGCTCAAGTAGTTATAAGTATCGAATTTAGTTTTATTGTATCACTGAATAAGGTACTGTACAGATGATTTTGCAGTCTTTGTCATTCTCAACAAATAGTGCAATTAGAGACAGATGGAATAAAAACGGCGCTAACTAATAAATCACATGTCCCCTCTCATAGAAACTGTGCTCTATAGATTTAAGCAAAATCATATGTTGCACTGAAACACAGTATCTAACTAAAAACTATTGCCCAATTTTTCAATTATGAAATAAGTGTTTGTTTTATTGCATTTGAAATTCTCGATATCATTATGACAGATCACAAAGGCTAACTTAAAATAAAATTCTACCAAGAATTGAAACATGCCATATAATGAATGTGTGAGTTCGCCTGCCACCTCAAACACAAACAAGAAGCCATAAAATTCAACCAAGGGTTGAAACGTTTGTGTGAGTTGAGCCAGTCAGTAATGAGAAGTTCTGTCAGAACGATAAATGACACCCTGTTGTGAATGTGTTAAAAATTAATAGTGAATGTTGTTATGACAGTTTCAGATGTTATGGAATTCAATTGAAGAGAATTAGCATTTCAATTCAACATTTGTCGGTTGCCTTTGTCTCAAAGACAAAGGCAACTGACAAAATGATCTTTTGTTAATACCGCACCAATCATATGCACGTCTTTATAGCTGTTCTCTTGTGTAAAACAAAATTCAGCTTGTACGTATTGTAATAATTTAAAAAAAAGTTGAATAATTTATAATCGTATAAAAGGATTATCACCTATAAATCATTGACGTGCCACCTGTGCGAACCTATGGCACTCGTGCCATAGGTTCACCATCTAGGGCTTACTGTATAAAGTGTTTATTGTTGAAAATTGTCTTCGTTTTCTGCCAGAAAGCATATTAAAAATCATAAGTGTTATTCTCAAGCTGAGTAGTTTATATTCTGGTGAGTTACATACATATGTAATGCTTTTTTTATGTAAAAGTTTATTTTTATTGAAATGGCCACTAAAACTGCAACGAAAGGGAAAAAAACCAACATTGAAGAGGAAATTCATTTCTCTCAATGAAAAAATTAAAATCTTGGATCGGTTGAAAATTGAAGAAAAATCAGGAGTTGTTGCAAGGGCTCAGAATTTAAATGAATCAACAATTCGAACAATCAAACAAAATGAACATAAATCCGAGAAAGTGTTATTGCTGGGTCAACAGTAAGCGCAAAGCGCGTTGCTCGTGTTCGCGATATTCTAATAGAAAAAATGGAGAAATCGCTAATGATTTGGATAGAAGATTGCACTCAAAAGCCTTTGGCTGGACATCTTATTAAGCAAAAAAACTCTCTTTATAAACATTTAAAAGAACTTGACCAAGATTCTTCAGAAGAAATCTCTCAACATGGATTTTGTGCCGCCGGTACGGGTTGGTTCGAAAACTTTAAAAAGTGGTTTTCTTTGTATAATCTTAAAATCCAGGGAGAATGAGCATTAGCAGACGTTGAAGCTACCCGGAAATACCCCAGCAGAACTTTTAAAAATCATTAAAGAAGGTGGTTATACCAGGTGTTCAATGCGAATGAATTTGGGTTATATTGGAAAAAAATGTCAAAACGGACCTATATTTTGAAAAATGAAAGATCAGCTCCTGGATTCAAAGTTTCCAAAGATAGAATTACGCTACTGTTTTGTGGTAATGCATCAGGTGATTGCATGACAAAACCAATGTTTATTAACTGATCCGCAAATCCTTGTGCGATGAAAGGGCTCGACAAGTCCACCCTACCTGTTTATTGGCAGGCCAACAAAAAAGGCATGGGTTACAGCTAGCATGTTTGAAAATTGGTTTTTCAAGTGTTTTGTACCCAATGTAGAAAGTTACACAAAGAAAAAGAATATGGACTTCAAAATTTACTAATTTTAGGTAACGCACCAGGCCACCCAACAAATTTAAACCATCTGAATATTAAAATAACTTTTTCTGCCTAATACTACTTCATTTATTCAACCACTCGACCAAGGAATAATATCAACATTTAAGTCATATTATATTCGGAGAACATTCCAATTAATTTTGGAAAAAATGGAATCTAATCCAAACATGACACTGCCTCAAGCATAGAAAGAGTTTTCAATATTGAATTGTGTGAAAATTATTTCTCTGTCCATTAAGGAATTACAACCTTCTACACTGAATGCTTGCTGGAAAAAAATATGGCCTGAAGCCCTTCTGGAACAAAATTTCATACCTCCAGTGGATGCCGAGCTATTAATTGATGGAGAAACTGATTTAAATGAGGATGAACTGGTATAATTAATAGATGGCGTCGGACCAAATGACGGGAAAAGTTCTGTCGAAGATTCTGATTGTGATGAATCCGTTAAAGAATTCAGTTTAAAGAAATTAGCAGAAGGATTGGACTTGGCAAGAAAGTTAGGAAGTTATTTTACGGATAATGATCCCTCAATGGAGCACTCGGGAAAATTCGCAAGAAAATTGGATATTTGTTTAGCGCCATATTTAATAAATACTTAATAAAAAATTGCAGCATAGTGGAAAGCAAAGTCTTATTACTGACTTCTTGATGACTAAACCAGCCGAAGTATGCAATGAGAATTATACAAATGATGTCCAAGAGATTTCAAGTGGTGACGACCTCTGACCACTTAAAGAACATCTACAAAATGTTATTTCTGAAGACAGTGTTGACGTTTAAAATATGCGCTTTATTTTATCGTGTCTAAAACATTTATGCATTATGTGCAATGAAATTTATGTACAATTTGTAATTTTTATAATTTTATACTACATATTTTTCTCATATTTATGTTTTCTTAACTTACATGAATTACCTGAATTAAATAAAAATATTGTTTTTGTTGGATATGTCATTGTTTATATAATTAAAAAAAAAAAAAAAAAAAACAATTTCAGAACCTAACCCTACTTTTTCTATGTGATCTAAGTCTCTCATAACGCGATTTATATAACGCGCCATTTCTATGGAACCTAACATCCACGTTATACGAGGGTTACCTGTACGTTATCTTTTCCTTGTGTGACTGATATATCTGTCTCAGTATTAGTTTGGTCAGTCATACCTGGATCTTCAGTGTATCTTTCACTATCTTGAAAAAGCAACTGATATGCAGAGAAGTCCAAATATTGTCTAAAGCTTATACAGGGGCAGAACAACTCCTTACCATTAATAAAGGAAACTGTTCTCCAAGGGTAGAGATAGAACAAAATTAGGTTTGAGTTTACAGCTGATGAATTCAGATGCACCTTTCTCCTTTAAAAGAGGAGACAGAATATAAACAGAGCCTCCATAGTTCAGTTGGTTCTGACAAATCCCTTTGGTTAAAACAACCGGGGTTTTGAATCCTGTCTATGACTCAAGGAATATTTATCACTTTTCAGTTAAAGGTTAGCTAGTCTCATACTGAGATGGAGGGTTTTCTCCTAGAAACTAGGTTTTTTTCATCTCTCAAATATCCTTAGAGGGATGCAGCAGAGGAATGCAAGCCAGCTGCATTAAATTGCCTAAAACCCTTAATTAAAAGACTCAGCTCAGATAAGAATTGGATGGAAAATGTAAATATAATTCTTCTCTGATTAAATCAGTAATTTTATTCATCATTCTAGAGAATGAACAATTTCATTTACAGAAATCAAGAACACTTCAAATATTTCTTTTGTAAGGTCCATTTCCTGCATTTTTTCTATATTGTGTATGGAACAAACACAATAGTAAAGAAATGCATAAGTCAATCCAAGCTTTGACAAATAAAAAGAAAAATTTCAACCATAATCTTTTTGTAAAAGATCAAAATGAAAAAATAGTACTAGACACAAGATATCATAAAAAGATGAAAAGAATATGGAAAAGATCTGTTTTGATTCTGATCATACAGACACACCAGATATACAAAATATGGATGGTGAACCAATTACATATGAAAAAATAGAATATGCTCTAAGTCAAATAAAAAGAGATAAAAACCTGCCCTCATCAGATCCCTATCAGAGTGTTAAAGAAATTAAACAAAAACACAATTAATGACCTAAAGGTTGTTTTTAATAATATCTATGATACAGGATACATCCCCGATGATCTAAGGAAATCCATCTTTGTCACTTCACTTTTCCCAAAATTTCAAGAACTCTTGAATGTTTAGAATATAGACTAATAAGTTTAACAAGCCATGTCGCAAAATTACTACCGAATAATCCTTGAAAGAATAAAAGGCACTTTGGCAATAGAAATAGAAGACACTCAATCAGGTTTTCAAAAAGACAAAGGTACAAGAGAAGGAATTTGAAAATATCATGGACAGAGAAAATGAAAAACAAAGATGTTTTAAAGAAAGCAAAAATGAAAAGACCATTAATGATAATCATTAAAGACTTGAAACTTTAATATTTTTAAGACATCTAACTAGACAAGAAGGCATTCAGAAATTAATATTAGAAGGGAAACTGGATGGAAAAGAGGGAGAGGTAAAGACCCAGGAGAATGTGGTTTGAAGACATTAAGGACTGGACTGTCTTGAATTACCATAAATGTTCAAGGGCAGCACAAAAAAAAAAAAAAAAAAAAAAAAAAGTTCCCATGACATGGTTGCCAACCTCCTTCTAGGGAATGACACTTGAAGAAGATCCATTTCAGCAGATCTTCCAGCAAAATTCTGTATAAGATCAAATCAGTGATTCAATCTTTCATTCTCTTTTCCTTCAGAGTATGCCTCAGAGATTTGAATGACTTGTTTTTCTGCAAGCCTTCATCCTTTATATGAAGACATGTAAGGAGGACACCATTCTTGTGAAAAGATGTCAAAAAAGTGTTCTCTTATCACATCTCAGGTGAATTAAGATCGATGTACCAGTACAGAAGATTCTTGATATCTCCATATACTTATCAGTAAGCTAAAGATAAAAAAAATCCAAAAAAGAGCTTAAATGACACAAAAAAATAAATTTACCAACAAAGTTATTCTCTCAGGAAAAATGTTACAAAATGGTATATTTGCGACTTTTTTTTTTGGATGAAAAATTACCTTTTAATTTGCCATTATTTGAGATATTCTGTACAGCTGAACCCTGATATCACTCATGTCTTGAACATAATCTTATGAAAATAAATGGTAATTCACTTGAAATGGCCATGGAAAATTATCTAGAGAACTCCCATCTCCTCCCCTCCTAAAAAAAAAGTATTTCTTAACATGTTTTGTGAAGTTTACTGGTTTATATATTCCAACCACTGGTTTCATACTATCTAATGAATGAGTAAAAATCAGAAGCTCCTTATTTTCAGATTATCTGTTTCTTAAGTTGAAAAACTGACAGGAATGGGTCTGATTTTATATATCAGGTATTATTTATTTATTCATCTGGGGTCCCCCCCCCCATTCCTTGACTGTCCCTTACAACTGGTTGAGCCATCCTAGTGAGGAATTATGTATTTTATGACTGTGTGTGTTTGTTTGTTCACTGGGCCGGTTTGCCTGTTCTGAGGGACGAAAAACCTGAGTTTCCTGGTGAAAAGACCCTCTACCTCCATATGAGACTGGCTAACTCACCTTTAGTCAAACGAGACCAGATATAGGTTCCTCACATCATGGATGGGAATCAAACCCAGGTCTTTCCGACCAAAGGGCTTCTTTGTCTATACCGACTGAGCTACAGAGCCTCAAAAGCCAGCTGTTTTCCTATTAGCTTTATACAATAACCTTTATATTGCATTAGCAAGATGTATTCTAAATTAGCAAGCCATGCTACTTGTTGACATAGAGGCATGTCCACAGGATGTGTTCAGAAAGACTGCAACTATTGTAAAGTTTAGTAGAGTAGAAATAACATTAACATGCATAATAATTTCATATAGCTTGACCTATTAGTTGTGGTATGAAATTCAATGCACATGTTGCACATTCCAGATTATTCTGCTTTAATTGCAAGGACAGAATCCTGCAATAACATGACATACAATGTCCCTGGTCAGGCTAACATATCCTGTAACTGAGTGATTAACTATAACTTAAAAATCTTACACACACCAGCAAATAAAGCCACACTGAAATGACCATATGTCTACAAATGAAGTTGCCTCATTTGAAAGAGTAATAGCCCAAGATTCTAATGTCATAAAGAAACTTTATTGAGATCCATATGGAATTACATCAAGACCTAAGGTAATTTTTAAAACTTGGTTTATTTACACTGTGATGTCTGTTTCTCTTATTCTGGAAATTTGCAAAAAAAAAAATAAAATAAAATAAAGTTGCCATAATGCATATCAAGAAAACATTGCAATGGTAGCATCACATTAGTTTAGATGTACAACCATTATTTTTATTTTATTTTTGTAGAACAACGCTATAATTTAACCTGATTATATATTTGTATTCAGGGATGAATTTTTCTTTTTATGGCTGATCACTGAAACAGTTAAAGACCTGTGATGATCTAAATAATCACAGGTCTTTAATTATGCTTGTGGAAGACTTCTGCAGTCTTGAAACCACTGTTTTCAGCTAGTTATGAACTCATCCACCATAAGAACTAGTAGATTCTGAGGAAACAGCTTTTCTCCATTCATATAAACTTAAAATTGTTACAGAACATTATATCAAAAGACAGTGTTATATTATGAATTCAGTTATACAAATCATGGATTAAACCTATTAAACCAAAGGTTAAACATAGTCTCAAAATTGATCACATTCCATATTTATATAAGGCACACACATGATTTGTGAAGGTTTCAAAAATTTGTATACTAATATTTTATACTAATGTATATACTAATCATTTTGGACAGAGAAGAAAGATACACAGTAATATACTTGGATTTCGCAAAAGCTTTTGATAGAGTACCTCATGATAAGTTGACAGTCAAACTAGAGCAGATGGGGTTGGATATTAGATTAGTGCATTGGATTGGAGACTGGCTATCTGATAGGTATCAACAAGTTGTGTATGGGGGTGCGATCTCCAGGAAAAGGAAAGTCACTAGTGGAGTGCCTTAGGGATCTGTTTTAGGGCCATTATTATTTAACTTGTATATTAATGATATTGGCAAAGATTTGGATGGAGATGTTCAGTTGTTTGCAGATGATGCAAAGTTGGGACAAACCATAAAGAGTAGTGAGGATGTTGTGGCCTTGCAAGAAGACTTGAATAAATTGAGTGATTGGGCACGGAAATGGGGATGTGAGTTCAATGTTGCAAAATGTAAGGTTTTAAAATTTGGAAAACAAAGATGGGATGCAGAATTTATGCTTGGTGAGAATATATTGTTGGAGGTAGAGGAAATAAGAGATCTGGGGGTGATAGTGGATAAGGATCTAAAATTCAGGGGACACATCACCAAAATTGTGAAGACAACACAAAGGCTTCTGGGAATGATGTGGAGGACACTGACGTGTAGAAGTAGGGAGATTCTTGTTCCGTTGTATAAGGCTTTGATAAGGCCACACATGGACTATTGTGCCCAGATTTGGTCACCGGGTTTTCAGAAGGATGAAGAGATGTTGGAAAGGGTCCAAAGGCAACTGACTGAGGTAGTTTCTGACCTCTGGAATGTTGAGTATGAGGAAAGATTGAGAAGATGTAATTTGGAGAGGAGGAAGAGGGGAGATATGATAGAGACCTACAATTGGTAAGGGGTTGTTATAAGATCAATGGTGGAGAAGTTCTACAGAAAATAGTGGGAGATCAGGGGAAAACCAGAGGTCATCCCTGGAAACTGTATAAAGAGGGTGTGAGTGGGGGAGTGAGCGGCAGGTTTTTTTCATGCAGAGTTGTGAATGATTGGAATGCCTTGCCTGAGAATGTGGTGTCTGCAAGGAGTTTGAGTGTGTTTAAGACACGGTATGATGAGATGTATGCGTGATAAAAGGACCTCCCAGATGAGTCTTTGACTCCATGAGGTCTTGGGGTAATAATAATATAGCAATTAAACCACCCAGAAAACTGACAACTTCGGTCACTTTTTTTTGGGGGGGGGGGGGGGGAATTAATTAAACTAAAGTATTAAAAAAATTTAAGGTTTTTTTTCCCCCAATGGTATAGGCTCACTTTTTTACATTCACTCTCCCTCCTTCAGGGTTAAACTGTGTAGTTGAAAATAGGAGACCAAGAATTGAACTGATTTATGAGCAAATAAATTAATTTATTCTTCAGTGTTTCAACCTTTGCTGAAACTGTAATTCTCACATTCAGTTTTATTCCCTTTCTTATAGATGGGCACTATGAGAGCTCTACTCCAATCAGTGGGAATTTGTCCTTCTGACCAGGCAGGACCTCTGAATTATGCAGTGTAGCCACCAAAACTTTTATACCTCCATACTATAGCACTTCTGGTCGAATATCATCTACTCCAGCTGCCTTTTTGCATTTCTCTTGAAAATTTTCCAATATGGTTCTGTCACTGCTTTGTTCTTTTAACAGTCTTTCAAAGTAGTTACTCCAGACATCTAGGATATCCTTATCTTCGGTTTTTATGTCACTTTTATCACCTTTATCATCTTTGATTCCTTTTACAGTACTCTTTCATCCATTTCTAAGCTTCTTCAATAGTCTCTAGAATATTTTTCCAATATCCTGATATTTATTTTCTATATTCTTACCAAAGTCTTCCCATGACTTTTGTTTTGCACATAGCTTAGCTCTCTTACACTTTTCTCTATTCTTTTAGGTCATCTGCTGACTTATTTGCTAGGAACTTTTGGTATGCTTCATTCTTTTCCAGGACTGCTTCTTTAACTTCTTGTGTCCGCCATTGTGTTCTCATTTTACTATCCTTGCAGATAGCGTCATCACATATCCACCTAGCTGAATCAATCAATGTCGTCTTCAGAGTTTTCCACCGAGCCGACAAGGTTTGGTTCTTGTTTACAGTGTTTCATTTTTTCTTCAATAATGTTTGTATAGTCAAGTCTACAATTTACTTGTAAATGCTCAACTTCAATTCTTTTCAAAAATTTCTTACATATTGTTCTTTTCAATGTGATATCCATTTTCATCCTGCTTAGTACTAAGTAATGGTAATTTCCAATTTCAAATCCTCTGTACACTCTTGTATCCTGAAGAGCATGATGATATCACTAACAACGACATAGTCAATGAGGCTTTTCTTATTTCTTGTGTCTTCTCTCCATGCGAACTTGTGCACATCTTTATGTTGAAACATGGTGTTAGTAATGACTAGTCCATGTCTTGAGCAGAAATCCAATAAATAAGTGAGACCTGATTGACTGAACATGATATAGTTACAGGGATACAATATAAAGGGTATTGTAATAAAAATAACTAACACTGGTTTTATTGGTCGTAAAGATATGGTACTACTAGTTACCTACTAGTTTCGGCACGTAAACTAGTGACTTCATCTGAGTTTGGATGAACATACAAATATAAATAAACAAGCTTTGATTATGAATCAATACATTACTAAAAAGTATGCATTAGTAGTATCAAATCTTTACAACCAATAAACCAAGTGTTATTTTTATTACATTAGTTTTGTGGTCAAAAATAACATACTTATCATAAAGGGTATTGTATTTTCAGGGAGGATAGAAAAAACAGGACAGGAGATGAGGTATTGCTGTCTAAGTTAAGACGATATTAGTTCTGTGGAAGATGGTTCAACGATAGAGACAACTACAACAAAATTGAGGTAGATGGAAAATATGTTGTTGGGTGCTGATATAGACCAGGAGGTCAACAGGAAGATGTAGATGCCATGTATTGGCAAATCAGCATGTAGGCTAATCAATTATTATTATCAGAGACTGACTATGGGGACATCGATTGGAGGGGGAAAAGGGGTATGACAAAATGTGATTTATACAGCTAAGGGATAATTACATTAAACAAGATGTTATAAAGGGGGACAAAGGATTCGAGGATTTGGATCTGATAGTAGCATCAGCAGATCTACCAATAACCAAGGTAGACACTCTGCCTTCAATTGGGGAGAGTGACCATGTGGTCTTGTTCTGGGAAGTTGCCAAACACATGGCGTTCTCTGTCAAGAAGGAGTTTATGTTCAACTACAAGGCTGGTGGTGATGATGAGAGACTCAGGAGCCATCTGGGAACAGTGCCATGGCTTGAGAAGTTACAAGGAAACAATGTCAATAGGCATGGCAAGTGGTCAGAGATTGCTTGAGAGTAGCAGTATAGACTGCATACCCAAGGTCAGGAGGATAAACCAAGTTGGAATTAAATGGATGAGTAGGGATATAAAGCAAGAGCTGCAAAAAAAAGAGAAAACATTGTGGGGGAAATATAAAGAAAAAAGTGATCAGCATGCTCATGAGCAGTACAAACTGCAAGCAAGAAGGATAACTAGTATGGTAAGAAAGACCAAATCAGACTATGACAGAGGATTAGCCAAACATGCCAAAGTAAACCTAAAAGAGTTTTTTCATCATGTAGCAGGTAAGCAGAAAAAATGACTATGGTAGAATGACTTTAAACAATGCTCATAATAGGAAACCGACTGAACCAAAAGAAATAGTTGAGTTGATGAGTAATCATTTTGCAAAGATGTTATCATCCAGGCGGTGATGTTATTACAGAGATGCATATCAACATTGAGGTAGATGAACAAGAGGTGTTCAGCATAATAAAAAATATGAATGTGAACACAGCAGTTGGACTGCATGTCATATCAGCCCGTGTATTATGTGAATATGCAATAGCATTGCCTCTGACAAAGTTGTTCACTCTAAGTCTCATCTCTGGCAGGGCTCTAAGGGAGTGGAAAGAGTATAAAATAGTACTATTGTATAAAGGTGGCTCTAAGACAGAGGTAACAAACTACAGACAAATTAATATATCAGGAGTAGTTGTTAAAGTATTGGAAAAGTTGGTGAAAGGTAAAATACAACAGTAAGTGGATAGGGATGCGATACCCTATACTGGGCAGCATGGCTTTGAAAAGGGTAGGTCTTTCTTAGGAATTTATTCACATTTTATAATAAAGTGAAAACTGAATTGGATAAAAGTAATGGCTACACAATGATACTGCTCAATATTGCCCAGGCATTTGACAAAATACAACATAGAAAACTGTTATCTAAACTGGAGAGGATGGGAATGGAGATGAGGCTAGTAGTATGGATTGAGGGATGGCTGACGGACAGACACCAGAGAGTAGTATATGGTGGAGTGGAGTACTTCAGTGTTCGGTACTAGGACCATTACTCTTTAATTTGTATATCAATGACCTCGGGAAAGATTCACTTGTTTGCTGATGATGCAAAACTGGGGAGAGCAATAGTTGATAAAAGTGTTGTAGATATCATACAGGATGATTCAAATAAATTAGCATTGTGGGCAAAGAATAATGATTGTCAATTTAATGTTGCAAAATGTAAGGTTATGCACTTCGGGTTGAAAAGGTTTGCATATGGTGTATCATATTCATGGTATTGGTTTGCAGAAAATTAGTGAGACTTGGGGATAATGGTGGACAAAAATTAAAATTCAGAGGGCATATTGCAAAAGTTGGTAAAATAGCTCAACGAATTACCCAACGAATAAGTGACCAAAATGGTGAAAGTGGAATACTCTCTACGAGGATAAGTTGAAGGTTTGTGGGTTACAAAGTTTAGTTGATAGCTGGAAAAGAGAGGACATAATAGAAACTTTTAAGATATTAAACTGGTTTTATAAAATTCATACAAGTGAAATTTTTCAATATATGAAAAATAGAGAACTAGAGGCCATCCATGGAAGTTGTGTAAGAGTGTGTTAGTAGGGGTGTGCAGACCAAATTTTTTGCATGGAGAGTGGTGAGTGAGTGGAATGGATTGCCAGAAGAATTGTGAGTTCCCTGATGGTGAATGGATTCAATAAGAGGTAAGATATGATTTGTGTGTATGATGGTCGATTTGGGTCTCCCACAATGAGCCTTCGGATTCCATGGAGATGCATAAATAATATAATAATAAAAATACTAACCATTATTATTAGCTTTGCCCTTTTCTCTAAATTTTTCCAAAATGTTCCTATATACCTTGTGGGATTCATTCCTACTGTGCTGTTCAGATCTTCAACAAAGGACCACTTTTTCCATTTTATTTATGTCAGCTGTTCTAATGACTCAAAAACTTTCTCGTCTTCCTTAGAAGAACCTTCTGTCGGACCATAGGCACAAATAAGTTTCATTACACATGTCGCCATTTTGAAGTTTTACCACATAATTCTACTTGATACTGCCTTCCAATCAAGAAGTTTATCTTTGCATTTGGTGTTAAATGTTATCACTACTCCTTCCTTTTCTTGATTATTATTGCCTGAAAATAACATTTTATACTTATTATTTAGTATCTTTGCATTTGGTGTTAAATGTTATCACTACTCCTTCCTTTTCTTGATTATTATTGCCTGAAAATAACATTTTATACTTATTATTTAGTAAGATCTCACCTGGTTTTGTCTTCTTTGTCTCAGTAATGCCAATTATGTCCATGTGGTGGTACTTTTCTGCTTCTTCTGCAAGTTTTATTTCCTTTCCATTAATACTTATGTTGATAGTTCTTATATTCAGTTCTTCTGCTAGGTTTATTCTTCTACTTCTGGATGTTGAGTTGGAGCTTGTTCCAGTAGCTGACTTTTCACTGTTTGCCCTGGAATAGATATTGATCCTGATTCCCTTACAAAAACAGTGTGAGTTTTGCATTACAGAATTCCCTTACAAAAACAGTTTGGCATTACCTGGTTAACCTTGTTTTAACCAGGTAATGCCAAAGCTGGCATGAAATCTCATCATGCTGTATCATTATATGCATTTGTGGTTTAAGCCAATAGATAGTACAACTTGGTTGGCCAAGTTCCAAATTGCCAGCCCATAATCATTTATTCAGTACCTAGTAGATACATACTAACAGGATGCACCACGTGAAGGTGAGGACTGGACATTAAGTCAGAAGCCCCAATTGGTTCTCTGCATTCCTGAAAGGCGATGTGGAGGTCTCCTCCCGGTCATGACTTTGACCCTTAAGCGATCCCAGAATAATAGATATTGATCCTTAATATAGACATATTACAAAACTCCTGGTTGGCAGAATGCTTATCCAGTCTTAAGAATGCACTTTTATTAATGCAATTTATGTATTTCTATTTTTTTTTTTTCCAAAAAACATTCACTGGCTAAAGAGGCAACTAGCATTATTTGAACTTAGTTTTTCCTTGATCTAAGTAGAAAACTTTGAGGCTAAAACTGGTCTGCTTCTTAATTTTAGAAAATTTATCACAGTCAAAGAGAATCTATCTTGCAGTGGTACACAGCAAAACAAAACAAAAAAAAAAAAAAATCAGAATTGTTTGTTCTGTTTCATCAATATATGAAATTGGGTAGATTCATGGGTAAGCCAGAACTTCTATGGAGGAAATATAAAACTAACTAATATATGAAATTTAGAGGCTCTGTTGACTTTCTTCTGGCAATATAATTTTCATGTGGAATTAATATTATGTAAATTATAATTTGCATTTAATTTGGTGGGATTGGAGTTGAAAATTTTTCATTTATTTATTTGTAAATACTGTTAGCCAAGGTGTTAGATATTTAGAATTTCATTAGGAATGCCTTTTGAGCATAAGGTAATTCCTCTGTGGATGTTAATAAACTAAGTTTGTGGGCAGGGTAGTGATGAGAGTCTATATACATACGAGGGTGGTCTGAAAAGTTCTCGGCCTAACAATGAAAAAAGCGCTTATAATTTCCAAATTGTTTTTAATTTTTCAACATCACCTCCCTTAAGACTAATACATTTATTTCTAAATGTATTTATACTAATACATTTTTTTCTTCAAAGAAAAACACCGACTAGCCAAGGAGGAAGTTTTTTTTCTTCCCAAAACTAAGAGTTTTAGGTTTGGGAAGAGATAGAAGTCAGAGGGAGCCAAATCTGGGAATAAGGTGTATGTTGCAACAATTCATAGTGCTGATCCCTTAATTTTCCCATTGCCAAAATACCTTTGTGGGCAGGTGCATTGTCCTGATGAGACTATTTTTTACTTCTGCAAACCAGGCCTTTTCTCTCAAATTTTTTCATCTAGCCTGGTTAAAATATTGGAATAACATACCCCGGTTATTGTTTTACCCTTTTCAAGATAATAAACAAAATGCCTTTTAGCATCCCAAAACACCGATGCCATGACCTTTCCTGCTGATGGAACAGACTTTGTTTACTTTTGCACTGAACAACCAGGTTCTGTCCACTGTTTTGACTGCTGTTTGGATTCTGGTGTGAATTGTTGAATCTAAGTCTCATCCTTAGTAATAAATTGATGCACGAAATCTGTTTTATTCTTGTTAACACACTCCAAGCACTGTTCAGAGATTTTCATGCGAGTGCGTTTTTGATCTGCTGTGAGCAAGCACGGCACCCATCTTGAACAAAGCTTTTTCTTATGCAATTGTTCATGCAAAATATATCCTACATGTCCTTTTGCAATATAGTCTCAGCAATTTCACTCACTTTGACTTGCTGGTCATCGAATACCATACCGTGCACCTTGATCAATGATTTCTGGTGGTGTTATACTTTTTGGACGTTCTCCACATGGATCATCTTCAAGGCTGGTACAGCCACGTTTAAACTCAGCAGTCCTTTTCTTAATTGTCGAAAGTGAAGGAGAAGAGTGCCCATAAACTTTTATGAACTTCGAATGAATTTCTGTTGGCTTTAAACCTTCTTTTACACAGAATTTTATAACTGCACAATACTCAATTTTATCCATTTCAAGGGATACCGACAACACTTTTGCTTCATACAGCATCAACTACTTGAGAGAATGACTTGCAATTTCACATGGATGCTTACGACAGATGTACCAACTTAGAAAAAAAATCTTGCCGATAGTGTTGAAATCTATGGTGAAAGCTGAGAACTTTTCAGACCACCCTCATACTCTAATGTGTGGATTAGGTTTGCAAGAAATTGAGAAACGTGAAACGAAGCATTTCCAGTACTGTCGACAGGGTGTAGCATAGAGGCAGCCTGCCTCACGGCACGGCTTAATAAGAGCGCTCATTCAGCCATATTGCGGTAGGCACCGTTGCTACACTAACAATTCCTGATAGCTTGGCAAGTGCAGAAAGAAGTTTTTCCGAGCTTAAATTGATTAAAAATTATTTGCGAACAGCAATGACCCAAGAAAAATTGGTTGGTCTAGCAACTATAGCGATAGAGGCGGACATAGCTTATAATTTAAATTTAGAAGAGCTTATAAACAGTTTTATTGTGCTATATCCCTGTAGAGCAAACATATAATTAATAGTATTATCTAATCGTTTTGCATTAATGTTTCACTTCTAATAAAAACAAAATAGAAATTGGAGATTTTCTTATATTTTTGTCTTATAATCCATCTGGAGTGATATTTAATTGTTTGCCTCGGGGCACACGAGCTAATCTGGCGACGGCCCCGAGCATTACCATAATTTACATAATTATAAAAGCAACATTATCCTAATAAAAGTTATCTCCTTATGTTTATATTTAAAATATTTTGAACAATTAAGAGAATTTGTGTTCATGCTGATGTGATTAAAAAAAAAAAATACTGTCGACACCTGCCAGTTAGCAAATGGCAGATTAATTTTTTAAAAGCGATGTATTATTATTCGTGACACCTCCAAGGAGTCCAAAGATTCATCGCGGGAGAACACCTACTATTGCACAACTGTCTCACCCTAGTACTACACTGAACCTCTACTACCAGTCATCTCCATCAATGCCATCTACTGCCCATCACAACTAGTATTCTTTTGTCTGTAAATTGCATGTGTTCTGAAGGGCCGATTTGTCTGTATGCAGGATGAAAAATCCAAGTTTCCGGGAGGGAAAACCATGCTACCTCCATATGAGATCGGCTAACTCACCTTAAAAAAACAAACAAATCAGCTAATGCCTTTTTATTCCCATATATATATATAGGGAGTAGGCGAGACCGTTTTTAGCCCTATCTAACGTTTGGAGACTGAGTGGGCAGTTCAATCTCCACTGGTACCAAATCAGAGATAGATGGCCCAAGGCTATCACTAATTAAGCGGCATGCAGTGAAGAGTGACAGCTCAACAAGTGCCGCCATCTTGTGGTCCCTAACACTCATATTTAATGTCTGAAATAATGTGGGTTCTACGGTCGATTTTCTTGAGTTTCCGGGAGAAAAAGCCTCAGGAACCGGTCTAAAAAAGCTTAGAAAAATTTCCTCTAGTCGCCGACTAGACTCGAAATCAAGTCTTCCTTCATGCAGCCAAGCGCCGTTGAGTGCAAACGCCACATTCACTGAGCTACACAGGCTCTCTAACTCACCTTAGAATGAAAAAGTCCACATAAAAGATTCCTCCTGTCGCGACGAGAATTGAACTTAGGCTTATTCCAATCGAAGGGCACAATGTGTGTGATTTCATCAAAGAAAACCCGAAATCGTCCATGGGATTGATTGAAGATGAATTGGGGATTCCAAAATCAACTGTGCACATCTTGACCGAGCGTTTGGGCCTTCATAAATTGAATTCGCGATTTGTTCCACGCAAGTTGACCGACGACCAAAAATTGTATCGAATCGAACACTGCAAGGACCTTTTAATGAGGTCCTGGTTAGGACCTCAATTCCTGAAGGACAGAAAACATTTCGTTACTGGTGACGAAATGGGTTTGAGTATGAGCTCGAAACAGAGTGCTGAGTGGAGACCACCAGAAGAGGGGCAGCTGAAAAAGTCGCTTGGAGAAGTGAAAAGTAAAGACAATGCTGATTTGTTCCTACGATTCCAAGGGCATTATCCACAAAGAATTCGTTCCGCCTAGGTAAACAGTCAATGGTGAGTTTTATCTCAAAGCGATTGACAGCGAGAAATCGTCGCGTAAGGCATGAATATTGTGATGCAGGCAGCTGGTCACTTTTGCACGAAAATGCACCATCTCATCATTTGAACATTGAGACAGTTTTTGAGCAAAAACCAAGTTTGTGTGTTGGATTACTCGCCGTATTCACCTGATTTAGCACCGTATGACTTTTTTCTCCTCCCTCAACTTCATTTGCCAATGAAAGGAAAGTGATACGACACCATTGAAATTGTTCAAGCGGCAGTAACCACGACCCTCAACAGTATCCCAAAAACCGATATAAAAAAACTCATTTAACGAATTAATTGACAGTGTCAAACTGTCAATTAATTTGTTAAATTGACAGTGGGAGAGTATATTGATCGAAATAAATGATTTGAATAATTATAATTGGCCCGTTTTATTTTCTATCAAAAGTTCGGTTTTTTTTTGGACAGAGGGTGTAGTCCTTATATTGATGGTTCCTATCTTGAGTTTGTTCTTGTGAATGTTGAAATTGAGTCTGCTCCAGTAACTGACTTTTCACTGCTTGTCCTGGTTCCGACAAAACCTGGGCAGGGCCTTGTTTAGCCTGGCGATGTCCCAGCTGGCATGGAATCTTATCAGGTTATACCTTCATATGTATCTCTTTGTCATCCTCAAGCGTCTCACGACCACTTTGAAATCGCTTAAACCACTCGTAAACTTGAGCACGGGATGAGCATTCATCACCGTATGCATTTTGAAGCATTTCAGTAAAACCTTTACCAAGTTTAACACAAGTCAATCGCAGCTCTGAAGCCCATTTTCTGATCTTTCGTCAAAACACTGTCACTCTTGGCACTATAACTCAGCTTCTACTGAAATAAATGTCATAAACACTTAGTTTATGACATTTAGTTTCTTCTATTTTCGAAAAGTTTTCTTTTTGGACAGAGGGTGTGTATTGGAGTATTTTAATGGAAAGGAAAGAACTAACCAGTGCAGATGTGGCTACCTACTACACAAATGGAAACGATCAGACCACCCTTATTGTGACTTTTCCATAGCCCCGACAATCACTCATATTGTGAACTGCCCAAGGCACCAATTTCATGGTAACCTCCAAGAGGTGATGGATGAAGCCCTGGACTAGACATTAACTTATAGCTGCATTGTATTCTTTTCACTATAAGAATAAATAAATAAACCTAAACAACTGCAACGCTGTTGCTGCACTTCACAAATTTCATCATGTGAAAAAATGTCGACAAGATATTTTTTCACGTGACACTACCTGTATGTGCTCTGTGACGAATGTTTAGTCATTTTGAAGAAACAGGGAGTTAGACCTGGCAGATATTGTAAACCAGTCAGTTAACAAGCTATTAAAGTTGCTGTTGTGGAGCAGGCATGAATAACAGCATTTGTTCCTGCAATACCCATGTTGTATCATGAAACTGGGATACTTTAATTTTGATGACCCTGTAGATTATTTCTTATATAGCTTCATCTATCTCACATTCACAAAAAAAGTTTCTCCTCACACCACTCCTAACATACCATGCATAATAGAATGTTAGCAGAGCTGTGTGAGCAGAAATATTAGTAGACTAGATGGCATCGATGTTAGTGTATAATTAAAAATGACTTGACATTGTTAACAGAGCTAATCTCAGGCAGTATAGTTACATAAACAGAATGGGATAGGGAAGGTTAACAAAACAAGTGTCCTTTGGCAGGAAAAAGACCAAGATCTAGGTTTATCAATGGAAGATTAATAATCATGACTTTTTCATATTGTACTATCATAATAACCTGTATACATCCAGAAGGTTCATGTCAGGAATTTGATGACCTTATATTTTAATATCCAATTTTTTTGTAATAACTGTATGCTCTCTGGATCTTTCACTATCATTCTCACTGCTTATTTAATAATTTTTCAAAGCATTACTCCAGACATGTAGCAAATTGTTATGTTCAGTTTTAAGTCAACTTCTGATTCCTTTTATAGTACTTACAATTTCTAAGCTTTCTTAAATTACTTGAGGTCTTTATCTACAATAGTGAACAAATTAATCCTAACAAGCCAAATTTTCAAGTTTTTGATTTTTGCTTCAGTTCACAATAATTTTGGTTTTATTTCGTTGAGTGTTGCATGTTTTGTCTCCAAGAAAGTATTCAAAAATATGTACCCTTTCTCAGCATACATCCATGACTCAAAGACAAATTGCTAACAAGTGTGCCATTGGTTTGGGTACTGTTAATGCATTTTAGAGGTTTAAGGAGATGGGTACCTTTTCTCCTGACAAAAAAAAGGAAAATACACTTACTCAAGATCATTTACTAGTTAAAAAAAACAAAATTAATTTGAGATTGTCTACTGTAGACTTAAGAGATTTGGCAGCTAATGGGATTAATGTTTCTAATGTGACAATCCGTTGAAGATTGTTGATAGCAGGGAGGACTGCCCACAGACCAAAAAAGAGAGAACTATTGATGAAGGCTATGCATAAAAAGAGGCTCCAGTGGGCAAAAATATACAAAGACTAAACTGTTGGGAAATGGAAGGTCGTCATATTCTTGGATAAGAGCTATTTCTTTGTCTAAGGAGAGTGAGTACCCTATGTTTGCAAATCAGCAGCTGAGAAGACTTCTGCCTAATTTCAACAAGCTCCTAAACACCCAGCTACAAAGATGTGCTGGAGTTGTTTTACACATGATCTAGGATCTCTTGTGCCTGTTGACGTTAGGATGAAAAGTGACAATAATAAAATATTGGAGAAAAGAGTGGTTCCACGGATCCAAAAAGACAAAGAACTCATCTTCCAACAGGATCTCACTCCATGCCACACTTCAAAAATCACATCCAATTGCTTCAGTGGCCAACTCTCTCCTGACATTAACCCAATAGGTCATAGTGAAAATGAAACTTGGAAAATTAAATTGTGATACAAAGGATAACTTATTACAATCCATTATAAACGTATGTTTTCGAGATGCAGAAATAAGAAAAACGTGTTCTACATTGGCAGAGTCCATGCCTATGTGAATTAATATAGTTATTAAGAACAGAAGAGCGCATAAATTATGAGGTAAAGTTCAGTTTGATTTTTGTACTTATTTTCTTGCAAAAATTAAAATTTTTCTTGAAAATGTGAGCATTTGAAGTAATTAATTCGCTACTGTATATTCTTCCCCCAACTTGTTTAGTAATTTTACTCATGGTTAAAGTAAAATAACATGTTTTAAAAATAATTAATACAACTGTTTCTTTAACCTTCGAGCCTGTACTTGACCCTTTTTTTCACATAACTGTCAATTTATTCTATTTTTTTTTTTGCTTCTTTATCCAATGTAGTTCTTCAGAGTATTAATATACAAACATCAAAATGACAATCCTAACAATCTTTGCCAGCATTTAGTTGTTTTGTCATACAAGCACATCTAAAAAGTTTGAAACCTTTAAGCAAGTAAGGTGCAGTGTTCAACTGGAATCTGATTAAAGATTGAACATTCTATTTTGAGTAGAAAGAATGGTGTTTTACCAATAATACTTAAAGATAGTGTCCACTTGTACTGATAAGCATAATAAAAACTTTCCTTTGTATTTTGTGTAGAGTGCAGTGCTAAATGTTCTGTATTCAATACAGAACATTTAGAGGCCATGATTTCTAAACATTTGTTTAGAAAAAAAGACAATCAAATGTTTTACTATACAACATTTTATTCAATTCAGTACTGAACAAAAGCCCATGCCTCCTTTTTAACATTTAGACAAATTCAGGTACACTGGTCACACAGTATTCGCAAAAGGTATATAATCAATGTGTAAGTGAGGGTATTTACAATAATCTTGAATCCTTAATTTTCATCCGTATCTTCAATCTTTGGTGCCAAGTAATAACGGATATATCCCATATCTTCAATTTTGAACTCAACAACTGTAAATAAATCAATTAGTATTAGTAATTTATTTCAACTAGATTTCATTCCTAATATGCAACATAAAATATCAGGATCTTTTTATTCAATGCTCTTTCTTGAATATATATTCAACTGGCTTTCAACCCATAGTAATAACAAGAATGTGACTGTTCGGGTTCAGGAATTGTAAGCAGAGCTAATCTCAGGTGATATGGTCACTTAAAAATAATGAGAGGAAAGGTTGGGCAAAACAGGTGTTTGATGACAGAAAAAGATCCAGAAGACCGATTGAGACTAACCTGGAGGAAAATTACATGCTGTAAGGATGCCTATTAGGAATTTGAATCATGCAATATTCAAACCACTCCTACGTGACACATTTTAAAAGCATCTGAAATGTTTTTTTTTTTTTGTTTTTTTAAGCAAAATGCTAGTGGTATACTAACGATGTTACCAGATTTCCTAAAAATTACTTTTAAAGACTAGTTACTTAGAATGACAAATTTAATTTACCTCAAGATCTGGAAAACATGCTCCTAGTTTCCAAGGTGAATTCAATAAGTTTTATGCTATCAGTAAAATCTTCACCCAAGTCTCTTTCAGCAGGTGCAATGATCTGAAGTTGTGTATATCTCCATATTTTTTTAAAGCTCACTAGCTTTATTTGAAACAAATCCACTAATATCAGTTTCTTACGCTTTCTGGGGAAGTGGAAGAACACAATGCATGTCAAAATTTTATACAATCGCTAAAGCCTTTTTTTTTAAATGATAAAAATGCAGAATATATGACCACAGAATGTTTCAATTCATGTGGTAATCAACATAATATCTAATTATATTGCACAAGACCAGACAGAAACCTAAAAACGTGTTTTTCCAAACTAATTGCAAGCAAAAACAAATCTCTAACACACAAGTTAAAAATTTGGTGAGTGTAAAAGGCAAACAGTTGCAGACGTGTTCTTTATTTTATGGTATGATACCACACCTGTTTCAACTTACATTCCTATCTGAGAAAATCATGGTAACATGGATGTCACAGTAAGTGGTATCACAATAAGCACTCTACTCCTCTCACAGATGACCATATAATCTGTTTACATAACATATACAGGATACATAATAATATTTGGTTAACCAATCAAGTGTTGATCAATATTTTATTAATTAACTGGACCAACTAGTTTCCCCACACTTATCTGTTGGCTTCTTCAGGGCACTAACATATAGGTTTAAACACTCTCACAATTATGCGTAACTGCAAAACTGACAAGAATAAAAACTGACTAGAATAATTACAAATAAAATAGTATCGAACGTGAGTGAAACACGTATCGCGTGTACAAGATCAGCTAGCTGTTGCTGAGGAACCTTCTGTAGTTTGTATTAAAGTTCATTTCTTCCGTTTTTAAGGCTCTGATTAGGGTTTTCCATATCTCTGGCAGTATTAGGCCTTGATTTCTGTTAAGGTTCACAGTAGAACGGGCGACTGTGGCTGCTTCTTTGAACATTCTTGAATGGTAATCTTCCTCTAAGTAGGGGGAACAGCTTTTGTCCCACTCGATGACATGGTTAGTTGTGGAGAAATGAGACGATAGCCCAGAAATGTCCTGTCTGTTGTTTTTGACATAGCCAATGTGCTCCTTTTGCCTGATTTCGAGGCTTCTCGAAGTCTGTCCGATGTAATTAGAGCCACATGAGCATGGAATATTATAGACTTACGAATATTATATTATAGTATAGAATTATAGTTTACGAATAGTATCTATAGGTTGAAATGCTACTCTTATTTTGTGTTGTTTGAGGAGATTGGCGAGCTTGTTGGAGATGCCACTTACATACGGAATTGCAATCGTTTTTATATATTGAATGTCTTCTTGTTCTCTTTGTGGTGGTTCAGAGAAAAGGATTTTATTGACTAGTCTTCTTGGATAGCCGTTCAAGTACAGATTGTTGGAAATAAATTTTAACTCATCTTGAAGGGTCTTGTTGTCCGTTGAGATGCAAATAGCTCTTTTCTTTAACATGTGTATAATGCTGAGTTTATGTGATATGTGGTGAGAGGAGTTAAAATGTAGGTAGCGACCTGTATTGGTTGGTTTTCTGTACACCGATAGATTTAAACTGCCATCAGTTTGTTTTTTGATTAAGATGTCTAAAAACGGAAGTTGTTTTTCTCTTTCAAGTTCCAGAGTGAATTTAATAGAATGATGGAAAGCGTTGATCTTTTTGAGAAAATCATATATGTCATCTTTGTTGTTGTTCCATATGATGAAGATATCGTCCACGTATCTAAACCAAATTTTAGGTCTAGGAAAAATTTGTGATAGGATTTTGTTTTCTAAGTCTTCCATAAAGAGGTCAGCACATGAAGGTGAGAGTGGGCTTCCCATTGCCAAGCCGTATGTAAGTGGCATCTCCAACAAGCTCGCCAATCTCCTCAAACAACACAAAATAAGAGTAGCATTTCAACCTATAGATACTATTCGTAAACTACTAAGATCTCCAAAAGACAACCATCCTTTCTACAAATATGCTGGAGTCTATAATATTCCATGCTCATGTGGCTCTAATTACATCGGACAGACTTCGAGAAGCCTCGAAATCAGGCA
Organism: Typopeltis vanoorti; assembly: GCF_054136105.1. NCBI lineage: Eukaryota > Metazoa > Arthropoda > Arachnida > Uropygi > Thelyphonidae > Typopeltis > Typopeltis vanoorti. The sequence continues at coordinate 90,101,941 of NC_143567.1, forward strand.
AAAGGAGCACATCGGCTATGTCAAAAACAACAGACAGGACATTTCTGGGCTATCGTCTCATTTCTCCACAACTAACCATGTCATTGAGTGGGACAAAAGCTGTTCCCCCTACTTAGAGGAAGATTACCATTCGAGAATGTTCAAAGAAGCAGCCACAGTTCTACTGTGAACCTTAACAGAAATCAAGGCCTAATACTGCCAGAGATATGGAAAACCCTAATCAGAGCCTTAAAAACGGAAGAAATGAACTTTAATACAAACTACAGAAGGTTCCTCAGCAACAGCTAGCTGATCTTGTACACGCGATACGTGTTTCACTCACGTTCGATACTATTTTATTTGTAATTATTCTAGTCAGTTTTGCAGTTACGCATAATTGTGAGAGTGTTTAAACCTATATGTTAGTGCCCTGAAGAAGCCAACAGATAAGTGTGGCGAAACTAGTTGGTCCAGTTAATTAATAAAATATTGATCAACACTTGATCGGTTAACCAAATATTATTATTTACTATTTATGATCAAGAAAACAACCTTCATGATATACAGGATACATATCGATGCAAATTTTGACCATCATACAGGCCCAAAGTTGGTACAATTTGTTTCACCACAGAAAACTAGAAGTCCCAACTGAAACCCCACAAGTACAATGGCACACTAAAAGATTATTATAGTAAACTGTCTATTATAAATTTCTGTGGTCTCTACAAGTTTGCAATAGAAACTTAATGTATTAGCGAAACATTAATTCACCATACTCCGAATGCACTGTAACATCAACAAATTTCTTTTCTCATTAGCTGATGTTTTTCAAATTCCAAGCCCTAATAAGTTAGACAAGCGTGATCAGTTGCTCTCATTCAGGAATACGCCATGTCTCAAGAGGACTACTGCACAAACTGGAAGGTCACTAGTAGTCTGCTTAGTAAATCACAAATTTCTCAATTTTGGAATGTATTTCTGATGAATGCCTAATTTTCTTTCCTACGCAATTCCTATTGGATTATTTCAGGGCACTCTTTTCAGCTGTAACATCCCTGTCACAAGTCATGCTATTGTACATTTAACCTAAAAAACTCTTATTACAACACAACTGACTGAAAAATTATATATGATCATTTGCAAGACAATAGAAACATGGCAAGAACCACAGCAAGGTATATTTTCTGGAGGGTAACCATCATAACATGGTCAAAAAAGTAGAAAGTAGTGCATTTCATTGACTATATTGTAAGTCTTAAAAAGCAATATAGTGAATTAAAATACAATTAGTCTTAATTGTTTATGTTAAATATGCTACTAAAAAATCCTGATACCTTTTATTCTGCAAACTGAAAAGACAGCTCTTTCAGCCTTAACTTTTGTAGATAAGTAGCCTGTTTCCATCAACAGCCAATAGCAATTATGGCACACAATACCACCACTTCATGAACCTAGTCCGGTCATTATCATCACAAATAGTACAAGTTCTAGAGTTGATTTTTTCCTGTATTGCAGGGTTAAAAATCCATTTGGGACCCATTGCAAAGGACTAACTTGAGAATGAGCAGAAAAGGCTCAGAAAGAGTTCCCTTAGTAGATAACTAGAATCTAAAACAGCGTGTGTGGACACAGAGGTGGTACCACAATGCTACACGTGCAATTTGCTGCAATTTAATACATTACTACTGATAAAACTCACTTTGACTGAAGCCTTTTCCCTATGAAAAAAATTACCTTGGAGTTTGCAAATAATTAAGAACTGAATTTAAAGCACAAAAAAGTTGAGTCACTTATCAAGAATTTTATTATCTTGTTAGTGGTGTGAAGCAAGCAATTTACATGCTGAGCAATATAATAGCAAGCTCATTATGTTTCAGTGTGCCTGTTTGTTGTTCTTGTTGGCTTAGACCCTATAGTTCAGTAATTACAATGAACCATAGGGTCTAAGCCAAAACATAAGCTTGCTATTACATTGAATTAATAATAATAATAATAAAAGGTTCATGAACAAATTTCAGAAGTAATATATCGATTTAATTACATGCTGTTTTTACATCAGCTAGCATGAATGCAAACATAGAACAAACACTAAAAATATACAATTTATTTTCACAGCAGGGGTGCTTAAGGGCCAAAGCTGTATAACTGAAAGGAGACCTCCACATAGCCTTTAACGGAATGCGGAGAACCGACCAGGGCTTCTAACCTAATGTCCACTCCTCACCTTCTCGTGGTGCACCCTGTTGGGTATCTACTTGGATACTGAACGAACGAGGATGGGCTGGCAATTTGGGATTTAGCCGGCCAAATTGTATTCTTATTGGTTAAACAAAACAAAAAATGATGGTACAACATGACAGAATTTCATGCCAGCTGGGGCGTCGCCCGGTTAAACAAGGCCCCCGTTGTTTTCGCCAGGGAACCAGGGCGAACAGCGAAAAGTCAGCTACTGGAACAAATCTGAAAACAAACCCCAACTCAACATCACCAGAGTTAAAGATCGGTACTATCAACGTAAGAAGCCTGAATGGCAAAGAAATGGAGCTAGCCGAGGAATTAGATAAGTACCAGATTGACATAATAGGGGTGACTGAAACAAAAAAAAGACCAAAACTGGTGAGATCTTTCTGAGCAATAAATACAAAATGTTATATTCAGGCAATGACAATCAAGGAAAAGAAGGAGTAGCCATAGTATTCAACACAAAATACGAGGCTAATCTTCTTGAATGGCAGTCAGTCTCAAGTAGAGTAATGTGGGCAAATATGAGAATGGGGAACTGGACAATGAGACTTATTTGTGCTTATGGTCCCACAGAAGGTTCTACTAAGGTAGAAGTGGAGGAGTTTTTTTGAGGCTTTAGAAAAAGCAACAGACACAATGAAAAATTGGTCCTTGTTGGGGATCTAAATAGCAGAGCAGGAAATGATTGTGAGACATACAAAAATATTTTGGGAAAATTTGGAGAAAAGAGCAAAGCTAATAATAATGGCAAATATCTGTTGGATTTCTGCTCAGGACATGGACTGGTTATTACTAACACCATGTTCCAACATAAAAATGTGCACAAATTCACATGGACAGAAGAGGCTAGGAATAAGAAAAGTCTCATTGACTATGTTATTGTTGATAGTGATGTTTTCTTCCTGGTGCAGGACACCAGAGTGTACAGAGGATTTGAAATTGGAAGTGATCACTATTTAGTCTTGCGCAGGATAAAATTGAATTTAATATTGAAAAGAATAACATGTAAGAAAGTTTTAAAGCGAATAAAAGTTGAGCTGCTCTCAGATGTGAACTGTAGACTAAAATACACAAAGATTATTGAAAAGAAAATGAAAGAGTTTGAGAACAGGAATCAAACCTTGGAGATTCAGTGGCAAACTCTGAAGAAAACATTGATTGATTCTGCCAGAGAGGCATGTGGTGAAGTTGTCTGTAAGGATAAAAAAATCAGAACTCCCTGGTGGACACAGGAAGTTAAAGAGGCAGTGAAGGAAAAGAAGAAAGCATATCAAAAGTTCCTGGCAAATAAGTCAGCTTGTGCTCTTAGAGAATATAGAGACAAATGCAAGAATGCTAAACACTGTGTAAAACTAGCTAAACAAAAGTCATGGGAGGACTTTGGCAACAATATAGAAAATAAATATCAAGAAGGTGGCAAAATATTCTGGAGGTTGTTGAAGAAGCTTAAGAATGGAGGAAAGAGTGCTGTAAAAGGAATTAGAGATGATAAAGGTGAAATGAAAACGGGAGAAAAAGATATCCTTGAAGTATGGAGTAATTACTTTGAAAAACTGCTAAATGAAACAAGCAGTGATGACAGCACGGTGATAAAAAACACCGACCAGGCATGCAGTCAGGAATACATATCCATACTTGAAGTAGAAAAAGCCATCAAAGGCTTGAAATGTGGAAAGGCAGCAGGAGTAGATGATATTCGACCAGAAATGCTGAAGTATGGTGGTATAAGTCTTACAGTGGCTGCACTGCATAGTTCAGAAAGCCTGGACAGAGGGACGAATTCCCGATGATTGGAGTAGAGCACTCATAGTACCCATATATAAAAAGGGAAATAAAATTGAATGTGAGAATTACAGAGGTATTTCCCTACTGAGTGTTCCTTGCAAGATCTATGCAAGTATACTTGAGAAACGGTTGAGAAGAATTGTGGAAGAAAAGCTTGGTGAAGAACAAGCTGGATTCAGGCCAAATAGAGGCTGTCAGGATCAGATCTTCACTTTACAACAAATAGTCGAGAAAGCATGGGAATATAACAAAGATCTGTATTTAAGTTTTGTCGATTTGGAAAAGGCATATGACAAGGTGCCAAGAGAGAAGCTATTCAATACGCTGCAGTTATATGGTGTCAATGGGGCATTATATCAAGCAATACTTAGTCTTTATTTGAGTTGTAAGTCAGCAGTTAGAATTGAAGGAAGTACAGGACGATGGTTTAATGTTAAATCTGGTGTGAGACAAGAATGTACATTATCCACTCTGTTATTCATTATCTATATGGATCACATTATGAAGGAAAGTGGTATTAAACATGATATCAAAATTGGAGATGTTAATGTCAGCTGTTTGCTTTATGCAGACAATGTTATACTTCTAAATAAATCTGCTACAAGTCTGCAAGATTCTTTGACTAAATTGAATATCTGTTGTAATAGATATGGTATGAAGGTCAGCAATAAAAAGACAAAGACAATGAAAATAGGCAGAATCATTGAAAATGTCAACTGTGTTGTGAATGGAGAACCTGTGGAACAAGTAAAACATTTCAGCTATTTAGGCACGATTTTTACTGAAGATGATAAATTAAATATAGAAATAGACAACAGAATCAGCAAAGCTGGTATGGTGGGAAGTCAATTGAATAAATTCATATGGAATAAGAGAGAAATTAGTCGGAACACTAAATTAGCTGTATACAAGACAGTGTTCAAACCAGTTTTAACTTATGGATCTGAGAGCTGGGTCAGAAGTAAAACACTTGACCAAAGACTAGAGACCACAGATATGAGAGTCCTGAGAAAGATTATAGGCGTGAACAGATGGCATCAATGGCAATATCATATTAAAAACGAGGATATTAGGAAAGAACTTGACATTGTCAGCATCCAGGAATGTGTTAACAGAGCTAATCTCAGGTGGTATGGTCACTTAAACAGAATGGGCGAGGAAAGATTAGCAAAACAAGTGTTCTCTGCCAGGTTGGCAGCAAAACGACCCAGAGGAAGACCAAGATATAGGTGGATTGATACGGTACAAAGTGCTTTAGACGATAGAAATATAAGATCTGATAATGTTGGAGTCTTGACAAGTAACAGACTGATTTGGAGGAAAATTGTAGATATGAAATTAATAATGATGTAATTTTTTTCATGTAGTACTATCATATCCTGTACACCCCTTGAGGGTACATGGCAGGTATTTGATGATGATGATAATTTTCACAGCAATAATGTAACTAATGCAACTTCATATTGTTAAGGTTTGCAAAGAACAAGTGCACTGCAGTTTGAAGTATGATACTTTTAAAATTTTATTCTATCTTAACCAATTTTTAGCTATAATCACGATCAGTCATGCTGAGAACCTTTGATATTTAAAGACTACAAGAACTTTCAAGCTCTACTAAAGCAGAACAGTAGTGGACTTCTCATTGACTGGATATAGCTGTGATATATTCTAATATTCATTTTCTGTTTTCAATTCTTTCTTTATTCATTGACAAAAATCACCGAATGGGATGAATTTTGCTTAAGAAAAGTTTTCTGTTTAATTTATTGCAAAATTTGAGGTATTTTTTTCATACAAGAAAGGTTTGAATTCAATGTGATTTTGGGCATAATATGCCACTTTATATATATATATATATATATATATATATATATATATACACACACATATATAAAACTTAGTCTAGAGGATCAAGAGTACAAAATGGTGAAGAAAAAGAGCATTCAGCACGTAAAGAAGAAGAAAATCAGAATCAGGAAATAAGCTAATTAATTTTGAAATTCCAAAATTATGAAAAATTTTATGGATCAACAGAATAAAGATGGCCACCATAATTAATAAGATGCCAAGAAAAATTAACAGATTAATCAAATAACTCACTTTCAAAATACAAAAATTATGTATATTATGTATGATACTTTTATAGTTTTTTTAATACTATATTCGGCATGAAACTCTCTGATTCCAATCTTTGAGTTTCTTATTCGGTTTTAAAACAATGTGGGATCTAATATCCCCTTTATTTAATTAATGTTTATATTGCCAAAATAAAGCCTGTTGGCTTTTTATATTTAAGTTACCATTAAGTTATTTTCTTGTAAAATAAATCTTAATACAATGAAAACATTTTCACAATTAGTGGCTGAAATTTGATTCATTACAATATTTACATGACTGAAATGTTAACACACAACACACCAGTATATCTATTAAATGCAATGTTTTAACTGATAAAAATTGAAGATATTACCATATAAATCAGTTTAAAATTTACCTAATGGCACATCTGCAGACATTGATAACTGGACCTGGGATGCGAGAGGGGTGGCTTTTGTAAAAGAATTCAAATATCGAAGAGCAAATGTTAAGGTTACAGACTCCTGCATCTCAATGATGACTGCTTCCTCTTCTTTATCAACATTAGCAGTTTGTGAAAGTTTAACATTACCTACAGAGCAGGCCAAAAATATAGTAATGAAATGCACAGACAACAAGAGTGTATGCATATAGATATGCATGCTTCTTTCTTAAGTAAATACTACATTCAAAAAAGTAGAAACGGATATAGTTGTAGGAGCATATCAATGACCATATCTTAAATGGTCATTAGCATGTAATAATGATAACGGAAGAAAACATGTCAGAATAATCCAGACATGCAGTTCTTCCTTATTGATGCTGTATATTTTGAATTTCTATTTTTTTTTTAAATTAAGTTTGGCATTTGCAAAAAAGGAGGCTATATTTCATTATATACACTCAGGTTTCCATATCTGCATGGAATACATAAACACTTCCTGAGAAAATATGGATTCTCCACACACACACACAAAAAAAAAAAAAAAAAAAAGAATAGCCCAGATGTTTTTTTTACATATGCCAAAACACTTAAACAACCAATTACAATTAACAGGAAAATGTTTAAATGTGTTTAAAAGGTTTTAATTTTGTTTTACAATAATGAGCAACATTTTAGATACACATTCTAAGAACACTGCATCAAAATTTTATCATATAGGTAAGAATAAGGCATGCACTAGGGTATTCACCACTGGATTGAGTAGTCCACAGTAGTAAAGGTCCGAGAGGCTGAAGAAAAAGCAGGGTTAGCTGACATCAAGATTTCCAGTTCAGCCTTCTTCCAGACTAATGCCATCTTATCGGCACTGAAACCAGTTCATGTTTATATGAACTTCACCTCAATGAGCTTCTTCAGTTTCACAGGTTAGGCATTGCCTGTAATCACTACATTACAGAGTGAATAACGCCTACTGAATTTCTGGAACCAGAATAGTTGTGAGAGAAGGATAAGAAAAACCCTGATTATCTGCAGATGTCCATATTCTAGCCAATGATGTGATAAGTGAGTATATCATATCTGTTAATTGCACATGATCTGGCTGATCTGTTTTGCAGAAATAAAATTCCACTGTTTCTACACATCATCTAACTAAAACCTTCACCTATAAAAAGAATTCTTACATCCTACACAGGATCTGAACTTAAGTCTTTCCAACCAAGGAGTAAAATGTTGACACATAAATATACACACAGCAATTTTTTAATTGGCATAAAATTTTCTCTGGGGATGCTTAAAGGGTCAAAGCTGTATAACTGAGAGACCTCCATATAGCCTTTAAAGAAATGCCGAGAACAAACCCAGGCTTCTGACCTATGTCCAATCCTCACCTTCTTGTGGTGCAGCATGTTGGGTATCTGTCTGGATACTGAATGAAAGAGGATGGGCTGACCAAATTATATTCTTATTAACTTAAACCAAAATAGAAAATGATGGTACAACATGAGAAAATTTCATGCCGGCTGGGGCGTCGTCCGGTTAAACAAGGCCCCCATTGTTTTCGCCAGGGAACCAAGGTGAACAGAAAAAAGTCAGCTACTGGAACAAATCTGAAACACACCAGAGTTAAAGAGCAGTACTATCAACATTAGAAGCCTGAATAGCAAAGAAATGGAGCTAGCTGAGGAATTAGATAAGTACCAGATCGACATAATAGGGGTGACTGAAACAAAAAAAGACAAAAACTGGCGAGATCTTTCTGAGCAATAAATACAAAATGTTATATTCAGGCAATGACAATCAAGGAAAAGAAGGAGTAGCCATAGTATTCAACACTAAATATGAGGCTCATCTTCTTGGATGGCAGGCAGTCTTAAGTAGAGTAACATGGGCAAATATGAGAATGGGAAACTGGACAATGAGACTTATTTGTGCCTATGGTCCCACAGAAGGGTCTACTAAGGTAGAAGTGGAGGAATTTTTCAGGCTTTAGAGAAAGCAACTGACACAATGAAATAGGAAAAGTTGGTCCTTGTTAGGGATCTAAATAGCAGAGTAAGAAGTGATTGTCAGACATACAAAAAATATTTTGGGAAAATTTGGAGAAAAAAGCAAAGCTAATAATGACAAATACCTGTTGGATTTCTGCTCAGGACATGGACTGGTTATTACTAACACCATGTTCCAACATAAAAATGTGCACAAATTCACATGGAGAGAAGAAGTAAGGAATAAGAAGCACACAGACTATGTTATTGTCAATATTGATGTTTTCTCCCTGGTGCAGGACACCAGGGGTACAGGGCATTTGAAATTGGAAGTGATCACCTGCTAGTCTTGAGCTGGATAAAATTGAATTTTACATTGAAAAGAAGGAAATGTGAGAAAGTTTTAAAGTGAATAAAAGTTGAGCAGCTCTCAGATGTGAACTGTAAACTAAAATACACAAACACTGTAAACTAAAATACACAAACATGATTGATGAAAAAATGAAAGAGTTTGAGAATAGAAACCAAACCTTGGAAATTCAGTGGCAAGCTTTGAAGAAAACCCTGATTGATTCAGCCAGAGAGGCATGTGGTGAGGTTGTCTGCAAGGATAGAAAAATCAGAACTCCATGGTGGACACAGAAAGTTAAAGAGGCATTGAAGGGAAAAGAATAAAGCATATCAAAAGTTCCTGGCAAATAAGTCAGCTTGTACTCCTAGAGTTTAGCTAGTTTTACAGTGTTTAGCTTTCTTACATTTATCGAGCACAAGCTGTATTTGACAGGAACTTTTGATATGGGAGGACTTTGGCAAGAACATAGAAAATAAATATCAAGAAGGTCGCAAAATATTCTGGAGGTTGTTGAAGAAGCTTAGGAATGGAGGAAAGAGCACTGTAAAAGGAGTTGGAGATGATAAAGGTGACATGAAAACAGGAGAAAAAGATATCTAGAAGTATGGAGTAATTACTTCGAAAAATTGCTAAATGAAACAAGCGGTGATAACACAATGGTTAAACACACTCAACAGGCATAAAGTCAGGAATACATACCTGAAATAGAAAAAGCCATCAAAGGCTTGAAATGTGGAAAGGCAGCAGGAGTAGATGATATTCGACCAGAAATGCTGAAGTATGGTAGTATAAGAGTCTTACAGTGGCTGCACTGCGGAGTTCAGAAAGCCTGGACAGAGGGACGAATTCCTGATGATTGGAGTAGAGCTCTCATAGTACCCATATATAAAAAAGGTAATAAAACTGAATGTGAGAATTACAGAAGTATTTCCCTACTGAGTGTTCCTGGTAAGATTTATGCAAGCATACTTGAGAAACGGTTGAGAAGAATTGTGGAATGAAAGTGTGGTGAAGAACAAGCTGAATTCAAGTCAAATAGAGGCTGTCAGGATCAGATCTTCACTTTACAACAAATAGTGGAGAAATCATGGGAATATAACAAAGATTTGTATTTAAGTTTTGTTGATCTGGAAAAGGCATATGACAAGGTGCCAAGAGAGAAGCTATTCAAAATGCTACAGTTATATGCTGTCAATGGAGCATCATATCAAGCAATACTTGGTCTTTATTTGAGTTGTAAGTCAGCAGTTAGAACTGAAGGAAGTACAGAAGGAAGGTGGTTTAATGTTAAATCTAGTATCAGACGAGGACATACATTATCCCCTCTATTATTCATTAACTATATGGATCACATTATCTGCTACAAGTCTGCAAGATTCCCTGACTAAATTGAATAACTGTTGTAATAGATATGGTATAAAGGTCAGCAATAAAAAGACAAAGACAATGTAAACAGGCAGAATCATTGAAAATGTCAACCATCATTGTGAACAGAGAACATGTAGAACAAGTAAAACATTTCAACTACTTAGGCACAATTTCTAGTGAAGATGGTAAATTAAATATGGAATAGACAACAGAATCAACAAAGCTGGTATGGCAGGAAGTCAACTGAATAAATTCATATGGAATAAGAGAGAAATTAGTCGGAACACTAAATTAGCCGTATAAGACAGTGTTCAGACCAGTTTTAACTTATGGATCTGATAGCTGGGTGAGAAGTAAAACACTTGACCAAAGACTAGAGACCACAGATATGAGAGTCCTGAGAAAGATTAGAGGCATGAACAGATGGCATCAATGGCAATATCATTAATATCATTAGGATATTAGAAAAGAACTTGACATTGTCCGCATTCAGGAATGTGTTAGCAGAGCTAATCCCAGGTGGTATAGTCACTTAAACAGAATGGGCGAGGAAAGATTATCAAAACAAGTGTTCTCCTCCAGGTTGGCAGGAAAACGACCCAGAGGAAGACCAAGGTATAGGTGGATTGATATGGTACAAAGTGCCCTAGACAATAGAAATATAAGATCTGACAATGTTGGAGTCTTGACAGGTAACAGATTGAGTTGGAGGAAAATTGTAGAATAGGAAGGTAGTAATGATGTAAATTTTTCATGTTGCACTATCATATCCTGTACACCCTTTGATGGTACACGGCAGGAATTTGATGATGATAAAATTTTCCCTCAAGTATCAAGGGTATTATTTAGATCATTCCCCTGGAAACTGCAAAAGTTTCATAAACAAGTCCTCTCTGGATTATGAAAAAACCAGGAAATATTTTTGCAAACATATCAAACTTTGAAACCACTTTCTGATTGGCAATGGAGAGCAGATGTTTAGATGATGCAGAGCAATGTGGTTATAATTTGCTATTCAGCTTCATGTAAAATCTCAAGCGTGTAATAACAAGAGGATACCAGATAGAAATTGGAAAAACATACGGAAAGCAACTTCATGCTTGCTCTCAATTAAAGTTTGAATTTAGAAAACGCTACTACTCATGTATTTTAGTTGCACTTTTTTTATATACATGCTTATACAGAATATATTCACTTATAAAAAATCAGAAATGAATTTCTTGCCTTTTAAAATATGTTACTAGATGAAAGAGAAAGAAAGAGAAAACAGCTGTCACATCAACACTAGTAAAGTCATGCACTTCTAAGTCACACAAGTTTTATTACGGAGCAGTTGTATAAAAAAGCCATGGAGACTTGCTACATTGCCACAATCTGAATAACTTGGACATACTTAAGTTATCCTCATTATGGGAAATTATTCTTAGCAAGCCTTCTCTAGTTAATAATGTTAGGAATTTAGAACAGTTTAGAATGTACTACTCTACCTTGTTTGGTTGACATGCTCTCATTGTTGAGCCTTCATGAAATTACTTGCCTTGTTTGATTTTGAATTCATACTGAAGTTGTCCTTGATATCTGAATGAAAATTTATGCCAAAAAATTCTAACATACGTCCATTATGTAATTCTTGAATCCAGAGTTTGAAATGTTGCACCATCCTCATGAATGCACTATACAAAGGCATCTTCAGTCTTAAAATCTCTCTATATGCTCTCAAAATTAACTTGTCCCATGGCTTTTTATTACAAGAATTTTCCCAGCAGATAACCAAGTTACAAAATTGTACAAAAAAATGTAGATGTTCAGATATTCATCTTTTACAATAACAAGAATCCCTTCAAGTGACGTGACAGCACAGATTTTGGACTATTGACCAATGGGAGAAGATAGCATGATATTCACAAAACATTGGACCAAACATTTTGGACAATTGACCAATGGGAGAAGATAGCATGATATTCACAAAACATTGGACCAAACATGCAGTACCTCTTGAAGGTTGTCTATGGAGTTTCCAACAGGAGCAATTTTCAATAATTTGCTTGCAGGTTATTTTGTCAAAATAGGGATCGAAATTCATTTGGATAAACTGGTATCGCTTTCCAACCCAAGTATCATGTCTTAAAGGTTTAGAGACTGCCATTCTCCACTTTTGTGTGTATTTAGGTGCTAAATGAGTAATATTTCACATAAATATAAATGGGAAAATGTAAAAATTTAAAGTTGAACCACGACAATCTTGAATCAGACTGCTTGCTTGTGCCACCGAAAACCTCGATTCTAGATTAAAAATCCACTTTGATAATTTCCAGTGCTTTAATTAAGATAACAAATTAAATAATATCATAAAATAAACTGCCATGTCTACAAATTTCATGTTAAACTCATTTGTTATGAGGCATCATTAAAACTGTAATGAAACAAAATAATAATAAAAAAGAGCTTAAAATATAAAAGATTTCATAACTTGACAGCTTCTCTCTTTTTCAGGCTATTAATCTGAATAGAAAAGTAATTTGTGAATATAAACAGGTTTTACATTCGAATCCAAATGTTAGGCAATAAATTATTAAATTTGTGTGCAGCCGTATACATGGTTACTCTTACTTTTGAACAACCACACCTGACACTGCTAGATTTAAAAATCATTCATTTTGGTCTGTGTTTTAGGAACTAGAGCCATAGTTGAAAATCCTGTTAACAGCTCTCTGTCAAAAAAAAAAAGAAGACAGTCCATAGCACACTGACCAAGAACTTATTTCCTAAAAACATACATGTAATAATAATTAACCCTATAGCAAGGCATGTATGCCATCCTGAAAATTACAATTAATATACTGCTACGCAAAGAATTCAAATCTTTACACTCAGACAAAGAATTACTAAAAAAAAAATTATGTAGAATGCTTTTTATTATTTATTTATTTAGCGTATGATGTACAGGTATCAGGATATTACATAAAACAGCATAGAACAATTGTAGAAATCATATTAAAAAAAAGGTACAATAGGTTGAAATGATTAAACATAAAAATTATGAGTCAAGAGTTAAAGCTTAATCCTTAAATCCCAGATCCACTCCAGGGATTCTGAGATTAGTTTTAAAAAGTCCTCTTTAGTACCTGAGAATGAGTAGATAGGGCACTCAAGCACAATGTGATTGATAGTCTGGATTCCGCATTCACAGTTTGGAGTATCGGACCAGTTCCATTTCTGCAAGAGATGCTTACATCTCCCATGTCCTGTTCTGATCCATTTTAAAGTGGTCCATACATGTCTAGGGAGATTGAAGCCCTCCAGATGGCATCTTGAATTTGAAGATTGGAGGTATGTTGAGGCCAATACTCTCCCCATAACTAGCATAGGTCGAAGTTCCGGTTGTTCATTTGTATTGCACTCCTCCAGGCAGAGTGCCCGGATTTCCGTCTTTGTGAGGTGTGGAAGGAAATGTCTTGGTGGATAGGCAAGGAACTGTTTCCAATTATTTTTGTCCATAACTTGCTTAAGGCTTGGGCCCTGTAAAGTGAGAGAGGGGCTATATTACTGAGAGTTGGGAGCCAGTAGCCAGGAGTAATCTTGGAGCTTCAGATATTATCCTCATAGTTTGATTCAGCTGGACATCGACTAAAGAAACGTGTATGTTGTTCAGCAACACAGGAGCACAATATTTTGCATGGTAGTACACAGTGTATTGGCATCAGCACCCCAAGAAATACCAGCAAGTTTATGCATTATATTATTACGAGTTTTTAATTTTCGAGCAATATTTTCTAGATGATATTTAAATGTCAAATTTTTGTCTATGGTAACTCCTAGGTATTTTGGATGATTGTCAAATTTCACCTGTTTATTTCTGAAGTAAACTTTTGGGATATAGTTGGCCTGGATATTACTTAATATGCTTTTTATGAAAAATGTATATACTGGGATTTTCTAAAAAAAATCATGGCCAATTTTTCTTTCAAATTTCAATAATCTTCCACACAGTTTACCAGGATATCCATTTAAACACAAAAAGCCATGATATTTCCAAATAACACACTATTATATATGCAGAACAAATATTCTCCATATACATCCTATGTAAACTACAAAAGTGAAAAGTAAAATCTCATTTCACCCTACTACAGAAGAATAAACAGTGATTCTTCTGCAGAGTATCATAAAGAAGTACAATGAACACAGAATAATGCCTTTTTATTATTCCAGATTTCAAACAAGTTTTCATGCAATCTGAGAAGTCATCATCATCAAATTCCAGCCATGTACCCTCAAGGGGTGTACAGGATATGATAGTAGATGAAAAATTTACATCATTACTAACTTCCTATCTACAATTTGACTCCAAATCAATCTGTTAACTGTCAAGACTCCAACATTGTCAAATCTTATATTTCTATTGTCTAAGGCACTTCGTACCATATCAATTCACCTATACCTTGGTCTTCCTCTGAGTTATTTTCCTGCCAACCTGGAAGAGAAAATTTGTTTTGCAAATCTTTCTTCTCCCATTCTGTTTAAGTGACCATACCACCAGAGATTAGCTCTGCTAACGCATTCCTGGATGTTGACAATGTCAAGTTCTTTCCTAATATCCTCGTTTTTAATATGATACTGCCATTGATGCCATCTGTTCACACCTATAATCTTTCTCAGGACTCTCATATCTGCAGTCTCTAGTCTTTGGTCAAGTGTTTTACTTCTGACCCAGCTCTCAGATCCATAAGTTAAAACTGGTTTGAACACTGTCTTGTATACAGCTAATTTAGTGTTCCGACTAATTTCTCTCTTATTCCATATGAATTTAATCAGTTGACTTCCTACCATACCAGCTTTGTCGATTCTGTTGTCTATTCCATATTTAATTTACCATCTTCACTAAAATTTGTGCCTAAGTAGCTGAAATGTTTTACTTGTTCCACAGGTTCTCCGTTCACAACAATGGTTGACATTTTCAACTATTCTGCCTGTTTTCATTGTCTGTCTTTTTATTGCTGACCTTCATACCATCTTTTACAACAGTTATTCAATTTAGTCAGGGAATCTTGCAGACTTGTAGCAGGTTTATTTAGAAGTATAACATCATCTGCTTAAAGCAAAGAGCTGAGATTAACATCTCCAATTTTGATATCAGGTTTAACACCACTTTCCTTCATAATGTGATCCGTATAGATAATGAATAACAGAGGGGATAATGTACGTCCTTGTCTGATACCAGATTTAACATTAAACCACCTTCCTTCTGTACTTCCTTCAGTTCTAACTGCTGACTTACAACTCAAATAAAGACCAAGTATTGCTTGATATGATGCTCCATTGACATCATATAACTGTAGCATTCTGAATAGCTTCTCTCTTGGCACCTTGTCGTATGCCTTTTCCAGATCAGCAAAACTTAAATACAGATCTTTGTTATATTCCCATGATTTCTCAACTATTTGTCGTAAAGTGAAGATCTGATCCTGACAGCCTCTATTTGGCCTGAATCCAACTTGTTCTTCACCAAGCTTTTCTTCCACAATTCGTCTCAACCGTTTCTCAAGTATACTTGCATAAATCTTACCAGGAACACTCAGTAGGGAAATACCTCTGTAAATCTCACATTCAGTTTTATTTCCCTGTTTTTAGAGCACTACTCCAATCATCGGGAATTCGTCCCTCTGAACTATGCAGTGCAGCCACTGTAAGACTTTTATGCCTCCACACTTCAGCATTTCTGATTGAATATCATCTACTCCTGCTGCCTTTCCACATTTCAAGCCTTTGATGACTTTTTCTACTTCAGGTATGGGTATCTATTCCTGACTGTATGCCTGTTGATTTTACAACTGTGCTATCACTGCTTGTTTCATTTAGCAATTTTTCAAAGTAATTACTCCATACTTCGAGGATATCTTTTTCTCCTGTTTTCATGTCACCTTCATCACTCCAACTCCTTTTACAGCACTCTTTCCTCCATTTCTAAGCTTCTTCAACAACCTCCAGAAGATTTTGCGACCTTCTAGATATTAATTTTTTATGTTCTTGCCAAAGTCCTCCTATGACTTTCGTTTAGCTTTCTTACGTTTGTTTCTGTATTTTCTAAGAGGCACCAGCTGACTTATTTGCCAGGAACTTTTGATATGCTTTTTTCTTTTCTTTCACTGCTTCTTTAATTTCCTGTGTTCACCATGTAGTTCTGATTTTTCTATCCTTGCAGACAACTTCACCAACATGCCTGTCTAGCTGAATCAGTCAGGGTTTTCTTCAAGGCTTGCCACTGAATCTCCAAGGTTTGGTTCCTGTTCTAAAACTCTTTCATTTTTTCTTCAATAATCTTTGTGTATTTTAGTCTACAGTTCACATCTGAGAGCTTCCCAACTTTTATTTGCTTTAAAACTTTCTTACATGTTATTCTTTTTAATATGAAATTCAATTTTATCCTGCTCAAGACTAAATAGTGATCACTTCCAATTTCAAATCCTCTGTACACTCTGGTGTCCTGCACCAGGGAGAAAACATCACTATCAACAATAACATTGTCAATGAGACTTTCTTATTCCTTGCCTCTTCTCTCCATGTGAATTTGTGCACATTTTTATGTTGGAACATGGTGTCAGTAATAACCAGTCCATTTCCTGAGCAGAAATCCAACAGATATTTGCCATTATTATTAATTTTGCTGTTTTCTCCAAATTTTCCCAAAATATTTTTGTATGTATGACAATCATTTCCTACTCTACTATTTAGATCCCCAAGAAGGACCAACTTTTCCTTTTTCATTGTGTCAGTTGCTTTTTCGAAAGCCACAAAAAATTCCTCCACTTCTACCTTAGTAGAACCTTCTGTGGGACCATAGGCACAAATAAGTCTCATTGTCCAGTTCCCTATTCTCATATTTGCCCACATCACTTTAGTTGAGACTGCTTGCCATTCAAGAAGATTAGCGTCGTATTTTGGTTGAATACTATGGCTGCTCCTTCTTTTCCTTTTTCTTACCATACCAAGGGGAACCATTTCAAAGGGAATGATGTACTACTTATTTCATGTCTCTAAATAGAAACTAAGAATTTTAAATTATTGTACTGGGATTCCCATAAAGGTGGTTAATTAAATACCATAGGTAATATATATATATTAAGGAGAATCATGTACCAGGGTATTCATTTATGCAATGAATTCACAAGCCAATATTGTGGGAGTTAGCTACTTTGTAAAATATCTTAACTTGGCAGGTTTGGATTTAAGGATTAAGCTCTGACTCCTGACACTGCATCATATCTATGGTTGAAGCAGCATGCATGGGCAAATAAGCAAATGGTGTTTAATGAAAAAATAAAATATCTATGCAGAGACAAAGCACAAACTATGGTATATGGATAAATCAATATATAAATACAGATAAATGTAAATGCAGGTAGACATGCACACTAGAGTGAACACGTTATGAGTATAATGTGCCATATCTTCTGTATAATAAACCACGGAAGATATGGCCTAAATCCTACAAAAGCAGTAGTATTTTAAGCTCTCTTTAAGATATTTAGCAAAATTAAATTTCATGACAATATGGATATAACATATAACAATAAATAACTGGAAAGTAAGCAAAAAAAAAAAAAAACCTTTCTCAGGAGTGAACAGGGTATATATTTTAACTATATAGGCACAATTTCAGTTAAAATAAATAATAATAATAATTAAATATGGAAAGAGAAATGAAGTCTGGGTGAAGAGAAATGAAGCCAGTGAAAAAGAAGAACAAGAAACAGTCTAATTTCAGGATCTTGAGATGAGCTGGAAATCAAAACAGCCAATAAAGATTAGCTGAGGAAAATTAGAACGACAATGCCAAAACCAAGTTAAAAAATAAATCTTGATAAAAAAAAAATAAATAAATAAAAGCAAGAATATCGTTAATATAACCTTTGACTACTCTCGCATTTAAGGTGGTAGACCAAATCCTTCCTAAAAATGCTCAATGCAAATTCAGACATGCTGTATGAATTAGATTTCCATATTTTGATGCATTTAACTCTAAGGAAATCAGAGCATGCATATTTACAGTTTATTCTTAATAGCACCTCTAGTCCTACGGATTCCATCGATGACCTGCACACCAGGTCATTTTACAAAAACATGACTGTTTTAAATACTAGGGAGCTTGATCGTTCTAATACTTAACATTTCTACCTTAGTTGTGATGTGATAAACCCTATTCCACTTCTGTGATTTGTACAGGTCATTTTACAAAAACATGACTGTTTTAAATACTAGGGAGCTTGATCGTTCTAGTACTTACCCTATTCCACTTCTGTGATTTTATCTATGAATGACATATCACTTATCGTGTACAAAAAATATCCCATAAGCATGTGAACTGGCTTGCCCAACTGCATTACAACACAATGTGCTACACCTTTATAGCACAACTCTGTTGTAAAACTCACTCTAAATGTTCAACTTAATTGAATTTTGTTGATTTTTCAGGTATCATCCAACCATTACTTTTTTCCAGTTGACATAACATTTTGGAATCAACTACAAGTGGGGCAGAAAACAAATCTTGCTGATCTCAATCTCATCTGTCCAGTAGCTGTTGGCCTAATATTCATAAGTGAAAACTGTAAGAAACTAAATTCAAGATGGATAAATTGTGGCACTCATGGTACAATATTGTATTAATAGCTACAATTTTCCATAGAGAACATTTTAATGTAGAAATGCCAAACCAAACAATGTTCAGCTAAACTGTTAACATATTTTTTACACCAGAGTGACAATTTCTAGATAAAATGCAAAGAAACATTTGACAAAATCTCAATAATTTCCTTCTCCTTTGGAAAAATAAAAAAAAAATGTTACAAAACAAATGTTATTGACATAAAAAGTATTAGGAAAAATTATTGCAGAATACATACCTGATCCAAGATCTCCAGTTGTTGAAAATTTTACTCCATCTTTAGTACACATTATTGAAACAGAGTCCCCAATCTGACTAAGGTCACGACAAATACGCTGAAATTCAGCAGATGGCATCTTGATTATGACACTATAATCTGTTTCCTATTTTTAAAAATTTTCTAATCTTAGTTACAATAACACCAACGAATTCATTTAAATTAAACTTTCATTATAAAACACAATATCATAGATTTATTCTATTTACTGAAGAATTAATAGCTTTGTAATTAAAATAAAAAGCCAAAAGGCTAGTTTTCTGGCAATTGAATAGATATTAAATGGATAAGAATCCTATATTGTTATATAGCCAGTAAGTGAAACTGAAGATCAATAACTACGATCTACGAGCTTCAATGCCAAAAAACTTCGAATTGCCTTCGCTGATAGTTTTTCGGCATTGAAACTCATAGATCGTAGTTATTGATCTTGAGTTTCACTTACTGGCTATATAACAATATAGGATTCTTATCCATTTATTAATTAATGGCTTTGTTGGCTGTAATGGATCTGTGACAATTCCCTTATTAATAACACAGTTGTAACATTAGTATTTTATCTTTTTGAATAGACTGATCATTTTAGTGCTTATTTGAACAATCCTATGTAATATCTCTAGTTTCCTAGTATGAAAATTAAGAGATAGAACATGCTCTGATCCAAGTGACGTCAAGTTATAAAATTAAAAGCTTGTGGTTAAAAGCATAAATACTGTAAATACAAATGGATATTTAAAGTAAGCAACCTTTTTCCTGAAAATAAAAGTAGAGTTTAATTTAAAGAAAAAAAAATACAAGAAGGTAACAAAACAATTGTTTATATCAGTGTTTCTCAACCTGTGGTCTGCGACGATGGGACAGGTGGTCCCCAGGCAGACTTAAATTAATTAAATAATTTTTTTTTAATTATGCAAACAAAACAAATTAAAATTGAATAAGTAAGTAAAAATAATTGAAATCAAATGGATACTTAAAAAACCAACAAATAGCATCAGAATTTCAAAGGCGGAAGCAATAAAACTATATTGTTGTTCACTTAACCCCTCTTTTATTATTCGTCATTCTGCCCCTAAATTTGTAGTGGCAGAATGACGAATAATAAGAGGGGTGAAGTGAACAAAAATATGGTTTTATAGCTTCCACTTTCTGTTGCTGTTTTGCCAGATTTGAAGTGAACATGTTATCCACATTTCAATCAATTGCTTGTTGTTTATTGATTCTTATTACTGAAGGTTTTCCTCCTTCAACCAAGGCTCAATATACCTTCAGAAGTGCTAAGTGATACTTGGACAAATTGTCGTGAGTTAACCCCAGTATTTATATATTTTTCGAAACGTTTTTTAATGATGGAAAAGTGGCTTACAACTAGGACTTTGAAAACAAAAGCAAATGAAACAGGTGCTAAGCCTAATTGTGATACTCGTGTTGTAACAGCGAGTAAATCTGATACTATTAAAGTAGAAGAAACAAGCAGTTCAAAGAAAAAATACAACAGGAAACATAACAGTTCATACTTGGCATTCATTTACTTGGCGTGGAGATGAAAGTGAACATAAACCTCAATGTGTGGTGTGTTATGAAGTGTTGTCGAACGAGTGCATGAAATCTGTGAAACTCTGACATTTAGAAACTAAACATTGTGATGTGAAAAATAAGCAAATTGGAGGGAAAAAAAAAAAAATAATAATTTCAGCTATGCTTAGCAACATTAAATCATGGGAAAGATGTAGTTTCTGCCATGGGTTCGATTAATAGCAAAGCACTGGAAGCATCTATCTCTTAAGTTTGCCCATAGTGAAAACAGGATATCCTCATTCTATCCCAGCTATAAAAGATGTGGTAAAAACTATGTTTGGCAACAAGTTACTAAAAGATGTTGATTTGACTCCTCTTTCAACACTTGAAAGTAGTTTGCAGAATTAATGATATGACAGGTGACATAGAATCTCAGTTAATCGAAAAAGTTAAGGAGAGCCCTTATTAAGCATTACAAACAGACGAGACTACCGATGTTACAGATGATGCGCATGATAACAACATTTATGACGATATTCTGTTTTGTAGAACTTTTTCATCCCAAACAACTGAAGAAGAAATATTTCACACTCTCAATAACTACATAATGCACAAAGGGATCCAGTGGGAAAAATGCATGGGATTCTGTTCGGATGGAGCTCGTGCCCTTACAGGCAGGCATAGTTGGGGATCAAGGAAGTGGCTCTGGATATGAATTGGGTATATTGTTTCATCCATAGGGAAAGATTGGCCTCCAAAGGAATGCCACCAGAATTTAAAACTGTACTATGCAACGCTGTAAAGCTAGTTAATTTTATTAAGGCTCGACCACTAAATAACAGGTTATTTTCAGTATTCTGCGATGAAATGGAGAGTGAATATATATACAACTTTTGCTTCATTCTGAAATTCGCTGGATTTCCAGGGGCAAAGAACTAACAAGCTTATTTCAATTAAGGCAAGAAGTTTTACTGTTTGTAAATGAGTGTAATTCTAATTTGGCATTATCATCGACGAAGCATGGTTATCAACACTATCCTATCTTTCAGACATTTTTTTCAAAATTAAATGGACTAAATCTCTCCCTTTAGGAAAATTCTTTAACTGTTATTGATGCCTACAAAATAAAGGCATTAGTTATGTAAAAGACAGATAATTTGCCCTTTTTCCAACACTGGAATCCTTTTAGTGGAAAATTATCGTTTTGTTGATTCTGACTTTCTGGAAAGGGTTTGTGATCACCTCAAAACTTTGAAACATATTTTCCGAATAAAATTATAAGAAATTTCCATGGGTTCGAGATCTATTTCAGGCTTATAAACATGAGAACGACCGTTTTATCGGAAAAAGAACAGCTAATTGAGCTTTCAAGTGACAGTAGGCTTAAAATGCAATTCTGTGATCTTGGTTTGACTCGATTCTGGATCTCGCCTTAAGTGAGAAGTGAATTTCCCAAATTATCTGAAGAAGCACTGAAAATCATCATGCAGTTTTCTATAACCTATTTTTGTGAAAAAGGATTTTCATCACTCCTTCAAATAAACACAAAATACAGAATCGTCTTAGCATGCGTGCCGATCTTCGACTGAAGTTGACCAATATTGAGCCAGATATCCAGCAACTCTGCAAAGGTCGAAAAGCTGAATCTTATTAAAAGTAAGTAATAACATAATTATATCATTTTATTTAATTGGACTACAGTTTCTGATTATTCTCGTTACTGGTTTTGGAATTAATCCATTTCCAAAATTGGGGATGAAATGAAAGTTACGCAAAGTGACTTCACGGTGAGGAAGGCATTATAGGAGATACTAAGGCAAGTGATCAGAACTTAGTCCACCTTTAGCACGATGAAAATACTTCAGGAGCAAACTTTGTTTGCTTACACTTGGATAAAGGATGAAGCCTTTATATTTAAGGATTAAACCAAATATATCCTCACCTTCTCGTGGTGCACCCTGTTGGGTATCTACTTGGATACTGAACGAACGAGGATGGGCTGGCAATTTGGGATTTAGCCGACCAAATTGTATTCTTATTGGTTAAACCAAAAAAAAAAAAAAAAAAAAAATGATGGTACAACATGACAAAATTTCATGCCAGCTGGGGCGTCGCCCGGTTAAACAAGGCCCCCGTTGTTTTTGCCAGGGAGAACAGCGAAAAGTCAGCTACTGGAACAAATCTGAAAACAAACCCCAACTCAGCATCACCAGAGTTAAAGATCGGTACTATAAGAAGCCTGAATGGCAAAGAAATGGAGCTAGCTGAGGAATTAGATAAGTACCAGATCGACATAATAGGGGTGACTGAAACAAAATAGACCAAAACTGGTGAGATCTTTCTCAGCAATAAATACAAAATGTTATATTCAGGCAATGACAATCAAGGAAAAGAAGGAGTAGCCATAGTATTCAACACAAAATATGAGGCTAATCTTCTTGAATGGCAGGCAGTCTCAAGTAGAGTAATGTGGGCAAATATGAGAATGGGGAACTGGACAATGAGACTTATTTGTGCCTATGGTTGGTCCCACAGAAGGTTCTGCTAAGGTAGAAGTGGGGGAATTTTTTGATGCGTTAGAAAAAGCAACTGACACAATGAAAAATTGGTCCTTGTTGGGGATCTAAATCGCAGAGTAGGAAATGATTGTGAAAATATTTTGGGAAAATTTGGAGAAAAGAGCAAAGCTAATAATAATGGCAAATATCTGTTGGATTTCTGCTCAGGACATGGACTGGTTATTACTAACAACATGTTCCAACATAAAAATGTGCACAAATTCACATGGAGAGAAGTGGCTAGGAATAAGAAAAGTCTCATTGACTATGTTATTGTTGATAGTGATGTTTTCTCCCTGGTGCAGGACACCAGAGTGTACAGAGGATTTGAAATTGGAAGTGATCACTATTTAGTCTTGAGCAGGATAAAATTGAATTTCATATTGAAAAGAATAACATATAAGAAAGTTTTAAAGCGAATAAAAGTTGAGCAGCTCTCAGATGTAAACTGTAGACTAAAATACACAAAGATTATTGAAGAAAAAATGAAAGAGTTTGAGAACAGGAACCAAACCTTGGAGATTCAGTGGCAAACTCTGAAGAAAACATTGATTGATTCTGCCAGAGACGCATGTGGTGAAGTTGTCTGTAAGGATAAAAAAATCAGAACTCCCTGGTGGACACAGGAAGTTAAAGAGGCAGTGAAGGAAAAGAAGAAAGCATATCAAAAGTTCCTGTCAAATAAGTCAGCTTGTGCTCTTAGAGAATATAGAGACAAATGCAAGAATGCTAAACACTGTGTAAAACTAGCTAAACAAAAGTCATGGCAGGACTTTGGCAAGAATATAGAAAATAAATATCAAGAAGGTGGCAAAATATTCTGGAGGTTGTTGAAGAAGCTTAGGAATGGAGGAAAGAGTGCTATAAAAGGAGTTAGAGATGATAAAGGTGACATGAAAACTGGAATAAAAGTTATCCTTGAAGTATGGAGTAATTACTTTGAAAAACTGCTAAATGAAGCAAGCAGTGAT
The DNA here is from genome assembly GCF_054136105.1 of Typopeltis vanoorti. Taxonomy (NCBI): domain Eukaryota; kingdom Metazoa; phylum Arthropoda; class Arachnida; order Uropygi; family Thelyphonidae; genus Typopeltis; species Typopeltis vanoorti. The sequence continues at coordinate 90,126,164 of NC_143567.1, forward strand.
GACAGCACAGTGGTAAAAAACACTGACCAGGCATGCAGGCAGGAATACATATCCATACTTGAAGTAGAAAAAGCCATCAAAGGCTTGAAATGTGGAAAGGCAGCTGGAGTAGATGATATTCGACCAGAAATGCTGAAGTATGGTAGTATAAGAGTCTTACAGTGGCTGCACTGCATAGTTCAGAAAGCCTGGACAGAGGGACGAATTACCGATGATTGGAGTAGAGCTCTCATAGTACCCATATATAAAAAGGGAAATAAAACTGAATGTGAGAATTACAGAGGTATTTCCCTACTGAGTGTTCCTGGCAAAATCTATGCAAGTATACCTGAGAAACGGTTGAGAAGAATTGTGGAAGAAAAGCTTGGTGAAGAACAAGCTGGATTGAGGCCAAACAGAAGCTGTCAGGATCAGATCTTCACTTTACGACAAATAGTTGAGAAAGCATGGGAATTTAACAAAGATCTGTATTTAAGTTTTGTTGATTTGGAAAAGGCATATGATAAGGTGCCAAGAGAGAAGCTATTCAATACGCTGCAGTTATATGGTGTCAATGGGGCATTATATCAAGCAATACTTAGTCTTTATTTGAGTTGTAAGTCAGCAGTTAGAATTGAAGGAAGTACAGGAAGATGGTTTAATGTTAAATCTGGTGTGAGACAAGGATGTACATTATCCCCTCTGTTATTCGTTATCTATATGGATCACATTATGAAGGAAAATGGTATTAAACATGATATCAAAATTGGAGATGTTAATGTCAGCTCTTTGCTTTATGCGGATGATGTTATACTTCTAAATAAATCCGCTACAAGTCTGCAAGATTCTCTGACTAAATTGAATAGCTGTTGTAATAGATATGGTATGAAGGTCAGCAATAAAAAGACAAAGACAATGAAAATAGGCAGAATCATTGAAAATGTCAACTGTGTTGTGAATGGAGAACCTGTGGAACAAGTAAAACATTTCAGCTATTTAGGCACGATTTTTACTGAAGATGATAAATTAAATATAGAAATAGACAACAGAATCAGCAAAGCTGGTATGGTGGGAAGTCAATTGAATAAATTCATATGGAATAAGAGAGAAATTAGTCGGAACACTAAATTAGCTGTATACAAGACAGTGTTCAAACCAGTTTTAACTTATGGATCTGAGAGCTGGGTCAGAAGTAAAACACTTGACCAAAGACTAGAGACCGCAGATATGAGAGTCCTGAGAAAGATTAGAGGCGTGAACAGATGGCATCAATGGGAATATCATATTAAAAATGAGGATATTAGGAAAGACCTTGACATTGTCTGCATCCAGGAATGCATTAGCAGAGCTAATCTCAGGTGGTATGGTCATTTAAACAGAATGGGCGAGGAAAGATTAGCAAAACAAGTGTTCTCTGCCAGGTTGGCAGCAAAACGACCCAGAGGAAGACCAAGATATAGGTGGATTGATATGGTACAAAGTGCCTTAGACGATAGAAATATAAGATCTGATAATGTTGGAGTCTTGACAAGTAACAGACTGATTTGGAGGAAAATTGTAGATAGGAAGATAGTAATGATATAATTTTTTCATGTAGTACTATCATATCCTGTAAACCCCTTGTGGGTACATGGCAGGAATTTGATGATGATGATGACCAAATATATAACATTGATAACTAGTTTGAGGATAGGAATGTGATGAAGGAATATTTTTCCCCTAAAGCCAGAAATGCTTTTACTGTTTAAGAAGTGGAGAAAATGAATGCTCATACCTTCAAGGGAAAAAAAATGGAGATTAGGGTTAAGGCACTGGTTGTAAATGATCTTAATGTAAGAGATGTCTGGGAACTATATAGTTTGTCAAAGGAGTAAGCTGAATGAAGCGTGCTATCATTGGCAAAGCTATGGATATTATTTGTAGTGACAGAGTAGGTGAGAACAGAATCCTGAGGTGCTCCTGCATTGGTGACAAATGCAGGCATATGGAAGACAAATTCTGGAAATTTCTTTTTGAGGAAGGTTAAGTTATGAAGGCCATGATTAGTGATTATTTTAGCAATAGTTAAAGTATTATAGTCATTAGAATTAAAAGGTAGCTCTGATAATAGACAGATCCTTGTTCAGAAGAGAATTGGTTGAATATATTTCATGAGCTCTGTCGACTAGAGATTTAACTATACATTTCTGACAAGGGTGACATGTTAGAATCAATGTATGTACCAGTGCGAGTTGAAATCAGTATATTGATTGTCAAATTGACCTACAAGTCTCTTTCCATCCAGTTTGTAAACTAAATACCTTCCTCATTGTGGAGTTAACAGAATCCCCTGCTGTCGTGGCTTATATTATTATAGACAGACTGGTTGTTTATATACAAATTTGTCTTGAAGACATCAATAATATATTTCACTTAAGGAGCTCAATAAAATCTCTCTTGCAGTCAATACCACATGCCTTTGATTTAATCGTTATTCTCTTTTTTTTTGTGTGGTTATCTCCCTGTATTGAAAATGGAAAATTAATTAGAATTATAACACTTAATATTAAACATATTTAAGTTAAGGGATATTACATCCCATATTGTTTCATAGCCGAATAAGAATAAGAAACTATATAAAGTTCGGCAAGTCCAAGCGTAAGCAAATACCTGGATAGTGCAACATCTGACTCATTTGGTAGTGCTACACTGAGGCAACTCATAATAAGGGTGGAGCAAGCTCCGATCACTATTCTTGGTATTTACCTATAATGTGAAACCCACCTCCTAGGAGCTGCATTGTTGTTCTACATTATGAGAGAAGGTCACTGCCCAGACCGGTTTCAACCTTTATTGAGGTCTCATCAGTGAGTAGGTCGACCTAGTAATACCAAGTTTGTAGCAAACAGAACTTACATACCCTACTATGAGAATAGCCAAGAAGGTGTCCTAATAAATTATTAATTATATGAAGAGCTAAAGGCTTCAATTCGGTGACATGAACTTATTTAAGTTAAGGGATATTACATCCCATATTGTTTCATAGCCGAATAAGAAACTCAAAGAGTTTCATGCCAAATATAGAAACTATATAAAGTTCGGCAAGTCCAAGCCTAAGCAAATATCTGGATAGTGCAACATCTAACCCATTTGGTAGTGCTACACTGAGACAACTCATAGTATGGGTGGAGCAAGCTCCGATCACTATTCTTGGTATTTACCAATAATGATACCAAGAATAGTGATTTGTAAAAAGTTTACACTGTCTTCCTCTTCAATGGTTTCATTGTGGAACAGAATAAAGATTCTTGCATATCAGCACAGAGAAACAATATAACCAAAGCAAAAAAAAAAAAAAAAGTTCATGTCGCCGAATTGAAGCCTTTGGCTCTTCATATAATTGATAATATTAAACAGTTTATTTCTTTGGAATTAAAAACATTACTAATTAATAATAAACACAATTTCAATTAGTCTTTAAAATAAACCATTGAACCAATGATTCAGCATCTGCAAGCTAGCACTTTCTAACTTTTTTTTTTTTTGCTTCGGTTATATTGTTTCTCTGTGCTGATATGCAAGAATCTTGATTCTGTTCCACAATGAAACCGTTGAAGAGGAAGACAGTGTAAACTTTTTACAAATCTCAGCATTTTTCGTGAACCAAGAGACTTTTTTTTTTTTTTTTAAATAAACGTGTTTCTGATGGAAGAGTTGTTTTTAACTGATCTTACAGTCATGGCAGTGCTTTGGATAGCAAGGGAGGAGTGCCCCAGAGGATAGAACAGGCTATAAACCGGCCTGTAATCCAATGCAGATAGTCATAAAAGCTATCACTCTTTTCATTTTTGTCTTTTCCATGAAATGGAATAGACAATTATATATATATATATATATATATATATATATAAGAATATGCAAAAATTAAAACCATTATGGCTTTTTGCTCATTACAGCCAACTCACCTATTTCCATGCTAGTTACAAAGTTGGACTGTATTTCTTTATATCATAACAAAAATTCAATGAGTAAGAACACATCTATTATACATATAAATAACATAATTTACTTACAGGTATCCCAAGATGCTCTGTATCCAAGTTCATCAATTTCATTTCATAGTCTGACACTTTTTCTTGCTCTGTAATTGGATTTTTTTTTTAAACTATGAATATTGAAGAACTGATTTGAAATATTAATGACATCAGGCCTTGAATATTTACATGAACTAACATTTCAGTATCTAATTATATACAATAATCATCAATACTAAAATATGGAAGTGTTTCAAAAGCTTCATTAACAACATATATTGTCCTAATTACATGCCGAAATGGTAAAGCACATTACTGTATTAAGTTAACAGGTGTCACTAATGTTTTTGAAACGAACATAGAAAATATGCTTGTACAAGAAACCAATGAGAGGAAATAAGAGAAGGAAGTCAAATAAAAAAAAAAATTAAAAATCAACAAGTAAAATTCAGCTACTCTGCACAATAATTTTTAGTGAAGAGGAGAAAGAAAATAAAAAGGAAAAAAAAAAATCCAGATTTATATGAAACAAGAGAAATGAGTCAAAACCTACCAGCTCAGAGCAGGTTAGCAAAAAAACAGGTGAGATGAGAAAAATTAGTGGAATGAACAGATCAATGAAAGTGATTCTATTGTGGAGTATCTGATGACTCATTCAGATACATTTTTAAATTAGGTGGCTCATGTATTAAGCAATAAAAAAAATTGGGATAATTAAACGAATATCCCCTCCCCCCAATATTTACTACAATGAAAATTTCTTTCAATATTCTGTTATGAAACTTATAGGTCAAATTAAATTCATTTATCTTCGCCTCCACAAAGAGAATAAAAGCTGTTAATATAATTTTATAAAACGTAATTGTTATTGAACAGTTTGTTACTTCATGCTGTAAAGTATTACAAAAGTTTGGCAACATTTCATACTGGCAGTGGAAACAACACACACTATTATACAGTATCTCCATGGAATCTGAACTCACCATGGGAGAACCAAACTATTTTACACACAAAATCTATTACAACTCTCCTTAAACTCATTCACTGTCATGAAAGTTGAAAATCTAATTCTGACAAACAATTCCACTCATTCACCACTCTCTACAAAAAATCTATTCTGCACATGTGTACTGACCACACTCTTATCCAACTTCCACAGATGAAGATGCCTAGTTTTCTATTTGTCATTGAAAATTTTCTTTTGCATTCATTTTATTAAAAACTTCAATATCTTATGTTTCTATCATATTCCCTCTTTTCCACCCCTTCAAACCTCTCCTCATAGAGAAAACTCCACAGACCTATCATCAGCCTCTGAATCCTCTCTACCATCTCCTGATCCACAAGAAACCCCAGTTACCAAATATTGGCAATAGTAAAGATGTGGCTAAATCATAGCATTATAAAGAGCAAACTTCCCTATCCTTAACTTAAGGGGATAATAAATCCCTCATTATTTTATTTTAAAGCCGGATACGAAACTCGGAAATCGAAATCTAAGTTTCATGCCCAAGAACTATCAACGAGTCCAGGCGTAAGTGATCACCCTACCTACTCACTGATGAGACCACAATAAAGGTCGAAACTGGTCTGGGGAGTGACCTTTCCTCATAATATAAAACAGTAATACATCTCCTAGGAGATGCGTTTTACATTGTGAGAAAATATTAAGGATAGTGATGGAGCTTACTCTACCTTTGCAACGAGTTGCCCTAGTGTTGTACTACCCAGGTGATCACTTATGTCTGGACTCGCCGATAGTTCTTCGGCATGAAACTCTTAGATTTCGATTTTCTTATCCAGCTTTAAAATAAAATAATGAGGGATTTATTATTCCCTTAATTTATGCCGCCGGAAAAATAGCCTCTTGGCTCTATTCCCTATCCTTAGTTGTGAGTGGATTTTTCAACATCCAAATAATCATTTGAGCTATGTTACCAACTTTTGTAATATGCACTCTGAACACCATTATCCCTAAGTCCCAAGCCTCAATTTCTCACAATCAGTACCATCAATATGAAACTGCATATAACCTTTTCAAACCAAAGTGCACAACCTTACATTTGCAACAGGAAATTGACAATAATTATCCTTTGTCACAATGCAAATTTACTTAAATCAACTTGCATTTAAATAAATAAATCACTCCAACTTGTACATCACCTTTATCAACTATTGCTCTCTCCAGTTTTGCATTATCAGCAAACAATTGAATACCCCCCCCCCACTTTGAAATCTTCCCCTATATCAATGACATACATATAAATAGTGGCTATAGTATAGAATCCTGAGAAGCTCCACTAGTCACTCATTCTCCTAAATTTCACTCCACATATACTCTCTGGCGTCTGTCTGTCCCCCACGCTACTAGTTTCATATCCATTTGCTCCAACTATTCTAAGTTTTTCATGTAGTATTCTATCAAATGCTTGGAAAGTCCTGTAGAATCATCATGTGACCATTTCCCCTATCCAATTCAGTTGTTACTTCATTATAAAATGTGAATAAATTCATAAGACAGGACTTACCCTTTACAAAGCCATGTTGCTCATCACTATCTATCTACTGCTGGATTTTACCTTTAACAACCACTCCTGATATATTAATTAGTCTGCACTTTGCTACCGCTTTATGCAATGATACTATCTTACTCTCCACTCTTGGAATTCTGCCAGAGATGAGACTTAGATTGAACAACTTTGTCAGAGGCAATGCCAATTCTCTAGCATATTCACATAATACATGGACTAATATGACACTCAGTCCCACTGCTGTGTTAACGTTCATATTTTTTAAATATGCTGAACACCTGTTCATCTATCTCAATTTTGATGTCTCTATAACATCAGCAATTGTAAAATCTCCACCTAGATGATACACCTTCACAAAATGATCACTCAGAAACTCGGCTATTTCTTTATGCTCAGTCACTTTCCCTCTCACTTGCTACATAACAAAAAAAACTCTTGGGTTTACTTTGACCTGTTTAGCTAAATTTTTTTTCTCATAGTCTGATTTGGCCTTTCTTATCATAGTAGTCACCCTTCTTGCTTGCACTTTGCTGCTCATGAGCATGCTGATTACCTTTTTCTTTATATTCCCTCTAGTGTTTTCTGCTTTTGTAACTCTTGCTTTAATTTATCCTCCTGACCTTGGGTATACAGTCTGATAATGCTTCTCTTAAACCCTGAACAATTACTTCCCATGTACTACTGACATTCTTTCCTTGTAGCTTCTCAAGCCATGTTCCAAGATGACTGCTGAATCTCTCATAATCACCAACAATATAAATGAACATAAACCCCTTATTGACCAAACTCCACATGTTTGGCAACTTCCCAACAAGACCGCATGGTCACTCTCCCCTACCGGAGGCAGAGTGTTTACCCTGGTTATGGATATAACTTCTGATGTTATTACCAGATCTCATCCTCTCAAATGCCTGATTCCTTCTATAACATGTTTCATGTTATTATCACTTAACACATGTATAAATTCCGCTTCCATCTTGCCGCTCTCTCAATCTATGTCCCCATAGTTAAAGTGTCCCATAATTGTTCAACATGCAGCACTCGTTGTGCTAATCTGTCATCTACATCTTCCTGTGGATGCCTCTGGTCTATAGCAGTACCCAACAATATATTTTGTCCTATTGGCTTCTATCCCACACCAGATAACATCAAATGAACCATCTCCTCCAGACCTAAAAATCCTCTAACTTCTAATTTTGTTGGTTGTAATTCTTCAAACACCAGCAGCAATACCACAACTCCCAGGATAGAGGGAATTGTATTCTCTCTATCCTCCTTGAAAATACAGTACTCTTTACATTCTATCCCTGTAACTATATCAATATCTGTCAACCAGGTCTCACAGATGCTTATAATTTTTTACCAAGTCAAGCTCACCAATGCAAAAAACTTCTCTCCCTTATTCCTGATACTTCTTTTTTATATAGTGAAACCTGTGGGGTATCCATAACTATAGAATAACACATATGCCGGGCCTCCATAGCTCAGCTGGTATAGACAAAGCCCTTTAGTTGGAAAGACCTTGATTCGATTCCCGCCTGTGACATGAGGAATCTTTATCTGGTCTCTTTCGACTAAAGGTGAGTTAGCCGGTCACAAGGTAGTGGGTTTTTTCACCCGAAAACTCGTTTTTCGTTCCCCAGAACAGGCAAACTGGTCCCATGAACACACAGATTATTACAGTCAGGAATACTTAAGACCCAGGCCTGATTCATCAAGCAATGCCAGTCAAGAGCCCAGATAAAATTAGTTGGGGATCGAGATGGTGCTGTACTTCCCCATAAAAAAAAGGGGCCTCAGCCATTGTATCATCATACGCTAAATAAATAAATAATAACACTTATACCACAGTAATAACATTTTTATTATGTAAATATTTCATCTTATATATCATAAGACATCAGCAGTACAACTAACAATAGGAACTGAATTAAAAAAAAAAAAAAAAGTAGTGTGCATGCTTATGGAATCCCTCTGCATACAGTCATGTTTAAAAAAATTAGTTCATGGTTAAAAAAAAATTACTGGGCCAAAATTAAAATATAGCAGATAAATTATTGAATACAATTTCCCAAAACTTTTGGAAAAGTGACAGAGAGATAAGAGATCTCTGAATATCAAGACCACATCTGCCTTATCAAACCTCATAAATCTAGCCTTGCACAACATTTAATTGAAAATGCTACCCACAGGATTAAGTAGTAAAATGCTAAGATTCCACATAGATGTATATATAAACATGAACGTTTATCCAGGTGGTGACATTGCAGGAATGGGAGAACCAACAGCTTATACTGGAATTGTGATGATGAATGAAGTAGAGGTAATTAGTCTATTACAGAACCTTAATTTCAATACATCTGTGGGATTGGATGGTATACCAGCTCGTGTCGTACGTGAAGCAGCTAAAGAATTGTCAGTTCCCTTGACCATTTTGTTTAATTTGAGCCTTGGGTCTGGGTCAGTCCCAAGGGAGTGGAAGAGGAGAAAATAGTTCTGCTGCATAAAGGTGGTTCCACGGCTGCTGTTGAAAATTACCGGCCGATCAGCATAACAGGAATCATTATCAGGGTCTTGGAGAAAATAGTCAAGAGGAAAATACAAGATTGGATAGATGAAAATGGGATACTGTATCGGGGACAGCATGGTTTTGTGAAGGGTAGGTCATGCCTCGGTAACTTGCTCACGTATTATAACACAGTGATGACGGCTGAACTGGATAAGAGTAATGGATTTGCAGTGATTCTACTGGACCTTGTTAAGGCCTTTGACAGGATACCACATGAAATTCTAATCAGTAAACTGCAGCATATGGGGATGGATATAGGGTGGTTGATGGAGAGATATCAGAGAGTGGTTTATTCAGGAGTAGAGTTCACAAGACGGCCTGTGACTAGTGGTGTGCCACAAGGATCTGTTCTTGGACCACTGCTGTTTAATTTGTTCATTAATGATATAGGAAAGGATCTGAGAGGAACAGTTCATTTGTTTGTGGATGATGCAAAGTTGGGTAGGGCAATAGTGAATGCAGATGACGTCAAAATTTTGCAAGATGATTTGGATAGATTGGAGGTCTGGGCTAAGGAGAATGGATGTCAATTTAATGTGGCAAAATGTAAGGTTATACATTTTGGGACAGCATGGTTAAAAGATTAGCAGCAGCATACTACATGGGTGGAACTGTACTCCAGGAAATTGATGAAGCATGAGATTTAGGAGTGTTGGTGGATAAGGAGTTGAAGTTTAGGGGGCACACTGCAAAAGTGGCCAAATCAGCTCATCAAATCACTTGGTTGCTGAAGAATATGTTGACAAGCAGAGACAAGCAGGTTATTGTTCCTTTGTATCGAGCCTTGATAAGACCCCATCTCGACTACTGTGCCCAGATTTGGTCACCTAGGTTTCTTCTTGATGGGGAGGAGGTTGAGAGGATCCAAAGGCGAGTGACCAAGATGATAGCAGGTCTGTGGAATGAACCTTATGAGAACAGGTTGAGAATTTGTGGGTTGCAAAAATTGGTTGATAGGCAGAGGAGGGGAGATATGATTGAGACATTCAAATTACTGAAGGGTTTCTATAAAATTAATTCAGAAGATATTTTTGAGAACAGGGCTGGTTGTGGGAGGACTAGGGGACATCCATGGAAACTGGGCAAAAGTGTGGTTAGTAAGGGTGTTAGAGCTGGGTTCTTTACTTTTAGAGTGGTGAATGAGTGGAATGGGCTGCCAGAGTCTGTGGTGGAGGCTGTGACAGTGAATGAGTTTAAGGCGAGGTATGATAGATACTGTATGAATGTCGAATAGTTGTGATGAATAGGATTTGGGGCCTCCCTCGATGAGTCTAATGACTCCCTGGAGTTGCTCGCAATAATAATAATAATATAAAAAAAGTGCTGAAGAATTACTTCATAGACCTAACCTTAATCAAAATGACTGTCACTTTTCCAAAAGTTTGAGAAATTGTTATCCTCAATTGTATTCAATAATTTATCTGCTATATTTTAATTTAAGTAATTTTAACCATGAATACACGACTGTGTATGTAGAGGGATTCCAATTTACATTTGAATTCAATTCCTATTGTTCGTTAGTTGTACTGATGTCTTATGATACATAAGACAAAATATTTACAGAACAAAAATATCATTTTAATTAAAATTATAATAACAGAATTAACTCACGTAAAATATTATTTATTAGTAGAATTTTCGCCTGAGTATCACAGGCATCTTCAGTACACGTAAAAAGCTAATTAAACAATAACTGACAATTCCAAAAGACGCAAGGTCATTACATTTCCTAACTTATTAAAAATAAATAAATAGATAAATAAATATATATCATCATCTTATGAATATATTGTTGTAAGAGTTTAGAGAGATGCTCAGACAATAAGTAGGTAGGTGAGTTAATGCCATCTACAATGGGGCGTAAAGGAATACCATGTTTGTGAACTTTTGGAACCCCATAAAGTCTTGGAGTTAGAGGGTGCCTGGATTTTAATTTTTTAATTAGATCTGTTGGCCAGTTGATCATATTGAGTAGTAATTCATTTGTGTAATTGTGGTTTTTTAATGTAGGATCTTTCATTAAGATATGGTAAACAGACATATCGGACAGTAGATTGTTCACTTTATCCTCTTAGTCCTTGGTGTTTAATACCATAGTACTGTTACCCTTGTCTGCCTTAAGTATTATGATGATATCTTTCTTTCTCTTCAAATTATGAATGATTCTTCTATCTGGAGAGGTGAAGTTTTGGTATGGGGTTCTAGAAAAGGAGAGTATCATGCAACTTTTTAATCTGAGGTCATTTGCTATGTGTGGTGGTAATAACGAGATTGCTTTGTCCAAACTGCAGATGAAATCTACTTTTGGTATCTGTTTGCTATAACACCTGAATAGTTGAAACCTTTTTTGAGGATAGAGATTTCAGGTTTGGTTAAAACGTGATCCAATAAATTAAGAATAACTTTGTTATCTGGCAGAGAAGGTTTGAACTTAATATGGTTTGCATAAAGATGGTTAAATTTCTTGATTTGGATCTGTTTGCTTTTATTGAAAACTTTAGTGTAGCTAGTGTTGATCATTCTGTCTAAGAGTTGCCAAACTTCTTGGTCTAGAGAGCTCGAGATATCCATGAAGAAATCATAACATTGTGAGTCTATTTGACTTAACAAAAATCTTGTGTGTTGTATCCTTTCACGAAGAAGCAAGAGAGATGCCTTGAAATAAATATTTTTAGCCCATCTCGAATTGAATTGATGTTTAAAATACAGGAACTTAGGAATTATATAGTTATCTTGACATCTTTTTAAGAATGTGAGATGATTTAGTAACCTTGCTTTTTTGCATTTTAAGAGTTCAAAATGGCATACCTTTATTTTTGTATCACCATTGATTCTATTCATAACGAACGTGTAATTTCTTGATCACAGAACTAATGTAAATAACTATTTGGGAATATTGATCAAATGTAAACAGATAAGTATTTTAATACAGACTAGTTTTACCAAACTTAAGCTGTGGCATCGTCAGGGTACAAGCACTGAGGTTAAAACATATCACAAAATAGATCTTAACTGTAAATTCTAAAAATTATAGTTACAAACTAAAATAGCATTGATGAATAATACACGTATCGCATGTACATGATTTACTAGTTGTTGCTAAGGAACATTCTATAGTTCATTTCTTGTGTGTTCAGAGATCTAATTAGGGTTTTCCATATCTCTGGAAGTATTAAACCTTGGTTCCTGTTAAGGTTATCTGTAGTGCGTGCAACTGTGGCTGCTTCTTTAAACATTCGAGAGCAGTAGTCTTCCTCTATGTAATGGGTACAACTTTTGTCCCACTCAATGATATGGTCTGTTGTGGAGAAATGTGATGACAGGCCTGATATGTCTTGTCTGTTATTTTTAACTTCCTCTCTCCCACTTGTCTAAGCTTGCCTCCTGCGACTTTTTTCTCCAAGGTGAAATTCTGGCTGAAAGGATGTGTTCCTTCTGCCTAATCTCGAAGTCAGGCTGATGTAACCTGAACCATACAAGCATGAGATATTATAGACTCCGGCATACATATAGAAAGGATGGGTATCTTTTGGAGTTGTAGTAGTTTACGAATTGTTTCTATAGGTTTGAATGTCACTCTTATTTTGTGTGGTTTGAGGAGATTGGCAAGCTTGTTAGAGATACTGCTCACATACGGAATGGCAATTGTTGTAATATATTGAGTGTCTTCTTGTTCTCTTTGTGGTGGCTCAGAGAAAAGATTTTGTTGATGAGTCTTTGTGGGTAGCCATTCAAGGAGAGGTTATTAGATATCAATGTTAATTCATCTTGGAGGCCCTGTTCATAAAGTTGTGTATGAAGGAGCAATATCCCAGGAGAGTCACTAGTGGTATGGTGGTTGTTTTAGAGCTATTGTTGTTTAACCTGTATGTTACTGATATCGGGGAAGATATGGATGGGGATATTCAATTGTTTGCAGATGGTGCAAAGTTGAGATGAACTATGAGGAGTAGAGCAGATGTGCTTTTAAAAGAAGACTTAAATAGAGTGAGTGAATGGGAAAGGGATTGGGAATACCAGATGAATGTTGTGTGTGAAATGTAAGGTTTTAAAATTTGGTAAACAAAGGTGGGATGTAGAATTTAAGCTTGGTGGGGATATATTGTCGGAGGTGGAGGAAATAAGAGATCTAAAATTTAGATGACACGTCACCAAAATTGTGAGGAAAATACAATGAATACTGAGAATGATGCACAGGATGCTAACTTAAAGGAGATTCTTGTTCCATTATATAAGGCTCTGATTAGCCAACATGCATACACAGATTTGATCACTTGGTTTTGAAAGGGATAAAGAAATGTTAGAGAATCAGAGACAATTGACTAAAATAGTTTCTGATCTCTAGAATGTTGAATATGAAGAATGCTTGAGATGATGCAATTTGCAGTCTAGTGAACAGGAGGAAGTGGGGGGGGGGTGACATGATAGAGACAAGTTGGTAAGCGGTTGTTACAGGATTAATGTTGAAGATGTTCATAAAATGGTGATCAGGGGAGAATAAGGGGTCACCCATGGAAGCTGTATAAGGAGGATGTGAACAAGGGAATGAGAAGCAAGTTTTTTGCATGCAGAGTTGTGAATGATTGCAATGCCTTGCCTGAGTGTGGTGTCAGCAGAGAATTTGAATGTGTTTAAGGCAAGGTATGATGAGCTGTGTATATGACAAACAGACTTCCTAGATGAGTCCATGAGCTCTTAGGGTAATGATATGCTGGTAGCTAATGCTGACAACAAGAAATAATAAAATTTGAGTGAAATAGTAAGAAATTTTCTTACTCTTTCACTCAAAATGGGCAACATGATTTTCCGTTCTTGCCACCAGACTAACGTATAATTAGTTTTTTTTTTTTAAAAAAAAAAAAAAAAAAAATAGTGGTTTATTAAAATATATAATCTCATCATTAATGTTTTTCTGCAGTTCTTTCAATCTGACAACAACAAAGCAGTAGAAGTGATATCTTCTAAAACCGCCATAATTTTCTCCTATTTTTTTTTTTCATCATCCTTATTTTCTAACAAAGTCACTGTTCTTGATAAAAGAATGCCATCAACATTCACATGATATTTCCAAATCAGATTTTTCACTAATCAGTGAAATTTCAGCCATCAATTATTGAAAATTGATAGTTTCACTCTTGGATCTAATTGTAAAAATAATATGGAATAAAGTATCAAATATTCTGTTTTATTAAGAGAAATCTTTTCATCGTTTCTGCTAAGAAAGTAGTATCTTCATCTTTAGATAAATACATTTTCAGAGTGCAATAGTTCAGAGCACTTCCCAAAAGCTTCAATAAACTTAGCAGTGATCTCATTAAAGAGCAATGATTTCATTTGAGGTTAATGTATTTAAATTGTTGTCAATTGCATGCACAGTTAATGCTAATTCGATGTAGCATATAAAAAGTGCATTTCCACCCTTTGTTTAAGGATACACCTTAAATAAAGAATGATTAAAATGTCATAGTTTTCCTACCATAACTAATAAATTTGATAGATATCTGTGCATTAATAGTGTCCATATTTATTGCTTAAGTGCAGTGCGCAAATGAAACAAGGAATGCTTTACGACTTCAGTATCATTACACCCCCTTAAGACTGGTATCATTCATTTTCTCAAATCATCACATGAATGCATGAAATCTGCATATTTTGCATTTATAACAGATATTAATAATAAATAGACATCAAATTTAATAGCAGTTAGTAGAAAATACTAACATAGTTTCACTGTTTTGTTATACAAGTTGACTGCCATGCTTGCATTTGACATGATTAATCATAGATGTATTGCATTTGTTCCTGTACCATCTCCCGAGATATTAACCTATTTTACATTTTGTAAATTTTAAATCTTCACATAAATCAAAGTTTCATATATTACTTTTTTTAATTCATGGCTGAAACCATACCTTTTCAATAATTCAACACACTATAATATAAATAAAGTATACAACATTGAATAAAGTTCCTATAGCAAACATAATGAGCTTTGGTAAGCTGTAATGCAACATAAGGGGAAGCTTTTCCCCAATTGACACCTGTTATGAAGTCTGTAACAGGAAATTTTCTGCTTTGGCAAGACAATATCAAAGCAAAATTGAATATGTAGCACATTCTGAATCAAAATGATGGGAACTATCCAAAACATTAGTTGGCAGACAGGATGCGCTGCATATTCAGTTTAACAATGTCAATGTTCTTGATAAATGAATGTCATCGACATCACTATCTTAATCAAACTTTAAAAGTTGATTTTAAAGTCTGATTTTCAATAAAAGAAAGTAGCTAAAGTATTTAAATAACTGAGGGATGCTTAATAAAAGTAAAAATGCATGTTAGATTATCAATAAGCTTCTTACTTGGTGCTTCAAATACAAAAGTCACAGTGTCTGCATCATCTTGTGCTTTTATTGTTATAATATCGTCATTTGCTGCACACTTCAAAATTTTGGACATACTATAATAAAGTTTGAATTATTAAGTAATGTTAACTACTTAAAACAACATATCATTTTTTAAAAAACATACAAAATGAAATTATTTCAAAAATCAAAAAGGAAGTTTGTATTAAAAAAAAGGTTTTACCTATCTTTTACTAGAATGATAGCATAGTTATCACCATAATCAAACAATCCATTCTCGAATTCACTCCTGCAATTAAAAATACTAACTCTTTACAACGTAAATCAGTACCATAAGTCGAATAATGATTACTAATTATCATCTGGCCTCCCTGGGATCAAGACTCATCACAGAAGGTCCAATTCTGACAGAGCTTGCTACACTCACCACAAACATGCTTGGCAATGTTTTTTTCTAATCATTTAACACTCCATGAGAGAAAAAAAAAAACTAGTTCTCCTGCTCACACCTTCCTTATACAGCCTTCCAAAGATGGTCTCTTTTTTTTACCATCATCTCTAACCTGTGAAAAATCTCATCCACATTAATCTGGTAATAACCCCTTATCAATTTATGTCTTTATCATTTCCCTCTATCCATTATACTATAATTTGCATTCACTCAATCTAATTCTCTCATATTTCGACATTCCAGAGACCAGAAACTATATTAATTAAATGTTTCTGGCCCTTTCTAATAGCTCTTCATCCTTTTGAAATCCAGGTAGTCAAATCTGTACAGCGATTCATATGCAGTCTGATCAAAGATGACATCCTTACCACTACATGTCGATGTCCTCTGCATCCATACTATGACATGCTGGATTACTCTCATAATTTTAGAAAAATATCCCAAAATTTTAGGTCCCTATCCATCATCACCCCCAGCTCCTCTTAAGATATCCTCACAAATTTTAGACTGCATCCCATCTCTGCCTCCCAATAAAACCTTACATTTTGCAATACTCAACTGGAAATTCCACTCATGTTAACATTAGATAATCCAGAAATCCTGCTCTAACAACTAAATATACTTTTAAGTCATTTCAGGTCGTAATCACCACAGTGGCAACCTCATACCAGGCAGTGAAATTCTGTCATCACAATGCATCCAGAAACATCTATGCCCACAACAATCGGTATTCAAACTCAAGAGCAAAGTAGTTACCAATCAAGCTAGTGATACGTTGGCGACTTAATCATAACCTCTTCTCTATCTGCCACTCTGGAGAGACAGCATCCCTTCATTTGCTTTTGAAATTCTCCAGATCCTTTCTGGAGAATTTCAGAAAGGATCAGGATAGATCTATGATAAGTGCACAAGGAATACCAGTGCACTTATCTAAACTGTTTTCACCCAAGAGTGATAGTATGTTCAGTAAAACAACAAAAACATTTAATAGCAGCTGTGTAGCTACTGACAGCTTGTTGATGAGACCAAACAGTCTCTTGAGAAACATGAAATCTGACAAATGAGCCAGGTCAGTGAATCTAACAATCCTCCTAAGAAGCACAGTGGAATGCACAATATATTAGACCCTATTGTAGATGAGAGTAAAGTAACAACCTGAATTCCACAAGTCAACTATAAACATAGGCATAGTTAGCATATGAACACTGACACTAAACAACCAACAAGCCAAAAAATGGTCATCTGATCCAGCAGATCAACATGTCACACAGCCTGCTAGAACATGTTGCTGACCAGATGCATCCTTCCAAATGCAATTTGGAAGATTTATGCATCATGTATCAGATACTTTCCAGTAGATAACACTGTCATTTAATAAATTTAGTTTAATCCTTTATCCAAGTGCGAGCAGACACAACCTAATTACTCTCCCTGTACCAAGTTAAGTAATTTTTAGGGAGCTCTTAAGGCATCATCCCAAATGTGACAAATGGTGACTGGGGTTCTGCCATTTGTATAGCTAGTTCTCATCCAATCTCTTGGATGCCAAGGTGATATTTGCAATTCTTTATGCCACAAATAGAGGTTAACATTACCCAAGAAAATTTTAATGATGTCAAATAAAGACTTTTTTTTTTTTTTGAAAAAAAAAAAAAACGATTTATGAGCTATGAAATTGATAAGGGTCAGAACTCCATTAAAGAATGGTTTGAAGATAATGTGTGGCTGAAGAATATCAATTTTTTTTGTTCTGTCAAAAAAATTAAATTATATATATATATATATTAAAGATACCAAGCAATTTTATAAACTTGGTTTAAATCCTTTTTTCCCAAGTAAGCAAACAAGCAGATAAGTCAAGTTTGCGGCGTAAGTATTTTCAGGTCTGAGGCAACTCGTGGTAAAGGTGGAGCAAGCTCTGATCACTTTCCTTAGTATCTCCCTTAATGCAAAGCAGACATGTATGATGCTATGCATTAAGGGAAGGGCCACTACCCAGTTTCGACCTCTATTGAGGTCTCATCAGTGAGAGCCAGACACGTCCGCAAGGAGATGTGGTTTGTATTAAGGGAGATACTAAGGAAAGTGATCAGAGCTTACTCCACTTTCACCACGAGTTGCCTCAGACCTGAAAATACTTCAGGTGAAAACTTGACTTACCTGCTTGTTTGCTTACTTGGGAAAAAGGATTTAAACCAAATTTATAAAATTGCTTGGTAACTTTAACGTATACCCAAGGTAAAAAGCTTTCTACATATATATATACACACATATATATATGCAGTGCACCATCACCTGGAAGCTGTGCATTGGATATGGAGTCATTTCCACAAGAGATGATGTGATTGATCCACAACAGATATCTGGCCTATGTCACCCACCTCTGGATATATGCTATGGTAGATTGGAGAAACCATTGCTGATGCACTTGAAAATTTCGAGGCATTTGATAGGGTCTAATAGTGAGTTTCTCAGTAAACTGTCACCTTATGATCTGCTTTCCTCCCTTTGTAATTGGATTGCCAATTTTCTCTCAGGTCATTCACTATGTGCAATGATGGAAGGTGTTCCCTCTACAGGTTTCCTGTTAATGCAGGTATTTTTCTCAAGGTTATTATGTATACAAATGACCTACTTTCAATGACCACCTCAAACCCTATCACAGTTTTGGT
Organism: Typopeltis vanoorti; assembly: GCF_054136105.1. Classification (NCBI taxonomy): domain Eukaryota; kingdom Metazoa; phylum Arthropoda; class Arachnida; order Uropygi; family Thelyphonidae; genus Typopeltis; species Typopeltis vanoorti. Next base: position 90,144,744 of record NC_143567.1, read on the forward strand.
AATGACAGCACTCTTCTCATACAACAGTGCTCAAACATTAAAAGGTCATTTTTTTTTGTGGTTCCCATCCATGAAAAATTATTAGTAAACCTATAGTACATTTATACAATGAGTGGACTAAGGATTTTTTTCATTTTTATCAATTGTGTGTTTGTTTTTGCATTTTCCTCCCAATAATAACCCTACCAGGAGGTAATTTATTCCTATAAGTTTCAGTAAGGAAATACCATGAGTAGACATATTACTTACTATTATAATAAATGGAATTAACTCGCGTAAATTATTCTTTATTCGTAGAATTTTTGCCTGAGTATCACAGGCATCATCAGGTACAAAGGCTAAATAAACAATAACTGTTATATTCACAAAGCACCACCTAAGTAGCTAAGGTTAAATTTTCTAAATTAATTTTAAAAAAAAAAACATTTTATTTATTTTTTCAATATATATATGTGTGTGTGTGTGTACAATTACAAGTTAGGAAAGACATACTCAGATCTGCTTAGGTTAGAGAAGTGAAGTAACGTTTCACATGTTTCTTTATAAAGCCATTCCATTAGGAACCGACTTTTGTGAATGACTTGTCTTGTTCCACTGAACTCTTATGTCTGGGGTTGATGGCATGCTCTGCAAGTCCAGACTGTTCAGGTTCAAGGTACTGGATGTACGACTTGTGTTCTTCTAAACGGATGCGAGCAGATCTTCCTGTTTGTCCGAAATATGATAACCCACAAGAGCAGGGAATCTGGTAGATACCTGGATAACTAAGATTTTTCTGATGGGTCAAAAGGCCACACAAATATTTAGTTGTTAGCTATGCATTCAGACTGATTTGGAAGAAAATTGTAGATAGGAAGTAAGTAATGATGTAAATTTTTCATGTAGTACTATCATATCCTGTACACCCCTTGAGGGTACATGTCAGGAATTTGATGATGATATAACATTGATGCAAGTGAAATTTTTCAATATATGACAAATAAGGAACTAGGGTGCATCTAAGGAAGAGTGGCTAGTAGGGATGTGCAGACCAGATTTTGTGGATGGAGAGTGGTAACAGTCTTGTCCTGTTATTTTTTGCATGGAGAGGCATGATAAGATTTGTGAGTATAATGGTTATTTTGGGTCTCGAGACTCCATGGAGATGCTGTAAAATAATAATAAATAAGATCGGCAAATTGTATTTCACTGTATTTACTGAATGGTAGATAATGGGTGGGCGAGAATTAAAATCATTAAAAAGTCGGCTTCAAATTTCAGAAATGTTAAGTATGGCAGGAATAACTTTTCTACCTGATCATGGAGGGTATTTGATTCTTCATAATGCAAAGAAATATTATGAGAAGCAATTGGATTAACACTCAACTTGTATATAAGTTACTTACCTAGTAAGGTTCATTCCCATTGAAATATTTCTGTCACAACGAAATTTGTCAAAACCATCACTTCTTAAATTCAAAGATACAAGACTCACATGGGAATTGTCCATTGCTTGAAGACTAACACCGGTAGCAGAACAGTCCCATGTTGCTTCATTAATTAAATCTTTAATAGCTTCTAAAACTTTTTTCAGGAGAGCGCCTTGTACTAAACGTGCTTCAAACATGATGAAACAAAATAGTATCTCGCAAAATGTAAGACAAAGAACACATCCACCGCACACGACTTGGTCCTAAAGCAGAATGAGCATGTTTCCCGCCAATACGCAGCGCGCGCAACACACGACAATCTGCATTTTTCGGATTTCCCGCAAATGACGCATGCGCATTGACGTGTAACAACCATGATTTATGACGTGAAACATAATTTAGGCAAGATAAAAAATAATCCTTTCATTCTTGAAAGAAGCAGGCCGCATTATGTAACGAAGATGAACAATAAATTATTCATATTTCATAAATAAAACAACAACAAAAAAGAAAAAACAAAGCGTCAGAAAAAACAGCGTTACAACTTATTCTACCGAATCTGCTGTAGAATTTTTTTGTTCTTTTTTTTTTTTTTTTTTTTTAAAAAAAGAATGTCATCCCAAAGAGATCTTAATTTTCGGCATTTGGGCTTTTAGGATTTTACAGGCGTGATTACCTCGAGATACTACACGAGTTTTTGAGATTTTCCAAAACAATAATCCTAACACCAAATAATAATACTAACAATATAGCAATATTATCTTAGTGAGGGGTACTGTTCAGAGATTACGGAAATTATCTCCATGTGGTCCTGAAATATTATTATTATTATTATTCGTGACACCTCTAAGGAGTCCGAAGACACATCGCGGGAGGACACCTACAACTATCACAACAATTTGGAGACTTGCATTTCACCAGTGCACAGGATGCCTACTTTAAATAAATGAAATGAGAATGATAATAGTCCTTGGAAATCCCATAAAATCAGCTAACGCCTTTTTATTCCCGTATATACGGGAGTAGGCGAGGCCATTTAGCCCTATCTAACTTTTGGAGACTGAGTGGGCAGTTCAATCTCCACTGGTACCCAATCAGAGACAGATGGCCCAAGGCTATCACTAATTAAGCGGTACGCAGTGAAGAGAGACGGCTCAAATGTGCCGCCATCTCGTGGTCTCTAACCCTAACACAATATATTTAATGTCTGAAATAATGTGGGTTCTACGGTCGATTTTCTTGAGTTTACAGGACGAAAAACCCGAGTTTCCGGGAGGAAAAACCTGCTTGCCCGTGCCAGAGATCGACTAACTCGGGAACCGGTCGAAAAAAGGCTTAGAAAAATTTCCTCTAGTCGCCGACTAGACTCGAAACCAAGACTTCCTTCGTGCGGCCTAGCGCGATGGTGTGCAAACGCCACATCCACTGAGCTACACAGGCTACTTGGAAATCCCATAATAATAATAATAAAAATCAGTTAAAGCCTTCAGATTTTCGGCTTATTTTCGCCATATAGGGAGGCGAGGCCGTTTTAGCCCTATCTAACTTTTGAAGACTGATTGGGCAGTTCAATCTCCAACGCTCACGTGAGCCGGCATTATCTCCGCAGTTGTTGATCGGTTCCGTCAGTGCGTTTGGTTCTATTCAAGTGTTGTGAATCCACTGTTTAGTGTGTATCGTAATTTTGATAAATTTACTCTCTAATTCAAAGTTTTTTTTCATTTGTACTATGGTGTTTATTTAATAATTATTAATATGGCTCCTAAACTGCAGTAATGAAAATTAAAAGAAAAAGACCAAGACTTGAGATCTTTTTTCCTAAAAGATCTCAGGCTGTAGGAAATAGAGAAATTTTTGTTAGTGTGGATTAAGGATGAACAAACGGCGGGTGACAGTATTTCGGAGGCAATAATTTGGGAAAAAGGTAACTACATAGTGACCTTAAGCGTTCAACCCGGGATCTAGTGCCGACAGTGACGATTTTAAAGCTAGTATGGGATGGTTTGAGCGTTTTAAAAAGAGAACTGGGATCCACAGTATAGCAAGGCATGGAGAGGCTGCCAGTGCTAACAAAGAGGCTGCTAATCAATTTGTGGATGAATTTAAAACTTATGTAGGGACAGAGGGATTTATTCCTCAGCAAGTGTTAATTGTGGCGACACAGAACTTTTCTGGAAAAAGATGCCTAAGCGAACAAACCGATGAAGGAACGGTTAACTCTCTCTCTTGTTGTGTGGTAATACTAGTGTTGACTATAAAATTAAACCTTTCTTAGTGTTTCACTCAGAAAATCCCAGAGTATTTGAATCAAACAATGTAATAAAAAGTAAACTAGATGTGATTTGGAGATCTAACAGTAAGTCTTGGGTAAGCTCAGTGGTATAATGAATTTCATCATTTATCATGATTTTCTGACAGTATCACCCTTTTGATAGAGAAATGTTAATGACTTCATTTTCCAAATCAGATTTTTCATTAATTCTACCGAATGTTTGTCCCTGTGTAAAAAAAACTACCTTGAAAAGAACAAACTCCTTTGAAAGCACTATTTGTGCTGGACAATGATCCTTCTCACTCCCCAGGCTAAGAGGATGATTTGGGCGGGCACAATTTTATAAAAGTCAAATTTCTACCTCCTAATATCACTCCTCTTATCCAACCCATGGATCAGTAGGCCATTTCCAATTTCAAAAAAACTTTATAGAAAGGCACTTGAGGCACCTTTGTTTCAAAGATGCCTCAAGTGACATCTGACCCACAACTGATGCTCAGGGACTTTTGGAAAAAGTACTTTAACATCTCACATTGTTTGATGCTTATAAATAAAGCATGGGGGAAGTTTCTTTCAAACTATGAACTCAGCCTGGAAAAAATTGTCCTGACTGTGTGACAAGCACAGATTTTGAAGGTTTTCCTGCAGAGCCAGCAGAATCTGCTGTTGATGAAAGGTGTGTCTGGACAGGCCCATGGGATTAGAAGTGGACAATGCTGATGTAGAGGAGTTGGTGGAAGATCATCTTAGAGAGGTTACCACTGAGAAGCTGAAAGAACTGAAAAAGGAGCAGCATGAGGAAGTTGTTAAGGAACTTTTTTCATCTTCCTCATTGTGATCCTTTTTCAGTTCTTTAAGCTACTCAGTGGAAAGCTGTCTTTGATGATCTTCCACCAACTCCTATAAGGAAACCATTTCCAGTGCTAAAATTAAAGAACTGTGGTTCCATTGGGAAAAAAATCCAAACCACTCTAGAAAAGTGTCACCCTAGTGTATCTATGGTTAATAACAGTGTTAACATGTTTAGTGATAATATCATTGCACATTTTATAAACATTTTGAGAAAACAGGACACACCCAAACCTTTAGATAAGTTTGTAATCAAAGCTAAAGAATCACCATCTAGTACACTCACAGAAAGACAGAAAAGAGCATCGACAACTGAGGGGATATTACTCGACATTTTTATGGAGGGTGACCCACTTTCAAAACAATAATTTCCTCCCTTCTGCTACCCATGTATCTTCAGTAAAGGTAAGTCTTATATTCTTATTTTATTTTATTTTATTCTATTTTTTATTTTAATTACGATAATAGGTGAACATTTTTCATGTGGAACGGGTTAATTTATTTTAATTAATTACTCTGGAAAAAATAGTTTCGCATTAGCAACTTTTCGTTATATGAACAGCATTCTGTGACGAATTAAGTTCGTAAAATGAGGTTTTACTGTATACAGTATTAAATAAAAAATATTTCTTTACATGATAGGCATAAATTCTATTTTTTTTTTAAATCCACTAAAAGCCTTTCATTTCCTCCAGAAGAAACTACAACTGTTTTCGTCTTAAATAAATAAAAATGATTCCTCCCACTTTTGATGTTCCGATCTAAGATAGATTAAAATTACTCTTTTTTTTTATTCATTTATTATTATTATTTTTACATAACACCTCCAGGGAGTCTAAACACTCATCGAAAGGAGGGTACCTACTCTACTTTACACCAACCGCAACTACCTTCATCATCTGCACCAACGTCATCTATCACCGACCACCGCCATTAGTATTTTCACAGACAATCACAAACATCCATGCCTACGGCGGGATTCGAACCCGCAGCCTTTTGGCTGGAGAGTGGATACGCTAACCACTCAGCCAACCAGGCCGGCAATACAAATTTAGTACAATAGATTTAGCTAAAATTGTGAATATTATAATCTTATATTTCTTTATTCTATATTTCGCTTAGAAGTTTCATTAACATTTAATATTGGTAAGCTTTTGTTATCAGAAAATATTCTCATGCGAGGTTTGGTAACAGTCTACATACACGCGCAATATACGCCACTACCCTATATAATCCACTTCCATCATCATGTAGTGGATCTTTTTCTATGGAACGGGCTCTAGCGTATAGTCCCACGAGTAGTCCCATTGCAAAAATATATCTTTCTAGTTGGAGGATAACTCAACTAGATCTTCTAGATGGTAAACAACGTTCACTGTTCAAAGAAACATCCAATCCTGCTTACTCGAGAACTGAAGTGACGAATGCCACGTTCAGCAGCCAGAACAATGCAGTCAAACATAGACGCCAAAACCTCCTCGATTTCGAGCGTACATCAGTAAAAACATTGATGCTGCAAACCTATCGGCAACTGCATATGGGTTCGAACCTCTCAGTAACGAATCAGGAGGCTTCACGTGGCATCAATTTGCAAATAATTCCACTGTCACAAACTCTGCCAGCATGTGTCCATAGTCCGGGAGTAATCAGAGCAGTGGAATGTAAGGGATATTATCAAGGAAAAGTTATTATTATTAAAAGTGTCTCCAAGGAGTTAGAAAACTCATCATGTGGAATCTATTATTCACAAAACACCTATAATGCCTCTACGTAAACTTATTCACTGACAAAGCACACAAAACAGCCTCTGACAATTTATTCACCATCATCAAAACAAAAAAACTACTCCGAACACCCTTGGTGGAAAGGAGACAGGCTCTGCATCAGTGTCATGTCAAAATATTATACTTCTACCTCCCATCACGAATCTAGGCAAGGTGGCCTGTTTCGGTCTTGGCCTAGCATTTAATCGGTCTGCCTCTATTTCTATGACCTTTTCGTTTGTAATTCCTCATCTTCTTGGGTATTCTGTCATATGCTAATCGTTCCAGTTACTCTTATCATTTGTTCTGTCTTTTTGTGTGATTTCATTATTGGCGTTTCCTTTAGCTCTTTCTTCTTTTTATCTAGTTGTCTTGTAAAATCTTCTGTTCCTCTTATATATTTCATTTATGTAGCTATGATTATTTTCTTATTTCGGTCTCCGATTGTCCATGCCTCACTGCGATATTATAATGCTACTTATGATAAAATATTATTCATTCTTAGTCTGCCCTCCCAGGAAACTATTCCTCAACTTAATGTTTTGTTCAAGATTACATTTTCTTGAAGAAATTGTTCAGTTTGTTAGAATTATCTAAATTTTAATTGAAACTAAATAATTCAAATTGTTGACTTCTTCGATTACTTTCTTGTCTATTACTATTTTAGTTTGGATGGGTATTTTTCGTTTAAATGGTAGTTTTTTCCCCTTGAGAGATTGACATATTTCATTGAATTATTATTAAATTTCATTTATACATATTGCTTTCTTGAGAGAAACTTAAGTTGTTTCAAATATCACTTGGTCGTCTGCAAAGAGTAAGGTATCTAAGATGAAATCATTTCTATATGAATCCTTCTTTGTTGGTAAACGTCACTTCTTTGATTAGTCAAAGAATCGAGGTTTACCTTCATATATAAATAACAGGAGAAAGAGAGTCTTCGTAGCTCAGTGGAAGTGGGGGTTACATTCTTCAGCGTTAAACCCCCCGAAGAAAGAGCATCGAGAATTCAATTCTAGTCGCTGACGAGAGGAACTTTTTTTAAGCCGTCTTTCGACCGGTCATAGAGTTAGTCGAACTCTGACATGGGAAAGCGGGATTTTTCTGCTGGTAACTCAGGTTTTCACCCCTTAAACTCAAGAAAATCGACCGTAGAACCCACACTATTTTCAGACATTAAAAAATTGGGTTAGGATTAGGGCCCGAGATGGCTGCACGTGTTGAATCGTCACTTCACTGCGGGAACCTTAATGATAGCCTTGGGCCAGCTATATCAGATTGGCTACCAGTGGAGACTTAACCACCCACTCGGTCTCCAAAAATGTTAGATAGGGCTGAAACGGCCTCACCTCTTTCCTATATGGAAATAAAAGGCGTTAGCTGATTTTTTTAATTATAATAGGGTAATGACTTTTTGACAATTATAGGATAATGTGATATAGGGAACGGAAATTTTCATATTTTCATGATAATGATTTAGATGCTAATATTTGCAGTAATAGGATGATGAGACGAAGTGATCCACTAACTTCGAAGCTAGAGTTAGATGTTCTGAAGCCGTTGGGATTAACGACTGATTGAACTTTTTTTCCCTTTTTTCTTTTTATTAGCGTTTCTTGCTGTGGTTAATATGTTTTATGTGAAATGTATAGTAACTGCTGCGGTTTTATGTATGCTGATATAATTTCCATAGTTAGGCTTTTAATGTTCTATAACTGTTCAGATGTGTTACCGTATATGGCAAGTCGTTATGTGGGTATAAGATTCTTCCTTACAGTGGCTCCATACAAACTGTTATAACCCATGGTCATGTATTGGATTGTGTTTGGTCTAGTTATGCGATACGTTTCTCTGTAATTATAGTATGCGTTGTTGAAACAATATCTTAGGAACAGTACGTAGTGTCTTAGATTCTTTATATTAGATTCTTTATCTTAGGAACAGTACGTAGTGTCTTAGAATCTTCAGGATTATGCGTTTTGCCATTATGGATTCGATCATTTCCTGGTGCGTGTGGTGTGTCACTAATGCACCGTTGAAACGATTCTTCGGTAAAGTCTTTCTGAATTTGATAAGTGAATGTTTGCTGTATTCGCGCTTATTATAAATTCCATGAGATGTGAGTTTTTTTTTATGTTGGTTGGTATCATATATTTTGCGTCAAATGGTTTTGCAGCAATAGTGCATAGTTTGTTATGAAGATATTCTATATGTATCGTCCATTTAAGGTTGTTGTCCATGTATAAACTGAGGTATTTAGCGTGTGTTACGGGTGTGATTTTGGAGCAGTGGAAGTTTCCATGGTTAATGCAATGGTATGTGTGACTATATATCGTTACTGGTGCAGGCTTTAAAATTCACGGATTCATTATTATTAGCCTTTGTGTTAGTGCTATTTACTCTAATAATTGAATTGCGGTAGAAGTAGCTGGTTGTTTGATTTAGGTCATGTTGTGCTTCTGAGAGTGCAGTATTTATGTCTGTGTGTCTTGTTAGAAGTCCTGTGTCGTGTGGCATTGATATATTTCATTTTGTATAGTCATGTTTTGAATGTCATTTATGTATATATTGAACAGTGTGGGTGATAAAATTGCTCCTTGAGGGACGCCGTGCTGCATTTGTATATTCCGGCTGTAATATACGCCTATTTTTGTTACTTGCAATATTATTATTATTATTATTATTATTATTATTATTATTATTATTATTATTATTATTACGGGCAGCCCCAAGGAGTCCTTGGACTCATCGAGGGAGGCCGTAACATCATGTCAAGAACTATTCAACATTTCCACGGTAATGTATCATACTTCACTTGAACTCATTTACAGTCATGGCACACACAACAGACTGGCAGCTTATTCCACTCATTTACCACTCTCCAAGTAAAAAACCTAGCTATAACACATTTGCTAACCACACTCTTCCCAAGCTTCCATGGATGGCCCATAGTCCTCCAATTACCAGTCCTATTCTCAAAAATATCTTATGAATTAATCTTATAGAAATCCTTCAGTAATTTGAATGTCTCAATCACATCACCCCTTTTTGGCCTATCAACCAATTTCTGCAGCCCACAAATCTTCAACCTGTTCTTGTAAGGTTCATTCCATAGTCCTGCTATTATCTTGGTCACTCGTCTCTGGATCCTCTCCACCTCCTCCCCATCGAGAAGAAACCCTGGCGCCCATATCTAGGCACAGTAGTCTAGATGGGGTCTTATCAAGGCTCGATACAGAGGAACAATAACCTGTTTGTCACTGCTTGTTAAAGTATTTTTCAGAAGCCAAGTGATTCGATGAGCTGATTTAGACACTTTTGCAATGTGCCCCCCGAAACTTCAGCTCCCTATCGACCAACACTCCCAAATACCTAACCTCATCAATCTCCTGGAGAACGGTTCCATCAATGTGATATACTGCTGCTAAACTTTTCACCCCAAAATGCATAACCTTACACATTGCCACATTAAATTGACATTAATTTTTCTCAGCCCAGTCCTCCAAATTATCCAAATCATCTTGCAAAATTATGACATCCTGTGCACTCACTACTGCTCTACCAAACTTTGCATCATCAGCAAACAAGTGAACACTTCCTCTCAGATCCTTTCTTATATCGTTAATGAACAAATTGAAAATTAGTGGTCCAAGAACAGTACCCTGTGGCACACCACTAGTTAAATGCCGTTTTTTGGACTCTGCTCCTGAATAAACCACTCTGATATCTCTCCATCAACCACCCTCCTATCCATTTCATCAACCCTATATCCATCTCTATATGCTGCAGTTTACTGATTAGAATTCCATGTGGTATCTTGTCAAAGACCTTTGCAAGGTCCAGTAGAATCACTGTAAACCCATTACCCTTATCCAGTTCAGCGGTCACTGTGTTATAAAACGTGAGAGACTTACTGAGGTATGATCTACCCTTCAGAAAACCATGTTGTTGCCATCCCCATACAGTATCCAATTTCATCTATCGAATCCTGTAATTTTTTCTTGACTATTTTCTCCAAGACCTTCACAACAAGTCCTGATATGCTGATCGGCCGGTAATTTTCAACAGCAGTCTTGAAACCTCCTTTATGCAGTGGAACTAATTTCCCCTCTTTCCAACATCTTGGGATTAATCCAGACCTGAGAATTAAATTAAACAAAATGGTCAAAGCCAGTGACAATTCTTTAGTTGCTTCTCGTACGACACGAGCTGCTATATCCCGCAGATGAATTGACATTGAGGTTTTGTACTATTTACTATTCACCTCCACTTCATTCACCACAATTCCCGTATAAGCTGTTGTTTCTTCCATTTCTGCAATGTCAGAGAAATAAACTGTGGTCTGGAAGTGCCAACCAAGGCCAAAAATTCTTCCTTCTTGTTCCTAACACTCCTAGCATTACTATACATGAATTGTAGAAATATATATGAATTGCAGACCTCCGTTGGCTCCATTCCTACCTTGATGCCTTATACTAATTATCCTATTCTCATTTGTTGTCCTTATTCGCTCGGGCATATTATACTCATTCGTACACTCAACTGCCTCCCAAAAGTCTGCATATCTACTTCCCCACCCATTAATAAATCTAGTTTCCCTGATTCTGCACATCCACTTCATTCAACAACACTTTTTCAAGTCTCCTTACACCGAATCTATTGAAATGCAAGCCATCCATCTTATAGAGATCCTTTCACCCATCGAACTCACTCCACACGTCCACAAATTCCACACCACTCGTCATGCATAACCCACGCATAAAGTCATTTGCAATTATGGCCCTCCTCCTAAACTCATCATTGTCATACCGCAGCAAAAGACTAATCATCCTAACTCTCTCACTCTTTTCTTTTGCTACCTGAAACAATTCATTCAGATCCTCTATCATTTCCATTTTATCTCCTTTCAAATCATTCGTACCTACCGCAACTATTATTTCTTTCACTCTTTGATTTTGCTCCCTAATAGACTCACTTACGTTCTTAATAGTCGCATCAGGTTGATACAAGTTTGTCTAATTCTCTACTATCACACCTCGTACTAACGAATCTCCATACAGCACTCGCTACTTCATTTTGTTTACATTCACAATCATACTATTATTTTTCCTATCATACTTTTTTTATTGGCTGGTACACTCGGTAGACATTTATGCTTACACTCCAGCTGCCTCTCTGCTCTATGTATAGCTCCGCTCAATAGCGCGATCTCACTCATTGCATCTATCTCATCTTTTTTATTATCTGTTAAACCATTAATTTGCTCTGTATTAATACTTCATTCACACTTTCTACATTCACCCCCTTACAGCTCTCTGGTACAACCTCGCAATTTCTTATGATATCGCTATTTTCTACATTACGAAATTTGACAAAAATATCACACTCACGACCTGAAACACTCTTTAATTCCTCATTTTCCTTACATTTTCTGCACACATTGTCTCCACTATCATCATCTAACCATACTCCAACCTCTTTCCGCAACTCACACATTTCGCAGATAGTACACTGAATAATCTCCTTTATGTTACCTTTATTGAACAAAGATAGCGAACCATTATTACTAGCCGCCATTTTTCTTCTTATCGGAGATATGTGCTATAGTATCTTATAGAATTACTAATTGAAACAACACTAAAATACTCACTAAGATGCGAAAAGCAAACAAAATTACGTAATATTCAAGCAAAATTGTCAATGATAACTTAAAATAACACTTATCTTATCAGGAGCGCTCAAAAAACACTGCACACCACGAGTTCCTCTAGCGGCCGACGAACATATTATTATTAGTATATTTATTTGTCACTTCCAGGGAGTCCAAAGACTCATCGAGGGAGGTCATCTACTATACAACTCTGTCTCCACCATTCACAATCCACCAACTGACGCAACTACACCAACGCCATCTCTCGCCGACCACCACCACTAGAATTTCCACGGACAATCATACAAATATCCATGCTTACAGCGGGATTCGAAACCGCAGCTTTTTGGCTGGGTAGCGGATACGGTTACCACTCGGCCAGCCAGGCTGGCCATATATCTGTGAGATAATTCCAAAACATGTAATAAGAGAGAGATTGCATAACATCTCTTTTCGTAAGATCATGGAGTATGAGGATAGCAAATTTGTTTTTATCAAGAGATTTATTTATTTCGTTTGTAATGTCCTCTAATAACATAGTCGTGCTCTTCGTTTTTTGGAAAACCTTACTGCTTTTGTGAGATACTGCTATATTTCTGAAAGTAATTTTGTAGTCTTATGTGCATTATTTTTTCAAGAAGTTTAGAGATGACAGGCAAGTTTGCTGTTGCTCTGTAATTTTGAACGTCATTTCTTTTTCCATGTTGTAAATAGGTGTAACTAACGCGGTTTTTAGTTGTTTGGGATTAGCGCCGGTGTCGAATATCATGTTCACAAGTTTGAGTAATTCAGGGTTTATTTGTTCAAAATCTGATTTTTTCAATTCCTGTACTCATCTTTTGCTTTTATTGTGAGAGAACATCTTTTAGTTGCACTGTGCATACAGCATGAAAGAACATAGTTTGCTATTGAACTTGGTTTAATAGTTTTCTGTTCGGTTTAATGAGGAGAGTTTTCCTTTTTTTCCTTCTTTTTTTGAGTTGTATGATGTTGTTTGTATAGGCGTAGTTAAATAATTCTGGTTCTTCAGGTGAAGAACCAGAAGGTTCTTCACCTGACCGGAATTTTTTTGGTGTTAAAATATTGTGGGAAGGTTTTCCTTTTTCGAGATAATAGTTCATTAAGTGTAGACCATAATAATAAAAATAATTAAATCAGCTAACGTGTTTTATTCCTTGCAAGGAGTAGGCAAAGCCGTTTTAGCCCTCTCTAACTGTTGGAGACTAAGGGGACAGTTCAGTCTTCACCGATAGCCAATTAGAGATAGTTGGCTCAAGACTATCAGTAATTATACATGGCGTCGGAAATTAATGTCTGAATATAGTCTGTGTTCTACGATCGATTTTCTTGAATTTACGGGACGAAAAACCCGAGTTTCCGGCAGAAAAACCCGCTTTCCTGTGTCAGAGATCGACTAACTCGGAAACCGGTCGAAAAAAGGCTTAGTAAAAGTTCCTGTAGTCAGGGACTAAAATCGAACTTACAAAGCTCTCTCTTCGGAAGATTTAGCGCCGTGGAAGGAATATATCATCTCCGCTGAGTATATTTTATTAAACTAATAAGAAATAAATACGTACTAGTAAAAATAAATACATCATAGATATATATATCGCATTTTTACATAAGCTTTAACCTTTAAGGGTATCACTATTTGTTGCAAGTAATTGATTTCCTGAATTTAATTCTGTGAGACATTAACGGTGAATAGTTGCATGACACTAATTACATTATTGGTTACATTCAAGTTTTAACTCTTAATACTTTTGTTTTACTGCAATTGACTATTTACTTGTTAGGTCTTTTAACACATCGATATTCGATTACACATTCATGCTTTAGGCATAAGAAAATTGGTCATCTGCAAAGGCAATGTGTGGAACCAAAATGCAAGAATTGTCTTCGCATTGGACATAGGAGTGTACCAGAAGTATATATGTCTCTGTTTTAAGGAGGAAAGTGGATGATCAGGAAATGAATTAAATAGAAGTGGAAAATGACGCTCAAGATAAGAAAACAGCAATAAAGTCCCAAACACAAGAAGAAATGATTCAGGATAAGAAAGTTATATCATGGGAAAGTATTCAGAAAAATTCTCATCTTCTGATAGAAATTACCGGAAAAACTGAAGAGAAAATTGAAACAGAAGATGATAAAAACTGTCCAGGAACACTGGAAGATGATGCCACAACATAATCTGAAATAACCACGAAAAATGAGGAAAGTATTAAAAAGCAAAATAATAAAAAAATACTTGGAAACAGAATCTGAATAAGAGATTTAAAAAATTGGAAAAACTGATGAAAGTATTATAAAGCAAAATAGAAAAAGTATAAATACACTGAGTACAGAATCTCGACAGGAACAGGAAATCGAAATAATTCAAATTGAGAAAAATGAAGAGACAAAGAATGTTCCTGAAACTACTGGCAGCATTAAAATGCATAGAGGAATAAAGTGTACATCACCAGTGATAACCAGTGGCCTTTGTAATCCAAAACAGAGCAGGATGAAAATAAACGTCACTCCAAATATTACCAGAGGAAGAAATAAAAAAAGGCAATAAAAAAAGAAAGCTGTATAAATAAAAATAATAAATAAGACACAGTATCAAAGTTATGGGCCTAAATTGTAATGGTCTAAATCACAGAGATACTCAAAATTATTAGTAAACCAAATATTTAAATCTTTTCCAGATATCATAATGCTACAAAATTTTGCTCTATAGTACCCACACAAAATTTGGAAAAAATAATAACTATGCATTAGATATTAATTCACGAATTTGCTAATAAAAATAACAGTGATGGACTGATAACTGTAATAAAACGCAACACGGACATTCAGTTAATTTCTCATAACCTACCCATCGAGCATAAAGTATTCCAATCAGAGATAATTGTAGAAAACAAGGTATGCACATTTGTTAATGTATATGGACCAACAAATTCTGCAAAAGAAAAAATAAAAAAATTGGAAAAGAATGAAACATCATCTATTGCAAAAAAACATTACCATAAAGCAGGGGACATGAACTTTATAGAAAATAAGGTAAAAGACCACGAGAAAATAACTGAATTACTACAAAAGGAACACACTAACAACTTTATTAAAGACTGTGGACTTACTAATGGTTTCAGGTTTTTATGTTCGATGAAGAAAAAAAATTCACCCACGGTCCAGGCAATTCATCTAGAATAGATAGAATTTACCATTCAATCCATTTAGGAACAATTGTAAAGAGCATTAAACATACCTGAGTTGTATTCATTGATCACCACATGGTAGATGCTAAACTTCGGCATTCCCAAAAAGAAAAAAACAAAAACATTTATTAATCGGAACTTTCCATTATAGAAATTCAATGAAAATGAAAAGCTATCAACAGAAAGTTAATTTAATACCGAAGTAGAAACTATAATAGTAGAAGCAGAAAAACACAAAAAAATGCAATCAGTGCGTGGGAAATATTTAAATTAAATATCAAAAAGGCTATACGAATAGCAAGTAGAATAAAGAACTAGCTAAAGAGAGAACAGGAAGAAGAAGAAGCGAAGCAAACTTGCTAGCTTATGCTGATGACATAACACTCATTCTAGAAAATGAAAAATCCATGGAGGAAACAATGAGAATATTGGACTCCTTTGCAAAGGCTTCAGCTCTTAGGGTGAACGTGATGAAGTCTTGCTGTTCGGCGACTGGAAAAAGGTACCTAAAATACCTGTGGGAATGTCGAGAAAAAACTACATGCCAGTATTAGGAATAAAAATTGGAGGCCCAGACACATATGTAGATCAATGGAAAGAGTCGTATGAAGCCATATTTAAAAATACTAATATGCGAAATATACACCTTTCCGCGAGAGGCAAAGCTAGGATTTACAGCATTTATTTAGCCTCTCCACTGTTGTACAAATACATAACATTCCATACCACGGACAATGAGCAAATAAAATTCATAGGCTCTTTGCGACATACATGTGAACCAATGTACCGTACAATACTCTTCCACGAAATAAAAGCTGGAGGTCTCAATCTAGTCAATATACACCTAAAAACATTGATAATCAGAGCCATAACTGCAGTAAAAGCATATAAAAATTCATATCATGGATACGCAATTGCTTTTCTATAAAAATGCCTTCCTGACAAAGTCATTAGCTCTCTACCTTCGATTAAAAACAGACCACCAGGAATGTTCACTGAAATGGCTGAAAGATACCGGTTTATAGAAAAATTACGGCATTGAGAAGTTATTACATACCCAATCAAGAGCAATATATGCAAAGTTATCTAGAACGATTTTTCCAATAAAGTACTTCAGATTTTTTTTTTTTTTTGAGATCAAACTAAGTTCAGTTTTAAATACCGTATCTCATCTTCCAATAAGTCCTTTTTATAAAGCATTTTTCTTTAAAGTTCATCATGGATGTTTGATAACTAAAATGGGTTGTGGCAAAGGATATGTGGCAAAGGCATTGGATAGTCTTGCAATCTGTCAATTCTGTAAACAGCTAGAAACACGTTACCACATGATGATTTATTGTAAAAAAGAAAGCAGAAGAAATCTGAAGTCTTGTGAAACAATGGATGCCACAGAATCAAATAATAAATGAAAATCTAATATTTTGGCTAAACGAGAAAAAGTAAAGCAGAGTAAAAATAATCATATTTATTATAACTATATATACTATTTGGACATACAGGTGTGACCATATGTATGACAGAACAGGCGGTAAAAATATCCATACAAAGTTCCATAGATACTTCCAACATGTCATGAGAAACTCTATCCTTTAAAAAAGATGAACGCAGAGGAATAGGAGTCCTTAGGAATTCACTTCGCATAAAATTAACCTTTCAGATAGCTGAACAGGAAGAACCGTTATATATAAGGGTTTAGTGTGTGTGTGTGTGTGTGTGTGTGTGACACAGAGAGAGAGAGAGAGAGAGAGCGCATCAGTTAACAAGACAATTTCTGGAATGCCATCTCCACTGAACTACACAGCTCGCACTAATAATATTATTATTATCTAAGACCACATGGAGTCAAACCTCATCTGGGAGGTCCTTTTATCATACAAACATATCATACCGTGCTTTAAACGCACTCAAATTCTCTGCAGACACCACACTCTCAGGCAAGGCATTCCAATCATTCACAACTCTGCATGAAAAAACCTTGCTTCTCACTCCCCTACTCACACCCTCTTTATTTATTTTCCAGGGATGACCTCTGGTTTTCCCCTGATCCTCCACTATTTTCTGAAGAACCTCTCTAGCATTGATCCTATAACAACCCCTTAATAATATTTAGACCTCTATCATATCTACCCTCTTCCTCCTGTCCACCAGACTGCAGGTTGCATCTTCTCAGTCTTTCCTCATACTCGACATTCAAATTAGAAACTACCTTAGTCAGTCACATCTGGACCCTTTCTAACATCAATTCATCCTTCTGAAAACCAGGTGACTAAATCTGGCCACAATAGTCCATGTGTGGCCTAATCAAAGCCTTACACAATGGAACAAGAATCTCCCTACTTCTACAAGTCAGTGTCCTCTGCTTCATTCCCAGAAGCCTTTGTGTTTTTGAGTTGTCTTCACAATTTTGGCTATGTGTCACCTAAATTTCAGATCCTTATCCACTATCATCCCCAGATCTCTTATTTCCTCCACCTCCAAAATACATCTTCACCAAGCATATATTCTGCATCCCATTTTTGTTTTCCAAATTTTGAAACCTTACATTTTGCAACATTAAACTCGCATCCACATTCCCGTGCCCAATCACTCAATTTATTCATGTCTTTTTGTAAGGCCACAACATCTCCTCAACTCTTCATGGTTCGTCCCAACTTTGAATCATCTGCTAACAACTGATTATCTGCATCCAAATCTTCACCAATATCATTAATATACAAGTTAAACAGCAACAGCCCTAAAACAAACCCCTGAAGCACACCAGTAGTAACTTTCCTTTTCCTGGATATTGCTCCCCCATACACAACTTGTTCATATCTATCAGATAGCCAGTCTCCAATCCAATGTACCAATGTAATATCCAATCCCATCCATTCTAGTTTGACTATCAACTTATCATGCGGCAATCTATCAAAAGCCTTTGCAAAATCTAAGTATATTACTTTGTATCCTTCTCCTCTGTCCATGGAAGCAGTCACCTAATTGTAATAAATAAGTCGATTACTAAAGCATGACCTGCCTTTAGTAAATCCATGCTGTCCATGAAAGATAATACCATTGTTGTCAACCCAATTCTAGATCTGTGAGAACTATCACAAGCTTCTCCAGCAACTTAACTACAACACCTGATACACAGATAGGCCTATAGTTTGATGCTTGAGTTCTATCACCTCCTTGATGAAGTGGCACAATCTTGCCCTCCTTCACTCCTTAGGAACTTGATCCAGTACAAGACCCATATTAAAAAATGTGTCAAGGCCGGTCAACTCCCTGCCTCATTCTTTCAGAATACGTGGTGATATATAGTTTGTTCAACTCCCCATACACCTCTTGCTCACTTACAGTCAGTCTCTTCCCCATCATCAACTGCTCTCAATCTCTCCATGAAGTCGCATACACAAGACTGAAAGACCTTTATGAATTTCTCATTAAGTAGCTCCACCACACCTTCTACAATAGCTGTCTTTATACCATTTTCTCCAATCAATGTCATCCTCCCATAAATATATATATATATATATATATATACACAAAGTTTTTTTACCTTGGGTATAATATATGTTAAAGATACCAAGTTATTTTAAACCTGGTTTTTACTCCATTTCCCAAGTAAGCAAACAGACAAATAAGTCAAGTTTTCGCCTGCATGTAATGCAAGTCTAACTGACCCGTAAAGTAGTACAAGTCCAGGCAACTCGTGGTAAAGTTAGAATAAGCTCTGATCACTATTCTTAATTATCTGACTAAGCCTGGCTCCCACTGATGAGACCTCATTAAAGGTCGAAACCGGTCTGGATAGTGGCCCCTTGCCTTTAATGCATAGCATCATACATCTCCTCAAGTATATGGGCTTTGCATTAAGGGTAAATATTAAGAATAGTGATTAGAGCTTATTCTAACTTTACCACGAGTTGCCTGGACTTGTACTACTTTACGGGTCAGTTAGACTTGCATTACATGTAGGCGCAAACTTGACTTATTTGTCTGTTTGCTTACTTGGGAAATGGAGTAAAAACCAGGTTTAAAATAACTTGGTATCTTTAACACACACACACACACACACACACACACACACATATATATATATATATATATATATATATATATATATATATATATATATATATATATATATATATATATATATATATATATATATATATATATATATACACTCCCAAGAATGTTACTTAAGTTGAGATTTATGTTGGAAGCATATTCAAATATTCCTGATATTATAAATTATTTGGGGATGCATAGAGATATTTTCCTTTGCGTAGGAGGGGTTTTTGAAATGGCAATCAATAGCAATTCAGACTGTTTGCTTCGAATGGCATTTAAAGTCTACAAAAGTGCTATTATTTTTTTAAAAAGAAGTTATTGAAAGCATCTGGTATTATCGTTGGTAGATGATATTATGAAATTATAATGATGTTTTAGAATGATATAATTTGATACTATGGATTTATGCTACGAACTTGAAACAAAATCGTTTTGGAGCGATGATATTCCATCCCTCTTAATTAGGTATGTATATAGCCGGATGTTTGGAGACTGCTTATTTATTTAAAATTTGAAACGCTATGTATCAGACTCCCATGTATTATATTATATATTTGGAAAAAACGTTTCCTCACTGAGTCGTATTGTCAGATTTCAAGTAGCGTGTGTATCATATTTGTTTTCAAGTACTATTTGAGAGATTCGTTTTTATTGATTACACATAATTAATGAAAGCCATACCTCGATTATTACTTTCTGCATTTCACAAATAATTATATATTATTAATACTGTTATTATTATTATTATACGGGGACCTCCATGTAGTGTGAATACATCGGGGAAACCGAAACTATTCCACACAATCTGTCATACCTCTCCATGAACTCATTAACAGGCAGCGCTTTCACAACTGACTCTGGCAACCCATTCCATTCACTCACACCTCTCCAAGAGAAAAATTTTAATCCTCACATTCCTACAAACCGCACTTTTACTCAGTTTCCAGGAATGATCTTCTGTTCCATCCCCTCTATCCAAGTGCTGAAATATTTCCCCAGCATCAATCCCATAAAACCCATTAAATAACTTAAATATTAATATCATAATAATATATCCTCAATCTATCCTCATGTAATGCATTCCACAAACCACTTACCATCACAGTCACTCATTTCTGAGTTCTCTCCACTTCTTCCTCATCCCTAAGAAACTCAGGTGACCAGACCATAGCACAGTAATTCAGATGTGGATGTATCAAGGCTTTATAAAGGGAATAACAACTTCCTTATTTCTTCATGTTGGTATCATCATCTTCAATAGCCAAGTAATCTAATGAGCAACTATGGCAACCTTAGTAACATTGCCCTCTAAGCTAGCTTCTACTCTCTGTCTCTACCACCACTTCTAAATACCTAGCTTCATGTATTTCTTGGAGTAGGGTTCCATGAATGTGGTACACAGCTTGTAATTGATTTATCCCCAAATGCCTAACTTCACATTTCCTCACATTAAACAGATAGCAATTATCGTTTGCCCATACTGACAATCTATTTGAATCATCTTGTATGCTCTCCACATTACCTTGATTATTGTACGCCCACAGTTCATAGAACTGGGTCTGGCAGATTTCTAAGAATAATCAGTTCATCCTGAAGGGGAGAAAGAAATAAAGGATGTATGAATTGGTCACCAACACGCGAAATCCCTTGTTTTATATGTAAAATTTTTCAACTGTTATATAAGCAAAATAGTTACCACTTTAAAACCTACAATGCTCATAAAAGAAAAGCTAATTTTCCAACATGTAATAATAAACAACTCATCCCACAAGATGAATTGATTACTCTGTTATCGGAATGGATTCTCCTTCTTCTGACATGCACACAAGTGTTGAAGAGTCTCGCATCTGTGGGCGTACAGTACCTATTATTTTATCCAGTTTTGCATCATCAGCAGACGAATGTTTCTTTTCAGATTATAGCATATATCATTTATGTGCAAATTAAACAGTAGTCCACGTCACACCACCAGTCACCTACTTTCTCTAGGATTCTGCTCTGCCATATATCACTTTTTGATATGTCCTTAAGCCACCCTCTTGTCTACATAACCAGTGTCATATCCTTTCCCATATGTTCTAATGTGCATAACAGAGTTTCATGTGGTATTCCATTATATGCCTCTGTAAAATCCAGCAAAATCGTTGTAGCCATTTCCTTTATCCAACTCAGGTGTCACTCTGTTATAAAAAGTTAGTAAAATTACTAAAGCATGACTGATTCTTCAAAAAGCCATGCTGCCTCTCATAGAGTGTCATATTCTTATCCACACTCATTCTTGAAATCTCATTTTAACTTATTTTTCCAGTACTTTTACCACCACTTCTGAAATACTGATTGGTCTATAATTTGCTACTGCAGTCTTAGAACCTCCCATATACAAAGGAATTATTGCCCTCTTTCCACTCCATTTGAGCAGAGACTTAAAGAAAGAGATGTTAGAGGCATTTCCCCACTTCCCTTGCGTATTCTTGTGAAACATGAGCTGATATTTTTCATATATATGTATGTATGTATGTATGTATATATTTTTATGAAGAATTGAATGACTAGACCGAGATTTAAGTAAAAATATATATTTTTATATTTTTTTAATATAAAAACACGACTAGTTTCGGCCTGAACATTCTTCATCAGGTGACATTATAAAAGAAAGAAAAAAGAAAAAACACTAAACACCGAAGGTTAAAAGACTATGAACAACATAGAGAGTCTCTATGCATATTTAGCATGAAAACGTTGTAGTTGTATTTAAAGCTGTTCTTTCGTTTGTTGTATTGTTGGGAGAGTGTGTGCTTGCAGCATCACGTGAATGCCAGTATATGATTATAGCTGAATGACTATCTGGGTGGTTGTAGCTCGAGTATTTATTTAGATGAACAGGATTGAAGATGATTTCTCTAGATTCCACGATTTTTCTCTCTAGTTCATCATTGCAACGGAAGATGTTAGTAGATTTTTCTCAGCAGACTTTGTGACTTTGGCTTTTATCATTAGGATTAGCCGAGAAAAGGATATGACTTGATAATGCACTAGCTTGCTGTCACTTGTAAGTAATGTCCCTCGTGTGTTCTTCCATACACAATTCGACAGATTTGTCTGTCTGCCCAAAATAAGGAATATCACTGTCACACAATATTTTATATACACCAGGGTATTTGAGTTGATGATCACAAGGTTTTGGGTGGCTTATTAAGAAACGGATCTTTGGAAGTGGAGTGAACAAGGTTCTGATATTGTATTTTCTTAGAACCTTTGCTAATTTATTTGAAACTGTACTTATGTAAGGAATAGATATATTGCCTTTGAATCTATTTGTTTCTTCTGAGTGATGTCTAGGAGGATTAAGAAGGAATTTTTCAATGATTCTCTTGGAATATCCATTAACTTCGAAAGAAGTTTTCAGATGGTTTATTTCTGTAAGAAGTTCATTTGGGTCATCCAGAAGAGAACGGGCTCTTTGTCCCAAGGTGGAAATTATTCCAAGCTTATGAGGAGGGAAGTGATGGGACTGACTATGCAGATATCTGTTGGTATGTGTGGACTTTCTATATATCGATATTTTGAGTTTACCAGAAGAGCGAATCAGTTTGACATCAAGAAAAGGCAAGGAATTATCCGTTTCAAGCTCGGCAGTAAACTTAATACTTTGATAAGTTTTAAAAGAGGTAAACCGTGAGTAGACATATCGGTACACAATAAATAACGGAAAAAACTCACGTAGAAAGATTATTTATTAGTATAATTTTCGCCTGTGTGTCACAGGTATCTTCAGTACATTAAGCTCAAAATTAAACACTAACTGACAGTTCCAAAAAGCACCACCTAAGTAGCTGGTGTAAGATAGCTAAAAAGGTCAATAACTTTCCTAAAAAAAAAAAAAAATCTATCCCCTTTATGGGAGATAGTACTTTACAAATCAGCTAATCTTTCCTAACTTTTTATTCTATTAATTTTTTTTTTTAGGAAAGTTATTGACCTTTTTAGTTATCTTACACCAGCTACTTAGGTGGCCCTTTTTGGAATTGTCAGTTAGTGTTTAATTTTGAGCTCAATGTACTGAAGATGCCTGTGACACAGGCGAAAATTATACTAATAAATAATCTTTCTACGTGAGTTTTTTCCGTTATTTATTGTGTTAATACTTTGATGTTCGGCTACTGAGATGTTCAAGCATATATATTGAGTATATATGTATATATATATGCACTGCTCAAAACAATTAGGAGATATTTTAGTTTCTTTCAGATAATTATAAATTTCTGCAAATAATTATAACTATTGGGTACTTTATTATTATTATTGCGGGCGACTCCAGGGAGTCCTTAGACTCATCGAGGGAGGCCCTAAACATTATGTCCACACAACTATACGACATTCTCACAGTATCTATCATACCTTGCCTTGAACTCGCTCACCGTCATAGCACCCACAACAGACTCTGGCAGCTTATTCCACTCATTTACCACTCTAAAAGTAAAGAACCCAGCTCTAACACCCCTGCTAACCACACTCTTGCCCAGCTTCCATAGGTGTCCACCAGTCCTGATCTCAAAAATATCCTCTGAATTAATCCTATAGAAACCCTTTAGCAATTTGAATATCTCAATCATATCTCCCCTTTTCCACCTATCAACTAATTTCTGCAACCCACAAATCTTCAACCTGTTCTCATTTGGTTCATTCCATAGACCTGCTATCATCTTAGTCACTCGCCTCTGGATCCTCTCAACCTCCTCCCCATCAAGAAGGAACCTAGGTGACCAAATCTGGGCACAGTAGTTGAGATGAGGTCTTATGGGCTCGGTACAGAGGTACAATAACTTGCTTGTCTCTGCTCATCAAGGTATTTTTCAACAACCAAGTGAGTTGATGAGCTGATTTAGCTACTTTTGCAATGTGCCCCTAAACTTTATCTCCCTATCCACCAACACTCCCAAGTCCCTGGCCTCATCAATCTCCTGGAGTACAGTTCCACCAATATGGTATACTACTGCTAATCTTTTCACCCCAGAATGCATAACCTTACATTTTGTCTCATTAAATTTACATCCATTCTCCTTAGCCCAGAACTCCAATCTATCGAAGTCGTCCTGCAAGATTTTGACATCTTCTGCATTTACTATTGCCCTACCCAACTTTGCATCATCAGCGAACAAATGAACTGTTCCTCTTAGATCCTTCCCTATATCGTTAATAAACAAATTAAACAGCAGTGGTCCAAGAACAGAATCCTGCAGCACACCACTGGTCACAGGCCGTCTTTTGGACTCAACTCCTGAATAAACTACTCTTTGATATCTCTCCATCAACCACCCACCAAAACTTTATACATGAATAAATATTTCTTACTTATGGATAGGGTGTAATTGATAAGATATTGTTTAAATAATCAATATTTATTACAAATTTAACAAATACATTTTAGCGTGAAATAATTTTAACAAGAATAGCCCAAAATGCTTTTGTTAATTTTTAATAGGGCGTATGGTCTTCATTAACAGCCAAAACAGCAGTACATCTTGATTGCATGGACCGGATAAGATGATCAAACAGTTCTTGTGAGATATTTCCTCGCTCTGCTGTGATCGAGCTCTTGAAGCGATCATTTTTGATAAATTTAAACATGATTTTCTATGCAGTTGTGTGTTCTACATTGTTGTATATTAAGAATATTTTAAAATAAAGCGTTATTTGTAAATTATTTTTATAACTTTATAATTTGCAAGAAAACAAAAAATCCGCTAATTGTTTTGAGCAGTGTGTATATATATATATATATATATATATATATATACATATGTGGAAGGATGGAACATATTGTTCGACCACAGATGAGAGAACCCTTGATACTTTTGCACATAGCAGAAAGCGAATCCATTATGATAATAGGGTGATCAACCCGTTTCATGGGATGAATGTTTATTATTACACGTTGGAAAATTAACTTTTCTTTTATGAACATTCTAGTTTTTAAAGTGGTAACTATTTTGCTTGTATAACAGTTGGAAAATTTTACATATAAAGCATGTGATGTCGCTGTTGGTGACAAATTCATATATCTGTTATTTTTTCTCCTCTTCAACATGAAATGACTCTTCTTGGCACTCTGCCAGCTATGGTTCTCTCAAACAAATGCTAAATTTGGAATCTTTGGGAGTTTTATTGTTACTAATATTTTCTTGGTTTTTAGAGTAGTAGAGAGGACTTAAATAATGTTAAGCCATTTGGATGTATTCATTCATGATGATACAGTTTGTAGTGTGTGTGTGTGTGTATGTATGCATGTGTGTGTATATAAGTACCCCATTGCTCATATTTTCATTCATGATGATATAGTTTGTAGTGTGTGTGTGTGTGTGGTGTGTATGTATGTATGTATGTATGTATATATGTGTATAAGTACCCCATTGCTTATAGTTTAATTCATACCATAAAACTACTTCACCAATCCCATCCACAGCTTTGCAGACAATAGTGCTCTTCACTCATCCTACACATTTGACAAACCATGCAGTACTCTGACATCCCAGGCTACAAGATCATCTACAACTAGTGCCTTAAACATTGATCTACATACTATTCTCCAATGGGACGAGGACAACCTTGTTATGTTCAATTACCATCGAAACACAGTCTTGCCTTTTCTCATGCCAAAGAGATCCCCTCTCACCTACCCTTACCCTCAGTAATACAAATATCACCAGACAAGATCAAATTTCTTTGCTTGGACTGTTTACCTCCAAACACATCACATCAGTAGCTTCGCCACATCAAGAAACTTGGCATTCTCTTTCATTCAAGAGCCTATTGTACATCACTATAACTTTTCACTATATACAAATCCATTAATGTTTAAAATACTTCTCACATGTTTGGGATGGTGCACCTAAAACTTCCTCTAAAATCCTTGATGTCATCCAGAGGCATGCAATTAGGCTCACAGATGATCCCTCTTTTACAAACTCGCTTCAACCTCTATCTCACAGGTGCAGTGTTTCAGCACTGTGTCTGTTCTATAGGTACTTCCATGGTCAATGAATTGCAACCATCTTTCCTCCACTTTCTGTTGTATCTGTTAATACAAGAGCTTCATCTGCTCAGCACCCCTTTATTGTGTAACTGCAAGCAAATACACCTAACCCTCCCCTTTTATTCCATCTAACAGCCTTCCTCAAAAGTATTCTCAAACAACTACAACCTGCACCTCTTCAAAAAATATAAATAAATAAATAAAAAAACATCAATAAACTTCTATCTCGGTTCTCTACTGCACTTCAAACACAGCACTGATGTGTCTATAGGTCTGTTGACCTCTTGTGTATGGGATCAGTGTATGTGTTTATTTATTTATATATATATATATATATATATATTTTATTATAAAATGTTCCCTGCTCTTTTTCTCTTCACTTTTATAATACTGGCATGAGAGCAAACCTCAATAAATCTGCCACTGTGGTTAAATTAAATAAGACTTCTTTCAAAAAAATCTCTTCCCCCCCCCTGCTAAAAAAAATTACTATTGGGAGTTTTATTGGTAAAATTGAATGATTACTTTCGCCATAAGGATGGTGCTTTTGTGCAGTCTGACATTCCTTGCCAGATGTTGCTTAATTTTAAATCCTCCCTTTTTAAATTTCTGTGGATTAAGATTTCCCTATCTCATTATGTCCTCATTCGTTTGCTGTCTCTACCATTACCCAGTTTCAAAAATTATTCTGACCTCTTTACATTCTTATCCATAAAGCTTATTTCATACAGTCCAAATTCTCTAACAGTGAAGTCATCTTCCTTGTTCTCAGTATAACTTGGTTCCCTTTTTCTGATTCTGATCATGCCTGAATGAAAAGCAGAGGTATTGGCTATAAGTAATTATTTAAAACAAATAATTCATCTTCCAAACAGAACCACTGACAGTCCTCTCCACTCTCCAAATGCTCTAAATCTTTTCTTAACCAGTTCTCCTTCATGTATGCTGTTGAGGTGACTGCACCTCTTGGTACATATCACAATATTGTTCAAGTTTCATCTCTTGTGGAACATCCTCACATCCTTGTGTAGTTTGGCACTACAACAACAATGTGAAGCGAGAAGGCTCCCTATTTTTCAATTTTGTTGACTGAGCTGGAAGAGAATCACAGGTCTTTGCTATAAGTAATGATATAAAACAAATAATTCATCTCCCACCCAGAATCTTTGACAATCCTCTCCATTCACCCAGTGTTCTAAATCTTTTCTTAACCTAGTTCTCCTTCAATCTCTTGTGATTCCCCCACCCTCCTCCTCCTTGCCATGGTCAATACTGTTTCTGCTCTTGACATCCAGATACTTGTGATTTTTTTTACAGAAATTAAGCATGTTGAAATGGTGGTTTTGTTCCTTATTCTGTTCAAAATTCCAACCCTATATCAACACGTACAGCTGCCGCCCAACATCCTTTTACAGTACACCTCAAAACCCACAGAACAAGTTTCTTCTCCTCCTCATTCATCCCTACTACTGCAGTACTGTGGAACAGTCTTCCCCCTACATATTTCCAAAGGAATACAACATGCAGTCGTTCAAATCAAATGTAAACAAGTTTCTCCTTTCACAACCTATCACTCATATACGGTACTAACATACTATAGGTTGACCAGCCAACCTCCTGTATATGGGGCCCAACATAAAAAAAAAGCCATGGTTTTCCAGAAAGTGTGCCAGGGTGATCCAAGAAAAAGAAATCAGTTCATTGTAAGTGGCTTGAGATAAACACTCCAGCTTCAATCACAACCTACACTGCATCTTGCAGTATTTGCAAAACTATTATTAAAAAGACCTAGTCTGACTTTGTCCATCTGTGCTTCCACCTATTTCTCACACAAATGGTTGCATTGCAGCATCATCTAAAGATGAGGCTGACTCAGCTAGCATCTACCCCACAGCATGGAAGTAAGTTCATACATAGCATATTCCAAAATGAGATGATAGGTGTCAGCCTTCAAACAAATGAACTCTCACGTCAGTGTTAGCCAAAGTAATGGAGAAGGTCAGTTAACTTTTTTAGGCATCTGAAAACTGTCATCTAATCAACAACTGCATGGATTTTGTTAGTCAAGGTTCCACTTGCATCTGCTTGCCTATATCACTCCCTATGAACACATGCCATGAAAATTATTATTATTCGTGACACCTCCAAGGAGTCCAAAGACTCATCGCTGGAGGACACCTAGTGTACAATTCTCTGTCTCCATCACTACCAAACCTCTACTACCAATCAACTACATCAGCATCATCCACCGCCCATCACCATTATTATTATTATTATTTGAAGATCCCTTTAAATCAAAAATTCATCTAGAACTCCCTTTTTTCATGTACACAGCTCATCATACTGTGCATTAAACACATTCAGATTTTCTGCCCACCACACTCTCAGGCATTGCATTACAATCATTCACTGCTCTCCATGCAAAAAACTTGCTTCTTACTCTACATTAAGGATGCCAAGAAATCATATTCTTGGTTTAATTCTTTATTCAAATGTAAGCAAACAAAGTTGGCACATGAAGTCATTTCATGACTAGGCATATTTGTATATGGATGCTGATGACTTCACATCAGTTTTATCCCACAATGCAATGCACATATCTTTATGGACATGTTTAATGTTATGCATTATGGGAAGGGCCACTCCCCAGACTTTTTTTGACCTTTATTGAGGCCTCATCAGTGGGAGCCAGACCCAGAAATGATACTAAGGTTGAAATAATGCAGAAGTCATATTTCCATATATAAGTAGTTAAAATGTGTTACACCTTATTACTGAACTACTTGATTAGAGATAGATGTTGAAAGTTTTTTCTCTTAAAGTGACTTCATGCACAAACGAAGTTTGTGCATGAAGTTACTTTAAGAGATAAAGGATTAAACCAAGAATATAATTTCTTGGCATTTTTAATTTATAGTATAACCAGGTGAAAAAACTTTCAACTGCTTTTTACTCTCTCACTCACAATCTCCTTATACAACTTCCAGGGATGACGTCTTGTTCTCCCTCAGTCTTCCACCATTTTATGAACAATCTCTTCAGCCTTAATCCTGTAACAACCCCTAACCAACTTGTATGTCTCTATCATAACACCCATCTTCTTCCCATCTACCAGACTGCAAATTGCATTGTCTCAACCTTTTTTTTATATTCATCATTCCACAGATCAGAAACTATTTTGGTCCATCACCTATGGACCCTCTCCAACATCTTTTCATCCTTTTGAAAACCAGGTAACCAAATCTGTGCACAGTAGTCCATATGTGGCCTAATCAAATCCCTATATGATGAAACTAGAATTTCCTTACTTCTACAAGTCAGTGTCCTCTACATCAGCGCTTCCCAAACTGTGGACCGTGGCCCCCTTGGGGGCCATAGGTTTTGTTGAGGGGGGCTGTGAAATAATGAAAACAAATTTAAAATGTTTTAAGACTAAGTAGATTTTTTTTAATCTTAAAAGAAATGTATTTAATTTTTATTATTTATTGTTTCTTTTTTTGTTATTTCTTATATTTAATGGAAAAAATCATACATTGGTTCACAAATTTTGCTTCCTGCGTATTTCACCGCTTAATAAATATTAGTAAATATATGCTTATTTATATAAGTTTCATTTCAAAGCAGAAATCTAAGAATTGCAGTTTCAAATATTTCACCTGATATTGACTTTTTGTGTAGCAGTATTGAAACACTTCCCTCACATTAAATTGTTATTAAACTTCTTTTATGTTTTTAATTTTTTTTATTACTAATCGTTTTACATTTCATGTGCTTGTACTGCAAATGTACAATAACAACATCTATATAAAAATATGAGATAATGTGCCATGTCAAATGTGTATGTAAGGTGCTAAAAATGTAATATTTGTATTTGATTTTTGCAATATTCGCTGTGTATGTTTTGTATTGAATATAAATACAATAAATATTATAATAATATATGTCTATATTACGATTTTTTTTCGAGAGGGGGCCGTGAAATATTTTAATTTTTCCAAAGGGGCCCCTGACATCCAGAAGTTTGGGAAGCACTGCTCTACATCATTGCCAGAATTCATTGTTGTCCTCACAATTTGGGCAACGTGTCTTCTAAATTTTAGATTCTTATCCACCATCCACCCAAGATCTCTTATTTTCTCCACTTCCAACAATATATCCCCACCAGGAATAAATATAACATCCCATCTTTATTTTCCAAATTTTAAAACCTTACATTTCACAACATTGAATTGGCATTCCCACTCCCACCCACTCTGTCTATTCAAATCTTCATGTAAGGTCACAATATTTGCTCTACTCCTCATAGTTCATCCCAACATTGCATCATCTACAAACCTGTATATCCCCATTGATGGCAAACAAGTGTGTGTGTGACTGGAGATAAAATAGCAAGAGTGAATGATAGCAAAAAAAAAAAAAAAAGAAACAGATGCAAGATTTGAAAGCTGAGTTGGCGAAGATGAAGCCAAAGAAGAGGTGGATGTGGAATGAAATGAAGAGAACTGCTAATATGTATGTAAGAGTAAAGGAGATGAAAGCAAATGAAGTTGGTATAAAAAAGGTAATGAAAGACCTGCATGTGGCATTGTATGGCGATTTGATTATTAGAGGTATGGTAAATGAGAAGATGCACAAGGTTTGTTTTCTAGGAGGTAAAATGAATAAAGTGATTGAGATGTTGGATATGAGGAGTAAGTGAACAAAGGAGTTGGTATTAGTACTGACAAATCTCACGTTCTCCTGGAAACAAGGAGAACGTGAGATTGGATATCAGGAGGTTGTTGAAGAGGATAAGAGATAATAGTGTGATAGGAAAGGTGATGTGTTGACCAAGTATGACAGTAATGAGATGAGGCAGAGAGCAAGAATTGAGTGATATATTCGCAGAAATGCCGGCGAAGGTTGGTCGATTGGTAGAGCCTCTGCTACTAATGGCTCAGTTAAGTAAGTTTGAGCGCGGTTAGTAGTTGGAAGGGGGCCAATCGTTCGATGCTGTCGGCACACTCTCCCTCGATGAGTCTTTGGACTCCCTGGAGGTGTCAAAATAATAATAATAATAATAATAATAAATGTGAAGAGAAAGGTGTACAGTTTGTTAATGAGTTTGAAGGAAGAATTGAACTATAAGAGTGATGAACTGCATTTGAATGTTTTGGCGTGAGTGTTTGTAGAGACTGCTGTTGGGAGGGATAGTAATGAGTGCAGAGAATGAATCCAAGCAAGTAAGAAGTGATGTGGGAGAGTAAGATTGAAGAGATGGAAGGAGAGATTAACGTGGTGCTTATGAATGAAGAAGTGGGTAGCATGAATGTAGAGAATGAGAGAACAAGTGTGCAAGATAAACAATGAAACAGGAGATTCAGGTTTGGATAGGGGAACACAGTGTGAGAAAGGTTGATGTTCCAAGATGTGAATGCATATATGAACAAAAAGGGAAGGGGACGAGTAAGGGAAAAAAAAAACTACATGTAATAAGTGGTATCGGTGAGACTTGTTATAGATCCAGGAATTGAGCTCTTATGTTGGTATATGAATGCTAGAAGTATCAAAAACAAAGGAAATGAAATGGTTGCATTGACTGAGTTGATTCATCCAAAAATTGTTGGAATAAGTGAGACATGGTTGAATGAGGATAACATACTGACAAGAAAAGAGGTAGAAAGATATGATGTATTTCATAAAGATAAAGGGTAAAAAGGGTAACAAAGAGCACATGTCCAGTGGGTTAACGTAGGCTAAGAGATAGCTGTGGATCTAGAGTGGCAGAATCCATACTAGTGACCTCTAGTTAGTTTTTAGATATTTGCTGTAGGCCTTGTAGCCTCTTATGCATCCAAGTAATATCAAAAAAAAATTATACACGCGTGTGTGTATATATATATATATATATATATATATATATATATATATATCCTGTCTTAATTTTCAATTAAGACAGGGTACATGTGAGTTATTATTATTATGTTATTATTATGTGTGACACCGCCAGGGAGTCCAAAGACTCATCCTCGATGAGTCTTTGGACTCCCTGGACGTGTCACACATAATAATAATGTAGAATTACCAGGCTGGTAAGTATGACAAGCTTAGGAGATTGCTTGGATCAGTATCATGGCATGTAAAACTGCAATGACTGGATGTTGATAGTGCGTGGGAGGTAATAGCTGACTGCATACCTAGAGTCTGGAGAGTAAATCAAGTGGGAGTTAAATGGATGAATAACACCATTAAGCTTGAGCTGCAAAAAAAAGAAACAATTGTGGAGGGAATTTAAGGAGGAAAGGTGACCTGCAGGCACACGAACAGCACAAAGCACAGGCCAGAAGCGTAACTAGTGTGGTAAGAAAAGCAAAAGCAGATTATGAAAGGAAATTAGCAGTGCAAGCTAAAGAGAATCCCGAACAGTTCTTTCAATATGCTGCAAGTAAAAGAAAAAAATATATACGGCAGAATGATTTTAAGTAATGCCAATGGTCGGGAGGTAACTGAATCAGTTGAAATAGTAGAATTACTATGCGAACACTTTGCAAGAGTATATCATCCAGGCGTTGATATTGCAGGAATGAGGAAACCAATGGCTTATAAAGGAATTGAGGTGAATGAAATGGAGGTGAATAGTATATTACAGAACTTTAATGTGAATACATCAATGGGATTGGATGGTATACCAGCTCGAGTCTTACATGAAGTGGCAAAGGAATTGTCAGTGCCCTTGACCATATTGTTTAATTTAAGTCTCAGCTCTGTGTCAGTTCCAAGGGAGTGGAAAGAGAGGAAAATGGTTCCATTGCATAAAGGTGGCTCCAAGACTGCTGTTGCAAATTACGAACTGATCAGCATATCAGGAGTCATTGTCAAGATATTGGAGAAATTAGTCAAGAGCAAAATACAGGAATGGATAGATGAAAATTGGATACTGTATGGGGGACAGCATGGTTTTGCGAAGGGTAGATCATGCCTCAGTACCTCTGAGATAACCTCTAAGATGTTAATTTGCTTCCAGAGGAACTAGGAACATAAATCAAGCATCTGATTTTTCTTAAGTTGAAAAGTGAATAATGTCCATTGTTCGGTAATGCTGGATGTGTTCATCAGTAGGTAAAATGCCTGAAAATGAGATGAATCATGGGAATGTCTATTCAGGTGTAATATATACAAAGTGCAGTAGAAATGCTACCTGAGATGTGACACTCATTTCTGGCCAATAAATGGAATGACATATTTTGCACCTTGCTTTTCTTCCACATGTGACTTCTAACTCCTGAAATATAAAAGAGAAAGAGTTTCACAGAAAGGAAGATTTAATGATGAAAATTATTTTAAAAACTATGAATAAAAGCTTTTTTTTCTTCAAGTATGCTAGGTAGAAGGTATTTACATCAGATCTAAAACCTGCTCTGTTTACAACTTTCAAAGATGAATTACTAGACAGAGAAATCTTTGCCTTTGGTTTTCATAAAAGATATTTGCTGAACTCTCAAAGCCGGCTTTAAATATCATCATCAAATTCCTGCCATGTACCCACAAGGATATGATAGGAAGTTAGTAATGATATAATTTTTTCATGTAGTACTATCATATCCTGTACACCCCTTGTGGGTACATGGCAGGAATTTGATGATGATGATGATGATATTTAAAGCCATCTATGGCTTTGAGATTTCAGCAAATATCTTTTATGAAAACCAAAGGCAAAGATTTCTCCGTCTAATAATTCATCTTTGAAAGTTGTAAACATAGCAGGTAACAAGTAACAGACTGATTTGGCAAGACTCCAACATTATCAGATCTTATATTTCTATCGTCTAAGGCGCTTTGTACCGTATCAATCCACCTATATCTTGGTCTTCCTCTGGGTCGTTTTGCTGCCAACCTGGCAGAGAACACTTGTTTTGCTAATCTTTCCTCGCCCATTCTGTTTAGGTGACCATACCACCTGAGATTAGCTCTGCTAACGCATTCCTGGATGCTGACAATGTCAAGTTCTTTCCTAATATCCTCGTTTTTAATATGATATTGCCATTGATGCCATTTGTTCACGCCTATAATCTTTCTCAGGACTCTCATATCTGCGGTCTCTAGTCTTTGGTCAAGTGTTTTACTTCTGACCCAGCTCTCAAATCCATAAGTTAAAACTGGTTTGAACACTGTCTTGTATACAGCTAATTTAGTGTTCCGACTAATTTCCCTCTTATTCCATATGAATTTATTCAGTTGACTTCCCACCATACCAGCTTTGTTGATTCTGTTGTCTATTTCTGTATTTAATTTACCATCTTCAGTAAAAATCGTGCCTATGTAGCTGAAATGTTTTACTTGTTCCCCAGGTTCTCCATTCACAACACAGTTGACATTTTCAAGGATTCTGCCTATTTTCATTGTCTTTGTCTTTTTATTGCTGACCTTCATACCATATCTATTACAACAGCTATTCAATTTAATCAGAGAATCTTGCAGACTTGTAGCGGATTTATTTAGAAGTATAACATCATCCGCATAAAGCAAAGAGCTGACATTAACATCTCCAATTTTTATATCATGTTTAATACCACTTTCCTTCATAATGTGATCCATATATATAATGAATAACAGAAGGGATAATGTACATCCTTGTCTCACACCAGATTTAACGTTAAACCATCTTCCTGTACTTCCTTCAATTCTAACTGCTGACTTACAACTCAAATAAAGACTTAAGTATTGCTTGATATAATGCCCCATCGACACTAACTGCAGCGTATTGAATAGCTTCTCTCTTGGCACCTTATCATATGCCTTTTCCAGATCTACAAAACTGAAATACAGATCTTCATTATATTCCCATGCTTTCTCGACTATTTGTCGTAAAGTGAAAATCTGATCCTGACAGCCTCTGTTTGGCCTGAATCCAGCTTGTTCTTCGCCAAGCTTTTCTTTAACAATTCTTCTCAACTGTTTCGCAAGTATACTTGCATAGATCTTGCCAGGAACACTCAGTAGGGAAATACTTCTGTAATTCTCACATTCAGTTATATTTCCCTTTTTATATATGGGTACTATGAGAGCTCTAATCCAATCATCGGGAATTCGTCCCTCTGTCGAGGCTTTCTGAACTATGCAGTGCAGCCACTGTAAGACTCTTATACCACCATACTTCAGCATTTCTGGTCGAATATCATCTACTCCAGCTGCTTTTCCACATTTCAAGCCTTTGATGGCTTTTTATACTTCAAGTATGGATATGTATTCCTGATTGCATGCCTGGTCAGTGTTTTTTACCACTATGCTGTCATCACTGCTTGTTTCATTTAGGAGTTTTTCAAAGTAATTACTCCATACATCAAGGATATCTTTTTCTCCTGTTTTCATGTCACCTTTATCATCTGTAACCCCTTTTACAGCACTCTTTCCTCCATTCCTAAGCTTCTTCAACAACCTCCAGAATATTTTGCCACCTTCTTGATATTTATTTTCTATATTCTTGCCAAAGTCCTCCCATGACTTTTGTTTAGCTAGTTTTACACAGTGTTTAGCTTTCTTACATTTGTCTCTGTATTCTCTAAGAGCACAAGCTGACTTATTTGACAGGAACTTTTGATATGCTTTCTTCTTTTCCTTCATTGCCTCTTTAACTTCCTGTGTCCACCAGGGAGTTCTGATTTTTTTATCCTTACAGACAACTTTACCACATGCCTCTCTGGTAGAATCAATCAATGTTTTCTTCAGAGTTTGCCACTGAATCTCCAAGGTTTGGTTCCTGTTCTCAAACTCTTTCATTTTTTCTTCAATCATCGTTGTGTATTTTAGTCTACAGTTCACATCTGAGAGTTGCTCAACTTTTATTCGCTTTAAAACTTTCTTACATGTTATTCTTTTCAATATGAAATTCAATTTTATCCTGCTCAAGACTAAATAGTGATCACTTCCAATTTCAAATCCTCTGTACACTCTGGTGTCCTGCACCAGGGAGAAAACATCACTATCAACAATAACATAGTCAGTGAGGCCTTTGAATTTGTGTACGTTTTTATGTTGGAACATGATGTTAGTAATAACCAGTCCATGTCCTGAGCAGAAATCCAACAGATATTTGCCATTATTATTAGCTTTGCTCTTTTCTCCAAATTTTCCCAAAATATTTTTGTATGTCTCACAATCATTTCCTACTCTGCTATTTAGATCCCCAACAAGGACCAACTTTTCATTTTTCATTGTGTCAGTTGCTTTTTCTAAAGCCTCAAAAAATTCCTCCACTTCTACCTTAGTAGTACCTTCTGTGGGACCATAGGCATAAATAAGTCTGATTGTCCAGTTCCTCATTCTCATATTTGCTCACATTACTCTACTTGATACTGACTGCCATTCAAGAAGTTAGCCTCGTATTTTGTGTTGAATACTATGGCTACTCCTTCTTTTCCTTGATTGTCATTGCCTGAATATAACATTTTGTATTTATTGTTCAGAAAGATCTCATCAGTTTTGGTCTTTTTTGTTTCAGTCACCCCTATTATGTCTACTGGTACTTATCTAATTCCTCAGCTAGCTCCATTTCTTTACCATTCAGGCTTCTTACGTTGATAGTACCAATCTTTAACTCTGGTGATGTTGAGTTGGGGTTTGTTCAAGTAGCTGACTTTTCACTGTTCGCCCTGGTTCCCTGGTGAAAACAACGGGGGCCTTGTTTAACTGGGCGACGCCCCAGCCGGCATGAAATTTTGTCATGTTGTACCATCATTTTTTTATTTTGGTTTAACCAATAAGAATACCATTTTGTCGGCTAAATCCCAAATTGCCAGCCCATCCTCGTTCGTTCAGCATCCAAATAGATATCCAACAGGGTGCACCACGAGAAGGTGAGGATTGGACATTAGGTCAGAAGCCCTGGTCGGTTCTCCGCATTCCTTTAAAGGCTATGTGAAGGTCTCCTCTCAGTTATACAGCTTTGACCCTTAAGCACCCCGGCTTTAAATATTTAATGCTTAAATGTGTCCACGTGGTTAGCCTAGTGGCTGTGCGCTTTGCAACCATATGCCTGGGGAAGGTCTAAGGTTCAATTCCCGTCGGTTATGTGAGGAGCTTAAGGATCTTTCTCAGACAAAGCCAAGTTAGCCGGTCTTGGGCATGGACTGCAGGATTTTTCTACCCAGTTTATCTGGGGTTTTTCCTCCCCCAAAGCAGTCAAACCAGTCTTAAGAACACAACACTTCACAGACAATTACACATGATTGAACATGGGGTAACGACTTCGCCTCGTAGTGAGTTATGAAATCCAAAAATGGGAGGCCAAGGCCCCTACATGGGACTGTAGTGCCAATTAAGAAGAAGAGAGGATCATGCCTCAGTAAGTTGCTCACATTTTTTAATACAGTGATGGGGTTTTTCCTCCCCCAAAGCAGTCAAACCAGTCTTAAGAACACAACACTTCACAGACAATTACACATGATTGAACATGGGGGTAACGACTTCGCCTCGTAGTGAGTTATGAAATCCAAAAATGGGAGGCCAAGGCCCCTACATGGGACTGTAGTGCCAATTAAGAAGAAGAGAGGATCATGCCTCAGTAAGTTGCTCACATTTTTTAATACAGTGATGACTGAATTGGATAAAGGTAATGGGTTTACAGTGATATTATTGGACTTGGCTAAGGCTTTTGACAGGATACCACATGGAATTCTAATTAGTAAACTGCAGCACATGGGGATGGATATAGGATTGGTGAGATAGTAGGAGGGTGGTTGATGGAGAGATATCAGAGAGTAGTTTATTCAGGAGTAGAGTTCAAAAGAAGTCTGTGACTAGTGGTGTACCACAGGGTTCTGTCCTTGGATCACTGATGTTTAATTTGTTCATTAATGATGTAGGAAAGGATCTGAGAGGAACTGTTCATTTATTTGCCAATGATGCAAAGTTGGGTAGAGCAATAGTAAATACACATGATGTCAAAATACGGGAATAAAAAGGCGTTAGCTGATTTTTTTTTTTGATTTGGATAGAGTAGCAGACTGGGCTAAGGAGAATGGATGTCAGTTTAATGTAGCAAAGTGTAAGGTTATGCATTTTGGGGTGAAAAGATTAGCAGCAGTATACCACATTGGTGGAACTGTACTCCAGGAAATTGACTAAGGCAGAGATTTGGGAGTGTTGAAGCTAAGGGGACACATAGCAAAAGTAGCTAAATCAGCTCATCAGATCACTTGGTTACTGAAGAATACTTTGACAAGCAGGTTATTATTCCTCTTTATCGATCCTTGATAAGATCCCGTCTTGGCTACTGTGCCCAGATCTGGGCACAGTAGCCATGATGTTTCTTCTTGATGGGGAGGAGGTAGAGAAATTGGTTGATAGGTGGAAAAGGCATAATATGATTGAAACATTTAAATTACTGAGGGGATTTTACAAGATTAATTCAGAGGAAATTTTTCAGAATAAGTCTGGTGGTGGGAGAACTAGGGG
Organism: Typopeltis vanoorti; assembly: GCF_054136105.1. Classification (NCBI taxonomy): domain Eukaryota; kingdom Metazoa; phylum Arthropoda; class Arachnida; order Uropygi; family Thelyphonidae; genus Typopeltis; species Typopeltis vanoorti. The sequence continues at coordinate 90,183,414 of NC_143567.1, forward strand.
CCATCCATGGAAACTGAGCAAGAGTTTAGTTAGCAAGGGTGTTAGAACTAGATTTTTTACTTGGAGAGTGGTGAATGAGTGGAATAAGCTGCCAGAGTCCGTTGTGGGTGCCATGACTGTGAATGAGTTTGAAGCAAAGTATGATAGATACTGTGCGAATGCTGAATAGTTCTTAACATGATGTTTAGGGCCTCCCTTAATGAGTCTAAGGACTCCTTGGAGTTGTCGATAATAATATATACACATATATATATGTATATATAAATATATTGAAAAAAAATCAATTTCTATATTTATGAAACATATTTCTGCCAGGTATTTGTATACTAATCCAGCCAACAATAAAGCTAGTACATCATATAAAAAAAAATTGGAAAAGTTCACAGCATTTATCAACTTTTCCAAAATATTTCTGCCTTGGTAGTGAATAAAATTTTGCCATTCAGATGTGAATATATCAAACTATTGCAGGATTCCACCCATCTGCTGTTTTCTGAGGTCCAAGATGTTGAATTTTACTGGATTTTGATAATAAACTTGCTATCGTATACCATTTCCTAATCTGTTATGTGGGATGTGGGCACTCAAATTCTGAGAAATATTAGTAATGGTTTCCAGTTTGACAAGTTTGGTAATGTCCACTGAAAGTTAAGAGAATATAGCAGATTTCTATTTATAATAGCTGAAAATCCATAAAATAAATGTAGATGAACAGCCAAGGAACTCTTGTCTTTTGGAAATTATTACTAATATTATTATTATTACGGGCAGCTCCAAGGAGTCCTTAGGGAGGCCCTCTAGGGAGGCCCAACTCATCGAGGGAGGCCCAACATCATGTCAAGAACTTTTCAACATTCACACAGTATCTATCATACTTCACCTTGAACTCATTTACAGTCATGGCACCCACAACAGACTCTGGCAGCTTATTATTAGAACTAGGTTTTTTACTCTCCAAGTAAAAAACCTAGTTCTAACACCCTTGCTAACTAAACTCTTGCTCCAAATCATATCACCCCTTTTTCATCTATCAACCAATTTCTGCAGCCCAGAAATCTTCAACCTGTTCTCGTAAGGTTCATTCCATAGTACTGCTATTATCTTGGTTACTCGTCTCTGGATCCTCTCCACCTCTTCCTCATCGAGAAGAAACCCTGGTGCCCATATCTGGGCACAGTAGTCTAGATGGGGTCTTATCAAGGCTTGATACAGAGGAACAATAACCTGTTTGTCTCTGCTTGTTAAAATATTTTTCAGCAACCAAGTGATTTGATGAGCTGATTTAGCCACTTTTGCAATATGCCCCCTAAACTTCAACTCCCTATCCACCAACACTCCCAAATTCCTAGCCTCATCAATCTCCTGAAGTATGGTTCCACCAATGTGATATACTGCTGCTAATCTTTTCATGACAAAATGCAGCAGACTTCCATTTTTCTCAGCCCAGTCCTCCAAACTATCCAAATCATCTTGCAAAATTTTGACATCCTGTGCACTCACTATTGCTCTACCCAACTTTGCATCATCAGCAAACAAGTGAACACTTCCTCTCAGATCCTTTCCTATATCGTTAATGAATACATTAAATAGTAGTAGTAGTCCAAGAACAGAACCCTGAGGCACACCACTAGTCACAGGCCGACTTTTAGACTCTACTCCTGAATAAACCACTCTCTGATATCTCCCCATCAACCATCCTCCTATCCATCTCACCAACCCTATACGAGCTAGTTACTGAGGCATGATCTACCCACAAAACCATGCTGTCCCCCATAGAGTATCCCATTTTCATCTATCCAATCTTGTATTTTCCTCTTGACTATTTTCTCCAAGATCTTGACAACAATTCCTGATATGCTGATTGGCCGGTAATTTTCAACAGCAGTCTTGGAACCTCCTTTATGCAGTGGAACTATTTTCCCCTCTTTCCACTTCCTTGGGACTAACCCAGACCCAAGACTCAAACAAAATGGTCAAAGGCATTGACAATTCTTTAGCCACTTCTCGTACGACACGAACTGGTATACCATCCAATCCTGCAGATGAATTGACATTGAAGTTTTGTAATAGACTATTCACCTCCATTCACCACAATTCCAATATAAGCTGTTGGTTCTTCCATTTCTGCAATGTCACCACCAGGATGATATACTCTTGCAAAGTGCTCACTCAGTATCGGCATTCTTTAAAATCATTCTGCCATATACATTTTTCTTTTACTTGCAACATATCGAAAAAACTGTTTGGGATTCTCTTTAGCTGCATGGTTAATGTTCTTTTATAATCCGCTTTTGCTTTTCTTACCACACTTGTTACCCTTCTGGCCTGGACTTAATACCGTTCGTGTGCCTGCAGGTCACCTCTCTCCTTATATTCCCTTCACAGTTGTTTCTTTTTTTGCAGCTCAAGCTTAATGGTGTTATTCATCCATTTAATCCCTACTTGATTTATTATTCAGACTCTAGGTATACAGTCAGCCATTGCTTCATGCAAACACTTCTTAACCGCCTCCCATGCACTATCAACTTCTAGGCCTTGCAGTTGTACATGTCATGGCACTGAACCAATGAAACTCCTATGCTTGTCATACTTACCAGCCCGATAATTCCACATGTACCCTGCCTTAATTGTAAATTCCACACCTTTAGCCACCTCCCCAAGTCAAGACCCTATGATCACTCTCACCAATTGGTAGCAGTGTGGTCATATTTGTTACAGCCAAATCCTCATATGTAATTACTAGGTCAAGCACTCTCTCACCTCTAGTATTTTCCATTACATGCTGTCGCAGATAGTTATCCCTTAATAACCGCATAAAATCCAATTCCTTCCTCCCATGTGTCCTCTCCTCCTTCCAATCAATGTTATCATAGTTGAAATCTCCCATAATAATTACCCGCCTTCCACTCATTACTTCTATTTGATTATGCATACTATTACCACCATCTATTCCATCACCAGGTCTATAGCAGCACCCAACTGTATATTTTATTCAATCTCACACAGCAAATAGCCTCAAATGTTCTCTTTTCTCTATCCTGCAGTTCCACTTCTATTCTCCTTGGCTGCAGCTCATCAGCTATCATCAATAATACTCCACCCTCCCATTTTATTCTCCCTGTCATTCCTGAATACACTATACCCCTCACATTCAATCCCACTAGCTATATCATCTTCAGTCAGCCATGTTACACTAATGCCAATAACCTGTGGTCTGGAAGTGCCAACCAAGGCCAAAAATTCTTCCTTCTTGTTCCTATTACGCCTAAACCTCTTTTTACGTGATAGATACGTTAGAAATTACGCGTAAAAAGAACTACTGACTCCATAGAAAAAGTGAAGATTGGTTCCAAATATGAAATATAAGCAAAATAATGAAAAAAACAAACATTAAATTCGTTAGGATCATAAGATTTTTATTTACATTTCATGGAGAATACACATACATATAAAGAATTTTAATAACTTTAAAAAAACATATTTCAGTTGTTTGCTAAGGATTCTATAAAATAATTATGTTATTCGTTCTCAGTTTCTGACAATAAATGCGAAAGCTTTCATTTTCGTGAGACTGTAATATCACTAGAACTACTAAATATGGTATTATCGTCATCGATTTCTGCCTCAACTTGTGGAATTCTTCTTGTCACGTCTTGAACAAAAGTACCACTGGTTGTTTCAGTAGTTTTAGGCATGAACTCAGATATTAATCGCTGTGTTGATGCTTTAGATAAGTCACGATATAATTCTCTGTATGAAGACATTAACAACTTAAGCTCACTTGAAAAGTTCCCAGCACGTTCTTCATTTGGATCATGTCGGGCAAAACAATTGCTTAAATTACTGGCCAGTTTAGGACCTCCTTTAATAATATCAGCAGTAAAAGTAGGATTATCTTGATCATTATCATTAACTTCTTCGCTTTCAGGAGTCTCAGAAACAATCTCCACTATTTCGTCTTCGCTAAGAGGTTTATCAATTAACAATTCTTCGATATCTGCCGAAGTAAGATCATCGAATCCTTCTCCGCCAATTTCACATGCCAAACTTATTATATTGGGGAATTCTGCAGTATGATTAAAGGGAACAGGAGCATTCTCTTTAACACATGTGGGCCAAATAGCTTTCCAGCATGCATTCATAGTTTTTGGTTCTCAATTCAGATAACGATAATCGAAGCTGATCAATACAATCCATAATTGAAAATTTTTTCCACACATCCATAACTGACAGTGTTTCATCATCATTTAGCTTGTTCAAAAAGTACTGAAATGTTCGTCTGACATAATATGTTTTAAAAGTCGCAATTATACCCTGATCTAGAGGTTGTAACAATGATGTGGTATTGGGTGGCAGAAAAAAAAATTGCACATTTGGGTGTTCTATGGCAGGAGGACCAGGTGCATTATCAAGATCAAAAGCACTTTAAATTTGAGACCCTTGTCATTCAAATAGCTTCTAACCTCTGGCACAAAATGTTTGTGGAACCACTCAGTTAAAATATCAATGGTCACCAAAGCTTTTTTGTTGGCCATCCAATGAACTGGCAATTTTTGAAAATCTACGCCTTTCATTGGCTGTGGTCTTAATAATCGATTTATGAGCAGTGGTTTTAACATCCGATCTCCTAAAGCGTTCCAACAAAATAGGAGTGTTATGCGATCCTTTGCTGCTTTGAACCCACCAACAGTTTTTTGCATTTTCGATACGTAAGTTCTGTTTGGCATTTTTTTCCAGAAAAGGCCGGTTTCATCCATATTCCAAACTTGTTCATGAGTGTAACCTCCATCTTCAATTATTTTAGCAAGTTTTTATGAAAATGCTTTAGCAGCTGTTTCATCAGCAGAAGCCGTTTCACCTTTAATTTTTATATTATGAAGAGCATGTCTTTTAATAAACTTAGCCAGCCAACCATTGCTTGCATGAAATTCATATTTTTTCCTCGATTGAGATGAAGTATCTGGCTGCAGTTTTTTAATCTGTTTATAAAATCTCAATGCTGATTGCTTGATGGAATTTCCATCAACTGGCATTCTTTTTTGTACATTATCTTCTATCCACATCACTAAAGCTTTTTCGGCCTTTTCTAGAACAACATCTCTTGTGTATGATGATAATTTCGCACTCGATTTTGTACCAGAACATACCGCATTTCTAATAGACTCTTCATTTTTCTTTATAGATCTGACAGTTGATTCACGGATTCCAAAATGCTCACCCACAGCCGTCGCATCTTCTCCAGTTTGAAGACTATCTAAAATTTGAATTTTTATATCCTAGGAAACGGCTTTCCTTTTTTTTTTTTTTTTGGTTATCGGCAACATCATGTGAGGGCTGGATTAAAATCTTCGGTTAATGAAATTAAAGTTTGAAAATTACATATAGCTTACCATTTATTATTTCTTGGCAAAATTATTAATTTCATAATGCGATTTTTATTTTGATTTCACTTAAAAAAATGTAAATGCAAAAAATGTGGTAACTGTGTTGTCTACTCAAACACCAAATTCAAATTGCATAGAACTGCTTTTTTATGCGCAGTCAGTTATGTAATTCGGGGAATTCCCAATAAATGAAATTCGTAAGAATTTAGAATTTTCTTAATTGAAAAGAGAATGCAATTCTACAAAATTCTCAGAATTTTCTTGAATTACAGATTTTTTCGTAACTTAGATTTTAGGTTGGTCGCGTAAAAGTGAATAAAAATTGCGTAAAAAAAAATTCTTTTTGATATCCCAATTCGCGTAAAAAAAATTTGCATAAAGGGAGGTTTAGGTGTACTCCTAGCATTAGTATACACAAATTGCTCTGTTGGCCCCATTCCTACCTTGATGCCTTTTACTAACTATCCCATTCTGATTTGTTGTCCTTATTCGCTCGGGCATATTATACTCATTCATACACTCAACTGCCTCCCTAAGGTCTGCATATCTACTTCCCCCACCCCTTAATAAATCTAGTTTCCGATTCCGCACATCCACTTTATTCAACAACACTTTTTCAAGTCTCCTTACACCGAATCCATTCAAATGCAAACCATCCATCTTATATAGATCCTTTCACCCATCGAACTCACTCCACACGTCCACAAATTCCACACCACTCGTCATGCATAACCCACGCATAAAGTCATTTGCAATTATGGCCCTCCTCCTAAACTCTTCACTGTCATACCTTGGCAAAAGACTAATCATCCTAAATCTCTCACTCTTTTCTTTTGCTACCTGAAACAATTCATTCAGGTCCTCTATCATTTCCATTTTATCTCCTTTCAAATTATTCGTACCTGCCATAACTATCATTTCTTTCACTCTTTGCTTTTGCTCCCTAATAGACTGACTTACGTCTGGTACAACCTCGCCGTTTCTTGTCATATCCCTATTTTCTTCGTTCTGAAGTTTGACAAAAATATCACACTCACGATCCGAAATACACTTCAATTCCTCATTCTCCCTACATTTTCTACACACATTCACTCCTTTATTATCATCTAACCACACTCTGACCGCACTCCGCAAAGTGTACATTTCGCAGATAGTACACTGAATCATCTCCTTTACATTACCGTTCTTGAAAGAAGATGGCGAACCATCATTACTGGCCGCCATTTTCCTTCGTACTGGAGCCATACTTACTAGTAACGTATTTTATCAAATTATAAACACCAAAAACACACAAATGGACGCACTAAGATACGCAAGGCAAACAAAACTACGCAATATTAAAGTGAATTTATCAACGATAACTGAAAATAACGCTTATCTTATCTGGAGCTTTCACGAACACTACACACTACGAATCCCTCTAGCGGTGACTTCCCGACATAGATTATGTTATAAAACACTTTAGTACACTAACTACACTAATAAAACTACAATAATATACTAAAATTACACAATTAAATCTAACAAAATATTAATAAATCAACAAAAATCACAAATCTTTCAGGAGCTCTCCGACAGTACATACTAGCCTCTTGCCCACAAACGTCTGCAAACTTGTAGTACATTAGTACTGTGGGCATATTGAAGTTTAATTTTGAATTTTTTTAATTTTACATAATCATGAAACCCTGCTCTAGGAATGTGGAACTTTCAAATGTGGAGCTTTCTTAAGCCACCTTCGGCCCTCAGTATGTATGGCTGGACCCTCACACCAAGTAATGAAATTCATTTTCCATTTAAAAAATTCAAAAACAACCATGCTCATGTATATGAACTCACACCTGTTGGCTGGAGATTGAGTATGCTAAGCAGTCAGCAAGCTGGGCTGGCAACTGCTTTTTTAATGTCATCATGATGAATCCTCATGGGTCCAATTCCCGTTGATATCTGGTTTTCAATATCTTCTACCATCTCTTTAGAAAACTCTGCAAGTGTTAAGCCACCTGTCCATTGCCAGATTGGTCAACTCTTGCAGATCTGTCATACACCCTGCAGATAAGTCTAAGAAGGTTAGCTTTTCTTTTAATTATTCTCTACATTAGATTCTCTTTTCAGTTTCATATAGTTTTTCCTTTATTTCTTTTTGTATCCATCCAATTCATGGAATGTTTTTATAGCATGTACTTTCAAAGGCCAGTATTAGCCTCACAGAGTTTTTGAATATTACCAATCTTACATCCATAGAGAGCACTCATGAATATGCATATGTTTATTATTCTGTGTCAAGGCTCACTGCTTTACCTTTTTCCTTATCATATTCATTGCTTGTAAGCTTACTTTTGCTTTTGTTATCTGAGATTTTATCTCCTTTTTACAGTCTGCATCATGCATCAGGTAGCTCCCTAGGTACATCAATCTCTTAACCTCTTCCAGCTCATTTCCATTGACTTTTATTTGGTTTTCCATTTTTTCCATCTAAATATCATTGTTATAATTTTTTTTCAGTACTTAACTCGTATCTTTTCTTCTTTGCTCATTTTCTTCAATAATGACTATCATTTGTAGATCTGAAATTATTGCTTCTCATACCTCAAATTGAGATTCCTGTATAACATCCTTTGTTCTTTACAAAAGCATGATTATGATGCTCAGAGATATCGAGTCCAAAGCCTAATGCAAAGCTAATTCAGCGTATGATTAAAACAGTAGAGAGCAAAACCCAAAATCAATAAAGGGATAAAACAAAGATATTCGTTATCATTAATATTATTCAGCATATATAAAAGAGGCATACATGAAGTAGATAGGAAGCTGTTATATCTAATGTAGAATATCAGCAAAAGTACTGAAGCCACAATGAAAAATTGTGGAAAAACAGGAAGATAGTTCCAGACAAGAGGCTTAGCCCGTGTCTGTTATTCTACATTAGATATAACAGCTTCCTATCTACTTCATATATACTTCTTTTATATATGCTGAATAATATTAATGATAACGAATATCTTTGTCTTATCCCTTTACTGATTTTGGCTTTTGCTCTGTACAGTTGTCATTATACACTGAATTAGCTTTGCATTAGGAACACTTTCTCTGATTTACATATTCGGCACGATAATGAAGTGCCACATGATATCAACGTCAAGTGTGGCTATTATAAATGAGCATACCTATTCTCTGTATGTAATCAGTAAATGCCAGCCAGTAGTGCGGAAATGTGGCAACGTAAGCCAGTTTGACTGTGGGAAGATAGTTGGGTGCCTAGAGAGCAGGTGCCAGTATTTCGGAAACAGCTGCACTTGTTGATTGCTCCCATACTACTGTATCAAGGGTGTACCAGGACTGGATTAACCATGAATAGGCATCCAGTAGAAGGGTTCACGTTGGTCAGCCATGCATGGTTGATCATAGAGGTGAGTGTCAGGTGTCACAACTGGTATCGCAGCAACAGTGCACAGCGGTCTCAGTTTTGGGAAGAGGGAGCCAAATATTGGGAATAGGATGAATGTTCCAACAATTCATAGTGCAGATCCCTTAATTTTCCCATTGCCAAAACAACCTTTGTGGGCAGATGCATTGTTCTGATGAAAGATGATTTTTTCTTCTGCAAACTGGGTCTTTTCTCATGAATTTTTTCATCTAGTCTAGTTAAAAGATCAGAATAATATTCCCCGGTTATTGCTTTATCCTTTTCAAGATAATTAATAAACAAAATGCCTTTAGTATCCCAAAACACTGATGCCATGACCTTTCCTGCTGATGGAACCGACTTTGTCTTTAGCACTGAACAACCGGTTTCTGTCCACTGTTTTGACTGCTGTTTTGGATTCTGGTGTGTAATGGTGAATCCAAGTCTCATCCATAGTAATAAATCGACACACATAATTACTGTTTTATTCTTGTTAAAACGCTCCAAGCACTGTTCAGAGATTTTCATGCGAGTGCTTTTTTGATCTGCTGTGAGAAAGCATGGCACCCATCTTACGCGCAAAGCTTTTTAATTTGCAATTCTTCATGCAAAATATGTATCCTACACGTTCTTTTGAAACGCCTTATAGTCTCAGCAATTTCATGCACTTTGACTCACTGGTCATTCAATACCATATTGTGCACTTGATCAATGATTTCTGGTGTTGTTACACTTTTTGGACGTCCTTTACATGGATCATCTTCAAGGCTGGTACAGCTATGTTTAAACTCGGCAGCCCATTTCTTAATTGTCAAAAATGAAGGAGAAGAGTGCCCATAAACTTTTATGAACTTTGAATGAATTTCTTTTGGCGTAAAACCTTCTTTTACAAAGAATTTTATAACCACATGATACTCAATTTTATCCATTTCAAGAGATACAGATAACACTTTTGCTTCAGACAGTTGTATAAAACAAACTACTTGATAAAATGACTTGCAATTTCACATGGATGCTTATGACAGATGTACCAACTTAGGGAAAAAATCTTGCGGATAGTGTTGCCATCTATGGTCGAGGCCAAGAACTTTTCAGACCACCCTCATATTTGTCATAAAGTGAAAAACTCATCCTGACAACCTCTATTTGGCCTGAATCCAGTTTGTTTTTCACCAAGCTTTTCTTCCATGATCCTTCTCGACTGTTTCTCAAGTATATTTGCATATACCTTACCAGGAACACTTAGTAGAAAAATACCTATGGAATTTCTCTACTTATGGATTGGATGGATTGCCATTGGATGTTATGTGTGCAAACAGTGTGAATGAATTCAAGAACAAGTATGGTGCGAATAGTATGGCCTCCCTCGATGAGTTCCTGACTCCCTAGCGGTTTCTCTTAATAATAATATTTCACTTCCATTACCAAGTTGGTTTAAATATGACATTATTGAGCCTGATTCTGGTATGCTTTTTAAAGTACTAGGAAGGTTTTAATTATTTTGCCATTTACTCTTGATCTCCCTTCATGGAGGAGAAGGAATCATTACTGGAGTATCCCTCATTATCACACTCACAAAGTTCTTTAAACTGCGATTCCCTCTGAACTCTTCACACTCTCAGGCAATACATTCCACCTCACCAGCTGCTTTTCAAGCTAAGGCAAAGAATCTATCCTTGTCCTCTTTGTTCAGTCTCTGTTCATATGGTTTCCAAAGTGGATTTGCTAACAATTTAGGTGGAAGATGACTTATTGTCTGGTGTGAAATCACCATCCTTTGCTCTAGAAACCAACCATGGGCTAAGTTCCATGCTTGGTCTCTGGAGAAAGGTTTCTTAATTACCTAATCCTCACTCTACTTATGGTACTAAAATGTGCCATAGGTTAGTGTCAGTAACAACATTATTGAGAATAAAAAATAAGCTTTTAATTTTTTTTAATTTATTCGAAAAGCAGTTGTGAAGATATTTATATAGTACTGATTTTGATTTCCATTTATTGCAGATCCCTTGAAGTATTGGTACAAAACATAGAAACAGTTGACGCGAAGAATGCTCTTGTTTCATTACCTTTGCATTTGAAGGACAAAATATTTCATATACTATGCAAGCGGGGAATGTTAAAAGACGAAGATATTCATTTGGTAAAAATAACTCTATAGAGATTTATTACATTAAAGAAAAAGATGCTGTGTGTTTTAAATAAATAAATGAAACTGAAAACAGTTGCCAAACATTTTGGCAACTGTTTTCAGTTTCATTTATTTATTTATTATGATGCCAATCAAATATTATGATTGGCATCATAATATTTTCAGATACATAAGTGATGTGTAATTGATATTTTGGCTTTCAAAAGAAATGGTCCCCTCTAGCTCTCCCTGGTGTCTACCAAGTTCCTTGTGACTGTCATTGTTCTTACTTTGGACATACTGGATGCTCTGTTGAAAAGAGAATATATATATAAAAAAAAAATTACTCTTACATTAGCAAAGAGTAAATCTGAAAAATCTGGCTTAGCACAGTATACAGTAGATACAGACCACAACATCCTATGGTCTGAACACTTACTTCATTGATGTTGATTTCTTGTTTAAAGAAAGCACTGAGGCCTAACTTCACTGTCTGCACTTAAGTTGGAATGACTGATTCTCCCTATCTAAGATATGGGAAATTCTTATTCTAATCACACATCAATAATTTTTTTTTTAAATAGCTAATGAATTATCAATATTGCAACATTTCCTCAGTTATACCATTGCATTATTTTATGTATAACATCACTTTTTCAAATCAATCCATTTTTCACATTCTACTTTGTAATTAACTATTGTTGCCACTGATGATGGCCTGTAATATTTAGTCTGAAACATATGACCTTAAATAAATATTATTACTTATTCCTTTAGTTTCATTTGTTTTCATGTTAATCAAAGAAACCTCTCATGGCACAAGTATCTCTCTTGGGAGGTTGACAGTGTATGTAGGAGCTTTTACTATTATTATTATTGTTCCGGGCAACTCCAAGGAGTCGACAGACTCATCGAGGGAGGCCCTAACATCATGTCAAGAACAACTATTCGACATTGACATAGTATCTCTCATCCTTGCCTTGAACTCATTCACGGTCGTAGCACCCACAACAGACTCTGGAAGCTTATTCCACTCATTCACCACTCTCCAAGTAAAAAACCTAGCTCTAACACCCTTGTCAACCATGCTCCTGCCCAGCTTCCATGCATGGCCCCTAGTCCTCCCACCACCAGTCATATTTTCAAAGATATCTTCTGGATCAATCTTGTAGAAACTCTTCAGTAATTTGAAAGTCTCAATCATATCAACCCTCCTTCTCCTATCGTCCAATCTCTGCAACCCACAAATCTTCAACCTATTCTCATAAGGTTCATTCCACAGACCTTCTATCATCTTGGTCACTCGTCTCTGGATCTTCTCCACTTCCTCCCCATCACGAAGAAACCCTGGCCCATAACTGAGCACAGTAGTCCAGATGGGGTCTTATCAAGGCTCGATACAGAGGAACAACAACTTGTTTGTCTCTGCATGTTAAAGTATTTTTCAGAAGCCAAGTGATTTGATGAGCTGATTTAGTCACTTTTGCAATGTGCCCCCTAAACTTCAATTCCCTATCCACCAACACTCCCAAATCCCTGGCCTCATCAATCTCCTGGAGTACGGTTCCACCAATGCGATATACTGCTGCTATTCTTTTCATCCCAAAGTGCATAACCTTACACTTTGCAACATTAAATTGACATCCATTTTTCCTAGTCCAGTCCTCCAAACTATCCAAATCATCCTGTAACATTTTGACATCCTGTGCACTTACAATTGCTCTACCCAACTTTGCATCATCAGCAAACAAGTGAACACTTCCTCTTAAATCCTTTCCTATATCATTGATGAACAAATTGAAAAGCAGTGGTCCAAGAACAGAGCCCTGCGGCACACCACTAGTCACAAGCCATCTTTTAGACTCCACTCCTGCATAAACCACTCTCTGGTATCTCTCCTTCAACCACCCTCCTATCCATCTCACCAACCCTATATCTATCCCCATCTGCTCCAGTTTACTGATTAGGGTTCCATGTGGTATCCTGTCAAAGGCCTTGGCAAGGTCCAGTAGTTCACTGTAAACCCATTACCCCTATCCAGTTCAGCCGTCACTGTGTTATAAAATGTGAGCAAGTACTGAGGCATGATCTACCCTTCACAAAACCATGTTGTCCCCCATACAATATCCCATTTTCATCTATCCAATCCTGTATTCTATTCTTGACTAATTTCTCTAAGACCTTCACAATGATTCCTAATATGCTAATCGGCCGGTAATTTACAACAGCAGTCTTGCAACCACCTTTATGCAGTGGAACTATTTTCCCCTCTTTCCACCCCCTCGGGACTAACCCAGACCCGAGACTCAAATTAAACAAAATGGTCAAGGCTACTGACAATTCTTTAGCTGCTTCTTGTACAACATGAGCTGGTATACCATCCAGTCCCATGGATGTATTGACATTTAGGTTATGCAATAGACTACTCACCTCCACTTCATTCACCACAATTACCGTATAATCTACTGGTTTATTCGTTTCTGCAATGTCACCACCTGGATGATATATACTTGCAAAGTGCTGACTCAGTAACTCAACTATATCAACTGATTCAGTTACCTCCCTACCATCGGCATTCTTTAAAATCATTGTGCCATGTACATTTTTCCTTTTACTTGCTACATATCTAAAAAACTGTTTAGGATTCTCTTTAGCCTGCATGGCCAATGTTCTTTCGTAATCCTTTTTTGCTTTTCTTACCACACTCATTACCCTTCTGGCCTGCGCTTTATACTGTTCATGTGCCTGCCGGTCACCTTTCTCCTTAAATTCCCTCCATAGTTGTTTCTTTTTTTGCAGCTCAAGCTTAATGGTGTTATTCATCCATTTAACCCCTAGTTGATTTATTATTCGGACTCTAGGTATACAGTTAGCCATTGCTTCATGCAAACACTTCTTAACTGCCTCCCATGCACTATCAACCTCTAGTCCTTGCAGTTGTACATGCCAATGCACTGAACCAATCAAACTCCTAAACTTGTCATACTTTCCAGCCCGATAATTCCACATGTACCCTGTCTACTAAGAAAGGACATATGCCAAGTTATAAAACAGGTGAGGGTGCCTAAAAGAAGCTATATCTGACTTCATCCCCCAGAGTTAAGAGAATTAATTGCATAGGAGTTAAATGGATTTATAACATTCTATAAAGGCTGCATAAAAAGAGGATATTGTGGATCCAATATCTTGAAAAATTATGATGAGACTGGAGCACTATAAAGAGCAGCTAGGTTATGGAGGAAGGTGAAATCAGATCATGGAAAGGAGTTAGCTCTGAACAGGACAAAGGAAATCCAAGAGGCTTATTGCTATGTAGCAAGTAAAGGAAGAATGATTATGAAAGAATAACTCAACGAATGTTGATGGTGTTCAAGTATGAGTTATTAGAAATAGCTGAGTTATTAAGCATTCACTTCATATATTCCAGGCAGACCCATTAGCCATGCTAAGCAGAAATAGTTGAAAGAACAGAGAAAACTCGACAAGAGCTTGACTCATAGAGCAGTTGGACTAAAAGGGATATCAGTGCAGGTGCCGAGGGCAATGAAAACAGTTAGCGATGCTCTTGACCCAGTTGTTCAGCTTGAGTCTTACACATGCCTGATTCCTAAATTGAGTAGAAAAAGACCAAGATAATTCCATTATACAAAGTTAGAGCTAAGACTGATGCAGTGAATTATAGACCATTTAGTATCTCTGGCATGGTCAAAATTTGCAAAATGAACTCTGACATGGATTGGGAAGTAGTTAACAAACAGGTATCAGAAAGTGAAGTATAGTGGTGGTGATTCTGAGAAGAAGAGTGATTAGTGGTGTACTGGCCCACAGGGTTCTTTATTTGGACTATTGTGGTTAAGCACATATAATGATGATATTGAGAAGAGTCTTGAGTGTTATATTTAGGTATTTATATCTGATCTACACACAAAAAGTTGTTGCAAGAACTATAGCATATCGGTGTCATGTGTGGGCATGAGAGGAAGAAGAAAGGAGAATCTGGTCTTTTTTTTTTAACACCTGAAGATTGTATTCTTAGGGGAAGGTAGTGTCTGTGTGTGTGTGGGGGGGAACACAGTCGAAAAAGCCCATATAAAGATATTCCTCTTGTCACAATTAGAATCAATCTTAGATTTTTCCAATTGAAGAGCACAGTGTTTCGTTCTTTGAATGGTGTCGTTAATAATGCTAAGGTAGGGAGAATGTTAGCCTGGTTGGCCAAGTGGTTAGCGTATCCACTCTCCAGCCAAGAGGCTGCAGATTTGAATCCTACCAGAGGCATGGATGCTTGTGTTTTTCCCACTAATTCTGTAGAAAGGGCATCTGTGACCCTACTACTTCTAGCAGAAGGCTTCACTCTTAAAATCCAGTGAGGTTTGGAAGTGACCATATGGCATCAAAATGATGTTAATGATAACTAAGGGAGAGCATTGAGGAATATAGCTGACACGGAATCCTATGTGCTGATTTGAACAGATTAGTTATATGGGAAAATGACAGTGAATGTAAGGTTTTGTTATACATTTTGGATGGAGGACATACAGGCAATGTGTTATATTAATGGGGGTTTGTTGGAAGCAGTCATGAAGCTAGAGACTTGGGAATTATTGTGGACATTGAGCTAAAGTTAAGGAGTCTGTACTAAGATGGTTCAGTCATCACATTTGGATAACAGCACTGTTAAAAGAATACTAATTTACAGGAATAAGGAAGCTATTTTCTCTCACTTTTCAAGGTTTGATAAGTATTGGGATTATTGTATTCAGATATGGTTATCTGGATTCCAAGGAGATGACACATTTGAAAACATTTATCAGTGAGTAACCAGTATTATAACTAATCTGTGGAATCGTACATGCATGTGAGCAATAGACACTTTAATAAACAGAGAAGTGGAGATAAGCAAACGTACAAGTTAGTATAGACAAGTGAGATTTTGCACTTTCTGCTTGTGTAGACAGAACTTGGGCTCATCCCTGGAAGCTGGCTAGAGGTTGTTGTTAGAAGTGTGAAGTCCAACATGTAGAGAGTGTTTGAAATGGGCTGCTTTTGGTAAATATGTTTATGGAAAGATTATAATTGGTATTTAAGTATCAGTGCTTTGATAAGTCCTTGGACTAGAAGAACATTCATAATAATATTATCTCTCTCTCTCTCTCTATATATATATATAGAGAGAGAGAGAGAGAGAGAGAGATTTGATGCTAATTATGTATAAAGACTGTCTATGTTGTTCATAGTCTTTTAACCCTCAATGTTTAGTGTTTTTTCTTTTATAATGTCACCTGAAGAAGGCTGTTACAGGCCGAAACTAGTAGTGTGTTTATATTAAAACCTTTTTAATTAAATCTCGGTTCCAGTCATTCAATTTTTTTTCATAAAAAAAAAAATATATATATATATATATATACACACATACACATATTAGGGGGACCCCCCCTGGTGTCTATGGCACCCAACCCTTCGAATTCTGGGCTGGTAAGACAAAAAACGTGACATAAAAACGTTTTAAATTTTGGCTTGTCTTTTTATATCTATAGAGTAGATATATCAGTATTATGCAATTTATATCTACTCCATTTCTTAGTGGTTCTGATCCTGATTTACTTTCTTTAGCTGGTGAATGATAGAATGCGTTGTCTGCATTTCAGTGAATGCAAAATTACTGATCTTGGCTTGAAGCAGTTAACAGTATGTACAAGTGTGTTGAAATTGGACTTAAATGCTTGTGATGAAAGGACTGATATTTCTTCAATTGGTAATGTATTTCTTTCTTTTTACATCTAAAATTTGTAAAAAAAATATTATAACGCTAATCATTTTTAATATTTTGAAATAACAATTTTTTCAGACCTACAATATTTGCAAATTTAAACTAAATATTTAAATCTAAATGTTTAAATTTCAGTTTAAAACAAATATTTCATATTTAACATTCATCATCATCAAATTCCTGTCATGTATCCTAATTTCAAAAATATTTTTATTATTATTATTATACAGGATATGATAGTACAACATGAAAAATTTACATCATTACTAACTTCCTATCTACAATTTTCCTCCAGATCAGTCTGTTACCTCTCAAGACTCCAACATTCTCAGATCTTATATTTCTATCTTCTAAGGAGGCACTTATTACCATATAAATTCACCTATATCTTGGTCTTCCTCTGGGTCTTTTTTCCTGCTAACATGGCAGAGGACATGCTAATCTTTCCTTGCCCATTCTGTTTATGACCATGCCACCTGAGATTAGCTCTGCTGAAGCATTCCTGGATGCTGACGATGTCGAGTTCTTTCTTAATATATCCTCATTTTTAATATGATCTTTCCATTGATGCCATCTGTTCATGCCCATAATCTTTCTCAAGACTCATATCTGTGGTCTGTAGTCTTTGGTCAAGTGTTTTATGACCCAGTTCTCAGATCCATAAGTTAAAATTGGTTTGAACACAGTCTTGTATACAGCTAATTTAGTGTTTTGAGTAATTTCTCTCTTATTCTATATGAATTTATTCAGTTAACTTCTTACCATGCCAGCTTGTTGATTCTGTTGTCTATTTCCATATTTAATTTACCACCTTCACTAAAAATTGTGCCTAAGTAGTTGAAATGTTTAACTTGTTCTATAGGTTCTCCATTCACAATGCAGTTGATATTTTCAATGCTTCTGCCTATTTTCATTGTCTTTGTCTTGTTCTTGCTGACCGTCGTACCATATCTATTAAAACAGTTATTCAATTCAATGAATCTTGCAGACTTGTAGCAGATTTATTTAAAAGTATAACATCATCTGCATAAAGTAAAGAGCTAATATTAACATCTCCAATCTTGATATCAGGTTTAATACTAGTTTCCTTCATAAATGTGATCCATATAGATAATGAATAACAGAGGGGATAATGTACATCCTTGTCTCACACCAGATTTAACATTAAACCATCTTCCTGTACCTCCTTCAATTCTAACTGCTGACTTACAACTCAAATAAATATTAAGTATTGCTTGATATAATGCCCTCTTCAATACTGTAGGGTATTGAATAGCTTCTCTCTTCGCACCTTGTCATATGCCTTTTCCAGATCGACAAAACTTAAATACAGATCTTTGTTATATTTCCATGATTTCTCAACTATGAGGGTGGTCTGAAAAGTTCTCGGCCTAATAATGAAAAAACGAATTTATAATTTCAAAATTATTATTATTATTAAGTTACACCTCCAGAGACTCATTGAGAGAGGGCACCTACTCTATAATTCTATCTCCACCACTCAACTACCATCATCTACACTAACACCACTAGTGTTTTCACAATCACAAACATCCATGCCCATGGCAGGATTCAAACCTGCAGCCTTTAGGTTGGAGAGCGGATATGCTAACCACTCAGCCAACCAGGCCGGCTATTTTTCAACATAATCTCCCTTAAGATTAATACATTTATTCCAGAGATGCTCCAGTGCCATTATCCCATCCCTGTAGTGGTTGTCAGTAAGATCTGCAAAATACTCCTCTACAGCTGCAATCACCTCTTGATTCGAAAAAAAAGCTGACCAGCAAGGAAGAGTTTTAGTTTTGGGAAGAGATAGAAGTCAGAAGGAGCCAAATCTGGGGAATAGGTAGATGTTCCAACAATTCATAGTGAGGATCCCTTAATTTGTCCATTGCCAAAACAACCTTTGTGGGCAGGTTCATTGTCCTGATGAAAGATGATTTTTTCCTTCTGCAAACCGTGTCGATTCTCACGAATTTTTTCATCTAATCTGGTTAAAAGATCAGAATCATATACCCTTTTCAAGATAATTAATAAACAAAATGCCTTTAGCATCCCTAACCACCGATACCATGACCTTTCCTGCTGATGGAACCGACTTTGTCTTATTTGGCAATGAATAACCAGCTTCTGTCCACTGTTTTGACTGCTGTTTGGATTCTGGTGTGTAATGGTGAATCCAAGTCTCTTCAATAGTAATAATTTGATGCACAAAATCAGTTTTATTCTTGTTAAAATGCTCCAAGCACTGTTCAGAGATTTTCGTGCAAGTGCGTTTTTGATCTGCTGTGAGCAAGCGCAGCACCCATCTTGCACAAAGCTTTTTCATTTGCAATTCTTCATGCAAAATATATCCTACATGTTCTTTTGAAATGGCTTATGGTCTCAGCAATTTCACTCACTTTGACTCGCCTGTCATCCAATACCATATTGTGCATGTGATCAATGATGTTTGGTGGTATTACATTTTAGGAGGTCCTTCATGTGGATCATCTTTAAAGGTGGTACGGCCATGTTTAAACTCGGCAGCCTATTTCTTAATTGTTGAAAATGAAGGAGAAGAGTGCCCATAAACTTTTATGAACTTCGAATGAATTTCTTTTGGCGTAAAACCTTCTTTTACAAAGAATTTTATAACCACATGATACTCAATTATATGCATTTCAAGGGATACAGACAACACTTTTGCTTCAGACAGTTGTATAAAACAAACTACTTGATAGAATGACTTGCAATTTCATATGGATGCTTATGACAGATGTACCAACTTAGAAGAAAGAAATCTTGCTGATAGTGTTGCCATCTATGGCCGAGGCCGAGAACTTTTCGAACCACCCTCATATTTGTCATAAAGTGAAAAACTCATCCTGACAACCTCTATTTGGCATGAATCCAGTTTGTTCTTCACCAAGTTTTCTTCCACGATCCTTCTTGACTGTTTCTTAAGTAAACTTGAATAAACTTTACCAGGTAACACTTAGTAGAGAAATACCTATGTAATGTTCACATTCTCTTTGATTGTCATTGCTTGGGTACTATGAGAGCTTTACTCGAATCATCTGGAATTCGTCCCTCCGTCCAGGCCTTCTGAACTGTGCGGTGCAGCCACTGTAAGACTTTTATATCTCTATACTCGAGCAATTCTGTTCAAATATCAGCAACTCCAGCTGCCTTTCCACATTTCATGCCTTTGATGGCTTTTTCTACTTCAAGTATGGATATGCATTTCTGACTGCATGACTGTCCACTGTGCTATCACTACTTGTTTCATTTAGCAATTTTTTCAAGTAATTACTCCATACTTCAAGGATATCTTTTTCTCCAGTTTTCATGTCACCTTTATCATCTCTAATTCCTTTTACAGCACTGTGTCCTCCATTTCTGAGCTTTTTCAACAGCCTCCAGAATATTTTGTCACCTCCTGATATTTATTTTCTATGTTCTTGCCAAAGTCCTCCCATGACTTTTGTTTAGCTAGTTTTACACAATGTTTAGCATTCTTGCATTTGTCTCTGTATTCTTTAAGAGCACAAGCTGACTTATTTGCCAGGAACTTTTGATATGGTTTCTTCTTTTCCTCCACTGCCTCTCTAACTTCCTGTGTCCACCATGGAGTTCTGATTTTTCTATCCTTGCAGACAACCTCACTACATGCCTCTCTGGCTAAATCAATCAGTGTTTTCTTCTGCCACTGAATCTCCAAGGTTTGGTTTCTGTTCTCCAACTTTTTCATTTTTTCTTCAACAGTGTTTGTGTATTTTAGTCTACAGTTCACATCTTAGAGCTGCTCAACTTTTATTCGCTTTAAAACTTTCTTACATGTCATTCTTTTCAATATAAAATTCAATTTTATCCTGCTCAAGACTAAATAGTGATCACTTCCAATTTCAAATCCTCTGGACACTCTGGTGTCCTGGACCAGGGAGTTAACATCACCATCGACAATAACATAGTCAATGAGACTTTTCTTATTCCTTGCCTCTTCTCTCCATGTGAATTTGTGCACATTTTTATGTTGGAACATGGTGTTAGTAATAACAAGTGCATATCATGAGCAGAAATCCAACAGATATTTGCCATTATTATTAGCTTTGCTCTTTTCTCCAAATTTTCCCAAAATATTTTTGTGTCTGACAATAATTTCCATATTGTCTGCTATTTAGATCCCCAACAAGGACCAACTTTTCCTTTTTCATTGTGTCAGTTGCTTTCTCTAAAGCCTGTTCAATGTAAAAATTCCTCTGCTTCTTCTTTAGCAGAACCTTCTGTGGACCATAGGCACAAATAAGTCTTGTCCAGTTTCCCCATTATGATATTTGCCTACATCACTGTACTGCCTGCCATTCAAGAAGATTAGTCTCATATTTAGTGTTGAATACTATGGCTACTCCTTCTTTCCTTGATTGTCATTGCCTGAATATAACATTTTGTATTTATTGTTCAGAAAGATCTTACCAGTTTTTGTCTTTATTGTTTCAGTCACTCCTATTATGTTGATCTGGTACTATTCAGTTCCTCAGCTAGCTCCATTTCTTTGCCATTCAGGCTTCTTATGTTGATAGTACCGATTTTGAACTCTGGTGATGTTGAGTTGGGGTGTGCTTTCAGATTTGTTCCAGTAGCTGACTTTTTGCTGTTTGACCTAGTTCCTTGGCAAAAACAACAGGGGGGTTCTTTGTATAACTGGGTGATCATTAGAAGTATTCTACTGGATATTTAATTTAATTATTATTTTAATCAATTCAGGTGTATACTATTCATGAGTAGTATTCGCACTTAATCTCCTACGTGTTCCCATCTTCCCTTCATATCCAGCAGATTTTACCTTTCTATTATTAACAGTACTTACTTGTTTTGTTTACTTTATGCTAAATACTAGATGGTATTCACCAATTAGAATCATGACACCAAAATTTGGTTATCTCTAGATTCAGAAAAATGGAAATTAATGCTATTCAATTATAGTTTGATTCATCTACCTGCAGAGTTATCTATTAAATATTACTATGAGATATTTAAGTGCGGGATGCATTGTTTGGATAAATTTAGACTTAGCTCCATGCGACTTTTACCTTTTTGCAAAGTTGAAATCCTCATTGAAGGGCACCCATTTTCAGTCAGTGGAGGAGGTAAAAGAGAAAACGGCAGCAGTACTGAAGCACATAACACTGGATGACTTGCAGCACTGTTTCCAACAATGGAAAATTCATATGCAAGGGTGTATACATAGAGGGGGGGGAAGTATTGAAGGGGATAACAAGTAAGTTGTACAATTGTAAAAAAAAAACACATTTTTTAACCAGTCTCGTTATTTAATAGCCACACCTTGTATGGTGGAGCAATATCAAGGAGGCAGAAGGTTACAAGTGGGATTCCACAGGACTCAGTACTAGGACCTGTATTGTTTAACCTTTATATCAATGACATTGTCAATGGATTGCAGGAGGATATTCAGTTGTTTGCAGATGATGTGAAGCTGGGAAGGGTTATTAGTAATAGTGCAGACATGATGTCCCTGCAAGAGGATTTGAATAAACTAGACAGATGGGCAAATGAATGGGGTATCAGTTTAATACAGCAAAATGCAAAGTCTTGAAGTTTATGATACATCAATGGAGGCTGCATACTCGATTTTAGGAGCTGTACTGGAGGAATTAGGGGGAGAGAAGAGATCTGGGGTTGATGATTGATAGAAAACTAAAATTCAGGGAGCATATTGCAAAGGTGGTGAAGGTAACCCAGAGGATTGCTGCTATACTGAGAAGGACGCTGACCTACAGAGATAAAATAGTTATCGTTCTATTGTATATGATCCTGATCAGACCACTTTTAGACTATTGTTCTCAAATTTGATTCCCCAGATTGGAAGGGGATAAATTAACTGTGGAAAGGGTACAGAGGCAGATAACAAAGATGGTTTCAGGACTGTACAATGTTAGTTATGAGGATTGGCTGAGAGAATGTGGACTGCAGAGTTTGGTAGATAGAAGAAGGAGAGGTGATATGATTGAGACTTTTAAACTTTTGAGAGGTATTTACAGGATTGGCACTGGGGAGTTCTACTCGGTGGAACAGTGAGAAGGAGCAATGACATGGGGCCATCCCTGGAAGTTACGAAAGGAAACTGTGAGCAAGAAGATGAGGAGTGGTTTCTTTGCATAGAGGGTGGTTGAACCATGGAGTGCATTGCCTGATAGAGTGGTGAGAGTAAGAATGGTCAGTGAGTTTAAGGAGTGGTATGATAGACTTTGTGTTTCTTAGGATGGACCTCCCGTGATGAATCTCTTGTCTCCATGGAGGCCTGAATGATAATAATAATATGAACATCAAGATTAACAGTATAAAGTAAGTTAATTTATAATATTCATTAAGTGTTCAAAGGAATTTTTAAATTATAATAATAATGGCAAATATCTGTTGGATTTCTGCTCAGGACATGGACTGGTTATTACTAACACCATGTTCCAACATAAAAATGTGCACAAATTCACATGGAGAGAAGAGGCTAGGAATAAGAAAAGTCTCATTGACTATGTTATTGTTGATAGTGATGTTTTCTCCCTGGCGCAGGACACCAGAGTGTACAGAGGATTTGAAATTGGAAGTGATCACTATTTAGTCTTGAGCAGGATAAAATTGAATTTCATATTGAAAAGAATAACATGTAAGAAAGTTTTAAAGCGAATAAAAGTTGAGCAGCTCTCAGATGTGAACTGTAGACTAAAATACAGAAATATTATTGAAAAGAAAATGAAAGAGTTTGAGAACAGGAATCAAACCTTGGAGATTCAGTGGCAAACTCTGAAGGAAACATTGATTGATTCTGCCAGAGAGGCATGTGGTGAGGTTGTGTGCAAGGATAAAAAAATCAGAACTCCCTGGTGGACACAGGAAGTTAAAGAGGTAGTGAAGGAAAAGAAGAAAGCATATCAAAAGTTCCTGGCAAATAAGTCAGCTTTTACTCTTACAGAATACAGAGACAAATGTAAGAAAGCTAAACAGTGTGTAAAACTAGCTAAACAAAAGTCATAGGAGGACTTTGGCAAGAATATAGAAAATAAATATCAAGAAGGTGGCAAAATATTCTGGAGGTTGTTGAAGAAGCTTAGGAATGGAGGAAAGAGTGCTGTAAAAGGAATTAGAGATGATAAAGGTGAAATGAAAACAGGAGAAAAAGATATCCTTGAAGTATGGAGTAATTACTTTGAAAAACTGCTAAATGAAACAAGCAGTGATGACAGCACAGTGATAAAAAACACTGACCAGGCATGCAGTCAGGAATACATATCCATACTTGAAGTAGAAAAAGCCATCAAAGGCTAGAAATGTGGAAAGGCAGCAGGAGTAGATGATATTCGACCAGAAATGCTGAAGTATGGTGGTATAAGAGTCTTACAGTGGCTGCACTGCATAGTTCAGAAAGCCTGGACAGAGGGACGAATTCCCGATGATTGGAGTAGAGCTCTCATAGTACCTATATATAAAAAGGGAAATAAAACTGAATGTGAGAATTACAGAGGTATTTCCCTACTGAGTGTTCCTGGCAAGATCTATGCAAGTATACTTGAGAAACGGTTGAGAAGAATTGTGGAAGAAAAGCTTGGTGAAGAACAAGCTGGATTCAGGCCAAATAGAGGCTGTCAGGATCAGATCTTCACTTTACGACAAATAGTCGAGAAAGCATGGGAATATAACAAAGATCTGTATTTAAGTTTTGTCGATTTGGAAAAGGCATATGACAAGGTGCCAAGAGAGAAGCTATTCAATACGCTGCAGTTATATGGTGTCAATGGGGCATTATATCAAGCAATACTCAGTCTTTATTTGAGTTGTAAGTCAGCAGTTAGAATTGAAGGAAGTACAGGAAGATGGTTTAATGTTAAATCTGGTGTGAGACAAGGATGTACATTATCCCCTCTGTTATTCATTATCTATATGGATCACATTATGAAGGAATGTGGTATTAAACCTGATATCAAAATTGGAGATGTTAATGTCAGCTCTTTGCTTTATGCGGATGATGTTATACTTCTAAATAAATCCGCTACAAATCTGCAAGATTCTCTGACTAAATTGAATAGCTGTTGTAATAGATATGGTATGAAGGTCAGCAATAAAAAGACAAAGACAATGAAAATAGGCAGAATCATTGAAAATGTCAACTGTGTTGTGAATGGAGAACCTGTGGAACAAGTAAAACATTTCAGCTACTTAGGCACAATTTTTACTGAAGATGGTAAATTAAATATAGAAATAGACAACAGAATCAGCAAAGCTGGTATGGTGGGAAGTCAATTGAATAAATTCATATGGAATAAGAAAGAAATTAGTCGGAACACTAAATTAGCTGTATACAAGACTGTGTTCAAACCAATTTTAACTTATGGATCTGAGAGCTGGGTCAGAAGTAAAACACTTGACCAAAGACTAGAGACTGCAGATATGAGAGTCCTGAGAAAGATTAGAGGCGTGAACAGATGGCATCAATGGCAATATCATATTAAAAATGAGGATATTAGGAAAGAACTTGACATTGTCAGCATCCAGGAATGCGTTAGCAGAGCTAATCTCAGATGGTATGGTCACTTAAATAGAATGGGAGAGGAAAGATTAGCAAAACAAGTGTTCTCTGCCAGGTTGGCAGGAAAACGACCCAGAGGAAGACCAAGATATAGGTGGATTGATACGGTACAAAGTGCCTTAGACGATAGAAATTTAAGATCTGATAATGTTGGAGTCTTGACAAGTAACAGACTGATTTGGAGGAAAATTGTAGATAGGAAGTTAGTAATGATGTAATTTTTTCATGTAGTACTGTCATATCCTGTACACCCCTTGAGGGTACATGGCAGGAATTTGATGATGATGATGATGAAAACAGTTGATTGAGGACTACAGAACAGATATATTTCTAAGGGGGAAAACAGGAAGTGAATAGATGGCATCAGCGGAAGAATATATTTAAAAACATTACATGAGAACATTAAAAAATTACATTAGAAAAGAACATTGCATTATTAATATTATTATTTGAGAATATATAGTTAAGTGGAAAATATCTAAAATGATAAAATCATTTTATTCAATGATGAAATTATTTTTTCTTCATGTAAAATTTATAAAAAAAAAAAAAAAAAAAAAAAAAGAGACAAGATATTCGTGGGTTAGGAATGCTTTTAGAAGATAAAATGTAAGAGGTGGTCATATCAGAAACCTAGCAAATAATAGATTTACAATTTGCTGGTCTGATAATTGAAGGGGTGGTTAAATAATTAGGTGGTATACAACTTATTATCCAGTGAAACACCATTGCCCTACTTATTAGAGGCTTGAAATGGCTGCTACCGTGTTTTGTCTCCAGAGTATTGTTGCCAGTTTCCATAACCTCCCTCCCCCCCCCCCTTTTTTTTTTCGTTATATATATATAATGCCTTCTTTGTATGCTGAAAACACATTTATTAATAAATAGAACACCGCCACCTCCTCCATTTGAGGGTGTAGCAATAAAGTTTCAAAGGCCATCTGCTAGATAGTACACAGGACTGAACCTGATAGATAGCATATCTGGAGGTTTCATGATCAAATATCAAATCTTGCTGCTGCATGCTCTGCTAGGTTGTGCCTGAAGGGAGTCCAAGTATCACAGCATGCAGGGTGGGGGCACCGTCAAGGCTATGCTTTCACTCTATTTCTGGGAGTTATGTATGCAAGTCTCTCGCTTCTGCTGCTTTGACTTGAGCCATTAATATACAGCATATGTTTGATGGCTGAAATCAAAAAACTAGCTTCTCGCTTGGTTTACTCTATAATCTGAAGCAGTTATGAGCAAATAATCAACAAATCTGAAGCATACTTTGTAAAGCCCAAATGTATGGTTGTCTTTTGCTCAGCTAATAGTCAAGCCTTATTCCCTTGTTAAGGCATAATTTCTCCCCTTTCTCCTTGATTCCACCTCATGTTCATATTCTGATGTTGCCATCGTAGCAACACTCAAGAATAAGGTATACTTCTTGATATCAGTCTTCTCCTTCAATTATTTTATAGATAACCAATGCAAATCACCTCATATAGTACCATGAACTGCTCACAGCATGCCTCTTTTTGATCTTTTGCTTGAAGGACATCAGAAAAATCCTCATTAGTGACCACCAATATGGATTCTACTATTCCTGATCTAGAGCAGAACTACCCACTAACCTGACCCATCTTTAGGCAACATGCCTTTGAAATTTCAAGAGCTTCTCCAAATCTTTCTATGGTGGTATCTGGCATCAAGGCCTTCTCTCTGATCTATGATCTTATTGTTTCCCTCTTCCTCTTTATGATCAGACTGCCAACTTCCTTGCATCAGATTTCTCTATCAATGCTGGAGTACTCCATGTGTGTATGCGGAGGGGTTGAACGAGCACATTCACAGACTACAAAATCTCCACCCCAATTACTTTTGTGTATCTGTTTTAGCCAAAGAAATTAAATAGAAAATATTATTTATATGTGAGGATATTCATCCTCATCCACAGTATGTTTGAAATGCATTGGAAATTCTGTTATCCTTTCAGCTTCCTCTGTAATTTGTAATTTTGGTTCATTATTTGAACCTGGATATTCCACGGTATTCAGGAGACTCAGAAAAAGACTCATTTGCTCCCTCCTTTATTAAATTCATTGAACACATTTCCAGCCTTATCCTTGATTAATGCCTGTGCTACAGGAACATGTCATTAACCCATAAGCATTTTTTCATCCTCTCCATCACTATCCCAAGTGAATACACCATGTTGGAGGTGCTCACATGGATAATTTAAGAATTTTTTGATTTTCCTAGAATTCTTCATTATGTTTGTAATAGTTGAATAGGCTAAGTTTAGAGCACTATACACACACTTAGGTTTTCTTTTACCAGCTTCTATTCTTTTTATAACTTCAGTTTTTCCCTCTAAACTTATGCCTTCTTATTAGCATGTTTCCTGAGCTTTCACTACTATTGAGAATCTTTCATGGATTTCATTTTTTACTGTAAATATTAAATAACACTTTATGCATAGTTTATTATGCACTAATTTTTAATCACTAAATGCATCATTATAATGCTGTATTAGTGATTAAAAATAATAGTGATACAAATAAAAATCACATTGTAATGCTTCACTGAATGACACTTCAAATGCAGTATAGTTGAAAGAAAACTGGCAGGCAGAATTTCCTGAATGTTTGATTTGTGTGGAATTTGACCGTTTTCATTTCCATAGAGGAAGGAAAAAGTCCTTTTTAGTAATTTTTATTAAATTTTGTCTATTTACAAAATTTGTTGTTTAATTTGTACATAAATGATATAGGAAATGGCTTAAAGAGAGATATTCAGTTGTTTGCTGATGATGCGAAATTGGGTAGTGCAATAAAAAATCAAGCTGATGTTGAGAGTTTGCAGGATGATTTAAATAAGCTGGTAAAATGGGCAAAAGGAAATGGATGTCAGTTCAATGTGGAAAAGTGTAAAGTTATGCATTTTGGGATTAAAAGATTACCGGCTGTGTACTACATTGATGGAACTGTACTCCAAGAGATTGATGAGGCGTGGGGACACACCTTAGCAATGTGTCCCCTGATGAGTTCAGGGGACACATTGCTAAGGTGTCCAAGTTTGCACATAGGATTACTTGGTTATTGAGGAACACACTAACATCCAGAGATAAAGAGGTTATTATTCCCCTTTATAAAGAGTTGATATTTCCACATTTGGATTACTGTGCTCAGGTCTGGTCACCTGGATTCCTTGGAGATGAGGAGGTTGTGGAGAGGGTTCAGAGGAGAGTGACTAAGTTGGTGAGTGATGTAAAAAATGCTCCCTACATTGATAGATTGAGAGCTTGTGGATTGCAGAGGTTGGTTGATAGGTGGAGAAGAGGGGATATGATAGAAATATTTAAATTACTAAATGGTTGTGTTAAGATTGGTGCAGGAGAAATGCTTCAGCTGTGTGATAGTGATGGAAGAACAAGCAGTCATCCCTGGAAATTAAGGAAAAGCGTAGTTAACAAGGGTGTGAGAACGAGGTTTTTTGCCTGGAGGGTGGTGAATGAGTGGAATGCATTGCCTGACTCAGTTGTGAGTTCTTCATCTGTAAATGAATTCAAGAACAGATATGATAGATATTGTTTTGATAGTTTAATGAGTCTACTGACTCCATGGAGATACCCATAATAATAATAATTATTATTCTGAATTGGCTTAAGTAAGAGCTTTTTAAACCAAGATCACTCCATGTAGTGTTTTCCTTGCTATTTAATGTTTTTAATATCCCAGTAATATTATTATTATTCAGAGAGACATCCAGGTGTCTATAGTGCATTGTTCTAGATGCTATAACTTACGTCACACATGTGCTTACTAATGAATGTAATGAATATCACTAACGAATATCACAAATATCACCTACACCAGCTGTCATACATTTCTTGAATTCATTGATGAAACATAGATTTCACAAAATATAGCTTTCTCTGATATTTAGGAATCATTCCAGAAATGCAAACAAGTTTTAATTAAACACTCATATAAATATCTGCAAGCATTGGTGTCATATGATGGTGGCATAGGCTATGAAAATAAATAAATAGAAACCCAGATCATAAATATTTACTATTTTCCACTGATACATTAATTTATGAGCACTTATAGCATGATGTTATAAATGAAGCTATTTAAAAACAAATGTGTTTTTTTATTTAATTTTTTTTATTGCAGGATTGTGTGAAGTTTTTAATGTGTGCAAACATCTTCAGGTAGTTTATTTAAGAAGATGTATCACTGTAACTGATGATGCTATAATTACCTTAGCCAAGAGTTGCCTTTCTCTTCGGGAATTGAACATCAGCTTTTGTCGCCATCTGACTGACAATTCACTTCAGGCCCTGGGAATGTACTCTTCTTTATTAATGAGCATTGACTTCTCAAGTACAAATGTGAGCCTTTTTCTAAGTCCTCCTTTCCCATAATATATCACATGAATTAAGCAGTATTAGTATTTTAAAATTTTGTTTTGGCATAAGCTCTGATGCTAATTTCTCTTACTGGCTTACTTCAGTATATTAATTTCTTTTTCTGTGATTTAATACTTGGCTGTGCTAGCCTGTTTGGCCAGACAAATAGCATTACTACCTTCTGAGCTGCATTAGGTTCAATTTCCAATTGGACACAAATGTTAGTGAAGGCTTATAGT
Organism: Typopeltis vanoorti; assembly: GCF_054136105.1. Lineage (NCBI taxonomy): Eukaryota > Metazoa > Arthropoda > Arachnida > Uropygi > Thelyphonidae > Typopeltis > Typopeltis vanoorti. Next base: position 90,213,327 of record NC_143567.1, read on the forward strand.
TGGTAAATGATTTTCATTGTGTGTGTGTGTGTGTGTGTGTGTGTGAGTGAGAGAGAGAGAGAGAGAGACTTTATTCTGTTTACTGGAGACTTGTAGTGGCTTGAGAAAAAAAAAAAAAAAGAAAAAGGTGTCTATAGTGCAGTGTTTTAAATTCTGTCGTTTACATCACATATGTACTTAATGATAAATATCACTAATGCATATCACAAATGTCATGCATTAACAAATAGGATGTTAGAATTTTGGCCATTTAAAATAGCTCTGCACCTGTGCCTGTTTTTATGCCTGAGCACATATATCTGTAAGTAATTGAATAATTACTTTGCAGCACTTGGAAAGATTAAAACCTGGATTTATGTTTAATACCTGAGATTTAATGTGATCTCTACAGATTACAAAATGTATATTTCTATCTAATGGAAGAACAGAATAAGTTTTTGAAGCATTCTAGAATATTTGCTGTCTTTTAGTTTGGTCACCATTTGGGTTTGTTGTCTCTGCATGTCTCTTCAGTACATTGATAGATTTTTCAATGCACTCATAGTGCAGGATATTACAAATACATCACAAGCTATAAATGAGGTTCTTTTAATAGACCATGTTTATTGCCTATGGTAATGTGCTGTAATGCCACATATTAAACAACTCTTGAACCAAACATTGAGCTAACATCAACATCCTTTTAATGAATGTAACATGAATGATCACGTGATTACCCAGTCAAAAGAAACCAAGTGTTTTGAAATACTTGAAAAATCCTACACCAGAGTAGCTATGAAGCAAAGAAAAAGCTTAGATTATACAGGTATTTCATATGGACTTTAATGGAATAATTTACAACACAAACAGAAATAATTAAACAACATGTTTGATTTCAATATTTTGTCTCAGTCAAAGAGACATCATCAGGAATACAATGTTAATACTGTAATAACACACACAAAAATACACAAGAAACAATAATTGGAAGAAATGAAGAAGAATCAAGTCTAAAGTCCTTTGAGGGACACCCTCTATGGGTGCTGTTGGCTAGTCTTCAGCCTAAGGATTAATTTCCCAAATTTTGAGAAGTTTAATACAACCATATGTATTAAGATTAGGCTGACTTTTTTAAGTCTGCTGCAGATTCTAAAAAGAGTCCTTCAAGTTTGCTGTGATGGAACATGGTGATTTTCTTCCATCTGATTCTGTGTAAGACATCCAAGGCATAGTCTGCTAGACCTGATTGACAATAGTGGTGGCAGATGTATTTCTTTGTGTTCTTCTAAGTGGATGTTAGCAGATCTCTCAGTCTGACCATAATATGATAATTTGTAAGATCAAGAAATCTTGTTAACACCTAGAATTCATTGAATTCTAGGTGCTAACAAATCTTTGCCCTGGTTTACAAACCTCATTTGAAGCTGGCTTCAAATGAGGTTTGTAAACCAGGGCAAAGTTTGAAAACAGTGCAGAGATTATATTTCTTCAAACTTCTGGTTTTTATTATTATTATTATTATTACATGACACCTCCAGGGAGTCTAAAGACTCATCAAGGGAGGACACTTACTCTACTACAACTCTCCGTCTCTACTACTCAATCCACCAACTTCAACTACTTTCATCATCTACACCAACAGCATCTACCACTGACCACCACCATCACTAGTATTTTCACAGACAATCACAAACATCCATGCCCACGGTGGGATTTGAACCTGCAGCCTTTTTGGCTGGAGAACGGATATGCTAATCACTCAGCCAACCAGGCCGGCATTATTATTTTTCTTTTTGCTGTAAATTATTCTGTTAAAGTGCAACATGAAATGTAAACCAGCACCTAAGCCTAAACACTTGACTATATAGAGGTCATGCTAAATCTCAGCCATTTAAACATAAATCTAGGTTTTAATCTTATTGATATGCTACAAAGTAAAGATTGAGCTCTTGCAAGATCAAACACAGAGCTATCATAAAGTGCTAAGCAAGGTATTACAGTAGCATTTTGTTTACCACTGTCCTATTTAGGAATGGTATGGGGTATTACAAATACATCACAAGCTATATATCATGACAATTATGGAAACAACTACCATGTTAGAGGAAAACTTTAGTTTTATATAAACCAAATAAACACTCAATATTTCAACCTTCACATTAAGGTCATTGTCTGGAGCATACCTATATATACAAAGAAAAAACAAGCTGCACTACAATCTAACATTTTTCGTAATGACTTTCATAAAACAATTGTTCAATAATAATTTTCTACTTTTATCATCATCATCATCAAATTCGTGACATGTTCCCTCAAGGGGTGTAAAGGATATGATAGTACAACGTGAAAAATTTACATCATTACTAACTTCCTATCCACAATTTTACTCCAAATCAGTCTGTTACTTGTCAAGATTCCAACATTATCAGATCTTATATTTCTATCGTCTAAGGCAACGCTTTCCAAACTGTGGGCCGCTGCCCCCTTGGGGGCCATAGGTTTTGTTGAAGGGGGCCGCGAAATAATGAAAACAAATTTAAAATGTTTTAAGACTAAGTAGATGTTTTTATTTTAAAAGAAATGTATTTAACTTTTATTATTTATTATTTCTTTTTTGTTATTTTTTATATTTTAATGGAAAAATTCACACATCGGTGTTGGTTCACAAACTTTGCTTCCTGCATATTTCGGCGCTTAATGAATATTAGTAAATATTGCTTATTCATATGTTTCATTTCAAAGCAGTGGTTAATTGTATTTACTTCGAATGCTCTCCATGGAAGTTCCAAATCTTCCTGTCCCTTTCATCACGCGTTCGTAATCAGGGACTATTGATACTGACTTTATATACATATCAAAACTCGTTTTATATTATCACTGTCATCCGAGGTAGTTTTCTGTTACCAATAAAAGTTTCGCATATACTTCACAGATGAAAAAAAGTTTAAACAAGTTCATGTGGGGAAATAGTAACTTGCTTGCAGTGGTAAACAACACGCCCTCCCTAACAGCCACTATACTGCAGAGGCAATAAAAACAAGTACTTTTATTATGCCAGTGAATAAGGTATGAGGAGTCTGTGTAATATATTTCTCAACAAATAGTACAATTAGGGACAACTGGGATAAAAACACACTAATTAATGAATCACATGTCCCCCTCATACAGAAACTATGCTGTATAGACTGAAACAAAACCATATGTTGCATGGGCAAACACAGTATCTAACTAAAAACTATTGTTATTAATTAGATGTGTGTAAGTTCGATTTCCCATGGCAGCAATAAAATTCAACCGAACGCGTTAAAATTCGTAAAAGTGTTAAAACTAAGTAATATATATATATATATATATATATATATATATATATATATAATGAATGTTATGGCAGTTTCACATATGGAATTCGGTTGAAGAGAGTTAGCATTTCAACTCAATTGTTAGCTATGCTTTTATCTATCAGTTGCGCAATCTTTTGTTAATACCGCACCAATCATATGCACATTTTAATAACCTGCCTTTGCTGTCTGTTTCGCGTTAGGCTTAATTACCGTAAAGGGAGAAAAGTCACAAAAGAGAAAAATGTTCCTGGTCTGGGGATTCCCTTATTCAGGTAATATTCACTAATTTCACGTTATCAGTCTGTGGTGTGCCAGTATCGGTAAGTGGTGATATTATTTGATCTATTCTACGTTAAAAAATTTAACCCAGAGATGGATAAGTGGCTGATAAAAAATAAAAATTCCGCAAACAATCAGAAGAAGCAGAAACAGACTCAAAAAAAGGACAGTATTTCATATTTTACCAGAACAGCCCGCATCGTCTTCAGAACCAAACAGTAAGAGGAAAAAAATTTAATATATGCATTTGATTTTTGCAATATTCGCTGTGTTTGTTTTGTATTGAATATAAATACAATAAATATTATAATAATATATCTCTCTATTACGATTTTTTTCGAGGGAGGGGGGCGTGAAATATTTTAATTTTTCCAAAGGGGGCCCTGACATCCAGAAGTTTGGGAAGCACTGGTCTAAGGCACTTTGTACTATGATCCACCTATATCTTGGTCTTTCTCTGGGTCGTTTTCCTGTCAGCCTAGCAGAGAACACTTGTTTTGCTAATCTTTCCTCGCCCATTCTGTTTAAGTGACCATACCACCTCTGCTAATGCATTCCTTGATGCTGACAATGTCAAGTTCTTTCCTAATATCCATGTCTTTAATATGATATTGCCATTGATACCATCTGTTCACTCCTCTAATCTTTCTCAGGACTCTCATATCTGCAGTCTCTAGTCTTTGGTCAAGTGTTTTACTTCTGACCCAGCTCTCACATCCATAAGTTAAAACTGGTTTGAACACTGTCGTGTATACAGCTAATTTAGTGTTCCGACTAATTTCTCTCTTATTCCATATGAATTTATTCAATTGAGTTCCCACCATACCAGCTTTGCTGATTCTGTTGTCTATTTCTGTATTTAATTTACCATCTTCAGAAAAAATCGTGCCTAAGTAGCTGAAATGTTTTACTTGTTCCACAGGTTCTCCATTCACAACACAGTTGACATTTTCAATGATTCTGCCTATTTTCATTGTCTTTGTCTTTTTATTGCTGACCTTCATACCATATCTATTACAACAGCTATTCAATTTAGTCAGAGAATCTTGCAGACTTGTAGCGGATTTATTTAGAAGTATAACATCATCCGCATAGAGCAAAGAGCTGACATTAACACCTCCAATTTTTATATCATGTTTAATACCACTTACCTTCATATTGTGATCCATATAGATAATGAATAACAGAGGGGATAATGTACATCCTTGTCTCACACCAGATTTAACATTAAACATTTTCCTGTACTTCCTTCAATTCTAACTGCTGACTTACAACTCAAATAAAGACTAAGTATTGCTTGATATAATGCCCCATTGACACCACATATAACTGTAGTGTATTGAATAGCTTCTCTCTTGGCACCTTGTCATATGCCTTTTCCAGATCTACAAAACTGAAATACAGATCTTCATTATATTCCCACAATTTCTCAACAATTTGTCATAAAGTGAAGATCTGATTCTGACAGCCTCTATTTGGCCTGAATCCAGCTTGTTCTTCACCAAGCTTTCTTCTACAATTCTTCTCAACCATTTCTCAAGTATACTTGCATAAATCTTACGGAACACTCAGTATGGAAATACTTCTGTAATTCTCACATTCAGTTTTATTTCCTTTTTTTATATATGGGTACTATGAGAGCTCTACTCCAATCATCAGGAATTCGTTCTTCTATCCAGACCTTCTGAACTATGCAGTGCAGCCACTGTAAGAGTTTTATACCACCATATTTCAGCATTTCTGGCCGAATATCATCTACTCCTGCTGCCTTTCCACATTTCAAGCCTTTGATAGCTTTTTCTACTTCAAGTATGGATATGTATTCCAGACTCCATGCCTGGTCAGTGCTTTTTATCACTGTGCTGTTATCACTGCTTGTTTCATTTAGCAGTTTTTCAAAGTAATTACTCCATACTTCAAGGATATCTTTTTCTCCTGTTTTCATTTCACCTTTATTATCTCTAACTCCTTTTACAGCACTCTTTCCTCCATTTCTAAGCTTCTTCAACAACCGCTAGAATATTTTGCCACCTTCTTGATATTTATTTTCTATGTTCTTGCCAAAGTTCTCCCATGACTTTTGTTTAGGTCCTCCCATTACATTTGTCTCTGTATTCTCTAAGAGCACAAGCTGACTTATTTGCCAGCAACTTTTGATATGCTTTCTTCTTTTCCTTCACTGCCTCTCTAACTTCCTGTATCCACCATGGAGTTCTGATTTTTCTTTCCTTGTAGACAACTTCATCACATGCCTCTCTGGCTGAATCAATGAAAGTTTTCTTCAAGGTTTGCCACTGAATCTCCAAGGTGTGGTCCCTGTTCTCAAACTCTTTCATTTTATCTTCAATAATCTTTGTGTATTTTAGTCTACAGTTCACAACTGAGAGATGCTCAACTTTTATTCGCTTTAAAACTTTCTTACATGTCATTCTTTTCAATATCAAATTCAATTTTATCCTGCTCAAGACTAAATAGTGATCACTTCCAATTTCAAATCCTCTGTGCACTCTGGTGTCCTGGACCAGGGAGTAAACATCACTATCAACAATAACATAGTCAATGACTATGTTATTGTTGACATAGACTTTTCTTATTCCTTGCCTCTTCTTTCCATGTGAATTTATGCATATTATTATGTTGGAACTTGGTGTTAGTAATAACAAGTCCATATCATGAGCAGAAATCCAACCGATATTTGCCATTATTATTAGCTTTGCTCTTTTCTCCAAATTTTCCCAAAATATTTATGTATGTCAGATAATCACTTCCTACTCTGCTATTTAGATCCCCAACAAGACCAACTTTTCCTTTTTAATTGTGTCAGTAGCTTTCTCTAGAGCCTCAAAAAATTCTTCCACTTCTACCTTAGTAGAGCCTTCTGGCACAAATAAGTCTAATTGTCCAGTTCCCCACATCACTGTACTTGAGACTGCCTGCCATTCAAGAAGATTAGCCTCGTATTTAGTGTTGAATACTATGGCCACTCCTTCTTTTCCTTGATTGTTATTGCCTGAATATAACATTTTGTATTTATTGCTCAGAAAGATCTCACCAGTTTTGGTCTTTTTTGTTTCAGTCACACCTATTATGTCGATCTGGTACTTATCTAATTCCTCAGCTAGCTCCATTTCTTTGCCATTCAGGGTTCTTATGTTGATAGTACCGATCTTTAACTCTTGTGATGTTGAGTTGGGGTGTGATTTCAGATTTGTTCCAGTAGCTGACTTTTCTCTGTTCGCCCTGGTTCCCTGGCGAAAACAACGGGGGCCTTGTTTAACCAGGTGACATCCTAGCCAGCATGAAATTTTGCCATGTTCTACCATCATTTTCTATATTGGTTTAAGCGAATAAGAATACAATTTGGTCGGCTAAATCCCAAATTGCCATCCCATCCTCGTTCGTTCTGTATCCAGGTAGATACCCAACAGAGTGCACCACGATAGGGTGAGGATTGGACATTAGGTCAGAAGTCCTGGTCGGTTCTCCGCATTCCTTTAAAGGCTATGTGGTGGTCTCCTCTCAGTTATAAAGCTTTGACCATTAAGCACTCCTTTCTACTTTTATTATAACATTATATTGACCCTCAGTATTATTTTGGTTAATTCTTGGAATGTATCCTGAGTGCTAACCTGAGCATTACTGTACTCTGATAACACAAATAGAATTCGTGTACTATTTTCTGTAAACAGCTTATATAATTTTGTATACCCAAATACATTCTTTATAGTAAGGAAAAAAACTAGCTATGTTCATGTAAATGTGTATGTAAGTGTATTATTAATTGACATTTCAGGACATCACGGAAGACCACACTTTTCTGTTGTTGATTTTATTTTATTTTGGAGGTTTAATGGATTTTTTACAACACTCAAAAAGAATTAAAATAGAATTTAATACTTCCTATATTTCGTCCTAGTCACTAGGACATCTACGGGGATTACAAAAACAATTAATGTAACATGCACACAAAAAACTTACAATACTAAGCCCAACCACGTGGGTGACACTAAAGTCCTATCTAGGTGGAGTGCCCTCTAAGGGCGGTAGTAGGTGGCCTGGAATGTAAGGTGGGACCTCTGGTGATGAGTGTTTCCCAAATCTTCGGAAGCTTAATGCAACCGTATTTGTTAAGATTTGGTTGGTTTCTGAGAGCTGCTGCTGCTTCTAAGAAAAGTCTCTCTCTTTCTTGAATTTGCTGTGGTGGAGCATGGTGGTTTTCTTCCATGATACTCTGTGGGTGGTGTCCAAAACATGGTCAGCCAAGCCTGAATGGCCATAGTTGTGTTTAACGATGTACGACTTGTGTTCCTCCAGGCAGATGGATGCTGATCTGCTTGTCTGTCCAAAGTACACCAGCTTACAGGAACAGGGTACTTTGTAAACTCCAGGCAGAGAGAGAGGAGGGAGCTGATCTTTCGTAGAACAGATAAGGGTAGCAAGTTTGCAGTAGGGCTTATATGCTGTGTGTAGGTTATGCTTTTTTAGTATCTTGGCTATTTTTTCTGAAGTGCCTCGGATGTAGGGTATGGTGATGGCATTTTTAAAATCTTGTTGACGAGAGGGACGGGGAATGGGGGAGGAATTGATTATTTTTTTGATACTGTGTTCGCTGTAGCCATTGGAGAGGAAAGTTCTGTGTATGTGGTTAAGCTCAGTAGTGAGGGCAGTTCCACTGGAACAAAGATTGTGGGCTCTCTTGGTAAGCGTTTTAATGATGCCATGTTGTTGTGAGGGGTGGTGGTGGGAGAGTTTGTGAATGTATCTGCCTGTGTGTGTGGGTTTTCTGTATACAGTGAAGGCAAGTATATCATTAGGCAGGCGCGTGACTAAGGTGTCTAGGAAGGGCAAACAATTGTTCTTTTCCTTTTCCATAGTAAACTGGATTCTTGGATGTAGGCTGTTGAGATGACCGAGGAAGGAGTCTAACGTGTCTGGGCCATGAGGCCAAATAGAGAACACATCATCTGCATATCTTAGCCAGATAGAAGGTTTGAGTGGGGCTGAGTGTATGGCTCGTTTTTCGAAATCTTCCATATAGAAATTGGCCAGGGGGGGGGGGTGAGAGGGGGGAACCCATGGCGGTTCCCTCTATCTGCTTGTAGATTTTGTTATTCCAAGAGAAATACCCAGAGTTGATGGCAAAGGAAAAGAGATCTAAGATGTCAGAGGGGAAAACGTTTTCTAAGAGAGATAAAGTGTCAGTTAAGGGAATATTGGGAAAACGAGCCATAGACTCAGCCCCACTCAAACCTTCTATCTGGCTAAGATATGTAGATGATGTGTTCTCTATTTGGCCTCATGGCCCAGACACGTTAGACTCCTTCCTCGGTCATCTCAATAGCCTACATCCAAATCCAGTTTACTATGGAAAAGGAAAAGAACAATTGTTTACCCTTCCTAGCCACCTTAGTCATGCTCCTGCCTAATGATACACTTGCCTTCACTGTGTACAGAAAACCCACACACACACACAGGCAGATACATTCACAAACTCTCCCACCACCACCCCTCACAACAACATGGCATCATTAAAACCCTTACCAAGAGAGCCCACAATCTTTGTTCCAGTGGAACTGCCCTCACTACTGAGCTTAACCACATACACAGAACTTTCCTCTCCAATGGCTACAGCGAACACAGTATCAAAAAAAATAATCAATTCCTCCCCCATTCCCCGTCCCTCTCGTCAACAAGATTTTAAAAATGCCATCACCATACCCTACATCCGAGGCACTTCGGAAAAAATAGCCAAGATACTAAAAAAGTATAACCTACACGCAGAATATAAGCCCTACTGCAAACTTGCTACCCTTATCCGTTCTACGAAAGATCAGCTCCCTCCTCTCTCTCTCAGCCCGGAGTTTACAAAGTACCCTGTTCCTGTAAGCTTGCATACTTTGGACAGACAAGCAGATCAGCATCCATCCTCCTGGAGGAACACAAGTCGTACATCGTTAAACACAACTATGGCCATTCAGGCTTGGCTGACCATGTTTTGGACACCACCCACAGAGTATCATGGAAGAAAACCACCATGCTCCACCACAGCAAATTCAAGAAAGAGAGAGACTTTTCTTAGAAGCAGCAGCAGCTCTCAGAAACCAACATTAAGCTTCCGAAGATTTGGGAAACACTCATCACCAGAGGTCCCACCTTACATTCCAGGCCACCTACTACCGCCCTTAGAGGGTGCTCCACCTAGATAGGACTTTAGTGTCACCCACGTGGTTGGGCTTAGTATTGTAAGTTTTTGTGTGCATGTTACATTAATTGTTTTTGTAATCCCCGTAGATGTCCTAGTGACTAGGACGAAATATAGAAAGTATTAAATTCTATTTTAATTCTTTTTGAGTGTTGTAAAAAATCCATTAAACCTCCACCATAATGTCCTCACTTAAGCCTCTACACAACAAGATTTCTGTTGTTGAATTTTTCTTTGGCATTACTCAAATTGTTTCTCATGTTTGTACACCAACAAAGTGTACATTCAAACTCCATATGTGTGTGTGTGTGTGTGTATATGTTAAAATTTGCACCTAAAGGGTAGTTGAATGTTGCATGAAATTTGATTGCTGCAGACAAAAATCACTTTGTCTGCAGCAACCAAATCCTTTGCTTATACATTCTTCACATTGGCATGCCTGTTAATAGCTGTGCATGTAATCCCTCCCCCCAGCTAACAGGCATTAAATCATCTTACTGGAGGAAACCAGTGTTCTCCCTAGAAATTTTTACCAGCTGGGTGGAATGAAACATTAGCCGGGTGGTCAGTAATATCAGCCGGGCTGTTTGCCCATTCAAAAGGTCCTGGGGAGAACATAGGAAACTATCTAAGAATGAATTAATGTTGATAGATTGTTGCTGTTATTTGCAATTACATCCAAGGTACTTAGAACATTGTATTATGTCTGTTAAATATGTGCATTCTTTTGGCTGGTTTGTCTATTTTGATTTAAAAAAAAAAAAATAAAATAAACCTGCTTTCCTAGAGGAAAGGCCAAGCCTCTGTGATACTAAGTACTAAGTGGAAGATGAGTTTCATCACCAAGTAATAACCATTACCATTTGTGCTCATTAGAAGCTTGCAGTGGCCATAAACCATATTTAGACTCTAGAGCAAAGTCCTGATTTACTTTTTCACATTTAATATGAGTGATGTTTTAAGCATTATGTTAGACATAGAGAGAAACATCGTTTCTTCTCGGTTTTTTTTTTTTTTGAGGATAATTAAAATAGTTTTTTCAGACTAGTTTCTAGATAGTGTAATGAACTGATTCTAATGTCAGTGCTTTGAAAGCTTCCAGTCAGTTAACAAATAATCTTGTTACCACTATATATGCAAGCATGCTTTGGGAATCAAATAGTAGTGGTATATTGGGTAACAACTGAGGCTATGATTTGTAGAGGAGGTAGGGAAGTTCTCCATGCGAATGGCTTAATAAAGAGTTCATTACCACATATGTCATTTCTATTTCATCTTGCCTGAAACAACTATAGAAAAGTCAAGCAAAGAAAAATGACTATATACAGAAAAAGGCAAACCTTCTAAAACCTTCTAGATTCACTTTACATATGTCTATTGTCATTTAGTTCTAACCTCAGCAGTGTTAATTTTTTTATAATTCACAAATTGCACCTACTTTGTCCTAACAGAAGACTTAAATTTCAGCAACTTCAAGTGTTACTTATCTCATTTTTCTCCAATTATATACCATTTGACTCTCTTCATCTCAAGGACGGAATTTGTGCATAGGTTCTTTCTAATATGTACTATGTCTGAGCATTTCTAATGTAGAATCTTTTCTTTTTTATCTTATTTGCTAAAAAAAAAAATCTGTCTCATTCTATCAAATTCACTTGATATCTCTTGCTCTTCAATTAATGATTCTGAACCTTTTAATTTTCTTTCTTTAAATGTGGAACAAGTAAAGGGTGAAGAGCTGATATTTTGTGTTACAGATAAGGATGATTAACTTTGTGTGGAGATTATACTTTCTTAAGATTGTGAAGATATTTTTAGATGTGTCTGAGAATCTGTTTTATAAGTGTGTTTAAAAATCTGTTAATATTGTGTGGATTGTAGCTATTAGCTTGAGAGGGTATGGATATGTGATAGAATTTATTAAGTATGAAGGTTCTGTGAGAAAAAAGATCTTACTTTGCCCCACCTTACCTTTAATAGCATTTCCAGAGATCTTCAATCAAGATTGTTTCTCTTATTGGATTAACTTTCACATTAAATCACAAATGCATTGCATCTGCAGCTTCTAAAAAACTTGGTATCCTCTTCCATTTAAAAACCTTCTTTCTTGTATGTACAATGTCTAACAAATATCCAAAACTGCCTGTTAGAATGCTATTCTTGCATTTGAGGTGGCATACCAAAAACCTCCCGAAGAATATTTGATGCTGTTCAGAAGTAAGCAATCCACTTAATAGATGACACTCCTCTCACACAAACTCCCCCCAGTTATAAAGCTTTGTATAAAATTTTTTTATATGATGATACAGTATTATTTTTAGCACCCAGTGCTACTGTCTCTAATCAATGGCATAATTCAAATTTTATAACTAACATAATTAAACTATTGAAATAACCAAATCATCTTTTGAACGAAATTAGAAAATTAGTTTTCACTTAGTATGATTAATTGATTAATTGTAGTTTATTGTTCTTGGCAGCAGATGTAGTTTTTTCTTATTGGAAAAAGGAAAAAAAAAAGTGAGACCATCCTAACATTTTATTTATTCATTTATTTCAGTATAGGTCAACCAGGAAATATAGTAATTGACTAAAATGAAATTTAATGCTGGGCTGCCTCATTTTGTGGTCCTTTTCTAAAGAAAAAGCACACACAAAGTTGAAAAAGTAATTCTTCTCCCCCTCATATTCTGTGCTGTATACCTGAAGAATTTTATTGAACTTTTGTGCATGTTTGCTGATTTTGTTATATCACAGTTGAATGTTTTCTATATATATATAGAACAAGTATTAAAATATATATAAAGAATGCATTTTTAGATTACATAATTAATGAATATGACAGAAACATCCCAACAAACTTTGCAGGGAGGCCTATATGGAGGCATCTGGATGTTTTTGTAATTTATTGTGCTCTGAAAATACAAAACTATATCTTAACATTTGATTTAAAAAAATTAAATCTTCAGCTGTGTTAACTATTAGAATGTTAGTGGTCTGTGTTGCTTCTAAACATAATGTCTTTTTCTTATAAAATGTTAACTTAATTTATCAAAAGATAAATTTGTTTTGAAATAACAAATCAGTGTGATCTGTTTAAACACCTTTTCTTTCTGTTATAGGTTAGCGATTCTGGTGTTAAAATGCTAGTAAATGGTCAATGCATCAAGACTCTTAAGGTTGTTAAATTTGTAACTCCAGAATATCATTTCTTTTTGATAATAAATATTACTAGATATAATTTCTAAATTATATTTTAATCATGTTATGTTGCATTTTAAGGAACTGGAGGACCTAAAAGGACTGTAGATATTCTTGAGATAGTTGAAATGTAATGCATGATTTGCAGGCCCTAAATAGACTAAATACTGGAAGTCTTAAACAATGGAACCTTGCTCAGGCTTCAGTGAATGTGTATGCCAAATGCAGGTACAGTTGATCTACAGCAACCCTCTTCCAGGACCTTCATGTGATGAACTGTTAGTAACCATGGATATATTACCCCAGCCACAAACATCCTGTGTGTGGACACCATACCACAACCCTTGTAAAAATGGTGCCATGCCTCTATAGTACACTAGTAGACAAATTTTGTCTGATGTAATATACATACCAGCCACTGAATTATAAACCTTTATGCAAATATACATAAATGTCATTTATGTCTATGCAAAATACTTGGTCACATGCATCACCACATGTTCTAGGCAACATGGTGATGCATGAGAAAAACAAAGAATCTTTCACAGTTCGATAAAGGGGACTAATTGTGGGTACCTGTGCTGGAGCTATGATTTTGAAGACAGTAGATCTGACTGGTTTCTCAAAAGGTGAGATATACTGGGTATTCAATCAGTGGAAAAATAACCTGTATTGCTTGTCTAAGAGGCATAACTGCAGTCCTAAAACATGTGTCAGGAATGAAATCACCATCATCTGAAAGGTTTGTATGAACAGACAGAATTTCCCGTGTACAGCAGGAAGTTCTGTTGACCAAAGCATTTAATGAAGGCTGTTCCTGATCCATATTTCACTGAACTATGGGTAGAGAACAAACTGTAGAGAACAACTATGAAAAGTTAGTCTGCCAGTAGCTCAGTTGATAAGTAGTCACTACTTGTTTGCTATAATGGCTACAGGTTTGATTCCCATAAGGCATTGATGTTTGTGAAAGCTCTCTAGGGGAGCTTATCTATCTTCTTGAGTTTATAAGACTTTAAAAAAAATAAAAAATTAAAAAAAGAAGCAAAGAGAAAAATAATTACATGCAGATAAAAGGAGAACCTCTCAAAACTTTCCACATCTGTGTCTTAAGTATGCATGGTCTCAGTTCCAACCTCAGTGATGTTCCCTTCTCAGTCTGCTAAACTGCATTCCGATTTTTCCCATGAAACCTAACTTTCACCTTCTTTAATGTTAAGACATTTTACATCCTTAGTAATCTCTCTTAAATTGTTCTCATGTCTGCCAGATAATCCTAACTATTCTCCATGCACCTCTGTTCTTTTCCTTACTTATCTGTCTTAGACTAAGGTACTGTTGACGTTAGTTTTCTAGGCAATTAAGCAGCACTCACACAGTTGGCTTTCATCCACATGTGTGACATTTGTACCTATGTGTTAATTTCTTTGGTTTGATTATTGTTTCCAGTCTTCTGATCCAACTGTGCACAGTGTGTGTGTGTGTGTGTGTGTGTGTGAGAGAGAGTCTGTGTATCACTGAAAGTTCTTATAAGAATGGAGACACTAAATAAATTAAAGATGCCAAGAAATTATATTCTTGGTTTAATCCTTTAAAAGTTTGTGCATGAAGTATCTTCACAATTAGGAAATAGAAACATTTCCATTTCCTACTCTGCATTAAAGTTTTATTGCGGACTCCACTCCTCCTACTAGTGCTTAAAAATTTTCAAGCAAATTGTAAACACATCCTTTCAAATAATTTTAAAACAAGGAATTTTGAATCATATCCAAAGTAAGCAATTTTTATCATATTCAAAACATATTTAACATGGCTTATATGTTTTGGAGAAAGCAAATCTCCTACTCTTACTTTTCTTGAATTCTTGTATTGATGATCTCAGTAAATGTCCTGTACTATCTGAAACTGACATTTAACGTTTATTTTTATTTATTTATTTTTTTATCTGAAAGAGATTTGTGTCCAATCTTGTCCAAAGTGGATACCAGAAAAAAAAAAAAAAGAAAGTCTTCTAGTCCTGATGATAATTTTGACACCATTTTAAAGGCTTGTGATCCAGGGTTGACTCCTATTTTGTGTTGTCTTTTTATACTCCTAATTCAACTTGTATTTATCCTGTAGTTTGATAATTAGCCCATCTTCAAACTACAGTTGACTCTTACTATAGCAAATTCATAGGAAAAGTTTGTTATAGTTAATAGTTTGCTCTAGTGAGTTTCTTTTAGCATAGCATTATGATGCTGAGGCTTTGATCAGGATGTTCCATGAATTCACTATTACAGTGAATGAATTTTAATGTTGTTTGCTATAGCGAGACTTAACTGTATTTCTAAGAAGGGAGGTGGAAGGCAAATGTTGATTATCGAATTGTTCTGTCCAGTTGGTCTCACTTCTCTTTTGTTATAAAATACTAGAAATCTATGAACATTTAGTCTTCTACACTGTCTGGAAATCTCTCAACAAATAAACAGTCTCCAATATTGAATTGTCACTATTGGTAATCAAAGGTTCATCTTGCTTGTGTCACTCATTTTTTTTTGAACCAATATCAAGAAATCTGTAAGTGGTTGCTCATAATACCTTCAAGGTATTTGATTAAGCTTGGCTTTGGCAAAAGGTCTCTTAAGTAATTTCCCTTCTTATGGTCTGCCCTTTGACTTCTACAACTGAGTTGCCATCTTTCTCTCTGATTGTATATTACCATAGATCTTTATTCTCAAAGCTTGTCCACTATTGCTGGAGTACCGCAGGACTTCATCCTACTCCATTTTCTATATCACTAACTTTTTCAGTTGATTGTACATCCATTCTGAAGTTTTTCTGTGACAGTGCATTGCACTCTTTCTCATATAAGTTTCACATTATCAGATTGCCAAAATTTCTAGAATATCTACAACTTCTTCTTCTTCTTCTTCTGCAGCTTCTCCCACTTAAGTGGGGTCACTGTTTCTTATGAGTCTCCTCCACACCTTCCTGTCTTGGGCTGTCACCACATCCAAGTTCTTCATCTTCAAGTCCTCTTCTACCAGCTCCCTCCATCTCTTCTTTGGCCGCCCACGCTTCCGCCTTCCTTGCACATCCATCTGCATGACCCTTCTTCCCACATATTCGTCCTCCCTCCTCATCACATGACCAAACCATCTCAACCTTGCCTCCTGTATTTTCGCTCCTAAGTTCGTAACTTTCACTGTTCCCCTGACATAGTCATTTCTCAGATGATCCTTTCTGGTCACACCGCACATCCACCTAAGCATTCTCATCTCTGCTATTTCCATCCTGCTAATGTTATTTTTCCTCAGGGCCACAGTTTCTATAGCATATTTCATAGCTGGCCTCACTACTGTCCTATAAATTTTGCCTTTCAGATTGATCGGCACCCTCTTATCACATAACACTCCAGCCATCTCCCTCCAGTTCCTCCAACCTGCTTGTATCCTGCATCCCACTTCCTTCTCACCTCCTCCATCTTCTTCCACTGTCGAACCTAAGTATCTAAAGTCTCTCACCTTCCTGATGACATTTCCTTCCAGCTCCAGGTCTGTCTCCTGGCCACCGCCCACTGCGCAACACATATACTCTGTCTTACTTCTGCTCAGTCTCATACCTCTCTCTTCCAGAACTTTTCTCCATCTTTCCAGTTTAGTTTCCGCTTCTTCTCTTGAATCTACACACAGCAAGATGTCATCTGCATACAGCATTGTCCAAGGTGCATCTTCTCTCACCTCCTCTGTTACCACCTCCATCACAATATTAAACAGAAAAGGACTTAATGCTGACCCTTGATGCAAGCCAACTGTTACTTGAAAACTTTCTGTCTGTCCCAAACAGGTCCGAACACTTGTCTTCACATTTCTGTACATTTCCTGCACCAACCTGACATATTTCTCTGGCACCTTCTTCTCCCTCAGACACCTCCAGACTTCTTGCCTTGGCACTCTATCGTATGCTTTCTCCAGATCAATAAATACCAGATGTAGCTCCCTTTGTTTCTCTCGATATTTTTCCATCATCTGACGTAACCCAAAGATAGCATCTGTTGTTGATCTACCAGGCATGAAGCCAAATTGTTCCTTTGCAATCTCCACCTCCTCCCTCAATCTACCATCAAGAACCCTTTCTAGGATCTTCATTGTGTGGGACATCAACTTTATTCCTCTGTAATTTTTACAGTCTTGTGCATCCCCTTTACCCTTGTAGATGGGAACAAGAGTACTCTCCCTCCATTCCTCGGGTATATTTTCCTGTTGGCAAACTTTCATGAACAGGTCCCACAGCAGGTCAATTCCCTCTTCCCCCAGTGCCTTCCATGCCTCCACTGGAATTCTGTCGGGGCCCACCGCTTTTCCATTCTTCATCCTCTTCATGGCCTCCATCACTTCCATTCTACCGATGTTCTGCACCATCCCCTCAGAAGGCTGCCCATTTCCTCTGTGAGTCCTTGCATTTTCCTCATTCAGAAGTCCCTCAAAGTATATTTTCCATCTGTTTCTTATGTCCACATCCCTCCATAATACTCTTCCTTCAGCATCTTTGATCTGCCTCACATGTAAGATGTCCTTAGCTGCTTTATTTCTACATTTCGCTAGTTGGTAAATTTTTCTCTGTCCTTCCTTTGTTTCTAATTGATCATACAGATCTTGATATGCCATAGTCTTCGCCTGTGCCACAACTCTCTTGGCTTCTTGCTTTCTCTGTTTGTACACCTCTCTGTCCTCTTCCACTCTTGACTCATCCCACTTCTGCTTTGCCTTCCTCTTAGCTGTCACTGCCACTTGTACATCATTATTCCACCACCAACCCTCCTTCTGCTCTCTAATCTTTCCAGATGTCTCACCAAGCACCTCGATTGCACAGCTCAGGATTACTTTTGAATTATGTTTCCACCAATCTTCTACACTTTCCAGTCCAAAACGATTCCTCACACTCTCTTCTTTTAAGCGAAACCACTTAATTGTCTTCATCCCATGGCAACCAGAAGTTCTTATCTTCGGTCTTAATTTAAAGTCTGCGCACAGCAGTCGGTGTTGTTGTGCTACTTGATCTGTTGGAATTACCTTACAATTTGTCACAACCTTAAGATGTTTTCTTCTAGTCAAAATGTAGTCAATTTGTGAGCTGTTGTTACCACTTCTAAATGTTATCAAATGTTCTTCCCTCTTGAAGAAAAACGAGTTCACAATTGCCAGATCAAACGCTACTGCAAAGTCCACAACCCTCTCTCCTTCCTGGTTCATCATTCCCACTCCGTGGCCACCATGCACCCTTTCACAGTCTCTATTCTGTCTTCCTATGTGCCCGTTCAAGTCTCCTCCGACAATCACCATCTCATTTTCTTCCAATTCCCTCATTTCTTCATCTAACACGTTCCAGAACTCATCTTTTTCCTCTGCTGTACAACCAACTTGCGGGGCATATACACATAATACGACCACCCGCTCTTCTCCAAGACCCAATTTCATTCGCATGATCCTGTCGTTCCTTCTACCCACGTCCAGTACTTCACCCTTCATTCTGCCACACACCACAATTCCTACACCATTTCTTCCCTCGTTATTCGCTCCAGAGTAGAACAATTTATATCCATCTCCCAGTTCCTTTGCCTTTCCCCCTTTCCACCTTGTCTCCTGCACACATAAAATGTCCAACTTCCTCTTCCTCATCATGTCTGCCACCTCTCTTCCCCTTCCAGTCATGCTTCCAACATTCAGTGTTCCCACTCGCAACATCCTCTCCACCTGCTGGGCTCGCTTCTTTAACTGCACCCGCCCTTGATGCGGTAGCCCTCGTCCACTTCTCACAGCTGTAGGGCGATGTGGCTGCGCATCGCTTAAGAGGTACGCCCTAGCCCTTATATCATTTTCTTTTCGACTCATAATCATAGTTTGAGTTGGCACTGAAGTTTTACGAATATCTACAACTCTAATTTCCAATTTTCACAACATTCTTCAGTATAAGTTCTGACAGTCAGTTAACTTTTGTGATTGCAAAACTCAATCCTGTCTTATTTCTCACAAACAAGAATGTTTATAATTCCAGTCTTATTTTTGCCAGTAAATACCTCAATATTTTTTTCTTCTTAGAATGCCTCTAAATCTCTAATCTTTTGTAGTAGAAACATATTACAATCATCACAGCATCCACAAAATTGGATTTTCTTTTCACTTCAGGTATTATTTTTCCTCTATACCAATGTTAATATGAATGACAGCAGTCGATTGCTATTTTCACATTTGGGTTGGTATCCCTATGAGCTCCCTAAAAATCCATGACAAATGGAGCAGTTACTTTATTAATAACTTGTCTCTCATCAGCTTACTACTCTTTCACACAGACATTTAGTTGCTACTAAATCTGTTAGTTTGGAGTTAAGTATGAAGTTTCTGAAATCCCAGAACAGAATTTCTTCCTCTTCCTTTATTTCTTCTGCTACTACTGCTCTGCTACCCACTTTTTTTGAACAGCCTTCTATCTTGTGTATTTCCTGAAAAGTTCTTCAGGCACAGTATATTTTCACTTTGTTCTTTCTCCCAGTATAGCAAGGTACTAAAGGTTGAATAGTCTCTCATATATGGAATTACCATTAAACATTATTGTAATTATATAACAAATTTCAGTAATAATTGATTAAATGTAGTAATAAATTGTTAATTTAACTTAAAGCTTACATTAAATTGCTTCAGTAATCTATCCTATCATACTAATAAATGCAGACAAAAATTGCTTGAAACTACTTTGAGATAAAAAAAAACAAACAAACATAGCCTTATCATTAGGTTCATATCATTGGCGTATATCATTATCACATACAAAGCCCATCTAGCCGTGCCTTAAACTGATTCAGTGTGTCTAGACTCAGGCAATGCATTCCACTCTCAGCCATTCTCCATGCGAAAAACCTGCACGCCACTCCTTTGCTCTCACCCTCCTTATACAGTTCCCAGCAATGGCCTCTTGTTCTACCCAACTCTCCCATTCTATGAAAAATCTCTTCCATGCCAACCTGATAACAACCTTTGACTAGCTGATATACTTCAATCATATCCCCCCCCTCCTACTATTCATGAGGCATTGCAATTTACATTCTCTCAATCTGTCTTTGTGCTCCACATTCCAGAGACCACTGACCACCTTTGTGAATATTCTCTGGACCTCCTTTCTAACATATCCTCATCACCATGAAAACTTATGACCAAATCTGTGCACAGTAATACATACGAAGTCTGATCAAGGCCTCATATGTATTATTGTGAGTATGGAATTACAGAGCAGGAAACTATGATAAATTCCATACTTATCATTAGCCTTATCATTGATTAAATGTAGGTGTGGTGAATGGGTGAGATGCATTGCCAGAACGGGTGAAATGTGCTCCAGCATTGAATGTATTCAAGGCAAGGTATGATAGTTATTGTGGTCTATAAGTGTTTGACCTTCCATGTTTAGTCTTCAGACTTCGTGGCGGTTTGGACATAATACTAAATAAACATGCAATCAGCAAACATCAAATTAATGTTTCCCCAATGAGAACCACTAGCACTAACCACTAACATCAAAAATAGTTCAACTTAATGTTGTTGTTGTTTTGAGGGGGGGATTATTATTTATCATTGTTTATTTATTTATTATATGTATATGTGAGCATATATGTACACTATGCATGTATATTTTTTTTATGTGCAGGGTGTTTTAAAGTACCCCTATTCAGAGCAATCTGTAGAGAGAACCACCTAAAACATAAAAGTAAAGTTATGCACAGATTTTGCTTTGGTTATTGTTAACTATGTGGTAGTCAGGACTGACATTTTATCTTGAAAATCATGAAAAACATGATTTTTCAGTGTGGTAACAATGTTCAAAAAAATTTCACTCCAGACTATGTAACATGTAGTAACTCAAGCAAATATAT
Organism: Typopeltis vanoorti; assembly: GCF_054136105.1. Classification (NCBI taxonomy): domain Eukaryota; kingdom Metazoa; phylum Arthropoda; class Arachnida; order Uropygi; family Thelyphonidae; genus Typopeltis; species Typopeltis vanoorti. The sequence continues at coordinate 90,234,235 of NC_143567.1, forward strand.
TTTGATACATAACGGTGTTTAGTGCTCTGGCTGTGTCAGTTCCAGAAAACAAAAACTATAAACTCTGGTATATGTTGCTAAGATATAAAATTGTAACCTTTATTTTTGGTTTAAAAAAAAATTATACATGTAGTTATATTTTAAGTCAAAATTACAGTATTATATTTATACCATTTTCATAGGAAGTATGTATGAGAGGATGTGTAAATCTAACAGAACATGCTGTTCAAGCTATTGTTTCACACTGCCCCTTGGTGTCAATTTTGATTTTTCATGGCTGTCCACTCATCTCAGGCAAGTATATTTTTAAAATACTTCAGTTTTTCTAGTTTTCTCATAGTGATCTCTGGAGTTTTGGAAATTTCTTAAAAATATTAATGTGGAAGAAAATAGATTCATGTTGAAAAAAAAAAAAACAAGCAAACATAGATTAAACAAGTTATGTATGAAGCAAAATAGGACAAAAAGACTAAATAAAAAGAAGAAAATGAAATAAAAGTTATCAAAAAAATAGCAATTTATAAACATTAAAAAGGTAAATCTAATATTGTCAAATATGAAGAACATAAAAGAATAAGAAATAATATAAATGACAAACTTATAAAGCAAAATTATTGATAAGGTTATTCTAAGTGACTGGAATATGAGTTATATGGAGCAAAATAAATGCGTGAATATATAAATATTGTATACCTATAATAGAAAGATGACAGTGGAAAAAATGTACTAAATTACAGAAGTTGAATAAATAAAAATATCAGAAGTATTAAAAATAATATACACATGAATTAAAAAAACAATATGCACATTTGAAGATTAAGAAAATCAGTTGGAATTGATAGAATTTATAATTAAATGCTAAATTATAAAATATGTAGGTAAAGAATGACCAAACACACAAGAAGTTTAAACTAATCTTCAAGAAAAAGTCATGAATGTTATCATCATCATTAAATTCCTGCCATGTACCCACAAGGGGTGTACAGGATATGATAGTACTACATGAAAAAATTATATCATTACTAACTTCCTATCTACAGTTTTCCTCCAAATCAGTCTGTTACTTGTCAAGACTCCAACATTATCAGATCTTGTATTTCTATCGTCTAAGGCACTTTGTACCGTATCAATCCACCTATATCTTGGTCTTCCTCTGGGTCGTTTTGCTGCCAACCTTGCAGAGAACACTTGTTTTGCTAATCTTTCCTCGCCCATCCTGTTTAGGTGACCATACCACCTGAGATTAGCTCTGCTAACGCATTCCTGAATGCTGACAATATCAAGTTCTTTCCTAAGTCATGAATGTTATAATATCAGTATTCAAAAAAGGATTAAAATCTGTAACTAAAAATTATTGAGGACACATAGCAAACACAGTCAATTATTAAATTTACTGTGTAATGTCTGAAAAATACGCACAAAAATTAAGAATTAGAATCATAACTGAATTATAATGACAAACAAGAGAAGGTCACTTACTGATGCTACATTTGTTATAAAACAAATAATAGAAAAATTATTAGATTTTTCCCTTTTTTTATTTATGCTCTGGTGTTTTGACAGTATTTAATTACAAGACGTTTTAAAAGTATTAACATGAAGAAATATGCCACTGCAAATTATTGACACGAAAAAACACGATTGTTATCTGATGCCTATACAATCAACAGCTACAACATGCCGGCTCGGGTGTCACCCACGATATGAATCGAGCGATCGGGGTTGGATCGAAAAGTGGGATACCGAAAGGAAACAGAAACTGAAACTAACAGAACTGTTATCAGTAGGAACATGGAATGTGTGGACATTCAGGATGTCAGGAAAATTAGAACTACTTCGTGAGGAAATGAAGAGATATCGGTGGGATATACTAGGATTGACAGAGATGAGATGAACATCATCTGGAGAGATCAATGGATGCGAAGTAACATGGTCAGGACATGACACCAAAGCAGGAGTTGGCCTCCTTCTTAGCAAAAGAGCTCAAGAGGCACTGTTAGGCTACAAACCAGTCAATGAACGAATCATAGTAGCAAGATTTCAGGCAAAACCATTCAACATATGAGGATATTGTCAATATCCTCAGCACAGATGAGGATATTGACTTATTCTACAAAGATCTGATAGAGACAATAGAAACAATACCAAAGCATGATGTGCTAATTATTGAAAGAGATTGAAATGCCAAAGTTTGAATAGATAATGATGGTTGGGAAAGAGTCATGGGAAAATATGGTTTCGGAGAAAGAAATGAACGAGGTGAAAAATTGTTAGAATTTGCTGTGGACCACGAGATGATGATCTGTAACATCAATATACAAACGATGGGAAAACCAAAAACATGATATGATTATAATTAAAAGAAGATGAATAACATCAGTACAGCAATGTTGAACTTTTCAAGGAGCAGATATAGACTCGGACCATAGTTTAGTGATTACAAACATCAAGTTGAAATTAAAAAAGAAATATAAACCCCAACATCAGAATAGAAGAGATACAGCACGAATAAGTGAAGCAGAAATAGGAAGAAGGTACAGAATAGTGTTAGAAGAGAAACTTAAAAGTGTGGAGAAAGAAAAAAAACTCGAATTTAAGAGTGAAAAGAATAATGAAGGTGATAGAAGATGCAGTTGAAGAAACAGTACCAGAAGAAGAGAAGATCAAGAAGAAATGGATTACACAAGAAACACTGAAGTTAGTACAGGAGAAAAGAATGTTGAAGATAAGAAGGGATACATCAGAACAAATAGAAGAGCAATATAGAAGAAAGTGTAATGAGGTGAAAAAAGCAGTCAGAATGGATAAAATGAAATGGTTAGAAGCCCAATGCTACAATATAGAACAAATACTATGGAGAGCATAAAACAAGGGAGGTATACAAAATGATTAGAACCATTAATAGAAAGTGGTAACCAAAACAGACCACAATTAAAGACGAAAAAAGTGAAGTATTGATGAATAAAGAAAAAATTGTACAGCGGTGGACAAGATACTGTAGTGAGTTATATGAAGAAAAACCAGATTCAGATAACATTGGGAAACTGACTGAAGAATTGAAGCAGATATCACCACCAGGTAATGAGCATGATATGGACATTTTAAGAGGAGAGGTAGAAAAAGCAATAGGACGGCTAAAACACAAGAAGAGTCCTAGTAACGATAACATTACTGGAGAAATGATTAAATATGGTGGTGAAAATATGGTTACAGAAATACACCAACTATGTAATATGGTATGGAAAGAAGGGAAAATGCCAGAGGAGTGGGTGAAATCAATATTAGTAACATTATACAAGAAAGGAAATAGCTAGAATGTAAAAATTATAGAACAATTGTCTTGATAAGTCACCTTGGTAAAGTGATGATGATCATATTGACAGAAAGACTGAGAACACAATTGGAAGCATACCTTGCAGACGAGCAAGCAGGATTTAGGAAGGATAGAACTACAATTCAACAGATTTTGACAATGAGGTTAATAGCAGAGAAAGCTAGGAGAAAAAACAAAAACATATATACTTGCTTTGTTGATTTTCAGAAAGCATTTGACAGTATTGACCAGAAAGTGACATTAGCAGTTATGGAATCCTATGGACTTGATAAAAAAACTAATAGCTCTATTAAAAGATGTTTATCAGAATGCAGTTGCAGCAGTTAGAATAGGTGATGATTTGGGGAAATGGTTTAAAACAAGCAGAGGTACTAGACAGGGAGACCCAATATCACCAAGCATTTTCATCACACATTTAGAAAGAGCAATGGACAAATTGAAGGAAGATGCCAAAGAAATATCTGTACACGGAATGAGAATTAACAATCTGAGATTTGCAGATGACATTGTTATTATTGAAGAAGACGAAAGAGAACTACAAAAAACACTGAAACTGTTAAATGAGGAAGAGAAGAGATTTGGACTTGTTATGAACTTGGAAAAAACAAAGGCAATGGTATTTGGTGAAAAGAAGATGAAACAGAAGATACAAGTGGATGGAATATAGAAAATGTAGAACAATTCACATATTTGGGAAGTAAACTGACTTGACTTGGACTGTAAAAAAGAAATAAAGATCAGGATTGCAAAGGGAAGAACAAATCTGAAGGCCATGGATAATATCTGGAAAAGTAAAGTGATCAGCCTGCAAACAAAACTAAGAGTACTGGAAACATGCATCTTCAGCAGTGTACTGTATGGATCTGAAACATGAGTAATAAATAAGGAATCATTTGGCATTTGAAAGAACTTGTTACAGAAAGATTCTAAGAATAGGATGGGTACAGAAAATCACCAGTGAAGAGCTCTATCAGAAGATACAACCAAAACAGAATCTAATGCAGAAGATTATAAAACGGAAGCTGCAATTATTTGGACACATCTGTAGAATGAGTGACGACCGGAAGATAAAGACATTTATGTTTGGTAATTTGGATGGTTTAAACAGAAGAGGTAGACCATACAGAGAATGGATAGACGATATAAAAGACTGGTGTGGAATGGGTGTACAAAAATTGCGACACTGTGCACTGGACAAAGAAAGGTGGAAGAAGATAGTGAAGCAGGCATCGGACATCAACGGGCAGTGAGCCCATGGTTCGTGACGATGATGATGAAATTATTGACCTGATTACAAAACAAATGTATGTTATGATAATAAAATATATCATATTTTATTATCATAATAAAAATGAAAGAAATAATGAAAGAAAATAGATCTTTAAATAAAATCCGTCTTTATTTAAGATATGAATTAAAAAATAAATGGAAGTTATTTGAACTACAGCAAATGTCATAATTTTAGTAATCGAAGTAATTTTATATAAACTTGGTTTTTAATCCTATTTCTCAAGTGAGCAAACAGACAAGTAAGTCGAGTTTGCGTCTGCACGTAGTACAAGTCTAGGCAACTCATGGTAGTGCAACTCGTGGTAAAGGTGGATTAAGCTCTGATCGCTTTCCTTAGTATTTTTCCCTTAATGTAAAGCACATCCCCTTGCAGAGATGTATGATGCTATGCATTAAAGGCAATGGTCATTACCCATACCGGTTTTGACCTTTATTGAGGTCTCGTCAGTGGGAGCCAGACCTGTAATGCAGAGCTTATGAATTTTCCTAAACAAGTTGCCACAAGAAAGCACCTTGTGAAAAATATCAGAACAAATAATGTAATTTAAATAACTTGAAATAATGATAAAAAATGAACATAGCTGCCAAAAAAAAAGCATCTTCCCTAATTGAAGCAGATGCCAACTGAATCTCTTAGTAGTAGATGGTTTTCATCACCTGGTGAAAAAAAAATCAATTACCATATTTAATTCACAGAAAATAGTTTCCAGTCCACACACACGCACCTCATTTCATCCCACAAGTGTGGCTGTCAGCTTCATGACTATGTCAAACACACTTTAGTGATCCCAAATCTCTGCTATTTGAGGATGTAGCAGTAAAATAGTTTCGCAAGTTACTCACTACATGGGACCAAACGTGATAGTAACATATCAGGAGCAATCCTGATCAGCTAGTGAATAATCCATCTGCCATTTAATCTGAGAGATCAACCTGAAGGAAGTCAGTTTGTAGGGGAAATTATCAAGACCATAAATTAGTGTATTCTGTGTTGGATACATTGCTGTTGGTATTTAATCCACACTTCAAATCCTCCTATTCTTTAACTTCCTTTCACCACAAACCATGTATTTCACTAACACTGTGGGTAAAAAAAAAAAAAAAAAAAAAAAAAAACACCAAAAAAGTAACAACCTCCCCTAAAAAAAAAAGAAAGAAAGAAATCATCTATCAAAAAATATTCACATCCACTTCACTAACATTTGTGAGCTTAGCTTCAACATAAGACACCAACCAGCACTTACATCTAAACTTGATCTGTTATTTTAAATGTAACCTCAACTGGCACATTGTCAAGTACTGCTGTTCACTCCATCTATCCAAACTACACTTTGCAGGATTTGTTCTACCCTAAAGGCAGATTGTCTATGTAGTTTTCAAATCTGATATCCCATGTCAGAGAATGGCAAATCTTGAATCTCTTTTTTATGATCTGCTCTGGCTCAATTCCCTTGTTGATTCAATTGCATTCGTTTGCTGTCTGTGTTGCTCTCTAAATTTTGATTACCACTTTGACCTTTTTCATCATTTGTCTTTTTAATCTTGGCTATCTATGGTCCAAATACTCAAACAGTGGGTTGGTCTTCCTTAAACACTTCTATTTTCTGTTTCCACTGATCAAGCTAGCAGAGATGTTTGCTGCCAACAACAGTCTTTCATTTTTCATAAACTGTTCATCTGTGGACTAGAATATAAAAATATAAAAAAAAAAAACACAAAAAAAATAACACCCCCCCCCCCAAAAAAGATAGAAATCATCTATCAAAAAAATGTTCACATCCACTTCATCAACGTTTGTGAGCTTAGCTTCAGCATAAAACAGTGTACACCAACCAGCACTTACAAACATCTAAACTTGATCTGTTATTAAACGTAACCTCAACAGGCACATTGTCAAGTACTGCTGTTCATTCATCTGTTCAAAGTACACTTTGCTTGATCTCTTCTTAACTAGAAAACTAGTTAAGATAAAAGCAAGGGTAATGAAAATGGATATTTCTCTTCATTTTTCATTACCCTTGATCTCATCTTAACTGGTTTTCCTAATAAATATATGGTGGAGATCAGCACTCCTCTTAGTAACTCTCACCATAACTTTGTCTAAGTCTCCTTTCATGTAACATGTTGTTCATCCAGCCATTCTAATGTTTTGACACTCCAATATTGTCAAATGGGATGATCTGTGTGATTTCTTCTTTCATTGGGCTGACTATTGTTTTTGCTCTTTTGATCCAAATACCTGCTCCAACCAAATAAATGAATGTTTTCATTTCCCTATCCATTCCACTTACAAAACCTAAACCACTATTAAACCATGGTTTTGCAAGTCAAAAAATAAAATAAACTTATTGTGACTCAAAACCAAAATATTAGCTTACCACTCAGCCTATACTTCAGCAGAAAACTGCTGAAAAAAAAATCAGCAAATCCAAATCAGACTTTGAGAGGACAAGGTGCAGAATGCTTGCATGCTTAAGTAATGGTTAGCCCTCTGGTATCTTGCCAAAAGATTGCACTCGAAAAATAATACTCGTCCTATATCATCTTTATAATCTGTGCTCATCTGGTATGTGTACCCTATAGCATGGAAACAAGCCTATCTTCATCCCATTCCAAATAAAGGAAATAAAAAACTAGCAGTCATGCTGTCATCTCTTGTATATAGATGACAATGAACTCTTTTATCATCTAGTGGTACATCAGTTAATCATTAACTACCTGTATAGATTCTGCAACCCACTACCCACACTTCTTTGCCATTGTCACCCTTTGGTTGCATTACAATTTTCTCTCTGGGCATTCACTTTCACCTACTTTTTTTTTTTTTTTTTTTCTATTTATAAGTAACTTTCTGTTACCAACATAAAATCCCATCCATACTATTTTTGCCAATGCAGTACTACTCTCCTTTCCTTTTACCTGTAACAAACCATTTAATACATTTAATGATGAATTTGTCTTAATCATTAATCTCTTTGTTAATTGAAGAGAGGACAATTTTGTCAATTTTGCCAAAATGCAGTTCTTTAATAATAGTGGGATCTCCATTTGAAATCAAACATTTCCTCTTGGAGTAACTATTACATATACTGAATATTCATTACAATAACTTTAATTAATACTTCCAATATTTTGGAAAAGTAAAATTGCCATCATCAGGGAACACAACAATGATATGTGCATGCAGGCACTAACAGTGGATAAATGATGCTGAAGAATCCTAAATTGCGCCCTCTAGTAGGATAAATTGGGTAGTCCTGGCATTGGGCTTGATGATCTGAAGATGAGTGCTTTCCAACTGAGGATGGGGAAACTTCACACACACACCTATTGTGTTAAAGTTTGGGAAGTTTTTTTAGTGCTGAGGCAGATTCCAGGAATAGCCTCTCATATTTGTATTTGCTAAAGTGGAGTAGAATGATCTTCTTCCAGCTTATCCTGTGGTGGGTGTCCAAAGCATGGTCAGCAAGTCCAGAGTGGCTGTCATGGTGGAACCATACATAGTCCATGTGTTCAGAAATTCTGATGTTGGCTGTCCTACCTGTTTGGTGCCATAACATGACAGTTTGCAACTGCAAGGAACCTGGTAAACATCTTGTAGGTCTAGGGAATGTGACTGGTCTTTGGCAGAGTGGATAAGGAATATCAATTTTTTATATGGTCTGTAAGTGGTTGTAAGGTTGTACTTCTTTAGGATTTTTTGTTAATTTTTCAGATGTGACCCAGATATATGGAATGGTGATAGATTTTGTGTTGTCTCTGTTCTGGAGGGGATTTAATATTTTTAGATTTGGTGGGGATAACCATTGGCTAAGAAAGTGTTGAGAATGTGTTCAAGTTTGGTAGTTAGAGCACTGTTATCAGAACGGATTAATTTTGCTCTGTTATATAGGGCTTTTAACCCCATATTGTTGGGAGGGGTAGGTGGTATGACTGTTGGTGAATGTGGGATGTTGATTGTTTAGATGTGTTAAGAAAATGCTTATCCATCTACATAGCATAGTCAAGCCAAACAATAAATTTATGTGGGGTAAAGAGTTTAAAGGCTTTCTCTTCAAAGGTTTCCATTAAGTAGTTGGCTGAGGGAGGAACCCATAGCTCTCCCATCTATCGAATTTCCCTTGCCAAACAAAATATCAGAGTTAATGGTGAACTGAAACAGGTCTGAGATATCTGGAGGAATAGGAAATATAGCTTGGATAAGGTCTCAGGCAGGGGTCTTCAACCTTTCAGACAGTGTGGGCCACATTAAAAATTTCAGTGAAGCCCGCGAGCCACTAAGCTATACTGCGCTATTTAGAATTGTAAGATGCTTTCTAGATTCACGAGGAACACTGTGCATCTGATACTTTACATAAAATCCTATAAAAATAAACAAACTCAGCTTTAAGAGCGTAGGTTGGAGTCGGGTTCATGATAAGTTAATACAATCAATACTTGAAAAAAAATAATTTAATGAAGAAAACATCTTTTTTTACAATGTCAATGGGCAACTTGGCAATGTTTTTCCTTGACCAGCTTGTTGATGTTGGCATCGATGTTGGAAGTCGCTATGCGCAGAGTATTCTCGAAATGTTGGTCCATAATCTGAGTTCTTGTCTTTGACTTCGCATGCTTCATTCTGGAGAAGAACTGCTCATATAAGTATGTGCTTCCTAACAAAGCACACATCTTCAAAGCATGCTGGCGAAGATTAGGGAATGCGTCCTCAGAAATGTAGTCTTTCTAAAATGTAAGCAATGACACATTGAATAATTTTTCTCTCAAACAAGAGTTGTTTTGGAGTTCAAGCAGCTCCATTTGTACTGAGCCTGGCATTTTGGCAGCATTGCAAATAAATCTAAAGAAGACTGCTGGTTACGAAAATCACTAAATCTCTCTTCAACTCACTTTGCAACATGGCTAATTTTGTAGCGTATTCATCAAGAGACCAACAGTTGGACTCAACAAGAAGCAAAATAAATCTAAAGAAGACTGCTGGTTACGAAAATCACTAAATCTCTCTTCAACTCACTTTGCAACATGGCTAACTTTGTAGCGTATTCATCAAGAGACAAACAGGTGGACTCAACAAGAAGCTGAAAATGAGTTAAGTCTTTTTTTGCAAGTTGTGCATCCCAAAGTTTGAGCTTGGCCACAAAAGCTTTGATGTGATCAAACAGAGTGTGTACCAGTTGATCTTTGGATTGTAACCACGTATTTAGGTCATTCATATGCAACGAAATGTCGGTCACAAAGGCAAAGTCTGTCATCCACTTCTGATCATTAAATTCCGCAATCGGCGTCCCCTTGGTTTTCATGAACCGCTGTATTTCGATCCTTAAGTCAAAGAACTCTTTTAAGAACCTTCCCTCTGCTCGACCAATGCACATCACTATAATAAACCACATTGCCGTGATTCGCTTTGCACTCTTAGGTCAAAAACTCTTGGAATTAACGATGATTCAGTCCTCTTGACCTAATAATGTTGACAACAGTCACAATAACTCTCATGATATTCTCAAATTCAATAGTTTTCGTGCACAAATTCTCCTGGTGGATAAAACAGTGGTAACGGACGAAATCTTTTCCTTCTAGTTCCGGTTCTTTCCATAAAAGCGCAACAAACCCTTCGTTCTTTCCCACCATAGCAGGGGCACCATCAGTTACCACACTCCTGAGGTTGTTTAAGCTGAGGTCGAAACGCTGGAGCATTTTCTTGGCGACTTCAAGAATATCAGTGCCTTTCGTCATTCCCTTCATAGGTATGAGTGCTAGCAGTTCTTCTGTCACATTGAATTGTTGATCAGTGCCACGGACAAAGATAGCCAGTTGTGCTGTATAGTTCACATCTGTGCTCTCATCTAAAGCAAGTGAACATGACGTAAATTCGGACAACCATTTTTTTAAAGTTCCTTCAATGTCATTGGCAAGTTCTTCAACAAGTTGTGCTACAGTTACTTCAGACAAACTCAGTTTTTTAAACACTTCCTTATTATTTGGGCACAGAATATCCCCAGGCAGCGATGACACTCTTTTACAAACTCGCGATCCAAGAAGGCTTTTGAGTTTTTTGCAATTTTTTCAGCTATTACATAACTTACTTTGATGCACGCTTCGCTCTCTTCCCTCTGCCTTTTAAACTTACCTACTAGCATTTTAAACCAATTTGGAGATGGTTCACTTTGTCCACATGAAGCCGCCCTTGAAGATGATCGAAATTGGATGCATGCTTTGTCTCGTGTCGTTTTATATTGTATTCTTTTGACACTGACTCATGATAAATTAAACACACTGGCTTATTGTTGATCAGCACAAAAAAAGTACAAACTGGTCCACTTTTCATTAAAAACCCGACAAGAATCGCTTGATTTATTCTTTTTACTCGTAGACGCCATAGTGATGGAAGGTGAACCCCAAAAATGATCCAAAATGGCCATGTAACAGCTATTATCCACTGAATATGTCTCACACCAATGAAAAAAGTCTGGCAATGTAAAACCACAATAGGCTATGGCTGACACAACGAACCTGCGTGTGCTTATACATGAATATCACACTGTTCATGACTGACTGACTGTGGATGAGATCCTCTAGTATTTATATGAAAATAACGAAGTATTGAGAACCTTCGAGATGTATCTGGAAGACACTAGACGGGGCACGCAAACGAACTACTGCTTCAGCCATCTAGTACTAGTACTTAAGTTCACTTGGCGCTGGTAGATGGCTGAAGAAGCATGTTTATTTAATATTTATGTTTATAGGATTTTATGTAAAGTATCAAATGCACAGCATTCCTTGTGAATCTGGAAAGCATCTTACAATTCTAAATACCGCAGTATAGCTTAGTGGCCTGCAGGCTTCATTGAAATTATTTTTTATTTAATCGCGTTTTAATGTTAAGTAGTTATTTTTTTCATAATGTCTGACGGGCCATGGCAAAGAGCTCCTTGGACCACAGGTGGCTTGCAGGCCATGCGTTGAAGACCCCTGGTCTAAGATGTCTTTAATTGGAAAATTAGCAAATAGAGAGAGAGAGACACATCGAAACTGATTATTGTGTCCATGTGTTGGAGTGTGAGGTTTACTATACTGACTTTAAAGTGAGCTGAGATTTTTATGTGTGAAGGTGTGTTGCCAGTATATTGTGAGAGCATTTTGGCTAAATGTTTGAGTATGAATCGCTGTTATCTGTATTGTGGTGTAATGGCACATTTTGTTTGAGGAATTTTGGTATGGTGTATATCTCTGGGGGGGGGGGGAGATCTATAGTTACATGGTTTTAGTTTATTGGTGGCCTCCAATCGTAGTCTAAAGGAGGGAAGGTAGGTAGAGCAGTCACTAAGCTTACCTGTGTAATCTCTGGCTTAAAACTACAGCGACATTCTTTTTATCTGCTTTCGTAATTACTATTCCATTGTTTTTTTATTTCCAGTAGAGCTTCTTATTCTGTCCTTAAGATGTTGCTTTTCAGTGGGCTTGCATGTGTAAGTTAATTTTTGATAGGGGCTTCATCCAGTCTGATGTTGATGGCAGTATGGGTAGGAAGGATGAGGATGCTCCATTCTACTTGGATCATAATTTCTTCTGCAGGAATTTTTTTTGGTTCTGATTTTGAATTCTCTGTATACTCATTTTCTACCAGTATGGGGATATCACTATCAACAGTATAATAGTCACTCAGATTTTCTTATTTCTGACATCTATCTTTTCTCCACGTGAATTTGTGTGTGTCTTTGTTGGAACATGGTGTTAGTAATAAATAGTCCATGTCCTGAACAGACATCCAGCAGGCACTTTCTATTATTATTAGCTTTGCTCTTTCTCTAAATTTTCCCAAAATATTTCTATATGTCTGATAATCATTTTCTACTCTGCTCTTTAGATCTCCAACAAGGACTAACTTTTCTTTTTTCTTTGTGTCAGCTGCCTTTTTTGATGCCTCAAAAAATTCCTCTATTTCTTCCATAGAACTCTATGTGAGACTAGACACAAATAAATCTCACTGTCCAGTTCTCCATTCTGATGTTTGCTGACATCATTATATTGTCTGCCATTCAAGATTATCCTCATTTAGTATTGAATATTATATCTACTCCTTTTCTCTGATCATTATTGCCTGATTATGACATCTTGTGTTTGTTGCATAGAAAAATTTGACCTGTTTTTTGTCTTCTTTGTTTCATTAACACCTGCTATGTCAATCTGGTACTTATCCAATTCTGCTAGCTCGGTTTCTTTTCTGATTACTTATGTTGATGTGCCAATCTTGAACCTTACTTAAAGAAATCCAACCTGACATTAGGTTTGGATTTCTTTAAGTAGCTGACTTTTTTGCTCTTCACTGTAATTCTCTGATGAAAACAACGAAGGCCTTGTTTAACCAAGTGATGCTCTGGCTGGCATGAAATTCTGTCATGTTCTTTTTGGTTTAATAAGAATACAATTTGGTTGCCTAAATCCCAAATTGCCAGCATATTTTTGTTTGTTCACTATCGAGGTGGCCACCTGATGGAATGCACCATGAGAAGGTGAAGATCGGAGATTAGGTCAGAAGCCCTGGTTGGTTCTCTGCATTCCTTAAAAGGCGATGTGCAGTTTTCCTCCTGTTATCCAGCTTTAAAATAAATTTTAAAATATTAGGATAATTAGAAAATCATTGTACTCAATATGCTAATATTCACTTTCAGTTTTACTAAGTTTTTTACAAAAATTCTAAATGCATAAGCTGTAGTAACTGTTATAGTTTTTAAATAAAATTATGCAATTAATGCTACAAGAAATATAAAAAAATGTTGGAGTTCAGTGTTATTGAACATTGGTATTCATAAAGTGTAGGAACATATAATTGAAATGGCCTCCAACTGATATTGAGTAAATGGAGCAGTGATATACATTTATACATTTGGTTCCAACTGAGTAAATTGTTGAGAATATAAGAAAAAAAATTGATTATTAACAACAAAAATAATTAGCTAGCTAATGCCTTTTATTCCTGTGTAGGGAGTAGGCGCAACTGTTTTAGCCCTATCTAACTTTTTGGAGACTGAGGGAGCAGTTCAATCTTCACCAGGAACCAATCAGAAATAGCTGGTCCAAGACAATCACTAATTATAGTGATTGTCTTGGGAGAGAGGTGGCTGAGAAGTGTCACCATCTCATGGTCCCCCAATCCTAACACTATGGTCAACATCATCAAATTCCTGATGTATACCCTGAGAGGGGGGTGTACAGGTTCTTATGATAGTACTACATGAACAGTTACATCATTACAAACATCTTATCAACAGTTTTCCTCCAGATTAGCCTGTCAACATTCCAATATTATCAGATGTTATATTTCTGTGTTCTAAGGCACATATTACTATATCAATCCACCTACATTTTGGTCTTTCTGTGGGTCTTTTCCTGTCATCCTGGCAAAGAACACTTGTTTAGCTAATCTTTCCGCTCTCATTCTATTTATTGTTCTCACACCGAGTAATGAAAGTCATCTGCTACCTAAAGGCAACTGCAAACAACCATGCTCATGGTGAAATTCGAACCTACAGCTTGTGGGCTGGATAGCACGGATAACTTGGTCTACAAGGCTGGCAAATTATCGTGAATGTTATCCACTACTGTCAGTTATCTTTCACAATTTTTCAGAATACTAGAGTCATTCAGAATATCCTTACCTTCACTTTTTTTCCATCATCTTTATCATCTCTGATTTCATTTATGGGGCTTCCTCCTCCTCTCTTCTTTACTGTACTTTTTCAATATCTTTTAGAAGATTTTTCTGCCTTCATGATACATACAATATGATATTCGATATCAATGAATGATACAATATGATTGTCAGCCTGATTGGCCAAGTGGTTAGCGTATCTGCTTTCCAGCCCAAAGGCTGTAGGTTCGAATCCCACATGGGCATGGATGTTTGTGGTTGTGGGTGGTAGATGCCATTGGTGTAGTTGGGGTTCGTTGTAGTTGGTGGATTGAGTGGTGGAGACAAAGAGCCATAGAGTAGGTGCTCCCTTGGACTCCCTGGAAGTGTCACATAATATTAAACTTTATATTGTGTTCTGTTATTCTGTGTATGATCATTGCATAATTTTTTTTATTAATTTTTATTTTTTATATAATTGATATTTACTTTTATATTTCAGATGAGCAGAGAAGCACTTTAGAAGATATTCCCCTACTTTGTGCTAATTTAAAACAAATGACTTGGACTGTGTATTGAATATGTTATTAGTGTATGTATGCTATATATATATATATATATAACTTATATAACTTTTTTTTATTATTAATAACAAACATTTGACTGTTAGGCTAGAGCAGAAAAAAAAGTTATTGATTCCTTTAAAGTTATTGATTCGGTTGATTTCTGAGTGCTGCTGCAGAAAAAAAATTTATTGAATTTTTATACTAATGTGAAATGCATGCTTTTATAATATAATTTTTTTAGTTTTTAATAATTTCCATGATATATGTCTTTAATGTAAGAAGTCTTTCAAACACTTATTGGATGCATTTCAAAATTTGTTATCTGTTAGTTTTTGCTGTCTGCCCATGTACAAGTTATTCTGGGTCGCTGACTAGATGAATTTTATTCAAATTAGATATATGAACTCCTTACAAAAATTTGTTAAGCCATTCTGATTTTTCATTCAGACCTTTGGCTTGCGCATCATGTTGGAGGTTTAATGGAATATTTACAGCACTGGGAAAGGATTAAAAATTAATATTAATGCTGCCAATATTTCGTCTCAGTCACTGAGACCTTCAGGGATTACAAAGTATACAAAGCATATATAAAGTACCCTGTTCCTGCAAGTTCATTTACTTCAGACAGACAGGTAGATCAGCGACCATTGTTATATTCCTTTTTTTTTTTTTTTTAATGATTAAAATGTTAAGGCTCACACAAAATGGTGATGCTGCTGGTGAATGTGCCTGTGAATAGACCAATTCACGAGTGCAGATATCTATCTCCTACGCTAAAAGAAATCAGGAAAATTTATTTTATTTATGACTGTACCACCTGAGTTCTTCACGTGAAGCATCGGAGATAGGTCTTAGCACCTGTGGGATACTGCTAAAATTCTAATTGTGGGCTTAATTAACAGTCATGGCAATTCCCCAAATTCTTACCCTACAGGTTCAGAGTTTTTTGCGAAACAGTGCATTGCAGAGACTATCGCCTGATCGTTGTACAACGATCAGGCGATAGTCTGATAGTCTATTAAGCAAACAAAACACATTTATTGTAACTTAAAGTAATTCTACACTATTATACACTTTTCATACAACTTCTTTCTTAATCTTATCCTGAATTTCAATTACTGTCTAACATTATCAAACTTGCCAGTTATAGTGAGAGGAGATTCTCATATTCTACAATTCTGGCTGACACTATTTCTAACTTATGTTATGCTAACATTACGACTTCAAACCTTGCTATCCACAACAATACTATTAGCCTAGTAACATTATGTCCAGTGGACTCACAATCTTCCTTTCTCACTTTACAGTTAATATATAAAAATCTACTCACAGGTCCTTAGTAACACATATAGTCCTATCAGCACATGAGATCCTTAGCTGTTTCTGCCGACTCTTCTGATCCGTTCTGTTTACTGGATTTCCTCGTTCGGGGTTCGGTAGCCATCCTTTTGTAATTCATTTGTGGGAATAGCGGCACATCTTCACCAATGGGGCTAGGTCGAATGAAGGTGTCCTGCTTTCAGTACATGAGACAAGTTCCCTTACTTGCTCCACACCACAGAAACTTTCAATGCTTCAACTAGTTTTATTATATATATATTTACAACCTCTGTGAAAGTCGATGCGAAAAAAAATCAAGAACTTCTACTGCATCAAATTTTACGTGGGTTGCATACTGACGAGTCCAATCGGGCCTCCGGACTGCAGCTAGAAGACTACGAGAAAGAGAGCAAGAACCTCGTTCTTCAGTCCTCCTATATATACGGTTCTTTGGGAGTTCCCTGCTTCAGGGTCAGAGACCCCTGAACATTCAGCGATTACTCTGACGTCAGCTGTCTTGGCCTTGCGTGTAGGTGGGAAAACTTCCTTGTTTGAATGACTTCAGCACTATTGTTTCACTTTCAAGTCCCAGACATAATCCACTGTAATCCTTTTTACTTGCAGTAGAACTATTTCAACACTCGGCTATTTTTATGATATCACTCCTGGATTTACATAAAGTGCACAATCTTGACTATTTATACTATTTTAATATTTTTATGAACAATTTAGTGTTATTCCTTTTTGCCAAATACCCTTGTGGGTATCTGGCAAAAATGGAGTAACAATCAGTATGGCAACGTGTAGTTTTATTATATATATATTTATGACCTCTGTGAAAGTCAATGCAAAAAAAAATTCAAGAGCTTCTACTGCATCAAATTTTACACCATCCATTTAGAAGAACACAAATCGTACATCTGTATTCGTGACTATGGTCAATCTGGCCATGCAGATGATACTGTAAAATCTTGCATAGAAGGATTTTGTACAATTCCTTAATATATGCCGATTTTACTGGAAAACGAAAATCCATACAAAATACTTGTGGTTAATTAGATAATTTTTTCTTGTTAATGTAGTATGGAAATAATTTAGAGTAAACTGTTAAATATTGTGACCGCCAAAATTCTGTAAAGAACAAAGAAAGTTAAGTGTAAACTTGATTGTAACAAAGGAAAGTTCCAGACAAAGAAATATTCCAGACGAATTAACTTATGACCTAAGGCAATCACTATCGCGAAGGTCGAGTATGTACAGGGTTTCCCTGCCTTAAACCAATGACGAAAAAGGCGGCGGGTGCAGACCCATGAAACATCCAAGAGAATCAAATCGGTGGCAGTTCCAAGGTCGAAGGAAGAGAATAAAAAGGAGAAGGATTGATATCTTAAAAGGCACTCCCTTTCCCACAGGTAGTTGAGAAGGCTCTTTCTAGTTGGTGGCTTGTGGCACTTAGGCATGCACTTTTTGGTTTGTGTCATCGCCTCTACCCAAACGCTGTTGCGGCTTTTGGTTCCAGTCCTAGATGCAAGGAATACCAATGTGTCTTGCTGATTCAAGATTGCAGATCCATGTCCTGCCAACAGACATCCAGAAGTAATTGAAGGCTCGATTATGCAGAACGACAGTCAGTTCTGGATTTCCAGCCGCCAAGTTTCCTAAAGGTCTCCATTGATGAAATGTCTTAGATATCATAAAAGGCGCTTGGTAGTGAGCTATATCGGAAGGTAAAAGATGAAGATAACGATCTAAAGGATCTACTAATGCGGACTAGATGACTAAAAAAAAAGTAAGGCCTTGTATAGGAATTTTCTAGAAGTGAAATTTGTGCCAGAATTTACTATTGTATTGAAATTTTGTTAGAGTTAAGAACAGTAATAAGGACTCTAGGTTGTGAGTTAAATTTTTGTGAAATATCCTGCTGAGTTGTGTGTGTTAAGATAGAGTTAATATATTTGATGGTTTAGAGTGCATGATATAATTTAATGTCTGAGTTAAAATATGATGTAGTATGCACAAGTCTGTTTTAGTGTATGAATAATTTGTAGGAATAATTAGTGTATTAGACCAATTGTTTAAAGGAGAATTGTAAAGCTAGGTTGATTAATTTGAATCCAAGCTAATATTGCTGAAAGGTATAGAGCCTGAGAGGTTTTGAATGTTTAGTGTTAACTTTTAATGTACATTCAAATTCATTGAATAAGTAGCATGAATAAATTGTTTTGTTTGTTAAATAATTTTCCTGATTTCTGCATACCAATGCACTGCTCATAAAACTTGAATCTGTGTGACCTTGAGAGATAAGTAGCTATGACTGATAGATAGAAATTTTGCTTTGCTAGATTTAGTAATAAGTACAAGAGAAAAATTCCGTGCCTTGCTGAGTGTTTTTCTTTGGAAGGATATTCAATTCCTATCTGTGAATCCTGATGCTGCAGTTGATACAAACAAATAAATTTTCAGAATTCTAAATAGAAAAACACCAGCAGTTCAGATAAAGAAATTGGCTCCAGCCAGAGGCAATTTCTTAGTTCTAAAGTTTTGTGCACGTGAAGAATCATAATTATGGCCTTGAGACAAAGGAGGGGGGGGGTTAAAGTTGAATGAGAGGATTAAAAATAAGAGACTAATTCAAGCAACGCATTTAGAGCGTGGAGTTACGACTGTATATCAAGTAGAATACTTAAGTTTAAGTAAAGTAAAATATTAAGTATAGAACTTTTGAACATAGTACAATAAAAGTAATATATTTTTACAATACAAACCACAGGATCTCCTGCAAGAAAACCAGGATGCTCCACCATAATAAATTTAAAAAGGAAAGACTGTTTTTAGAATCTGCAGCGGCACTCAGAAATCAACTGAATTTAAGTAAATAAGGATGCATAAAACTTCCAAAATTTGGAAAACAATGATTGTCAGAGGTCCCACTTTACATCCTGGGCCACCTATAAATGCCCATAGAGGATGCACCAACTAGATAGGACGTTTAGAGTCATCCACATATTGTGTTGTCTTTGTGTGTTACAAGAGTGAGATGAAATATTGGAAACATTAAAATTAGTTTTTAATCCTTTCCCAGTGCTGTAAATATTCCATTAAATCTCCAACATAATGTCCTCCCAGCACTTAAGCCTTAACATGTGCATTTCCTTACAAAAACAATTTGAACTGATGTTAATAATGCTGCACTGGCTAGATAAATTTAATGAAATCTGATATTTAAGATTCCTATTAAAATCTCTCCTTTGCTTCAGTCATATGTTGTGTAATTGCAAAATTAGGCACAACTAAAATATATATCTAGAATATGAAAAAAAAAAAAAAATGCATGGACATGCTTTTGGATAGCACTCTTTAACTGTTGGCTTGCCCATTGGGTTAATTGATCTCTTGGAATAGCATTGATTTATCACAGTCGTTCATGATAATTTTTGCAAAAACAATAAATTTTTCATTGTGATTTTGAGTTTTAAACTATATTGTGATTAATTAAAACAACCTGATTGTGCAAGTTAGCCATATGTGTAAGCCTCAACAATGACTTTCTAGAACAATATGTATTGTGATAGAACAAAATTCTGTTGTGTGAGATATACGTGCACAAGAGGTTTCTTTTACCTAACACAAAAATGTACAAGGAATAAATAATACTATTTATTTAAGGCCACATATATATATAGCCTGAATACACCCTCTGTCCAAAAAGAAACCAAACTTTTGATAGAAAATAAAACTCAGACCAATTATAATTATTCAGATCATTTATTTCAATCAATATACTCTCC
Organism: Typopeltis vanoorti; assembly: GCF_054136105.1. Lineage (NCBI taxonomy): Eukaryota > Metazoa > Arthropoda > Arachnida > Uropygi > Thelyphonidae > Typopeltis > Typopeltis vanoorti. The sequence goes on from NC_143567.1 coordinate 90,254,164, forward strand.
CTCAGCTTCTATACAGCGTTTGGCACTGTCAATTAATTCGTTAAATGAGTTTTTTTATATCGATTTTTGGGATACTGTTGAGGGTCATGGTTACTGCCACTTGAATGTTTTAAATGTGTCGTATCGCTTTCCTTTCATTGGCAAACGAAGTCGTGGGAAGAGAAAGAAGTCACAGGATGCTAAATCAGGTGAATACGGCGAGTGATCCAACACACAAACTTGGTTTTTGCTCAAAAACTGTCTCACAATGTTCGAACGATGAGATGGTGCATTATTGTGCAAAAGTGACCAGCTACCTGCATCATGATCTTTATGCTGTACGTGATGAATTCTTGCTATCAATTGCTTCAAAACTTCAAGATAAAACTCGCCATTGACTATTTGGTCAGGCGGAATGAATTCTTTGTGGATAATGCCCTTGGAATCGTAGAAACAAATCAGCATTGTCTTTACTTTTGACTTCTCCAAGCAACTTTTTTTCGGATCCCCCCTCCCCTCTTCTGGTGGTCTGCACTCAGCACTCTGTTTTGAGCTCATACTCAAATTACCACGTTTTGCCACCAATAACGATCATTTCAAGGAAGTTTAAGTCCTTATGAGCAGTTTTAATGAGGTCCTTGCAGTGTTCAATTTGATACATTTTTTGGTCGTCGGTCAACTTGTGGGGAACAAATCGCGAATTCAATTTGTAAAGGCCCAAACTCTCGAAATGTTGTGCACAACTGATTTTGGAATCCCCGATTCATCTTCAGTCGATCTCACAGACGATTTCGGGTTTTCTTTGATGAAATCACGCACTTTTTGGACCAGTTTTTGGACTGCCCGGCTTTTTGTTCCTCTAGCGTCTCACGACCACTTTGAAATCGCTTAAACCACTCGCAAACTCGAGTTATGAAGATATTTCAGACAAATATGTTCATAACATATTTTTCTGAAATGTTTTATAAATTAATACAGTCATCCCTCGACTTACGTCGGGATTCGGTTCCATCTGGCAGGACATAAGTCGGTTCGGACATAAGTCGATACATTAAATCAACAGAGTTTTCAGGGGGTTAGGGACTTAACGTACAGGATAAGCATTCATCACCGTATGCTTTTTGAGGCATTTAATGCGTTTTGACAAAACTTTTATCAAGTTTAACACAAAAGTCAATTGCAGCTCTCTGTTTGAAACTCATTTTCCGACCATTCTTCAAACATACTGTCACTCTTGGTACTATTTCTTTTGTTTCACTATTTGTTTATTCTAATGAAACAAATGCCATAAACAGTTGACGCAACACTAATGAAAGTTGCTGCTTTTGACAACAAAAAGATACAACAGGTGGCATCACTAGTTTCTTCTATTTTCGCAAAATTTGGTTTCTTTTTTGGACAGAGGGTGTATTACAGGACATCATCAGTGGTGATAGTGGTTAATTACAATGTAGTTACAAAGTAGCATACGAATGATGGATTGATTTGAAAAAGTAAGAGGTGCATGATGTTATACATCAAACAATGTAATGGTATAAAGGGAATATTGCAATATTCCCTCAGTTATACCATTGCATTGTTTGATGTATAACATCACACTGTCCTTACTTTTTCAAATTTATCCCTTGTTCTCATTCTACCTTGTAATTATCTACAAGGCTAGCATCGTCTTGAGTATTGGATATAGTATACGTTGCTCAGCTATTATTTTTTATTAGATATTAGCAAAATTGTTATGTATATTTGGTGGTATTTTGTTTATTTTGACTGTGTCATTAAGTTGTGTCGTTTTAGTTATCTGTTATTAAGTCATTCTTTTCAAAATCGTTTATTGTTATGGCACAGATACGCACGGTAAAATGGGCAGCAAGACATCGATGTTGGCTGATATCAACGTACAGGATTTAGTTCAGTGTACTGTGTTTGACGTTTTTGTTGTTGAGAGTGAATGGTTTATGATACAAGAGTGTGAACAGAGAAAATATTTGTCTGAAATGTTTTATAAATTAATACAGTCATCCCTCGACTTACGTCGGGATTCTGTTCCATCCAGCAGGACATAAGTCGGTTTGGACGTAAGTCGATACATTAAATCAACAGAGTTTTCAGGGGTTAGGGACTTAACTGTAATAAGTATATGTCATTTTAATTTTTAAACCTTATAAAACCGTACTGTGCATTACTGCCACTATTAAACAGGAGAATAAGTACCCAAATCTTCCTCCACAATCACATCTTCATTACCTTCCCTATATGAAGCACCAGGCTGTGACTCTTCTGGTGTGTTTTTTTGATGAAAATGTCCAATGTGCTTGCTTATTCCTCTTCTTTTCATCATAAATTTGTTTATAACAAGCAAACTCATCATGTATTTTCCTTTCTACTGATAAGTAGAGTTCAACATTGGGGTCTGTGTCTTCAACATTTTGAGAGCATCGCTAACTGCAGAGAACACTTCTGCAAAACCCTTTACTGTGAATTGTTTAACTACCTCTTCTTTTTTTTCTATTTTCCCTCTTATCGTTCTTCCTCTTCTGCAATACCTTGTTCCTCCAGCATGACCAGTTCTTCATTGGTTAACTCTTCAAGGGGCACTTCTATGAGTTGAACTATGTCGTCATTATTCATTTCGAGATTCAGATTGTTTGCTAGGCCCACTATTTCTTCATTCAATTTACAAAGGTCTTCATTTTTTCAAAACTTCCAAAATCGTGCACAAACCTTTTCAATGTCTTTTTCCATATGCCACTCATACATTGAGAGATCACTTTGTCCCATGCCACAGCAATATTTTTAATAGCACAATAAATATTGAATGCGTTCCAGAATTGCATGAGAGTCTGGTCGTTTCCTTCAATAGCAGAAATGGCTTGTGAAAAAGTTCTCCATAGAATAATAAACTTTAACCACTACAAGAATTCCCTGATTCATCGGTTGGATCATTGAAGAAAGACTTTGAACTTGGTAAAGATCACTGATATAAGACAGATGACCTGGAACATTATCTAGAATTAATAAAATTTTAAATTCTACATTTTCTTTCACACAGTAGCTTTCCATTTCACTTTCTTAATAGTTGATTAAGACATCGCAAACAATTTTTGAGTCATCCACGACTTCTTATGTCTCCGCTAATGAACTGCAAGAGTATGCTTCCTAATGTTTTTGAAGATTTGTGGATTCTCACTGTGCCATATCACAAATGGTTTCAGTTTATATCCAGCCACATTATCCTCTAACACAGGGTTTCTCAAACTTTTTCTACGATGGAACACTTCACAAATCCTGAAATGTTTATGGAACACCTTGGTTATTTTGTAAAAATATCTGCCAGATACGCAAGACTCATCAACCATGAATAATTTCTTAATAATTCAATAAAATTTTGTCCTAAATTATGTGACATCTAGAAGACCATTAACTCACTACGAAGTTCAAAAAGCCTCAATAATGCTTTTGCTCTGGATTGCCATCTCACTTCAGTATGTAATAAAAGTGCATTATGTGCACTACCCATTTCATCGCACAAAATTTTAAATAATCCGAATTGAAGTAGTCAAGATTTTACATAGTTGATCATTTTTACGGCTTCATCCAAAATAGTTTTTAAATATATAGGAATTATTTTTGTTATTAGTGTTTGTCTGTGCAAAACACAATGACTTTTGGTGGCTCTTGTAGCTACTTGCAGGATATGTGTTACAACTCCCTTCATTTTTCCTACCATTGCTTGAGCAGCATCTGTACAAATATCAATACACTTCTCCCAACCGTTTTCCTGTTTTGTAATATAATTATTAATACAGTTGAATATATCTTCCCTGGTAGTTTTTTCTTGTAGATATTCGCACATGAGTAAATCTTCTTCAATACTTTTATTAAATATGTAACGAACAAACACTAGTAATACAGTGAGTCTTGCGACATCTGTAGATTCATCCATTTGCAATGAATATTCACTGCAAAGTCTAAGTCAATGAATTAGCTCTTTTTCTATGTCAGCAGAAAGATCTTTGATGCGGCGTGAAACAGTATAATTTGATAATTGTACTGCATCTATTTTTTTAGTAACCTGCTCGTTTAACATGCATGATACAATGTCTTTCACACAAGGCTTAATGAGCGTCTCACCAATTGTATGAGCTTCACCATGAAGTGCAATGCGGTAACTCACATGAAAAGATGCCTCTGTTGCATTTTCAGTTGTAGCAATTGCAGCCATTTAAAGTTTAGATTTTTCTAGCGAGTCATGTGGTCTCTCAAAAAAATGTATATCTTTTCCTTTGTAATCAGTGTGTTTCATTTCGAAGTGCCTACGAAATTTAGCTGGAGCCAAAGAACTGTTTACTACTATTTTATTACACAAAACATCAGGAGCATGTGTATTGCCAATACACGTAAATACATAATTTAAATAACTTTCATGGTACTTCCGTTTTGGTCTGTTCTTAGATGACTCTTGTTCTTTAATATTAGCGTTTGAAGAAACCACAGTTTGCAATTCCATATCTTCTCCAATCATACGAATAGATGTGTCAGCAGAAGTACTTGCTCCTCCTTGTGTTAAAGTTCCTGTCTTTAAACAAGAATCTATGGGTATTTTTTCAGTAATATTCAAATTCCAATATTTGTCAGAGCTATAATAAAAATAAATAGAATTGTGTTGTAAAGGTAACTTTAGTATGAAAAACAATAAGATTATAAATAAGAAATGTCGAATAATATAAAAGTAAATGAATAATGCAAAATAGTAAAAAAAAAGACTGCAACACACAAAAGTAGACGAATAATGCAAAATAGTAAAAAAAGACTGCAACACACAAAAGTAAATATGAATTGTAACAATACTTGTAAGAAATATACTAAACCGTATCAAATAATGTAAAAGCAATTGCAATAAGAATGATTTGATAAAATGTTCAGTAACAAAAATTAAATAGTTCGAAATAAATCAGATATTAATTATAAAATTAGTTAAAAGATAAGAAGAATTCTTTTTTTTTTAAAGTTGTCTCGCCTGCTCCCTATATACGGGAATAAAAAGGCGTTAGCTGTTTTTTTTTTTTTTTTTTTTTTTCCGAGGGCCCGTTCCCAAGAAATTTACTAGTAAATACCTTTCCAAATTTTTTTAAAGTTCATACATTAACATAAGTATTAATAATTAATTATGGCATAATCATAAAGAGTATTAGCATACTTATGTATACGGTGTGGCATGTTGACAAATATAAATTACATTTAAATTAGTTATCAATCACTGGACTAATGAAATGTTGTAGTAGCATGTCGTAGTTTCTTCAGGCAAACACCATTAAATTAATTTGTGCTGATTTTCATTGACATATCTCATTCTGATCACCAAATACATTTATAATATTATTATAAGTACTTACGAGTGAATGCAGACTTTTTCTCCTGTGTGCTGGTAGTTTTCCCCTCTTTTTGTACATCCTGGAGATCTTTGTAGGCTTGAGGTGGATGACTCACTGTATGTTCTGTCGCAAACACCTTCAATAAGAGATTTCTTAATACCAAAATTAAACAAAGTGCCTTGTCTCTTATTCATATTAATTTTAACTCTGTATTCCTATTACTTTTAAAAAAAATCACAGCACTCTGGTTTCAGAACAAGCACTTACATACTGCAATACGAACTTGCGAAGAAAGTATTCAGTAGTAATAGATTTGAGAACCGGATACAGACTACCTTGATCTTCAATATGAGTGGAAAAATTTTCTTTATACTTCCTTGCTGAATGGTCACTGATATTTGCAACGCAGATCTTATTTCGTTCAGTTTTGAGAACATGTCGCCCATTGTTGTAATCGGCTTGCAGACAATTTTTATGATCGTTCATAAACAGCAGTATTCTCTTTCCCTGTTGTTGAAAGATTTCAATGTGTGAAAATTAACGATAATTCATGAATACTTCCATGTTTAAAAATATGCTGCTTGGAAACTGACATTTGCAACACAGATGTCATTTCCTTCAGTTTTGAGAACAGAAGATATAACACCAATTGTTGTAATGGACTTGCAGGAAATTTTTATGACCCGTTATAAACAGCGGTATTCCCTTTCCCAAATGTCGAAAGGTTTCGATGTGTGAAAATTAATGATACACAGATGTCATTAGGTGTTCTGGGTCTGAGCTTTTCGACATATTGACTAATATTATTCTCCTTAGAATATTTTTACTATAAAATATTTATTCATGAAAAATGCTTAGAAAACTAAAATGACAAATTTCAGAACTTCTCGCGGAACACCTATTCACCTTCTGCGGAACACAGTTTGAGAAACCCTGCTCTAACAGAATCATAATACAGTCTTTAAGAACTTTGAAACCAGGCATAGATTTTAGCTTTTTGTGGACGAATTGTCCACTCGAGTATATTTTTCTCGAAACAAGGTCTCATCCATATTAAATATTTGCTGTGGCAAATAATTTTCCTCTATAATAATTTTATTCAATTTCTCCACAAACTCCATGGCAATCTTCTCATTGGAACTTGCAGATTCGCCATACATTTTCACATTATGCAGCGTAAATTGTTGGTTGAATATCATGAACCAACCAGAGGAAGCATTGAATTTGTAGTTGTAATCTGGTCCTGCTTTCTCCTTCAACATGTTGAAGAGACTTAGTGCCTTAGCGGTTATGGTCATAGTGTGCTCAAAGGTATGTGCTTTTAGTTCAGATCCTCTATGCATGATGGAAGTAGCTTTTCCATTCACAGATAGGACCTTGTCGTTGCTTTGTCACTGTCGTTGAACTTGCAGCTTCGTTTCAAGATCAATTGCTTGCCTCTTTTTCTTTGATTCTCCACTAGGTTTTTTTAATTGGGCGTGTAGGGCCATGTTGCATAAAATATCGCGAAATATTTAATGATAAATACACAATCTATTTTCAAACACATAATCAACAGAGGAACTGTTGAAGCCGACTGCCGATGGAGGTGGCAGGTAAATGAGCTGTTGCCACTGCATTGTTCCTAAATAAAAACTTTTTACTTTACACTTGCTTGCATCTTGTTTGAAAGTATAGTCGAAAACGTTATTTATTCCATTCTGGGATCATGGACGTATCTTCAAACGGGTGTGAGTCGAGGGATTACTGTATAAGAAATGTGAGTTATGAAAGAATGAAGTGACTGATAATAAGGATATAAGGCAAGATTGTCAAGTTGTCATGGAGAAGGCAGTAGCGGATGCAGTGAGTGATAGTGCACAAAAATGGCTTAGAGTTTGAAGGAAGTGGTTGAAAGTAACGTGGATGATGAGATGCTAGTGCAGAAAGAAACTGCATGCTTACATGGACTCCTTCACAGGACAAAATGTGAGCTCGAGCAACTGGAGAAGCAATTGGCAAGTAGTACAGAAGGACAGAGCATGAAAGAAAGAGTGAATGGGAAAAGCATAAAAGTGCAGGAGAAAGAAAAGAGAGAGTTTTATATGGGTATTCGATGATAAGAGGTGTTCTTAATGAGAAAGTGAGGAAAGCATGTTTTCCAGATGCGAAGATAAAGAATGTTAGAGATGCTGTAAGTATGCAGACGAATGGAGTGAATGAGTTGATTGTATTGGATGTCACAAATGATTTGAAAAGTGAGAAATATGCGATGAGGGAAGATATGAAAGAGTTGTTTGTGGAAGCGAAAATGAAGAGTAAGAAAGTAAAGATTGTAAGTCTGCTGCCTTGGTATGATAGGACAGAACTGAGAAGAAGGGCCATGATTGTCAATGAGAGGATTGTGCAGAGGAATGATGTGCAGTTTATTGATGAATGAAGTGAATTTGATGGATTAAAGGACTCGTATGTGCCTAACGGTCTGCATTTCAATGGTTTGGAGTTAGATGTTTGGAGAAAGTGTTGTTGAGTGTTGCAGTGCAAAACCAGAGACACTAAGATATTAGGGAGGATGAAATCTAGAATATGTTCGGCAACCCCTGTGATAAATGAGCATGGGTACAGTAATAATTATGCAATGCCAAATGGGATTTCACAGGTTTTCAATTAAATGGACTGGTAATAACATTACACAAGGGTTAAAGATACCAAGAAATTATATACTTGGGTTAATCCTTTATCCAAGTGTAAGCAAACAAAGTTTGCATCGGAAATATAATCAGGATTGAGGCAACTCGTATATAGAAGCTAATGACTTCACATCACTTGCCTTAGTATCCCATAATGCAAAGCACATATCCTTGCGGGTATGTATAATGCTATGCAATATGGGAAGGATCACTACCCAGACCGGTTTCAACCTTTATTGAGGTCTCGTCAGTGGGAGCCAGACCCAGAGGTGATACTAAGGTTGAAGTAATGCCGAAGTCATATTTTCATATATGAGTAGCCAAAAGGTGTCTACTACAATTTCTTGGTATCTTTAATTTATAGTATAACCAAGTGGAAAAACTTCCAATTATACAAGGGTGACTATGGGTACAAAGGGATGTTGAAATGCATGTACATGAATGCAAGAAGTATCAGGAATAAGGGAGAAGAGTTTTTGGCACTGGTAATCTCAACTTGGCCAAAAATTATAGGCATCACTGAGACCTGATTGACTGAAAATGATATCGTTACAGAGATAGAATGTAAAGAGAATGTAAATAGAATGTATAGAATGTATTTTCATGGAGAATAGAAGGAACAGGACAGGAGGTGGGGGTATGCTGATGATAGCTGCAGAATTACAACCAAAAAAATTAGAAGTTAAAGAGGATATACGGTCTGAGGGAGATGGTGCATTTGAGTCTGTCTGGTGTAGATAGAGACAAATAGGACATAATATGCTGTTGAGTTCTGCTATAGATCAGGAGTTCCACAGCAAGATGTAGATGCTGCCTTGTATTCACAAATCAGCACAATGAGTGTAGGCCGAGCAATTATTATGGAAGACTAACTATGGGACATCGATTGGAGGGAGGAAAGGAGGCATAGTAAGATGGAAGTGGGATTTATACAGCTGCTAAGGGATAATTACATGAAACATGTTATAGAGGGGACAAGGAGTTTGAGGGTATCATGTTGGAGGCTTAATGGAATATATACAGCACTCTGAAAGGATTAAAACTGATTTTAATACTTCCAATATTTCGTCTCAGTCACTGAGACATCATTAGGGATTACAAAAAAAACTATTGTAACGCATATTCAAATACAACACAATTGTGAAACATGTGGGCAACTTTAAAGTCCTGTCTAGGTGGTGTGGCCTCTATGGGCATTTGTAGGTTGCCTAGGACGTAATGTGGGATGCAGACATTAATTTCAGAGATGCTGAAATTAATGGTTCCCAAATTTTGGGAAGTTTTATGCAACCGTGTTTATTTAAATTTGGTTGATTTCTGAGTACTGCCACAGATTCTAAAAATAATCTTTTGTTTGTGAATTTACTATGGTGGAGCATGATATTTTTTTTCCAGTAGATCCTGTGGATTGTATCCAAAATGTGGTCTACAAGTCCAGATTGACCATAGTTGTGATTGCAGGTGAATGATTTGTGTTCTTCTAAGCATATGGTTGCTGATCTGTCTCTCTGTCCAAAGTAAGCCAGCTTGCAGGAACAGAGTACTTTATAAACTCCAGGCACTGAGAGAGGATGGAGCTGATCTTTGGTAGAATGGATAAGGGTAGCAAGTTTATGGTGGTGCTTAAATGCTGTGTGGAGGTTGTAATTTTTTAAGGACCTGCCTTTTTTTTCTGATGTGCCACAGTATGGTGATGGTATTTCTGAAATCCTTCTGAAGAGATGGACAGGGAATGAGGGAGGAGTAATTATTTTTTTAATTCTCTAATCGCTGTAGCCATTAGCAAGGAAGGTGTTGTGTATGTGGTTGAGTTTGATTGAAAGGGCAATTCCACTGGAACAAAGATTGTGGGCTCTCTTGGTTAGAGTTTTAATAATGCCATATGCCGGCCTGGTTGGCTGAGTGGATAGCGTATCCACTCTCCAGCCAAAAGGCTGCAGGTTTGAATCTCGCCTTTGGCATGGATATTTGTGATCTGTGGAAATACCAGTGGTGGTCGGTGGTAGATGGCGTTGGTGTAGTTGCGGTCAGTTGGTGATTGAATGGTGGAGAAGGAGTTGTAGAGCAGTTGCCTTCCCTCAATGAGTCCTTGAACTTCCTGGAGGTGTCAAATAATAATAATAATATTGTTGAGAGGGATGGTGGTGGGAGAGTTAGTGAATGTGTCTGCCTGTATGAGTAGGTTTTCTATATACAGTGAGGGAAAGGTTACCATTAGGAAGGTATGTTACTAAGATGTCTAGGAAGGGTAAACCATTGTTATTTTCCTTTTCCATCATAAACTGGATTCTTGGATGTAGGCTGTTGAGGTGACTGAGGAAGGAGTCTAATGTGTCTGCACCATGAGGCCAAATAGAGAACACATCATCTACATATCTTAGCCAGATAGACGGTTTGAGAGGGGCTGAGTCTGTGGCTTGTTTTTCAAAATTTTCCATGTAAAAATTGGTGGTGGGGGAGGGCAATAGCGGGTTCCTCTATCAGTTTTTGTAAATTTTGTTCTTCCAAGAAAAATAACTAGAATTGATGGCAAAGGAAAAGAGATATATCAGAACGAAAAACATTTTTTAAGAGTGTTAAAGTGTTATTTAAGGAAATATTGGTAAACAGTGAGGTGATATGAAAGGTTACCAATATGTCCATATTCAAGTTAGATTTCAATCAGGGTTTTAAAATGGGTAGAGTTTTTTTTATATAGGATGTGGTAAATCCCAGTGAGAGGAATCAGAGAGTTAGCCAGCTGCTTTGATAGTTTAGCATGGTGCATCAGTGACATCTACTATAGGTCTTGGGGTGGGGTAGGGGGTGGATTATGTTTGTGGATTTTTGGTAAACCGTATATTTGGTGGGGGGAGGGGATGGGAACTGAAAATTCCAACCTTTCAGTACTTTTCAAAATCTTTCAAACCTTACTTATAAATGATAGCATATTGGGTTTTTGAAACAAATTTGATGTTCTTCAGTCTCTTTTTATACATTTCAGTATTTTGATTATAAAAGGTCCAAAAATTTTTCTCACTGCTGTTATCTGCCTTTGTTGTTGACTGTGTTTCACAACTGTAGGTTAATATTGATCAAGATAGTTTAAAATGTTTCTTTGGATTTTCTTATAATATTCTAGATTTTTGGAGTTGCAAAATTGAAAAATATCTGATTGGCTTTCTCAGCAATCTCCTTTATTTTTTGATGCATATCATTGTAGCTGTTAATTTTGACTCTTATATAGTTATACATCATGAAATGAATGACATTTTTTGAAAATTAGGTACTTGTTTCTAAGTTTCATAATGTCATGTCTCAAAATCAAATATTTTCATTGACTGAGTAAAATCTGCTGCAACTTTATCCATCCTTTGAGTAGTTTACATTTAAAAAAAATGTTATAGCTGCACTTCAGGAAATGTTATTTAGGATCACAGTTTTAAATTGTTTTTACCTTGTTAATAAGTAGCAGTAACAATAATTGGATCATCCACATACTGTAGTCTTTGGAAATAAACAGCAGTTTTTAACTCTTACTTTTAATGTTGTGCTTTTTTGTGTGTGTGTGTGTGTGTGTGTGTGTGTGTGTGTGTGTGTGTGTGTGTGTGTGTGTGTGTGTGTGTGTGTGTGTGTGTAAAGGGATAAAAGGAATGGTTACAGAAAATGATTGATCTTTTCCTACATGGTACAGTATTAGACTTTGACTTTAAAATTTTTAGACTTTAGAAATGTTTTCTGCATATCTTTATTCATTATATAATAGCATTTTATTCTTCATGATCAAATTTATTACACAAACTGTGGCATTTAATCTAGGAGGATCATCTATTTTTTTTTTTTTTTTGCTTTCCTCAGTCACAATATGTAGAAAAAATAAATAAAATTCATTTTTAAAATATTAACTCAACATATAATACTCCTTATATACTGATAGAAAAATCTGAAAAACAGAAAGGAATATCATAAATATCTATAATACAAACCATTCCTATTCTCCGATGCATGTTAGGTTCAATGACCTGTCACGGCCAAGTAACTTAGCTTTTTCAGAAGCCTAATTAGCTCTGATAGGGTAGTTAATCCTATCTGTATAGTGTATTATGGCTATCAGTTGCATGTGTATTCTTTTGGCTGGTTTGCTTTATGAAAGACCTGAGCTTCTGGTTGGGAAAACTCTGCCACCTCTGTATAAGTCTGGCTAACTCACTTTCAATTGAAAAACTCATAAAATCTATAAAACATCTACCAGGATAACATTGTTAATAGAAATACAACTGGACACAAGATCAAAGATTAGTGTAGTACTGAACAATGTGTATCATATAGTCAGTTTAATTTTGTAAATGTGCATGGACCAAAGGTTAATTTGTTACAGCGGAAGGTTTTTTAATAGTGAATATCCTTCAGCATAGCATAAACACTGATGGATGTGTTAAGTGTATTTTCAAGCTCTTCAGTAGTATATTATAGTATAAATGATCTTACATAAGTATATTCTAGTACACTAAATTATTGTACATAAGTATATTATAGTACAGTAAATGATCTTTATGAAGTACCATTATCTTTAATGGTACCTGTGGTTATCACTATAAACAATAAATGACACAATCTTCATCTTCTTTTAATAGTATCTTGTAGTCTTTTTCTAGGTCTTCTTGTTCTTCTCTTATTCTTTGGTTTCCAACTATAGACTTGTTTTATTATTCTATCTTCACTTCTTCTCTCCACCTGTTTAATTCATTTTATTCTTCGGGTTGATACTCAATTGTTTATTGCTTGTATTTCACATTGTTTTCTTATATCTGTATTTTTTATTTTATCTAGTCTAGTTTTATTCACTATTTTTCTTAATAAATTCATTTCACCTGTGTTTAACATTTGTTTTGTTTTCCTAGTGTCTGGTCTTGTTTCTGATTTTTTATTTTATTTTTCCATATTGTTTCATTCAAACATCCTGATATTGTTGCAGCTTTTGCAACTTGTTCTCTGACTTCTAGATGTGGCCTTCCTTCCCAGTTCAATTGTATACCTAAATAGTTGTAATTTGTTATTTGTTCAATAATAGTACCTTCCAATTCTAATGTGCATCTTTGTAGTTCTTGTGATATTGTCATACATTTTGTTTTAGTTTTGATATCTTTATATTATATAATTTTGCTGCTTTATTAAATGTATGTAGTAATATTTGTAACTGAGTTTCATATTCTGTAATTAATAGTACATCATCTGCATAACATATGATTCTTATTATTTTATTATTTATTTTCACTTATGTATTTTGTATTTTATTAACAATTTTCTATTATTTCATTCATTATTATATTGAATATTGTTGGGCTTTTAAAGAGTCTCCTCGTCTAATGCCTTACTAATTTGTATCTCTTTACTTATTTTTCTTTGTGTTTTTATTATACAACTATTATTATTACACTGATGATGTTCTCTTATTTTCAGTATGAAATATCTGTACTTTCATTTCATTAAAGTTAATTACTGTGGTTATTGTGTAATTTCTTGTTTATGCAGTATAGATATAGTAGGCTATGCAGATAAGATTAACCTCTTGTTACTACCAAAATTAGGCTCATGCGAAGCCATGTTACTTAGCTTTACAGGCCTGAATCTGTAAAGGAAGATGGAATCCAATATTTGGAGGTTTTGCATTTCCTCATTTTTGTGTTATAATTTTATGTAAAGTTTTATAATTTAAAGTTATATGTCTTTGATAAACTTTTTATATATTATAACAGCATATGTTTAAATACCATGCATTACATTTATAATATAATACAGAATTTCAATATTGTAATGTCTGTTTCTTACTTATTACAGATGAATGAAAAATCTTACCTCCAGTTTTTATTATGAAGAACTGCATAAAGAGGTGATCAGTCCAGTTTGTGATAACTCTCTTCCCTTATATTCTTAATGTTTTCACTTGTACTTTCAAAATACTGTAATATAATGCTCAGGTTCTCAAACTTTGTGATACCATGATCTTGTAAATTTGGAAATCTATATTATATTTCTAAATATATATAATCCCCTCTTTAAACTATTTGAGATGTCCATGAGATTGTAACTAATTAAATTATTGTTTTTATTAGAAAACTTATCACTGGATCATCACTGTCTTCAGTTCATTCTGAGAGTGCATTTATTCACCCATCATTTTCTCACCATCATTGCTTACTACATCTATATAGTTTCTAGTTTCTTTATATAGAATGATGGTAACTTCCTGTTACCAACATGTCTTAAATCATCTATCTTTTCTTTCTTCTCGACAGTTTATGTTCCTTCAGCTTTTCATTGAGGATCTGTGTTTTTTTTTTTGCCCATCTCTGGATCTATTCCAGAATATACTCATCTGAGTATTCAGAGGACCATATTTATAAATTATACAAAGCAATGTCAACATCTAATAAAAGCCTTATGTAGTTATAGTCAACATTTTTGCAAGGTATCCCTTGAATCTACTTGTAATCTTGTTTTATTTCTTCTGGATCTTAGAGCATTCCTAGAAATTTTGAAGTATCCAGACTTCTGTACCAGTGTAAAATATTGAATTGGTATTGTCTCCCCTTCCCCCTTTTTTAAAAAATAAATAAATAAAAATAAAGGTGAGTCCTAATGCACAAGGAAATATACATCTTTGTCCAGAGAGCCTTTGCAAACATTATGCCTTACCTGCATAATTATTCTTTCAGGACTACCATATCAGGTATTGTTCTTGATAATCCTCTCCAACTTCACAGCCTGCAGACAACAAATTGACAACCTCTTGTATCATTTCCTTCAACACAAAACTCTGAAACCTTTTAAATATTCAGTGAACCTCCTATCCAAACTTAACTACTCCATTTGCTGTATGGAAGAATGACGATGCATTGCGCCCTTTGATTAGAGGTCTAAGTTTGATTCTCGTCATGACGGGAGGAATCTTTATACGGACATTTTCAATCGAAGCTGATCTCATACAATAGTAGCAGGGTTTTTTTCTCCCAAAAACTCGGGTTTTTCATCTGACATACAGACAAATTAGCCCTTCAGAACACATACAATTTACAGACAAAAAATACTAGTGGTGGTGGGCAGTAGATAGCGTTGATGTAGATGATTGGTGGTGTTGTACAGTGGGTCTCCTCCCGCGATGAGTCTACAGTTCCTTGGAGGTGTCATGAATAATAATAATAATTATGTACTTTTTTGCTATATGGTAATCTTTAGAATATTATTGTAAAATTCAACCATCACAATCACAACCATGTCACATCATGTTTGCATGTCAAGCTCAATACCTTTTTCTAACTTCTTTAGAAAAAGAAATTGGCACTTTGATGCTTGGCACCATCCTCATGGATGTTGTCCTTGTTAAAACAGCCATGTGGAGGTCACTGTTAACCATGGAATGCACTTTTAAAAGCAGACAGCCTTATTAACAACCGGAGAAATAAAAGTAAATGATTTGTGAATATGCTCATTGTTATCTCTTCTTCCATTCCTCCAAATATGATGCAAAATCATCTTCACTTATAAAGAACATTTAATTGATTTAAAAATCGAGAAGTAAGTGGAAGACATTATAATAATAAATAACTATGGAAGGAGCGCTTAAGGGTCAACGCTGTATAACTGAGAGGAGACCTCCACATAGCCTTTAAAGGAATGCATAGAACCGACCAGGGCTTCTGACCTAATGTCCAATCCTCACCTTCTCATGGTGCACCCTGTTGGGTATCTACTTGGATACTGAACGAACGAGGATGGGCTGGCAATTTGGGATTTAGCCGACCAAATTGTATTCTTATTGGTTAAACCAAAATAAAAAAAAAAATGATGGTACAACATGACAAAATTTCATGCCAGCTGGGGCGTCGCCCGGTTAAACAAGGCCCCCGTTGTTTTTGCCAGGGAACCAGAGCGAACAGCGAAAAGTCAGCTACTGGAACAAATCTGAAAACAAACCCCAACTTAGCATCACCAGAGTTAAAGATCGGTACTATCAACATAAGAAGCCTGAATGGCAAAGAAATGGAGCCAGCTGAGGAATTAGATAAGTACCAGATCGACATAATAGGGGTGACTGAAACAAAAAAGACAAAAACTGGTGAGATCTTTCTGAGCAATAAATACAAAATGTTATATTCAGGCAATGACAATCATAGTATTCAACACAAAATACGAGGCTAATCTTCTTGAATGGCATGCAGTCTCAAGTAGAGTAATGTGGGCAAATATGAGAATGGGGAACTGGACAATGAGACTTATTTGTGCCTATGGTCCCACAGAAGGTTCTGCTAAGGTAGAAGTGGAGGAATTTTTTGATGCTTTAGAAAAAGCAACTGACAGAATGAAAAAGGAAAAATTGGCCTTGTTGAGGATCTAAATAGCAGAGTAGGAAATGATTGTCAGACATACAAAAATATTTTGGGAAAATTTGGAGAAAAGAGAAAAGCTAATAATAATGGCAAATTTCTGTTGGATTTCTGCTCAGGACATGGACTGGTTATTACTAACACCATGTTAGAACATAAAAATGTGGACAAATTCACACGTACTTAATATTATGCATTAAGGGAAGGGCCACTACCCAGACAAGTTTTGACCTTTATCGAGGTCTCTTTTAGTGGGAGCCAGGCCGAAGTGGAGATACCAGGCAGAAGTATTAGCAAGGTCATCTCCTGGTGTTGTACCACTTTACCCCAGTCCTGAAGATACTTTCAGGCACAAACTTTGTTTGCACACACTTGGATAAAGGATTAAACTAAATTTATTATAGTCTGACCAAGTGAAAAATAAACTTTCAACCTTATATGCTTTAATTATCAGAAATAAAGGGATAGAGTTTATTTACTTG
This sequence comes from Typopeltis vanoorti, assembly GCF_054136105.1. Taxonomy (NCBI): domain Eukaryota; kingdom Metazoa; phylum Arthropoda; class Arachnida; order Uropygi; family Thelyphonidae; genus Typopeltis; species Typopeltis vanoorti. The sequence continues at coordinate 90,271,029 of NC_143567.1, forward strand.
GTCAGTATGTTGGACCTCAGATTGTAGGTATTAGTGAGACCTGGCTATCAGAATCAGACATACTAACTGCTATTGAGTGTAAAGGGTACACTACTTTTAGGAAGAACAGACAGAATAGGAAAGGAGGGGGGGGGGGGGGAATGCTGCTAATGATATCAGATGATTTGAATCCAGTTAGTGGTGAGACCTATGATTATAATACTACTAACAGAATTTCGTGTGGCAGTGAATTTGAAGCCTCTAGTGTGAGGTGGAAACGAACAAGATCAAATACATAGTGGGGTGTTTTTACAGACCTGGTGAATTGGTTGCTAGTGATGAAAAAATGCATCGCCAAATAAAGACGATGGGTGATAAGAGTAATAATCATAATGGAGGACTTCAGTTATCCAAACATTGATTGGGTAGCAGTAAAATCTCATGAGAAGAATGAAACTGAATTTATTGAGCTATTGTGAGACAACTTTTCCAATCGGCATGTAACAGAAGGTACTCAAGGTCATAGAGTGTTTGATTTGATTATAGTGTCAGAGGGGATTTCAGTTAAAGGCATGACTATTCTGCCTCCATTTGGTGACAGTGACCATGCGGTATTCACTTGTGAAGTGGGTTAGTTTATGAATATTCTATTCAGAAAAGGTTACATGCTGAACTACAAAGCAGGAAATTATGACATATGGACATCCTGCAACTGATACCATTGCACTGAATACTGAATTCAGTGCAATGGTATCAGTTGCAGGATGAGAAGAATATCAACAGTGCATGGGAAGCTTTTAAAAATATTTAAATGATTTATGATGTCAGTTATGAAAATTATAAACAGCAGGATAGAAGAGTCAAAACTGTTGTATGGAAAGCTAACTCTGAGTATGAAAAGAAACTGGCTCTGCAAGCTAAAGACAACCCACAAGAATTCTTTCGATGTGCTGCAAGTAAAAGAAGAATGAGCATGAAAGAATAAATCTACTGAATGCAAATGGTGTGAGGGTGGCAGATGCAGAAGCAGTTGTTCAACTAATGAGTGCCCATTTTGCTAAAAGCTATCAATCTGGTATATGCAACATTGAACTCTTTGCTACCTCTTCTCCATATGAGAAAACTCATATGGATGAGGAGGTTGTACTAGAGCTGTTCCACAAATTGAATAATAATTCTGCAATAGGAACTGATGGGAGATCAACACAGATGCTCAAGGAGTGTTATATTTTGACTAGGCTATACAATTGAGTCTCAGAACAGGGAGGATTCAACAGGAGTGGAAAGAATATATGGTAATCCCATTGCAAAAGGGTAGTGCAAAGACCAGTGTATCCAACTATCGACCTATCAGTATCTCAGAAGTAGTTGTGAAGATTTTGGAAAGGTTGGTCTGGGCTCGCATTCAGAAATGGGTTGACAAAGAATCTCTACTAAGCAATGAACATCATGGGTTTACTATGGGATGGTCATGTTTTTGCAACTTGTTCTCTTTCTATAATATTACCATTGACTAGAGGAGTGGATAGTTTTGGATTTTGCTAAGCTTTAGACAGAATACAGCACAGAAGACTGTTGCATAAATTGGAAAATATGGGATTGGATTATAAAATATTAGTGTGGATAAGCAAATGACTGATTGACAGATATCAAAACGTGGTATACAGGGGATGTGAGACTGCAAGATTTAATATATTCAGTGGTTCACCACAAGAATCAGTCCTTTGTCCACTGTTATTCAATCTGTACATTAATGACATTGGGAAGGATTTGTCAGGTTACATTCAGGAATTCAGTTGATATGCAATACTTGCAGTATGACTTGAATAGGCTGGAATTGTGTGCATGTAAAAATGGCTATCAGTTCTGTGTTAGTAAATGTAAAGTCATGCACTTTGGCATGATTAGATATCCAGTATTGTATTATATTTGTGGGATTATGCCAAAAGAAACTTGTCATTCTAGGGATTTTGAAGTGTGTTAGTAGATAGGAAGTTGTTCAGGGGCCACGTAGCAAAGATAATTGCAATGCTGAAATGAACTTTCACATGTAAAAACAAGGAAGTCATTTTGCCTCTTTACAAGGCCTTGATTAGACCTCACTTGGGCTATTGTATGCAGATCTGGTCTTCTTTCTGTTGTGATTCTGATACAGTGAAAACAGTGCAAAGGAGAGTGTTAAAAATATCAGGATTGTGGAATACTGATTATGAAGACAGATTGAGAATTTGTAGACTGCAGACACTAGCAAACATTAAAAAGAGGAATAATACGATTGAGACTTACAAACTTCTGCAAGGGTCATATAGGATTTCGGTTGATGTAATTTTTTTATTTTATGGAAGGTAGAGAAAGGACAAGAAGGCATTCCTTGGAAGCTGAGAATGAATTCTGCTATGAAGGGGTGAGGGCTAGGTTTTTCTCTCATAGAGTGGCGTGTGTGCAAGCAGTGTGAATGAATGAATTCAAGAACAAGTATGAGAGCAGGTGCATGTAATATGTGGCCTCTCTCGATGAGTCCCTGACTTCCTGGAGGTGTCTCTTCATAATAATTATATTACATGACTGCAGGAGAATAACTCCATCTGCATTAATAGATATTGAGAAATAAAATAAATTACATAGTAAAATATTTTAAATTAATATGTTAATTATAATTTATGAAACACATGAAATGAAACACTTGAGAAAGTTTAAGGCAATCATTTTTGTTATGGTGAGGATTGTGGAATGTGTGTGTGTGTGTGTGCTTCATAACTTTCTTTCTTTATTATTATTATTATTATTATTATTATTATTATTATTATTCAGGCCTCCAAGGAGTCAAAAGACTCATCGAGGGAGGTCCTTTCTAAGACATAAAGTCTGTCAAGACTCATCGAGGGGAAGTCCCCCCCTGAGAAACACAAAGTTTATCATACCACTCCTTAAACCCACTGACCGTTTTCGCTCCCACCACTCCATCAGGCAATGCATTCCACGGCTCAACCACCCTCCACACAAAGAAACCACTCCTTACCCTCTTGCTCACAGTTTCCTTTCGTAACTTCCAGGGATGGCCTCTTGTCATCACTCCTTCCCGCTGATCAACCAAGCGAAAGAACTCCCCAGTGTCAACCCTGTAACCACCTCTCAACAGTTTAAAAGTCTCAATCATATCACCTCTCCTTCTTCTATCCACCAAACTCTGCAGTCCACATTCTCTCAGCCGATCCTCATAACTATCCTTGTACAGTCCTGAAACCATCTTTGTCATCCGTCTTTGTATCCTTTCCACGGTTAATTTATCCCCTTCAAATCCTGGGGACCAAATCTGAGAACAATAGTCCAAGTGTGGTCTGATCAGAGACTTATACAACGGAATGATAACCCTCTTATCTCTGCAGGTCAGTGTCCTTCTCATAATAGCAGCAATCCTCTGTGTTACCTTCACCACCTTTGCAATATGTCCCCTAAACTTCAGGTTTCTATCAATCATCAACCCCAGATCTCTTGTCTCCCCTACTTCCTCCAGTATAACTCCTCCCATAGAGTATGCAGCATCCCATCGATGTTTCCCAAACCTCAAGACCTTACATTTTGCTGCATTAAACTGACACCCCCATTCATTTGCCCATCTATCTAGCTTATTTAAATCCTCTTGCAGGGCTACCACATCTGCACTATTACTAATAATCCTTCCAAGCTTCGCATCATCCGCAAACAACTGAATATCCCCCTGCAATCCACTGGCTATGTCATTGATATAAAGGTTAAACAATATAGGTCCTAGTACTGAGCCCTGTGGGACCCCACTTGTAACCCTCTGCTTCCTGGAAACTGCTCCACCATACACAACTCTCTGATACCTATCAGACAGCCAATCCTGAATCCAGTTGACCAATCTGACATCCAGACCCATGTGCTGCAACTTAAATATCAGCTTATCATGTGGCACCCTGTCAAATGCCTTTGCCAAGTCTAAGAAAATTGCAGTATATGCCTTTCCCTCATCTAATGCTCTTGTAACTTTATTATAAAAGGCTAGCATATTGCTAAAACAAGAGCGTCCTTTCACAAATCCATGTTGATTCTCACAGATAACATTACCCTCATCTGCCCAATGCTGTACACGGTCCCTCACTACTTTCTCCAAGATCTTAACAACTACTGATGACACACAGACTGGCCTATAATTAGACACTTCCAGTCTGTTACCACCCTTATGCAATGGCACTATCTTACCTTCCTTCCATTCCCTGGGCACCTTTGACAAAGCCAGACTTTCATTGAAAAGCCACGTTAAAGGTATTGTCAATTCCCTAGCACATTCTCTCAAAACTCGTGGCGAAATACCATCCAGTCCCACAGCTTTACTGACATCCAGAGTACTCAGTATCTGAAACACACTCTCCTCCTGTACCTCCAGACCTCGTACCAGTCCTATCCCTCTAGCATTAAAACTGACTCCTCTAGGATGAAATACTCCAATAAAGTGTTCATTGAACAATTCCACTATGTCCTCTGCATCAGTCACTCTATTCCCATTTTTATCCCACAATATCATTCTTCCACAGTCATTTCTCCTCCTACTGGCCACATAGCTAAAAAATTCCCTAGGATTTTCTTTGGATCTTAGGGCCAATCTCCTCTCATATTCCAGTTTCGCTTTCCTTACCACACGAGTCACTCTTCTGGCCTGTGTCTTATATTCCTCATGCATCTCTTCACCTGTCTCCTTATATCTCTTCCATAGCCTCTTTTTCGCATGCAATTCCTGTTTAATATTGTTTGTCATCCACTTTACTCCAAATTGCGCCCTCTTCTTCACTCGTGGTATACAACTTACCATTGCTGATAACAAATATTCTTTCACAATTTCCCACGCACTGGTGATATCCTGGCCTTCCAATTCCTCCCTCCATGAAACTTCCCGAAGTTGACGTCTAAGACTATTATAATCACCTGCCTTATAATTCCACATAAGTTCCCGTCTCTTTGATACTCCTGCATGTCTATTCATTTTCCAAGTCAAAACCATATGGTCACTCTCTCCAACTGGTGGGAGAGACGTCAACTCAGTTATTATCAACTCTTCTGATGCTATAACCAAATCCAAAATTTTTGAACCTCTTGTTCCCTCTGTTACATGTTGCCTAAGACATTTGTCCCTCAAGAATTCTAGAAATTCCATTCCCCTATTGTTACATGCATCTTCCTCTCTCCAATTTATACTACTGAAGTTAAAATCTCCCATAACAATCATTCTTCTTGCACTTGCCAAACTTAGCTGTCTAAACATCTCCTGGTCCCCATCCTCTGTGCTCCTGGGTCTGTAGCAACACCCCACTAAATATCCTGTCTTGCCTACCTCTACCTCACACCATACGCTCTCAAAATCATTTGTCTCACTACCTTCCAAATTCTCCACTCTTAGAGGACATAGGTCATCACTTATCATAAGCAGCACCCCACCACCACGCTTTCCCCTCCTATCCTGGCGAAAAATGCTATACCCAGTGACTTCTATTCCTGTTTTTATATCCTCTTCTGTCAACCACGTCTCAGTGATCGCAATAATTTTTGGCCAGGCTGATGCTATCTGCGCCACCAATTCCTCTCCCTTATTCCGGATACTCCTGGCATTAGTATATAGCATATAAATGCCATTGTTTCTATACCCAGCATTATCCCTTCTAGACTCCACTGGGCTCAGTCTTACCTGACATTGTCTCCCTTCTCCCAAGTATCCATTCCCACAAGAGGCCACCCCTGCTATCATCCTCCCTGGGACACACTGACTCGTTCAGAACAGCAATCTCTCCAATTATATGACTTTCCATATAATGACTTTATATGGTCTTTCCAGAAGAAAATAACTTTTGTGTAGAACTTTAGTATTATTCCACTGAATTATGTGTTTTGTAGTTAAATGTGGCTTGCTAAACCATATTTATTGGGGTCTTTAAGTGCAAGATATTCTTGACATTCTTCAAGACAAATTTGTGCAGAATGACCAGTCTGTCCATAATAATTTTCAATGCGCTACAGTCGAAAATTCTATAAATAAACTAATTTTACGTGATTTCTATAATTATTTAGTATCATAAAGAACATTCATATTCCTATAAAATGTTCATCAAATAAATTTACTCTTTTTCAGTGGTCACTATACCACCATCTCTGACCACTGATATTATTCTATTGATCAAATAAAATATTGGTTTTCCAATTTCACCTTATTTGCATCTATGCCCACCAGAGTCATGTTTCTCTCACTGACCAACAAACCAAAATAGTCCTTGTCTGCTTTGCTGATTATTAATTTCCATTCTGCATGCTCTTCATGCAGTTGTTTGCTGTTTTGATACTTCATATTCACTATTTCATCACCATCTTCTTCTTCTGAAGTTCTTGATTAATTTCCCTTTACAACTGTGTCACTCCTGTCCTATAATTGCAATGCTCTCTCTAAGGTTACTGCTATTTTCATCTTAACTCCAAGATATATTAATTTCAATCTAAATTCTGCTTAACATAATAATAATTTGCTCTCTTGTGAGTCTTCCAGAGGACAATATTTAAAATCAATTCCTATACATCAGTTCCCCACTTCCTTTTTCATTGAGATTTTCACGTCATGCATCTTTCAGGTCAGGAACATATGATCACTCTTTCTAATGGGAAAGCATGTGATATAAAATAATACAGTATGCCATAATAGAATTAATATTATTTTTATAAATTTAAAATCAAATGAAATTAAATAAATGTGTTAATTCTCAAGCCTTAAGTATACTAATTTAATATTTTTAAAACAGAAGACATTTTTAATTTTCTTGTGAGTCATTTGCAATACCACATCAGAGTTGAAACTTTGAGGATCCATAGAACAGTGTAGAGCAATTTTTAATAGCATATTTTTTAATGGTAAAATGGGAAAATTAAGTCTGGAGTTGGGATTCAAAGCATTTTGACTGTTTCCATATACACATTTTAAGGAAAATGTGTATATGGAATTAATATTAATTAATATATGTGTGAGATAAAGTGATATATAACAAAAATGAGATTCATCTGATTTCTCTCGTATTTATATGATACAAATAAAATTAATTATATTGTATAAGCTTCTATAGGCATTGACAGTGTAATTCATGATTATGCTTAATGGAAGCCTGGTGTACTTGTGATTCTTGTGACACATTAAAGAGTTCACCTATGACATTAAGCTTGATTGATTCTGTAAAACAGGTGTTCATCAAATAAATTTATTCTATTTCAGTGGTCACTAAACCACCATCTCTGACCACTGATATTATTCTATTGATCAAATAAAATATTGGTCTGGATTGTGAGTCTTCCAGACTTTTGGATTGTTTCTGGATTGTTTTCACTATTTAACAATTCAATAAAATCCTGTTATTCCTTTCTCTAAATATGGATGATGGTGTTACCTCCATTTATTTATATCCAACCTGCATAAAAAAAAATAAAAAAAAAAAAACATTTGTATGTTATTATGCCTTAATTCTCTCAGAAAGTACATTATGATCACAGTTGTGTTAAGCGGAATGAATTGTAGCAGCATTGTTATAGAAAAAACAGATATGTCTAAAACAATATTTTCTCAGCCATTTGTTTTTTAAATGAAACACAAAACTAAAACCATTGTTTATTCATCTGAGATATCAGCTGAATAAAGTTCTCAATAGTAATTACAGTATTTCATTTGAAGTGCATTTTACAAAATTTATAAGCATCTATAAGCCTGCCTGGTTGGCCGAGTGGTTAGCATATCCACTCTCCAGCCAAAAAGGCAGTGGGTTCGAATCCCACCGTGGGTATGGATGTTTGTGAATGTCTGTGAAAATACTGGTGGTGGTGGTTGTCAGCGGTAGATGATGAAGGTAGTTGCAATTGGTGGAGAGAGTTATAGAGTAGGTATCCTCCCTCGATGAGTCTTTGGACTCCCTGGAGGTGTTATGTAATAATAATAATAATTTTTCCATCCATATACAATACTTATCATAATTAAAGTTTCCCTGTTTAAGGGAAACTTTAATTTGGATTAAAGTTTCCCTTAAACAGGGAAAACAAAAACTTATAATTTGGATCACTGGGAGCACCACCCAGTGATCCAAATGCTGCAAAACTTTGCAGGAATACGTTGTGCATCATGCAGAAGCGATATCTGAGGGGGAGGAAAAAAAGTAATTCCGGTGAATTGTAAGGAGAAAAGAGACACAAGAATAAATAACACATTTTTATTCACTTCAAAAATGCATTTATGGGCTATACTGTTCAATGTCATGCCCTTCTCAGTATGTCACAAACTTCATCCTTTGCACACATGTTGCATTATACTGTCTTTTAATCCTCAGAAGTCACAGGAGATCAGATCAGGTGAACGACGTGGCTGATCACTCTGGCTTCTGTGAAATGTTTTCAAAGAACCTCCTGTATGGATCGACTGATGTGTTGAGGAGCCCCATGAAAATGACTGAATCCATGCACGAGTGCTGCTGTAGCTGTGGTACATCAAAATTGTTTATCATATTGCAATACCTCTCAGCAGTAACTGAGCAGATCGCAGGACCTGGCTGGTCCTGCGATCTGCTCAGTTGATCTTGTGTAGAGGCTTAAGTGCTGTGAGGACATTATGTTGGAGGTTTAATGGATTTTTTACAACACTCAGAAAGAATTAAATTAGAATTTAATACTCCTATATTTCGTCCTAGTCACTAGGACATCTACGGGGATTACAAAAACAATTAATGTAACATGCACACAAAAACTTACAATACTAAGCCCAACCACGTGGGTGACACTAAAGTCCTGTCTAGGTGGAGCTCCCTCTATGGGCGGTAGTAGGTGGCCTGGAATGTAAGGTGGGACCTCTGGTGATGAGTGTTTCCCAAATCTTCGGAAGCTTAATGCAACCGTATTTGTTAAGATTTGGTTGGTTTCTGAGAGCTGCTGCTGCTTCTAAGAAAAGTCTCTCTTTCTTGAATTTGCTGTGGTGGAGCATGGTGGTTTTCTTCCATGATACTCTGTGGGTGGTGTCTAAAACATGGTCAGCCAAGCCTGAATGGCCATAGTTGTGTTTAACGATGTGCGACTTGTGTTCCTCCAGGCGGATGGATGCTGATCTGCCTGTCTGTCCAAAGTACGCAAGCTTACAGGAACAGGGTACTTTGTAAACTCCAGGCAGAGAGAGAGAGGGGGGAGCTGATCTTTTGTAGAACAGATAAGGGTAGCAAGTTTGCGGTAGGGGTTATATGCTGTGTGTAGGTTATACTTTTTTAGTATCTTGGCTATTTTTTCCGAAGTGCCTCGGATGTAGGGTATGGTGATGGCATTTTTAAATTCTTGTTGATGAGAGGGATGGGGAATGGGGGAGGAATTAATTATTTTTTTGATACTGTGTTCACTGTAGCCATTGGAAAGGAAAATTCTGTGTATGTGGTTAAGCTCAGTAGTGAGGGCAGTTCCACTGGAACAAAGATTGTGGGCTCTCTTGGTAAGGGTTTTAATGATGCCATATTGTTGTGAGGGGTGGTGGTGGGAGAGTTTGTGAATGTATCTGCCTGTGTGTGTGGGTTTTCTGTATACAGTGAAGGCAAGTGTATCATTGGGCAGGCGCGTGACTAAGGTGTCTAGGAAGGGTAAACAATTGTTCTTTTCCTTTTCCATAGTAAACTGGATTCTTGGATGTAGGCTATTGAGATGACAGAGGAAGGAGTCTAAAGTGTCTGGGCCATGAGGCCAAATGGAGAACACATCATCTACATATCTTAGCCAGATAGAAGGTTTGAGTGGGGCTGAGTCTATGGCTCGTTTTTCGAAATCTTCCATATAGAAATTGGCAAGGGGGGGTGAGAGGGGGGAACCAATGGCGGTTCCTTCTATCTGCTTGTAGATTTTGTTATTCCAAGAGAAATATCCAGAGTTGATGGCAAAGGAAAAGAGATCTAAGATGTCAGAGGGGAAAACGTTTTCTAAGAGAGATAAAGTGTCAGTTAAGGGAATATTGGTAAACGAAGAGGAGATATCAAAGCTTACCAATATGTCTGTATAGTTCAAGGTTAAATTTTCTGTGAGGGCTTTAAAGTGGGTCGAGTTTTTTATATAGGAAGCTGAATTTCCGGTGAGGGGGGACAGAGAGTTGGCCAGCTGTTTAGACAGTCTGAACAAGGTGCATTGGTGGCATCTACTATAGGTCTGAGTGGGGAATTGGGTTTGTGGATTTTTGGTAAACCATATATTCTGGGCAGACGGGAGCGGAAAGGGTGAAGTTTTTTCGTGACGTCAGGGGGCCAGGAGGTTACTTTTTTAAGTAAGATTTTTAATTTCTTAACTTGTGTTTTTGTGTGGTCGTGTTCTAGTGGGATGTAGGTAGCGCGATCGCGGAGGATAGTGTTCATTTTACGATTGTATTCGCTGGTATTAAGCACAACTGTGGCATTACCCTTATCTGCTCTGGTGATGACGATACTTTTTTCTTTGCGTAGTTTCTGGAGAGCCATGCGTTGGGCATAAGATAAGTTACTTTTTGGAGGTGAAGAGTGAGCGAGGATGTTGGCTACGTCGAGTCTGATGTTGTTGGCTACCTCCGACGGTAAGCGACCGATCCCCCGTTCGATGTTAACCATTACATCGAGCACCGGCACTTCTTTCGGGGCGACGGCAAAATTACGGCCGAGGGTAAGGGCGCTGACAGCATCCTCGTTGAGCCTTTTGGAAGAGAGATTAATTACTGTCTGGAGCGGTTGAATTTGTGGTTGTGGTTTGTCTTTAACCAGGTTGCTGTATTTCTTGACGTGTTTGTTTTTTATTTTTTGAAATTCTCTCTGTGCGGAAGTTTCCGAAATGTCAGAGAGAGTCGACCAAAGTTCAGGGTTAAGAACGGTGGAGAGCTCTGTATGTAGGGAGCCAATGGGCGGCGTTCGTCACTGCAAGGCGGCACGAGTAGAGGCGATTTGCTCGCGTAGTAATGCTAGGCTGGCACGTTTATATATACGGAGTGCTTTTTTGGAATGGAAATTGGTCTTCATTTTAACTCATTTCGGTATCACTCTTGTATCCCGACATCTTTTTAAAAAGGCCAGCCTATTTAGTTGTCTAGATAGTCGTAGTTTTGACTTACCGTATTGCTTGCATTTACGTGCTAAATCTTCTCCATGGATGATTAGAATTCTTGTGTAGAGGCTTAAGTGCTGTGAGGACATTATGTTGGAGGTTTAATGGATTTTTTACAACACTCAGAAAGAATTAAATTAGAATTTAATACTCCTATATTTCGTCCTAGTCACTAGGACATCTACGGGGATTACAAAAACAATTAATGTAACATGCACACAAAAACTTACAATACTAAGCCCAACCATGTGGGTGACACTAAAGTCCTATCTAGGTGGAGCGCCCTCTATGGGTGGTAGTAGGTGGCCTGGAATGTAAGGTGGGACTGCTCCCCCCTCTCTCTCTGCCTGGAGTTTACAAAGTACCCTGTTCCTGTAAGCTTGCGTACTTTGGACAGACAGGCAGATCAGCATCCATCCGCCTGGAGGAACACAAGTCGTACATCGTTAAACACAACTATGGCCATTCAGGCTTGGCTGACCATGTTTTGGACACCACCCACAGAGTATCATGGAAGAAAACCACCATGCTCCACCACAGCAAATTCAAGAAATAGAGACTTTTCTTAGAAGCAGCAGCAGCTCTCAGAAACCAACCAAATCTTAACAAATACGGTTGCATTAAGCTTCCAAAGATTTGGGAAACACTCATCACCAGAGGTCCCACCTTACATTCCAGGCCACCTACTACCGCCCATAGAGGGCGCTCCACCTAGATAGGACTTTAGTGTCACCCACGTGGTTGGGCTTAGTATTGTAAGTTTTTGTGTGCATGTTACATTAATTGTTTTTGTAATCCCCGTAGATGTCCTAGTGACTAGGACGAAATATAGGAGTATTAAATTCTAATTTAATTCTTTCTGAGTGTTGTAAAAAATCCATTAAACCTCCAACATAATGACCTGGCTGGTGAATGTACTCAAAGAAGAATGGTCCAATGATAAATGAAGCTGTAAAACCTGCACCAGAACAGTAACTTTGGGTGAATACAAAGGAATTTGTTGGATTGAGTGAGGTTTTGCATAGTACATATTGGGCAGTTGCAGATTTTAACAGGTTTGTTCATGTGAAAGCGAGCCTCATCTCTCCACAAAATTATCCACGGCCATGCATTGTCCAACCCCACTCCAGCAAGGAATAAGAAAGCAAATATCAGTTTACTGTCAAAGTTCTGCAGGTGCAACTCCTGTTCACATGGGTAGGAATGCGGAATCTTCTATAGAATTGTTTAAGGCACATCCACACGTCTTGATACAGCATGTGCTCTTCAGGAACCAATGCTGTTATTCATGGCCTACTCCACAACAGCAACTTCATTTGCATATTGTGAACTGATTGGTTTTCAGCATCTGCTAGGTCTAACTCCCAACAATTGCATTTCTTCTAAACGACTAATCATTCGTTGCAGAGCACGTAAAGATAGTGGACCTCGTCAACATTTGTTCGGGTGATGAAATTTACAGAGTGCAGTAACAGCATTACAATTGTTTAGGTAGTACTGTTCACATGGGTAGGAATGCAGAATCTTCTATAGAATTGTTTAAGGCACATCCACACGTCTTGATACAGCATGTGCTCTTCAGGAACCAATGCTGTTATTCATGGCCTACTCCACAACAGCAACTTCATTTGCATATTGTGAACTGATTGGTTTTCAGCATCTGCTAGGTCTAACTCCCAACAATTGCATTTCTTCTAAACGACTAATCATTCGTTGCAGAGCACGTAAAGATAGTGGACCTCGTCAACATTTGTTCGGGTGATGAAATTCACAGAGTGCAGTAACAGCATTACAATTGTTTAGGTAGTACAGCTTCATGGGCAAAGCATGTTTGGGAAAGGTTAATGCCATCACTGTGGACAGTATTAATAACCAGAATGAAGGGAAAAATCCTGTCTCCAGTTTTTAAACCTTCTTAGTACCTGCCAAGTTGCATGATATGTAAAATTCTAAGCAGCTGATATTTACAGTGCCTCTGGGTGATGAATTTTGGAACTGCTTTTTTTTTTTTTTTTTTCCCTCAGATATCACTTCTGCATGATGCACAACATATTTCTGTAAAGATTCTCAGCATTTGAATCACTGGATGGTTCTCCACAAGGCCTTAAACAGGGATACTTTAATTTTGATCATTATATAAGCATGTTATTTTGGGACTCGGTTGGACATATTTTACTCAGAATTGCTATTTGGAATCCTTACAAATATGTGTCACCTATTTCAGTTTTTGTTTCATTCAGAAAGAGGTTGAAGCAACAGTTGATAAAACATGCTACAAACATATATTATGGTAATGTTGTTATGATCACATATAATTTAATAAGATGTCCATGTGGTCCAATTTTGGTTTGGGTTGGCACATTTTGATTGGTAAAATGATTCATACTAGTATTAACTATTTAATACCAACTGTGGGTGGTGATATTTAGGACCTTCATTAAAATTTGTCAGATAATTTCAGTTTTGGTTTCAATTGCGCCATTATAGCCGGCCTGGTTGGCTGGGTGGTTAGCGTATCCGCTCTCCAGCCAAAAGGCTGTGGGTTCAAATCCCGCCGTGGGCATGGATGTTTGTGATTGTCTGTGAAAATACTAGTGGTGATGGTCGACAGTAGATGGCATTGGTGTAGATGAAGGTAGTTGCAGATGGTAGAGACAAAGAGTTGTAGAGTAGGTGCTCTCCCTCGATGAGTCCTTGAACTCCCTGGAAGTGTTACGTAATAAGAATAATAATAATAGTGGTCAAAATTAAGCAAAAAAAATTGTATGTCTAGAGTGCATATGAGCCAAAAAAAAAAGGATAAAACTCATAAGCTTTGATATGCTCTTCAATTTTTTATTTTTTATTTTTTTTATTTTTTACAGAAATACCACTACTTGATAGCATTCTTTGAATAAAATAACTGTTGCAGGCATCATGATAGTTCTCATTAAAGCAATGAAAATATTGAATATCAAAAGTTTTACGCTTAACAATTTCAACCTGTACTTGTACTATATGTATAAGAACACATTGGCTTTAATGCTCTTTGCATAATGCTGTAGACAATAATTTTCAATATTACATCAGTCTTAGGTACTTGATGAAAGATTTTTTTACCCCACCATTACAATTCCATTTTATTAGAAATAATTAGATTTTTTTTTTTTTTTCGCTATAATGATCATATCATCATCAAATTCCTGATATGTATCCTTAGAAGGTGTACAGGATATTATGATAGTAATACATGAAAAACTTACACCATTACTAACTTCTAGTCAACAATTTTCCTCCAAATTAATCTGTTATCTGTTGAGACACAACATTATCAGATCTTATATTTCTGTCTTCTAAAGCACCTTTTACTGGTCTTGGTTTTTCTCTGGATCTTTTTCCTGCCAACATGGCAAAGAATACTGTGAGGTTTTGCAGAGAGGCACGTGGTGAGGTTTTGCTAACCTCACCACGTGCCTCTCTGGCTGAATCAATCAGTGTTTTCTTCGGGGTTTGCCACTGAATCTCCAAGGTTTGGTTCTTGTTTTCATATTTTTTTGAATGATGTCTGTGTATTTGAGTTTACAGTTTACCTCTGAAAGCTGCTCAACTTTGATTTGTTTTAAAATTTCCTTACACACTCTTATTTTCAATATGAAATTCAGTTTTATCCTGCTTAAAACTAAACAGTGATCACTTCCTATTTCAGATCTTCTGTTTATTCTTTTGTCCTGAACCAGTGGGAAAACATAGTTATCAGCTATAACATAGTCAGTGAGACTTTATTTCTTGCATCTTCTCTCCATATAAATTTGTGCACATTTTTATGTTGGAACATGGTATTAGTAATAATAACTATTATGAGCTTTGCTCCTTTCTTGAAATTTTCCTAAAACATTTCTATATTTCTGGTAATAATTTCCTACTCTGCTGTTTAGATTTCAAACATGGATCAACTTTTCTTTTTTCATTGTCCGCTGCCTTCTCTTGTTGAAAATTCTGTGAAAAACAAATATAGCAAAATAAGTAACAAGTTCTGTGAATATTGGTGAAAGTGATACAATAAACTTTATCTGCGAGAGTAGATAAATTAGGCAGAAGGTTTTTGTTATCATTATAAAAGATGTTTTTAAAATTATTTTATTCTTCTCAATGCCATATCATTCTTTTTTCTTTTCCATATTTGACGTCTCTGCTGGAAGAAGAAACAGTAGGTTGTAGATGCCTTTTTCAACAGAATTAGTAAGACAGTATGACAATTATAAACATCCATACCCATGGTGGGATTCATATCTGCAGCCTGGTAGTTGAAGAGGGAGTATGCTATCTATTTAGCTAACCAGGTGATTTATACTGTTTAATGATAAATAATGCAGTTGGCTTGATTATGAATCAGATCGAATTCACATGCTTAAACATTAATGGCTCAGCATGTAGAATTTTTTCTTTATTTCTCTGATGAAATAGTCTCTGCAAAGAGTACTGATTTTCAGAAATGCAAATTCATGATCAGCATTGTGAATTCTAAGTGACTGTAGCTATTTATTTATTTAGTAACCATCTTTTGAAAGCTGAAAGGATAGTTGGAATAAACTTAATCCATCATTCAGAATTTCAGCAAGAAACACAAGATAAATATAGCCATAAGTACTGTTACAACTTGAACAGTGCATAAACTTTTAATCTATTACCTTTCAGGATGGTGATTTCTTGCAGGCTACTCTTTCAAGCTCTGACCACAATTTGAAGTCCAACAGATTCAGATCAGAACCTTCCAAACAGCCAGTCAAGTGGTGATATGTAGTCAGGCACATTCACCTCCAACCACTGTTGGAGGTGGATATGCTCACCTTGTGTGCAGGGGCTGAGTCCTGTGGAACTCAGGTTCACTGCCTACTGTGAAACAAGGTGTTGTTCAGAGGCCACACACAGGTTCCAGCACAGTGTCTTGATACATTTTGGTAGAGGGTTTGATCCCTTTCTCACAGGAATACAACTTGGATACCCCAATACATCACCCCCCCCCCCACACACACACCAAACCATCACTGACACCTCTTTGAAAACAGCTATTCAATGGTGAAAATCTTTTCATCTGTGAAGAGAAGATTTTCTCTGCCTGTTGTCTGCATACCACATGAGAAGTGGCTTTGCTTTTATCACCCTCTGCCACATAAGTTGTGGTGGTAGGAAGTGTCCAGTGGAACAATGATAGGCTATCACCTCCAGATCATCAGTTAGTACATATGACATCATTCTCTGCAAAGCATTCATCTCTTGCGACATCACTTTGTTTTCTCAGGATTACGGCGAAGGAGGTGCCTTCACAAGCTGCTGCAGCCTAATGCAGCATGGTCGACTGTTCTTTGTCGGTCAGATATGTCTTCTGTATCGTCATCACGTGTTTCAAACACGTGACATCGTCCAGTATTGTTCAACGTTCCAGTGTCAATAACGTTTTATATCTGCATTCTGTTATTTGAGTTTTATGAATAGCCAGACGGTTATGATTTGTATTTATTAATTCTCTTGTTTAAACTTTAAGTTATACTATTTACCCCCTGAAGATGTAAATCCTACGATTTATGAAACTTGTCGGGAACTATTATTTCAGTATTTTGTATAACTGAATAATAAAAAATATGGTGTAATCACCGAAATATATCTTTTGAACCAATTAGCCACAGAAGTCTACGCCTGACAATACCAAAGCGCCCGCATACATCATAACTGCTTTTTTTTTCTTCAGTCAGTTTCATGAAAATGCATAACATGTCTATTATTGATATTCTTTTCCAAATCTGATAAGAAATATAACTAAGATCATGAGAAATAATCTTTCATGTGACTATTTCTTATATGATGCTGCTATATGGAAATGTTAATTAATACATCTTTCATATCAGGACATAATGAAAAAGAATTGTTTGCTTTAAGTTTAAATGTCACTAAGTATTACATTTGAACTTAAACTTTAAAGCAATAGCCAATTCAGCTTCTTTATGTATGCTATGCTTTCAGAAGTATTGACTGAAGAAATAACTTACGTTGCATCCAAGAATTCTCCCTTTCATGCTTCAGTTATGTTTATTATTATTATTTTACATGCTGATGCATGTAAAAATACTCAATTGTAAAATAGTTTGCTTTGTATTTAGTTTTTTCTTTTCTTTACAGCACTTTAGTTCTGTCACATTTAGAACTTGGCCAAGCCGTTCAGCTATACGACTTGGAATTTGAGAATGCCAGAAATTGCACTGGTTAAAATTAAAAATGAATTGTAAATATTACTATAAGCAGCAAGAAAACATGTACAACTCTGAAAGATTCCAGATTGATATTTTATCCATTTGTTCTATGAAAGTGCATGACACTGAGAAAAAAGAAGCGATAACTCCAATTTTTGTATGAAAGAATGATAAATATCCATAGTTTTTGCTTTTAATATTTATGCTGTATGCATATTTCATTTTTTTCAGTATTTTGTTATTTCAATAATAGTTATACTAAGACAAATTTAAATGCTCTTATTACTTTTGTCATTATTATTTGTACATAGTGTCATGACGAGAACTAGTGGTGTACTTGAAGGGTTTTATGAAAAGTGTTCCCCCCCCCTTAATTATGTCATGTAGATTTGTGTGATGGCCAGACTGGATATAATCATTGTGGTTCTAAAAGTGATTGCTTCGGTTATTTTGATTAATGTGGAGTGCCAGTTAATGTTGCAGAAATGGTGGCAATGGTAGCAAAAAAAGCTTATGCTAGCAGCGCGGAAGGTCTTAACTCTAATTAAAAATGAATTGTAAATTCATTTTTAATTAGAGTTACTCAAACAGGGAAAAACTCAGAGATTTAGTTTTTCCCTGGACTTTTCGCATTGGATAAGATGCAACAATTGTTTGTTTTATGTATGTGTCCAAAAACATTAAAGATTTATGGTATGTGAGAAGTGTGATGAATGGCCAAGATGTTCCAAAAATGAGAACGATGTTACCAGAAATAATCAGAATATGGATGGGAGTGCTTATGTAGGTAATAATAAAGTGACGTGGAAGAGCTTAGACAAGAGTTAATGAAAATGAAGAGTCAGGTTAAATATATGGAGGAGGAAATTGAACATTTAAAGAAGAAGAAGCAAGTATCTAAAGATGATATGATTGATTTATATGGTGACTCAATCATTAAAGGTATGGTAAAAAATAAAGTGCACAAGACATGTTTTACAGGCGGTACAATAAAAGGAATATCAGATGCTTTGCATAGAAGGAAGGAATGGGAACTAGAATCGGTGGTAGTATTGGGCACAAATGACTTGAATAGTGAGACAAAGAATGTGGAAAGCGATTTGAAGAAGTTGCCTACAGGAAGTGAAGGATAGCAGTGAACTGAGAAGGAGAGCAATGATACTGAATAACAAGATAGCTGAATTGTGTCAGGCAGGGAGTATTCAATTTATGAATGTATGGAATGAGTTCAAAGGGAAGTTAGAATGGCTCAAAGCTGATGGGATGCATTTGAATAGGTTTGGTGTAGGTTATTTGAAGTGATTGTTGTTTAATAGGAGTACTCAGGGTTCATATGAAATTTCATATGAACTCAGAGAGAGGTTGAGAAGCAGGTTGTGAAAGGACATGAAGAGGATGGATACAAAGGTGAGGAAGTGATGCAGTGCAAAACGACAGTGATGATAAGAATATAAATGAAAATCAGTCAGAATCAAGGAACAGAGATGGTAAGAATGAAGAGAGAGAGAGAGAAGTGCACTATAGCAAGAGAGTAAAGAGTGAGTGGGTTGATGGGTTGGTCTCAAAGAGTGGAGAATTCTTATGCTTGTACAGCATATCAGAAATAAAGGGGCTGAGTTTGTGGCATTGATTGAATCAGTATGCCCAAAGGTAATTGGTATAAGTGAAACTTGGTTGAGTGAGGATGATATACTGTCATGACTTGAAATGGTAGGATATAGAATTTTCCAAAAGGATAGGAAGATGGAGAGAGGAAGGGGATATTATTAATGGTAGCAGAGGAATTGTATCCTATATTTCATGGGAAATAGTAGTATGTGTGAAGATTTTGAAGCTGTTTGTTGTGAAGTTGAGATCAGTGGAATAGTATATCTAATAGGATGCTGTTATAGACCAGGAAATGTGAAGAGTGTTGATTGTGAAATGTTTAGACAAATTAGTTGGGCAAGTAAAAGCAAGATGATCCTAATTGCAGATTTTAATTATAGGAATGTGGATTGGAAAGAAGAGATAATGCATAGTAACAAGGAGAGCGAATTTGTTAAGTTTCTGTGAATAACTATCTAAAGCAGCATGTGATGGAACCAACACAAGGTTTATTGGTGTTAGATTTGGTGATAACCTCATAGGATGTGGTTGTGAATGAGGTATCAACACTGCCACTTGTTGGTGAAAGTGATCATGAGTATTGATTTGAAAGGTACTCAAACAGGAAAAAGTTATCAAGAAGGTAATATGTGGAACTACAAGATGGGTGATTATCAGAAGCTCTGTAGTCAACTACGAGGGGGCTGAAAAGTTCTTATAAATACCTAGAACAAAAATTATATTAAAGCAATTCTCGTGGAAAGGCTTAGACATTGGTTATACATTTTTACTAAATGATTTAAGGAAATTACAATGTCAACTAGGATATACATTAAAATAAATTTTAATATACTTCAATATTTCGGCAACGTCACATTGCCATTTTCAAGAAACTTAGGAACAAGACACGTGCATGCAGGCACAACAAACGATAAGTGAGGAAGAAGCAGGAAGCTATTATTTCTCCTAAGGTTCTAAAGTCCCTAGCAGGCAATGTTAGTATTCTTGGGCGATTGGGCTGAAGGTCTTCTTATGTAGGTTTCCCAAATTTGAGGCAGTCTCATGCAGCCAAATTTGTTGAGGTTTGGATTGTTTCTTAGGGCTGATTCCATGAAAAGCCTTTCATATTTGTATTTACTACGGTGTATTATCGTGGCTTTCTTCCACCGTATTCTATGGCACGTGGTCAGCAAGACCAGAGTGGCTGTATTGGTGAAACTGGATGTAGTCCTTGTGTTCCGAGATTCTGATATTGACTGTCCTGCCTGTTTGGCCAAAGTAGGACAGCTTACAGCTGCGAGGGACCTGGTATACACCAGGTAGGTCTAGGGGGAGGGGGTTGGTCTTTAGTAGAGCAGATAAGGGATGCCAATTTTTTTAGTGGTCTGTAACAAGAAGTTAAGTCAGATATTAAAGCAACTGATATAACCACAAGATCATATCTTAAAATCCTTTAATCCATGTTTCATCAAATTGTAATAATTTGTTCTTTTTCTTTTAGCATACATAAGAAGACATGTCAGAGGTTTTGAAGAAATTCGAAAACACAGAGGTGGAATGCATCATCAAGTTTTCCATGCTGCAAGAAAAGTCTGCAACTGAGATTCACCAAACTTTGTGTGAGACTTTTGAGGAATGTGCCCAGTATATCCAACAGTTGCCAGATGGGTGACCAAGATTCACCAAACTTTGTGTGAGACTTTTGAGGAATGTGCCCAGTATATCCAACAGTTGCCAGATGGGTGACCAAGTTTAGAACTGGGCATCCTGAGACATCAGATGTCCCCAGGTCAGGAAGATCTTCCACAGCAATCACACCTGAAATCATTGATGCAGTACATACTGTGAACCTTGATGATAGACAAATACCAGCCAAAAACATTGCAAAGACTGGGGATATCCAGGAAATGAGTTTGGGATCATTATCCATTAACATCTAGACATTCAGAAGCTCTCAGCAAAGTGGTCCCATAAATGTTTGAATGACAACCAAAAGAGAGAATGTGTGCTGTCATCTCAAAGGATTTGGGATTATTTTGAGAAATCAGGTGCAAATTTTTGGCTCATATTGTGACTGATGAAATATGGCTTCATCACTATGACCCATTACCAAGTACCTGAGGGGGGGGAAGTGAAACTATTAAGCATAAACTGCTGTTGTAACCGTTTGATTTTTTTTTTTTTTTTTTTTTTAAATAATCAGCAGGATTGGAGCAGGTACTGAAGAAAAAATGCTGTGGGAAACTGAGCAGATACATGTTGCTTTTGCAGGACAATGCACTTGCTCACACTGCTTTTGAAACCCAATAGACAATACACAACTTGAGCTTTCAATGTCTGATGAATCTATTTTCTATTCCCAAATTTAAAGAAACACTTGAAAGGAACAAAATTTACCTCAGATGACAAAGTCATATCTGCAGCTGAGGACTAGTTGGTGCAATAAGGGAAAAACTTTTTTTTCTCAGAGGATTGCAAACGACACAGCAGCATTGTAACAAGTGCTTAACACTTTGTGGGGAATGTGTAAGTTGAAGTGAATAAAGGAATTGAGGTAGAACATGGTTCTACCTCAATTCCTTCATGGTGATTATTACAACTTTTCAGCACACCCTCATAGCATCAATACATTGGGTTGATGAATTGTGTAGAAAAAAAAGATGTTGATGGTGCATTGGAAATGATAAGGAAATATCTAATACAAGCAATGCATAAGTGCATACCAAGAGTTAAGTGAATAAATAGAGAAGGAGTGAGATGGATGAATGGTGAAATCAAGCAAGCAGTGTTACAAGAAGTTGTTATGGAGGAAGTACAAGATGGTTGGCAGCAAACAAATGCACAAAGAATATAAAGTGGAGGCCAGAAAAGAGACAAGCATGGTTGAAAAAGAATATGAAAGGAGATTGGCCAGTCAGGTCAAAGCTAATCCAAGGGAATTTTTCTGCTATGTGGCAAGCAAGAGGAAAAATAATTATGGCAGATCAATACTGGTGGATAGTTATGGTAACAGAGTAACCATAACAAATAATATAGTAGAATTATAAACACTTCGTTACAAACATTTCATCAGTGTATATCATAATGGTGTGAATGATGCTATACAACATGTAGAATGGAGGCAAGAATTAGGAGAATTGAAGGTGAAAGAATCAGAGGTATATCAAGTGTTGCGTGGGTTACGTGGTAATGGATGACATATCACCACATATTTTTAAAGAATGTGCAAAAGAGTTAGCAATGACCTTGTCCTAGTTATTTGAGGAAAGCAAAATAATACCTCTTCACAAGCATGGTTTGAGAACAGAAGTTTCCAATTATAGACCAGTCTGTATATCTGTAGCTGTGATCGAAGTGTTGGAAAAATTGGTTAGAAATAGAATACAGCATTGGGTTGATCGACATAAGATTCCCTATGATGGTGTTGGCATGGGTTTGTGAGGAGCAGGTCTTGTTTTTATCAATCTGCTATGTTTTATGATAAGGTGACAAATGTGTTGGATAATAGAGAATCATATACAGTGATATTCTTGGACTTTGCAAAAGCATTTGATAGATTACCACATGATAAGTTGATGTACAAGCTGCACAGGATAGGAATAGATAGCATATTGGTTAGGTGGATTGGAGATTGGCTCAATGATACTAGCAAGTTGTGTATAATGGAGCCATGTCTCGAAAAGGAAGGTGACCAGTGGTGTGCCTCGGGGTTCTGTTCTTGGGCCCTACTATTTAACTGATTTGTTAATGATATTTTATGTGGATTGACTGGGAATAGACTTTTAGCTTGGACAAATGAGTGGGGTTGCAGTTTTAATATCAATAAATTTACTTTGGGATACAAAGCTAATGCTACATAGTGTATTAGTGGAGCTGTACTCCAGGAAGTGGATGAGATTTTGGATCTTGGAGTGATGGTAGACAGTGGGCTGAAGTTTGGGACACATCGCACGAGTTCAAAGATTGCACATTGTATTGCTGCTATGATAAAAAAATACACTGATATTGTAGGGATAAGGAGGTTATGTTGGTGCCTCTATATATAAGGCATTGGTCAGACCACATATGGACTATTGTGCTCGGATTTGGTCACCTAGTTTTTATTGTAATGTGGAAATACTAGAGAGTGTCCAAAAATGAATAACCAAAGTGATATCAGGGCTCTGGAATGTTGGTTATGAAGAGTGTTTGAGAGAATGTGGATTACAGAGGTTGATGGATAGGAGAAAAAGAGAAGATATGATAGAAACCTTCAAGTTAGTTAAGGGATTCTATCAGATTAATATAGAGGAAATTATAAAAAGAGTGGATGTTAAGATGGGAAGAATGGGAGGCCATCCCTGGAAGTTGTATAAAAATGTGGTGAAGAAGGGTGTGAGGAGTAGATCTTTTACATGGAGAGCTGTTTGTGAGTGCAGGTAATGAAAATAACTTCAAACTCATTATGATAAACATTTGGTTGAGTGGGCCTCCTATGAGTCTGTTGACTCCATGGAGGTTACCAAATAATAATAATTTACATCAGAGCCTAATAATGTCTACTGTGATTTAGAGACCTTATAATGTCTGTTTATGCTGTATTGAATGAATAGCTTGCTAAGCTGTAGCTGTTTTTTGAATGAAAAGAAAATATTAATTAGAACAAATCATAGCCATATTTAGAACATTGAATTGCTCCACTGTCTCCAGAAGAAGCAATTTAATTTTTTAAAAAAAAAAAATGGGATTCTGGTATGGTGCTTAGCTCTGTTTCTTACCATCATTGATACTGAACCAGTGGCTGTTTCCAATCCTGATTTTTTATTTATTAGTAATATGATAGAGACCTTCTTCTTATTCCTTGTGAACAATTTTTTTTTTTATGTTGCTCTCACTCACAAAAGTTTATTTGCCAACCTATAATAATACATTTGGTACTATGGGTGGGCTAAGGATTTTTTTCTCTATTTTATATTATTTTTATATTTTTATGTTTTACATCAGTTACCCAACAGCAATCTTTTGCTGTGTCCAGTAGATTAGACAAGTTGACTCTTTGGTACAGTAGATACAGCAGCTAATGTCATCACAATGATGACATAGCTACTTATTTGAAAAGAGCTAGGTTTTGAATCCCATGAAGGATGTAAGTAGATTTAAGTAGCTGATAAAGCCTTAGCTTGAAAATACCTAGCCTTAGTTGAAGACAACAGGATTTCCTTGCATAAACATAAACTGGAGACACATGCACATAGTTTAGCCAGAACTGATCCTCTTACACCTTGACTCGGTGGCAATTCTGAACAGTCAATCCTAAACAACATTCTAATGTTATTTGAGTTACATTGGGACTAAGGACATACTATCTCCCAATGCTTGCCTTACATAAAAATCAACCCCACAGACAGTTTTGGTCTCACATAGTGAAGTAACCCGGGTGGGGGGGGACACCATACTCCTACCGGGTGCATCTCTCAGGTGGCAGATTAGGGAAGCTCCAATGGTCTGCTCTGAATAAGGAGCCATGGACCAAAGGCTGCAACAGAGGAATGGCAGGCCAGTTGCAGACAGTTTGCCATAAACCCCTATGAACTTGGAGGATTCAAACAGAGAAAATGCTACCTCATCTGGGGAAGTTGACGAGGCTGCCTCTTGAGCACAGCAAGCAGTTGGGAAATATGCAGTGTGGTCAGCCAAAAAGTGTTCTTACCTCCTAACTCTCAATATAAGAATGCTTTATAAGACAGGAAACTTGGGACTAATGGAAAAGGAATTGGAAAAAATCAAATGGGATATAATTGGCCTTGCAGAAATACATTGGCCAGGAGAAAGAGCTATAAACTTAGAAAGCTGAAGATTGTTCTACTCAGGAAGAGACTATAACGTCCACAGAGGAGTTGACTTGCTAGTAAAAAATATCCTTATAAAATCCATCACAGACATTGAGCCACATGGACCAAGAATGATCTCGATTTGATTGAAAGCTAAGGAAGAGGGGATATACATAAAAATTATCCAGATCTATGCACTGGACCATTCACGTGATGATGAAGAAATGTCTTCTATCATAACTACAAGACTTCATAAACAAAACTAATAAAAAAAGATATCTTAATAGTCATGGGAGATTTCAACTCCAAAACAAGGAAATACTCACCAGATATGAAGGGTGTCATGGACAAATTCAGAATAGACAAGAGAAATAACAAAGGAAAAAAATTACTTAAATTCTGCAAACAAAATAATCTATTCATTTCCAACACCCAATTCTATCACAGGCCTTCCCATAAATATACTTGGACATCACTGGATGGAGTCACCAAAAATTGTATTGACTACATTTTAATAAGAAATAAATGGAAAACATCGGTTCAGAATGTCAAAGCCCTAAAAAGCCTGATTTCAACTGTGACCATAATGTCCTCTCAACAAAGATTAAATTAAAATTCAAATAAGATTCTAAAGAGCAACTGTAACCTAATAGACATAAGCAAAATCAATGAAGAACATATAAATAAATCATATGAGAAAACCATAGAAACAGAACTGCATAACATATATCCTTTGCTAATATGGAAACTGCATGGAACCAGGGAAGAACAATAGTCAAAAAAATCAGATGTAGTCGTTGAATCTCAGAACACAAGGACTACATCCGATTTCATCAGTACAGCCACTCTGGGCTTGCAGACCATGCTCTGGATACTCGCCACAGAATAAGGTGGAAGAAAGCCACAGTAATACACTGCAGCAAGTTCAAATATGAAAGACTATTCATGGAATCAGCCTCAACCCTTAGGAACATGCCAAACCTCAACAAATTTGGATGCATGAGACTGTCCCAAATTTGGGAAACATACATGAGAAGAACTTCAGCCCAAAGGCCAAGAACACCTAATATAGCCCACCAGGGGGGCACCATCAGGACTTTAGGAAAACGGTAGCTTCCTCACTTCGTTTCTCATTTGCTGTTATGTAGTACTTGCATGCACCTGTCTTTATCTTAAGTTCCCATGAAGATGGCAACGTGACGTTGACGAAATATTGGAAAGTATATATTAAAGTTGATTTAATTTATATTTCTAGTGTACGCTGTCAATTCCTTAAGTATTTAGTTATCATAAATAGAACTAAACAGAACAAAATAAATAATTTTTTAAAAAATGACAAGCATCTTAGTCCATTGAATTTACATTCATTGACTGTTGTTACCTTACAGAATCAGTGATGTTGCACAATTTTCAGTTATGTGCACCTTTGTTTGTATCATTTCATAGTAA
Source organism: Typopeltis vanoorti (assembly GCF_054136105.1). Lineage (NCBI taxonomy): Eukaryota > Metazoa > Arthropoda > Arachnida > Uropygi > Thelyphonidae > Typopeltis > Typopeltis vanoorti. The sequence continues at coordinate 90,297,199 of NC_143567.1, forward strand.
GGATACCTATGAAATGTGAAAATTTTATGATAAATTATTTTGCATATAAGTAATTAAGTAATGATACAATTACCTAATTTTAAGTAATTTTATCATTAATTAAAACATTCTGCATGTCTGCTTGTGTTCCTATTCTCAAACAGATAGATTCATTATTACCTCTGTTTACAAATAGTGCTGAAAATAAAGCTGTTTACATAAGAAACATCAAAGCACAACACTAAATTTTATTTAGAGCTCTACATGCAGATATGAGAATGTTTGCTGTTGTGCAGTGGTAAAAAAAAATATCATCCAAATTCCATAGTAATTGTTATTTTTCTGAAAACTGACATTCATAGATAATTATTTTAGGAAGTGAATCAGTTAGAATTTGCTTATGACCTGGAATTCAGATTTTGCATAATAATGTTTGGCAGAAAATGAGTGCATGCTGAAAGTGCTTATTTTACAGAAAATTACTTTTTAACTGATTTATGTCCTCTTCTTTATCAGCCTTGGTTATACACGATACATGTATAATTTTAATATTAGTGTACTGTCTGCGAGTGTTATTATTAAATAAACTAATCTTTGAATTTTAGAATTTTATAGTAGCCCTAATTTGAACACTGTACAACAATATACAAAAAACATTGACAAGGGCTTGCTGCTTGTACAAACTAACAAAACAAGTTTTAACAACAGTATTTCTTAAAAATTTAGGAAAAAGAAAAGTACTTTATATTTTAATTCTAGTGTTACATTTAAAATATAGTTTTTTCCAGAATATTTTAAGATGAACAGTTTCTGTATTGCAGTTTAAATAAACTTCAACATTTTAAAATTATTTGTCACAATATAATTTTGATTAATTTATTTTCTACAATTATAGTGAAAAAAAATTCTTTTTTCATTTAAAATAAGTAAAAGTTTCTTTATTAATCCTTTTTAGTCTATTTATATCAGTTTTAGAAATGTTGAAATAGGTTTTTTTGAAAAAAAAAAAAAGCAAGTTTATACAAACCATAGCTCTTTCTGAATCATCAATGAACTGGCAGTATTAACAAATATTTGAAGTTTTAGCCAAAGTGCCTTAGTATTAACGCTATTCTAAATGATTTACTAGAGCAAACTTTTCACTGTAACAGATTATTCCTTTGGTCCCTGTGAGTTATAATAGTTAATTACATCTTGGATAGCTAATCTTTAGCTTGCATGTACCAGCAAGAGAGATTAAGGTGCTGTTTGCAGCTTAAAAAAATGCATTAGATGAAAAGACTTTTCATTCATAATTGGATATCTTATGAAATACCTAAATTGAGGTAATATAATATCATATATCAATAATATAATATGGCTATTATTAGCTACTTTGTAGCTAATAATGGCCACCCCATTTCCATCTATAATGGAAGCATCTGTTTGGGAAATACTGCATTTATAGGGAAAGAAGAATTTTAAGTTTTGTTTTGACAATGAAGAGCTAAACCTGGTGCACAGAATCCATTCTACAATAAATAAAACATCAAAAATTAAGACTATCAGACAACTGTGCATTGGTTGTCAGATAATTTTAGATGTTCACACAATTCTTGATATTACATTGTATGTTTCATTTTACATCAACAGCTCTTTGACAGTTTTTTTTGCAGCTAATTTATTTTAGTCAGGTATATGCTGACTCCTAGAGTCTTTCATTTTTGAAGCAGATTATTTGTAATGCCATAGTTTTTCTTCATCAAACTGTGTGAAAAATGTCAAGTACTGGACAACTACTCCACTTTTTCTCCCTACTCATACTGTAACTAAATTTCCTTTAGTAATTAGACATGAAATATTGCCAATAAAGTACTCCTAGTTTTACTTATTTTGTTTGTTAATATCACAGCAGTACTTTCTTGCCAATTCATACCTTTCTATCAAACAGATAATTTTTTGCTCCTTATCATTTTGGCTGTTCATCAAAATTGTCATCTATATTTGTGCTTTGGCCTTAGGCTGCATCAACATAATATCAAATAACCAGTTCCTTTTTCTCTTCAGAAATTATCTTATTACCAAACAAAATATTTAAATGTTTAAATATTAATTCTGTCCTATGATGATGAATAATATATCACCAAGATAACATATCCTTCCCAACAGTAAGTAAATAAAAAAAATAAAAAAACTATTTAGATGGTGGTGGGGGGATATATCAGTGTTCCAGCTGGCTACTGAGCATGTCTCCAAGGTGGTGGATAGAGGAAAACTCTGACTACCATCCATTGAATATCAGTGCAACTCTGAATATATTGAATAAAAAACCATGAACCAGTGGTTTTGGAACTGGCAATTCCATGTGAAAATATTGCTATTCAATCCACAGTTGACCAGTGTGGTGAATTATGGCCCAATCTTCCAATCAAACAGAAATAAAATAGCCTTCATTCCCTGGAGGCCAGATTGTTACTACCTACAGCAGTAGGCAGTTAAACATGAAGGCAGAGGGTGGTAAGAAATCCTGGGTAACCAGATCATGCTGCTATTGGAAATGAGATCTTGGAACTTTAAACTGTAGGACTCTGAGCAGTGAAGCACAGCTAACTAAAGAGCTAAAGTGACTAAATTGGGGCATTCTTGGACTGTGTTAAGTTAGATGTAATGGAGAAGAAATTCTTCAATTAAAAAAATGGAGACATACTGTATTATAGAAGCCAAGATAAGGAAAGAATCAGTGGAGATGGATTTATGACTAACAAAAAAATTGAACAACATAATAGAATATGACAGTATATCTGATTGAAGTATTGTTGCCAAAATATCAAAAAGATACACTCTCAAGGTCATCCAAGTTTATGCACTAACAATAAGTCATACTAATGAAGAAATTGAAAACTTCTATAAAGATGTATCCCAACTTTACAATAAAGAAAACATTTCAGAATTGTAATGGGAGACTCGATGCTAGAATTGGTATAAAAACAATCAGATGAAAGCTCAATGGGAAATTTTGGATATGGCATGAGAGATGACAGAAGAGCAAGGCTAATAGAATTTGCAGAAAAAGAAAAACTGTCATCATGAATTATTTTTTTCAAGAAAATTACACATAGGAAGTGGACATGGAAGAACTAGTGAAATTGACTTTCTCCTCAGCAATAAGTAAAACATCTTTCAGGACTGTTCTGTTATCAACACCTTCATTGTATGGTATGCAGTAAGATTCAAATAAAGTGTCAAAAAGAAAAAAGAAACATGTTTCAAAGATCAAACAACTCATAGATGCACACAAACTCAACATTAAAAAAGATACATCCCAACATGAACTAAACAATAGATTTAAAAATTTTATTATAGATGACAGTGCTGATTAGAAAGTAAGTGACATTATTACCCCAAACCTTATGACAAAACAACTTACAGAATAAAATTAAAGACATTGAATTATGCAGAACAATCAGAAACTGTATCACAGAAGAAACCCTACGAAAATTCAATTGTAAATTCATACAACAAACAATTGAAAACAACTGCAGTCTCAAAAAAGTCAAAGAGCAATTGATGAACAACAATGAACAGATGGTTGTAGTCAAACTACAAGATGGAACTATAACCAGAGATAGATATGCTATAGTAAAAAGAATTGAAGAATTTTACTCAGTATTATATCAGGATGACAAATTAAATGGAGAAGATAACTGAAGTGCCACAGATTCTACTAGAGGTTATGTAGAGCATCCATAACTTGCAAAATGGAAAAGCAGGGGAAATGATCTACAAAATTTGGCAAAACTATTTACCCTATGTCTGAAGAAAAATGATTACCAAGAACATGGAAGAAGGCAACCCTAATTCTGATACATAAAAGAGGTGAATTAGAAGACTTGACAAACTACTGACCCAATAGTCTATCATTGGTGGTAGTTTATAAAGTGTTTACAAAAGTCTTGGCTCATAGGCTTTGTATGACTCTAGACCTAGCATAACCAAAAGAACAGGCAGGCTTTCGAAGTAGCTTAATACACTGGACCATATTCAGGTTGTACAACGGATTATCGAATGGTGTAATGAATATTCAGTTACCATTATGTCTTCGTTTTATTGATTACGAAAAAGCCTTTGATTCAGTAAAAACTTGTGCAATACTTAAAGCATTACGAAACCAGCAAGCAGAGGAGCCACACGTCAGGACCATCAAATCAGCATACACCAATGCAACAGCAGCAATTCATTTTAATGGAAATACAGAGGTATAAGATAGGGTCACACAATATCTCCAGAATTATTCACAGCATGCCTAAAAGAAATATTCAAACTTCTTTAACGGGAAGAAAAAGGTCTAAAGATAAATGGAATATATTTAAGCCATTTACACTTTGCAGAAGACATAGTTATATTTACTTCAATTGCATGAATTACAGACTCATATCCATGAACTTCAAATTGCTAGCAAAACTGCTGGTTTAAAGATGAACTTAAAGAAGACCTAAGTTACGTTCAATAGCTATGTCCAACCAGAAATAATAAAAATCAATAATGATGAAATCAAACAAGTGGATCATTACATATACTTAGGACAACAGATATCAAATGGAACAAAATATCATGGACAAAATTGAAAGATGCATGATGTGCTTAGGTGGAAAGCATTTGGAAAATTATCAATATTCAAAAGATAACTACCATTATGCCTGAAGAGAAAAGTTTTTAACCAATGTATTCTTCCTATATATGGCTGTGAAACATGGACACTGAATGCAGAGGAAATTCAAAAATTAAGAACAGCACGATTTAGTATGGAAAGAAATATGCTTGGTATCACAAGACTTGATCACAAAAGGAATACATTGATAAGAAATCAAATCAAAGTCTCTGATATCATAGGAAGAGTGAAACATCTGAAGTGGCAATGGGCTAGGCATATTGCTTGAAGACAAGATTAGTGATGGACAAAAGAAGTAGCAGATTGGATTCCACGAGAGGAAAAATGACCATGATGCTGACCTAAATCATGGTGGATTGATGATATCAGATTTGCAGGAGTGTTATGAGAAAGGAAAGCCATGGACAGACAGTTTCGGAGTAATCTTGGAAAGGCCTACATCCAGCAGTGGATTGACAATGGCTGATGATATATATATATATAGTCTAAAATTAGTGTTGTATTAGGATGCAACACTTACAAAAAGTGCTCTCCATACTTAATATTGTATAATCAATTCTCACTATAGCAAACTCATAGGAACATTTTGTTACAGTGAAATTTTCTTTAGAATATCATTCTGACATTTTGATGGTTTGTTATAACAGAAGCAAAAAAAAAAAAAGAAAAGAAGTCAGTGTTTGCTATGGTGAAGGTTGACTAAATAAAGGCATACTCTGGTCATACGATTCAGGCCACAGCTAATCACTACTCCTTACTAGTTGCATGTAATGATTTAATAATGTTTTCAGTCATATTTTGCACATAAATGACATAAATAAAGCTTTATTATGTGAGATACACAAGCAAATTATTTTGAATAGCTTGGCTTAAGGAAACATGCCAACCAGCAACCAATTTGGTCATCAATCTACGTCATTAACAGTTTTTCCATTTGGGCAATACGATTATCACACTCATGGATAACTGTAGCATTAACTAATGTAGCACTTTCACTTTACTTAGAATTTTATCTCTGTTTTAAACAATTGTGATAATAGCAGTGCAAGGTAAGTTTAGCATGCAGCCTCTCTTAGTGTTCCATACACCATTATCACTAAATTTAATAATTTTAATCTTAGCATCTAATGTAATAGGGTTATGTGTCTTTTCACTGGAGCAATGGTACCCTTTGAATTTTAATTGCCATTATTAACACCAAAACATAGATAGAGAGATGTAGTGAGCAATGACATAAACTGAGTTCACGAATACTGCACATCAGTTGATTCACAGCAGCACCATGTTGCTAAAACTGTCATACGAGGAAATCGTAAGGTGCAGCATTACTGTACTTTTTTAGTTAAAAAGGAAAAAAAATGAGGATTAAATTTTATGGATATGTGACTTCATCCATTTTCATTATGCAGAACAATTCATCAGTGACTCATCTCTTTGATAAACGAGTAACACCTGATAGAATGATACATGTTCTCCCTTCTAATATATTGTATGTTGTACCTACTTGTTGAATTAAATGTGGAAAGTACTGTCCTCTCAAGGCATCATTTTCCATATTTTGTCATTAAAAATATTTATTAATTGATATTGCAATAATTTAAAAAAAGTCACATCAAGCAAATCTGCATTCTTAAGAACTAGTTTGATTATATGGCATTTGCTTTTCTTGATCATTAGGACATTGCTATTTTTCTAGCATTATAGCAAACTTCACCATATACCTCCTTTGCTGAAGCTATTAGATTTTGCCATTCACTTTCTGTAAGGTTTAAGTTATGTTCTATTTTTTTTTTCTCAGTAATATGCAACATTGAGCTCACTGCTACCTCTTCACTGGATAAAGAAACTCAGCTGTATGAGGAGGAGGTACTAGAGCTGTTGCAAAAACTAAACAGTTTCAGCAGTAGGGACTGATGAAAAATCAGTACAGGGTGCTCAGCTGAGCTGGCTTTTCCTTTGACCAGTCTAATATAAGTTGAGCCTCAGAACAGGGAAGATTCTACAGAAGTGGAAAGAATTAATCTATCATTATCTCTAGGGTGGTGATAAAGATTTTTGAAAAGTTGATTAGAGTTTGTATGCAGAAATGGGTCAACAGAGAATCTGTACTTTGCAATGAACAGCATGGATTTACTAAGAGAAGGTCATGTTTGAGCAACATGCTCACATTTTATAATGTTACCATTGAAAAGGGGAATAGATAACACCATGATACTTTTAGTCTTTGCTAAGGCTTTTGGCAGGATACAGTATGGAAGATTTGCATTGGAGAATATGGGATATGGATAAGAGGATGGTTCACTGATAGATATCAAGACATCAAAATGGAGTATATGGGGGGGGGGTGAGGGGTGAGTCTGCAAGATTTAAGGTGTACCACAGGAATCAGTCCTTGGTCTATTGTTATTCAATCTTTTCATTAATGACATTGGGAATGATTTGATGTACAGATGTTTGCTAATGATCCAAGGATAGATGATAATCAGGAATGTGGCTGATAATGCAGTACTATTAGAATGATTTGAATAGGCTGGAATTGTGGGCATGTGAAAATAGCTATTGGTTCAGTGTTAGTAAATGTAAAGTCATGCACTTTGGTGTGATTAGATATTCAATGTCATATTTTATTGGTGGGATTATGCTAGAAGAAACTGATCAGAATAGGGATCTTAGAGTGCTAGTAGATAGGAAGATTAAGTTTAGGGGGCCATGTAGCAAAGATTGCAAATACAACTCAAAAGATAATTGTTTCCCTGACTCTCTGTGTTAAGTTTCATACAAATTCTCAAGACTCTAGATACCAAACACATTCAAGTGTAGGCCCTCCCTCTTATATAAATTCATTCTTCACTCAAATTCACTCCATACATCCAAAAACTTGCATTCATTCCTTCTATGCATCAAATTGTTTGCTGTCATATTATTATCTAATACCTCCAGGGAGTCCAACGACTCATCGAGGGAGGGCACCTACTCTACACCTCTGTCTCCACCACTCAATCCACCAACTATAATGAACCATAACTATACCAACATCATCTACCTACCACCACCACCACTAGTATTTTCACAGACAATCAATACCTAGGTAATATGCTTACAATTTCTCTCTCTTCACTCACTTCTTCCAACAACCTTTTCACATGTTGCCTGAACAAAGAATACTTCCATGATTGAGCCATTCAACCAAAAGAAGAAAAATCTGCTGAAACCAAATGTAATGAGAGATGCATCCACTATAAAAATAGCATCGTGTTCATTCTAAGGCCATTTAATATTCACACAAAATGCATATCAGTTTTTAGTATTTCTTCATTCACCCATTACCAGTTAATGCTGGAATGCTTTTGAAACAGTTTGCTTTTTTTAAGTAATTTTTTTTTTTTTTTAGTTATTTTAATCATTTCAGCTTGGAGGATTATTTGAACCTCTATCTCAAACTATTTTAGATCAGGTAATGTTAGTTGTGTCAATGTCAATATGCATGTTCCACAATTCTAAATTTCTCTTTATAAATATGAAAATATATATAAAAGATTTTGGAGAAAAAAACACTGGTGCTCTTTAATTGGCCAAGAAGTGAAACTGTCATGAAATTATCTCCACTTATATGTCCATAGACAAATGTAAATGATCATCTATTAATAAGTTGAATAATAAATTTTCTCACTCATATGTTTAAAGGCCATGGGTTGACAAGCATTGGCCATCCAAGTTTACCAATTTTTTTTTCTTCTCCAAATCCTCTTCCTCATCATCATCATTCCTGATATGTATCCCCCTCAAGGAGTGTATAGGATACTATAAGAGTATTACATGACAAGGTTTACATTATTATCAAGTATTAATTAGTCCTGTCAGGACACCAGTATTGTCAGATCTTTCAAGTATTCTTCATACGTCAAACCCCCTAGATCTGGCTTCCTCTGGATTTTTTTTTCTGTATTAGTTGCCTGTTTAAGTGAGATTAGCTTGGCTCACATTCCTGAATTTCCAACAATATTGAGTTCCATTCTAATATCTTCATTTTTAATTATTCTGTCATTGATGCCATCTGTTCAGATATTTTAATCCTTGCAAATAACTTCACATCACCACATACCTCCCTGGTTGAATCAGCCAATGTTCAAACTCTTCTGAGTTTCACTGTTTGGTTCCTATTTTCAAACCCTTTCATTTTTTTTCCAATAATATTTGTATATTTGAGTCTACAGTTTGCCTTTGAAAGCTGCACAACTTTACTTCTTTTTCAAAACTTTCAGATTTAGCCAGCCTGGTTGGTTGAGTGGATAGCATATCTGCTCTCCAGCCAAAAGGCTGCAGGTTCAAATCCTGCTGTGGGCATGGATGTTTGTAATTGTGTGTGGAAATACCAGGTATAGTTGTGGTCAGTTTGTGATTGAATGGTGGAGATGGAGTTGTAGAACAGGTGCTCTCCCTCGATGAGACCTTGGACTCCCTGGAGGTGTCAAATAATAAAATAATATTTTTGTTTTCAATATAATATTTTTTGTTCTGCTTAAAACTAAAGTGGAGATCACCTCCATTTCAAATCTCCTATATACTATTGGTGTCCTGAACCAGTATGAATATATCACTATCAACCATAACACAATGAGATATATCTTATTTCTTACATCTTCTCTCTCCATGTGAATCTGTGCACATCTTTGTGTTGGAACATGGTATTAATACTGACTAGTCAATGTTGTGAATTAGAAATGCAGTTGGAAGAACAATGGTCTGTCAGTTGAGAAAGATCTGAGTTTGATTCTCGTCATGGTAAGAGGAATCTTTTTATGGATATTTTCAATTGAAGGTAACTTAGCTGATTCATGTGATAGTAGCAGGGATGTTTTTCTCCTCCAAGAAACTTAGGCTTTTCAAGTGGAAAACTGACCAGAGAACTTGCAACTTACAGACAAAAAAAAACAAAAACTATTGGTGGTTGGTAAAGGTTGAGGGTGATTAGTGTGTTGTGTATAGATGGAAGATTAAGTGGTGGAGATAGTGGTTGTATGGAGTGCTTGGTTGAGTGGATAGCATATCTGCTCTCCAGCCAAAAGGCTGCAGGTTCAAATCCTGCTGTGGGCATGGATGTTTGTAATTGTCTGTGGAAATACCAGGTATAGTTGTGGTCAGTTTGTGATTGAATGGTGGAGATGGAGTTGTAGAACAGGTGCTCTCTCTCGATGAGACCTTGGACTCCCTGGAGGTGTCAAATAATAAAATATCCCATGAGGAGTCCTTGGAGGCGTAAAGTAATAATAACACTTCTTACATTGATGGTGCCATCCTTTGTTCTAATAGCCTGATCTTTTTATTATTCATCCTACTTCTCTAATATTAGAAAACAGTGGAGTCCTGTTTAACCAGCAACACTCCCCTGCTAGTATGACAGTGCATCACCAACAGGGGAATGTTGTACCATCACTTTCTTTTGGTTTAAGCCAATATAGAATACAGCTTGGTTGCCAAGTCTTAAACTTTCAGCCCATCCTTATTCATTTATCATATAGGTTGATACTAATAGGATGCACCACAAGGTGAAAATTGAACATTAAGTCAGAAGCCATTGGTTGATTCTCTACATTTTTAACAGGTTATATGTGGAGGTCCCCTCCCAGATATCCGGCTTTGATCCTTGTGTGAATTTTTTTTTTTTTTACTCGTCTTCTCATTAAATTTTCATAATACATAAGCTATTAAAGAGTTCAAAGTTAAGCCTTCATTCACAGTCTGTTGCATCTCTCAAATACATGTTTATTACTGTTTTAGTCTTCCAGAGAGAGAGAGGCATCAGTCATCTAAAGTAGAAATAATATATAAGAATTTCAGTACATAGTAAGAATCTGTAATTCATAAAATAAATAAATTATCGCAAAAATATGCAGGGAAGCCAGAGTATCTGGAGGAAAACTATAGCCCCAGACTGATGAACTTGATGCTAGATATATATTTCAGCAGAAAAGCACTGGAAACAAACCTTTCTTTCCATCGCAGATGTGGTGTGAACCTAGGCTTCTAGGTAAGTGTGCTAAAATTTTCTTGCCTTTTGAGAACATTTTCAACCTTTGATTCCTTTTTTTAAATCTTTCCAACGATATTCATTTTTAACCTACTCAGAACCAGGTGATCATTTCTTTTTTTTCAAATAGGCTCTGTGGACTCTTGAATTCTAGTCTAGAATGTAAGTGTTAGTAATAAGTTTGTCTAGTGCAGAAATCGACAGATTCTACCATTATTATTAATGGTAAATGTAATTTATTCTCTATTCCACTGTTGAATTTGAGAAAAAACAAAAACCAATTTCTTCTTTGTTCCTGGCAACAAAGAAGAAAAAAATTTAACCTCAATGATTAAAGGTAAAAATAAGTCCCATTCAGTTTTTAGGTGCATTTTATGAGTGAACAAGAGGTGTATGAAGAATAATATATGGAGTAGATTAGATGTTGTGACCTTACAGGAGAATCTGAACAGACTATGTGAATGGAGCTTCCAGTTCAATGTTAGTCTTGAAATTTGGAAGGAGATGAGAGATCTGAGAGTAGTGGTGGTGAAGGATAGAGACATGGAATTTGGAGGGAAGGGGGTTAATACTGCAAAAAAATTGTGAGAACACGAAGAATTATGGCACCAATGAGGAGGACTTTAGCATGTAGAGATGTTATGGTTCCCTTGCATAAGGCCTTGATCAGGCTCCCATGTGCAGATCTGGTCAACTGGTTTTCAAGGGGATAAGGATGTCTTAAAGAGATTCAAAGAAGGTGCACTATGGTGTCAAGTCTCTGGAATGTGCGATATTAACACTGAGATAATACAATTTATAGAGCTTTATTGAATGAGAATATCATTGAGACATATAAGTTGGTAAAGAATTGTTGGTAAATTAATGAAGTCTCATACAGTAGAGGCATACAAGAGTAGAACAAGAGGACAATTCCTGAAAGCTGTATAGAGAGGATGCAAGCATGGGAGTGAGGAGCAGGTTCTTTGCATGGAAGTGCCTGAAAGTGTGGTGGGTGTAAATAGGTTTAAGGCATGGTTCAGTGATCTCTTTGTGTGTAAGTATGGACTCCCATGATGAGTCTGTGAACTTCATGGAGGTCTGATGTTAATAATAAGTATGTGCACATTTTGAAAAATTATTATTAGCCACATTTTGCTCATCCATAAGTTATTCCTGACTGGATGGATTTTATTCTAACAAAAATGTGTCAAGCCATCTGAATTTTTGTTTTGATCATTTACAGGAGTGAAATAAAATATACTTAAAGTTTTTTTTTGGGATATATATATATATAGTGATAGCTATGTGCTGACTCAATGGAATTAACTAAAATTATAAAATTTACTGTTCAGGATACAAACTAGAATATGTCCACACAATTCCGTTTAGATCACTGTTATTGGCAAATTGGAAATAATTCCTCTCTGGAATTTAATGAAATTTGTTAAGTCATTTCCTGTAGTCAATCTTGACAAAAACTGCTCAGGGTTCATATAAGTTGTGGCTGATAAATGAAGTACATTTTTCTTCTGTTCTAATACCAATCACAATGTATCTGCTTGACAAGTAAGGAAAGGCTTCCTCATCAGATCAGAAAAGATACCATACTTTTCTGGTCAGGCTTTATGTATTTATGTAAGAAGCCTCTAAAATTATCAACACCATGTTCTTTGAAAGGGACAAGATAACTCACAGCTTCTTTGCAACCTGCTAGCACAAGATCTTGATTAATTATCTTTTATAAGTATATTAACTGTATAATAAAATATCCTACATATCTGTATTAGTGCAGACCCTGATCATACGTTATGACTTTACTAAGGTGTTTTAGCAGCACTAATGTTTACAAGAACAGTTACTCACATATTCTGTAAACTAGGTTTTGTAACAAAACAAAAGTTGATGTATATTTGAAAAAGGAGGAAGAAGAATGTGCAAAATATTTTAATCGAAATATTGCGTGAATTTATTTATATCAAAATATGCAAGCTTGATTACAGCTTGCATATTTTGATATAAATAAATAAATAAAAAAAAAACATATTTTGATCTTTTACACATTTATAGCTCTTGGCAGTTAAGTACAGTTTTTCTTGCAAAGCAGCAAATATCCCTCAAGTTCTATGCAATTTCATCCACAGTACTAACAAAAATACTAATATAGTCTGCCAAAGAAGCTTTGACTAGAATGGAATCTTATAGGGTTGGTACCAGTCACTGATAAGAGGAACTTTTTCTAGGCCTTCATCTGAATTTTTCAGAATTAGTTAATCTTTAGAAGGCAAGTAATGCTCTTCTCTCCTAGAAGATTTTTCTACTTAAGACTGGCCATAAGAACATACAAATAAAATCTAGTTAGGATTGGAAACTGAATGAGAATGAACTTAACCTTAATAGTGGAGACTGGCTGCCTACTCCCTTTGGGTGAAAGCATTAACGATTTATATTTATGTGTGTGTGTGTGTGTGTATACAGGGTGTTCGGGATAAATTTGACATATTTATAATTAATTATATTTTTCCGTAAGTTACATGTATTAACACACACTTCTCTTCATTTAAAAGTTTGGACCCTTCTTCATTCATATACAAGATGTCAGAAAGGATGGATAGCTGGAACCCACCTGAATCATGGAAGAGAATAACTTGTATCATGATGATTTGTGCCCGCCATCAAAATAAGGATATTACGACTGCTGCCCAATGCTCCCTGAATACAGTAAAAACAATCAGGCATGAACTAGAGACTTGCAATGGTGACTACGAGGATGTAGCAAGAAGAAAGATCCCTAGCAGACGATCTGATTGCGTTCGTACAGCAGAATTCCTCGCAAATCTGCAGGAACAGGTGTTGAAGAACCCTGGCATTGGAATTCGGGCTTTGTTCGTGGAGTTGCTAACTGTAGTCAAGCCCTGGATAACAAGGGTAGCCAATGGTAGGCCGTATGTATGGCAGCAGGATTCGGCCCCTTGCCACACCTCTGGGAAAAGTCAAAAATGGTTGTCTGAAAATTTCTACGACTTCACCAGTCCAAATGTTTGGCCTCCAAACTCCCCAGACCTTAACCCCATGGATTATTTTGTATGGGGCGCAGTTGAAAAAGACACCAATCGCACTTCCAGTAATACAAAAGCCCAGTTAATGGATAAAATTAAAACAGTTTTTGCGGCCCTTCCCAGGGAGACTGTAGCATCAGCTTGTTCGAGGTTCCGAAGCAGAATTGAAGCTGTGATCGATGCTAATGGTGGTTATTTTGAGTAAATCTTGTTGATAGTATTGTAATTAACTCTGCCTGTAATGTTTTTTTGTCAATTCATTAAATTTAATAGATACAAAGAAGATTTTCTTTTTCCTTACGAAACTGTCAAATTTAACCCGAACACCCTGTATATATATATTGTTTTATTTCCTTGCACATGAATACATTTAAATGACATAAGTTTGTCATTAGATGACTTTACTTGGAAAAATAACATATAAAGTGTTTGGAAGAACTGCTGATAGCAATTATTTCTTAGTCAACTACCTTAAATATAGAGAGGAAGATTTATTTCTGTCTGTCCATCCACATATTTTCCTCTGGCTGTAACACACTGATGTTTTTCACCATATAGCAGGCTAGACTTTTCTTCAAAATATAAACATAAACTTTATCCTGGAAAGAGAAGTATTTGTTTGAGCTTGCAAACCAGCCCCAAAAACGAACACATGCAATTAACAGACAATTACACTGGGCCTTGTAGCTTTTGCTTTGGTTGTAATTCCAGACAGTCCAACAAGAGTTATCATTTGTTGAAACATGGTGCAATCTTTTATTGTTATTTGAACAAGAAGCCTCTAAAATTATCAACACCATGTTCTTTGAAAGGTTCTTGTCATCAATTAGAGATAATACAGAAATCCATCAATAATTATATATAACACTTCAAGTACTTCTGAACATGCTGCTGATGTTTTGGCCACACGGATTTGATTATGCAGATGAGAACTACAGAACACCAGAATTATATTCAACTGGTTAAACTTCATAAGTCATCATTATATATATATATATATATATTATAATGGGTCCGCTGAGCATATAGAAGATTGATGCACAGAATATCTTCCAAATTGAACATTTGTTCAAGGAAAGTACCAACCATTAATTAAAGGAAACACTAAAATTTAACTTAAATGCACTGGCTACATCCAGAATCTTATGGGGAAACTGTCATACTCAGTTGTTTTAAAAATTCTTAAATCATGTTTTTATTTTATTTTATATATACTAATAGCCTTTTTATCTTCCATTAAATAGCATATTGCTCACTCCTTAACATACACATGCATGGATCAAGATGTCAGCCAATGTCTGCACATAATGCCATACTGCAAATGTTAAAAAATAACTTTTATGTGGTATATGTTTCAACTTTACTTTTAACAAACATCAGATGATACAAGATCTCCATTTGCATTAGCATTTTTAATGTTTGAAACTCTTGCATCAAATCAGTTGCTCCGAATATATTTATTAAAGAGAAGAGCAAAGCTACTATGTCATACTGCCTGCTTGAATACTGAACTTCATGCAAAAATTAGCACTGATTGTCACCATCTGCATGAAATGGTAGCATGCATCAAACAACTACTGCAAGAGGGGAAACATGTTTTGAAGACAATTAAATAATCATTCTTGTAAAGGTCTGATATAAATAGACTAAGCAAGTGTCATGTAGAATTCTTATAAAAGTCATGATTTAGATGTTTTATTAACAATATCTTTTGGAATATAAACAATATATATTCTATTCATTTTTCACTGTAGATAATTCATCAACAGCAATTTTCATAAAACTATGCATTAATTTAACTATAATATGCAACAGAAAAATATACACTATTGTACTCTCAAAAATTCAAAATCGTACTGTCCTAGACAAGAATAATTTTATTTTGAACATAAGTTTTTTGAAAAAGCAAAATAGAAGTTTCTTTGTTAAAATTAATGGTGTTATAAAAACGTTTCCACCTGGCAAGTTAAAAAAAACTAGGAGCTATTCTGCAGTAGAATTTAAGTTTTGCTTTGAGGAGCAGAACTTAAATTGTGACACGTAAAATGTGTCATGCAACAGGAAATTTTCTATCTTCTTTAAATTTCTCATTATCACTACGTTCTGCACACTGCAAATATGTCAAAAACTTTTTCAAAACATTTTTGGTAGAATGAATATTGGTCCATAAAAGTATAAAAATGTGTAAGGTTGGTATGCATAGCTGAAAAATTGGCACCAAAATGCTTTGGCACAATGCACTTTTAAAAAGACCACAGCAAAAGTGTGTTCCTACTTTTGGAAGACCAGCTTTGCAAGCCATTATAATCCTGCCTACAAGCATTACACAACAAGTTCTTGCTAGCTTCAAATGCATTTCTGATGTTCATAACTGCAAAATTGTTCTCTAAGATAAATTAGATAGGAATCTTGCCACAAGTAATAAGCTTTTCTTCCTAGAATTTAAAAAAAAAATCACTTGTGTACTTAATTTACTTTATCATTTTAGAGATAAAGGGTAGGCATCCATCACGTCTTTACTAAGTTTTGCATTCTTTTTGCATGATGCATAGTTGAAAGTTTTCATTTTAAGATAAAATACATCACAAATTACAGCCACGAACTAGCTTCCTTTTCAATTACTAGTGCAGCATCATTCCTTCCCATCACTCTAAGAACATTTAAGAAATCCGCAAGAGAGCTAGACTGGCGATGTCGAGCTTCCCATAGATCTAAAATATGTTCTGTTGGGCTTGGTTTTGTGGCAAAAAAATTTATGTACCTGAAAAATAGATGGAGGAATTAAGATATATTTTTGGATTTAATATAAAGAGAAATGAAATAATATGTTTCCACAAAGAATCTGATATTTTAAATACAAATATTTATTTTAAAAAATTGAGATACAGCAGTAAAAAAAATATTGTGAATGATAGTATAAAATGTAAATATTTTATTTTGGCTCAAAAGTTCAATGTGACCATCTGTATATAACTTGGGCATACATCCAACCATATACCCTCTTCTTCTCGTGTATTCCAACACTTCTAGATAAACTTGTTTTTTTTAAGTAAATTCCATTCATGAAGGATTGTAAATTTACAGTACATCAGTATTAATACCATGGGCAGGCTAAGGATTAGATCAGAAATTTCTTGTAGAGACCAAATATGGAACTGTTTCGTCTCTTTAGCAGGCATGAGACCATCATCTTCAATAAGAACATGATGGCCTCATACCAATGCAATTCATTAGTGTTTCTCATTGTTTTAACTCTCAAAGAGAAGGTTATAATTAAAAGAAACACGTATTAACCATGAAAATTATTTAATTGTAAATATTTCATCCTAAGTATCTTAGGACATCATCAGTACAGTAGTTTAAAACAATAATAGAATAACATACAATTAAGGCACACAATTACAATAGAATCTCATTAAATGTGCGTAACGTGTTACAGAAGTAAAAAAAAAAAATTATTTGACACAATTTTGTATGACAATTTCCCATACTTTAGGAATAGTAAGAACGTCGTTGCAGTTTAAGTTTGGTTTGTGTAGTAGGGCCTCAGAACTTTCTTTGTATAAACGTTCATTTCATGTTTATATAAAGATCTATGTAAAAGTTTAGACTTTTCCCAGTGGATCATATGGTTTGGATTTTCAATTCTGTGTTGAGAGAGGCCAGATTTCTGCGGTTTAAAAAGACGAATGTGGTCTTGATGTTCCTAGATGCGTTTCTGAACAGACCTACCTGTTTGTCCAAAGTAAGACAATTTGCATGACCATGGAATCTCATAAATGCTAGGCAACAGCAAAGGTGAGAGTTTTTATCCTTAGGAGAAGGTAACAAGTTGTAAATTTGGTTGATAGGTTTGTAGGTAGTGGCAAAATTGTATTTCTTCATAATTTTAGAAAGATGTTCGGAGATGCCTCTGACGTAAGGTATAGGAATCCTATGGACTTCTTCCTGTCTGGTTTGATGTGTGGAGAAGTGACTGATGATTTTTTGAGTTGTTTTAGGATTATATCCATTTAGGATGGCTGTATTTTTGATTACTTTTAATTCCTGGTTTAAAGATTCTTCAGAAGAGCAGAATTTGTGTGCTCTGGAAACTAGTGATTTAATAATGCCAGATTTCTGAGATGGATGATGAGCGGAAGAATTGTGAATGTAGCGACCTGAGAATGTAGGCTTGCGAAAGACAGACGTGGCGATGGAACCATCTTCTTTTCTTTGGATGTGTAAATCCAAAAAGGAGATACCCCGTGGAGATTCTTTTTCTAATGTAAAGTTGATGCGATGATGAAGAAGGTTAATTTTATCTAGAAACAGTTGTAATTCATGTTTGGGATGATCCCAGACTGCAAATACGTCATCGACATATCTTAACCAAATTTTTGGTTTGGGTTCAAAAGTGAATATTTTTTCCTCAAGGTGTTCTAGAAACAAGTTTGCTAGGTTTGGTGATAAAGGAGATCCCATTGCTGTTCCTTCTTCTTGTTTGTAAATTTGACCTTTCCAGGTGAAGTAACCTGATGCAATAACAAATGAACAATTCAACTATATCAGACAGAAATTTTTGAATTAGTAATTCTATTGTTATTTTATGGGGAATGTTTGTGAAGAGGGAGACAATGTCGAAGCTGATTAACAAGTCAGTTTTTGATAGTTGAATGTCTTTAATTTTTGTGTGAAACTCAGTAGAATTTTTGATTGAAGAGACTGAGTGGTCTATGTGAGGGCAGAGAAGGTTAGATAAGAATCTTGATAACTTGTAAGTAGGACTGCTGATACAGTCTACAACGGGTCTAAGTGGAACATTAGTTTTGTGTAGCTTAGGTAAGTCATAAATTCTAGGAGGTCTTGCATGGTATGTCTTAAGTTTTTTGATTGTTTCCTCATCTAAGGAGGAAGTTTCATTAAGTAGCTTATAGAATTTTCCGAGTTGACATTTTGTAGGATCATAATCCAATTTGGCATAACTATTACGATCTTGAAGAAGTAAATTCATTTTTCGGTCATATGAGTTTGTATCAAGAACCACAGTGGTATTTCCTTTATCAAGTCTGGTAATGATTATGTTTTTATTACGTTTTAAGGAAATAATAGCTTTCAATTCTGATGGTGGGATATTTAATTCTGAAGGTTTGGCATTGGAGATCCCAAACCTTCAGAATTAAATATCTTTAGCTACTTCAAATCGAAGTCTAGTGGCTTCAGTACTGGAGAGATGGTTGACGTTTCTTTCTATATTATGTATGAAGTCTAAATATGGGAAACATTTTGGTGAAATCGCAAATTTATGGCCTCTTCTAAAACATTTAATTCAACTTTTGTTAGTGGACGGTTAGATAAATTGACTACCCATTTTTCTGTTGGTAATTTGTTAGTGATCTTTTTTGATCGATTTAATAGATTAAGGTATTTATTATGTAGAGCACTATTGCTTTTATCAAAAGCTTTTTTTCCTGAATTCTTTGAGACAATTATAATTAATTGTAGCAATTCTTGATTTAACATATTTGACAAGTCTGTTTCTAGTTCTGTAATATTTAAATTGTTTGTTGCTAATTCATGCTTAGAAACTCGTAACTGATTGAGTAGTAAGGAATGACTTGCTTTTTGATAGATTTTATGGGCACCTGAAGATTTGATGGCTTCCTTCGGTTTTGCAAAGGTTGGAATGAGACTATCACGTCTGCACTTTTTTAAAAAAGAGATTCTAGCTCGTAGCTTACCCTGTTTTAATCGCAGTATTCCTAGTAAGTTTGTCTTCTGCGCTGTCATTTCCCCGTGAAGGAATAAAACCTGTGGTGCGATCATAATTAAAAGAAACACACATATTAACCACAGTGAAAATTATTTAATTGTAAATATTTACTGATGATATCCTAAGATACTTAGGATGAAATATTTACAAATAAATAATTTTCACTGTGGTTAATATGTGTTTCTTTTAATTATGATCGCACCACAGGTTTCGTTATTTAAAAAAGTTTTATTCCTTAACAATCAAAAAACTTAAGACATACCATGCAAGACCTCCTAGAATTTATGGCTTACCTAAGCTACTCAAAACTAATGTTCCACTTAGAACCGTCGTAGACTGTATCAGCAGTCCAACTTACAAGTTATCAAGATTCTTATCTAACCTTCTCTGCCCTCACATAGGCCACTCAGTCTCTTCAATCAAAAATTCTACTAAGTTTCACACAAAAATTAAAGACATTCAACTATCAAAAACTGACTTGTTAATCAGCTTCGACATTGTCTTCCTCTTCACAAACATTCCCCATAAAGTAACAATAGAATTACTAACTCAAAAATTTCCGTCTGATATAGTTGAATTGTTCAAGTTTGTTATTGCATCAGGTTACTTCACCTGGAAAGGTCAAATTTACAAACAAGAAGGAACAGCAATGGGATCTCCTTTATCACTAAACCTAGCAAACTTGTTTCTAGAACACCTTGAGGAAAAAATATTCACTTTTGAACCCGAACCAAAGGTGAATATTTTTTCACTTTTGGTTTGGGTTGAAAAGTTCAAAAATGGTTAAGATATGTCGACGACGTATTTGCAGTCTGGGATCATCCCGAACATGAATTACAACTGTTTCTAGATAAAATTAACCTTCTTCATCATCGCATCAACTTTACGTTAGAAAAAGAAACTTCACGTGGTATCTCCTTTTTGGATTTACACATCCAAAGAAAAGAAGACGGTTCCATCGCCACGTCTGTCTTTCGCAAGCCTACATTCTCAGGTCACTACATTCACAATTCTTCCGCTCATCATCCATCTCAGAAATCTGGCATTATTAAATCACTAGTTTCCAGAGCACACAAATTCTGCTCTTCTGAAGAATCTTTAAACCAGGAATTAGAAGTAATCAAAAATACAGCCATCCTAAATGGATATAATCATAAAACATCATCAGTCACTTCTCTACTCATCAAACCAGACAGGAAGAAGTCCATAGGATTCCCATACCTTATGTCAAAGGCATCTCCGAACGTCTTTCTAAAATTATGAAGAAATACAATTTTGCCACTACCTACAAACCTATCAACCAAATTTACAACTTGTTACCTTCTCCTAAGGACAAACTGTCACCTTTGCTGTTGCCTGGCATTTATGAGATTCCATGGTCATGCAAATTGTCTTACTTTGGACAGACAGGTAGGTCCGTTCAGAAACGCATCTCGGGACATCAAAACCACATTCGTCTTTTTAAACTGCAGAAATCTGGCCTCTCTCAACATGGAATTGAAAATCCAAACCATAGGATCCATTGGAAACATGAATGTTTATACAAAGAAAGTTCTGAAGCCCTACTACACAGACCAAACTTAAACCGCAACAACGCTCTTACTATTCCTAAAGTATGGGAAATTGTCATACAAAATTGTATTTTTTTTTTTTTTTTTTACTTCTGTAACACGTTACACACGTTTAATGAGATTGAATTGTAATCATGCGCCCTAATTGTATGTTATTCCTATTACTATTTTAAACTACTGTACTGATGATGTCCTAAGATATTTAGGATGAAATATTTACAATTAAATAATTTTCACTGTGGTTAATATGTGTGTTTCTTTTAATTATGATTGCACCACAGGTTTTTTATTTAAAAAGAGAAGGTTGTATACAACTATAAAGGATGCAAGGCTGGGCAATGAACATCCAAAAAGCAGTGTTTTTCTACTCAATACTTAGAACTGATGTTCATTTCTCAGCTGTTTCTTTGAACTAACTATATCAATGCTTCATACATTTATCATCAGGCTAGATGCCTGATTGAAAATGTATCAAGATTCACCTATGCAATGATGCATATCATAAAAACATATTTGCATAATTTAAGTGTGTGTGTGTGCGCTGAACTGTCATCTTGACACCTACTAATTAAAATAGAATGAACTATCTTAAGCAACTATTAACTATTGTTTTTGAAAAATATTAAATATTTGCATGTAAAATATAGGCATTTTTTGTGACACTGTATATAATCAAATACTTTTATGCTAATTTTGATGCCAAAAAAATACTAAATAAAGATAATATTCACAGTACAAAACTAAAATTTTATTTCTACTTGAGAAATATAGGCTATTTACAATCAGACCATGTTTATCAGAAAGGGACCAAGTGACGATTTCTATGAAATTGAGTTATTGGCACTAACTGACATATCAGCATTCTAAAAAATTTCCCTCAATAGAACCAACACCAATTGCCCTGTTTCACAAGGCCGTATTCATGGGTGTGTGAACTGTGCGGTGGCACAGGGCCCCGCAAAGCGCAAAAAATTTAAAAAAGAAAATCAATTTTTTTAAATTATTATATAAATTAATATTGGAATTATTATATTAAATATTATAATTTTACAACCAACTATTGTTGTTATAGTAAGCAAAATAAGATCGTAGCAGTAGTATTTGAAACTACTTAAGATATATAACAATATCGTACAACATAGTGTTAAATAGGAAAAAGTGCATTTTAAAACAGGTGTTTTTAATAATTTTAAGGAGTTTTTTTATTTTAGTTTATGATTTTATGAACAACTAAGTATATACACATACTGTCATGGTAATTTTGTTATGTGACATTACTTTCAAAACATCTTAAAAAAATATATTTTGTAAACTGGTTTCAGGTTATCCAACATCAGAATTTTTCTTCAATAGCAGTTTTCAATCTATATTAGATTTATTTATTTTCTAATATTATCTATTTTAGATATATTTTATTTATCATGTAAGTAATTTTGTTTTAATTTATTAACTTATTTTATAATTAAATCTATCGTATTTAATTCTAGAGTATGAATAGTCGTGAGAGAGATTATTATGGAAGCAAGTGGGCATGAAAAACGAAAGCGAAAACAAGAAGCAGCAGCAGCTGAGGAACGTGAAAGAAATTCACTGTCTAAATTTATGAAGTTGAACTCATATATTTATTCAGATATATCAGTTGATAACGGGAGTTCTGAAATAACTACAAGCAGTTCTTCGGCTTCAACATTAATTAATAATGAGAGTTCTGAAATACTCAAAGGAAGCGGAGAACATGATGCATTTGGTCAAACAATGAGTATTGAAGATCCTAAAACTGAGACACCAGAGGAAGGTGAACTATTTACTATTGATCCAACCTGGTTCACTGTCTCCTCCGACTGAAAATGATTTTCCAAAAAATGACAATAAGAGGTGTTTTTCCACAGCTCACTATGTTAGGACAATTGCAAATGGAGAGAAGCAAAACAGAAGATGGATTGTATATTCAAATCTATTTGAATATACAATCTCTTCCAACTCTATTTTTTGATTTTGTTGCAAATTATTTTCTTCTGATGATGATTTTTTATCTAATAATGGCTTTTCTGACTGGCGACATGTAATTGAAAGATTCAAGTCGCACTAACGAAATCCAGTGCACATGAAATGCATGTATTCATGGGCACAAATGGAATGTAATTTAAAAAATCGCAATACAATTGATCAGGGCAAATCAAAATGTCATAAAATTTGAAGCAGAATGGTTAAGAAATGTTTTAAGACGAATAGTAGCAGCAATTCTTTATTTATCCGAACATAATTTAGCTTTTTGATGTAATTTTGATACTTTGTACACAGCCCATAATGGTAATTTTTTGGAATAGAATTAATTGCAGAATTTGATCCACTTTTAAAAGATCATTTAATGTGATATTTGGAAAAAAAAATTATAGGTAAGAAACAAAATTCATATCTATCTCCCATTGTGCAAAATGAATTAATTGTTGATATAGGAACCAAAATTCAACAAAATATTGTAAACATGATATGACAGGCAAAGTACTATTCAATAATTCTTGATTGTACTCCTGATGTTAGTCATCAGGAGCAAATTTCAGTAATTTTTAGATTTTTACATATATTTGAAACAGATATTGAAATTCGTGAACACTTTTTGAAGTATTTAACAACTAATGACACTACTGGTAAAGGTATATATGAAAATATAAAATCACTTTTGAATAAATTAAATCTTAAATTGTCAGATTGTAGAGGGCAAGGGTATTGATAACGGAGCGAATATGAAAGGAGTATATAAGGGAGTCCGTGCTTACATTTTAAATGAAAACGATAAGGCATTTTATACTCCTTGCACCTGTCATAATTTAAATTTGATTTTAGGGGATGTCCCAAAATCGTCAATTACAGCAATAAATATTTTTAATGTTATACAAAAAATATATACATTATTTGCTGCCTCAACTTCATGTTGGGACATATTAAAGAAATCTGTTAAACAATTAACTCCAAAACCGTTATGTGATACAAAGTGGGAATGTAGAATAGAATCAGTTAGAGCTGTACGTTTTCAAATTCCAGAATTTTTAAATGCACTAAAAGAATTAAAACTGCATCAGATAATACTATCAAAGTGGAAGCGGTTTCAATATATGAACAAATAGATTCATTTGAGTTTATACTAAGCCTTGTAATTTGGTATGAGCTTTTGTCAAAAGTTAATTTAGTAAAGTAATACAAAATGCAAAAATTCCAATAGACGTAGCAACTCAGCATATTAAAGAGTTAGTGCAGTACTTTGAATAGCAGAGAATATCAGGATTTGATAGCTGTTTTGAGATTGCTAAAGAACTGTCAAATCTATTAGAAATAGAAATTAAATTTAAAGAAAGTTGATTACGTCGAAGAAAAGTATTTTTTGATTATGAAACGCCTGATGAATCACACATAGGTGATAACAAAGATAATTTTAGGATAAATTTCTTTTTTGT
This sequence comes from Typopeltis vanoorti, assembly GCF_054136105.1. Taxonomy (NCBI): domain Eukaryota; kingdom Metazoa; phylum Arthropoda; class Arachnida; order Uropygi; family Thelyphonidae; genus Typopeltis; species Typopeltis vanoorti. Next base: position 90,321,667 of record NC_143567.1, read on the forward strand.
AATTTATATACTGCTCTACAATCTGTCAAAAAAAGATTTGAATTGTATGAAATTCACTAAAAATCATTTGGAGTTCTTTATGATATGAAATTAATAAGAAAAATGACAGAAAATGAATTAAAATTTTGTTGCAAACAGCTGTATCAAAAATTAAATACGGATATTGATGAATCTGAATTTTATAATGAATTAATTCTTTTTAGAAATACTGTTCCAGAAGATGCACCCATTAATATTTTAAAATTCATAATTGCAAATAATTTGTCAGATATTTATCCAAATATTACTAAGACATTCAAAATATTATTGACCAGTCCAGTTACAGTCGCATCAGCAGAAAGGTCATTTTCCAAATTAAAATTAATAATAACCTATTTGCAATCTTCTATGTGTCAAGAATGTTTGTCGTCCCTGGCAATAATATCTATATATCTATAGAGCATGAAATTGCAAAAAATTTGAATTTTGATAGCGTTATAAATGATTTTATTAATAAGCGCATTAGGTTAAATAAAATTTAATATATTAAGATTTCTTTTAAATCTTATAAGTTGTTATACATATATTTCATTCTTTATAGTAAAAATGGATATTTTTTTCATATTTTTATATTATTAAATAAATCATTGTTCTGGTGTATTTATATGATAATGTGTACTTACATAATAAAATAATATATCATGTACATACAAACACATTTATTTTTTAACTAATTTTTTCCCTTTACTTAAATTGATGCTAAAGAGCATACTTGTTTATTTATGTGCATAAATATTTTTCATATTTGATTTAATTAATTAACAAGATCTTCTTCCATTTAAAATTACTAACTTTCAGGGGCCTGGCTTTTCCATTTCGCACAGGGCCCTGCAAAATGTAGAAACGGCCCTGCTGTTTCATAATGAAAATGTTGAACCAAATGCCTTCATAGGCTATTCCAAATTGCCTATAAATCTAAAAGAAACTAAGCACTATCAAAAAAAAAAGGTTGATGCTCCAAGATGATGTGAATGTGTGTGCAGACAGAAAGGGAAGGGGATGACCTGGATCTGGGCAAAATAATTGGATTTGAAGAAGGTTCTGAGATGAATAAGAAGAAAAAGAAATGGCTCAAGAAAAGTATGGAGAAGTCGCATCTAATAAGTGGTGTCAGTGAAACTTATTATTATTATTACGTGACTCATCGAAGGAGGGCACCTGCTCTACAACTCTCTCTCTTCACCACTCAACTCCATCTACCAACTACACCAATGCCATCTGCTGCCCACCACTAGTATTTTCACAGATTTCACAATCGCAAACATCCACACCCATGGCAGGATTCGAACCCAGCCTTTTGGCTGGACAGCAGATACGCTAACCACTCGGCCTTATAGATCCAGGAATGAGTTATGTTTGAATATTCTTATACAAATGCTAGAGGTATAAGAAAGAAGATAAAGGAAATGATTTCATTGATTGATTTCGTTCACCTAAAAATTGTTGGAATAAGTGAGATATGGATGGATGAGGATGACACACTGTCAGGAATAGAGATGAAAGGGTATGATGAATTTCATGAAGAAAGGATAAAAAGGGATGTGGAGTGCTATTGATAATAGGAAAAGACTTATGTTCATACAAGGTAGCAATGCAAGAGGGAAATAGTGGCAGTAGGGTGTGAGATAGAGGTGAACAGAATGAAATACTTAGTCGGATGTTGTTATAGACTTGGTAATGTGGATGGTAGTGATCATGGTATAATCAAATTAGCCAAGTAAATAAGAAAACGACGATCATTATGAACAATTTTAATTATGGGAATATAGACTGGGATGATGATATAGCAACTGGAAGTAAAAAAAAATTAGTTTCTTGAGTTTTTGAAGGACAATTCAGGCAGTATGTAACAGGGAAGACAAAGATAAAGGTTTTAGATTTGATCATCTCATCAGAGGATGTATTTATAAATGAGGTGTCAAATCACCCTCCAGTTGGTGAGAGAGACCATGAAGTGATTACCTAAGTGGTTGCCAGCAGTGTAAGGAAAGGGTATATGTGGAACTAGAAGGCCAGTGATTATAAGGAACTCAGGAAATAGCTTGCAGGTGTAACATGGAAATGAGGAATTGGGTAGAAAGGAGATCAATGCTGCTTGGCTGATATTCAAGAACTATCTAGTAGAAGCAATGTCTAAATGTATTCCAAGGATCAGAAGATTAAATAAGGAATAAAGAGATTAAGCATGCAATACAGAGGAAAAAGGCATTTAGAAGGCAGCATAAGATGAGTGATAATCAATTTCATGAGAATGATATTTAGCTGATATTCAAGAACTATCTAGCAGAAGCAATGTTTAAATGTATTCTAAGGATCAGAAGATTAAATAAGGAATAAAGAGATTAAGCATGCAATACAGAGGAAAAAGGCATTTAGAAGGCAGCATAAGATGAGTGATAATAATAATCAATTTCATGAGAATTACAAAGAACAGACAAGGAGGGTGACTTGGTTGGTAAGGGTAACAAAAGTGAAGTATTAACAACAGTTAGCTAATGAAGCCAAAAAAAAAAACATCCTAGGGAGTTCTTTCGATATGTAGCTAGCAAAGAAAGAGAAAGAAAGAATGATTATGGCAGGATGACACTGATTGGAGAAAATGGTATAAGAACTGCTGTGGAGGATATAGTTGAGATATTTAATGAGTGATTCATAAAGATCTTTCATTCTTGTGAACATGACATCATGGAGAGTTTGGGAACAGTGGATGATGAAGAGGGGAGAGAGAGAGACTGACTGTAAGTGGACAGAGGTATATGGGGAATTGAGCAAACTTGATGTTAAAAAGGATGTGAAACTTGATAATATATCACCACATATTTTGAAGGAATGTGCCAGGGAGTCGACATCTGCCTTGACATATTTTTTTAATAAGAGTCTTGTATTAGGTCATGTTCCAAAGAGTGGAAGTAGACAAGATTGTACCATGTCACAAGAGAGGTGACAGAACTCGAGCATAAAATTATAGGCCTATCTGTGTATCAATTGTTTGGTTCAAGTGTTGGAGAGACTGGTGAGAACTAGGATCTAGAATTTGGTTGGTTACAATAACGTGATGGCTTCATTGGATAAAGGAGATGGATATACAGTAGTATACTTAGCTTTTGCAAAATCTTTTGATAGATTACGGCATGATAAGTTGAGTCAAACTAGAGTAGATGGGGTTGGATATTAGACTAGTGCATTCGATTGAAGATTGGCTATCTGATAGATATCAACAAGTTGTGTATGATGAAGCAATATCCCAGAAGAGGACAGTCACTGGTGGCGTGCCTCAGGGGTCTGTTTTAGGGCCACTGCTGCTTAACCTGTATATTAATGATACTGGGGAAGATTTGGATGGAGATATTCAGTTGTTTGCAGATGATGCAAAGTTGGGATGAACTATGAGGAGTAGAGCAGAGGTTTTAAAATTTAGAATGTCATAAATTTAGTTTAATCCTTTATCCAAGTGTAAGCAAACAAAGTTTACACTTGAATATCTTCAGGACTGAGGAAACTTGTGGTAAAGGTGGACCAAGCTCTGATCACTACTTGTCTTAGTATCTCCCATAATGCAAAGCACATCTTCTGGCAGACATGTATAATGCTATGCATTAAGGGAAGGGCCACTACCCAGACTGATTTTGACCTTTATTGAGGTCTCGTCAGTGGGAACCAGACCCAGTGGTGGTGATACTAAGGTGGAAGCAATGGAGAAGTCATATTTACCTATACGAGTTGCCAAAAGGTGTCTCACATTATTAAATTACTCTGGGTTTAGAGAAAGATGTTGGAAGTGTTTTTCCACTTAGTTAGACTATCATAAATTTAGTTTAATCCTTTATCCAAGTGTAAGCAAACAAAGTTTGCACCTGAATGCATAGCATTATACATGTCCACAAAAGGAGATGTGGTTTGCATTATGGAAGATACTAAGACAAGTAGTGATGAGAGCTTGGTTCACCTTTACCACGAGTTGCCTCAGTCCTGAAGATACTTCAGACACAAACTTTGTTTGCTTACACTTGGATAAAGGATTAAACTAAATTTATGATAGTATAACCAAGCATAAAAAAACTTCCAACATCTTTCTCTAAATCCAGAGTAATTTAATAATAAGGTGAGACACCTTTTGGCAACTCATACAGGTAAATATGACTTCTCCATTGCTTCCACCTTAGTACCACCACTGCTGGGTCTGGCTGCCACTGACGAGACCTCAATAATGGTCGAAACTGGTTGGAAGCTTGGGTGATGAATGGCAATGCTGTAGCCCATGAAGTTAACTGAGGCACGGCTGTTGCCGTTACCCCTCAGATAACATGAGCAAATGAGTGGCTCTACTCGTTAGTGGGGTGAGCCTGCCACGGTGTAGAGTCAACCGGTTCTGAGAGTTGTCAGTGGCAGGGTGAACCATTGAGGGGGGAGCAATGCTGAGTTTTTGGAGTTTGACCTGTACTTGAACATTCAATAAAGATCGAAACCGGCCTGGGTAGGGGCCCTTCCCTTAATGCATAGCATTATACATGTCCACAAGGAGATGTGCTTTGCATTATGGGAGATACTAAGACAAGGAATGATGAGAGCTTGGTGCACCTTTACCACGAGTTGCCTCAGCCCTGAAGATACTTCAGGCACAAACTTTGTTTGCTTACACTTGAATAAAGAATTAAACTAAATTTATGATAGTCTAATCAAGTGGAAAAAAATTCCAACCAAAGATGGGATGTAGAATTTATGCTTGATGTGGATACATTGTTGGAGATGGAGGAAATAAATGATCTTTGGGTGATGGGGGATAAGGATCTAAAATTTAGAGGACATGTTACCAAAATTGTGGGGACAACACAATGAATTCTGGAAATGATGCGGAGTACACTGACTTGTAGAAGTAAGGAGATTCTTGTTCCACTATATAAGGCCTTGATTAGGCCATACATGGATTACTATGCACTGATTTGGTCACTTCATTTTCAAAATTACAAGAGATTTTGGAAAGTGTCCAAAGATGATTGACTCAGGTCGTTTCTGATCTCTGGAATGTTGAATTTGAAGAAAGGTTGAGAAAATGCAATTTACAGAGTTTAGTGGATAGGAGGAAGAGGAGTGATATGACAGAGATATACAAGTTGGTAAGGGGTTGCTATGAGAATAATGATGAAGAGGTTTTCATAAAATGGTGGGAGATCAGAGAAGAACAAGAGGCCATCCCTGGAAGCTATATAAGGAGGGTGCACGCAATGGAGTGAGGTCAGGTTTTTTGCATGGAGAGTTGTGAATGATTGGAATGCCTTGACTGAGTGTCGTGTCTGTAGAGAATTTGAACGTCTTTAAGGTGCAATATGATGAGCTGTGTGTACGACAAAGAGACCTCCTAGATGAGTCTTTGACTCCAATGGGGGGGGGGTCTTAGGATAATAATAATATTTATAGTAGGTTTAAGACTGTTGCATAGTCCCTTTTTGTTTATGATGTTATAGTACACTTTGCCAGTTTTCATATATTTGCATACACACGCGTGATTGTAAGAACGTCTTAAATTTATTTTTCTAATTTTGGTGCTGTGAGTGTTTGACTAGCCATGAAAAGAAGAAGAAACAATACAAGAGAAAGAAAGGATAAGATATAAAAATTTGAGGTTATGTATGTTTTTATTACAATAAAACATTTACACATACTGTTTTAAGCTTTGCTTGATTGTTACATTCTAATGCAAAATGTTAACCTTTTCTTTCTTTCTTTAATAGATACCTATAAGTGATAAGACAACTTGGTGTCATTTTTGAACAAAATTTAATGGAAGTAACTGACACTACTGATGCAGACAGCCATTATCATCAATTTTTTTCCTGAAGAAATTAGCACAAGAAATCAGCAATTTGGAAATCCAAATCCAAAACTTTTTTTGATATAGAAAACATGGAAATATTATATGATAGAAGCACATATTGGTATCAGAATGTATTATTAGATAATACTGGGGAAAAAAAATGTTAATTCGAGTGTAGAAACTAACATAGATGTTCCTGAATCTGCAAAACAGTAGTCATTCTTTTGGGAATAATAGCAATTACAATCAGTCCAGTAATGAGTAAGAGGAGGAAATCAGCAACAGAAATCAAGAAAATTTAGATGTCAAACTTTCATAACAATGAAAAGGCTTCAATATTCTAAGTCTTATTATATAACTAAAAGAAAATTTATTATTATTATTATTCAGGCCTCCATGGAGTCAAAAGACTCATTGTGGGAGGTCCTTCCTAGGAAACACAGTCTATCATACCACTCCTTGAACTCATTGACCGTTCTTTCTCCCACCAATCTATCAGGCAATGCATTCCACAGTTCAACTACCCTCCATGAAAAGAAACCACCCCTCACCCTCTTGCTCACAGCTTCCTTTTGCAACTTCCAGGAATGGCCCTTGTCATCGCTCCTTCCCGCTGTTCCACCAAGCGCTTGTGAGATCAAAAAGTTTTCTAGAAGAATACAGGTGTCCTTGTAAGCAGAAATATCATAAATAAACTTGTCTGAAGATTTTTTTGAAGAATTCTATAAACTAGGAAATTATGATGCAGAAACTGCTTGCCAAAGTTTCTGAGGTTCTAGTGAAATGTAAGAGAAGTAAAGACCCAGATAAAAGGTTATATACTTACAAAATCAAGACCCATACAGTTTTAAAGATTTTTTTCAGAAAACGAATTTCTTCTAAATAGATCAGTATTGCTTTAACAAAATTTAGAGACAAACATGGTGAGAAATAAGTTGTTGGGAGAAATTATTGGTAAGATTACAAAACACAAAGTTCATGAACTATAGTCATACTCATGATAGTGATCAGATGGAGAGGAGTTTGTATTTAAGCTGATATTATGGAAAGAAAAATGTGTGATCTGTATATAGAAGAAAATCAAGACTTTCAGGTATCTTTTACTATCTTTAAAAATAAGTTTTACAAGAAATCTAATTTTTGTAGAAAGCCAAGACTTAAGATACCCGAAGTGTGTGTGTGTATGTGATGCATGCAAAGCTAAACTTGAAAGTGCAGGAATCTAAGAATCAAAAAAACAGAAATAAAATCTTCCCACAATCAACAACTTCAGGAAGTTGGGTTAGTCAGTAAAGAGATGTAGCAAGATTTTCTACAGGTTTTGTAGCAAGAAAAATTATTGCCACTGCCTGACATTCTGACTGATTTGGTATTTTATGAAACAACTTTGGCTTTATAACGAAGAAGTATGCTGTGGAAATAAGGGGTACCATTTTGTTGAAAGAAAGAACAACATAACCTGGCACACAGTAGGCTCAATCCTAAAAAAAAAAAAAAATCACATCAATACCAAAACTCTTATTATGTGGCCTGATAGTTGTGGTGGACAAAACAGAAATATGAGAATAGTTTTAATGTTGAAATATGCCTTTTCCAGTCAGACTACATTAGAAACTATATACAGTTGACCCTTAAATGAGTTGGGGTCCTACACTCCATGTTGTTCAAAAATCCGCAGATAACTTTTGACTCCCAAAAAACTTAAATACTAATAGCCTACTGTTGACCGGAAGTCTTACTGATAACATAAACAGCCAATTAACACATATTTTGTATGTATTATATACTACATTATTTCAATAACATTTTCAATAACATTCAAAATGTTATTGAAAAAAAATCATAAGGAAGTGAAAATACATTTAAAGTACTGTACTGTGTTTATCGATACTGTAAGTTTACGTCAACTTATGGTATTGTATATATATCAGTATTCTCTTGTATGATACAAAACACTGTAGATGTTATACGTATTACTAATACTAGACATCTAGAAAAGATAATGTGAAAAACAAATTCATATTTATTTACAGGTATAACGATTCGTGCATTGATAACGAAGCAGCAGCAATATGATTGCTTTATGGTAGCCTAGTGTGATCGATGTACGATTGCTTCATGGTAGCCTAGCCTATACACTAATGAACGAATCAAGATTTTTATTATATGCAGTATGATTTAATACTGTGCAATTTTAATCTAGAATCTTTTGACCTGGCATTGTAAATTAAAAATACTACTGACATTAACATGGAACTGAAAGGGGGGGGGGAAATGTTTTCATCTTAACTGCAAAATTTAGTAAACCAGATTTTTAAGCTTATCTCAAAATGAAGAGGCCAGATAGGTTATTTGTATAACTATCATTATGTTTGTTATATAGAGAAATGATAATTTCTCAGTTTCAATGATACAAAAAGGCTGAAAACAGATTGGTTTTGGCCTTTTTGGCTAAACTCACTGTTTAAATTGGCAAAAAGAAATTTAAGATTCTGAACCTTTTTTTTTTTTTGTCTGCTGCAATTTTAATCTAGAATCTTTTGATCTGGCATTGTAAATTAAAAATACTACTGATATTAACATGGAACTGAAAGGGGGGGGGGGGGGAAGAGAGTCTGCAAAATGTTCACATCTCAACCTCAAAACTTAGTAAACCAGATTTTTAAGCTTATCTCAAAATGAAGAGGTCAGATAGGTTATTTGTATAACTATGTTTGTTATATGTTGGTCGAGCCTCTGCTACTAATGGCTCAGTTAAGTAAGTTTGAGCGCAGTTAGTAGTTGGAAGGGGAACCAATCGTTCGATGCTGTTGGCACACTCTCCCTTGATGAGTCTTTGGACTCCCTGGAGGTGTCTAATAATAATAATAATATAGAGAAATTATAATTTCTCAGTTTCAATGATATAAAAAGGCCAAAAATAGATTGGATTTTATCATATTCAATAAAATATATTAAAAATGTAAAACTGAGCATATCTACTCTATAATATAAAATGATAAGCTTTTTTTTGTAACGTTTTTGTGTCACGTTTTTTGTCAAGTTATTTGAAACGTTTTGAAACTCAGGGGCTACCCTGAGTGTCGAGTCTTCAAAATTCGAGTCATCAGAATTCAAGGAGAACCGGCCTACCAGTCCAGAAGACGTGGGGTTGGGTGCCGTGGGGGGCGAGGAACTCCCCTTTCAAGTCTCCTTAGTATATATATATTTATACTAAAAATTTATACTGCAAAAAAAATATTCACGGTAGCCTAGTGTGCAGTATAAATTTATACTGCAAAAAAAAAAAAAAAAATTTTTTTTTTTTTTTTTTTGTAACACATATTTGGAAAACAAATGTGTAGAATTGAGTTGGTATGAAGGCCTTCAATCTAGAAAAAATAATTTCTATAACTCAATCAGAGCTAGTGCTTTGATCAGGAGAGTGGAAAGAGTATTTTAACCATGAAAACAATGAATAAAAGTCTCGATGATCACTTTATTTGTCAATATTGCAATGCTAAAAGGAACTGAAAAACAAAAAAAATCCTACAGATAAAAGAACCTTTTTTCATTTATTAGTATATTATCATTACAATTTACATTTTGGAAAATTATGGATACAACTACTGTGTTTGAGTAAAACTTTAGTTTAATATAAACTAAAATCCATGTTTTTAGCTTATATTAAACTAAAGTTTTACTCAAATACGGTAGTTGTCTCCATAATTTTCCAAAATGTATTCGGATCACAGTGTTAAGCCTAAAAGAAAGGATCATTACAATTTATTAGTAAACTTTTTACTGCGAATTTCTTGAATAATAATTCTGACCATGACACTTACCTGCCTACATTGAGTTCTTTGGCTAGAAGTCTCCAGTCATTGCCATTAGTATTTGGAGGATCTAAACAGGCACAAAGTTGTTTTCTGGCTTGGACGGTAAGCCTATGTGAAATTTATAACTTAGTGTAGAAATAGCCACTTAAGAAGAGTTAATAACTTTCATATATTAAAAGTTGTAGAAGTGACAGAGTAGCACTGGGTTAGTTTCATTGTTATAAAGGTTACTATATGGTGGGTAGAGTACTATATTTTGGTAGTTTTGCTGGCGACATGATTAGCACACCCACTCTCCAACCAACAGGTCACTGGTTTGAATCCCACTGTGGAAATGGATGTGTGTGATTGTCTTTAGATGGGAGATGAATTTCATCGCCCAGTCTGAGACTACCTCTCCACTTATTGGTGGCTTGAAAATGTTCAAAATTTGGTCTCTAGAGCAGGGTTTCCAGACTATCTAAAAATAAATAAAAAAATACAAAAAAATATGTAAAATTGATAAAAATAGAAAAAAAAAATCCTCAGCCCTCCCACAGTACAAATGTGATATAGGTTTACTTTTGTGGTTGGAACCACACATACAAAAATAAAAGTTCAGCCAGTAATGATAGTGCCCTCTGCTTGAGAAGACTGGTTAAATCCTGTGTGGGATGCAAAGAATCTTTTCAAGTAAAAGTAAGTTAGCTACTCTCAGGCTGAGGTTTCAAGGGTGAAACCCTTGAAACTTACATTTATCATTCCAACAAACTGTACAATGACTAACATTGTACAGTCCTGAAACCATCTTTGTTATATGCCTCTGTACCCTTTCCACAGTTAATTTATCCCCTTCAAATCCTGGGGACCAAATTTGAGAACAATTTAACAATTCTCATCAAAATGGAATCGGTGTAGTGTTTAGAGATGCAGAAAGCATTGTTTGAAACCCAGTTTAGTTTTCAAGATAGAGAAATTTGCTAACATTCAGATTTGTATAGATATGAAATGTCAGTGCTCAAGTATTTATTGCATGAATTTCACCAGTATTTATAGGAAATCAACAAAACTGAAACAAATATACTCTAAGGCAACTGAATACAAATTAAATATCTCTCTAAATATCAGTTAAGTTCAAAAACACAAAATGAAATCAAAAAGACATGGGCATAGACATTATAAATGTTTCAGCATCAGGATTAAATTAGTGATATGTACAGATGGACAGGATATTATTATTATCTGAAACCTCTAAGTAGTCAAGGACTCATTAAGAAAGGCTTTGTAAATCACCCAAACCAGGTGTCATGCTTTCTCTTAAATTCATTCCCACTAGATGTACTCACTACTCCTAAAGACAAACTATTCCACTCATTTACTGCTCTGTGAGAGAAAAACCCTAGATCATACCCCTTCCTTGACTGCAAACAAACTTAACTTCTATGGATGACCTAGTGTACTTTAGCCACCTTCCATATAAACAAAATATTTCATTCGGCGATAACCTATAACACAACCTGAAAAGTTTATAGTCCACTATCATATTGCCCCTCTTTCTCCTATTAACCAGAGTCTGTATTCCACATGCTTGCAATCTGTCCTCTTAATCTAAATCTCATAATCCAGATATTATCTTTGTTACTCTTCCATTCAACACTTTCTACAGCTTCTTTATCTTCTTGGAACCCAGGAGACCAAGTCTGTGCACAATAATCCAGTTGTGGTCTTATCAAGGCCTTATAAAGAGCTAAAATGACATGACTTCCTTATCCTTACATGTCAAGGTTCGCTTCAACATCACAATTATCCTCTGAATTGTATTTGCTATGTGACCTTTGAACTTCCAATTCCTATCCACCATTACACAAAGATCCCTAGCCTCATCACTTTCTTGTAGTATCACCCCGCTGAAAATATCGTTACGATAAAGTGCTTAACTTTACACTTCTAACATTAAATTGACACCCATTTTTGTTTTTCCAACTTTCCAGATGATTCAAATCATTTTTTAAGTCCTGGATATCAGCAGAATCTTTGGTTGCCCTGTCTATCTTCGCATTAAGACTCTTCCTAATGTCATTAATGTATAGAGTGAACAAGAATGGCCGAAGGACTGAACTGAGGTAAACCAGTGGTCACTTTAAATCTGGCAGATTCACACTCAATATATATATATATATATATATATACAACGTCTAATATCTGCCTGTCAACAAACCACTAATCGAAGTCAAGAGTTTATATTACAATCACATATTCCAGTGTATGCAAAAAGCCTTTTGTGTGGTATTCTATCAAATGTCTTAGCAAAATCGAACATTATTATAGTGTATCCATTCCCTTTATCCAACTCAGCCATGACATTGTTATAAAATATGAGCAAATTGCTAAAATATGACCTTGCTTTAGTAAACCCATGCTGCTCCTTGCATAATATACAAGTAGCTTGTTTGTCTACCCATTTCTGTATGTGAGTTCTTACCAACTTCTCTAAAATCTTCACTACCACACCAGAGATACTGATAGGTCAGTAGTTAGACACATCAGTGTCTGCACCATCCTTCTACAATGGAACTATCATACATTCCTGCCATTCCTGTGATATCATTCTGGAGCTGAGACTCAAGTTATACAAATAATAATAATAACAATAATTCATTTAGCAAAGGTGTTGATATTTGATCTTTCTCTATTGACAAATTCTTATCCAGGTTATGCAACAGATGTTTAACCTCATTGTCATGCACAGGACTAACTATTTTGCATATACACTGTATAAGCAATGTTTACATACATCTGCATAAGGGTTTCTAAATCAGTGACTGGTATGTGTATAAATTGTTTTCCCTCATCTTGCATGCTTTCTCCTCCCTCTAACTGAAATCACCCATAATGACAATTCTATTTGTAACCATAAGGTTTATCTGTCTGTACAGTTCCAAGTGAGAAGAGCCTATTTCGGCATCCGGAATGATGTATTCTGATCTGTTAACCTTTACTTCATGCAAAACAGCCTTAAACCATTGTCTGTATTATTTATAATAACACCACCATATGGGATCTCTACTCTGGCTGGATTTAATCGCTTTGCACTCAGAATTACCTGAACACATTGTACCCATCATATTCTATTCCTCTAGCTAGGAATAGAATGTGATGTATAGCTAGGTCTCTCTAATGCCAATAATTTTTAGTCTTGAAAATGAAATTTATTTGTGCCTGTGGTCTCACAGAAGGCTCTCTCTCTCCAAACTAAGAAGTGGAGGAATTTTCGACTGATTAGAGAATGTAGCTGACAACAAAAAGCTGGCCTGTGTTGGAGATCTTTTTATTTAAATATAGGTAACGAATCCTAGGCATATAAAAATATTTTGAAAAAGTGTGGAGAAAAGGGCAAAGTTAATAATGGTAAGGGCCTGCTGGAGTTCTGTTCAGTACATGGATTTAACCATCATTAACATTACATTCCAACGTAAAGATGTGTACAAATACACATGGAGAGGAGACAAGAAATAAAAGTTTTATTGACTATATTATTTTTGACAGTGATATCTTCTTGCTGGTTCAGGATGCAAGGGATATGAAATAGGAAGTGATCACCATTTAGTTGTCCGCAGGATAAAAGTCAATATCATATAGAAATTTAGAAAAAATATATAAGAAAGTTTTCAAAGGCACCTAATACTCTTGGGAAAAGAAAAAAAAAATGAAAGATTTTGAAAACAAGAACCAAACCTTGTAGTGCCAGTAGCAAGCTCTGAAGAAATCTGATTGATTTAGGCACATGCAGCATATAAGTGGTACACAAAGAGACAGAAAACTGATCTTTATGATGTATACAAGAAGTTAAAGAGGCAGTCAAAAGTTCTTATCAAGTAAGTCAGTAGATGCCCTGAAAGAATACTGAGAAAGCTAACCATGTGTGTAAAAGTAGCTAAACAAAGTCATGGGAAGACTGGTAAGAATATAGAAAAAAATTGTTATTGCATAGGCACCTCCATGAAGTCATTGTGAGAGACCCAATTATCCACACAATATTTATCATACCTCTCCTTGACTATTAACAGACAAAGCACTAGAATTCAACCGAATTATATTCTAGAAGATGCTTAAGTGTAGTTATGCATTTTCTAGACCAGTGCTTCCCAAACTTATGGATGTAAAGGCCCCCTTGGAAAAATTTAAATATTTCACAGCCCCCATCGAAAAAAAAAATCGTAATATAGACATATATTATAATATTTATTGTATTTATATTCAATACAAAAGATACACAGCGAATATTGCAAAAATCAAATGCAAATATTACATTTTTAGCATCTTACATACACATTTGACATGGCACACTTAGTCTTAAAACTTTTAAATCTGTTTTAATTATTTCATGCCCCCCCCCCTCAACAAAAGTAACAGCCCCCAAGGGGGCTGCGGCCCACAGGTTGGGAAGCACTGTTCTAGAAGATTAATTAAATGCTGCTTTTTATATTAAAATAACTTTCATGGCTTACATATGTTACAAAAATTATATAGAATTTATTCAAAAACTCCAATATATTTCATCCAACATTACGTGGATATTAGGGAGATAAACCATTAACTACATTCAAAATGAATCAAAATAAAACGTCATAAATACTAGCTGTTAGCTAGTGTCTCAGTTGCAGCTGATTTATGACTCATTATTTTGATTCATCTTTCGAATGAAGTTAATGGTCTATATCCAACATTATGTAGAATGAAATATATTGGAGTTTATGAAAAAGTTGTATTTAAATTTTGTGACATGTGCAAGCTATGAAAGTTATTTTAATATAACTAATGCACATGTTCCATTAAAGTTAAATGCAGTTTTAATTATCATTTTACAAGTCTGCTTCAGTTCATTAAGCTACAATGATTTTAATCAACATCCAATTTCAACATGGTATACTTGTGTAAAAAAAATCCCTTTGCTTACTTCATTAAAAAATTAATTTCTTGTATCTTATGAAATGTGGGGGTTTCCTATTGGCAGGTATTCCCCAACAGCAGAATGGGTGGGGGGGGGGGGGATATTTTGCATTAGCTAAATATGTGCTAACATGCAGTGATACCTTGGCTAACGAAGAGAATTCGTTCCGGAATCACATTTGTTAGCCGAAACGTGATTTCCCGTAGATTTCTATAGAAAATCGTTTAATTTGTTCTGGATAATGCCTACTATTTAAAGATGAGTTTTATAAAATAGTAAAAAGGACAAAAACTCACCAAAGGCTGAGACGAACAGCTACCCAATTAGATGAAGGAGAATGGAAAGTAGAATGAAAAACTGACGATCGTCACACTATTATATACGCTTTATTAAACCTAAAATATGTACACAACATTTTTACTATTCTTCCAAATTTTCAAAGTTTATTCAAGGTAAGTCTCCTCTTCTTCAGTAGCTGGCCTCTGTCTCTTTGCTAAAGGAGAAGTCAAAAATCTGTCCAAAGTTGATTGAACTTCTCTTTTTTTCAGAATGTTTTTAAAGTGATTCAGACACTTGTCTTCACCAAGCCACAAAGTCTGTTCGTTTCAGCTTTGTTGGGATGCCACTTTGTAGCCAAAGACTGAAACTCTTCCCAGTAGTGCAGCATTTTTTTAATGTCACCTGTTAGCATTCTTCCCTTTTTATTGCTATCCTCCTCATCTGATGAGCACTCTTTATCTTCCTTGTCTCTTTCCTGATTCAGTTTCTTCTTCAAGATCTTCTGTTGTCAGATCTTTTGAGTGTTCTTCAATCTCTTGAGTCATAGTGTCACCAACCATTTGATGCTCATTTATTCAGATCATCAGAAGCTTTTCCATTTCTTCATTCACAGAACTTCTTTGGGATTGAGATGCCAAGGTCTTCACACGAGCTGCAACTGAAGCTGCCTTAATCTTCTCCTCCTTCATCAAAATTGTAGCTATTGATGATGATGCCATGCCATGCCATGCTTGACTGCTAAATCCACAATTCTGACTCCTCTTTCATATGCAGAAATTATTTCTTTCTTTTGCTCAATTGTGAGCAACTTTCTGCTTCCCTCGGGTTTGTTGCTTACTTGTTTTGGACACATTGTTAAGAAAATTTTTTTCACTTTTAAAATTTTTTTCTGAAAAATATAAAAGAAATATGACATATAGCATATTTAGTTAATTAGATAAGAATAGAATTTACTAATTATAAATTAATCCCCCATAGTAGAATTTAGCCAAGTAAAGAATAAATGCTATCACACTTACCTCTCGCATTCACAGCCACACGGAGCGTGCACTGTACTGACACTGGTATGAGGCATCTCACTTCTCGCTGTCTCGAACATAAACAACCTAGTCGGGTTGGTGTGTCTCCCCTATGTGATGTGGCCAGCTCATTTCTTTGTCATACACATATACAGATGGAAAAGATAAGCTCCTGGAATAGCCCGACCATTCATGTTTGCTGCTTTATGTTAGCGCGCGCATCCACTAAAACATTCGTTAGCCAAGTCCGAAAAACAGCGAAAAAAATCTTCATTAACCGAGGTATCACTGTATATGTATGAATAAAAATAAACATAAAAAAGTTTGGCAAAATGCACTATATATATATATATATATACCCACCATATGAGATTTCCAAAAAGCTGCGCTGCATTGCATACTATATTTTTACACCAACAGTTACCAAAAGGAAATTAGATTAATTTTAGTGTTCTCCATAAAATAATTAAGCAATGTATGCCATACTTTCAACAATCAGTAGTCATTAATGTAAATAGCTTGCATGATCAGTAGAACAAAGGCTTCCATTTTGTAACATTTATCATCCTTTGGATGTTACATTTTCTCTAGCACCAAATGATGCTGGAATATCAAAAATGAAGCTCAAGTTGTTCAGTTCACATAGGTTATTTGTTAGGTTTACATCATGAATTTCTTTAGAAGAAAATTTGATGATAAAACTGATTATATTGATAAATTCTTCTGAGGATTAGTACTACTGATTAGTTAATCACCTATACACATTTAATCTGTTCTGAATACTGTTCAGTGTTCATATCGTTTCAGTTAGCGTAATATTTCATGTTATTAGCAAGTGATAAAGAAAAGCTTGCACTGATCAGCTGTTGCATTTAAATGCCATTAAAATGTTATTTTTTCAGTATCAAATGGAACAAGTATACACTGCTTGGAAAGAAGTCAATGGACACCATAGTGTAAGAAGCAAGCAACCATGATACCCACTTTAATAAAATGTAGGATCTCCTTTTGCTGCTGATGACTGCACCAATCCTACAGAGCATATACTTTCTCCAAGCATATGTTAACAATCAATGGGAATTTTGGGACATTCTTCCTGTAGGCATGTAATGAGGTTGTGGGACAGATGTTCCTTGACCTCACCCAATGCTCCAGTTCATCCCACAGATGTTCAATAGGGTTGAGATCAGGACTCTGCGGAGGTCAGTCAAGTGTGGTGATGTTCATGTCCACAAACCATTCAGTTATGGTTTGTGGACATGACATGATGCATTGTCTTGCTGAAAGAGACAATAGTCAGTTCTGTAGAAAAGTCACAAAGTAGGAAGCAATGCATTGTCCAGAATTTTCAGATTAGAGTTCAATGTTTGTCACACCACAAATAGGTCTGAGGGCCAAACCAGGAAAAACAGGATCATACCATCAAACTGCCACCTCCAAATTTCACAGTTGGGATTATGCACTCTGGTAAGAGACATTCATCAGGCATCTTCCACACACATTAATATGCTCAGTAAAGGGTGTAGCGTGCTTCATCACTTCATAACATAGATTTCCACTTCAATTCACAGCTTCCACATCCTACTGTACATGACATATTCCTCCAATTTATACTAGCTACAAACACGACTTGTTACGTGGCACGGTGCACCCTGCCCATGGGGGGGGGGTCTCCATTAACTTCTTTCCAAGCAGTGTATACTGAGATATATTATACATTCATTTCAATAAAAGTCGATGAGAAAAACATCACTGAAGTGATAAAGAATTAAATGCACCTGCATTTTTATCCAAAGTGATATGCACTTAGTTTGTAATCATACTTAATGACTTTTATTTTAAAAATGAAAATAAAACATAGTAATTAATGATTGGAAGAACAATGAAACATTGCACCCTGCAATTAGAGATAAGAGTTGGATTCTCATTCTGCTGAAAAGAAACTTTATATGGGCTTTTTCATCCCACATATTGATTTGTATAATTCCATTATACAAGAGTGGAGAATATTACAGCAAATTATAGACCAGTTAGTATCGCTGGTGTAGTCATCAAGGCATCGGAAAGGATGGATAGACAACATTGCAGAAGATAGCATGGAAGTGGCACACCCAGGATTTAATCTTGGCGGGCCAAGTTGAACGGAAAAATATTTTTAATGCAATGAATTTGCATTAAAATATTTTTATCCATTAAACTAAAATTCGTTAAATAAAATTCAATAGGTGATTATAAAAATTTCTTTACAAAGCCCTCGAATTATTTCAGTCATGGTTACATTAATCTCTCTCTCTGTGTATATACAGCAAAGCCAGTCCGTTCAATTGTGATTGTGTCATGGTAGATCTTAATTTAAAAGGTGTAAGTTAGAAAATGACCTTTCACCGATGCATGTTGTTACCAGAAGTATTGCAAATATTTTTAATAAGTTACAGATGTTAGGATATATCATTTTGTCACACTTTGAAACTGCATCAACAGCATTTTTGCATGGAGCTATTGCAAACGGTTTTTCAAATTTCTTACACAATAACTTGAATTCGGCGTTCAAAATTGCTGGATTTGTATAAGGCAAATCACCAGCATAAAATTCACACAATTGACGAAAATCTTCCATTGCACTTGCTGTTGGAGCATCTTTTTCATTTGGTAGAAGAGAAAAAAATATATTTCAAAATGTTGCAGTGCTGAGTGAAACAATCCTGAAGTTGAGTCAATATTTGATCAATAGATGGAATGAAAATAACTCTCCTGAAATACTCTTCTACAGAATCGGCTGGAACATTGGACCTTAATGTTTGTTTTGATGTAGTCCTTGGCTTTTTTAATGTCAATATTAAATTATTGGCTTTTATACATGCTTCATCGTAAATATCTTTAAATGAAGACTCTGGTGTTTCACGAATGGCATTTAATTGAGCTACAACATCAACAAAATTTAGGGCAATTAAGAGGTCACTGTCAGATATCTGCATTATTTTAGACAATGGTAAGGTGTCTAAAACGTTTAAGATGTTCAAGCCCAAGGACAAGTAAAATGCCTAAAACAATTCTGTGGACCACTAAGTTATGTAATTTTTTTAAAAACGTATGTGGGGATTAACAACATGTTCATTATATGCACAATGAACATACAAAGCTTGTGGATATATAGCTGATATGTGAGCTTGAACACCATTAAGTTTCTGCTCATTGATGCAGCACCGTCGTAACCTTGCCCAAGTCAATATGACAAATCGATGCCATAATTAGTTAAGCTTTCTAATATTTTGTTGGATTTTTCCTGTAGTGCTTGTTACAGGAACGAATTGTAAAAATTGTTCACAAACTTTGTTGTCATTTTCTTTGTCTATATACCTGCCACACAATGGGATATATAGCTGATATATATTGTGGATATATAGCTGATATGTGAGCTTGAACACCATTAAGTTTCTGCTCATTGATGCAGCACCGTCGTAACCTTGCCCAAGTCAATATGACAAATCGATGCCATAATTATTTAAGCTTTCTAATATTTTGTTGGATTTTTCCTGTAGTGCTTGTTACAGGAACGAATTGTAAAAATTGTTCACAAACTTTGTTGTCATTTTCTTTGTCTATATACCTGCCACACAAGGAAAGATGTTCAGTGGTAGAAATGTCACAAGTTTCATCAGCAAGAATTGAAAAACATTTCGGCGAATTAATATTTTCAACCAAACGGTTCAAAATGATTTCATTACATGCATTTATAATTTGATTTTGTATGTTCCAGCTAATGTAGGTAGCGTTTTTGGCAGAATGTTTAAAATGTTCAGCCAAGTTTTTGTCACCTGCATTGATTCTCGTTCTTAAAAAAAGCTTGAAAATTGCCTTCATTGGCGACTGACTCCTGTTCAAATGAAAATTCTCCATAATCACGATGTCCTCTCAAAGGTATATTTTGCCGACCACATAAAATTACTGATTTTATAATTGGCTCTAATCGTTTCCGATTAACTGCAGCTTGTGACGAACTATCTACATCAATTTGTCGATTGATTGGAATTTTCCTTTCGTAAGTCATAACAGCCATTATATGATATTTTGTTTTTTGATGATTATTAAATTTTTCAATGGCTTTCTTCCAATTATTATAACTTTGCATAACTAACTGCCCAGGTACTTCAGATTTAGATTTTCCAACATTAGCAGGTGCAAAAAACATACAATATTTACAGTACGCACTATTTTCAACTTGAGAGTACACAAGCCATGTAAATTTTTCAAACTATGTGTATTGAAAATTTTGGTTGTGAATTGCAGCACAGGTTGCAGGAAAATTAAAATTTGGTTCTGGTTTCCACAACATCTAAATTATCGTCAGAATTAAATGTTTCTTTCAAAAATGCGATGTCGTGAGAATTAATAACTAAGGAAGTACTTTCTTCTTGATAATTCGATGGTTTTGTCAGATGTACGACTGGGGAAACCGAATCCAAATCGGTATTGACAATATTAATAGCGCCAACATTGCTACTAACATTTGAATCATCCTTTTTTGGGTTTTTTTGAAATAGTTCAATAAAACACTCTGTGTACGTTTTTCAGCCATAATTTGAAGCACAAAAAACAAAAAATCTTTTGTTGAAAAGCATGTCTTGAACATGCTTTTCAACAAACTCAATGCAAAATAGCACAGAATACGAGAGTATCGCAGACGACTTATGACTGAGCATCTGCAATGATTCGCCAATACATGATACCCGTGATCCTCTGGCCTGGCTCGGACAGCGTTTCTCACCCTTTCTAAGCCCAAGGACAAGTAAAATGCCTAAAACAATTCTATAGACCACTAAGCTATGTAATTTTTTTAAAGACTTATTGGGGATTACCAACATTTGGGAAAAACTGTGGCATTTATAACATAAATCTAAAAGCATGTTTTGAATATATTAATATATGAAAACATAATTAACTTGGAAGTGAACGAGGAAAAGTGTATCATCATCGAACAAAGTTTTAATTTTTCTTAAACAAATAAATAATATGATATAATTATTTACTTTTAATGAGATGGATGAGCTTCTTGATCTTGCAGAGTTGTTGGATATCTGGCTCAATATTGGTCGACTTCAGTCGAAGATCGGCACACACACTAAGACGAATTCGGGAAATTCACTTCTCAGATAAGGCGAGATCCAGAATCGAGCCAAACCACAATCACGGAATTGCATTTTAAGCCCACTGTCACTTGAAAGTTCAATTAGCTGTTCTTTTTTTTGATAATGAAAGGTCGTTCTCATGACTGCAAGCCTGAAATGGATCATGAACCCACAGAAATTTCTTATACAAATTATGTATATTATTTCTGGGAAAACTCCCATACTTATACAACTTATACAAATTATTTGGAAAATATGTTTCCAAATTCTGTTTCAGAGTTTTGAGGTGGATACAAATGCTTTCCAAGTGGTTAAATTCTAAACTAATACATTTCAGGGCCCTATACAAAATAACCAATTGTATTTACCTTTTGAACACTATCCGGTGAAGCTCCAAACCTCCCCGTCCCTTTCATCGCACATTCATAATCAGGCTACTGTTGATATTGATTTATATACACATTCAAAACTGTAAACAATTGTTGAATAATAACAATGTAGGCATAATTACTGTAAAAGGGAGAAAAGTCGCAAAACTGACTTTTCTCACTGAAAAGTCAGAAAAATGTTCCTACAAAATAACCAATTGTATTTACCTTTGAATGAGATCCACTGGTCGAGTGTCCAGCAAGTCAGAAAATCTTTCCTTTCGTTCATCGTATAAATATCGCATTGCAACTGATGGGAATTCTGTGTTTCTGTGGATTCGTTACAGATCTTCAGAAACTACACACAAACTGTCATTACAAACTCGTTTTGTATTATCACTGTCATCCGAGCTATTTTTCTGTTTAAAGAAGGTACCAACGTACTTATCCATAACTGAAATACGTACTTACTCACATATAACTCGTACAACTGATTTTACTTTCCGAAAAAGAAATTAAAAAGTTTTGCATATACCTCACAAAAGGTAAAAAAAAAAAGCTGAAACACGTTCAGAGCGGGGAATAGTAATTTGCTCCTGCGGTAAACAACATGCCCTCCCCAATAGCCACTATATTGCAGAGGCAAGAAAAACAAGTACTTTTATTATGTCAAGTGAATAAGGTACCAGCAGTCTGTGTAATATATTTCTCAACAAATAGTGCAATTAGAGACAACTGGGATAAAAATGACACTGATTAATGAATCACATGTCCTTTCATACAGAAATTATGCTATTTAGACTCAAGCAAAACCATATGTTGCACTGGCAGACACAGTATGTAATTGAAAACTTGTTATTAATTAGATGTGTGTGAGTTCGCCTACCCCAAAGCAGCAATAAAGTTCAACCGAAGGTGTTAAAATTCATAAATGTGTTAAAACTTGGAAATATATATATAGTGAATGTTGCTATGGCAGTTTCACATATGGAATTCGGTTGAAGAGAGTTAGCATTTCAACTCAACTGGCAGCTTGCTTTTATCTTTCAGTCGCGTGATTTCCTAAAAATATATAAATACTGGGGTTAACTCACAACACACTTTGTTCAAGTATTACTTAGCACTTCTGAAGATATATTGAGCCTTGGTTGAAGGAGGAAACCCTTCAACAATAAAAATCAATAAACAACAAGCAATTGGTTGAAATGTGGACGACGCATGTTCACTTCAAATCTGACAAAACAGCAAGGGAAAGTGGAAGCAATAAAACCATATTGTTCACTTAATCCCTCTTTCATTACTCATCATTCTGAAGCTATAAATTAAAATAGTGGCAGAATGTTCATGGAATGAACATTCTGCTGCTATTTTTATTTTATTTTTTAAGTATCCATTTTATTTCAATAATTTTTACTTATTCAATTTTAATTTGTTTGGATAATTAAAATATATAGATTTATTTGGTTAATTTAAGTCTGCCGGTGGACCACCTATCCCATCGTCGCAGACCACAGGTTGAGAAACACTGCTATGGGGTACTCTCACCTTATGTGACTGCTAATTCATAAGTAGTATAGAAATAGAACACAGACACAACATAAAATAAAATAATGAATTTTAATTAGGAAAAGTATTTTGGAAAATGTTTTAGTGTATTTAACTTTTTATTTTTAAACCATGCTACAGTGGCACACCCAGGGAGAGTGTGCCACTGTAGCATGGTTTTGATGAATGTAGGTCTTACTTTAGCATCTGTCCACTTTCCAACACAGTGACATCAGAGTTGGATAAAGGGAATGGATATACCACGATATCCCTGAATTTTTTGAAGGCATTTGAGGATTCCACACACTGAAGGTTCTTATGGAAACTCAGAGGGATAGGCTTGCAAAGTAAATTTGTGACATAGATTGGAGAGTGGCTGACTGACATTATCAACATGTAATTCAGTGAATAATTATACACAGGTGGGAGATGAACTTCATTGCCTGATGTGAGATTACCCAGCTTGTTGGAGTCCTGATGTGGTGGCTTTATAAAGTTTCACATTTGATCTCCAGAGTGGAGTTTCTTGACTATGCAAAAAATAAACAATATAAAAATAAAAAAATAGTAATCTTAGTCGCCCACAGTATAAACATATTAGAGGTTTATAAAAAAAACCTTTCATATGTGGCCCAACCATTCCAGATGCCCACTATATCCTTTCGCCAGAAAGAGATCAGTAAAATACTGTCCAAATTAGACACAAAAAAAAGTCTCTGGCCTTGATGGAATTCCTCCAATTGTCCTGAAGGTTTGTGCACCAGAACTGACTCCTGTCCTATGTTGCCTATATATATATATATATATACTGTACTCCACTAATATCTATCCCACAGCTTGGAAATTGGCCTATATTCAACCCATTCCCAAGAAGGGCGACAAGTCACTGCCATCCAACTACCGCCCCCATCTCGCTCACCTCAGTCCTGTCCAAAGTAATGGAAAAAATCATCAATTCCCAACTCCAACACTACCTTGAAAGTACCTGCCTAATAAAAGACTGCTAGTATGGAATCCCTCACTGCCAATCAACAGGAAATCTGCTCACATATGTCACCCATCTCTGGACAAATGCCATGGAGAAGTTTGGGGAATCACAAGCGGTTGCACTTGATATCTCCAAGGCATTTGACTGGGTCTGGCACAAGGGCTTACTAAGCAAGCTGCCATCATTTGGTCTATCTCAAGACTTCTGCAGTTGGATTGCTAGCTTTCTGTCTGGACGCACATACTATGTATGGTGGTCGTGGATGGTTCCTTATTCTCTCACCGTTCAACTAATGTTGGGGTTCCACAAGGTTTTCTGTCCTCTCACCAACCCTCTTCCTATTATATATATCAATGACCTACTTCAGCTGATCTCCAACCCAATACACAGTATTTGCAGATGACAGTACATTGCACTCCTCCCTTTCTTTTGATAAACCTTACTCTGCACAACTCACCTCAATGTACAGAACATCAACCATCATGGCCCTTAATTCTGATCTCCAAGCCATCCTCCAATGGGTTCAGATAACATAGTCAATTTCAATGCTAATAAAATCCAGTACTGTCTTATTTCTCATAAAAAAGAACCATTTTCTCCCAATATTATTTTTGACAACACCCAAATTTCCAGAAATCTCAAATTGTCTCTTCTTGGAATTACCTTGACATCAAGCCACCCTTGGCATAAACACATCACTAACTATTGCATCCTCAGCTTCTAAAAAACTAGGATTTCTCTTTCACTCAAGACGTTACTTTACCCCTGAACAGCTGTCAACCTTATACAAATCACAAATCCACCCACCCATTGAAGACTGCTCTCACAAAATGCTTCACTCAATACAGAGGAGAGCAATCAAACTTATTAATGACCCATCTCTTACCAACTCATTCTCTCCACTTTCTCACAGACTATTATTTGGTCTCTGCACTATGTGTATTCTATAATTTAAATGGAAAATGTTCATCCGAAATAGCATCAATAATTCCCCCACTTAGTACTAAGTCCATTGGAACATGTCAGCTGCTACTCAACATCCCTTCACTGTGCACCTTGAAACCCACAGATCAAGTTTCCCTTCATTCCTGCAACTGCTGTACTATGGAGCAGTCTTTCCCCCTGTTGTGTTCCCCAAGAAATACAATATAGGCTCAACATTAAAAAAAAAAAAAAAAAATGTATTGTACTGCAGAGTCTGTGAGAAGGCAGGTGACCAATGGTGTACCTCAGGGGTTCTGCACTTAGGCCATTGTTGTTTAACATGTCACATTCAAGACTCTCTCACTGGAGAGAGAGAGAGAGAGAGAGCGAGTCTTGAGTGTGATATTCAGTTACTCGCTGATGATGCTAAATTAGGGAAGTGATAAAGAATGTCATTTCAGTGTTTTTTCAAATGTAAAATTATGCATTTTGAATGGAGGATATTATATCCAGAGTATTATGCAAGATGTTTCAAAAAGAATGTCCCGATTTGAAAATTGTATATCTCTGCAACCACGAACCACAAATGAAGAATCTGAAGATTACATTTTTCAGCAAGATGGAGCACCGCCACATTGGAACCTCCAAGTTCATCGGTTTCTAAACGAATCATTGCCTCAGCGTTGGATTGGATGCACGGGACCCCACGACTAGGCACTACACTCTTGGCCTTCAAGATCTCCAGACATCATACCTTGTGACTTCTTTTTATGGGGATACGTAAAAGACTGTGTTTATGTTCCTCCATTACCCGCTGACTTGGATGAGCTCAGAACCAGAATCACAGCTGCAGTGAATTCTGTGACAGAAGACACTCAGATGCATTTGGGATGAATTCGGCTATTGGCTTGATGCTGTCTGTGCAGCAGGTAGAGGGCACATTGAGCATTTGTAATTGTGGTGAGTGAAACTTTAGGCTTTACTTCATGCTTGGTAATTTATTTTGTAACTGTACCACGTTTTCAATATTAAATATAATTATTTAAAATCGGGTTATTCTTTTTGAAATATCCTGTATTATATTAGTAGAATTTTTTGGAAGTACTCAGTAAAATTAAAGACTTGGGAGTTATTGTGGACCAAGTTAAAATTTAGGGGGTCACACCTGAAGGTGGTTAAGTCATCACATCTCATAACAGCACTGCTAAAGATAACAGTAACTTGAAGGAATAGGAACGTTCTCCCATTTAACAAGGCACTGGTAAGATCACATGGATTCTAAGGAAATAGGATAACAGTTGAAAGTAATCAAGATGATAAATGGCCTTTGGAATTGTACATATGAGAACAGACTGCAAAATGTGGTCTTGAAAGTTTGAAGAATAGCCATGTGACAGAAATGTTTAGATAAGATTTTGCAGCTTATGGATGAACTTGGGTCATCTCTGGAAGCTGGCTAGTAGTGTTGCTAAGAAACGTCAGGTCCAGGTTCTTTTTGTGGTTTGCGAAATGAACCATCATTAGATGCGAGTGCATCTTCAGTAAACATGCTCAAGGAGATATATAATAGGCAGTGGTTAAATTCAGCTGGGGCCCTCCCCTAGAACTTTTTTATGCACCAGGCTCGGACTCGGAACATTTTTCTCTTTTGTAACTTTTCTCCCTTTACGGTAATTGTGCCTACATTATTGTGTTATTATTCAACAACTGTTTACAGTTTTGAATGTGTATATAAAGTCAATGTCAACAGTCACCTGATTATGAACACGTGTATGAAAGGGACAGGGAGGTTTGAAGCTTTCTATAATGCGTTATCTTGCAGCAATTGACAAGCAAACATTATTGCAGCATAGTGTAGCGGAATCTTGATAGACTCGTAGCGATATTTCGTCTTTTCTGGTTGGCAATACTGTCAGTAACCAACAGCAGATTAACAATTGTTTATCAGAGCTTATGATTGAGAGAAGCACAATGAAAATCATGTAATATTTTTGTTTATTTATGTAGGCCTACAATTTCAAGTACGGATAAGTACATTGGTACCTTCTTGAAACGGAAAAATAGCTCGGATGACAGTGATAATACGAAACGAGTTTGTAATGACAGTTTGTGTGTAATTTCTGAAGAGAAAGAAGTCTGTAACGAATCCACAGAAACACAGGATTCCCATCAGTTGCAATGCGATAATATTAATACATTGAATGAAAGGAAAGATTTGCCAACTTGCTGGACACTTAACCAGTGGATAGCATTTAAAGGTAAATACAATTGATTATTTTGTAAGGACGGAGGTTTGGAGTGTGTAACATGTGCAGAGGTACAGACCCTAGGTGCAAGTTCTTCACATCAGGGTATTCACTTAACATGAGTGGATAAATAGATTAATACGTATTAAAGGAGAAGGGTCTAAACAATGCCAACAAAAGCAACTCAGAAAGAAAATTTATGAACATAGCGATACCAAATCTTACAAAAGCGCAGAAGCAATTATTAGAAGTAAAAGTGAGAATTCATTGCGATACTACAATGAACTGTGATACAATTCATTGTATTTGTATTTAATGTTTTTGGTGGTGTGGAAGAGAAGGCCTGATGGCTTTAACTCCACCAGAATAAATAGATAAATAAAATTTAAAAAATGTTGCGGCAATCTAGCAATAGCCTTACAGCCTTACATTTATGATCCTTACTTTAAGGGCCCCAGAGCTTACTCATTTAGAATTTAACCACTGATAATAGGTATTAAGTATTAGTGCTTAAATAGGCCCTCTCTCAACAAGTCCTTGGAGATGTATTCATAATAATAATAAAACCTGCCAGAAACCAAGAGATCTGGGAGGTAGTGTCTATTTTTTATAATGTTATGGTGGATGAAATATATCAACCATTTTAAGCTTCATATCTATGTTATTTCACTGGTATCTTGATGGTATTTTAATTTCAGTGGCACCTCACATACATATTTTGCATGGCAGAAAAATACATCATGGCTAGTAAGGTCGTTAATGCTACTCTTATTTAGATGTGTCTTAGTTCTTTATAAATTTACATTAAAAACATTGCATATAATAATAATATAATATATTATATAATAATAAATGGGACATTATATATATTATATGCATATATATTATATATGCTTATAATATATAAATGTGAAGGATATTAAACAACTTTCAGGTGTAGGAAACCGTGATGAAGTTATAATTAATTTAACATGATTTAAATTTGTTGCATAGTTCATTTTTTAAGAAATAAATACCAAATAGACAAATGTGGAAGGGTCTGATTAACTAAGTGATCAGACATCAGTTAGTTAATCAGACGCAACACAACTTCAAAATTGACCAAAGTGTTTCTTTCTCTAAAACTATTATTACCATCTTTGGAACAGAAAGCATCTTATTTGGATAACAGCAAATTTGTGGACAATTCATCATATAAGACTCATGATTAAGCTATATTTTATTAAATAAATAAATAAATCAGCTAACATCTTTTATTCCCTTATAGGGAGTAGGCGAGGCCTTTATACCCTATCTAGCTTTTGGAGACTGAGTGGGCAATTCAATCTCCACTGGCAGCCAATCAGAGATAGCTGGCCCATATCTATCACTAATTATAGGCAGCCACCAATGAAGAGGCTGTCAAACAAGTGCTGCCATCTCTTGGTACCGAACCCTAACAGGATATGTTACTGTCTGAAATAATGTGGGTACTATGGTCAATTTTCTTGAGTTTATGGAATGAAAAACCCGACTTTCCAGGAGAAAAAACCCGCTTGCTCCTGCCAGAGATCAACTAACTTGGGAACCAGTCGAAGATAGGCTTAGAAAAAGTTCCTCCAGTCGACGACTAGACTTAAGCTTAAGTTTAATTTCAAGCGACCAAGTGCAGAGGATGCAAGCACCACTTCCACTGAGCATTAGCATTTTAATGTTTAGATTTTTTTATCTCGCAATCTTTGTTGGTATTTCACTTGTGTTATGCACTTAAAAAGAATTCCAAGAAGATGAAACTAGTTGTGCAGCTTATTTAACAGAAAATAGTGTTTCTATTTTTTATCTCTCAGCTTATAGTCATTTAATCTGTTTCAAAAATATGTCTCTCAGCCAAGTCAATCAGTTATATCATATATATATATATGTATATATATGCTCACTAATATATGTGACAAAATACTATACCTGAATCCAGCCACTGGTTGGTCTAGGGCTACTATAGTACTGCCACTATCACCTGTAGTTACTGTTGTTCCCATTGGTTTGGATGGCCATACAGGTGATGAATTCACTATTGTTTTCTGCATGAAGAAAAAGGTAAAGTCATTAAAATAATAAACTATTTCTCAGCTGAACTGTCATTTGTTTCAAGTAAAGAAACTGGAATTCTTATGCTGTAACTATTACATATTATTATTATTATCATTAGAGACCTCCATGGAGTCAGGGATTTATTGAGGAAGGCTATGCCTCACCCACACCAGCTGTCATTCCTTTTCTTTAATTCATTCACACTACCTGCACTCACCAACTCTAAAGGCAAGCCATTCCAATCACAAACTGCCCTTTCTTGGCTGCATTCTTACTCAGCTTGCTTCCAAGGATGCCCTCTCATCTAATCCTCATCTTCCTCAAAATGAAAAATTCCAGCTGCCAGCACCGTGTGACCCTTTCAGACATTCGTAGGCCTCTATCATATCACTCCTCTTTCTCCTATTTGCTAATGTCTGCCATCCCCAAATGCTCAATAGATTATCATCGGTATTCGATGAATCCTTCAATAATCTTTAATGCCCTCTTTTTTATCATCATCTAGAAAACTAAAAGACCATATCAATAGTCCAGGTGAGGTTGTACCAAGTCCTTATAAAAAGGAAAAATGACAGAAGGAAAGGGAGAAGTCATTAAAATAATAGTTTCTCATCAATTGACCTAGACCAATCAGTTTCTTCTAGCATAATGTAAATGTAAAGTGCATAACTTTACATTTACAAATATTGAACAGGCATCCTTTTTCACATGCTGACAATTCCAGCTTATTCAGATCAATCTGTAAGCCAGTCACATTCTTAATTACCCTG
This sequence comes from Typopeltis vanoorti, assembly GCF_054136105.1. Taxonomy (NCBI): domain Eukaryota; kingdom Metazoa; phylum Arthropoda; class Arachnida; order Uropygi; family Thelyphonidae; genus Typopeltis; species Typopeltis vanoorti. The sequence continues at coordinate 90,351,598 of NC_143567.1, forward strand.
CCTATATCCCTGCATCATCAGCAAACAGCTGCATATTTCCTGTCAAATCCTTCCCAATGTCAGCAATGTACTACAGATTGAAAATCAAGACTGATCCACATGGTACACATTGATTTTTGCAGGCTTGCACCCACACCACTTTTTGATGACTGTCATTAAACCATCCTCTCACTCAAACTAATAACTTATAATCCAAACCCATAACCTCCAACTTATGCAGCAGGCTTCCATGCTATATCCTGCCAAAAGCCTTAGCAAAGTCCAAAATTATCGTGGTGCATCCACCCCCCCTTTGTCTAACTCAAATGTAACATTATTTTAAAATGTGAGCAAGTTACTCAAACAACCTTCTCTTAGTCAACCCATGCTATTCATTGCAAAGTATAGATTCTCTGTCTATATATCTATTTCTGCATGTGAGCCAACTTTTCCAAAATCTTATCCACCACTCCAGAGATACTGATAAGTCAACAGCTAGATGCTTTGCACCACCTGTGTTAAATCAGATTACCATACATTCTTTCCATGCCTGCAGAATCTTCTCTGCTCTAAGACTCATATTATACAGCCATTTTGGCTGAACTCTTTTAGCATCTATACTGATATCCCCTCAGTCCCCCCATTGCCACATATTCAGCTTATTCAACAGCTCCAGTATGACTATATATACACATATAACAACAGTAATAAGATTTTTTAATATGTTCTAAGTATTTTTTATATTCGTTCTAAGTATCATTGGACATCGTCTGTACAGTTAATTCAAACAAAACTAGGAATCAAATCAGTTAGGATGCATGATAAATGGGACATATATATATATTATATATTACAATGGCATCCCTCTATGAGTGCAGTAGCGTGTTATAGAATTAAATTAAAATATATCTGGAGAGAATAAAGAAAAAGATTACATTAAAATGAGATAACATATATAAATTATTTTACACAATTTAGGATGACAATTTCCCAAACTTTAGGGATAGTAAGAATGTCATTACAGTTCAAATTGGGTCTGTGATAGGGCTTCAGCACTTTATATAAATGATCATGTTTATATAAAGATCTATGTAGAAGTTTGGTCTTTTTCCAATGGATCCTATAGTTTGGGTTTTCAATTCTGCGTTGCGCAAGGCCAGATTTCTGCAGTTTGATAAGACGGATATGGTCTTGATGTTCCGAAATGCGTTTGCTAATGGATCTACCTGTCTTTCCATAGTAGGACAATTTACAATAACATGAGACCTTGTACATGCCAAGTAGCATCAGATTTAAGAGTGTGTCTTTAGGTGAAAGTAACCAATTGTAGATCTCATTGATTGGTTTGTAGGTAGCAGCCAATTCATATTTCTTCATAATTTTTGAAAGACGTTCGAAGATGCTTTTGACATAAGGTATGGGAATCCTACGGGCTTGTTCTTGTCTAGGTTGATGTGTGGGGGGAAGTGACTGATGATTTTTTTTTTTTAGTTGTTTTTTGGATTGTATCCATTTTGTATGGCTGTATTTTTGATTATTTCCAATTCTTGGATTAAAGATTCTTTGGAGGAGCAGAATCTGTGTGCTCTAGTTACTAATGATTTAATGATGCCAAATTTTTGAGATGAATGATGAGCCAAAGAAATGTGAATGTAGCACCCTGAAAATGTCGGATTATGATAGACAGAAGTGGAGATAGAACTATCTTCTTTTCTTTGGATGTGTACATCCAGGAAGGAGATACCCTGTGGAGATTCTTTTTCTAGTGTGAATTTGATGCAATAATGAAGAAGGTTGAATTTTTCTAGAAACAAGTGTAGTCCTTGTTCAGAATGACCCCAGACAGCAAAGACGTCATTCAAAATATTATAGCCAGATTTTTGGTTTAGGATTAAACGTGGAAAACTTTTTCTTCAAGGTGTTCTAGAAAAAGATTGGCTAAGTTTGGTGATAAGGGAGACACAGTTGCTGTTCCTTCTTCTTGCTTGTATTTATCTTTCCAAGTTAAGTATCCAAAAAGAGAAAGAGGGAAAGAGAAAATTTATAAGCAAGAGGAAGGAACAGCAATGCGGTCTCTGTTATCACCAAACTTAGCCAACCTGATGCTAGCTGGCATGTACAAGGTCCCATGTTCCTGTAAATTGTCCTACTGTGGACAGACAAGTAGATCCATTAGCAAAACATTTTGGAACATCAAGACCATATCCGTCTTATCAAACTGCAGATATCTGGCCTCACACAACACTGAATTGAAAATCCAAACAATAGGATACATTAGAAAAAGAGCAATCTTCTACATAGATCTTTATATAAACCATGTTTATATAGTTAGTAGTTGGAAGGGACCAATCGTTCGATGCTGTTGGCACACTCTCCCTCGATGAGTCTTTGGATCCCTGGAGGTGTCAAATAATAATAATAATATAAAGAAAGTGCTGAAGCCCTACGTCACAGACACCCAATTTGAACCATAATGACTTTCTTACTATCCCTAAAGTCTGGGAAATTGTCATCCTAAATTGTGTAAAATAATTTATATATGTTATCTCATTTTAATGTAATATTTTTTTTTTCTCTTCGGATATATTTTAATTTAATTCTATAACACACTACTGCATGCATAGAGGGATACCATTGTAAGCATGTGTCCTAACTGTATGTGATTCCTAGTACTGTTTGAATTAACTGTACTGATGATGTCCTATGATACTTAGGATGAAATATTTAATTATTAAAAAATCTTATTACTGTGTATGTTTAGTCATGAATGCTCTACAGGTTTCATTATACAACAGCTCTATTTGTTTATACTGGGTTGATAGCTTTTAGCAAAATGAGTGCTCATTAGTTGAATAATCTCTTCTGCATCTGTCATTTATACTATCCATTCAGTATGGCTATTTTTTCACATTCATTCTTTCTTTTACTTGCAGCATAACAACAGAATTGTCCTTGGTTCATGGAGCTAATTAGTTTTTCTTACAATACTAGCAACTTTTCTGGCCTGAATTTTGCAGTTGTCATAACTGAAGCCATCCCTAGTATTTTTTCGTGCTTCCCATGTACTGCCAATATCCTTCCCATCCAGCAATTCGTACCTGGAACTGAGCTCAGTATTCTCCTCAGTTAGTCATAATTTTCTGCTTTAAAATTCAGCACAACTTTTTGTATAATGTCTGGGTTATTGTTTAATATAATCATTGATTGAATTCTGAGAAAAATTACAGGTGTAGGAAGAAGAATTAAATTATTATGATGATGACAATGATGATTCAGAATGTCACAGGCCTCTATGTGACTCCATAGAGGCCTGACAAGACTCACTGTGGAAGATCCATCCTAGAAAACACAAAGACTATCATATCATTCCTGGAACGCATTGACTGTTCATGCTCTCACCACTCTATCAGGCAATGCATTCCATGGTTCAATGACCCTTCATGCAAAGAGACCATTCCTCACCCTCTTGCTCACAACTTCCTTTCATAACTTCCAGGGATGGTCCCTTGTCCTTGCTCCTTCTCCCAGTTCCACCAAATGAAAGACCTCCCCAGTGTCAATTCTCTAACTACATCTCAACAATTTAAAAGTCTCAGTCAACAATTCAAAAGTCTCAATCTACTAAACTCTCCAGTCCACATTCCCCTCAGCCTATCTTCATAACTAACATGGTATACAGTCCTGATAGAATCTTTGTTATCTGCACTCTTTCCATGGTTAATTTATCCCCCCCTTCAAGTCATGGGATGGCCATGACTTGAAGGGGGGGACCAAATTTGAGGAACCAAATTTGAGCACAACAGTCCAAGTGTGGTCTGATCACAGCTTTATACAATGGAATGACAACTCTATTATCTCTGCAGGTCAGAGTCCTTCTTAGTATTGCAGCATTGCTCTGAATTTCAGGCTTCTATCAATCACCACACACAGATCTATTGCCTCTTCCACTTCCACCAAATTTGAGGAACCAAATTTGAGCACAACAGTCCAAGTGTGGTCTGATCACAGCTTTATACAATGGAATGACAACTCTATTATCTCTGCAGGTCAGAGTCCTTCTTAGTATTGCAGCATTGCTCTGAATTTCAGGCTTCTATCAATCACCACACACAGATCTATTGCCTCTTCCACTTCCTCCAGTACAGTTCCTCCAACAGAGAACGCAGCCTCCATCGATGTATCCCAAACTTCAAGAATTTACATTTAGCTGCATTAAACTGATACCCTCCATTCATTTGCCCATCTGTCCAGTTTATTCAAATTCTTTTGCAGGGCTACCACATCTGCACTATTACTAATAACCCTTCCCAGCTTCACATCATTTACTAACAACTGAATATCCCCACCCCCTGCAACCCAGTACTGAGCCCTGTGAGAACCCACTTATAACTTTCTGCCTCCTTGATACTGTTCTTTCATACACAACTCTCTGATACCTATCAGATAGCCAATCCTAAATCCAGTTCACTAACCTGACATCTAAATCCATGTGCTGCAACTTAAATAACAGGTAATCATGTAGTACCCTGTCAAATACCTTTGTAAAATAAACTAATATAATGGAAGCATTAAGTCACACAATGTTTGGTGGGGGGGAAGCATTTGAAAATTACAGTCAATATTCAAAATCAGTGTTCATTGAAACTCTATTACCATTTTTATCCAACAATGTCATTCTTTCACAATCATTTCTCCTCTTCTTACTGGCTGCATAACAAAAGAATTCCTTAGGATTTTCTTTGGATTTCAGGCCCAATCTCTTCTCATATTCCAGTTCTGCAATCCTTACCATACTAGTCACTCTCCTGGCCTATCTTATATTTTTGCATGAATCTGCTCTCCACCCCTCTCCTTATATCTCCTCCATAACCTCTTTTTTATCTGCAGTTTCCATTTGATACTGTTTGTCATCCACTTGTTTCCAAATTGTGTTCTCTTCTTTACTCGCAGTATACAGCTTGCTATTGCTGCTAATAAACATTCCTTCACAAATTCCCAAGCACTGAAGGTATCTTGCCCTTCCAATTCCTCCCTGCATGGAACTGCCCGAAGTTGATATCTAAAACTATCATAATCACCTGCCTTATAATTCCACATATATTTCTTTCTCTTTGATACTCCTGCATGTCTATTCATCTTCCAAGTCAAAACCACATAATCACTCTCTCCAAATGGGGGCAGAGATGTCATTTCAGTTATAATCAGCTCTTCTGATGTTATGACCAAATCTAAAACCCTAGAATCTCATGTTCCTTTTTCTACATGTTGCCTAAGACATTTGTCCTTCAAGAATTACAGAAATTCCATTCCCTAACTACTATATGCAGTTTCCTCTGCCCAATTTATACTGCTGTAGTTAAAATCTCCTATAACAATCATTCTTCTTGCACTTGCCTAACACAATTGCTTCACTAAATATTCTATCCTGCCCACCTCTACCTCACAGGATATGTTATCAAAACCATTAGTGCCATTGGTTTCCAAATCCTCCACTCTGAGAGGACATAAGTCATCACTTATCATAAGCAGTACTCCACCACTTTATTTTCACTTCCTATCCTGTAAAAAAATGCTTTACCCTGCTAATTTTATTCTGTCAGTATATCATCTTCTGTCAACCATCTCTCAGAGATCCCAATAATTCATTTTAGAAATTATGGACTTTACAACCGTGTTATAAATAACTATTTTAATTTCCTGACGTTTCAAACTTCATATTAAGATCATCATCTGGAGTATACACAAATATACAAGGACAAGCCAAGTTACATTTCACACAGTATGCTAAAGGGTTATTCTACTGGCATGACCTTTAGCAAAAATATAATATATAAAATTAAATAAAAAATACAAATAAAATTAAAAAATTAATTAATTAGAAACTACATCAAAGCTATATTCTATTTAAGATAACATCAGAGAAACATTCTTTAATATAGATATAGATAGTTTTCTTACAGTAACAATGATGTACTAATTTAACATGACAATTGTTATATTAGATTTAAGATTCTGGATTATCTACAGTCCTGTTTATAGTTAACTCTTAGGGAGAAAGGTTCCATGGGTAGAATATGAGCCTTCCATATGCTTGGGATTTTTAGACCATCATTATTGTTAAGATTACGGTGGTTGATGAGAATCTCACGGGCTTCCTTAAATTTATGTTCATACCATGTTTTGGTGTGACGTAAACAACTGGTGCTTTTCCGGTCAATTCTATGTAAAGTGTTCAGGGCATGATCAGAAAGGCCAACTTCACCGTAGTTATTATATTTAATGTGTCGTTTATGTTCCTCTTGTCTGACAGGAATTGTGCGTCCTGTTTCCCCTATATGTGGTATGCTACAGGTGCAATAAATATGGTATACTCCAGGGTGGGCCAGCAGAGGGAGTGGGTCTTTGGATGAGTTGAGTAAGCTTTTTAATTTTGCAGGAAGTTTAAAGGTGGCTTTATATTATATAAAGCTTTATAAAGGTGTCTAATAGGAATTGTGCATCCTGTTTCCCCTATATATGGTATGCTACAGGTGCAATAAATATGGTATACTCCAGGGTGGGCCAGCAGAGGGAGTGGGTCTTTGGATGAGTTGAGTAAGCTTTTTTAATTTTGCAGGAAGTTTAAAGGTGGCTTTAAGGTAGGCTGTATTTCTGTAGTATTCTGTTTATTTTATCTGATGTCCCTTTAATGTATGGAATAGTTACAGTTTTATCGTAATCTAGTTTTCTTTGTTTTTTAGTGAGGTCTTGTAGAGAATTTTGTTGATAGTGTTTTGCCTGTAACCATTTTTTTAGGAAAGTATTGGTGATAACTTTAAATTCATCTTTATCTTTAAACTATCAAGCACAAACTTGGCTTACCTGTTTGTTTGTTTGCTTACCTGGAAAAAAGGATTATAACCAAGTTTATAAAATTGCTTGATATCTTTAACGTATAGTATGCTCAAGGTAAAAACTTTCTACATCTTTCTCTCATCCTGAGATTTTTATTTAATAAGGTCAAGCACTTTGTGGCAACTCATATAGGTAAAAATTATAAGTTCTGCATTACTTCAACCTTGGTATCACTACCTCAGGGTCTGGCTCTCACTGATGAAACCTCAGTAAAGGTCAAAACCAGTCTGGGTAGTGGCACTTCTTTTGATGCATAGCATCATACATCTCTGCAAGGAGATGTGCTTTGCATTATGGGAGATACTAAGGCGATCAGAGCTTATTTCACCTTTACCACGAGTTGCCTCAAGACCTGAAAATACTTCAGGTGCAAACTTGGCTTACTTGCTTGTTTGCTTACTTGGGAAAAAAGGATTAAAACCAAGTTTATAAAATTGCTTGGTATCTTTAACACACAACACACACATATATATATTATATTTTCACTAGAAGTGATGCCAGTAGAATAACGTTGATCAAATCATTGTCGCTTTAGCATACTGTGTGAAATGTAACTCAGCTTGTCCTTGTATATTTGTGTATACTCCAGATGGCGACCTTATTATGAAGGGCAAAATGTCAGGAAATTAAAATAGTTATTTATAACACGATTGTAAAGTCCATAATTTCTAAAATGAATGCTGATTACCGTGTAACACTAAAAGAAAAGATCCCAATAATCTTTGGATGGTCTGATGCTATTAGCACCACTAATTCATCTCCTTGTTTCCAGATGCTCTTGGCATTAGAATTCCATTATTCCAGATACTCTTGAAATGGTTAAATATGACTAAAATAAAATTCTTAAACTAAACAGAAAATGCCACAAAGAGATCAAAATCAATCAGCATGTGCTACAGAAAAAGTTTAGAATTTTACAAACTTGGGTGCAAATGTAGATGCTGAAAGTGGAACTTACAGGGATATAATGCAGAGACTGGCAAAAGCTAATACTGCTTTCAGAAAATTAAATAGTATATGGAAATCTTCAAAATACCATAATAAAACTAAAATGAAGATCTTCAATAGCAACATTAAGGCTGTTTTATTATATAGATCAGAGACACGGATGCTGACCAAAAAACTGAAAGCCAAATTAAACAGTTTTCAAACCAAATACCTGCATAAAATATTACAATATTTTGGCCCCAACATATTATTATTATGTTAGACCTCCAGGGAGTCCAAAGACTCATCAAGGGAGAGTGTGCCAACAGCATGGAACGATTGAGTCCTTCAAACTACTAACTGGGCTCAAACTTGCTTAACTTGTTGCGTGAACCATTAGTAGCAGAGGCTCTACCAATTGACCAACCTTGCTGGCTATATATATAACAAATGATGACTCATGTAAATTGACTGTGCTAAAAAGCATCACTGACGAAATTAAAAAAAAATGAAGATGGATTGGACACACACTGATAATGGATAGCAGAGAGAGATTCCTAAAGTGACTTTGACATGGATCCCAGAAGGTATATGAAAAAAAATAGGAGGAGGCCAAAATTGACTTGACAGAGAATGACAAAATAGGAAAGAAGACTGGCTGGCTGGAAGAGCTGGAAAGAAGCTGAACTCGTGTGGCTCAGGATCCGATGCTTTCAAACAGAGCAATCTGGAAGCATTGGATCTTGGCCTTATGTATCATTATTATTCGTGACACCTCCAAGGAGTCTGAAGACTCATCGCAGGAGGACACCTACAACTGTCTCAACCACTACACCGAACCTCTACTACGAATCATCTCCATCAACGCCATCTACCGCTCACCTCTACCACTACCACAACTAGTATTTTTTGTCTGTAAATTGCGTGTGTTCTGAAGGGCTGATTTGTCTGTATACGGGATGAAAAACCCGAGTTTCCGGGAGAAAAAACCCTGCTACCTCCGTATGAGATCGGCTAACTCACCTTTGATTGAAATCATTCAGATAAAGATTCCTCCCGTCGCAACGAGAATCAAACTTAGGCCTATTTCAATCGAAGGGCGCAATGTACCGTTGTTCTTCCAATTGCGCTACGGAGGCGCTGAAGACATGACAGTATCATGAGGCACAAAGAGAATAAGTAAGTAATGTAACCTTTTTATGAATGGGATATCCATATACATAATTACTTCCCAGATTAATACATTATGATCACTGTCACCAACCAACTGAAACTACCTCTGACACTATAATCAAGTCCAACACTCTCTGACCATGGGTTCCTTCTATCACAAGACGAATGAGGAAGTTGTCTTGCAACAGTTCAATTTTTTTTTTTCTATTTTGAGATAATTAATATCTCAAAATAATTATTCACCTGATGCCAATCAGGCTAATTTCATCTTCACCAGCAACTGATACACCAGGTTTGTAACAACATCCCACCATGTATTTCATCTCGTTAGACCCACCTCACACTAGATAGCTTCAAACTCATTACATGGAACACGGTTACTAACAATGCATTCATAGTCTTCTACCCTAACCAGATTCAAATCTTCTGTCATTAGCAGCATATCTCACTGTCCTTCCTAAAAATACTATATCTTTTATACTTAATTCCAGTTAGTATATCTGTCTCCAAAAGCTACATTACCAGTATTTTTCCACATACTGTTTAACAGTTCCTTATACAGACTACAGACATTTTATAAGATCAAAGCTAATTGTCCAGTGGCAGTCATCATGTCAGGAAGCAGAGACAAACAAATTGCATGATGTTAAGCCTGAAATTAAGCACTGGCAGTGTAATCAATGTAGAAACAGAAGTTATTCTTACTAAGCTCTGCATAGGTTACATTTATCTTACACACATTCTTATTTACTGAGGGATGATGACCCATCTGTGTGTGAAAAATACAACACGCATCTTACCATTTGTCATATTCTTGTGGGGTGTTAGCACTTCACATTAGAGAGGAATGAAATTTTTACTTATTTGGCCGAGCCATAAACACTCAGACAGATGTTATTGTTGGCTTGGTGTCTGAGTGAAGTACATTCTGTACTTCACTCACTTTACTCGGACAAACTGCATGAAATTTTTAACTTTTGACAAAGAATTAATTTATACAAGTGCCTTTGATTATAAATTCTATTTATATGTAGATACTGCATTGCTTAACTTAATTTTATGTACATACATATTATTTATTAATTTATCTCTTCATAACTATTTAGTAATACCTTGTGTACTGCTGTAACCTTTACAGTATGACCTTTGCTGTCCTTGTGCCAATAAACCTTAAATCAACCAACCAACTAGGGCAACAAAACTCAATCCCTTTGCTCCTGATTCTCCTGGCATTTGGATAACTTGCAGATTATATTCATATCTAATGCCTCACAGTGAATATCCTTATACATACCTAATAAGTCCGAACCTGGTGAGCACACAATCATCTTTTCATCATACTCATCTCCCTGACTAAGCACATTTGTATCATTATCACAATTACAAAACTTAGTCATTCTTATATATACATATTCCTCCTCTCGTAATCTAGTTTCTCCATCTCTGCACCTGCGAGAGCTACTCTACTTTTTACTTTTCTATTTCTCTATAGCATTTGACGTAGTAACAAGATTATCAGTGGATATACCCTCTTTTACCTTGCGACACCACAAGGTAAAAGAGGGTATAAGGAAGATGAGATGAGATAACTTCAACAAGTACTGATGGTAGGAAGGTAACAGAAGCAAACCATCTGGCACTGCAACATTTCCATCTCCACACAGGTGGAGATGTTGCAGTGCCAGATGTAACATTGATTGTGAGAATAGAAATAGATGAAATGGAGGTGCTTATCAAATTATAACACCTTAATGCAAATATGGCCATAGGATTAGATGTCATATTAACCTGTGTATTTGCAAGGATGTGCAAGAGATCTGACAGCTCCTCTGGCCAAGCCATTTAACTTAAGCCTCAGTTCTGGGAAGGTGTCTCAGGTGTAGAAAGAGAACAAAATAGTTCCTTGCATGAAGGAGGTTCCAAGATAGAAGTAACAAATTATAGGCCAATCAGTATCTCAGGAGTAGTGGTTAAAGTATTATAGAAGTTAGCAAAGGACAGAATTCGGGATTGGATGAAATGAAACATGACACTCTTGCCTTAGTAATCTGCCTATGTTTTATAAACAAGTGACACCTTAGATAAAAGAAATTGGGACCACTCAGTGATACGGCTGGATATGACAGGATACTGGGACTCTGTTGCATAAACTGGAATAAATGGAGATGGATATGAAGCAGGTAACTGATGGATAGATATCAAAGAGTAGTATAGGGGAGATGAGGTTGGAAGAAGATGGGTGACTAATGGTGTACTGCAAGGTTCTACTGTTTAATTTATACATCAGTGATATAAGAAATGATTCAAGGGGAAATATTCAGTCGTTTTTGCCAATGATGCAAAACTAGAAAAGCAATAATCAATGAAGAGGAGATGTAGAGATACTGCAGATTGTGACTATGGGCAAAGGATAATGGCTACCAGTATAATGTGGCCAAGTAAGGTCATGCACTTTAGGATGAAGAAATCACAAGCTGTGTACTACATTGATGTGGCAACTGTGGAAAGGGTGTTGAAATTTAGAGGGCATATTGGAATGGTGGCCAAAACAGCACCTCAGATCACATGGTTGTTGAAGAATACATTGACAAGAAGAGATAGGGAGGTTGTTATTCCCCCTTCATAAGGCTTAATAAGGCCACATGTGGACTACTATGCACAGATTTGGTCACTTGGTTTTTCAAAAGGATGAAGGGATACTGGAAAGGACAATTGATCAAGGTGATTTCTGGTCTCTGGAATAGTGAGTATCCAGAAAGGTTAAGAGAATGCAATTTGCAGAGTGTAGCAGATAAGAGGAGAAGGGGGTGGGGATAGGCAGACATATAAGTTGGTAAGGGGCTTTTATCAGATTAATATTGAAGAGGTTTTTCATAGAATGGTGGGAGAACAAGAGGTCATCCCTGGAAGCTGTATAAGGAGGATGTGAGAAGCAGATTTTTTGCATTGATAGTGGTGAATGATTAGAATGCATTGTATGTGGTGACTGCAGAGAATGCAAATGTATTTAAGGCATAGTATGATGGGCTGTGTGTGACAGAAGGACTTCCTATGATGATTCTTTAATTCCATGAAGATCTGAAGATAATAATAATAACCAATATCTTCAATGAAAAATAGCTTCTCAGAATCTACATCACTCATTGTTTTTGAACATGAATATGTTCCAGAACAATTATGAACTAAGCACCTATAAAAAATACAAATTTCTAAGCTATACTTCAATACCTGTTATGAAAGATGATTAAGGTGTTGCACTTCTTTTCAAAACTACTTTATACACTCCTGATGACATTAATATGAAGGTTTACACATGAAATTAATAATTTCAAGTTTTAATTAAAATTACTTTACTCAGAATGGTAGTTGTTTCCGAAATGTTACAGTGAATGATGCACATAACTTAATCACACTGACAGGTGGTAGTGTGCATTTCAACAAATATTTAAAATTTTAGAATATGTAACCTGCTGCATATTCTAAAATTTTGGCAATGCTGCACATGGTTTAATAAATGACTCAGAGTTCCAGTGGCCCAGGATTTATTAATCTTTGGCAGAGGGGGGGGGGGAGTTGAATGGATAAAAATATTTTTAATACAATGAACTTGCATTAAAAATATTTTTATCTGTTATACTAAAATCCGTTAAATTTCATTCATTCAATAAAATTCATTAGGCGATTATAAAAATTTATTTAAAGAATAAAATCCAGTTTTCTTTTCTTTTCACAAAGCTCTTGAATTATTTCAGTCATGGTTACATTAATCTCTCTCTGTGTATGTATATATATATAGCAAAGCCAGTTTTTAAAAGGTGTAAGTTAGAAAATGATCTTTCACTGACGCATGTTGTTACTGGAAGCATTGCAAATATTTTTAATAAGTTATAGATGTTAGGATATATCATTTTGTCACACTTTGAAACTGCATCAACAGCATTTGTGCATGGAGCTATTGCAAACGGTTTTTCAAATTTCTTACACAACAACTTGAATTCGGCATTCAAAATTGCTGGATTTGTATAAGGCAAATCACCAGCATAAAATTCACACAACTGACGAAAATCTTCCATTGCACTTGCTGTTGGAGCATCTTTTTCATTTGGTAGAAGAGAAAAAAATATATTTCAAAATGTTGCAGTGCTGAGTGAAACGATCATAAAGTTGAGTCAATATTTGGTCAACAAATGTAATGAAATAGTTCTCCTGAAATACTCTTCTACAGAATCGGCTGGCACATTGGACTTAATGTTTTTTTTGATGAAGTCCTCGGCTTTTTAATGTCAATATTAAAATTACTGGCTTTTATACATGCTTCATCATAAATATCTTTAAATGAAGACTCTGGTGTTTCACGAACGTATTTAATTGAGCCACAACATCATCAACAAAATTTGGGGTAATTAAGAGGTCACTGTCAGATTTTTGCATTATTTTAGACAATGGTAAGGTGCACGCAAATATTTTTTGCAAGCTAAATAAAGATATTATAAATCTTAAAAGATATTAATATTATAATGTTATAAACAACAAGGACGTCCTGTCTTTTAGGGGTATTGAAGAAATTGTGTACCTTTTCAATTATGCCAATGCAATTTCTTACTTGTCACAGATATAGCATTTCCAAGTGCCAAATTCAAACTATGTGATGCACAATGAACATATAAAGCTTGTCGATATTATTATTACATAACACCTCCACGTAGTCCAAAGACATATCGAGGAATAGCACCTACTCTACAACTCTCCGTCTTTACCAACCACAACTACGATCATCACCATCATCTACCAATGCTGTCTACCGTCGACCACTGCCACTGGTATTTTCACAGACAATCACAAACATCCATGTCCACGGCAGATTCGAACTCGCAGCCTTTTGGCTAGCGAGCCAAAATTAAAACAAAGCTTTAATTTTTATTAAACAAATAAATAAAATGATATAATTACGTTACTATTTACTTTTAATGAGATGGATGAGCTTCTCAACCTTGCAGAGTTGCTGGATATCTGGCTCAATATTGGTCGACTTCAGTCGAAGATCGGCACACACACACTAAGACGAATTCTGTATTTTGTTTTTAATTGAAGGAGCGATAAAAATCGTTTCTCGCAAAGATAGGTTGTAGAAAACTGCATGATGATTTTCGACTTCTTCGAATAATTTGGGAGATTCACTTCTCACTGAAGGCGAGATCCAGAATCGAGCCAAACCATGATCATGGAATTGCATTTTAAGCCCACTGTCACTTGAAAGCTCAATTAGCTGTTCTTTTTTTGATAACAAAAGGTCGTTCTCGTGACTGCAAGCCTAAAATGGATCGTGAAATCACAGAAATTTCTTATAAAAAGTTATTTGGAAAATGTTTCCAAATTCTGTTTAAGAGATTCGAGGTGGACACAAACCCTTTCCCAGTGGTTAAATTCTAAACTAATAAGTTTCGGGGCCCTATACAAAATAACCAATTCTATTTACCTTTTGAATACTCCCCAGGGAAGCTTCAAACCACCCCATCCCTTTCATCAATCGTTTGTAATTAGGCTACTTTTGATATTGACTTTATATACACATTCAAAACTGTAAACAATTGTTGAATAATAACACAATAATGTAGGCATAATTACCGTAAAGGTAGAAAAGTCACAAAACACAAAAATGTTCCTACAAACTGAACAGTTGCATTTACCTTTGAATGCGATCCACTGGTCGAGTGTCCAGCAAGTCAGCAAATCTTTCCTTTCGTTCAGCGTATTAATATTATTGCATTGCAACTGATGGGAATTCTGTGTTTCTGTGGATTCGTTACAGACCTCTTTCTCTTCAGAAACTACACACAAACTGACATTACAAACTCGTTTTGTATTATCACTGTCATCTGAGATCTTTTTCCATTTAAAGAAGGTACCAACGTACTTATCCATAATTGAAATACCATACTTACTTGCATATAACTCTCACCTCTCATTTTACTTTTTGAAAAAGAAATTAAAAAGTTTCGCATATATTTTACAAATGAAAAAAAGCTGAAACAAGTTCAGAGTAGGGTGATAGTAACTTGCTCCCACAGTAAACAACACACCCTCCCCCAATAGCCACTATATTGCAGAGGTAAGAAAAACAAGTACTTTTATTATGTCAGTGAATAAGGTATAAGCAGTCTGTGTAATATATTTCTCAACAAATAGTGCAATTAGAGACAACTGGGATAAAAACGTCGCTAATTAATAAATCACATGTCCCCCTCATACAGAAACTATGCTGTATATATAGAATGAAGCAAAACCATATGTTGCACCGGCAAACACAGTATCTAACTGAAAACTATTGTTATTAACGAGATTGTGTGAGTTCGCTTGGCAGCAATAAAATTCAACTGAAAGTGTTAAAATCCATAAATGTGTTAAAACTAAGATATATATATATATATAGTGAATGCCGTTATGGCAGTTTCACATATTATTGGAATTCGGTTGAAGAGAGTTAGCATTTCAATTCAATTGTCAGCTTGCTTTTCACATGATTTCCGAAAAATATATAAATACTGGAGTTAACTCACAACACATTTTGTCTAAATATTACTTAACACTTCTAAAGATATATCAGCCTTGATTGAAGGAGGAAACCTTCAACAATAAAAATCAATAAACAACAAGCAATTGGTTGAAATGTAGATAACACGTTCACTTCAAATCTGACAAAACAGCAAAGGAAGGTGGAAGCAATAAAACCATATTGTTTTTCACTTCACCCCTCTTTTATTACTTGTCATTCTGCTGCTACAAATTAAAATAGTGGCAGAATGTTAATAGAATGAACATTCTGCCGCTATTTTTTTTTTAAGTATTCATTTTATTTTAATCATTTTTACTTACTTATTCAATTTTAATTTGTTTTGTTTGGATAATTAAAATATATAGATTTATTTGGTTAATTTAAGCCTGTGGACCACTTGTCCCATCGTCGCAGACCACCTGTGGTCTGCAGACCATAGGTTGAGAAACACTGCAGGGTTCTCTCACCTTATGTGACCCCTAATTCATAAGCATTTCTGAAATAGAAGACATGACACAACATAAATAAAAAATGAATTTTAATTAGGAAAAGTATTTTGGAAAATTTTCTAGCGTTTTTTAACTTTTTTTGGGGGGGGGGCTTGACCCCTTCCCTGGGTGCACCAATGCTCAGTTCACTATATCATTTTTTAAATAATCTTATTTTATCACAGCCCTATATAAGAACAAAATAAGCAGTCATTTATTCAAATACTGATATTTTGTTGCAATCAAAATAATGAAATAGTGGCAACAACAGGAATCATAATCAAAAATGTCAGAACTTAAATGCTAACATGTATCCTCTAGAGGGCAGAATGTGGTCATCAAATAACAGTTCAGCAGTTGGACTACTACAAAAACTATTTCCACTGGACACTGTAATGTTATTTGAGCATTGCATCAGCAACATATTCTTTCCATTTCAAGGCAAATTCTTCATGCAGAAAAAAGCCTAGCAGCAATCTCATTATCTCATCTTTTAGTCAACTTATTTATGGAACTGTTTGAAAAACAGGCCTGGGGGTGGGAATTACAAATTATGACTTCAACTTTGGCTACACTATCTGGGTGATGTATTCATTATAATACTTGGTAAAACAACTACAAGATTTTATTGCACATCTTAACAACATTCATTCCCCCATGAAGTTCAGTGTCGAATTAGAAGACATATCTCTGCCATTTTTGGATGCCCTCATGGAAGTATTTAAAAAAAAAAAAGGCAGGATCTGTCTAAACAAAATATTAGCTATTCAGGCTAGAGAAAGCCAGCTTACACGGGAAGATACCTCCATGCAAAGTCCCACGACAATCTCACAGTCTGTAGTGAGACTTTGCATTTCAAAAAAAAAAAAAAAAAAAAAAATGCTGTTATAAAAATCCTATAAGACTGGGCACATAGCATTTCTATTAGACCAGAGAAAAGAAGCCAATAAAATTTGAATACCTCAGGCTTATCCTTCCAAAACAAAATATTCTGGAGGTTGTTGAAGAAACTTAGGAATGGAGGAAAGAGTGCTGTAAAAGGAGTTAGAGATGATAAAGGTGACATGAAAACAGGAGAAAAAGATATCCTTGAAGTATGGAGTAATTACTTTGAAAAACTGCTAAATGAAACAAGCAGTGATGACAGCACAGTGATAAAAAACACTGACCAGGCACGCAGTCAGGAATACATATCCATACTTGAAGTAGAAAAAGCCATCAAAGGCTTGAAATGTGGAAAGGCAGCAGGAGTAGATGATATTCGACCAGAAATGCTGAAGTATGGTGGTATAAGAGTCTTACAGTGGCTGCACTGCATAGTTCAGAAAGCCTGGACAGAGGGACGAATTCCCGATGATTGGAGTAGAGCTCTCATAGTACCCATATATAAAAAGGGAAATAAAACTGAATGTGAGAATTACAGAGGTATTTCCCTACTGAGTGTTCCTGGCAAGATCTATGCAAGTATACTTGAGAAACGGTTGAGAAGAATTGTGGAAGAAAAGCTTGGTGAAGAACAAGCTGGATTCAGGCCAAACAGAGGCTGTCAAGATCAGATCTTCACTTTACGACAAATAGTCGAGAAAGCATGGGAATATAACAAAGATCTGTATTTAAGCTTTGTCGATTTGGAAAAGGCATATGATAAGGTGCTGCTAAGAGAGAAGCTATTCAATACGCTGCAGTTATATGGTGTCAATGGGGCATTATATCAAGCAATACTTAGTGTTTATTTGAGTTGTAAGTCAGCAGTTAGAATTGAAGGAAGTACAGGAAGATGGTTTAATGTTAAATCTGGTGTGAGACAAGGATGTACATTATCCCCTCTGTTATTCATTATCTATATGGATCACATTATGAAGGAAAGTGGTATTAAACCTGATATCAAAATTGGAGATGTTAATGTCAGCTCTTTGCTTTATGCGGATGATGTTATACTTCTAAATAAATCCGCTACAAGTCTGCAAGATTCTCTGACTAAACTGAATAGCTGTTGTAATAGATATGGTATGAAGGTCAGCAATAAAAAGACAAAGACAATGCAAATAGGCAGAATCATTGAAAATGTCAACTGTGTTGTGAATGGAGAACCTGTGGAACAAGTAAAACATTTCAGCTACTTAGGCACGATTTTTACTGAAGATGGTAAATTAAATATAGAAATAGACAACAGAATCAGCAAAGCTGGTATGGTGGGAAGTCAATTGAATAAATTCATATGGAATAAGAGAGAAATTAATCGGAACACTAAATTAGCTGTATACAAGACAGTGTTCAAACCAGTTTTAACTTATGGATCTGAGAGCTGGGTCAGAAGTAAAACACTTGACCAAAGACTAGAGACTGCAGATATGAGAGTCCTGAGAAAGATTAGAGGCGTAAAGAGATGGCATCAATGGCAATATCATATTAAAAATGAGGATATTAGGAAAGAACTTGACATTGTCAGCATCCAGGAATGCATTAGCAGAGCTAATCTCAGGTGGTATGGTCACTTAAATAGAATGGGAGAGGAAAGATTAGCAAAACAAGTGTTCTCTGCCAGGTTGGCAGGAAAACGACCCAGAGGAAGACCAAGATATAGGTCGGGTTGATACGGTACAAAGTGCCTTAGACGATAGAAATATAAGATCTGAACATTCTAAATATAAGAACATTCTAAAGAAGTCCCTAAAGAAAATGATGGACAGAAAAAAAATATAGACAAGATCTCAAAGATACCATGTTGAAAAGGCTTTCTTCCCAGTAAACAGGATTTCTCATCTTCATTTTCCAAAACCTTCCCATTCACCAGTCAAAAAACCAGGAATATACAAAATTAGTTGTTCTGTGGGACAGATAGGCTGCCCAAAGAGATATACAAGACAGAAAACATAAATCAGCACATACAATAGACACAAATCATCAAGTATTATGGCAGTGGACAGAAATGGCCTATAATGATTACAAATTTTTCGTCCGAGTATTTAAAGAGACATTAGAAACATTAACTCTTCTCTTCTAATTAAAAGCACTGCAACCTAGACACTGTTGGTTCTAATAATGTCATGGTTTTGAGCAATGTGATAGCTTAAACTTTTTACATAGGTAATACCTAACTGTAGCAGGTTTGTGTGCTGTACCACTGTTTAGTTATGGTTTCTGTTTCAATGGGCAGTCTAGCTGTTTAAATTATTAAGAGAACAATTAAGCATAATTGAAACTGACTTCAAATAGCAAAAATATTCATACATAACTTAGCCAATTTTTTTTTTATTTAGAAGCACAATCTATGGTTCATTCTTGGTATTAACATTATAACTGAGTTAGAATTATAGGTGTGCATGATTTTTCTTTCAAAGAAATATCATATAAATATGTGTTCAAGATAATTCTGATTATACTGTATTTGTACAAGAAAGTCTTAAATGTTAATATGGAAATTTTCTTACAGCTTACTTGTTTAAAGTCGTTATTAATTCGTAATAACTGCCTATAAGCTTGAACACCTCTCTGATAGACAAGAATATTGCAATGGATGGATTGAAGAGATCTGTCCACATGTTCCAGAGTAAAGGAACAGTGTAGATTGTTCTGCCGCCCACTCCAGACATGTTGGAATGGTATTTCCTGTTTAAAAACAAAAAAGTAGCAACTAAAGTAAGACAAACATTTACTGAAAAATATAACTGCATAGTCATTATTTATACTCAAAATTAACTGTTAAAAACTGACACATCTCAGAGAGAGAGAAAGTTGACAAACATTAATGGTTAAAATATTTATTGTTAGTAGTATAAATAAAACAATATTTGAATTAAACAAATGGACAATATCGTGTAATTAAACAGCACTGCTGTACCATGAAGACCTTGTGCGAAATAATGTGCAAATGCATCAGGTGTCGACGCAGCTCATTGTAAGTCCTGAATGCATGTTTTATCTGTTCCAGTCAATCATTAAATTAATTAGGGCTTGTCATGCAGATGAGAAGTTGTGAAAGTTTTTCATTACTGAAAAATTTCCTTCTGCATTAATACTATGACCTGTCCCCCCCACCCCTTTGGTAACTTGTTTCTATCATATCCACTCTTTTCTGCATCTCAACCAATTTTTGTAACCCACAACCAATAATAGCTTATCACCAATCCACCCCATTCATTTCAAGACTACATTTTACACAGCATACTTCGGGATTTTGTGGTATGGGTTTGCGGCATGTACACAACCTGGCAGTTAGAAATGTGGCAGGTGATGGATCAAAGAGTACATGTCTGCAGAAAATGTAGAAAACGGGAAGAACTTTGTGATTTAGAAATTAGTATAATGAACCTCAGCAGTGTTATGTCAGAAACAGATGAATACCAACCGAAAGAAAAATAGCAGAATGGGAATGGTAAATAAAAGTAGGGAGTGTAGAAGATTTGAAACAATGTGGAGTTTTCAAAGGTGGTGTTAACTGTGTGAACAGAAAATCGGTGCAAACATTTACGGCGTAAGACATTTTGCATTAATTTTTGTAAATAATCAATGGATGATAAAGGGTATTATAAAATCATTAAAAACGTAAATCTTTATTAAGTGAATGTCAGCGATACATAACATAATGGAATCATTTTAAAATTGTGCAAATTAAAAGAGATGCTGCATAAATAATTAACTTTTTCTGCAGATCGTCAATTCAACAAATCCAGTAACTTTGCTCATTGGAAAAAATGCTAATGCTATGAAGCATTTAATTTTTGTGTTGAATTCAGCATCTGTTTGATAGTGTAACTTCAAACCAATAGCAACAATTTTGCAATAAAGATTTTGTGCCATATGAAATAAACAAGTTAGAAAAAGTGTTGATAGTTGCTTTCTGGAAGTCAACCGTTAATGTTTCGGAATCTAATGATGAATGTAAGCCCTTTAAGGCACTGAATAATCTGCTGTAAGTTAATTCTGATTTGCCAGGAAGCAAAGCAAAAAGCCGCCATGGAATCCTTAGGGGTCTCGTGTCAGTCCTAAGCCTGGATATAGGAGGAGGGTCAGTTAAATGAGTGTTGATGCTCTGACCATAAAGAAAAAACGTGATTTTTATTTGATGCTTATACGAACAACAGCTACAACATGCTGGCTCGGACATTGTCTGGATCAACCAGGTCCTCGATACCAATCAGGCGATTGGCGTTGGATCGAAAAGTGGGATAACCAAAGGAAACAGAAACTGAAACTAACAGAACTATTACCAGTAGGAACATGGAATGTATGGACACATTGGATGGCAGGAAAACTCAAATTACTTTGTGAGGAAATGAAGAAATATCAGTATGATATATTAGAACTGGTGGAATTGCGATGGACATCAGCAGGAAAGATACACGTAAATAGATGCGACGTCATATAATCATGGAATGATACCAAGCATGACATGAAGCAGGAGTTGGTTTCCTTCTTAACAAAAAAGCTAGAAAGGCACTCTTAGGCTACAAACCAGTCAATGAACAAATCATAGCAGCAAGATTTCAAGCAAAACCATTTAATATATCAATAGTCCAGATATATGCACCCACATCTGACAGCACAGATGAGGATACTGACTTATTCTACAAAGATCTGACAGAGACAATAGAAACAATACCAAAGCAAGATGTACTAATTATTGAAGGAGATTAGAATGTCAAAGTCGGAATATATAATGATGGTTGGGAAAGTGTCATGGGAAAATATGGTTTCGTAGAAAGAAATGATCGAGGTGAAAAAATGTTAGAATTTGATGTGGACCACAAGATGATGATCTGTAACAAAGATTCCAGCAAAAGAAGTGTAGAAAATGGACATGGCAAACAAATGATAGGAAAATCATGAACATGATTGATATGATTATGATTAAAAGAAGATGGATAACATTAGTACAGCAGTGTCGAACTTTTCAAGGAGCGGATATAAACTCGGATCATAGTTTAGTGATTGCAAACATCAAGTTGAAATTAAAAAGAAAATATAAATTCCATCATCAAAAATGAAGAGAGCAAGAATAAGCGAAGCACAAATAGGAAGAAGGTACAGAACAGTGTTAGAGGAGAAACGTAGAAGTGTGGACAAACAAAAAAATTTAATCTAAGAGTGAAAGGAGTAATGAAGGCGATAGATGATACAGTTGAAGAAACAGTACCAGAAGAAGAGAAATCAAGAAGAAATGGATTAGACAAGAAACACTGAAGTTAGTACAGGAGAAAAGAATGTTGAAGACAAGAAGGGATACATCAGAACAAATAGAGGAGCAATATAGAAGATAGTGTAATGGGGTGAAAAAAGCACTCAGCCAGATAAGATGAAATGGTTAGAAGCCCAATGCAATAATATGGAACAGTACTATGGAGAGCATAAAACTAGAGAGGTGTATATAATGATTAGAACCATTAAAGAAGGTGGCAACCAAAACAGAACACAGTTAAAGACGAAAAAGGCAAAATATAAACTAGATTTAGATAGCGTTGGGAAACTGACTGAAGCATCGAAGCAGATATCACCACCAGGTAATGAGTATGATATGGAATCGCTCGATTGGTATCGCAGACCTTGTTGTTCCGGGCGAGGTCTGACCGGCATGTTGTAGCTGTTGATTGTATAGACATCAGATAACAATCGCATTTTTTCTTTACGGTCAGAGTATCGACACTCATCTGACCGACTCTCCTCTTATATCTAGGCTTGGGACTGACATGAGACCCCTAAGGATTCCATGGCGGCTTTTTGCTTTGCTTCCTGCAAAGCAAAAAGCCGCCATGCACTGAAAACAGCAGATTATTCAGTGCCTTAAAGGGCTTACATTCATCATTAGATTCTGAAACATTAATGGGTGACTTTCAGAAAGCAACTATCAACACTTTTTCTAACATATTTACATCAACAACTATAACAGGTTGTTTATTTCATATGGCACAATCTTTATTGCAAAATTGTTGCCATTGGTTTGGAGTTATGCTATCAAACAGATTCTGAATTCAACACAAAAATTAAATGCTTCACAGCATTAGCATTTTTTCCAATGAGCGAAGTTACTGATGGATTTGTTGAATTGGCAATCCACAGCAAAAAGTTAATTATTTACGCGGCATCTCTTTTAATTTGCACAATTTTAAAATGATTCCATTATGTTATGTATCGCTGACATTCACCTTAATAAAGATTTGCTTTTTTAATGATTTTATAATACCCTTTATCATCCATTGATTATTTACAAAAATTAATGCAAAATGTCTTATGGCGTAAATGTTTACGCCGAAAATGTTTGCGGTGAATTTTCCTATGCTGAAAATGTTTACAGCAAATTTTCCTAGAACCGTTAACTGAGAGGATAAATATCAAGCAAGAGTACACAGCTCACAGAGAGGAGGGAGGGAGGGAGGGAGAGAGAGAGAGAGAGAGAGAGAGATGTGCTGAAATAAGAAGTGGAACGTATCAGGAACAAGTTGAGAACGTGAAAGAAGAGATTAGGCAACTGGAAACAATGGATGCAAAGCGAATCAGAGTAGGAGTAAGAGGGAGTTATGGGAATGAAGGAAGGGAAGAGCTAAAGAGAACCAGGATAACAGAAGGAATGAGAGAAAGGCAAGAGTGCTGACACCAGGGATGGAGAGACGACAGGTAAGTTAGAAGAAAAAAGAAAGAAAGTGTTAGAGGAGAGAGAGTTAGGGATGGGTGAACAAGGAAGAAACAGAGTGGTAAAGGTGTAATGTATGGAGACTTGATGATCTGTGGTGTACAGATAGAATGCAAGAGGAATGTTTGCCTTTAGGAATGATAGATAGAATGACTATGGCAAATTAAGCGAAGTGAAAGGATGGATGAAATTATTGTGATGATGGGTACGAATGACTTGAGAAGTGATATGAATCAAGTGGCAACAGATCTGAGGCTCATGTTTGAGGTTGTACAGAAGAAGAAGACAGAGAGGGAAAATAACGAGTGCATTGAGCAGGTATGATAATGCAGAGCTGCAGAGAAGAGCATCAATAATGAATAGTATAATAGCCAGAACGTATCAAAAGAGAGGCTTAGATTATGTGTATGCTTGAAGGGCATTTGAGGACAGAAAGAAACTGTATGCGAAAGATGCATTTGAATAAGGAAAGACATGGGCATGTGGAGAAAATGTTGTTCTCTGAAGAAGTCAGTGTGTCAATGCAAGGAAACTAGAATTATCAGGATGGATGGTAGTGGGGTGGTCTCTTGTGGGAATAGGCACTAGGGAGAAGGGTGAATACATCAGATAATGCTGAATTTATTGGAGTCTGAAGGGGATAATGATAGGTAGAGAAACAGTGACAATGCCTTGATTCTTTATAATTAATGCCAGGAGTATCCAGAATAAAGGAGATAAATTGCTGGCAATGAGCATCAGCCTGTTCAAAGATTATTAGGATCTCTGAGACATAGTTTACGGAAGATAATATGCTGACAGGAATAGAAGTAGCAGGGTATAGCATTTTTCAACAGCATAGGAAGGGAAAACGCAGTGGTGGAGTATTGCTCATGATAAGTAATGACTTATCTCCTCTCAGTGGCAATTTGGAGGGCAATGGCACTCATGGTTTTGAAAGCATATGGCATGAGATATAGGTGGCAAGGACAGGATATTTAATGGAGTGTTAGTATAAGCTAGGAAGCATAGAGGGTGAAGAAAAGGATATGTTTAGGAAGTTGAGCTTGGCAAGTACAAAAAGAATGATTATTATGGGACATTTTAACTACAGCAATATAAACTGGGAAGGGGAAACTACATGTGATGGTAAGTGAATAGTATTTCTGGAATGCTTGAGGGACAAATGTCTTAGGCAACATGTAGAAGAAGGAACATGAGGTTCAAAAGTTTTAGATTTAGTCATAGCATCAGAACTACGACTAAATCTAAAACTTAAAATCAGTCATAGCATCGCTCTCTCTGCAACTGACATGGTATCTCTACTATCTCAGTTGGAGAGAGTGACCATGTGGTTTTGACTTGGAAAATGAATAGGCATGCAGGAGTGTCAAAGAGATAGGAATGTATGTAGAATTACAAGGCAAGTGATTATAATAGTCTTAGATATAATCTTGGAGCAGTTCCACAGATGGAGGAAATGGAAGAACAAGATAATCAACAGGGCTTGGGAACTTGAAGGAACATTTATTAGCAGCAATAGCAAGTTGTATACTGTGAGTGAAGAGAACACAATTTGGTGTAAAGTGGATGATGGGAACTGCAGATAAAGAAAAGATTATGGAAGAGATATCAGGAGAGGGATGGAGAGCAGATGCATGAAAATTATGACTCAGACCAGAAGAGTGACTAGTATGCTAAGGATGGCAGAACTGGAATATGAGAAGAGATTGGCCCTGAGATCCAAAGAATCCTAAGGAATTCCTTTGTTATGCAGCTAATAGGAGGAGAAATGATTGTGGAAGAATGACATTGTGGATAAAAATGGGAATAGAGTGACTGATTCAAAGGACATAGTGGAGTTGTTCAATAAACACTTTAATGGGGTATCATATCCTGGAGAAGTAGGTTTTAATACTAGAGGAATAAGGCAGATTTGAGATTTAGAAGTGAAGAAGAGGACAGTGTATTTCAAATACTGAGTATACTCTGGATGTCAATAAAGCAGTGGAGACTAGATGGAATTTTGCCATGGGTTTTGAGAGAATATGCTAAAAATCTGACAGCTCAATAGACTGGCTTTTCAATAAAAGTCTCTGGCCATGGGAAAAGTACCGAAGGAGTAGAAGGAGGGTAAGATAGTGCTATTGCATAAGTGTCATAGCAGACTGGAAGTGTCAAATTGTAGACCTTTGTATTTCACCAGTAGTTGTTAAGATCTTGGCAAAATTAGTGGGGGATCATATACAATGTTGAACAGATGAGGTATCTGTGAGAGTCAGCATGGATTTGTTAAGGGGCACTCTTGCTTTAGTAATATGATTGCCTTTTATAATAAAATGATGAGTGGCTGATGAGGAAAGGCATATTCTGCCATTTTTTTTTTTTTATTTTACAAAGGCATTTGACAGATACCACATGATAAGCTGATATTTAAGTTGCAGCACATGAGTTTAGATAAGGTTAGTGAACTGGATTCAGGATTGGCTCTATGATAGATATCAGAGAGTTGTGTATGAGAAAGTAGTGTCAAGGAAGTAGGTTATAAGTGGGTTCTCACAGGGTCAGTACTGGCACCTGTATTATTTAACCTTTATATCAATGACATTGTCGATGGAATGCAGGGGGGATATTCAAGTTGTTTGCAGATGATGTGAAGCTGGAAGGATTATTAGTAATAGTGCAGATGTGGTAGCCCTGCAAGAGGATTTGAATAAACTGGAGAGATGGACAAATGAATGGGGGTATCAGTTTATTGCAGCAAAATATAAAGTGTTGAAGTTTGGGATACATTGATTGGAGGCTGCATACTCTGTTGGAGGAACTGTACTGGTGGAAGTGGGAGAGGTAAGGGATCTGTGGGTGATGATTGATAGAAATCTGAAATTCAGGGAACATATTGGAAAAGTGGTGAAAGTAACCCAGAGGAATACTGCAAAACTGAGAAGGACACTGACCTGCAGTGATAAGAGTTGTCATTCCATTGTATAAAACCTTGATAACACCACAGATGGAACTATTGTGATGTATGACCTACAGGATTTGAAGGGAATAAATTAATGATAGAAAGAGTGCAGAGGAAGATAACAAAGATGATATCAGGACTGTACAATATTAGTTATGAAGATAGACTGTTGGAATGGACTGAGGAGTTAGCAGATAAAAGGAGAGGTGATACGATTGAGAGTTTTAAACTATTAAGATGTAATTACAGGATTGACACTTGGGAGTCCTTTCATTTGGTGGAACAGGAGCAATGACAGGGGGGGGTCATCCCTGGAAGTTACAAAAGGAAGTTGTGAGCAAGAGGGTAAGGAGTGGTTTAATGGAGAGTGGTTGAACCATGGAATGGATTGCCTGATAGAGTGGTGAGAGGGTGAATTTGTTTTCTAGGGTGGGTCTTCCGATGAGTCTTGTGACTCCATAGAGGCATAAATTATAATAATAACAATTTAATGGAAATAACCACAAAAGGTTGCACTCAACCAAATTAAAAATAAAAAAAAGACAATGTATATGTCTAATAAAGTCTGGGTTCGATTCCTGTCAGTGGCCTAAGGAACATTTATCTGGGTCTCTTTTGACTAAAGGTGAGTTAGCTGGTCTCCTACGGAAGTAGGGTTTTTTCACCCAGAAACAGGTTTTTAGTTCCCCAGAACAAGCAAACTGGCCCTGTGAAAACATGCTTCTACAGACATAAGACCTCCAGGAATAAGGAGTAACCACCTATTCCGTAGGATTTCAGTTCCAAATGCCTACACTGTAAAATATGTAGGTCAATGGGTGAGTGTAAATTAGGATAGGATAGGAATTTAGAAAGACCCTCAAACAATTTCTGTTTGCGTATTATTTATACATTCTGACCTGTTTGGGAGTGGAAAGCTGCTGAGATGCTCAAATATTTTGTGCAATTTTATTCTTCATCTCATCTATATTTATTTCTGTAAGACTCAGATAAAGAATTATCACTTGGAAATCTATATCTGAATGTAGACAGGATTTTGATCTCGTACTCTTGTCACATGTACTTAGTTATACATTTCACCACATGCACACTTCCTTATTTTTTAAACTTTAATACACTTTTATTTTAACTAGTGATATGAAATATATTTGCATTAATTGCCAATATCCATTTTGGGGCCCACAAAATGTTTTTTTTACTAAGCTAAAATGCAACCTGCCTGAGTTCTTTTAATAACAGTGTGTGTTTGTTTATTTTATTTATTTTCAGTGAATAGATTAAAAACTACACTTGTGAGCCAAAACATTATGAACCATACAGCCTGTTTCTGGTCAACCAGACTGCATGATTGGTCAGAAATAGGCTGGTGATGGCAATATCCTCGTATGGAGATTGTTCTTACGTACATCACTGGGTCTTTTCATCCCCCATTGAAAACACTACTAATTCTTACCTGGGAATTATTTCAGACTAGGTATTGCCTTACATGATGGCACTATGGCCTAAGGAACCTGAACTCTATCAACAAGACAATACCCCATGTTACAAAGCTCATTGTGCAAGGTGGTTCAAACAGCATATCGAAGCATTGTGTGTTTCCCTGGCTGCCTAATTCTCCTGCTTTGAATCCCAAATGTTTGTGAGATCATGTGAAACACAGCTGCAACCAGTTGATGTGTCACCTGATCACGGGTCTCTTGAACATTATTCTGTCTAGTTGGTCCAGAATTCTCAGGACATCTTTCATGGTCTAGTGAAGTCAATATCGAAATGGGTGCAAGTGTTTATCTTGGCCAAAAAAGGACAACATCATACCAGGTAGGTGATCATAATGTTTTGGCATTAAATTCAACTGATATTAAACTTTCAATCTGTATTTTTTACTTACTTTTAATAGTTAAAAAAGCAAGTTTAATCATTGTTGGCATGAAAAGTTCAATTTGAAATTCTTGACAGGATTCAAAAAATTAATTTCAGATGTTTGCCGATTTAATGTCAAGTTGACTAGCTCAATACACCTAATGAAATGGCAATTAAATAGATAAAGCATTTACTAATATACAAGAGATATGTAAATAAGGCATTATATTGCAGTATAAAGCTTATACTTAGTTGTAAATCAGCAATTAGAATTAAAAGAGGTACTGGAAAAATGTTTGATGTAAAACAGGTATAAGACAGAAGTACATGCATTCTGTTTCCATTGCCATTCATCTATATGGATTACCCTACACTGGAAAGTGGCATTGACATTATATTAACAGTAGAGACATTCAACTTAACTTGACTTTATAATATCATGTTACAAAAAAGATGTTATACTCTTAAATTTATACAAACCTGAAAAGCTCTTTAACTGAATTATATATAGAATAAGCCAGGGGTCAGCAACCAGCGGCCCAAATGTGCATTTTTGGCGGCCCATAAAAGGTTGACCATACTTACATGGCACGTGGCCCATATGTTGAATTAGTTAAATAATACATTTTATAATAATGAATAATAAATTAAAAACAATTTTATACCTATACTTCATGATATCGCCGTGCAACTTGGCACGAGTCAACTGTGTGAGTCATCAGGAGTGGGGATAACATAGGCGACTTCATCTGACGACAACCGAGATTTTGGCGCACTTTTGCAGTCGCATTCCTTGGTCCGTATTTTAATATAATTTAATAATTCAATAACATGAACTATTATTTTCAGAGGATGTATATTTATTAGAAATAATTTTAAAACTGGGTTCAAGAAAACATAAAATTGCAGCTGAAGGAAGAAGGTTTAATGATGAATGGAATAGCAAGTACTTCTTTATTGAAAATGGGGGTAAGCCCCTTTGTCTTACTTGTCATAAAAGTGTTGCTGTTATGAAAGAATATAATATCAGACATCATTACGAGAATGAACATGAAAGCTAATACATGGATTCAAACCGTGAACTTGTAAAAAATAAAATTAATAAATTACAAACTTCTTTGACTGCTCAGCAAAACATATTTAAGAAGCGAAGTATTCATAATGAATCGATTGTTCGTACTAGTTATGTTGTAGGGGAACTTGTTGCGAAAGAAGGAAGGCCTTATACAGATTCAGAATTTATTAAATGATTTTTATTAACTGTAATTGAACAAATATGTCCAGAAAAGAAGACATTATTTCAAAATATTAGTTATCTGCCAGGACTTGTACAAGGCGAGTAGAAGAAATCGATACCAGTTTATTTGAGCAGCTTAAATTTAAAACAAAATCATGGATGAAAGTACTGAAGTAATAAACACTGCACAGTTAATGATATTTCTTCAGGGTATCGATAGTGAGTTTAATGTTCATGAAGAATTGGCCAGTTTGCATGGTTTAAAAGATACTACAACTCGCAATGACTTGTTTATAAAGGTAAAAGAAACCATTGATTCTTTAGAATTGGACTGGATAAAAATTATATAGTGTGACAACCAATGGTGGAAGAAATATTTGTGGCTCTAACACCAGTGCAGTAGATCGAATGTGTGCAGAATCACAGAATTTAGGTTATGATAATCCAATGGTGTTCCACTGCATCATTCATCAGGAAGCACTTTGTAGCAAAATTTTATCATCAATGAAAGACATTATGGACATTGCGATAGCAACTGTAAATTACATCTGACGCAACGGTCTGAAACACCGCCAATTTCAAGAATTCTTGATAGAAATAGAATTGGAGTATGAGGACGTTATCTACTGCTCAGCTGTTAGATGGTTAAGCAGAGGTGCTGTGCTAAAAAAGATTTTTTTAATTTATGTGAAGAAATAGATATTTTCATGATGGAACACGAAAATATACTGTCCCACAACTATCGAATAAAAAATGGATTATGTCTCTTGAATTTATGATAGATATTACAAACATACCTTAATGAACTTAATTTGAACCTGCAGGGCCAAGGTAAATTACTAGCAGAACTGTTTTCTGACATAAAAGCTTTTGAAGGTAAACTATGTCTGTTGAAGAAACATATGATGGAAGAAGATCTACATCAATATATTTGTTGCAAATTTGCATCTACAGTTGAATGGCAAACACAAAAGGAAATTTTTTTTGTTGGTACTATTGAAGATTTACAAACGGAATTTTCAACAAGATTTGTGGATTTTCATAAAAATAGCATTTAAATGCGATTATTTCTGAAACCTTTTAATGTCGACATTGATGACGTACCAATCCAACTACAGATGGAAGTTTTGGAATTACAACACAATGAAACATTAAAGAACACATTTTCGTTAGAAAATGTCCAAAAATTTTATTGATGCTTACCAAAAAAAGTTGAAGGATTACTCAGTTTCGCAAAGAAGATGATAGTTGCATTTGGAATCACATACATTTGCAAACAAGCATTTTCTGCCACGAGTTTTAGAAAAAATAAATTTTTCTTCTCGACTGACTGATGAATATTTGCATACTTTGATTTGAATTTGCACCTCGGGTTATAAAGTGGATCTAGATAATTTGGCTAAGAGAAAACAATCACAAAAGGCACATTAATCAGGGTGACACATATTGTGACCCCCATAAACTATCTTACTTTGTTTTTAGGTGATGATAATTTTTCATTGAGTTTCATTTTCATGCTTGTTTCATATCTTGTACTTGAAATATTTCTGTGTTTTTCAAGATTGATATCATAAAAATTGATAACTTAAGTATTTTTTTTTCACTCACTATTTTCTCTTAATTAAAATGCTTGCAGCCCGATTATTAAAAATAAAAGTTGAATGTGGCCTGAGAGTTTGAAAAGGCTGCCGACCCCTGGAATAAGCAATAAAAAGACAGAACAATGAAAATAGGCAGAGGAACATGGAAAACATCAACTGCGTTGTCAATGGAGAATCTACAGAACAAGTAAAATATTTAAGATTAGTTCACAATGAATTGTAAACAAGATTTTTTTTTATCTTTTCATCTTTCATTTCTTTCTATCTTTATAAATTTCCTAATTATGTTTTTTTACTAAGGCAAATTTAACATTTTAATAAGAGACTTTTGCCATAAACAATCAAACAGTTGATGTTTTCTGAGTTTATATATTCATAATTCATAAACCTTATAAAAATGTGAAACTGTTTTTCCTCATTAATTAAAGAGCACATCATAAAAACTGAGTCATGTTTAAAAAAATATCAAGCAACATAAGACATTACTTGGTAGTTAGCACCAGGTTTACATCTCCATCCAGGTCCAATATCTTCTAGACAGAGGCATAGGTGTGCTCCCCCATCCTGGAAAGGCATTGATTTTGGATGGTCTACTAATCTACCCCCAAGTTTCTGCTCCACTTGTACAACACCCTGTTGGTAAAATTTAATAATTAGAATGATAACTGAAACAGAATAAAACAAATTTACTTCATTGACTTTCCCACAGTTAAGAATTTTTCTTAACCATGTTTTATTACAGTTCAGTTAAAAAAAAAGTCTGAAGCTCACTTTATTTTAAATGCTTGATCATGTCATCCAATGAACATCTTTGTTCATATTTCTTCAAAGACCAGTAAATTAAGCATAACAGAATTTGCACAAACTGATGTCAGTGGACTTTTTAGTTCTGTACTTAAGTCTAGGGAAAAAATCTACTCCTTACTCTTATACAACTTACAGGGCCATTCTCACAGAGGGAGATTCTGTTGAACCATCTGGAAAGCAACTGGTTCAACAGAAAGTGTATCAAAGCAGTCAAAGAATAAACTCAGCTTACTGCAGATGGCTTGCATCAAGAACCACAACTTCATACTCTTTATGTCAAAGCACAGAACAAATGCTAAACAGTCATCAGCAGATTTAAATATAATTTCATAAAGGCTGACAGCAGAAAGAAAACTTGCCTCCTGTCAGAATAGAAAGTATGCTTTCTGGTTCCCTGCTAAGGTCATTGGTTGCAGCTTCTGCTCACCTGCACTTCCACCTCTCTCTCTCATTGTGATGGCACCACTGTTACTTCACCCAAGAATAAAGCTAACTGCCTAAAATCACTCTTTTTCCTCAAATTCCTGAATAGATGATCAAAGGAAATCACTTCCTACCATACCAGAATCTAAGCAAGTCCTGTAGTTTTTCAACAAAAAAAACATGAGAAAATTACTGAACAACTTAGACACCAATGAGTCTTCTAGTCCTGATGTCATCTTTCCAATTGTCCTCAAACAATGTGTTCCAGAGTTAACATTATGATGGAAAATGATACTGTCCTGTATCGTCTCTATAATTTATTATACATAGCAGATGCTTATCCCAATGTGTGGAAGTAATTCGATATCCAGCCTATTCCAAAAAAAAAAAAAAAAAAAGGGAGAGAGAAGTCTACTGTCAAATTAACAACCAACTGCCATCACCTCAAACCTCTCCAAAATAATGGAGAAATTCGTCAATAGCCAACTTCTCCACTACCTAGAAACCAACCAATTAATCAGTGACCACCAATATGGATTCCACCATTCAAGATCCAAACTGACCTCTTACCTTACATCACCAACCACTGGATATGTGCTGTGAGAAGGTTCAGAAAAACTTTTGCTTGACATTTCCAGAGCTTTTGAGTGCATCAAGGCCTGCTAAACAAACTGCCATCCTCTGTGATTAGGTTGTCAGCTTCCTCTCTGGTGGTTCACTGAATGTCTCATGGTAGATAGCTCTCTCCCTCTCTCTCTCTCTTTTCGAGCTTTCACCACTAGTGCAGGAGTACCTCAGGGCTCTATTCTATCATCCATTCTCTTTCTCCTGTACATAAATGATCTACTTTCAATCACCACTAATCCTATTCACAGCTTTGCAGACAATAATACTTTCCATTAATTTGACAAACCTTGCAGTGTGCTGACATCCTGAGTATGAAGGTTATCTACAACCAGTGCCTTAAACATTGATCCCTGTATCATCCTTCAATGGGATGAGGGTAATTTGGTCACCTTCAATGCAGTCTTGCTTTTCTCTCACTAAAGAGATATCAGCTCATTTATCCTTACTCTCATTAATAACAAATCACCAGACAAGATCAGATATCTCTGCTTGGACTTACACTTATTTCCAGTCTTCTTGCCATAAACATATCATGTGAGTAGCTTCATCAGCATCCAAAAAATTAGGCATTCTCATCAATGGCATCTCTCCAATTGTCCTCAAACATTGTGCTTCAGAGTTAACAACTGTCCTGTATCATCTCTATAATTTATGGTCATCTCTATATTAAATGGTCATTGCTCCAAAGAACTGACAACCATCATTCCTCCATATATAGTAGTAGCTGCCCAGCACCCCCTTTACCAATCATTAACCTGGTTCTCTTCTTCCTCTTTTATTCCATCTACATCCATCCTCTGAGAATACTTCTTGCAAAATGAACAACCGCAACTTGCATCTTTTCAAAAAAAAAAAAAAAGAAAGAAAAAAGGGAGCAAACTTTTGTCCCAGTGCTCACCAGCACTCCATATGTGGTACTGATGTGTTATTGATCATATGGCCTCTTGTGTAGAGAATCGATATATATAAAATAGTTTTTTGTAGATCTACAGGCTACCAAGAAGGCAGCCAAGCATTTATTATTATAATTTAATAACTTATGTGTTTTGTTTTTTCCCCTTAAAAAAGTGATATCTAATTTCCAACACACAAATTTAATCTGGTCCACAATCATTACGTTTTCTCATATTAGCTTATCCATATACTGTGTACATACACACACACACACACACACACACACACACACACACACACACACACACACACACACACACACACACACACACACACTAAATATCACTAAAGAAATAAGAAAGAAAGAAAAACACATGTGTACTTACTTCTAGAGCAGCTTGTGTATCTTCTACACAGTAAACACGAATATTAAAATCGATGGCAGAGTGAAGAGCTGGAGCAAAGGCAGCGAGAGTCAGTGATTTAACTGCTTTACATTCTGGAAGTGACTCGCCAACAAGAGTATAACGAGCTAGTTGTTCTATCATAAGATGGCAATGCTGCTGATCCAGCTGGCAGTAGATTGATGTGTTAATTGTTTCACAGCCCAGGGTGACTACATTCTGGTATATATATAAAAAAAATGTATGTATTTATTTAGGAAGACTTCTACATTAAATACAGGTGGCAACTCTATTTAACCACTTGAGAGAGGGATGGAATGGTGAAAATATGCATGCAAAAATCTTTTAATCTAATAAAAAAACAACAGCATAATAAATTTATAAAAACTGTTAGCTAGAATCGCATCCCATCAATTTATACTGAAAACAGATTCTTCAAAGAGAATGAATATAAAAATGGCTAAATTCTAAAATAAAATAAAAAATTTAACATATATCATTAAGTATTACTTGAATAAAGCATAAAAGTTGCATTTTAGAAACAAATTATATGAGCATGTATGTCTATTTCCATCCTAGATTAAGACTTTTTTTAAGACAGCTTGTACAAGAACCCCTCTTCCCAATATATATATATATATATATATCATCATCATCATCATCATACATATCAAGGATTTAGGCCTAGCATGGCCTGTTCCGGCCTTAGAAGTCATCGTTGAATCGTTTAAGAGGACGTCCTGAATTTCTTTTTCCTAATGGCTTGTACTTTAAGGCTTGTTTTGGTAATCTTTCTGTTTTCATTCTTTGAACGTGTTCCATCCATTTATGTTTATATTTTTTAATTTTTTCTATTACTGGTTCTTGGTTTAATTCTTTCATAATATCTTCATTTCTTTTGTGATCAAATAGGGTATACTTTGCAGTTTTTCTCATAAACTTCATTTCTTATATTATATATATTTTATAATATTATTTATAATTTTTTATAATTTATAATTTTATAATATTATTTATAATATTATATATATTATATAAAATTTATATATATATATATATGTTAAAAATACCAAGCAATTTTAAACCTGGTTTTACTCCATTTCCCAAGTAAGCAAACAGAAACAAGTCAAGTTTGCGCCTGCAAGTGATGCAAGTCTAGCTGATCCTACCAGTAGTGCAAGACCAAGGCAACTCGTGGTAAAGGTGGCATAAGCGCCAATCACTAATCTTAATATTTACCCTTAATGCCAAAACACATCTCCAAGGAGGGGATGTTATATATATGTTAAAAATACCAAGCAATTTTAAACCTGGTTTTACTCCATTTCCCAAGTAAGCAAACAGACAAACAAGTCAAGTTTGCGCCTGCAAGTGATGCAAGTCTAGCTGATCCTACCGGTAGTGCAAGACCAAGGCAACTCGTGGTAAAGGTGGAATAAGCTCCGATCACTAATCTTAATATTTACCCTTAATGCCAAAACACATCTCCAAGGAGGGGATGTATGATGTTTTATATTAAAGGCACTACCCAGACCGGTTTCGACCTTTACTGAAGTCTCATCAGTGGGAGCCAGGCTAGAAATAGCAAGATTTAGTAATACAGAGCTTATACGTATTTTACCAGAACAAGTTACCATAAGGTGTTTTAACCTTAATAAATAAAAATCTCTGGAGGAGATATAAATGTAGAAAGTATTTTACCTTGGGTATAATAAATGTTAAAAATACCAAGCAATTTTAAACCTGGTTTTACTCCATTTCCCAAGTAAGCAAACAGACAAACAAGTCAAGTTTGCGCCTGCAAGTGATGCAAGTCTAGCTGATCCTACAGGTAGTGCAAGACCAAGGCACTACCTGTAGGATCAGCTAGACTTGCATCACTTGCAGGCGCAAACTTGACTTGTTTGTCTGTTTGCTTACTTGGGAAATGGAGTAAAACCAGGTTTAAAATTGCTTGGTATTTTTAACATATAATATCCCCATGGTAAAATACTTTCTACATATATATATATATATATAAATTTTGTATTTCATTTAACCAGGTTGTCTTTTTCTGGATAGCACCAAACATTGTTATGGAAGCATTTGATTACTACTCCAAATGCAGCAATAGTTTTTAAGGTTGGATCAATTTGGGATTTACATAGAAGGTGTACAGATTAAAAGTGCTGTCTTGAGCAGAAAAGAGCTTTACTGGAGGCCACTAAGGTGGATACGGTGTGTTTATGAAGGGCTAGAAATGCAAGTCAATCGAAGAAGAATAACCTGATCTCACCCGGAGATCACAAAATTATCAAACATAAAGGGAAATGAAGTGAGATCTCTCATGAGATATAAGACAAGACTGCATTCTAGTAGCATTAAAGATCAGTTATTTCAGAAATTATCCTCATCTCTTTTTTGTCTCACTGTAGAATGCAAGGAGATAAGTATCTAAAGCACTGGTTATGGCACATTTTATATTGTCATTATAGCAAAACTATGAACAGCTGAGATTAATAAAAAATGATCATATTGTATAAGAAAAGGGCATCAGAGTGGAAAGAGTGGAAAGCAAACACAGAAGCTTGGTACCTATGCCAAATTAAATCAAATGGCCCGGAAATTTCAAGAGAAATAACACAACCTTGTCAGTGATACCTGTATTCAAAGGTAAATACTGCTGACTTGGAGATCTGCTATGGACTGAGAGTGACATAATTTATATTGGTTGGTGGTCACTAATTAACTGGTGGGCCTCCAGGTGGTAAAGAAGTTGGGTGTTGTTGCCCTACATTGAAAACAATGAGGACAATAAGTAACAATAACAGAACTGTTGTTGTTGAAAGAAGTAGCACGAAAATATAAAAAAATATGAAAGAGATAATGATTGCCTAGCAAGTGATATAGTGTGGTGATTCAAAATTATTTGAGGAGTGGTTAATGAGAATGCACAGGATTTGTTTTCTTGGCAGTAGATTGAGGTATACAAGGAGTAAGCAAGCAAAAGAGTTGGTAGTAATAGAAACAAATGACTTGGTTGGAAACAAGAGAATGGATATCAGGATGTTGTTGAGGAGAATAAGAGATAATACTATGTGTGACAGGAAAGCGTGTTAACCAGGTATGACAGTGATGAGCTGAGGAAGACAGCAAAGGTTAGAAATGATATGTTAACTATATATGTGAAGGAGTAAAATTTGTGAATGTGTGGGATGAGTTTGAGGGACAAATGGAACTGTATAAAGAGATGGAATGCATTCCAATGGTTTTGGCATGAGTCATTTAGAGAGGATAATTATATAGAGAAACATGTGGAGAATTCATGACTAAGTTTAACACACGTGAACCACAGTAGTAGGATTTTTTATTACATAAATATTTCGTCCTAGATATCTTAGGACATCATTAGTACAGTAATCAAAAATTATTTTTGCTATTTCTACTATTTTGAAATAGCAAAATAACAGAATTTTGCTATTTCTGCTGTTTTGAAATAGCAAAAATAATTTTTGATGCCAAACCTTCAGTTTTAAACATTCCTCCATCAGAATTGAAAGCTCTTACCTCCTTAAAAAATAATAAAAACATAATCATCACCAGAGCTGACAAAGGAAATACTACAGTAGTTCTTGATACTGTTTCATATGACCAAAAAATGAATCTACTACTCCGAGATTGAAATACTTATGCAAAACTGTACTATGATCCCACAAAAAAAACAGCTGAAGAAACTGAACAAGCTACTCGATGAAACAACGTCATTAGATGAAGAAACTTCAAAAAAACTCAAAACATACCATGCCAGACCCCCGAGAATATACGGTTTACCCAAGCTTCACAAAAACAACATCCCACTCAGACCTGTCATTGATTCAATTAGCAGCCTGACTTACAAGTTATCAAAATTTTTATCAAACCTGCTCTGTCCCCACATAGGCCATTCAACCTCTTCAATAAAAAACTCCACAGATTTTCAAACCAAAATAAAAGACATTAAACTGCTGATAACAGACATGCTAATTAGTTTCGACATAGTCTCTCTCTTCACCAATATCCCCCATAAAGAAACTGTAGACCTATTAAATCAAAAATTTCCTTCAGACATTGTTGAACTGTTCAGATTTGTTATTACTTCTAGTTACTTCACATAGAAAGGAAAAATCTACAAGCAAGAGGAGGGAACAGTAATGGGGGTCTCCCTTGTCACCCAACTTGGCAGATCTGTTTATAGAACATCTAGAAGAAAAAATCCTTGCATTCAAACCCAAACCAAAACTCTGGCTTCGATATGTCGATGATATCTTCGCAGTCTGGAATCATTCCGAACAAGACCTACTTCAGTTTTTAGAAAAAATCAACATTCTTCGTCCACGCAACAGATTTACATTAGAAAGAGAATCCCCACAAGGCATCCCCTTTCTGGATTTACACATCCAAAGAAAAGAAGAGGGTTCCATCTCCACCTCTGTCTATCGCAAACCGACATTTTCAGGCCACTACATTCACCATACTTCAGCTCATCATCCTTCTCAAAAATTTGGCATCATTAAATCATTGGTAACCAGAGCACACAGATTATGCTCCTCCGAGGATTCTCTAAAACAAGAATTGGAAATAATCAAAAACACAGCCACTCTAAATGGTTACAATCTCAAAACAACTTAAAAAATTATCAGCAATTTCTCTGCACTTCAACCTAGACAAGAACAATCACATAGGATTCCCATACCTTATATCAAAGGCATCTCTGAACGACTCTCGAAAATTATGAAGAAATACAATCTTGCTGCCGCCTACAAACCCATCAACCAGATCAAAAACTTGTTACTCTCGCCTAAAGACAAACTTTCACCTATGCTACTACCTGGTGTATACGAGGTTCCAGGCTCCTGTAAACTCTCTTATTTTGGACAGACAGGCAGATCAGTTTTTAAACGCATTTCGGAACATCAAGACCATATCTGCCTCATCAAACTACATAAATCAGGCCTTGCTCAACATGGAGTTGAAAACCCAAACCACAAGATCCATTGGAAAAAGACAAAACTTCTACACAGATCTTCATATAAATATGAACGCTTATATAAAAAAAGTGCTGAAGCCCTACTCCACAGATCAAATCTAAACCGCAGTGATGTTCTTGCCATCCCTAAAGTATGGGAAATTGTCATACAAAATTGTGTAAAATAATAACTTAACTGTAATTAATTTTAATTTAATTTAAGTTCAGGCCGCAACGTGCCACTGCACGCAATTTGGATTCCTTTGTACGTACGCGCTCTTTCTTTTGTCATTCCTAGTATTGCCTTACTGTACTGATGATGTCCTAAGATACCTAGGACGAAATATTTACGTAATAAAAAATCCTACTACTGTGGTTCACGTGCTAAACTTTTTCATTTAGAGAGGATGCTGTTGGAAGGGAGAGTAATGGCTGTGATAAATGGATCTGAGCAAGTAAGAAGTAATGTGAAAGAGCAGAAGGAAAGAGGGAGGACTGAAGGAGTACTTATAAATGGAGAAGTAGCATGAGTGATAAGAAAGAGACCAGGAGTGAAACAGACAGGAAAACAGGAAGAGTTAGAGTGGGAAGGTGGCCAGATCATAAATAAGGTCAATGCTCTGGAAAGAAGAGGAAATGAATGTGTGTGAGCAGACAAGAAAGAAATGGGATGGCCTGGGATGTGGAGGGGGGGGAGAGCAACTGCTTCTAGAATGGATAGTGAAAGAGAAATGGTTGGGTAAGGAGTCAGACCTAAGCTAGGAAGTGATATCAGTGAAACCTGTTATAGACCCAGAAATGAACTGTTATGTTTGCATATGAATACTAGAAATAAGACGGAATGAAATTGTTGTGCTGATTGAGTTCTTCATCCAAAAGTTGTTGGAATAATTGAGATGCAGTTGGAGGAGAACAACATCCTGAAAGGAATAGAAATTAAAGGACAAGATGTTTTCCATGAAGACAGAAAGGCAATAAAGGGAGATGAGGTGCCATTGATGATAGAAAAGGAGTTGTACCCATGCAAGGTAGAGGTGCAAGGGGCAAATAATTGCAATGGTTTTAAGGTTGTATGGTGTGAGTGGGGTAGAAGTGGAAAGAATGAAATATTTAGTTGGATGTTACTTTAGACCCTGTAATGTGGAGGGCAGTGATAATGAAATGTATAAACAAATTAGCAAAGGAAATAGGAAAAGGGTGATCATTATGTGTGACCTTAATTATGATAATATAGTTTGAGATGACAGGGTAGCATCCGGAAGTAAAGAAAATGAATTTCCCATGTTTTTGAGGGAAACTTCCTTAGGCAGTGTATAACAGAGGGTAAGTGAAGATATCATTATAAATGAGGTGCCAAATCTCCCTCCAGTGGTGAGAGTGATCATGAAGTGATTACCTTGGTGACTATCAGCTATATGAGGACTTTTATGCTAGTGATTCTAAAATGTCAGGAGACAGCTTGCAGCTGTACATTGGAATGATATAAGATTACATATTCCTATGGCAAAGCATACAATGGTCAAACTGGAAGAAGTTTTGAAATCTGTAAAAAAAATAACAATTGACCAACATATAAAAGCAAAGGTAAAAGTAGCCTCACCTCACACATTTCCTCAGAACATCATGAAATGAATTGGTCATCTACTTCAATGGCTTGCCTAGAATACAATCTCTTGTTAAGAATGTTTAAGGAATTCTGTATGGTACATGTGATCAGATAGATTCTTACATAGGAACCAGAGCCTCATACTACATGACATTTGGAAGTCTCTTACGAAACAATGCAAGTTATCAAACCATACATTAATAACCATCTAAAAGCCTTTTGGATGGTTATTAGTTCTTTGCACAACAAAGAACTTATGTTTGATAAGTCAAATGACTTAAGTGGCAGTTAATCCATGTTATTAGTATTTTGAATTTCAAAAAACTCAATTGCTGTTCAGAAGTTCTCAGATGTGTTTTGCACATTCTCCAGTATGTTAATCTTCCTGACAAAGCTGTTAATCAGCAGACAGTGAAACATGTAAAAAAGTTTATCTTTATTTTATGGCTATCTTATTTTTGATGTTTCTCCAAAGTGGGGGATGTGTGTATATAACCTGAAGATACAAACAATTTGATGATGATTTTCAAGGAAAAAGGTTGAGAGAAATGGAATAGTTTGGCTGATTTTTTTTATTTATTTATTTTTGCAAAATGGGCTGAATACAGACTTGATTATATGTTGTAAGGTAAATGCCAAGAGTATGAAAGATTTTAAAGACTACACAGAAGCCAAAATTCTGGATACTTCCAGTTCCATTCATAATTAAGTTTAATTGAATGAATACCCACAGATAAAAATAAAAAGTTTAAGAGCTCTATATTTTGACTGGCACATAAACATCATCAAGGATACAATATTAAAATTGTAATAACACACACAAAACAATAGGTGGAAGAGACTAGAAGCTCTAAGAATTAAAGTTTCCGAAATCTTGGGAAGCTTAAACTAACCATATTTATTTAGATGGGGTTAGTTTTTAAAATCTGCTGCTGATTCTAAAAAAAAAAAAAAAAAAAAAAAAAAAAAAAAAAAAAAAGTCTTTAAAGTTTGTACTTGCTTCATGCATAGTAGTTCTTTTTTCCATTTTGTTATTTTCAAAGTATCCAAGGCATGGTCAGCTAGACCTGACTAACCATAGTTGTGGCAGCAGATGTATTTCATGTGTTCTCCAAGGCAGATGTTGGCAGATCTCCCAGTTCGACCATAATATGATAAGCTGCAAGAACCTTGTACAGGGTGTTCGGGATAAATTTGACAGTTTCGTAAGGAAAAAGAAAATCTTCTTTGTATCTATTAAATTTAATGAATTGACAAAAAAACATTACAGGCAGAGTTAATTACAATACTATCAACAAGATTTACTCAAAATAACCACCATTAGCATCGATCACAGCTTCAATTCTGCTTCGGAACCTCGAACAAGCTGATGCTACAGTCTCCCTGGGAAGGGCCGCAAAAACTGTTTTAATTTTATCCATTAACTGGGCTTTTGTATTACTGGAAGTGCGATTGGTGTCTTTTTCAACTGCGCCCCATACAAAATAATCCATGGGGTTAAGGTCTGGGGAGTTTGGAGGCCAAACATTTGGACTGGTGAAGTCGTAGAAATTTTCAGACAACCATTTTTGACTTTTCCCAGAGGTGTGGCAAGGGGCCGAATCCTGCTGCCATACATACGGCCTACCATTGGCTACCCTTGTTATCCAGGGCTTGACTACAGTTAGCAACTCCACGAACAAAGCCCGAATTCCAATGCCAGGGTTCTTCAACACCTGTTCCTGCAGATTTGCGAGGAATTCTGCTGTACGAACACAATCAGATCGTCTGCTAGGGATCTTTCTTCTTGCTACATCCTCGTAGTCACCATTGCAAGTCTC
The DNA here is from genome assembly GCF_054136105.1 of Typopeltis vanoorti. Lineage (NCBI taxonomy): Eukaryota > Metazoa > Arthropoda > Arachnida > Uropygi > Thelyphonidae > Typopeltis > Typopeltis vanoorti. Next base: position 90,394,446 of record NC_143567.1, read on the forward strand.
TAGTTCATGCCTGATTGTTTTTACTGTATTCAGGGAGCATTGGGCAGCAGTTGTAATATCCTTATTTTGATGGCGGGCACGAATCATCATGATACAAGTTATTCTCTTCCATGATTCAGGTGGGTTCCAGCTATCCATCCTTTCTGACATCTTGTATATGAATGAAGAAGGGTCCAAACTTTTAAATGAAGAGAAGTGTGTGTTAATACATGTAACTTACGGAAAAATATAATTAATTATAAATATGTCAAATTTATCCCGAACACCCTGTAAGCACCTGGAAACAGAGGGAAGGGGAAGGAATAGATAGCAGATAATAAAGCCAGCTTCAGATGAAGTTTGAAAGCAGTGCAGATATATTTCTTTAAAAATTTTTCTCCATTATCCACAAATGGATAATGGAGGGAAAAAAATGCCAGTCTGGTTTGCCAAGTGATTAGCATACTTACACTCCAACCAACAGGTTGTGGGTTTGAATGCTGCCATGAGAATGAATGTTCGTGATTATCTTTAGGTGGGAGATGAATTTCATCGTCTGATGTGAGACCACTGCCCTGCTTATTGGAAGTCTGAGGTGGCTTGTAAAAGTTCCATGTTTAGTCTCTAGAGCAGGATTTCTGGACTATGTAAAAAATAAATAAAAATTACAAAAGTGATAAACAATAGAAAAATATCCTTAGCCCACCACACAGTACAAGACATACTATAGGTTTTTTCAAATAACCTTTAAAATAAAATAACTAATACATAAATAAATATAATAATAATAACATGAAAACCTTTTTTTTGGGGGGGGGGATCTACAACTGCTTTAAAAACCATCCATGCCTTAATAAATAAAAATGCATGTTGTTATGTGCCATCCAGTCATTTTCAATTCTTCATGATCTTGTTAACAAAGGCTCTCCATCCCACTCAGCCTCTTTGTCCTTTCTTTCAGCAATTGTAAGTTCAAGTTGGTAAGTTCTTTTATGTTGTCCATCCAACTCTTTTGTCTTCCCCAACATAACTGCTTTTACTAATGATTCATCAGCTCACATAATATGTCCAAAGTACATCAACTTCTGTTTAGCCATCATCACTTCCAAGGAGCATTCTGTCTTTATACTCTCTAAAACCTTATTGGTCATTCCTGAAGTTCATGGGAATCTTAATAGTCTCCTCCACACACATAATTTAAATGAATCAATTTGCTTTCTGTCTTTACACTTAATTCTCCAACTTTGACATCTATACATCACTACTGGAAATACCATATTTTGACAATTCTAACTTTCATAGCCTTACTCACTTTCATAACTTTTGTCAGCTTTAACATAGCTTTTTTACCCCATGATTACCCTTTTAATTTCATTTTCACATTTACCATCACTTCTGATTCTGGACCCCAGTAAACAGCTTTCAGCGATTTCTATTTTATCTCCCTCTATTATAAAATCACTTAAATTGCCAGAAGCCATCAAGTTTGTTTAGCTGATGTTTAAATTAAGCCTAGCGTTGTTATTTCCCCTCTTAACCAATAGAATAAACTGCTCCAGATATTCTTTAGTTTCTGCTATGAGTGTTGTATCATCTGCATATTTTAAATTATTTATTTTTCTACCACCAATCTTAATTCCAGCTGGATCTTTGTCTAAGTTAGCCATTCTCATAATATATTCATTATAAATATTAAAAAGATAGGGTGATAATATACAACCCTATCACACTCCTTTTATCCACTCGAACACAGTCTTTTCTCTAAAGACTGTTTTTACTGAAGCTTCTAGTTGTCATACAGCTCTCTTATCAAGAGAATTAGATGCTCAGGTATTCCCATTGATCTCGTTACAATCCCCAGTCTGTTGTGATCCATGCAATCAAAAGCTTTCTTATAATCAATTAAACAGATAAATACTTCCTTCTGAAATGATCTTGTTCTTTCCATAATTCATCTCATGTTTGCTATTTGGTCTCTAGTTCCTCTGACTCTCCTAAAGCCTGTCTGTTCTTGTGGCATTTCTCTATCATACATGGCTCTAGCCTTTGTTGGATCACTTTTAGCATAACTTTAGTTGCATGTGAAATTAAAGTGATTGGTTTGTAATTCTCACAATCTCTGGGATTTGATTTTTTTAGAATTGGGATGAATACTGATATTTTCCAATCTCTAGGCCAGTATATTTTCTTCCAAACATTGACAAATTTCAGTCAATATATTCACTCCTTCAGCCTCATCCTTCATACTCAATAATTCCACTGACAAGTCATCGGCTCCAGGAGCTTTTACTTTTGGCAGATGTTCCATTGCTGATATCACTTCACTTTTCATTATCATGGGTTCTTCAACAAATTCTACTTTAATAATCTTTCTTGTAAAAATCCTCTACATATTCTTTCCATCTTTTTTTCACTGCTTCTTCTTCCATAAGATATTTTCCCTGAATTGCTTTTTAAAATTCATAATCTAGGGATAAACTTCCCTGTAACATTTATTTTTCTAAACAGATCTCTTGTTCTATCCATAATACTGTTTTCTTCAATTTCCGTGCACTTTTGTTTAGATATTTTTCTTATCTTTTCTAGCCTGTCTCCACAAATCTGCAATCAGTTGTCTAACCCTTTCTTTGTTTCTCTGAAGTTTCATTTTTCTTCTTTCCTCCTATTTCAATAGCTTCTTCTGACAACATTTAGAATCATTCTTTTTTGTTTCTTTACATTCTGTTTCTTCCCACAGTTCTGATAATTCTCTTCCTGTCTTCTCCAAACTTTTTAATTTCTTTCTGACTTCTACTTAATGTTTCATTTATATGATTTAATCAAATCTATATCGTCCTTTTGTTTCTTCTTAGCCCTTAATTTCAATTTAGCTTCAGCTATCAATAATTCATGATCTGTCCCACAGTTTGCACCAGGCTTGGATAGCGCATCTCCACCTTCTTCTGGCAACAATATAATCTAACTGATTTCTGTATTCACCATTAGGTGAAGTCTATATGTACAATCTTTTTTTATGTTGTTGAAAGCAAGTGTTCACAATAAAGCAACTGTTCTCGACACAAAACTCCAACATTCATTCCTCAGTCCTAAATCACAAATTTTCCAGTAATGCCTCATTCTTCTTTTTCTCTCATTTTTGCATTCTAATCACCTAATATCAAGAAAAAAATGGGTTTATCAATACTGTATATAACTTGTTGTATACTGATGTAAAATTCTTTGCCCTCATCTTCACTTGAAATTTTTGGTGGTGGGTGCATATACCTGTATGAGTGTAACATTCACTGAATGTACCTTTATTCTGATTAGAATTATTCTATTGGACACTGGGTTGTAACCCAAATTGTATTTTCTATATTCTCTTCCAACTATGAATGCTACTCCATTTCTTTGAAGGTTTCCATGTCCAGAGTAATGTACCTTGAAATCATCAGTATCAAAGTGATCTATTCCTGTCCATTTCAGTTCAGTGATTCCTAAAATCTCATCTTGAGTTCTTCTCAATTCTTTCTTTACCAGTTCTAGTTTTTCTTGATACATTCTTATTGAATTCCATGTTCCTATTTTATGTAAATCAGTAAAGCGGAGGCATCTTCTTCTTCTGAGATTAACTCTATCAGAAGTTTTACTTCCAGGAGGCTTTGATCCAACTTCATTAGAAGTGTTCATCTGCTATTCCCCAGGAGCCATTTTGATGCCTTACAGCCTGGGTGTCCCATCTTCCAGCACTATAATCACAATAACTTAAGCCTCTGTTCATGAGATTTTCTTGTCAAAATATATACAGAAGTGGCTTGCCATTTCTTTCTTCCTGGGCGAGAAGGCAGACTTCCACTAAAAGAGATGAAGAAAAGTAAAATAGGAAAGATGCACTCCTAGCCCTTGAATACTCTAATAGTATTGGGTGAAAGGAGCAAGCAGGAAAGAAAGAAAGAAGTGTATAGACAGATAATATAACAGATGTATATTACATGAAATAAGGCATGGTCCAGCATCAGGTACATTGGGTTTGTCACTTCCATGCTCACTAAAGTGAGCTCTTGAGGAGGAAAGATGAATTATCATTATCATCATCATCTGATCTCCATGGAGTCAGATCATCGTGGGAAGTACACTATTCGACACAATGATCATCCAACCATGCCTTAAACTGATTCAATGTGTCTACATTCATAACACACTCAGGCAATGCATTCCACTCACCAACCACTCTCCATGCAGAGAACATGCTCTTCATGCCTCTGCTCATACCCTCTTTATAGTTTCCAACCTTGTTCTACCTTCCCTCTAATTCTATGAAAAATCTTCCATGTCAACATGATAACAACCCCTGACTTAGCTTATATGTCTTAATCATATCCCCCCCTCTTCCTCTAATTCACGAGGCTTTGCAACTTACATTCTCTCAATACTCCATATTCCAAAGAACACTGGCTAACTTTGTGAATCTTCTCTGGACCCTTGCCAATGTATCCTCGTCATCACAAAAACCCAGCAACCAAATATGTGCATAATAATCCATATGAGGCCTGATCAAAGCCTTATACAATGGCATCATAAGATCTCTATTTCTGCATGTCAGGGTCCTCCACATCATTGCCATTATCTGATGTGATATGTTCACAACTTGTACAACATGGCACCTGAATTTCAGGTCCATATCCACCATCACTCCTAGATCTCTCATCTATTTCCTTTAAAGTTTCCCTACCAAGTGTATACTTCACATCTCATTGTTGTTTACCAAATCTCAAAATCTTGCACTTTGCAACACTGAACTGACAAGTTCCACTTACCTGCCATTCATGTAATCTATTCAAGTCTTCCAGTAAGACCATAATATCCCAATTTTATTTCTGTATCCTGCTTCTCACCAATCTCTCTAGTACCCTCACCACAATCCAGATATACAGATTGGCCTATAATTTGAAGCTACAGCCTTATTGCCACCTTTATGCAGTGGAACAATTTTACCCTCCTTCCACTCCCTTGGAACCCATGCTATTGTAAGAGTCTTATTAAACAGGCATGCCAATGCTATTGCCAATTCCCTGGAACATTCCCTTAACCCAACATTAGTAAGGTGGCAGCAGTAAGGATCTTTGGGGCCTGTGACACCCCACCTCACTAATGCCGGATTAACATGTGTAGTGATATGTCATCAAATCCTATCGCCTTATTGACATCAAGATTATTTATTTCCTCAAATACCTCCTGCTCACTCACAATTAAGCCATCCTCTACTATGTTCTCTACACTTAAGTTCTTCATGATTCCACCCTGATCAGGATGAAATACCCTTATAAATTGATCACTGAATACCTCAACAAAGCCTTCTGCAGCAGTTACCATTCTACCATTTTCATCATTTTACCATGATCATGCTTCCTTCTACTTGCCACATATCTAAAAAAAACTCTCTGGGGTTTTTCTTCACCTGATTTGCCAATTTCTGCTCATACTGCACTTTTGTTTTCCATACTAACTGAGTCACTCTCCTGGCTTGTCCTTTATACTCTTCATGTAACTGATTATTACCATTATTCATCTTGTACTGTCTCTAGAGTACCCTCTTCCAGATTCATGCTTAAGCTCCTCATTCATCCATTTTACACCTATCTTATTCAGCCTTTTGGCCTTTGGAATACATTCACACATTAATACTGTTATGTATTTTTTTGTCAGTTCCCAAGCAGCATTTATTTCCTTACTGCTCAAATCCTCATTCCATGCATTAGCTCCAAGCTGTCTCCTAAGCTTGTCATAATTACCACCCTTATAATTCCACATATATCCTTTCTTCACAAAAGTTTGCATATGGCTAGCCACAACCTAGGTGATCACTCTTACCAACTGGAGGAAAGTGTGAAACCCAACTCACAATTATATCCGCTGATGAAATGATCAGATCTAAAACTCTCGCTCCTCATGTGCCCCTCTTTATGTTCTGCTGAGATAGCTATCTCTCAAGAACTTGAGAAATTCATTTTCCTTATTCTCTTCATTCCGATTTATACCACCATAATTAAAATCACCCATAATAATTACCCTTCTTTTGTTCATTAATCCAAGTTGTTTATACATTTCTTCATTACTACCCTCCACATTTCCAGACCTATAGCAACATCCAACTAATTATGTCTTCCTTCTCAACCTCCATTTTACACCACCCTGTCTCATAATCATTGCCACTATTTCTCTCTTTCATGTCTGTCTTATGTGGACATAATTCCCCTGCTATCATAATTAGCACTTCCCTGCCCTCCCTTCCTGTCCTTTCTATCCTCATGAAAAATACTGTATCCTTCCATTTCTATTCCCATTAGAATATCATCTTCATTCAACCATGTTTCATTTATTCCAATGACCTCTTCAAAATACAGGAGAAAATAATTTTAAGACTTCCCAGTCAACAACAAAGGCAACTCATATGATGATGCTCTTCCTAGATTTAAAATCTAGGTTTCAGTATGGCATTTCCACTTCCTTAGTACTGTCGTTGTATATATTATAGACAATGCTGAGGAACTGGAAATGAGCATATGATGTCTCTGTGATAGATAGAATACTGGAATCATTAGATTGGTTTGTAATAATATTATATAGATACATAAGTTTAAAAAAAAAAGGAAAAACAAATATGAGGTATACTCCTGATCCCCAAAATAATCAGATTCTACTCTATTATCAGGGACACTGTCAGAAGAAGTGAGAACCCTTATCTTTTAAATCCATATTTGTCCTAAAAATTATATTTTTTAATAAAGTTCAAGCACTAAGATATCAGTAAAGAATTACAAAAAATATCCTACTGTTTAGCACACATGCTTTCTTCACCACCTCTTCAAGGGAGGAAAAAAATTTAAATACAGTTACTTGAGTACTCAACAAAACAAATCTTGACAAGCCCTGAGTATTATATATGGCTGAAACTATCTTGAAGTTAGCAGATAAACACTTACCTTCCACACTGGACTTTCCTCTTCAGTACTGCTATCACTGCTGTGGATAGAAATGTTCCAGTTGTCTAATTTCAGTGCAGCACAATGTTGGAAACTAATGATAACTGGTTTCTTAAACCGAAGGCTTGGAGGGCCACACAATACAACAGGACTTAAAATAGTCTCTTTATCTGCAATGTAAAAGTTTTATTCACTCTTTTTTAGTTATATTATTCATTCAAAAATATTAATATAGTCAACTTTCATTATAGCAAACTCACAAGGGCTACAGAAATAGTTTGTTGTAGTGGAATTTGTAGTTTTCTTTAGAATATAATTGTGCTTGTAGGGATTTAGTCAGCAATTTTTGTTAGATTGTTATAGTAAGAGCTGGCTATAAATAAATTGCAATAATCCACATATTTATAAATGGAGTGAATTGTATATATTTATTTTTTTTTATGGTAATCCCACACTTGAGATATTCAGTCCCTGATAAAAAATAGAAAAAAAAAAAATCCTTAGCTCACCCAAGTATAAAATGTACTATAGGTTTACAAATTATCTTGCATGAGAGGGAGCAACATAGAAAATAATAAAAAAAACACTAAACATCTTTTTTGTCACACATCTACTACTGCTTTAAAAAATCATCCAAACGTTAATGAATAGATGTTGAAAATTTTTTTTGCTTGGTTACATGGCAGATTGGTTACTATAAATTAAAGATGCCAAGAAATTATATTCTTGGTTTAATCCTTTAGCGAAGTGTAAAAAAACAAAGTTAGTATGTGAAGTATTATAAAAAATGTATTGTAAAGGTAGGTTTTTATGTAGTTATTATTTCTCAGACTGCACTAGTTAAAAAAAAGATCTTGCTTATCTTATATTTAGTCCTCTATACTGAATCGACTGCACTGTTTCATAAAGCTTGTCTACACTACGATGTTATTTCCCACATCTTAATTTGCAACCCCCCCCCCTTATCTTCCAGCTCTAGCCATTTGTTCCTATTGTATGTGTAGCAGACTCTAAGTATAGTTATCGCTGGCTAAACGATTGCAGTTTATTCAATCTCTCACACTCTCCAGTCTAACAAATTTATTTGATTTACGACTGTGCCAGTCAGACTGAATTAACTGAGAGTGAGGAATCGAAAACTTGATTAAAGGCAATATCTAGTCAAATTTCTCTTATCCATATAGCAAGTCAAGGCAATATCAAATTAACACACAGGTTCATAATTTTTATGAGACAGTGCATTGGCAATGATCAGAATCAGAATGTTGTTCAACAAAGCATTTATTCTAACTAGAAAAATTTTAATTACATACTAGACAAGTAATGGGAAATAACTGTTTCTCCCAGCATAGCTAACTCCAGAAAATACATTACACAATTAAAACATATACATTTCTGCCTTCATGTAACTCTAACACACTACTTAGTACTATACAATTTCAGGACACACTCTTGCTTAACAAATACATACAGTTGCACATATCTACAACCCAAGGATATCAATATGATGTGGTTACTCACAGTTTTTCCCTTATGAACAGTCCTTTACTATGAACAAAGTTTCCATCAGAATATCTCGTATCTTTGCCTTGATCTGGACACTTCTTTTCTTAACTTGGATGTTTCAGTACTCTACATGCCACTGCTGTTGTTCTGGCCTGAGTAAAAAAAGATATTCATCCTTCTTTTTCTTTCCTTTTTTTTCCCCTCAGCTGTGTATAATACTATGCATTATGGGAAGGGCCACTATCAGACCGGTTTCAATCTTTATTAATGTATGTTAAAGTGTGTGGGAATACCTCTCCAAAAACTCTGAGTGATCAACAAGCTTACATGGTGATTCAATCTTAAAGTTTGCGTTTGCTGATGGGATCACCACTTCTAGTTTCCCAGGGGCAAAAATTAAAGATATGACAAATGTAATTGAAAAACAAAAGAGAAAAGTAAAAGAAATGGTAGTTCTGGTAGGTACTAATAATTTAAGTGGCAACAAATAGAGTATGAGAGAAGATATGAAAGATCTGTTGGAAGAAGTGAGAAAGAAATGTGTGAAAGTAAAAATTGTACGTTTGCTACCCAGATATGACAGTACTGAGTTGTGATGATAGCAAATGATTTCATGTGTAGGCTGTGTAGAAAAAATTATGTGTGGAGTGAGTTAGATGGCAGAAAAGACTTGTATAAGAGGGATTGCCTGCACTTGAATTCAATTGGTCAGGAGTCTAGAAAAATTACTTTTTGGTATGAGACCTAATGCAGAGAGTCAGGGAAACTAAATCATTAAGGGAGGAATAGGAAAAATGTGTGTAAAAGTTCAGCTATGGTATACAAACATCATAAAGATATGAATGTCTTTGAACATGGTTATGCATGTGCTGAATGGGTGGAAAAATATGCTTTGGGTTCCGATCTTTTAAGTATGTCTGGAGGGGGGGGGGAAGAGAAAGTTCTACAATAAGGCCAAATAGATTGCATATCTAATTATAAGGATAGATTAGGTGTAATTTATTATGTCTACACACAAATGCCAAGAGCATCAAAAACAAAGGGGTTTAATTTGTTGCTTTATTGAATATGATGTGGCCTAAGATTGTTGGCATCAGTGAAACTGGCTATCAGAATCCGATATGATAACTTAATGGGTATACTATTTTTAGCAATTAGAGATAGGAAAGGAGGAGTATTAATGATATCAGATGGCTTAAGTCCAGTTAGCTCAACATAAAAAATTATATGTTAAAAAACGTTTAATTTTCTTGACCAAAAAGCTCTGGAAAGACTTTTATTGGGATTATATTGATCAAGTGCATATAATAAACAACTATGTTATACCAACTAGTTTCACCAACTAAGGCTGTTGGCATCTTCAGGGTACATAACTGATGTAAGGCACTAAAAAGTAAAAAACTGTTGCAAACTATAATCAACCGATTCCAATTATATTAAACAAAGAACAGAGTGCATACAATACATGCATAGAGTGTGCATGATATCACTTGTTGTTATTTAGGAATGTTCTATAGTTGGCACTATAATTCAGTTCTGGTGAGTTGAAGGATCTGATAAGGGTCTTCCAGATCATGGGCAAGATTAGTCCTTAGTTCCTGTTAAGGTTTTGTATACAGCGGGCAACTGTTGTGGCCTCCTTAAAAATTCAGGAGTGGAAGTCCTCCTCCATGTAACGAATTGTGCTTCTATCCCACTCTATGGTATGGTTCGTTCTTGAGCAATGAAAAGCTAACCTCGATTTTTCTTCTCTGTTATTATTGATGTCACCTATGTGTTCTTTTTGCCTAATTTCAAGGCTCCTTGAAGTTTGGCCGATGTAATTCAAGCCGCACAAGCAGGGTATGTTATAAACTCCAGCATATTTGGAGAAAGGGTGGCTATCTTTAGGAAATCTTAAGAATTGTCTAATTGTTTCTGTGGGTTTAAAGGTCACTCTTATTTTATGTGGTCTAAGGAGTCTAGCAATCTTATTGGAAACTGTCCCTATGGAATGACGATGGCAGAAATATAACGTATATCATCTTGTTGTCTTTGTCGGGGTTCAGAAAAAAGTATCTCGTGGACGAATCTTCGAGGAAATCCATTCATGGTAAGGTTGATAGATATCAGGGATAGTTCTTCCTGGAGGTCTTGTTGATCTGTTGTAAGGAGAGAGGCATGGCTCTTCAACATGTGTACAATACTAAGTTTCTGAGAAATGTGGTGACAGGAAGTGAAATGTAAATAAAGTCCTGTATTGGTAGGTTTGCGGTAAACTGAGAGGTTGATACCATCATTCGGAAGCTTCTTAATTAAAGTGTCCAGAAATGATAATTGGTTATCTTTTTCAAGTTCTAGAGTGAATTCGATTGTGTGGTGTAGAGAGTTGATTTTGTTAAGAAAGTCGAACAGCTCCTTTTTTGTGTGGTTCCAAATGATAAAGATATCGTCCACGTATATCTTTATCGTTTGATACTGTGGGTTTTCACCATACTGTTTGAGTTAAGATTTTACTTTCAAAATCCTCCATAATGAGATCAGCACAAGATGGAGAGAGGGGGCTACCCATTGCAAGGCCAGTCAATTGCTGATATATGGTTTTATTCCATAAGAAAAAGTTTGATGTTAAACAATGACGGAACAGAGAAGTAATGTCTTGTGGGAGCAAACTTCCTAAAATGTTGATGACTTCCTCCACAGGGATGTTAGTGAATAGAGATGTAACATCCAGGCTGGCGAGTAAATCTGTATTGGAGATAGAGATGTTGTTCAGTTTCTCAACGAAATGTTGCGAATTTCGTATATAAGTATCCAAATTATGGATGTGTGGTTTGAGGAGGCCTGCCAGGTGTTTAGATAACAGATAAGTTGGCGAATTGATTCCATCCATAATCGGGCATAGTGGTATTCCATTTTTATGTACCTTAGGAGCGCCATATAGTCTTGGTGTTAGTGGATGTATGGATTTCAATCTTCGTTTTAAGTCTATAGACTAGTTCACCATGTGACGTATTAAATCGTTGGTATCATTGTGGTTCTTTAGTGTTGGGTCTGTGACTAGGACACGGTAGGCTGATATCCAACAATAAGCTGTTAATCTTATCTTCATAATCACTGGTTTTTAAAATCACTGTTGAATTTCCCTTATCTGCCTTCAATATAATAATGTCTTTCTTTTTCTTCAAACTATACAATGTTCTCTTTTCCAGAGTAGTGATGTTTTTGTTAGGAGTTCTGGAAGATGAGAGGATGATACTACTTTTTAATCTAATATCATTAGCTATGGGTTCCAGTAACGACGAGACTGCCTTTTCTATATTACAAATGATATCCACTTTAGGGACATTATGAGGTGTTATCGCAAAATGAAACCTTTTTTAAGTATATTGATCTCTGGTTTTGTTAATACATGATCCGATAAATTAAAAATAACTTTGCTGTCTGGTAGAGAAGGTTTTGACTTAAAAAACGTTTTGTATAAAGATTGTTAAATTTTTTTATTTGGTTTTGTTTGCTTGTTGTAAAGGCTTTATCATAGCTAATAGTGACCATTCTATCCAAATGCGACCATATATCTTGGTCTAAAGTACTAGAAATATCTTCATAAATCTGATAACAGTCTAACTCTATTTGGCTTAAAAGAAATCTGGTATGCTGTATCCATTCACGTAGAAGTGCCAAAGATGTTTTAAAATAAATATGTTTCGCTCGTCTTGAATGGAATTGTTCTTTTAAAAATAGAAACTTTGGAATAATCTTCTTGTCTCGACATCTTTTCAAAAAAGTGAGATGATTTAATAGTTGGCTTTTTTACGTTTAAGGAGTTCAAAACGGCATACCTTTCTTTTGGTTTCCCCATGGATTCTATTTATTTTAAAAAACGTTTAATTTTCTTGACCAAAAATCTCTGGAAAGACTTTTATTGGGATTATATTGATCAAGTGCATATAATAAACAACTATGTTATACCAACTAGTGTCACCAACTAAGGCTGTTGGCATCTTCAGAGTACATAACTGAATGTAACAACCCCTTACTAACTTGTTAGTCTCTATCATATCTCCCCTCTTTCTCCTGTCCACCAGACTTTTCAAGTTGCATCTTCTCAATCTTTCCTCATACTCGACATTCCAGAGGTTAGAACTTAGAAACTACCTTAGTTAGTCATCTCTGGACCCTTTCCCACATCTCTTCGTCCTTCTGAAAAACCAGGTGACCAAATCTGGGCACAATAGTCCATGTGTGGCCTAATCAAAGCCTTATGCAATGGAAAAGAAACTCCCTACTTCTACAAGTCAGTGTCCTTCACATCATTCCCAGAAACCTTTGTATTGTCTTGACAATTTAGGCTATGTGTCCCCTAAATTTCAGATCCTTATCCACTATCACTCCCAGATCTTTTATTTCCTCCACCTTCGACAATATATCCTCAACCAAGCATAAATTCTGCATCCCATTTTTGTTTTCCAAATTTTAAAACCTTACATTTTGCAACACTGAACTCACATCCCCATTCCTGTGCCCAATCACTCAATTTATTCAAGTCTTCTTGTAAGGCCACAACATATTCTCCACTCTTCATGGTTCTTCCCAACTTTGCATCATCTGCAAACAACTGAATATCTCCATTCAAAACTTCACCAATATCATTAACATATAAGTTAAACAGCAATGGCCCTAAAACATGCAGGATATTTCACATAGAAAGGGAAAATATACAAACAATTAGATGAGAAAGCTATGGGCTCTCCCCTTTCCCCCCTTTAGCTAACTTCTACATAAAACACCTGGAAAAACTAGCTATCGATACAGCCACTCTCAAACTAATGCTTTGGCTATGCCATGTTGACAATGTGCTTGCTATTTGGCCACATGGCCCAGGCACATAGGATACATTCTTAGCACATTTAAATAACCAACACCCAAAAATCCACTTTACAATAATAATAACTGTCTGTCCTTCCTGGATACACTAATCACATGTTTTCCAGTTAGTTCCTTATCATTCTCAGTTTTAGAAAACACACACATACAGGGAGATATGTACACAAACAATCACCCTTCTCAACAGTATGGTATCTTAAAAACGCTAACCCACAGAGTGAGAGCAATCTGTTCCAATGACAATGCTCTTACTGCTGAACTGGCTCACTTATACCACACCTTTTTGGCCAATGGCTATAATCCCCATAAGATAAACAAAATACTAAATGCTCTCAAGAAACCCCTCCCACTATCCACCACGGAGAACTACAACAAAACAGTTACCATCCCATACATTAGACACACATTGGAAAAGATATCTAGAATTCTCAATAAACATCAACTATGTACTGTATTCAGATCGTGTGTCAAATTAGCAACTCTCATCCGTTCACCCAAGAACAACATCTCTCCTTTATCACATCCAGGAGTCTATGGAGTACCCTGCTTGTGTGATCAAGCTTACTACGGTCAAACAGGAAGAACTGTGGGCATCTGCATCAGTGAACATAAAAGATACATCTGGCACTATCGCTATGGCAAATTGGGCCTAGAAGACCATGCTTTGGATACCCCTGCACACAGGATCAACTGGAAAAAAATAAAAGTACTGCACAGAAGCTTTTACAGGTGAAATGTACTCCGAATCTCAACAAATATGGCTGTATAAATTTACCTAAGATTTGAGAGACAGTCATCTTAAGACATAACTAGGTACCTGCTTTCTGTTTTTTTTTTTTTTTTTTAAGATAGAGGGCACCTAATTAGGACTTTAGTCTGTGTTGTTGCTACAATTTTTTAAACTAGTCCCTTTGTTACACCATGTTGTTGTAGTCTCACGTAATGTGACAAACTGTGTTTTTGTGCTCTGAAGATGCTAATTATAACACCAGCAAAATATCAGCAATAAGTCAATAAATAATTGATGAGTCTATCTGCAGTGAGTTTGAGTCTATCTGGTGTGAAGTGGAGGCTAATAAAATGAACTATATGGTGAAGTGTTGCTACAGACCTGGCGGCTCAGTTGCAGGGGATGAAGAAATGCATCATTAATTTAGCCTTTGGGTACCAAATGAATGATCATTATGGGTGGCTTTAATTTTCCAAACATTGATTGGATAGATGAGAAATCTTGATAAGAAAGAAGAGGAATTTATTGAATTGTTGCGAGACAACTTTCTCAAGCAACATGTGAAAGAAGGAACTTGAGATCAAAGAGATAAAAAGCTGGAAATTATGATCAACTTAGGAGAATACTATCTTTGGTCCCAGGATATCAGTTACTGAATGGGAAAAATTACAGCAATGCATGGAAATCTTTGAAAAACTGCTTAAATGAGGTAGTATCTGAATGTATCCCTAGTGTTCGAAGAATAAATTGGTTGGAAGTGAAATGGATGTGAAACCTTATTAATCAAGAGATCCACAAGAAGAAGATGATGTCGAAAGCATATCGTGAGAATAAGAGTGAGAGAATTTATGAAATACATAAAGCTCAGGCCAGAAAAGTAACAAGTATTGTACAGAAAGTTAAATCGGAGTATGAAAAGAAATTCAAGAGAATTTTATCATTATGCTGCAAGCAAAAGAAATGAATGAATGTGAAATAATGACTTTATTAAATTCAGATGGTACTCTAGTGTCAGATGCTAATGAGATTGTTCAATTAATGAGCACTCACTTGGATAAGATATATCAACCAGGTGTATTTGGTGCAGAGTGCTACTGCTAATTAGGTTTGTCAATACAGACAGATGGAATATCAGCACGTTTGCTAAAGGAATGTTTGGTGAATTGGTTAAGCCTTTCACATATTGTATAACTTGAGTCTCAGCTCAGGAATGATACCACAAGAATGGAACAAATGTATGATAGTTCCATTGTACAAGGGTGGTATAGAAACTGATATGTCTAACTACCGACCTATCAGTATCTCTGGTACTGATAGGTCGTACCAGAGATACTGATACAGATACTGATTTTTCAAAATAAGGTAGTGAAGATTTTAGAGAAGTTAGTAAGCACTTGCATACAGAAATGGGTAGACAAACAAGCTATACTCTGCAAGGAGCAAAATGGGTTTACTAAAGGAAGATTGTGTTTTAGCAATTTGCTCATATTTTATAACAATGTTATGGCTGAGTTGAATAAAGTGAATGGATACACTATGATAATGTTGAATTTTGCTAAGGCATTTGATAGGATACCATACGAAAGGCTGTGTTGCATAAACTGGAGAATATGGGATTGGAATATAAACTCTTGACTTGGATCAGGGTATGATTGACAGACAGATATCAAAAAGTGGTATACAGTTGGTGTGAATCTGGCAGATTTAAGGTGACCAGTGGTGTATCTCAGGGTTCAGTTCTTGGCCATTACTGTTCAATCTATACATTAATAACATCAGGTGGGGTCTAACATCAGATGTGCAATCATTTGCCGATGATGCAAAGATAGGCAGAGCAACCGGGGATGCTACTGATATTCAGTGCTTGCAAATTGATTTGGATATGCTGGAAATGTGGGCAAACGAAAATGGCTATCAGTGTAATGTGAGTAAGCATAAAGTTATGCACCTTGGCATGATGAGATTTCCAGCAGCATGTTATATTAGCAGGGTTATGCTACAGGAAACTGAGGAGGCAAGGAATCTTGGTGTATTAGTGGATAGGAATTTAAAGTTCAAAGGTCACATAGCAAAAGTTGCAAATACAACTTAGAGGATAATTGCAATGTTGAAGCGAACCTTGACATCTAAGAAGTCATTTTGTCTTTTTATAAGGCCTATAAGACTCCTGGATTGTTGTGCGAGGATCTCCAGGGCTCCAAGGGAATAAAGAAGCTGTGGAAAGAGTGCAAACAAGAGTTACAAAGATTATATCTGGATTATGGGATTTAGATTGATTGATAATGAAGATTAATTTAGATTAATGTGATATGAAGACAGATTGCGAGTATATGGATTACAGACCCTGGTTAAGAGGAGAAAGAGGAGTGATATGATAGAGGTCTATAAATCTTTGAATGGGTGTTACAGGATATCGTCTGATGAAACTTTTTGTTATATGGAAGGTTGGGAGAGAACACAGGGTCATCCATGAAAGATAAGTTTGTTCAGACTCAAGAATGGGGTAAGAGCTAGGTTTTTCTCTCACAGAGCAGTGAGAGTGGAACAGTTTGCCTTTAGGGGGGGTAGTGAGTGCATCTAGTGTGAATGAATTTAAGGAAAGGTATGCTGGTTTGGATGATTTATAGCCTCCCTCGATGAGTCCTTGACTCCCTGGAGGTCTTACATAATAATAATGATGATGATGATGATAATAATACATCTCATGCTGCATTGGTTGTCATACAGAAGTATATTACAGATTCGTGAAGAATGTTACAGTCTCCAACCAAAGTCAGTGATATTGTGAATGAGGAAAATACAGAAGGTATAGGATTAATCTTAAAGGGGGAATTTTACATAGGCACATGGAATGTTCAGAGTCTACAGATGGGTACTCCTGAGATTGTTTGTAAAGAGATGGAGAGGAACAAAATTGATATCCTGAAAATTACAGAGACCAGATGGAATGGAGAAGGTCACTTCAAATGACATGATGGTAAGGCTGTTTACTCAGGAGGTGACTCAAAGAATCATGGAGTGGCTGTGATACCGAAGACAGTTGAGGCAAGAACCCTTCTTGGTTATAATTCATTAATGACAGAATACTTTGTATTAGACTTAAGGCTCATCCTATCAACGTGTCAATCATGATAGTTTATGCACTCCACATGGATAGGCCCGATGAAGAGAGCGAGGAATTCTATGAAAACTTACAGACTGTTTTGGACTGCCTACCAAGGAGAGATGTACTTATGGGATTTTAATGCAAAAGTGAGAGTATGAGAGTTCAGCATAAGTGTGGCATGTTTGGTGTGGGTGAACATAACACCCATAGTGAAAGCTGGAATTTTCATGGTAAATGCAAATTAACAATTTGCATTTACCATGGGCAAATTTTGCTTTGGAACTTCCTGCACTTAGGCATGAAGTTGAAAGAGCAGTTAAGCAGCTTAACAGCAATATGACTCCAGGTGCAGATGGAATCCCTGTTTCACAGATTGAATACAAGAATATGGGAGACAGGATCGTGGCCTAGAGACTGGAAGATGTTGGTTCTCATATCACTACATAAGAAGGGAGATATGAAGGATTGCAAAAACTATGGAACTACTAATTTAATATCTCATGCAAGCAAGATTTTATTGAAGATACTAAATAGGATTGAGATCAAAGCTGAGGCAGAGATGCTTGAGGAACAAGCAGGTTTAAGAAAGATAAGAGAGCAGAGATCAGATCCTTGATCCTTCCCTTACACAGATCATAGAAAAGTATAAAGAATTTAGACTTCCTATAGTAATGTGTATCTTAGACTACTCTAAAAGTTTCTGACTGTGATTAGCATGCTAAACTGTGGGAAGTAATGAAAAGAATGGGTTTTCCTGCACTACTTGAAACAGAACATTGCACTTAATGGTTCTGACCCCAAGACAATCAGAAAAATTCTTAATACATCTCCTGCAACTCCCTTACTTAAACAAGATTTCAAGAATTCAAGAACGCTGCCTTACATCAAGAATGTTCACAAAGTTGTTGCATTGCTCCATGAGTACAACATAAAAGAGGCTTTTTTAACTTGGTTAGACTATAATAAATTTAGTTTAATCCTTTATCCAAGTGTAGGCAAACAAAGTTTGTACCTGAAAATATCTTCAGGACTGAGGCAAGGTGGTACATCTGTTGGCAACTCGTAGCAAAGGTGAACCAAGCTTTCATCACTCCTTGTCTTAGTATCTCCCATAATGCAAAGCACACCTCCTTGCAGACATGTATAATGCTATGCATTAAGGGAAGGGCCTTGCCTCCTCAGTTTGATATTACCAAACCGGTTTCAACCTTTACTGAGGTCTTGTCAGTGGGAGGCAGACCCAGAAGTGGTGATACTAAGGCAGAAGCAATGGAGAGGTCATATTTACCTATACGAGTTGCAAAAGGGTGTACCACCTTATTATTAAATTACTCTGGATTTAGAGAAAGATGTTGAAAGTTTATTTTGCACTTGGTTAGACTATAATAAATTTTGTTTAATCCTTTATCCAAGTGTAGGCAAACAAAGTTTGTGCATGTAAATATCTTCAGGACTGAGGCAAGGTGGTACATCTGTTGGCAAATCATAGCAAAGGTGGACCAAGCATTCATCACTCCTTGTCTTAGTATCTCCCATAATGCAAAGCACATCTCCTTGCAGAGATGTGCACATATATAAAGCATTATACATGTACATGTATAATGTGATGCATTAAGGGAAGGGGCCACTACCCAGACCGATTTCGACCTTTATTGAGGTCTCACCACTTCTGGGTCTGCCTCCTACTGACAAGACCTCAATAAAGGTCAAAACCAGTCTGGGTAGTGGCCCTTCCCTTAATGCATAGCATTATACATGTCCACAAGCAGATGTGCTTTGCATTATGGGAGATACTAAGACAAGGAGTGATGAAAGCTTGGTCCACCTTTGCTACGAGTTGTCAACAGATGTACCACCTTGCCTCAGTCCTGAAGATATTTTCAGGCGCAAACTTTGTTTGCCTACACTTGGATAAAGGATTAAACTAAATTTATTTATGGCTTTTTTAACTTTACAAAAAATATCAAGATTCCCACATCCACCAAAACCTCCACATCCATCTATGAAAAACTAAGCATCTATAAGACTCATTGCTCTTGTGGCATTTGTTATGTAGGACAGACAGGAAGGTCAGGAAAGATCCATGTGTCTGAACATGTAAAAGACATCAAAAAAAGAAGAGAGCATAAATCAGGCCTGGCATTCCACACCACTATTGGCCATCAAGTACTCTGGCAACGACAAAAATGTCATATATTGATAATAACTGTTTTACAAGAAAATTTAAAGAAGCCTCACAAATGTTTAGGATCCCTACACAATGCAATAAAAATCAAGGCTTAATATTACATCAAGTATGATCTGCTTTCATCAAAAATATAACTGCCACAGACCTAGGATACAGCATATGTGATACCACAGAACATGTTCCAACACACATACAGTAATGATATCATTTGTATTCTGGTTTATCAATTATATTTAACAGTTGTGAAGTTATCAAAAACATCTAATAAGTGTAATTAATTGTGAGGCTTTTGTTCCATAAAACTTTTATATACCACTAACCCTGATGATGTAAGTCTTATGCCGCATGAAACTTGTCAGGCTTATTTTTAATAAACTCCTTATTTATATCACAATGCGGTCTTCTCAATACTGAAAACTTCCTACAATATGTATCCATGTCTATATCTGATTTTATATCAAATCATCTTCTATTCCTTCAATTCTAATTGCTAACTTGCAACTTAAATATAGACTATGTATTGCTCTGTATAATATTCCACTGATACCATATAAGAGTTTTAAAAAGCTTCTCTGTTGGTACTTTATTGTATGCTTTTAAGTAGATGATTCTCGTTATATGTTGTTAAGTAAAAATCTGATCCTGATAATTCCTATTTGGTCAGAAGTCACTTTCTTCTCCTCCAGGTTTTTCTTCCACAATTTTTCTTCATCTATTCTTAACTGCCTTTCCATATTTCAAGTTTCTGATGGCCTTTACTAGTATTGATATGTTCTCTTGATTGTTTGAATGTTGATTGTTTTCTACCACTATTCTGTCATCTTGTTTCATTTGGCAGTCTTTCAAAGTAATTCACCATTATCTATTATTCCTCTGACAGTACTCTATCTGCCAATTTGTAGTTTCTTCGATAAGCTATATAATATTTTGCCATTTCATGATATTTGTTTTCCATATTCTTACCAGTCTTCCCATGACTTTTGTCAACTTTTGTACACAACTTAGCTCTCTTACATTTTCTCTCTATATTCTGAGCATCTGCAATAGTGCTTGCTAGGGACTTTTGATATTATTATTATAATTATTGTACGAGCACTTCCATGGAGTCTGAAGATTCATTGTGGGAGACCCAAAGTATGCATACAATCTATTATACCTCTTTTTGGACCCATTAGACAAAGCACTCCCAACTAACTCTAGCAACCATTCCACTCATTCACAACTCTCTAAGCAAAAAATCTAGTCCTCACACATCTACTAACCACACCTTTATTCAACTTCCAGGGTTGACATATTGTTTCAGCCCTTCCAGCCAAGTGGTGAAACATTTCCCCTGCATCAATCATATAAAGCCTTTAAGAAACTTACATTTTTTATCATATTCCCTCTCTTTCTCCTATCAACCAACTTCTGCAATCCACACACCCTCAATCTCTCCTCATAGAGAACATTCCAACAGACCACTCACTTCTTGGTTGCTCACCTCTGAATCTTCTCCACTGCTTCCTCATCTCCAAAGACCAGACCTGAGCACAGTAATCCAAATGTGGACATATCAAGGCCTTA
The DNA here is from genome assembly GCF_054136105.1 of Typopeltis vanoorti. NCBI lineage: Eukaryota > Metazoa > Arthropoda > Arachnida > Uropygi > Thelyphonidae > Typopeltis > Typopeltis vanoorti. The sequence continues at coordinate 90,415,349 of NC_143567.1, forward strand.
TAAAGTGGAATAACTTTCTTATCTCTACTTGTTAGTGTGTTCTTGTTCTTCAATGGTCAAGTAATCTTATAAACTACTTTAGCAATTTTGCAATATGTCCTCTAAACTTTGACTCTCTGTCTACCACCATCCCTAAATCTCTAGCTTCATCTATTTCCTGGAGTACAGTTTTATTGATGTGGTACACAGCTTGTAATCTATTTATCCAAAAATGCATAACTTTACATTTCTCCATATTAAAGTGACATCCATTATCTTTTGCCCATACCGACAATCCTATTTAAATCATCCTGCAAGCTCTCTGCATCACCTTGATTAACTATTACTTTACCTAATTTCATCAGCAAACAACTGAATATTTCCTTTCAGGTTATTTCCTATATCATTTATGCACAAATATTTCTGTTTACTTATGCTTTCTTCTTTTCCACGACTGCCTCTAACTTCTTAGAGGTAATGAATATATTTTCATATATTCATTGTCATGAAAGTAACACTATCAACAACAGTCAATAACTTTTCATTTTTCTTGTGTCTTTTCTCCATATGAATTTCTGCACATCTTTATGCTGAAACATGGTGTCAGTGATGACTAGTTTGTAGGATATCTGCTGTTTAGCTATATCAGATTATAGCTAAACAGCTGTTGCTAAAATTTTTAGCAACGGCTGATTTTTCTTGAACATTTCTTAAATGTATAGTAAAAATGCATTATTTTTTGTAATCAGAAATTTCTTTACTGATGTTACATAAAAGAGAAATCTTTATATAGTTATGGCTTGTTGAAAACTATCTTTTTAAAGAAAATATGTTTAACTGCTATATATTCATTTGCAAAAAAAAGGACACACTCCTCTTATTTAGTTTTTATATATATATATATATATATATATATATATATATATATATCTGTAACTTAAAAAAACCTTGAAATAAGAAAATATTTAACTTTCTGATGATGTTTTCATGCTGTTAACTATAGTCTTGTTTACAACAAACAATGATTTTACTTTTGTCTCACTGCCATGTTGCTTTCCATGCCAGCTAGTAATGTGCTTGTGTGAAGTTTGTACTTCCAAAAAATAGTGTGAAAATAATAGAATAAATGTTGTTTAACTGCTATATATTCATTTGCAAAAAAAAAGACACACTCCTCTTATTTAGTTTTTTTTTATATATATATCTGTAACTTAAAAAAAACTTGAAATAAGAAAATATTTAACTTTCTGATGATGTTTTCATGCAGTTAACTATAGTCTTGTTTACAACAAACAATGATTTTACTTTTGTCTCACTGCCATGTTGCTTTCCATGCCAGCCAGTAATGTGCTTGTGTGAAGTTTGTACTTCCAAAAAATAGTGTGAAAATAATAGAATAAATGTTGGTGTTGCAATGGATTAGAATGAAATATGTGCCTTTAAACTCTAGTTTAGGGAAGAAATAGAGTTTAAAGGAATTCTTAAGCCAAAAACTTGGAAAGGAGCATTATAAGGGAAACAAACAGTTATCCCAAAATTATTGGATGAATTTTTTCAAAGAAGCTAAATTGGAATCTAGATAAAGGTGAAAAGAAGAATTACATAGCTTCTCCCTAAGCAATGGACAGTTCTTTTTAATAAGTCAAATAGCAAACTTATTCTGGTTACTATTTAATACTTGAAAGGAACTTTTTTGTGTTCAATGATAAAGATATTTCCACAAGTAAAAGGAACTTTAAAATTATCTTTGTATTTCAAGGAAATAGAAAAGGAACTGATATTAAAGAAGATAAGAAGGAACAAAAACATATAGAAATACATCTTAATAAAAGCTGTGCACAAATTATCTTTTTGCTTTCAAAGTAAAATAGGTATGAGCTAATTAGTGTTAAAAGCAGAAGAAACTGTATTTTATAAGTTTGAAGTTAATTGCTTTTGTTTGTGTATTCAATGGGAGGATAGTGTGTGCGCTGCCTCGTTTTGACAATTACGAGTTAAGTAGACGAGCGATGATAATGAATGATATGATTGCAAGAATGTGCAAAAAAAAGGTCTGAAATTTGTTGATGTTTGGAGTGTGTTTGAAGGAAAAAGACAGTTGTATGCTAGAGATGGACTGCATCTGAACATGGAAGGACATAAGCAATTGAAGAAGTTACTGTTTTCTGAACAAGTAGAAGTAATTGGGCAAGGAAACTAATATTGAAAAGGTTGAGTGTAAGAGAGAAAAACTTTAGCACCGATTGTATATTTATTGATCCTTATACGCAGAATAAATTGCAGAAGAGAGGGGATGAAAATCGGCATGGGACTACTGAAATTAGTGACTTATGTTTATGCTAACAAAATTGTTCACATTCTAAATGAGAATGCTATGGGAATACTATAGCATTCTCATTTAGAATGTGAACACTATAATAAGTAAAGTCTATAGAGATAAAGGTGAAGGACAGTTCTCTCCAGAAAACCAAAAATAACTGTTGCAGTTTATTGTGAATGTGCCTATAAGACCTATAAAACCATGTGTAAATAAATCTTTGGTTCATTTCAGATAATATTCACTTTGAAGTAATAACTGTCACATATTTCATTGTTACTTAATCAAATATATACCTGAGAGCCGAGGTCGATCTTTATCATCTCTTAGTACTGCCACATATACTTCCACACTACAACCTTTCTTCAGAGCACCTTGAGGAATTGTTAGAGTAATACCTATGAAATAAAATTTTAGAATTAAATTTATAATCAACTGGCTTTAAAAGGCATAAAAATTCACAGTATAACAATTTTAATTAACAATTAAAAAGTATAACAAATAAAAAATAGATATAAGAAATATGCTGATTATTAAATGTGTAATGACAATGAATCACACTAAGTAGGAAAATAAACTTTATCTCTATTATTAAAAAAAATTCTGCTAATATTTCATGGCTGTGACAACCAGATCTTCAAAGCACACAGACCAAAACTAACATTAACTTGTATAGAAAATGTGTAGTAAAATGATATTTACAGAAAGGAATTATCAATTATACTTGCCAAAAAATTACATTCCTTTAATCCAAGTGTAAGCTAAAAAAGTTTGCACATTAAGTTATCTTCATGACTAGTCTACTTGTATATAGAGGCTGATGAGTTAACATAAATTATTTTAGTATCGCATATGGGAATGATGAAAGAGGAGAGAATATGATGAATAGGATAAGTGGAAGAGAGGGAATGAGAGAGAGTTATGGGAATGATAGAAGAGGAGAGAATGGAAAAAGTAGGAGAGAGGGAATGGTAAGAGGTGTAATGTACAGTGACTCAGTGATCTGTGGTGTGCAAGATAGGATTGCGTGAGGAGCGTTTGCCTGGAGGAACAATAGAAAGTGTGGCTATGGCAATTAAGAGGGATGAAAGTGTGGATGAGATGATTGTAATGGTAGGAACAAATGACTTGAGAGGTAATGTAAATTGGGCAGCAAGAGATATGAGATTCTTACTTGAGGTAGTATGAAAGAAGACGCAAAGAGGAAAGATAATGTGCATGTTGCCTAGGTATGATTGTGATGAGCTGAGCAGAGAGCAGTCATATTGAATAACATAATAGCTAGAATGTGTCAGAAGAGAGGATTGGCATATGTGGATGCTTGGACAGCGTTTGAGGACAGAGAGGAATTGTATGCAAGAGACCTCTTGCATTTGAATGAGGAAGGACGTAGGCATCTCGCGAGATTGCTGTTCTGAACAAGTCAGTGTGTCAATACAGGGAAACTAGAATGACCAAGGTGGATGGTAGCAGGGATGGCCTCTTGTGGGAAAGGGTACTTGGGAGAAGGGGGACAATATCAAGTAGTGGTGAGCCCAGTGGAGTCTAGAGGGGATAATGCTGGATATAGAAATAGTGGCATTTTTATGCTTTATACTAATGCCAGCAGTATCTGGAATAAAGGAGCAGAATTGGTGGCACTGATATCATCAGCCTGGCCATAGATTATTGGGATCACTGAGATGTGGTTGACAGAAGAGGATATAATAGCAGGAATAGAAGTAGCAGGGTACAGCATTTTTCGGCAGGATAGAAAGGGAAAGGGTGGTGGTGGAGTACTGCTTATGATAAGCGACGACTTATGTCCTCTAAGAGTGTAGGTTTTGGAAGGCAGTGACACACTAATGATTTTGAAAGCATATGGTGTGAGGTAGAGATAGGCAAGACATATTTAGTGGGGTGTTGCTGCAAACCAAGGAGCATAGAGGGTGGGGACCAGGAAATATTATTATTATTATTATTATTGTTCCGGGAAACTCCAAGGAGTCGACAGACTCATCGAGGGAGGCCCTAACATCATGTCTGGAACAACTATTCAACATTCACACAGTATCTATCATATCTTGCATTGAACTCATTCACGGTCGTAGCACCCACAACAGACTCTGGAAGCTTATTCCACTCATTCACCACTCTCCAAGTAAAAAACCTAGCTCTAACACCCTCACCATTGTCAACCACGCTCTTGCCCAGCTTCCATGCATGGCCCCTAGTCCTCCCACCACCAGTCATATTTTCAAAAATATCTTCTGGATCAATCTTATAAAAACCCTTCAGTAATTTGAATGTCTCAATCATATCACCCCTCCTTCGCCTATCGTCCAATTTCTGCAACCCACAAATCCTCAACCTATTCTCATAAGGTTCATTCCACAGACCTGCTATCATCTTGGTCACTCGTCTCTGGACCCTCTCCACTTCCTCCCCATCAGGAAGAAACCCTGGTGCCCATAACTGGGCACAGAAGTCCAGATGGGGTCTTATCAAGGCTCGATACAGAGGAACAATAACTTGTTTCTCTCTGCATGTTAAAGTATTTTTCATAAGCCAGGTGATTTGGTGAGCTGTTTTAGTTACTTTTGCAATGTGCCCCCTAAACTTCAACTCCCTATCCACCAGCACTCCCAAAAACCTGACCTCATCAATCTCCTGGAGTACGGTTCCGCCTATGCAATATACTGCTGCTGTTCTTTTCACCCCAAAGTGCATAACCTTACACTTTGCCACATTAAACTGACATCCATTTTTCCTAGCCCAGTCCTCCAAACTATCCAAATCATCCTGTAAAATTTTGACATCCTGTGCACTCACAATTGCTCTACCCAACTTTGCATCATCAGCAAACAAGTGAACACTTCATCTCAAATCCTTTCCAATATCATTGATGAACAAACTGAAAAGCAGTGGTCCAAGAACAGAGCCCTGCGGCACTCCACTAGTCACAAGACGTCTTTTTGACTCCACTCCCGAATAAACCACTCTCTGGTATCTCTCCTTCAACCACCCTCCTATCCATCTTACCAACCCTATATCTATCCCCATCTGCTCCAGTTTACTGATTAGGATTCCATGTGGTATCCTGTCAAAGGCCTTGGCAAGGTCCAGTAGTATCACTGTAAACCCATTATCCCTATCCAGTTCAGCCATCACTGTGTTATAAAACGTGAGCAAGTTACTGAGGCATGATCTACCCTTCACAAATCCATGTTGTCCCCCACACAATATCCCATTTTCATCTATCCAATCCTGTATTCTTTTCTTGACTAATTTCTCTAAGACCTTGACAATGATTCCTGATATGCTAATCGGTCGGTAATTTACAACAGCAGTCTTGGAACCATTTTCCCCTCCTTCCACCCGCTCGGGACTAACCCAGACCCGAGACTCAAATTAAACAAAATGGTCAAGGGTACTGACAATTCTTTAGCTGCTTCTCGTACTACATGAGCTGGTATACCATCCAATCCCACAGATGTATTGGCATTGAGGTTATGCAATAGACTACTCAGCTCCACTTCATTCACCACAATTCCCGTATAATCTACTGGTTTATTCGTTTCTGCAATGTCACCACCTGGATGACATATTCTTGCAAAGTGCTCACTCAGTAACTCAGCTATCTCAACTGATTCAGTTATTTCCCTACCATTGGCATTCTTTAAAATCATTCTGCCATGTACATTTTTCCTTTTACTTGCTACATATCTAAAAAACTGTTTAGGATTCACTTTAGCCTGCATGGCCAATGTTCTTTCGTAATCCTTTTTTACTTTTCTTACCACACTCGTCACCCTTCTGGCCTGCGCTTTATACCGTTCATGTGCCTGCCGGTCACCTTTCTCCTTAAATTCCCTCCATAGTTGTTTCTTTTTTTGCAGCTCAAGCTTAATGGTGTTATTCATCCATTTAACCCCTACTTGATTTATTATTCGGACTCTAGGTATACAATCAGCCATTGCTTCATGCAAGCACTTCTTAACTACCTCCCATGCACTATCAACTTCTAGTCCTTGCAGTTGTACATGCCATGGCACTGAGCCAATCAAACTCCTAAGCTTGTCATACTTTCCAACCCGATAATTACACATGTACCCTGTCTTAATTGAAAATTCTACACCTTTAGCCACCTCCCAATTCAACACCCTATGATCACTCTCACCGATTGGTGGCAATGTGGTCATATTTGTTACTGCCAAATCCTCAGATGTAATTACTAGGTCAAGCACTCTCTGACCCCAATATTTTCCATTACATGCCATCGCAGATAGTTATCCCTTAATAACCGCATAAAATACAATTCCTTCCTCCCGTGTGTCCTCTCCTCACTCCAATCAATGCGACCATAGTTGAAATCTCCCATAATAATCACCCTCCTTCCACTCATTTCTTCTATTTGTTTGTGCATACTGTCACCACCATCTTTTCCATCACCTGGTCTATAGCAGCACCCAATTGTATATTTAGTTCTGCTAGCCACAATCTCACACCAAATGGCCTCAAATGTGCTCTTTTCTCTATCCTGCAATTCAACTTCTATTCTCCTTGGCTGTAGCTCATCCGCTATCATCAACAATACTCCTCCCCCCATTTTATTCTCTCTGTCATTCCTGAACACACTATACCCATTACATTCAATCCCACTAGCTATATCATCTACAGTCAGCCATGTTTCACTAATACCAATAACCTGTGGTCTGGAAGTGCCAACCATGGCCAAAAACTCTTCCTTCTTGTTCCTAATACTCCTAGTATTACTGTACATGAATTTAAGACCCCCCATTAGCCCCAACCCTACCTTGATGCCTTATATTAACTATCCCACTCTGGTTTGTTGTCCTTATTTGCTCTAGCATATTATATTCATTCTTACATTCAACTGCCTCCCTAAGGACTGTATATCTACTCCCCCCCCCCTTAACAAATCTAGTTTCCCTGAATTTGCACATCCACTACATTCAGCAACACTTTCTCAAGTCTTCTTACACCATAACCATTCAAATGCAAGCCATCCATCTTATATAGATCCTTTCGCCCATCAAACTCACTCCACACGTCCACAAATTCCACACCACTCATCATACATAACCCATGCATAAAGTCATTCGCAATTATGGCCCTCCTTTTAAACATTTCACTGTCATACCGTGGCAAAAGACTAATCACTCTCTCACTCTTTTCTTTTGCTACCTCAAACAATTCATTCAGGTCTTCTATCATTTCCATTTTATCTCCTTTCAAATCATTCGTACCTGCCACAACAATCATTTCTTTCACCCTTTCCTTTTGCTCTCTAATAGATTCAGTTACATCCTTTATGGTCACACCAGGTTGGTACGATTTTGTCAAATCCTCTACTAACATACCTCATACTAACGACTCTCCATACAGCACTCTATCCTTCATTTTGTTCATGTTCACATTCATACGCCTATTTTTCCTGTCATACCTTTTATTATTGGTTGGTTCATTCAGTCGACTTTTGTTCATGCACTCTAGCTGCTGTTTTGCCCTTTCTATCGCACCATTCAACAACGTGATCTCACTCAATGCATCTATCTCATCTTTTTTATTCTCTGAGAAACCATTAATACTATCATTCACACTCTCATAATTCTCATGTACAACCTTGCCGTTTCTTGTCATATCGCTAATTTCTTCATTCTGAAGTTTGACAAAAATATCACACTCACGATCCAAAATACACTTCAATTCCTCATTCTCCCTACATTTTCTACACATATTCAATCCTTTATTATCATCTATCCACACTCCAACTGCACTCCGCAAAGCGTACATTTCACAGCTAGTACACTGACTCATTTCTTTTATACTACCGTTCTTTGATAAAGATGGCGAACCATCATTACTGGCCGCCATTTTCCTTCGTACAGGTGCCATAATTATTGCAACGTGTTTTATCAAATAATAAGTTATAACACACCAAAAACACACAAATAGACGCACTAAAATACGCAAGGCAAACAAAACTATGCAATATTAAGTAATTTTATCATCGATAACTGAAAATAATACTTATCTTATCAGGAGCTTGCATGAACACTACACACTATGATATAACCTCAAACTCAATTATAGAATTTTTTTTTTTTTAGTTAAAATTTAGGGAGGATAAGAAAATTAAGCTGCAAAATAAGAAACAGCAAATCATGGAATCAGGTAAGTTACACTGATTGTAAAAAAGGATATCATTTGGTATGGTAACTATCATAAAATATGCTATTAATGAGTGGGTTACAATTTACCTGATTTTCTTTACTTTCTAATTTACCTGATTCCATGCTTTATTGCTTCTTATTTTGCAGCTTAATTTTCTTATTCTCCCTATTATATTTAATAGGGAGGGAAGAAAATAATCATAATCAAGTTTGCCCAGAGCAAAAATTAACAATATAGTACATGCAATTGAAAAAGAGAAAAGAAAAGAGATCATAATTGTAGTAGGTACTAACAACTTAACTAGTGATAAGTTCAGCATGAGAGAAGATATGCAAGGGTTGTTGGGAGAAATGAGAGTGAAGAGCAAGAATGTGAAAATCGTAAGTATATTACCTACATATGATAAAAATGAATTGAGAAGAAGAGCTATGATGGCAAACAATTCAATGTAGAGGCAGTGTAAAAGGAATGGATGTGAGTTTTTAAATGTGTGAAGTGAGTTTGAGGGAACATTAGATTTGTACAAGAGGGATAGCTTACACTTGAATGCATTTGGTATCTTGCATTTTAGTAGTCTTGAAAAATTGTTAATTGGTATGAGACCTAACACAGAGAGTCAGGTAAACTATATTATGATGGGAGGAATGATGAGAATCTGTGTGTAAGAACGACAATGTTATGCCACTGTGTTAATAATGGGAATGATTATGAGGAGGGAATGAATTAGATTTTGTGTTCATCCAGTTCGGACCCATCAAGCATGTGCAAAGATGCCTGCATAAATAAGATGTTACATAAGAACAGAGCTCTTCAGTTTGTCCAACTGTGTCATGCTAACTACAGACAAGAGTATACAAAAAAAAAACATGTAGGTAGCTTATTATGCATGTACACAAATGCTAGGGATAGCTATTGCTTTCGTCAATAGGTTGGGATCTCAGATTGTAGGCATTAATAAGATCTGGCTATCTCAGAAGTAGCCATACTAACTGGTATTGAGTGTAAAGGGTACAGTATTTTCAGGAAAGCCAGGAAGATAAGCGAGGAGGGGGGGGCATGCTACTAATTGTTACATTGTTACAGACCTAGTGGATCAGTTGCTAGTGTTGAAAAAATGCATCACCAAATAAAGATGATGGATGCAAAAAGAGTAATAATCATAATGGAGGACTTTAATTATTCAAACATTGATTGGGTAGCAGTAAACTCTCACGAGAAGAATGAAACTGAATTTATTAAGCTATTGCGAGACAACTTTTACAATCAGCACGTAGCAGAAGAACTCGAGGTCACAGTGTTAGATTTGATTATAGTGTCAGAGGGGATTTCAGTTAAAGGCATGACTATTCTGCCTCCAGTTGGTGACAGTTATTTATTTATCATGTGATGGTAAAATACAGCGAGAAACATAATACACCAATGTAACAGATGTATGACAACTAAAAACAGCATAAAAGTTTTACAAAGCAATTTTCAATTTTTCAAGTCAGTTTATAGCTTCTATTGTAATATTATGTATATCCTGTATAGTGCCCAGGGCCTCCTTATCCATTGGGCTAAATGGGCTACAGCCAAGGGGCACCATTGATCCAAGGATGCTTAAGAACTGAGTAGCTTTTTTCTATTGTGTGTATTTTTATAAATACAAATAAACTACCTTTATTATATTATAAATATTGTTGAATTAAATAAAAATGTACAATGTTGACATATTTTAAAATAAATTTTTTTGCAATGAAAATTATTTAATTAATTATGTGTATTATTTAATTATTGCTCAATCCAATGTAATTAAGGTGCCAAATTTTTTTAGCCCAGGGCGCTCAAACTTGGTAAGTGCCCTCAAAAGCATATATAGGGCAATTCGGTAAAATATGATCAATAGTTTGAGAGTGATAACTGCAGTCACAAGCAGGAAAATTGGTCTATTTCCATTTATGTAGATGGCGTTTACATCTACCATGACCAGTTCTTATGTGGTTTCAGGTTGTCCAAAAATGAAATGGTAGTCCAAATCCAGGTAGTTTAGATGTAGGGTCCAATATAGCTAAGGATTGTTATAAGGATTGTTATCTTTCAAATTGAAAGATTCACCTATTAATTCCTTTGCTGTTCTGCAACCAACTAGGATTTCTTGATTTTAGTCTCCTTGTAGGGAGATTTTCTGTCTTCATGGATTAGGTAGGTTAACATTCATGGTTAAATTTGTCCCTAATTTAGCAAGAGCTGCTTTTCTATATAAGTTAGGTGGTGCAAAGGTTACTGATGGCAGGAAGCCAGTAATTTGGTGTAGATCTTATAGTTCCAGTTATTCTTCTCATTGATTAAGTTGGGTGTCCATCTTAGTGGTATGAATACTATTGAGTCAAACTGGGGAGCAGTACTCCACAGTTGAATAAACCAAGGCCAAAGCTGATAGATGTAAGGTTTCAGCATCTGCACCCCAAGTTGAACCAGCCAGCTTCTGAATTATGTTATTACGAGTTTTTATTTTCTGAACTACTTTCACTAGGTGGTCTTTAAAGGTGAATGTTCTATCTAGGGTAACTGTTGTATCTCTGAAGAATAATGTATCTCTGAAGAAGACAGTAGGTTTGAAATTAGCCTGATGGTTATTAAGATGTAAGGTAGACACTTCAGTTTTTGATAGGTTTGGGTTTAGATGCCACTGTTTGAAATATGAGTTCAGAATTTTCAAATCATTTGTAATTATTTTTTCAGCTTCATTAAACTTAGTGCTTTGTGTGATTATTGCAAGGTCATCTGCATAAGCAAATTTCCTTGAACTGGTTTGAGGGAGATCATAAATATATATAAATTAAACAACAATGGAGATAGTACAGAGCCTAGAGGGAGTCCATTATTAAGCTTCCATGGTCAACTTTTTTAATTGCTTGCAAATACCTGTATCCATCTGTTATTAAGCATATGGTTCAATAAATTGGCAAGTCTTCTACATGGAATCATCTTTAGAAATTTAAATAGCAGGCCCTTTCTTCATACTGTGTCATATGCTGATGTTAAGCCAATAAATACAGCAATAGATTTCAAATCTCTCAAAACCATTCTCAATCATTGATGTAAGAGCCAGTACTTGTTCACAACATCCTCCTCCTGATCTGAAGACTACTTGCTCAGGAGGTATTAGGTTGTTTATGATGGGAGATATTCTGTTGCATATAATCCTTTCCATAAGTTTAAGAGTGATAGATCATATATCGTGATTCGGGACGTTAATATTACTTGGTTCTTAGTGTGTCTTATCACTACTTTTTTTGTGGTCAGGGATTGTAAGATTTTCCCTGGGTAGCAAACCCTAACAAATTTATATTTATACTGTGCCAGTTAGAGTTATTATGCCTTAGATATTTTTGGACCCTCTCATAAAATGTTGCAGTTATGGCCCCTTCTCTTTCCTATTGTAATATCTTTCCTTCCCCTTTGTCATGGTTTGTAGTTTAGTGAGTGGCAAATGTCGGTCTCAAACACAAATCCAACACCAGGATTTTAAATGATTAAACATAAAGTTTATTTTATACTAATAGGATACATTAAACATGAAATAATCAACTCGTCAGTTATCTTAATTAGATCAAACCACTTCTAAATAATATCACATGAAAATCTCATAAATTGACACATTTATCATCCCCAAAGAAAAGCATGCACTTGGGCAATTGATACAACTTTATCTAGACAAGAATCTCTGGGAAAAGAGCTAAGGTAACATTTACATACTAGATTTAGCAAGAATCACTTGACATGGCTCTTTGGACTACCAGTCCAATGTCCTTAAGGTTACTCCTACAAATAAATTAGTTTCAGTTTTCTTTTCTGCATCACAACTTAACATGTTTTCCCTCAGCGCTCTCACTTAACTTTAGAAAGGACAAAATTGTCTTACTGTTTCTGGCTGCTCACTGTTTCACTGAATCACCACGTGTGAGTCACGTGTGCATCCTGGTTGGATCCTTGTTCACACTATAGATTTTGTCTTCCTGTCTCATGGATTCACATACACTGATATTTCACTGTCATTGGGAACATCTGAGGTGCTTGTCTGGGATTTTTCTGCATCCTTCAACGGGAAAACATCCTGGTTCGGGTTTCACTTAGACCCAAGCGTTTCCCTTCTGGTCGGAGATCATCCTCACGTCCTGCCTCGTTTCCCCTCACCCACTTTCCCACTTTGTGTCTCTCACTCTCTGTCCCCACTTTCATCTCCCCTTTTTTGATCATCCACTCCCTTTTTCTTCCAAGGAGCTTACATTTACGTTCGCGTCAAAATGCTTCATTGCGAACGCATGAGAGAGCTCCTCTCAGAGAATTAGCTAATCCTTACTTGTAAGGATCCAATATGGGCTTGTCAAGGTCATGTCCTCAAGGCTCTTAGTCTTGAGGACAGGACCTTGACATTTTCCAGAATTTTTTAAGAATTTTCCAAATTTTTTAAGAAATTCTGGAAAAATTCCATCTTGTTCAACAGCTTTGCCATTTTTAAGTATTCTGATAGTGTCATTTACCTCTTCAATGGTAAACAGTCTGGAAAGGGTAGTAGGGTTTGGTTTTAAGGATGTCTTCAATTTCAACAGTTGAGTGTTGATGTGTTTGTGTGTTTCTTGATGTGTGTTTCATCAAGTATGGTCTGCAACAAGGACCATGCTTGTCTACTTGAATGTATAAAATTGATATTTTCAACAGTCTCAATCCATTTCTTTCTCCTTGCATTATCCAAGGAGTCCAGGAGATCCTTAGCTACTGTCTAGTCTTCTTTTTCTATAAATCCGTGATAGAGGTTGTTGCTATCACTATTCGAACCCAGAATATGGTGAGAGTGACCATACGGTACTCATTTGGGAAGTGGCTAAGTTTATGGATATTCCATTTAGGATCAAGGTTACATGCTAAACTACAAAGCAGGAAATTATGACCCACTGGATTCTGCACCATGGAATCAGTTGTTTGATGGCAAGGATATGGACAGTGCATGGGAAGCATTTCAACATACTTAAATGATGCAATATAAGAATGTGTCCCGAGAGTTCAAAGAATAAACAGAGTTGGAGTCATATGAATATGTACTCTTAGCAAGTAAGAGATTTGTAATAAAAGGATCATGTGGAAGGAATACAGTGTACATAAGGATGATGTCTGTTATGAAAATTATAAGCAGTGGACCAGAAGAGTCACAACTGTTGTACAGAAAGCTAAGTCTGAGTATAAAAAGAAACTGGCTTTACAAGGTAAAGAATTCTATTGATATGCTGCAAGTAAAAGAAAGAATGAATATGAAAGAATAACTACTGAATGCAGATGGTGTGAGGGTGAAAAGTGCAGAAGAGGTAGTTCAAGTAATGAACAACCTAATGAAATGAATATAACCATATATTCTGGCTCATTAGCAGTTGGTCGAGTGATTAGAACCAGCAAATAGGCTGCAGTTTTGTATGCCACTGTGAGCATGGATATTTGTGATTCTCTTTAGGTTGGATAAGAGTTTCATCATCTGGTGTGAGATATATGCCCCACTTACAGGAGGTCTGAAGTGGCTCAAAAAGTTGTTTGGTATCTAGAGATGCAAAGATTATGTCAAAAAAAAAAAATACAATCTCTTAGCCCATTCACAGTACTAATGTACTATAAATTTGCTACCTTTTGTAAAAAAATTAAATTTACAATTATTCTTTGACTGCATGGGCAATCTATTTAAATCATCCTGCAGAATCTCTACATTCCTATATTAACTATTGCTTTCCAGTTTTGTATCATCAAATTCCTGATATGTGTTTAAAGAGTATATACAGGATACTAAGATAGTAATAATGTAAACTTTTTCATGTGGTACTAACTTCCTATTGATAATTTTCCTCCAAATCAGACAGTTATCTATCAGGACTCCAATACTGTCAGTTCTTACATTTCAATCTTCTAAAGCACTTGGTACTGCATTAATCCATCCAGAATTTGCAAATATCTTTTTCTCAACCTTTCTTCTTCCATTCTTTTTAACTAACCATATCACCTAAGATTAGTTCTGCTCACACATTCCTGCATGCTAACAATGTTTAAGTCCCTTCCTAATATTGTCCTTTTAAGGATTCTACATTGATGCATCTGTTCACTTCCCTATTTTTTTTTCCGAACTCTCACATCTGCAGTCTCCAGTACGTGATCAATTGTTATTTGTAACAAGCTGTCATAATCCATAAGTTAAAACTGGTTTCAACACTGTCTTGTATACAGTTAGTTTGCTATTTTGACTAATTTCTCTCTTATTCCATATCAATTTATTCAGCTGACTCCCTACCATACCAGTTCGGCTAATTCTATTGTCCATTTCCATGTTTAATCCATCTTCAGTAAATATTCTGCCTAAATATCTGACATTATTATTATTATTATTATGGGCTGCTCCATGGAGTTCTTAAACCCATTGAGGGAGGCCCTAAACATCATGTCAAGCACTATCGTGCAGAAACTACCATACTTTGCCTCGAACTCAACCTATTTCACTCATTTACTACTCTTCAAGCAAAAAATCTAGTCCTTATATCACTGCTAACTACAATCTTGCTCATATTTCCAAGAGTGCCCCTAGTTCTCCCACCATCAGACCTGTTCTGAAAGATTTCCTCTGGATTAACCCTGTAAAAACCCTTCAGTAATTTTTATGTCTCAATCATATCACCCTTTTTCCACCTGTCAACCAATTTCTGTAACCCACAAATCTTCAACCTGTCATCATAAGGTCCATTCCGTAGACCCGCTACCATCTTGTCACTCACCTCTGGATCCTCCTTACCTCCTCCTCCTCATTGCCAAGAAACTCAGGTGACCAGATCTACATGCAGAAATCAAGATTGCATCTTACCAAGGCTCAATAAAGAGGTATAATAACCTGCTTGTCAAGGTATTCTTCAGTAACCAAGAAATCTAATGAGAAATCCATTTTTGCAATATGCCCTCTAAGCTTTAACTTCCTATCTGCTAACACCCCTAAACCCTGGCTTTGTCCATTTCCTGGAGTACAGTTTCATCAATGTGGTACACAGCTGGTAATCTTTTTGCTCCAAAATGCATAACCTTACACTTTACTACATTGAACTATTCTCCAAGAGTACAAGCTGACTTATTTGCCAGGAACGTTTGATATGCTTTCTTCTTTTCCTTCACTACCTCTTTAATTTCCTGGTTCCACCATAGAGTTCTGAGTTTCCTGTCCTTATAGACAATCTCACCATTCCTCTCTGGCTGAATCAATCAGTAACTGTAAACCCATTACCTTTATCCAACTCAGTCATCACTGTATTATAAAACAAACATGAACAAGTTACTGAGGCACACCCTATCCTTCACAAAACCATGTTTCCCCCCTTACAGTACCATTTCTATCCATTCATTCCTGTATTTTACTCTTGGCTAATTTCTCTGGTACCCTGACAACAACTCCTGATAAGTTGATCAGTTGGTAATTTGCTACATCAGTCTTGGAGCCTCCTCTATGCAATAATCCTGCAGACTTGTCCTGGATTTATTTAAGAGTAAGCATCATCTGCATAAAGTAAAGAGCTGAGATTAATATTTCCAATTTGATTTAATGTCACTCAATTCGAGCTTAATGCGACTTCATAATGATTTCTACCGATGGTGGAGATAAATGCACTCTCATCAGATTTTATGTTAAATCATTTTCCAGTACTTCCTGCAATTCTAACTGTTGTGTTACAACTCTATATATAATATAGACTATATATTACTCGATATAATGTCCCATATAACTGTAATGTTCTGAGTTGCTTTTCTCTTGGCACCCTGTCGCATGTTTTTTCTAGATCTATAAAACTTAAATACAGATCCTTATTATTTTCTCAATTATTGGTCTTAAAATGAAAATCAGATCCCGATAACCTCTGTTTTGCTTGAACCCAGTTCTTCTACAAATTTCCTTTCCACAATTTTACTCAGCCTTTTTTCAAGAATGCTTGATGCTTGATTTAATCTTACTTGAAATAAGAAAATACAATAAGGAAATTCCTCTGTGATTCTAACATTATGTGGTCACCTGTATTATGGAATTTATTCCGTCATATATAACTCTCTGATTGTAGATGTTTTTTTTTGGGGGGGGGGTTTACAAAGTAAATGATAGTTTCACAAGTAGGCTGTTTGTATATGGAGGTAGATGACTTCACATCACATTCCCTAGTATCCCATAACCATTAGACCTGTGAAATATTGAAAGCTAAATCAGTGTAGAACTCATATTTTCTGCAACAAGAAGCAAAATAGTGTATCAGTTGTCTAACCAAAAAAAAAAAAAAAAAACTTTCTACAATTATCTTTAATCCAGTGCATATTAATGATAGGGTGCTTTCCACCCTCCCGCGATGAGTCTTTTGACTCCTTGGAGGCCTAAATAATAATAATAATAATATGGAAAATACTATGTTAGAGGCTTAATGAAGTAAAACAGCACTACGAAATGATTAAAAATATTTAATTCTTCCAATATTTCACCTTAGTCACCAAGGCATTGTCAATGAGTACAACATGAGACCTGTAACACACACAAAGGCAATACAAAACTAAGTGAAACACAGACAAAAGACTAGAGTCCTAACTAGGTGGGGAATCCTCTGTGGGCACCTATTTGGCAGCCTAGGTTGGAAACCGAGATCTCAAAGTATTAGTGCTCCCATATTTTGGGAATAATGCAACCATAGTTATTCAAATTAGGCTGATTTCTAAGAAATTTTGAAGAGAAAGACTGTTTTTAGAATCTATAGCTGTTTTCCTAGACTGAAGGAGAAAATTACAGATGAATCTATATCATGAAGGGTAGTAAAGGTATTAGAGAAGTTGTTTAAAGACAGAATTCAGGAATGAATGGATGGGAATATGATACTCATTGGGAGACTGTATGGCTTTGTGAAGGGGAGGCTTGTCTTATTAATTTACTTTCTAAAATAAGCTCTCAACTGTGACTTTCTAAAATAAAGTGACAGCTGAGTTGAATAAAGAAATGGTTACATGATATTGTATACTTTGCAAAGGCATTTGGCATAATATTGAACAAAATGCTATGTAAATTAAAGCAAAGTGGAATGGATAAGGGATAACTAAACTATTTCTTATACATTATGAAAAACATGGAACCAACTACCGTGTTAGAGTAAAACACTTTCGTTTAATATAAACCAAAATAAACACTCAACATGAAGGAAAGGTAAATTATTTCTTCTGTGATCTCCCTTCTGTCATTCACCTTCCTGTTATCAGCATTCATTAAATTTATCCTTCCATAATCATTCTTCTTTTATGTGCTATTTCCTCTTGTTTCCTCTAATCACATCTCCTCTTATTTTTATGCTTCTTTTTCAAACTCCCCATGTTTAATTTGTTCATTAATGATATAGGAAAGGATCTGAGAGGAACAGTTCATTTGTTTGTGGATGATGCAAAGTTGGGTAGGGCAATAGTGAATGCAGATGACGTCAAAATTTTGCAAGATGATTTGGATAGATTGGAGGTCTAGGCTAAGGTGAATGGATGTCAATTTAATGTGGCAAAATGTAAGGTTATACATTTTAGGGTGAAAAGATTAGCAGCAGATTACTACATTGGTAGAACTGTACTCCAGGAAATTGATGAGGCATGAGATTTAGGAGTGTTGGTGGATAAGGAGTTAAAGTTTAGGGGGCACGTTGCAAAAGTGGCCAAATCAGCTCATCAAATCACTTGGTTGCTAAGAATATGTTGACAAGCAGAGACAAGCGGGTTATTGTTCCTCTGTATCGAGCCTTGATAAGATCCCCATCTCGACTACTGTGCCCAGATTTGGTCACCTAGGTTTCTTCTTGATGGGGAGGAGGTGGAGAGGATCCAGAGGTGAGTGACCAAAATGATAGCAGGTCTGTGGAATGAACCTTATCAGAACAGGTTGAGGATTCTTGATGGGGAAGAGGTGGAGAGGATCCAGAGGCGAGTGACCAAGATGATAGCAGGTCTGTGGAATTAACCTTATGAGAACAGGTTGAGGATTTGTGAGTTGCAAAAATTGGTTGATAGGCGGAGGAGGGGAGATATGATTGAGACATTCAAATTACTGAAGGGTTTCTATAAAATTAATTCAGAAGATATTTTTGAGAACAGGGCTGGTTGTGGGAGGACTAGGGGACATCCATGGAAACTGGGCAAAAGTGTGGTTAGTAAAGGTGTTAGAGCTGGGTTCTTTACTTTTAGAGTGGAGATTGAGTGGAATGAGCTCCCAGAGTCTGTGGTGGATGCTGTGACAGTGAATGAGTTTAAGGCGAGGTATGACAGATACTGTATGAATGTCGAATAGTTGTGATGAATGTGATTTGGGGCCTCCCTCGATGAGTCTAATGACTCCCTGGAGTTGCCCATAATAATAATGACATTTCCCACAGAACGTTCACGGAAAAATAAAACTAACATCCTTTCCTTGTAGTTCTTAAGCCATGACAGTGCTCTAGGCTACCTTCTAAGTTTGTCACAATCACTAGCTCTGTAGTTCCACATATCCCTTCTTAACTGAAGATTCCATATTTAGCAACCTCTGACAAGTAAGCATAATATCTTAGGAAGGACCTCCCACGATGAGTCTTTTGACTTCATGGAGGCCTGAATAATAATAATAATCTATGGAGCACTACCTTGGTTAAGGATACATCTGATGCTATTACCAGATCTGGCACTCTTAAACCTAAGGTCTCCACATGTTATTTCTGGTAATTATCTGTGGTTTATCAAAATAATATAGTTTTTATTTAGATTCAGTTTTTTAAATAAGCACAGCAATTAAGTATTCTCATGCTTAAAGTAGTAATCAAGACTTCAGGGTATCACAGGATATTGAAAATAAAAGAATGGCTGACTGAGAATACCAGATAGGCATATTTATTTATTTATTTTATCTTTTAACTAAATAATGAATAGCTGGCAACATGTTGATGACAGCTAATACCTGTTCTTCAAGAAATACTTGTGCCATGAGAGGTTTCTTTTAATTTTTAAATAGCTAATGAAAAATTAATATTGCAATATTCCCTCAGTTATACTATTGCATTGTTTTATGTATATCACACGGCTCTTACTTTTTCAAATCAATCAATTATTCGCATTCTACCTTGTAATTAACTATCATTGCCACTGATAATGGCCTAATATTCAAGCTGAAGTATATGGCCTTAAATAAATAGTATTACTTATCCCTTGTGTTTTTCATGTTAATTAAAAGAAAGAAGAGACAGGTAATGCCACTGATTAGTTTAGGGAAGCTCATACTACTGTAATAAATAACTTTGATAACTTTATTATGATATGAAAATGAACTACAACACTGTAATTAAAATTACTAAATTGAAACTAAATATATCAAAACAACACCTACCAGAACCAGGCACAGAGATCAATGCACCTGCCTTGGTCACAGTACCCCAAGAGACACATTCAATGTCAAGATTTGATGGTAATGCTGCTGACTTAACAGACTGTCGTCGAGATGGAGATAATGATTCATACAAAGATGACTCAAGAGATCCTGCAGACAAAATTAACAAGATATCAGCTACGACACTAAGAAAGAATTAAGGATAAGTTAGGATACTGTTTCTCCAAATAGGAGAAATAATATAGAAACAATATATCTATAATTACAGATATAAAACAGGTCCATCTGTCAGATGGACTCGTTTCAGTCATTTATAAAAGAAAAACTTCAACATACCTACACATATAAAAAATGTGAGAGAATGTTGGTAAAAAAATAACTGGAACTGCTTGCCTTGATAAAACCCTTTATGAGTGCTGAATTTATAAATGCAGAATGCTACAGTATCTCAGCATTCAAATGACATTTAAAAGACAATTCTTTTAAATGCTATGAATGATATATGAATGAAGAGCATGAATGATATTTAGTGTGAATGGCCTTGGTGTTCTACTTGAAACACATGATCTCTGGGAACTCCTTTAATTCTACCCTTATCTCTTGGTATACTGTGCAAAATTTTGCTGCATTAATACAGTACATACTCTTCGCCACCTTATGTCACAAACATATGATCCTTCTTTCTCCTATCCACCAGATTCTGCAAATGGCATTCCTCAAACATGTGTCATATCCAAGATACCAGAAATCTGACACTACCTTAGTCACTCTTCTCTGGACCCTTTCCAAAATCTCATCTCCTCAAAGGAGGCTTCATAGCTCGTTTGGTATCAATGAAGCCCTTTGGTTGGGAAGACATGGGTTCAATTCCCATCTGTTGCAAGGAACCTTCATCAGGTTTTTTGACTAAAGGTGAGATAGTTGGTCTCACATACTTCTTCTTTTAATCCTTTTTATAGCCACTTCTGGGTATAGGTGTCTCCCAATTCTCTCCATCTATTGATCACATATATCTAGAGACAAAGAATGCTTCAGGGAATGACAGTACCTTCCCCCAGCTAACTTCAACCCAATACCTCATCTTGGATCCAAATGCCAATACTCAATACTCCCACATGCTAACAACATCTCCTTGAAAAACCAAGTGATAGAATTTGTGCATAGCAGTCCATATGTGGCTTCATCAAGACCATGTCTAGTGAAACTATACAGGCTTTACTTTCAATGTCCGTCTTATCATTGCAATAATCCATTGTGTTGTCCTCCAAAGTCTAGCAATGGAGTGCCTAAATTTCATGTCCTTAACTATCAATATCCCCAGAACTTTAATCTTCGTGTTATTTAACACATTCCCACTAATTTTATAGATTCCATCCTTGTCTTCTATATTTCAAAACTTTGCAATTTTATAGATTCCATCCTTGTCTTCTATATTTCAAAACTTTGCAATTTTATAGATTCCATCCTTGTCTTCTATATTTCAAACCTTATGCTTTGCAACACTAACACAGTGTTTTTGCACTGTGTTAGTGTTGCATGTCATAAAAGCAATGGCAGTCAGTTCCTTAAAACCATAACAAAATTTTGGTCATCTAAGTTGACTTACTTTTGTCTTCAGCAAGTGGAGCAGTAGATTTCTTCAGGTGGAAGAAATGAGTGTTTGATAACAACCAACTTTACAGAAGATAATTATTATTATTAAAAGAGACCTCCAGGGAGTCAGGAACTCATCGACAACACCACTCTATGAGAAAAAAACTAGATCTCACCCCCTTCTTAGCGGCATTCATTCTCAGCTTCCAAGAATGCCCTCTTGTTCTTTCCCCACCCTCCATAAAAAATTTCATCAACTGAAATCATGTATGACTCTTTCATAAGTTTGTAAGTCTCGAATCATATCACCCCTCTTTCTCCTGTTTGTCAGCATCTGCAGTTTACAAATTTTCAATCTGTTTTCATAATCAGTATTTCACAATCCTGATATCATTTTTAACACTCTCCTTTACATGCTCTCCATCATATCAGAATCACAATTGAACCAGACCTGCACACAATAGTCCCCAAATGAGGTCTTTTCAAGGCCTTGTAAAAAAGACAAAATAACATCGTTATCTTTACATGTTAAAGTTCATTTCAGAACTGCAATTATCTTTTGAGTTATATTTGCAATCTTTGCTACATAGCCCCTGAAGAGTGTTAGTTGACAGGAAGTCAATTAACACTCCAAAATCCCAAGCCTGATCAGTTTCTCCTAGCATAATTTCACTAATATAATATGACATTGGATATCTAATCACACCAAAGTGAATGACTACATTTACTGACAATGAACTGACATCCATTTTCCCATTCCCACAATTCCAGTCTATTCAAATCATTTTGCAAGTACTGCATATTAACTGCATTCTTGATTACACTATCTATCTTTGCATCATAAGCAAATAGCTGTATATTACCTGTCAAAACTTTCCCAATGTCAATGCACAGATTGAACAACAGTGGACCAAGGACTGATCCTTGTGTGAATTATTATTATCCACGCTAATATTTTATAATCCAAATCCATGTTCTCCAATTTATGCAACAGTCTTCCATGCTGTATTCTGTCAAAAGCCTTAGCAAAATCCAAAAGTACCATGGTGTATCCATTTCCCTTGTCTAATTCAATGGTAACAATGGTAGCAACTTGCTCACATTCTATAATAATGTTGCTTCCCTTAGTAAATCCATACTGTTCATTGCAAAGTAGGGATTCTCTGTCAACACATTTTTAAGTGCGAGCTCTAACCAACTTCCAAATCTTCACCACCACTGCTGAGATAATGATTTGGCTGATAGTTGATTACATAGATCTTTGCACCACCCTTGTGCAATGGGATTACCATACATTCTTTTTACTTCTGCAGAATCTTCCCTGTTGTGAGATTCAAATTATATAGCATGATTAAAGCAACAACCAGTTCAGATGAACACTCTTTTGACACCCATGCTGATATCCATCAGTCCCTATTGCTTATTCAGTTTGTGCAATAGCTTTAATACCTTCTCTTCATATACCTGAGTTTCTTCATCTAGTGAAGAGGTAGCAGTGAGTTCAACATTGCATATACCAAGTTGATAGCCAGGTGCGCACCAGCAATATGTGCAATGTGTGCGATGCACACAGGCACCAAAGATTTCAGGTGAGAGAAAATACTTTAAAAAATATTATTCATTAATTATATCAAAATAAATTACATTTTTGTTTAAATTTTAATTATATTTCATAGATTTCTCTTAAACAAATGATTTATAATCACTTATTTATTATTATTCCTTAAGATCTTATTTTATTCTGATCATAGTTCTAACAGGTAGTTTAGCAAAAACAAGTAAAAACTTGAACTTGCTTGAGTTTACTGTTTACAGGATGACGCACATTTGAATTTGTTTAATCTTGTTCACACTAGCATTTGCTCTAAACATATATAAGAAAATCTGCTGCAGTTTTTAACTTTATTCTATATTCTGTTGTTATCAGCAGAATATAGGCAACATCTTGCAATGTACTTGAATCGACATGAGAAAAATTTAAATCCTTTGAACAATTACAAGAAATGGACAGAATTAAATTACATCCTTAAAAAATAAAACTTGTATCGATCATTTGCAGCAAAGTTTTAGATAATGAAAGAAAATGTTGATATGAAGTTATAAAAAGAATAATTTTTGTAGTAGTTTTTAGACAAACAAAATCTAGCTCTTTGTGGTAAAAGTAATAAACTTTACGATCGCAACAATGGCAATTTTTTAAAATGCATTGAGATGTTAGAAAAGTTCATTATCAAATTCCTGCCATGTACTCTCAAGGGATGTACAGGATATGATAGTACTACATGAAAAATTTACATCATTACTAACTTCCTATCTACAATTTTCCTCCAAATCAGTCTGTTACTTGTCAAGACTCCAACATTACTAGATTTTATATTTCTATCGTCTAAGGCACTTTGTACCGTATCAATCCACCTATATCTTGGTCTTCCTCTGGGTCGTTTTCCTGCCAACTTGGCAGAGAACACTTGTTTTGCTAATCTTTCCTCGCCCATTCTGTTTAAGTGACCATACCACCTGAGATTAGCTCTGCTAACGCATTCCTGAATGCTGACAATGTCAAGTGCTTTCTTAATATTCTCGTTTTTAATATGATATTGCCATTGACGCCATCTGTTCACGCCGCTAAGCTTTCTCAGGACTCTCATATCTGCGGTCTCTAGTCTTTGATCAAGTGTTTTACTTCTGACCCAGCTCTCTATCCATAGGTTAAAACTGGTTTGAACACTGTCTTGTATATAGCTAATTTAGTGTTCCAACTAATTTCTCTCTTATTCCATATGAATTTATTCAATTGACTTCCTACCATACCAGCTTTATTGATTCTGTTGTCTATTTCCATATTTAATTTACCATCTTCACTAAAAATCGTGCCTAAGTAGCTGAAATGTTTTACTTGTTCTATAGGTTCTCTGTTCATAACACAGTTGACATTTTCAATGATTCTGCCTATTTTCATTGTCTTTGTCTTTTTATTGCTGACCTTCATACCATATCTATTACAACAGTTATTCAATTTAGTCAGAGAATCTTGCAGACTTGTAGCTGATTTATTTAGAAGTATAACATCGTCTGCATAAAGCAAAGAGCTGACATTAACATATCCAATTTTGATATCATGTTTAATACCAATTTCCTTCATAATGTGATCCATATAGATAATGAATAACAGAGGGGATAATGTACATCCTTGTCTCGCACCAGATTTAACATTAACCCATCTTCCTGTACTTCCTTCAATTCTAACTGCTGACTTACAACTCAAATAAAGACTAAGTATTGCTTGATATAATGTCCCATTGACACCATATAGCTGTAATGTATTGAATAGATTATCTCTTGGCACCTTGTCATATACCTTTTCCAAATCAACAAAACTTAAATACAGATCTTTGCTATATTCCCATGATTTCTCCACTATTTGTCGTAAAGTGAAGATCTGATCCTGACAGCCTCTATTTGATCTGAATCCAGCTTGTTCTTCACCAAGCTTTTTCTTCCACATTCTTCTCAACCATTTCTCAAGTATACTTGCATATATCTTGTCAGGAATACTCAATAGGGATATACCTCTGTAATTCTCACATTCAGTTTTATTTCCCTTTTTATATATAGGTACTATGAGAGCTCAAATCCAATCATTGGGAATTCGTCCCTCTGTCCAGGCATTCTGAACTATGCAGTGCAGCCACTGTGAGACTTTTATACCACCATACTTCAGCATTTCTGGTCGAATATCATCTACTCCTGCTGTCTTTCCACATTTCAAGCCTTTAATGGCTTTTTCTACTTCAAGTATGGATATGTATTCCTGACTGCATGACTGGTCAGTGTTTTTTATCACTGTGCTGTCATCACTTCTTGTTTCATTTGGCAAATTTTCAAAGTAATTACTCCATACTTCAAGGATATCTTTTTCTCCCGTTTTCATTTCACCTTTATCATCTCTAACTCCTTTTACAGCACTCTTTCCTCTATTCCTAAGCTTTTTGAACAACCTCCAGAATATTTTGCCACCTTCTTGATATTTATTTTCTATGTTCTTGCCAAAGTCCTCCCATGACTTTTGTGTAGCTAGTTTTACACACTGTTTAGTTTTTGTACATTTGTCTCTGTATTCCCTAAGAGCACAAGCTGACTTATTTGCCAGGAACTTTTGATATGCGTTCTTCTTTTTCTTCACTGCCTCTTTAACTTCCTGTGTCCACCATGGAGTTCTAATTTTTCTATCCTTTCAGACAACTTCACCACATGCCTCTCTAGCTGAATCAATCAGGGTTTTCTTCAAGGCTTGCCACTGAATCTCTAAGGTTTGGTTCCTGTTCTCAAACTCTTTCATTTTTCCTTCAATAATCTTTGTGTATTTTAGTCTACAGTTCACATCTGAGAGCTGCTTAACTTTTATTCGCTTTAAAACTTTCTTACATGTTATTCTTTTCAATATGAAATTCAATTTTATCCTACTCAAGACTAAATAGTGATCACTTCCAATTTCAAATCCTCTGTACACTCTGGTGTCCTGCACCAAGGAGAAAACATCACTATCAACAATAGCATAGTCAATGAAACTTTTCTTATTCCTTGTCTCTTCTCTCCATGTGAATTTGTGCACATTTTTATGTTGGAATATGGTGTTAGTAATAACCAGTCCATGTCCTGAGCAGAAATCCAACAGGTATTCACCATTATTATTAGCTTTGCTCTTTTCTCCAAATTTTCCCAAAACATTTTTGTATGTCTCACAATCACTTCCTACTCTGCTATTTAGATCCCCAACAAGGACCAACTTTTCCTTTTTCATTATGTCAGTAGCTTTCTCTAGAACCTCAAAAAATTCCTCCACTTCTACCTTAGTAGAACCTTCTGTGGGACCATAGGCCCAAATAAGTCTCATTGTTCAATTCCCCATTCTGATATTTGCCCAAATCACTCTACTTGACACTGCCTGCCATTCTAGAAGATGAGCCTCGTATTTTGTGTTGAATACTATGGCTACTCCTTCTTTTCCTTGATTGTCATTACCTGAATATAACATTTTGTATTTATTGCTCAGAAAGATCTCACCAGTTTTTGTCTTTTTTATTTCAGTCACCCCTGTTATGTTGATCTGGTACTTATCTAATTCCCCGCTGGCTCCATTTCTTTGCCATTCGGGCATCTTATGTTGATAGTACCGATCTTTAACTCTGGTGATGTTGAGTTGGGGTGTGTTTTCAGATTTGTTCCAGTAACTGACTTTTTGCTGTTCACTCTGGTTCCCTGGTGAAAACATGGGGGCCTTGTTTAACTGGGCGACGCTCCAGCCGGCATGATTTGTCATGTTGTACCATCATTTTGTATTTTCGTTTAACCAATAGGAATACAATTTGGTCGGCTAAATCCCAAATTGCCAACCCATCCTTGTTCGTTCAGTATCCAGGCAGATACCCAACAGGGTGCCCCACGAGAAGGTGAGGATTGGACATTAGGTCAGATAGAAAAGTTTGATCCTTTTATATCAGAAAACACGTGACACGTAGCTAATGATCCTGACTTTAAAAATATGCCCTCCTATTTAGGAGATAAAATTCAAAATGAAATACTCACTTTATTGGCATCAAATATTAAAAATAACGTTTTTATAAAGTGACATTCTGATATATTCTATCATTTAAGCATTTTTGAAATGCTTCCCATGCATTGTCAATATTCTTCCTATCCAGCAACTCATACCACTGTGCTGAACTCAGTATACTCCTCAGTTGGTCATAATTTCTTGCTTTGTAGTTCAGCAGGCAATTATGTAGGATTAACTGAAGAACAAAGTTCAGGTCCTTGTGTGTTTGTCCTTTCAACTGAAAGAAAATGCGTTCTTGGAATGTTAACTCACCATCCCTTTTTTAATGAATAGCTAGCCCAGCACACACAAAAAAAATCCATATCTCAATATGGACATCCAGGTTAAAATAAGTCCCAAGAAAATAATTATTAAGTTCGATCTTTGTGTACTTGCCATTCATTTTTAATATTAAAATAAATGTGGGCACAACCCACATTTATTTTTGGCTTTCAAATGACAATTGAAGAAGGCCTAAGAAGGTGATATAGACAGTTTTCTGCAATATCCTGCAAAACAACAAGGTGGTAACCAAACTGAAATGGATGAGATTGGATTACAGACTAAGTCTGATAAGTGATTGGCTATCAGATAGGTATCAGCTAATTTAAAATTTGGGTGTAGTAATCCTGAAAGAGAAAAGTCATTAGTGATGTGGCACAGGGATCTGTTTTGAGACCACTGTTGTTCAACTTGTGTATTAATGATATTGGGATGGGTATAACCAGAGATATGTAACTGATGCAGATGATGCAAACAGTTGCTTGTCTATAGTTCAACCAGGTAAGTGAAACTGTTAGTTAAATATTGCAAAGTGTAAGGTTCTGAAATTTGATAAGCAATGATGGGATGCAAAGTATATAATTGGTGGGGAAACTCAGAAGGAGGTAGAAGAGATCTGAGAGTGGCTATGGACAAGGACCTGAAATTCAGGGCCCACACTGCATTAGTTGTGAAATCATCACACTGGATTAGGGCCCTTCTTCAAGCAATGATGCAGAAGACCTTGACATACAAAAATAGCAAGGTTCCATTATAAGGTCTTGATAAGGCCTTATAATGGATTATTGTGTATGAATTTAATCACCTAGTTGTGATGAGGATATGTCAGAAAGGGTACAGAGGAGATTCATGAAGGTTGTAACTGGTCTTTGAAATGTGAGATATGAAGACACATCAAGGCTTTGTAAATTCCATTCCCTCAGAATGAAATTTGCAAAGCCTCTGTGTCTAGGAGGGGGGGATAGAGAGAGAATATGATTGAGACATATAAGTTGATCAGGGGCTGTTACCAAGTTAACATGGAAAAAATTTTTTATAGAATAATAGGGAGGATAGAACAAGGAGGGAAGAGCTGGTCCTTTGCATGAAGAGTGGAACACATTGCTTGAAAGTGTTGTGAATGCAGCTGCATTCACCATATAAGAATGGTTTGATGCTTTGAGTGTGA
Source organism: Typopeltis vanoorti (assembly GCF_054136105.1). Classification (NCBI taxonomy): domain Eukaryota; kingdom Metazoa; phylum Arthropoda; class Arachnida; order Uropygi; family Thelyphonidae; genus Typopeltis; species Typopeltis vanoorti. Next base: position 90,443,874 of record NC_143567.1, read on the forward strand.
CAGTGTGCAAATCTCACAATGAGTCTTTGACTACATGGAGGACTGGCATTAATAATAATAAATATCTTGAGTGAATTGGCTTCACCTCCTGTAATGAGTTCTGCACCTCCACCATTGGAGGCACCACATAATAATATTTTAGGAAATTATAATATATTTATATTGTATTGTATTATATTATATTAGGCATCTCTAGAGAATCATTAAGGGAGGGCCCTGAAAAGTATAATTACTGGTAGCTAATCACATCTATCCTTAAAAACATTCACCAAATTCATTCACTACATGCCATGAATTCACTGTAGACACATTGAATCAGTTTAAAGTACAGTTGGAATGAGCATTGTGTGCAATAGTATGTACCTCCCATGATGAGTCTCAGACTCCATGGAGGTCAGCATTAATAATAATTACTAAACTCAGCTATTGACACCATTCGACACTTCTCTGCTGTCTGTATTTACTGTGGTTATCCTATGATGTTATTCTTTCCTTTTACTTACTACACAGGGAAAAAATTCTCTCAGATATCTTTTAACCTGTTTATCTAACTTGTCCTCGTCTTATTTCACCTATTTCATCACAGCTGTCACTCCCGTGGCTTATTTTTTGTACTGTTCATTATGTTTAGCATGACCATAACATTTTCATCTATACTATTTTATTATATAATTTGAAGCTTTTAGGACTCAAAAATTAGCAGTACTAATGAAAGCAACGAAAAGCTTTGCGTTCACAATACATGTTATTTATTTTCACGGCAGTGATGAAAACACAGAATGATAAGAAAATAATATTTATTAACTTATTTGCTGATATTTCGTTGGTATTATATCCAGATGCCGGATAATATAATACCAGCGAAATGCTCGTTTTTATGAAGCATTTGTTCATGGATGGGAAATCCCTAAAAAAAAGTCGTAAACATCATTCATTTCACTCACTGTTTGTTTTTCTCAATTACACAAAGATTTTCATTTACTCAATCAGTAGTAAATGAAGACTGAAATGGCACCATACGCTCTTGAAGTGAACCCAGCTTGTCAGATAAGCAATATGTCAGAGAGAAATCAGTAGCAGTACATATACCTATTTTCTGAGAGAAGGTCTAATCTTCATAAGAATGTTTCTGAAGGGGAGAAAAAAATCACGGTCACACAACTTTCTAACAGATTTCTCAGCAGTGCCGTAACGAGGGTGCAGCGAAAGAGGCGCCCGCCACGGACGCAACTAGTTTTGGGTGCAAAACGTAAAAATGTAAAAAATAAAAATAAATAAATAGATATAAGTCTGCTATTTTATGTTGTATTTTTAAATTTCGGCAATACGCTGCTTTAGACACACAAATTCTGCACACACTCCAACTCATTTCGATGGGGTTAATAGTAACTATTTAACATATTGCATTTAGTAAAATTTAACTTATTACATTTAAATTTTTCAAACATTTTGTCATTTTGGGATTGGGGGGGGGGGGAGTTAGATACTTGCCACAGGCGCTTCATACCCTCATTACTGAACTGTTTCTCAGGATTTTCAATTTGTCTTTTTGACTTCATGAGAAACTGTAATGAGATGGGAGTAAGCTAGCCATTGTTAAATTAGTCTCATGAAATCAAAGAATGATATTTACAGCAACTTTTTTTTTAGCCTGCTACAATTTATATCAGAAAATTAGGAATATTATCATTATGTAGTATTATCATAATAGTTACTCTTGTTGGAAAATACACATCAGGAATGTATCATAATTATGACTATAAGAAAACTGTAACCATCTCACAAATGAATCTCCAAAACAGCTAAAATTCTAAAATATCATTATCAATATATCTAAAGATCAAGGATTTATCCAGTTTCCTGCAGTTACAGATTTGTCTTCTGGTAGGACTACAAGCATTCTAATAGCAGATCATATGGATTTTACAGTTCCACAATTATATAAATTTCAATGTTTTTTTTTTTTTTTCAAGCTGTTTCAATATAAATTTATATTGGAACAGCTAAGAGAGAAACACTATTATTATTATTATTATGAGACACCTCCAAGGATTCATTGCAGGAGGGCACTCTACAACTCCCCATCTCCACCATTTAATCCACCAACTACACAGAACTGCTGCTACCATCATCTATGCACACACCGCCATCTACTGTCTACCACCACTTATTTTGTAAACTACATGTTTCCTAAGGCCGATTTACCTGTATGCGGGATTAAAACCCCGAGTTTCCACGTGAAACCCTACTACTTCAGTATGAGATCGGTAACTCACCTTCAAATGGAAATATATATATATACAGTGGCGCACCCAGAGGGGGGGAAAGGGTCTTCCCCCACTAAAGAAAAAGAAAAAAAAACTAGAAAATTTTCCAAAAACTTTTCCTAATTAAAATTCATTTTTATTTTATTTGTGTTGTGTTGTGTCTTCTATTTCTATACTACTTATGAATTAGCGATCATTGCAGATGCTCAGTCATAGGTTGAATTGTATGCGATGCATAGTGTCAGTGGTGTAGCTAGAGCTTTTGCCGCCCCTCTCAATACACACCAAAAATACTACAAAAAAATAAGGAAATAAATTAATACACTATGTTTATTTTTGAAGTAAAACTTTAATTTCAACATTCTAAAATGTTATTTTTCTTGCTTTTCTGTTAGCAAAATCGTCGATGATATTGGCGAAGTCTATTTCATAATAATGTAGGTAATTCTTAATCTATTTTATTTAGAAAAAACTCCTCTCACAACTAGCAACACCTATAGCAATTGTGAGGAAAATTCGCAGTAGTATTACAATATTTGGAAATGAATTCTCGAGACTGTATATTAGAATTAACTGCAAAAGGTTCAAAGTGCCGTCCCTCCTCTCCTCTCTAGCCACGCCTCTGCGTAGTGTGTATTCTCAAATCGTTTACTAAGCTCGTCCCCCCCCCCCCCCCCAAGATTAAATCCTGAGTGCGCTACTGTGTGTGTGTGTGTGTTTGTACACACACGCGCGCGCGCGCGCGCACTTCGTCACGACGAGAACCGAACTTAAGCTTTTTCCATCCGATGGGCGCAAAAGTACCGTTCCTCCATGCACCACGTAGGCCCTTTTATAGGTATGAAAGATTGCAGAAACTCATCAACAAAAAATACCACCCAAATCTCAACAAAATTTGGATACAAAAATAAAGTGCAACTGGAAAGATGAAATTAATTTACGCATGTTTTTGCAAGAAGATATGATAGGCCTACACCATATCCAGCAATAACTAATATAGCAGCGGTACATATCACAATATCAACGAAATATATAAGTGCATAATAACAGTCACATATCTATGAAATACTCATCCTAATTTTGCCAACAACAGCATGCGTTTTTAAAGATGCCCAGATGGTTCCCTTTAGGACTGAACGCTTCGTTTTAAATTGTATCAGACCTTCCTATACTGGCGGGTGCAAGTTTCTACATACCTATAAATGTTTTCTGATGATTTCGCTTTTGACTTGACATTTTGATGAAACGAAATAGAGTAAAGAATAATTAAAGTTTTTTTTATAATTACTATATATATATATATATATTATATTATATATTATATATAATTGTATATTATATAATGTATATTACAAATATTATAGTATATTATACAAATGTATATTATATACATGTATATATATATCAGCTTGAAAGAAGGCATTACTGTTAGGAATTTAAAGCGAAGATCATTTATTGCATGTAATGATGTTTTGGAATTACGGCTGAAGCAACTGGGGCTCTAAGATCAATATGCTATGCCTGTTAATTACTAGACATTGGGTCATTAGTTTATTACGAACTGCAAAATTAATAATAATCACTAATAGTAAAAAATCCCTAAAAACAACCAAATTTCAAGCCAAAACAAAACAAAAAAATAATAATTTCCACATTCATTTCACCAACATCCGTGGCCTCAGTGCGAATTAACAAAGTGCACCACTACTTACAAGCATTAAAAACCGATCTGTTATTTCTTACTGAACGTTATTGACAACATATTACATTTCACCTCATCTATCCAAACTACACCCTGGGCGATGGCTTCTGTAAGAAGAATGGAATATCTACTATGTCATGTTTGGCATTCCGTTCTACACCAAAGGTTTCTTAAACCTTGAATCCTATCTATATAATCTATTCTGGTTGCCTTGCATTACTTTGTTGCCTTCCTTTAATGACCTGACTACTCTCCGAAGTAAGATGATTATGCCCTCTTCGATTCATTATCTCTGAAAGTTTATCACATATAGTTTAATTATACAAACAGTGAAATATTCCTTGGAGACTTCTGGTGTTTATAATTCAAACTAGTTCCTCTGTCCTCTAATTTCACAGATCAAGCTGGAAGCGAAGGCAAACTATTTGCGATCAGTAATGATCTAATAAAATTGTACACCTACCTACCAGAATACCAAAATAATACTCCTCATTCATCCAACATCCTGACCTTTACATAACCAGCTCTCCCTCTGAATACATTGCAGATGTCTACTCTCTTCTTGGCAACTGTTCAGAGCCTTTTCCACTCCATTTCTACAGTTCGATCTGTTCTTTTACTCATGTCCTATACCATTACAACGGCGCCAACGGGATGATTTATAGATTTATATGCCTCTTTCCTCGTGATCTAAAGTTGTTTTCGCTCTCTTAATCCAAACATCTCGCTCGGCCAAATAATGAAAATAATCCTTGCTGGAATGCGTACCTTCATTCCTGCCAGAGGATGATATGCACACTCAAGTCAGACTTCATAATGGTATCATATGTAAAAAAGCTTGCCTCTTGCTTAAATGGAAGTCAAGTCTTTTCCAGTCCTTCCATAAGGCTGTTGGTCGCAACTTCATCGGTTACCTATTTCTACCTTCTCACATCCTAATTGCACTATGGTGCCAGACATAAACAAACAGTAGACCTCTTGTATCAGACCTTTATCAGATCTTGTAGTAGACCTCTTCCTCTAACTCTTGTACAGATGAGCAAGACAAATATCCTCCTCCTCACAGGAAGGATAGCTGATCAGAAGTAAATTTTAGTCGATCATAGCAATTATTCATCTCCTGACGGAATTCTTTATTTCTTATTCAGAGCGGGGTCAAATGGTAACAGTGTCATCGACAAAATGCATCCACAAACATGACGAATTTTTAATGGAACTTGTGGCATGATAACATGTATTTAGACATACGTATTCTCAAGATATAGTAATTTGATTACTGCAAATATTTCAACCAGAAACTAACTGGTCATCATCAATGCATCAGCATAATCACAAAACAAAGCTACATTCTGAACTGAGCCACGTGCCGAATGCAACCTAGTGGATGGTTACAATAAAATAAGATTACAATTAAGGCCCAAATTTAAAATTACGTGATTTGAAATAAAATTAAATTTAATTAGATAATAAAATGGCAAAGCATTAAATTAAATTTAAAAAATAATAATTAATTAAAATGATTAAAATACCATTTATGAGGATGACACTCTCCCAAATCTTGGCAACAGAGAGACAGTCATTCCGATTTAAATTTGTGCGGTGTAGAATAACCGCTCAAACTCATACCTGCACTGATGTAAAAGGCGCTTATTGGACTACCGGATATCATATACAAAGATATCTGGTCTTGCTTAGTATGGAGTGGACACTCCATACTGAGCAAGACTAGATTTTTCAGGTTTATTACTGTTAATATAAGATCCTACTTTGGACAAAGGGGACATTCTGTTGAAAAACGACTACAAGAACACCAATATAACTTGTATTCTTATAGTCGTTTTGGTGTTCTTGTGTTCGACTACATATAGCGATATAAGATTGGTGTCTTATAGTGGTTCAGGTATGTTCTTGTGTTTGACAGCAAGAATACCAGTATAAGACTGGTGATCTTGTAGTAGTTTTTCAACAGAACGTCCTGTTTGTCCAAAGTAATCTTATATTAAAAGCTAACATCAATAAACCTGAAAGATCTGGCCATGCTCATCATGGAATGGATACTGACCACGATATCCTGTGGTACAATACTCTCCTTTTATATCGGTGGATACATTTAGGTTTGAATGGTTACTAAAGAGAGTACTGAAGCACTTCTACACCACCCAAATTTAAATTGGAATAGATATCTCTCTATCGTCAAGATTTGCAAGAGCCTCATCTTCATAAATAATAAGCAATAGTGTTTTCCCATTTTAATTATTATTTTAAAATTTAATTTAATATAATACTATCATTTCACTAACTAATTAAACTTACTTTTATTTCAAATTACTTAATTCACTTACTTAATTTTAAATTTTGGCCTTAATTGTAATCTTATTTTATTGAATCATCCACTAGGTGGCACGTGGCTCATCTCTGTAAATAGGATTAACATTCTTTGTTACAATGACAAATCCTTTGCCTTGTAATTATATGATGACCCGTTAGTTTCTTGTCGAAATATCTGCAGTAATAAAATTACTAAAATCTACGAATATGGTTGAGGATATATAACTAAACATGGCTGATCGTTTCAACGATTTAAATAACAATTTGCTAGAAGGGGAGATAATGGATTTCTTATCGCGATGCTCATGATTTGTTCAAAATTTTTCTTTATCAACCAACCAGAATGCATGGCAGAAATCAAAAATATTAACTGAATCAAGTGTGAAATCCTGAGAATGAATATGAAAAGCGTTTGTTAATGGTATGTTAGTAAATGATCAATATCAAAGACTGGTAACTCAAAAATGAGCTGATTTCTTGTGAAGTAGTAGAAATGGCCAAATGATGATCATGAAAACCGCATTAATGCTTTCATTTTATTTAAGTGAGATAATGTATGCAATTCACGATCAGGTTTAAAGGGTAATCATCCTTTTGATCTATCGAAGGCCAGCGGACGGATTTCCCAAAACGTTAGCGCTTAAAGAATGTTGTTAGTTCTTTGAGAAGACGTTTGAAGATTTATTATGCACTCTTAAAGACTGTAGTTCGGAGTTTTATTATATTTTAATCTAAGCATGTATTTGTTTCTCAGAAATGAAAAAGTATACACAGTAACATCACTTGACTTGGCATTCTCTTTACAATCAAATACTAAGAAATTTATGCCTTACCAGAAGAAGATGCTGACAGTACAGATGCACATGACCCGGTATGGGGAGGCTTGCCTGTTGAACTCGGCGTCTGAGATCGTTGGGCATCTAGAAGAGGAACTCTACTTTGTGCAGGACTAGGTGAGATGTTTGAAGGGTAATGAGCGGCAAGCAAAGGGGTGATAGAACTGCATCCCAATCCACTTAAAGATGCTTTTTCATTAGTAATATAATCACTCTCAGAAGCTACATGTCCCAGGAGGTGAGGAGAAATGTTCAGGACATTCTGCGTGAGGTCGGGTTGGACAGGAATTACTTCTAGAAAAAAACGAATTTTGTCATTGACTCAAATAAATTCACCTTCATTCACAAACATCTAACCGATACGAATATTAATATTTTAGAGAACAGGAAAAAGTAAACCAATTATTGCATCTTATAGTCGAATTCTACTACGAAATAATAGAACTCAGATAGTTGCTACAGAATACATAATCATAAGGTGTTACTTTTTCAAACCAATTAAGCAGAATGATTAAAGTGCGGAAGATGAAACTCTTCTACCACCCACAGAAATGTAAAAGAAAGCTTTGAAAAAAAATATTGAATTCATGAATATGAAAAAAACGAATCTTTTTACCATCTTCTGCATTCTATATATAAGAAAAAATGAACATGGAGTCAATTTCTTTTTCACACATACGCACACGCACACACTTTTAATTGGCAAGTCAATTATTATGGCAAATAATCTCACCTTATAATATGAAAAGAATTAAGAGCACTGAAATATTTTTTTATTGTTAAAGAAAAAACAACGACAAAGTTCATCGTTCATATGAGAACGATGCAGACTGCGCGAATGAGGATTAGATTGCTTGTATTTACGGATGAAACAACTAAAACTATTAGGCCAATGTATTAGTTGCTAATTGCATGGTTTCTTTTAGTAGACTGACTCCTATTTGTTGGATAAAAAAAGCCATGTCGGTATCAGAATGAATAACCCAGTTTAATCCAGATATTTCCAACAGAGAAACAAATGTCGCAATATTCTCGCGAATTGCAAACAAGGGACAGGATAATCATTCCTAAACTTGCCCTATCTGTGAAGAAATGAAAATCATTAGATTGGTTTATTAAGCTAGGAGCTGGTAAGGTGTCAGTAGGGGCTCTCCCGATTCTGCAGTATAAAAGAAAAAATGCTGATATTTAACACATATGCGACCGATTTTAAATTAATCGGCCAGTAAAAAAACCTATTTGCATTTTACTAAAGGTGAATTCACTAGTCTGAACTAATTATCGTGCTGTGATTTAAACAGCCATGGGGGAAAGTATGCAATACTTCTTCAACATTATGAAATTAGAGGAGGTTGCTTTTAGAACAGATATACTGCTTGGGGAATTATGATCTATAAGAGGGATGGAATAAAAGAGAATGAGAGAAGCTAGTGAAGATTTGAATTTCAAATGTGAATGGATATTTATTAGCAACTACTTGTCTTTTTTATGCTCAGAGAAAATTGGAAAAATATGAAAGTTAGGTATAAGTATGAGAGCTAGTTTTCTACTGGTATTTTTATTTGTGAAAATGCCTCAAATTGTGGCTGGAGGAGGGAAAGTTACTGGGATAGAAAACCCCGACACTTCTGTATAAGATTAGTTAAAAGGGATGAAAAAAAGATGAATTGTTAGGTAATTATGTTTGAAGGATTTAAACTGATGATGATAAGTGGTTGAAGAACAAAAATTTGACCTCTGAGGAAACAGATGAAGCGAGATATGCAACCTTTATTGTGGCATATATTTCGAATCTATCTTGAACGCTTTTCTCTGATTTGGCACCCTGCCAAATTAAACACTCGTAATAATGACAATGAATTGTATCATTTAGTAATGGTATTCTTCCCCCCGTGTGAGATCACACCCGAAGAAAGACTTGAGTTCTAGTCTAGTCACTTACTAAAGGAACTTTTTATAAGCCTTTCTTCGATCGCTTCCCGAGATAGTCGATCTCTGGCACGAGTAAGCAGGTTTTTTCTCCATGAAAGTAGGATTTTTCGTCCCATAATACATAAGAAAATCGATCGCAGAACGCATACAATTTCAGATAATAACATATTGTATTAAGGTTAGGGCCCGCGAGATGGCGACACGTGGCAGTCATATCTTCGTCGGATTTCGCTTATAATTAGTGATAATCTTGGGGTAGCTACCTCTAATTGGCTACCAGTGAAGATTGAACTGCCCATTCAGTCTCCAAAAGTTAGATTGGACTAAAACGGCCTCGCCTACTCCCTTATAGGGAGTAGGCGAGGCCGTTTTAGTCCAATCTAACTTTTGGAGACTGAATGGGCAGTTCAATAAAAGGCATTAGATGATTTTTTTTGGGGGGGGAGTTAGACCACCTCTGCAGTTATGGAATAGTTGAAGTGGATTGAAAAGGCTCCATGTAAAAATAAATAAAAATACAATAATGTATATAAAAATGGAATAAAAATTCTTAGCATTTTTTCTTGCCAACAGTATGAATGAAGGAGAGCTTTTCAAAACCTCTCATGGACGGAAGCCACAGAGAAAAACTTTCGCTGCAGTATTTGCATTTAAATTGCGATAATTCTTACTTATTCCTCTTCACCAGATATTAAAACACTAGACATGTCACTGAATAATTCAATTATTCTCGCTACTGAAGTTACTTTCCTACTAATTGCATAAAAACTACATTTAAACTAATTACAATCTTTTAATCATTCTCTTTCTTGCTTGTTGCATAATGAAATAACTCCCTACGAGTTTTTTGGCCTAATCAACTAATTTTCTTTAAATCTGATTTGACAAGAATCTCAGGTGAATGAATCAGAGATCATGTTTAACACAAATACCAATTAAGATACTTCTAAGGAATCTCTGACCACGAGACAAGTGTACTGTCTTTTATTATTATATTTGATAGCTCTATACATTTGGAGAACTCACTGTAGAATGTCACTCCACAGTCCACCAACTTTGTTCCACTGCATAACATTAAATGGTTTGTTATTTTCTTGTAAAAATGAAAAAGTTCCTGGGAGAGAAAATCCTGTCACCTCCACTTCAAACTGATTAATTCACTTTCAGTTTGTTGAAATGACATTCAATATACACGTTCTTCATGGCTTAGATGGATTTTGAACACATGTCTTTCTCGTCAAGGAAGAGAAAATTGTTTCTTTAACGCTTCAAGGAAATAACCAATTAATAACAAAAAAAGAAACTTAGAAATATCTTGAACCAATTGGAGATAAACTAAATGAAACTTTTACTGCTATGAACTTTTTATAACAGATTACTAATCCTAACCACAGTCGTGGTTTCATGATAACACAAATAGGGTGGCTCATTTTGTTTGAAAATTGCTTTGCAAAGTACTCTACAATTTTCAGAGGTCGCTATGTTAAACACGCAGTATTCAAGCATTTAAACGGATTTAATACTAGTAGCTTTTAATAGTATTTGTTTCACAGACAGTTAATAGTGAATTAATATTGTCCACTGGTTGTCCCAGGCGTAATTTTAATTACAGATTCGTAAGACAGACGACTTTAAAACAGGCAAAAAAATTTTTACATTAACAAACTGAAAGAATATGCATAGCAAAAGTAGAAATAAAACAAACACGCTAAGATAATAAGGAAAAGCATACAAAATGTCTTTGTAGCCTTTTGGAAATGACGTTTTTTGCATCATTAGCGTTAGGTTCGGATCTCTAGCATGGTAGGGGGATTTCCCTCTTGGAAACTCGAGTTTTTAATCTGACAACTCAAGGAAATTAACCGTAGAACTTATAATTTCCTATAGTAATATATATAGTTTTAGGGCCCACAGGATTGAGGTATTTGTCTGTCATTTTCTCCTACAGAATGTCTATTAAAATCATTAAAATAACCAACTCGTCAAATTTTTATAAGAATTCAAATTTCAATAATATTCTCAAACACAGTTACATCAGTTATAACTTGTATACTACTAACGCTAAGTACGGGAATATGCATGTCGTATCAGTATTATATAAAGAAAGAATAACCTTCTTATCCCCACTTATCAATATCTATCTCAATGTCGGAGTTATTGTTTGTACTGTCTTTACCACTTTTGCAATACACTTCGAACTTCAACTCTCTATCCATAGAGCCTCCGTAGTCCAGTCGGTTTCGATGATGCCCTTCGGTTTCGAATGTCGTCTAGGATGAGAAGAACGTTTATCAGGATTTTCATTTGAAGGTAAGTTAGCCAGTATCATACGAAAGTCCAAGAATGTTACAGTTGCTTTGAAAATCCGAAACAAACTATCGACAATTCCTAAAAAGTGTCTCTCCAGTTTTCTATAATACAATCACACCAATATTAATACAGACAGGCTGCATTCTCTTGAAATGGATTTTGCTGTTTTAAATTATGGCCGAAGCAACTAAGGCAGAGAGACCAACATATTATGGCTGATAACCGCATATTCTTCTGGCCGTTTGCAGAAGGAAAAATCCAATGTCTTGAGCCCAAATGGCAAATCTTCTATTTGTAAACAATGATTGTCATCCATTCTTTTCTACCTACAATAACAAATCAATTATTCTTCCAGAAGACGAAAACTATATTATATTATAGTCATTCATTCCGAATCCTCTTTTATAGTAGTCTATAGACTTTTATAGAGAAACTTCTGTACATTGCTTTTTAACAATCCTATACAAATTAAGCAACAGGAAAACAAAGTAGAATTCGGAAACCACGCTGGCAACCTTCATTGTTATATATTTGATTCTGCATCTTCGTGCACTACTCTGTCAACCAGTCCCATTCTTCTCATGCAACCAACTTGTTATCCGTTCCCGGTGCCTCGACTTTATGCAGTAGCTTCCCATTATTTATTTCCACGAACACTTTAGCAAAATCAAGTGATGTTTTGCCCAATAACATTTCAATTTGGAGGGATAAGGATATTCGCAGTGAAATTGTTACTTGATTATGAAATACGAATAAGAATCATAAAAATAGATTACTGAAATAAGCACACTCCTCTTCATGGACGCCTTCTATTCTAATAAATAATAGTAAATTGTAATTTTCGTATTACAATCAATGTAATTCTTAATTCTAGTCCACTAATATCTTAAAATACTTGTAGTTCTGGACTACAATTTTCTGGCTCAGTATTGGCGTCGGCTTTCTGAGAAACTGTATTATTGAGTTCATTTTTAAAGCATTGATATCCCTTCCCTGCATTTACATCGATTCTACAATCTCTTATTTCTTTTATGCTTTTCGCTATATATTTCCTGTTCAGTATCATAAATCACATCATTCCAATCCATGTGTAATCTACATTCATCAGTTATTCTGCCTCTTTATTTTTTAATGAATCCCATTACGAATAATAATAATGTAAATCCCATCACTATAAATGTATAGTGCATTTGTACTATGGGTCAAGTAAGCTAGGTATTAGATAACTGGAGAACTCTACTCTAGAGACAACCTCGAAAATTTTCAAGTGTCTTCAAGCCTTTATAACCAGCATAGTAAATTCAAGTATCAAATAACAGTAGTAGTCGAAATAAATAATCCTTTAGGATTTGGGCTTGATGAATGCATGTACACCTAGTTTTCTTTCACAATCTAATATTACCTTCCTTATCATAATTATTAATCTTCCAACCTTCTCATGCACAACACATTTTTCTCTAAATTCCCTTCCCACAAATATTTTTTAAGTAGTTGCTGCTTCATTATTTCTTTCATTCAAACAGTTCTTAAGCTATTTATTGTCGTAACTCGAAATGCAATCTGACAAAGCTACCATTAACCGTTTCTTCAAGGCGTTAGCGGATTTATTTACTGCGTATTTTATCCTCATGCACCTGGGATTTCCTTCTCTAGCATGATTTGGTACTTGGCATCGATCCACGCATCCTTCGATGTTTTATAATTTCTTGCTTTGCATTTTCAAGCATATCTTTTTAACTAAAACTGTCACACGCTTAGCTTACCCACTGCATTATTTGAATAAACCTTTCGTGGGTGGAAGCCACATAGAAAAAGAAAATTTCAATTGCATTCACTCATCACAATATTTTATTTATTTAAAAAAAAATTACGTGTTACTGGAATATAAATAAATAATTCGCTAATCAGATTAAATATTTACAAGCCGACGTTTCACCGTCGCAAGCTAGCATTACCAAGAATATTTACAATTTTGATATGTCCAATTTTGATGCAGTTGTATTATGGTCCCTGTTGTATGTCTGAACGTACCTTGGGTTGGAAAGATTTTGTAAAAAATAATAAGAAAATAATAAAGCTTTTCGTAAGAATTCAACTGCACAGCTGTCTAACGAACCGAGAAGTAAGATATGAATACTATATTTCCATTAACGTGTTGTGTTGTGTTGTTTAGAATTAACGTGAAGGAAATTAAAGCCATTACATGAATCGCTTTACGTAGCGGCTGTACATATGTTCAGATCGGTTCGTCTGTTTTGCAGGAAAAAAAAAAAAACTGCCTTAATTATGACGTGGGCATTAACAAGCAGAGACGGGAACTCAACACCAAACACACAACACACTTTTTTTATGTGTGTTTTGCAAAACGTATTAAGCACTTGTTCGATTGTTTTGTCTGTTACACATGCTATTTTTCTGCACTGATTTCTATTTTTAGTAAAATATATTTGAGACCCTCATTCGTTGAGCTCTCTCAATTTTGCTTGTAATCGAACCAATTTGAGTGACAAAATTTGGCAAAAACCTATTGAAATGATAAAGAATAAAGCTTTGCTCTTTCTGGCTGACATGAATGAAAATAAGTATTTAGATCTTTAGTTGAATTTATGTCGACTTGGTTGGCCGAGTGGTTAGCGTATCTTCTCTCCACTCAAAAAAGCTACGGGTTCGAATCCCACCCTGGACACAGATGTTCGTGATTGTCATACTGCGTGAAACGGTCAAGTGCAACCTTGCGATTTTTTGTAGCAGAAGGCTTCGCTCGCAAAAAAAAACCAAGTGAAATGCGGGATTGACCACACGGCGTTCGTCGAGGTCACATTATCCAATTACTTGAAATTTTGGTCTTAACGGAATCATGTTAGTAGTTGGGAAATACATGAAAAAGTAGGAAATTATGTTGTAAACAACAATAATAGACTACACAAGTCTAAAATGGCTTATGTAAATTTAAAAATAGATAAGCCATTCTTGGTGAGTTAAGTCTGAACATTGGATTAAGTAAGTAATGCAAATTATTGGATTAACTAATTCATAGAAATATAAATCACGATAGCCAACCTAATCATAATGTCAGGAAAATATTATGAAAATTCCTGCAGAATTACTAAAAGTAAATAAGTAGAAAGAAAGAAAAATTAACTTAATATTACGAAGACAAAAGTTATTTCTGGACATTACCAGAAAGTAAATAATAACGCTATTAAACATTAAAAACAAAACTAGCAGTGGCTGGATAACTTTCGAAAAAATAAGCGATTTTAATAAGAAAAAAAGAGGAAGAAAAATGTCCTGAAATAGTTCTATTTTATTTCTAAAAATGTTAAATTTTTTTTCCACCTTCACCTTCGTTTTGACGGAGAGAGAGAGAGAGAGAGAGAGAGAGATACCTTCACAAAGAAGGTAAAATAAACTGGAGAGCACGGGAAAACAAGAACTGACTACGTTTTTCACACTCCTCTGCACTAAAAAAAATAATCTTGTGTGGCACATCCTGTAGCATACGTAACCTATATGCACGGTACAGACAGGTCTCGCAAGAGATGTGTAGGCAAGAAGGTAGATCATTAAACTTCTGCCAGTAAAGAGGACAGCACAATTTATGACCTATCCGTCGGGTGACACCGGGCATAAGGCAGGAAGTGGCCCGCTGCCACCTTCCTAATGACTTACAGTTTGAGAAAAGCTTAGCGATGGGTTTATCTACCCACGTGATTTGGGTCAATCCCAGCATTCGGAAACGAGTGTTGGGAAGTGATAAGAATTCTTCATATATTTGCTAAACGTCTTTTTTTGTCCTCTCCGTCTGTATGTTCCCTCCTGAGACCAGGTGACTCAGTTGAACAGAGTTCGAGTAATTTCCAGTTAGAACAGCTGCTCTAGTGTCTAAACAAACCGGAAAAGTTCATTCGACTAGCGAAACTAGCTTACCTGCAGAAACTAGTATGGCATACTAGTTTCCGTAAACTTCTTTTAAAGAAATATTCATCAATGAAATTTACTTTGCCCTAGGGAGAAGAGTAAAGGATGTGAAATGCAATTTGGCTGTGACAAAAATTATTGAGAAAATATCGTTGTAATTGTCGCTATTTTTCCATTATTATATTTGTATTTGAATATTCCGCTAGGATATTGATAAACACCAGACGAAGCGGTGCAAATTAAAATAATTTTCTACCAAAAAAAAAAAAAAAACGATTGAAATTCCAATTTATTTTCAATAAGAATCAAGTGTGAATATCAGAAAAAAATGTCAAATAATACAAGATGTCAAACTCATACCTGTCAAACATGGTTTACATTCGAATAAATTATTTTGCTTCAGTTCAAGCACAATGATTTAAAAAATGGCTATTTGCAGTGGGAAAGGGGAGTCATACAACCATACGTGTTTTTGACGCATTCTCTGTCGTATGAAATAAATAATATTTGTTTTATATTTTCATCCATTTCGTCATTGTTTTCTTCCCATTTTTTATACTTCACCTTCTATTTTATACATTTCCCTAAATTAATCATCACAGAAAACAACGAATTCAAGTCAAAATGTGATATACAGTTGATCCTTGAACTGTGCAGATCCTTATACGCGGATTTTTTTCAATAAATAAAAGTTAGGTATGTCGTGAATGCATAAAATACTAGTCTATTTTATCATTTAATACCATAAAGTATACACAAATCCATTGGCGCACCCAGGGAGGGGGCCAAGGGGCCCTGGCTCCTCCCAAAAAGAAAAAGAAAAAAAAAAAAACTACACAATTTTCCAAAAATCTTTTCCTAATTAAATTTTTTTTTTTTTTATTTATGTTGTGTCTTCTATTTCTATACTATTTACGAATTAGCGGTCACATAAGGTGGGAATACCCTCTGGCTCCCGGAAAGCACAGCTGTTGTGAACGCAAGTCGAACGAAGTAGTGCTCGGGCGATACTATGTTCGCCCGAGCCAGGTCAGAGATCACAACAGATGCTCAATCATAGGTCGTATGCAATGCGTAGTGTGTATTCTCAAATCGTCTACCCAACTCGTCCCCCCCCAAGATTAAATCATGAGTGCTAGTCTCCCCCCCCCCCCTTAAGATTAAATCTTGAGTACTCGGCCCCCTCCAAGATCAAATCCTAAGTGCGCCACTGTGACAAATCTATTATAAAAAGTTAAGATTTATCAAAACTTACTCGCACAAACACTTACAGACCGTACATGGCGCCATTCTCAGAGAGAAATGTAAACAAACGTAAAGATGCAGTATTAAATAATCACTACATAAAATTAACCGTTATTAATAAATTAGTTAAATTTATCTAATAAATTAAAATAAAATAATTTTATAACGATTCATTTATTAATATAAAACAATCACATTGCTCCTTCTTTGTTATCAATGCATGAATCGTTATCCATCCATTCCATCCATTTTCAAGGCCCACCTTTCCTAATTGGGTTGTGGGGGCAGCAGCTGCAAGAGGGACTTCCAATGGTCACGATCCTCCGCCACCAAGCTCAGGTGTTCTGGTGGGACTCCCAGATATGTCCACCCAAGGTTTTGGATATAATATATCCAGCGAGTCCTTGGCCTTCTACATGGCCTCCTGCCCTTTGGCTTGGCAAAGAGGGCCTGCTTAGGGAGCCTCTCTTGTGGCATTCTGACCAGGTGCTCGTACCATCGTAACTGTGATCTCTCAACGCGGAGAAGCAGCAGTTGAGTATTGAGGGTTTCTCAAATTGCAGAATTCTGACTCTGTCAAGTCGTGTCAGCACCGCAACCCCCTCGAAGGAACCTCATTTCAGCCGCTTGGATTCGTGTGCGCATTCTTTCAGTCATTACCCAACTCTCATGACCATAGGTGAAGATGGGGACATAGACTGTATTGAAGACAGCCAGCTTTGTCTTCTGGCTTAACTCCAACTTCAATACTACCGAACAGCCAAGCTCAAGCAATATTGCGCTTGCTGAGCCGATTCGAGTATCAAGCTCTATGTCCCACTTTCCATCACTCGTGAATATGGCCCCAGGGTATTAAACTTCTCCACCTGCCTCAGTGGGACTTCACTCACATATAAAGTGCACTGGGATGGTTGTCTTGAGACCACAAATGTTTTCGTTTTGGCCACACTGATCTTCATCCCTGCTTCTGCACAAACAGCTACAAACCTATCCAGGGTCCAGTGGAGGTCATCTGTGGAAGAGCTAAGTAAAACTAGGTCATCTGCAAAAAGCAGACGTCCAATGCTACATCTTCTCACTGTTTCGGCTGTGTCTATCAATCCAGTCCATAAATATTATGAAAAGGAGGGGTGACAGAACACACCCTTTGCAGAGACCAACAAAGAGTGTGAAAGGTTCAGACTTTGTGCTGTTTACCTTGACACAAAACTCCGGGGATTCATACAGGGACTTCATGGCAGCTAATAGTTAGCCATCCACTCCATACTCCTGTACTACTTGCCAAAGCTTATCCCAATGAACCCGGTCATATGCCTTTTCCAAGTCCACAAAACATGTGTAGACATTCTTGGCATATTCCCAAGATTTCTCAAAGACTTGCCTTAAAGTGAAGATTTGGTCAGTTGTGCTTTAACCAGGACGAAAGCCTCATTGTTCTTCTTGGAACTTTGATTCAACTATGCTCTTGCACCTTCTTTCCAAGCACCTAGCATATATTTTCCCCAGCAGGCTGAGCAGAGAGATGCCACAATAGTTGCTGCAATCTCTCTGGTCTCCCTTCTTGAAGACTGGCATTATTATGCCTGTCTGCCACTGTTTTGGTGCTGGCTCAGATATCGAAGCAGCTTGACGCACATGAGTCAGCCAGAGAGCACCATCTCAATTTTGGCTTTTAGCATTTCTGGCCGAATTTCATCATCACCAGCAGTCCTGCTCGATTTTAGCGATTTTATTGCTAAATGGACCTCTTCTGCTATGAGACTAGTCATCGCCCTGATCTGCACCACTTGAATGTCTTGAACTGCCAGGCCATCCGGGTTAAGAAGGCTTTCCAAGTATTCCCTCCATCTGTGGAGGATATCCCTCTCGGTTGTTAAAAGTGCACCATCAGCGGCCTTAATTGCCCTTGCTGTGCACAATTTCCTCCCTTGAAGGTGGTAGATAGTCTGTCAGAATACCTTGTTTGCATTTGCATCGGATGAGTTTAATCTTTCTCCTAAGGATTCCCAAGCCTTTTGCTTTGCTGTCTTTACTGCCTCAGCAGTAGCTTTTCGCGCCTCAGTGTACCGGAAACGCATCTCAGGTGACCTGACCCTAAGCCATGTTAGGCAGGCCTCCTTTTTTGCCAGGAAAAAAGGAGGCCTGCCTAACCTTTTTGGACCTCTTAGTTCCAAAAAGGTGTCCTTTGCTCACTGGCCATCGCCACACCGAGCCGCTTTCTGCCACAGCATGAGCGTGCAGAGGCAGTGACAGCTATTCCGAACAGCTTCCACTCCTCTTCATTTGCAGTATGTCTGAGAATCTCTTTGAACCTGGAGGTGATGTTATCTGTAAATTTCTTCCTTACAGCCTCATTTTCCAATGCCTCCCATTTCACGCGGTATAGCTGCTTAGGTCTACCAGCGTTGATGGTAGCATTTAGTTTTTGTAGCCGTAGAGTGCAGACAACAAGGTGGTGGTCAATTGACAGTTCTGCCCCTCTCCTCACACGAACGTCCAGCATTGAAATGAAATGAAGCGCAAAGAAATAGTTCTGAAAAAGAACGAAAAATGAATCGTTCTACCTGTAAATAAATATGAATAATTTCTTTTTCACATTATCATTTCATTTTTGATGTCTAGTATTAGTAATACGTATAACATGTACAGCGTTTTGTATCATATAAGACAATATTAATATGGGTACTAACAGACATTCGATTTATATTGTAAACAGACGACGTAAACTTACGGTATCGATAAATACAGTACTATATTTATATCAGTGGCGAATTCTCCACGCTTGCTATGCTTACTGCACAAGCCCATTAATTGAGAAAGAAGTAATATTTATTTGTTAATAAATGCATGCATTTATAAGCACATCATTTAGGCTTTTATTTATGTAGACAGAAGACGTTTTAAGCTTGCGCGACAATAATTGAGCTTTGCGTTGTGTATCGAAGGCCGACGCTAGTCAAGCTACCTTGGCTTGCTCGGTTGTGGGAGCATCCAGGTCCTCGCTTCAGCACTGTGATTTCATGTGCGCGCATAGCCATTTCCGCTCCCTCCACGTCATCTCACCCTGTTGCTTAAACACGGGCCATACGCAGTCAAAATAGCTCTAGCCAGTGAGCTTCAGCCAGCCTTTACAAGTGTGCGTGTTGCTTGGGAAAATTAAATTACAACCAACTTTTTATGACGATGTTATTGACTAGTTCATAAAGAAGAACTGTAGGGTAGAATTTGTATTCAAATAGCTAAATTGAAAAAGATAGAATATCATTTGTAAAATAAATGTTGTATTTGTATGATTAACTGTGCATAAATTTCTAAACACAGTACATAGTTTTAAACAGTCAGTAATTCATTATTCCGCTAACCATACTTCAATCACACCTCTCATTCCCTGAATCATAACAAGAGCAAGATTGAATTTCAAGACCAGCATTCGCCCCTGGTGTTAATCGGGCTTCCGGTCAACAGTAGGCTATTAGTAGTTAAGTTTTTGGGGAGGCAAAAGTTATACACAGATTGTCGAACAACGCGTGGGGTCGGCGTGCCTAATCCCCGCGTTGTTCAAGGGTTAACTGTATATTGATTGAAGCTTTGAATTATATGTAACAGCTACTTTAAGATTCTTATTTTTAATGCGAATAGTCGAGAACTCATAGGAATAAAACAGGATTCTGTATATTTAGGTTTTGTAGATCAGAAAAAGGCATATGAGAAGGTACCGGAGACAAATTCTTCCAACTTCTACAATTATATGTTGTAAATGGGACATTAATGCAGTGCAATACATCATTTAGAAATTTAAAAGCGACTAATGTATAGGATGGTTTGTTGTGAAATTAGGTATACATCAGGAATGACCATTAAAAGTTATCTCCTCTAGTGTATATGCTAAATGCTTACATAATAGAAAACAGAAATAACATAACATTCATAATCAAGTAGGATTTTTATTATGCTCCGAATAAATAAGAATATATGTATGTGATTGCAAAAAATAGTTGTCATTTTAGGAGATGAATTAATAAATTTACAGACTTAAAATACTATGGGGTACAGTTGTATGCAGATGGAGACAGTGGTTTATGTGGCGAGTGCCCTCTCACAATAATACTAAATAATATCCTTAAAAATTAAAAAAAAAAAAATCCTGAATTACCGTACACCGTAAAATATTATTTTTATTTGTCATCTAATTCAGCCATAGCCGGTCCCCAAGCCCGGTTGAAAAAGGAGGAGGGTAGTGGGAGAAACCTGAGTGGGGGAAAAATACATTGTTCCCGTCTCAGAAAGTAGGGTAACCAAAATATTAAGTAGCCTGATCTTCTTCCACAACAGCGAGTATCGCTGTTGTGGAAGAAGTTCAATGGTAGACGCTGCAAAGACGGGCACCTCTGCTATGCTAGAACTCTTTATGCCATTCACCTGTGAGATCGAATTGAAAATGATTAAAAGACTTCAAAGCAGACACCAAACCGAACGGAACTATAGGATGACGACCTGGCGAGGTTTACGGACGGAACGTGGAATGTTCGAATGAGAAGATGAAGTTAAAAAGGCTTTGAGAAAGAGAGAGAAGTAAAATGGAACAAACCAAAAAACTCACACAAAATAGGAAAGAATGGAGGGCGGTCTACAAAACCTCGACAGTGTAAAGGTAGAAGAGAGAGGAAGATTAAGTAAGTAAAAATTTGTCACCTAGATGTGTGTGTGTATGAGGCGAATGCCATGTGAAATACAAAAGTAGTATGGAAACAAAATTATTATTATACAACACCTGCTGGAGTCAAGACTCCCCAAGGGAGGCAATAGCAAGATGCATTCTAACAGAGATAATGCTTATCATACCTCATTTTAAATTGGTTCAATGCTTGTGCACTCACCATCTCATTCGGCAAAACATTCCACTCACCAACCACTTTCATACAAAAAAAAGTCTTACCGCACTCTGATGCACTACACCTTTATGCAACTCCCAAGAATGACCGCTTGTCTCTATCCCCTTCCCTCCTTCAACCCTCTGAAAAATATCCTAGTTATCTATTTGATAAGTATCCGTTAACAATGTATACGTTTCAATCATATCGCCCTCCTAATCCCTCTTCCCAATTTAGCGTCATCTGCAAACAGCTGAATATCCGCTTGCAAACCACTCGCAATATCATTAATAAACAAATTTATCAGCAATGGTCTTAGAACGGAAATCTGCAGGAGCCTTCCACTGGTAGCCCTCTTCCTCAGAGACATGGCACCTACACCACAGTTTGATATCGATTAGAAAGCCAGTTCTTATCCAATCAACCAAATGATTATCTAATCCCATTTCCCATAATTTACACACCAATTTATCATGTGGTAACATGTCAAATGCCTATGCAAGATCCAGAAGTATCACCGTATATGAATCGCCTATATCCAGAATTGTAGTCATCGTATTATAAAATGTAAGCAAATTAGTAAAGCAAGACCTCCCTTTAACAAACCATCTTGGCCTCTATACATAATCATTTCCTTATCCAAGCAATCCTGTATTATATTCCTAACCACTCTCTCTCCAAGACTTTTATGAAGAAATGCAAATTGGCAAATTCATCTAGTCCAATTCACATCAAAATGACTTAAACAATTATAGACTTCTACTTCATTCACCTTCAAGGAACTGACTTGAAGTACTGATTCCTCAACTCCTGCTTCCTTAGAAGAGTATCATTGCCATATGAACCACCTTAGCAAAATGATCACCGAACCACTCCACAATAACTTCTTTGGTCACTCTTGCATCATCTCGATTCAGCAGAGTTATCCTCCCGTAATCATTCGTTCTTTTGCTAGTTGCGTAGAAAAACTCCCTTAGAATTTTTTGCTAGCCACGTTACCGGTCATTATGGATCAAATACGCATCCTCATAAGTTTCGTATCCATCATATATTTCAATGTAATATCAACGATATTACAATCTTAATATGCATCGCATCCATGATAACCTTGACGTTTCTAGACGTCTTGACCGGTAGTCTCCTCTCATAATCTAATTTTCTTGTTATACTAGTTAGGCTTTGAACTTGGGAAAATGATTATAAACGAACGTCGAATTTATTTTTTACTTCAAAATAAACTAAAATACCAAACTGTAACTTAAAATACAGCAATTTAGGGGGAAAATGATGATTTATCAGTTATTGATGCGAATCTTTAAGCTTTGTGATAGAAATGAGAAGGAGGAAGATGCATATATTCAAATATACAGAAAGCAATGAATCATATCAAATATGTATTTCTAGAGATTTGTAGAATTGATTTCATTATAGTAGTGTTTTGTAAATAATCAGGTAATGTTTGAAGGTTCTTCACAAATGGATGACTACAGACAAATCTTCGAAACAGTAAGTGGGTTTATCTCTAGTCCATCAGCTGGTCACAGTTTCCTATTAAAAGATCAAGGTGTTAATCTTATTTTCTACGATTAGTAGGACCTGTTCGACCTCCAAAAATAGCGAAGAAATGATGATCATCTTGAATAATTTTTGAATATGATTCTCAAATATCGGATGGCTATTTCTGGCATTTGTTTTTCACTGAATCTATTATATGATATTTTTGATTAATTAATTATGTCGAGGATGGAAAAAAAATGATTTCCTTAAATAATTGATGATCTTTGTTGCAATCTTCTTAATACACTTCACATATATAAGGAGTCAGCAATATCATCTTCAATTGACAACGACAAGTGTGGTTTCACGTATCTTGAGGATGACACAATGACAAATCTGTAACAGAAACTAATGATAATGTACTTGTTGAAGCTTTTGAAAAATTGGACTTACAACAAAGGATGGTCACTGATACGATTAGCAAAGTTCTCAAATACGGAACGCTGATCTACAGATCAAACAGTGTATACTTTTAAAATATACTTCCGACCTTAAATAGGATGATGGTCTCACACCGGATGACGAAAATCATTTTCCAACTGATGACTTTCGCAAACATCCATGCCACCGTCTGATTCAAAATCAACTGTTCTCGCAAAATTGAGACTATCTACTCGGTCACTCGAGCAGGCCATTTTGAATGCATGCATGTACACTTAGCATTTCCATTTCCCCGACTTGACGCCACAGAACGATTTTGATATTCTGTCCATCTCAAATAAAAAGATTAATAGCTTGTAAAATTATCTTGCCACTTATGAAAGGTCATTGAGAATTGCTTTTAAGTTAATTCAATCCATCTCTTTCTATCTCTTTTCACAGAATTTACAACAGATTTCATTCGAACAAGAGAAATAAACTATATCTTGTGCATATTTATTATTATCTCTTGTCTGAATAAGGAAACGACTGACAAATAAAGCCAATACGCATATTTTTATCTCAATAATAAATGTACTACAGTTCGTCTCTGAAACCTTCCATTCAAGTAATATTAATTCCACTTTACAGTCCCTGCTCTGTGACGTAGTTGTGTATTTACGAGAACCCATGAAATTTTATTAGCTGCATTTTAAGTAGACAGGGTTCCTTCCTTATTTAATCTATGTGAGAAGGCAGAATAACCACCAAAACCTTGCATCCCTATTCCTTGTTATTCGTGTTGCCCCTTTATGTGCGATTACTATCTGGAAACTTAATGGGCACAGTTGGATACATCAAGTCCGAGTAAAGTCAGTCAGCCTGATAGTCCGGAAAGTGCTGTCTCTCGCGCGCTCTCATAACACTTTTCGTAGGACTAGCTAGCCATAAGGGAAATGACGTGTCAGCCATACAAAGTCTGCTTTTCATGAGTTCTTATTCGATGACATCCACCACTTTAGTGGGTACTTGCTTATGCTATATGGAGCTTCAAAGGAAACATGGTAACGTTCAATAGTTTGGGGGAAGGCGCACTCCATTATCATTGTAGACATTCACAATACAATTGGGCAAGAATACCAAGACCTTGGTTCTTTGTTTCAGAGGTTCGCTTCTCATTAATGCGAATTTGCAAAGAGCAGCTATTAATAGGGTTTATATAATTCAAGATAAATGTCGCATAATATGCTAAACATATTTTAACCTAATATATATTTTAATTATACGTTTTAATCAGGGGAGGCTCGTGCATAGGAACTGCGGAACTGCAGTACCCCCAATTTTTCTCAATATATAAATATATTTATTAATTTATTTATATTTGCTTGTAATAATACTTAATTTTATCATCAACAATCCCATACAATTCTCTTATTTTGTATAAAAAATAATTAAAATTCATCTCGTAGCATTGTGTTTACCAGAGTGTCATATTGCTACGCGCGCAAGCATATGCACGTCATAGTGAGATGCGAGCTATTAGCGTAATGCGGCACTGTCCGTCACGCTGTTCCACTGTTGTTTATATGCAGTTTGCGCCAGTAGTAGAGTGTTCGTAGTGCTTATTGTGTTTACTCTGTCTCTTTAAATATTTGAACATTACAATTAAAGGATTTATTCTAATGTCCAAAAATTGAAATCCATTCCTTTAATTACAATTAAAGGAATGGATTTTATTTTTAAGTAATTTTGAATTATACTAAACTGTATAATTTCATTCGATAATAAACAATATTTTTTCATGTTTAATTTTTTTTTTTTTAATTTTTACCATAATTTTGATATTTTATCCAAACACGTATACACTGTACTTACAGTGTGTATGTATATTTTGCAGCACCCCACGATTTCAAGACACGAGCCGCCACTGGTTTTATCATCATTAACATAGGTACAATTAGAAGTGACTGATGAGCTTGCTTTTACAGATACGGCATAAATAAACCATGACTTACAACCCACGATGAGAACTAAAGAGGATCCAACGTAAATGGTGTTGTACCATAGGTGAGAAAGAGTATAAAAAACAGGACCTATTTTTGAGGTTGGATTCGATTCGAAGAGGATGTAAACCTCTACCCCATTCATGTGAGACCAGCTAACTCACGTTTGGTTGAAAAGCCCTTTTAAGTCTTATTTCTCAACTGCTAGGCGGGAATTTAACTCTGGTCTTTCCAACCCAAGGGTATCACCAATTCCGACAGAGCTCGCAGGTGTTTTATGATAATAAAACTGTGTCACCCGCAAAATTTTCTAAGAAACTACGTTTTAACATACTTAAAAAGATTGCTGAATACAAACAATCATTTTAGCAATCCCACCCACGAAAAATTTGAAACGATAGGACACATTAGTACTACTAGTAATCCGATTCTTTCACTAAAGACTATACCACTTTAGATTTCCAGTAAGCAGGACAAGAATCACCATCCTGCTTATTGGAACATCACTGACTCTTGTTTGTTTCAACTGGTACCAGATTCGACCTTTAGGCAGAAAGACGAACTTTTCAATCTGACTCTTCTTGAAGAATCAATCCTTCAAGAACTCGATATTCGCCATCGACTAAAAGGAATTAACAAAGAAAGAAAATAGCCTTTCACTTTGCCAAAAAAAAAAAAAAAAAAATTAAACGGAACAGTTCTTATCAAGTAAACTATCTACCTAAAGAAGTCAAAATGTTGGGCCACATACGGGTTCCAGTAGTAAAATGGAAAGACGTACAATTTATGATAGGGTATTGTAGGTTCAGTTCTCATCATGTAAACTACACGAAATGATGGATAACAGCCCCAAGAAGAAAAAAATGAGTTTAAATAATTTATGTTTTTTCTCTGGTCAATTACGATGGTTACGCAAAATTTAATGGTGATATATGCAATGCATCTTAGGATATATGGTGATAACTACATAAATCAGAGCAAGAGATACTACGATGGCCCGTAATCTTCGGGTAATGAAATGTGGATGCCACACAGCGTTTAGTAGAGGCAAGTGCAGGAGGTCCAGAGAAGAAGAAACTTCTATAATTCAAGAGTTATCCTCCAAACAGGAGGGAGGAAGGGTTAACGTTTGGATTCCGGATAAGCTACAGTGTCCCTACTCAAAACGGAGCTGTATTAAATTGTCGTAGGCCCAGCGTTGTAAATTTGTAAGAACATTTTCAAACATTTATGAAATTAGGACGAAAAGCTTATTATTAAATGATGTGTCAAAAATGTTTGTAGGGAGAAAATTTAGATACAACTGACAGGGAAATTTACTACAATTGATTTAGTCATTTTTGAATATATTTATATCAAATATCCAAGTTTCATTTCAAAATATGTGGATTTGTTGTCTATACCATTGGAAGTTGCACAAATAGAAAGAAACAATGTCATAAAATGTTCATTTCTTCTTAAGAAAAAAAAAATCATTTTATAGCACGTGCAGCCTGAAGCGCTACCTACTGTAATAGATTTTCTGACGTCAAAAACCTACTAAAAAAAAAGGAGACATCCTCAAGATTCATTGCAGTTAAAATGAAATGGATATTTTTTTTGCATCCTAATTCTCGAAATTACAAAGCTTTTAAGGGGCCCAATAAGAATTATAAAGTACTTTACTTTTTATTCGTTCAGTAATAACCATTTAAAAATAGGCTCATCTATATAAGAATTCATTTCTATGAAAAATCAAATATTTCGAATGTGAACAAAAATTCATTTATGAATTAATTTTGTGAAGACTTTCCAACATCAAATTTCGTCGCCATCGATTCAATTCAGCAAATGTTGAGGATGATAAACTTTGCATTTGTAATAAGATGCTGCACGTTGTTGCAAAACGTACCAAGAAAGAAAGTAAAAATAGAAATGGGTTCTCTTTAATACAGGGTGTTTCAAAAAGAATGTCCCGATTTGAAAATTGCATATCTCTGCAACCACGAACCACAAATGAATGCGACTTGTACTATGTGAACGGCCTTAGCCCAGAGTTTGATATGACGACCGCTAGATGCCACTACCAGCGCCCAAATAGTCGCTACGCTTAGTTAATGAGAAGATGGTGTTTTGCAACTGTACCACATTTTCATTATTAAATATAATTATTTGAAATGGAGTCATTATTTTTGAAACACCCTCTATTTCGCTAATTTTGTAATATGCTTTGTTTATTTTTACACTCTACATTATTTGAACGTAGACTCATAGTTAATCACTAAAAGGGACATATGGATGAAACATATCAAATAACTTAGGCTTCATATCCAGGTTATTCAGAATTCAACTGTTATTTCAGTTGCTATGGAAACACGACAATAAATCCAGGCATTTATTCATATGTAAACTTTTCAAAGCCAGTGGGATGTTTGATCTATTATTGATTGAAAAGACTCATAGGGGACAAAAAATGAAATAAAGACATCTTTCTCTGCATTAAACTTGACAGAGAAACAAAACTGTCATTTATGGAACGGAGGAAATGTTCTCTAGAAATCCGAAGGGAAAAAAAAAAAAAAAATCGGCTTTACTTCAAGATTGTCTATATTTGCAACAAAATCGCAAATTGAAAGGAATATTTTTGAAAATATTCCTTTCTAAATGTTGTTTTGAGATAATTAATAGGTAGAATTAATACTAAACATATTTTAAAAGTATAAAAAAAACAAACGAAAAAAAAACTATTCCAATGATTGAGATTGAGTCGCAACCTTGAAGATGACGAAAGAAAATTTATTTGAGTAGAAAAATTTTTTTATTCTCGGCCTCATCAGCACGAAAATGGAAACTGATCTTCGTGCGTCATTTGCAAATGGAAAAATCTTTTTTTTTTTTTTTTTGTTGCTAAGGTTTCTTCTTTGGTTGAAGGCCGTGGCTCTTTTGACAGAAACCGTGACCTTTTTAACATGCCGAACATGTTTATTATTTATGTGTGCCTCTTCCCTCCCCTCTCACTTGTCATCAGCTAGCGCAAGTCTTATTTCTAAAGTATGGTAGAAGAAACGGTTTGACGGTTCAGCCATTCCCTCTCCGACAATCCTTCACGGTTCCGGATAGCAGTGGAAGTCAGCATTTC
This sequence comes from Typopeltis vanoorti, assembly GCF_054136105.1. Lineage (NCBI taxonomy): Eukaryota > Metazoa > Arthropoda > Arachnida > Uropygi > Thelyphonidae > Typopeltis > Typopeltis vanoorti. The sequence continues at coordinate 90,472,324 of NC_143567.1, forward strand.
TTCTCAGCAAATAAATGACGGAGCCATCAGTCCAACAACATACAGCAGTAGCGTCATTATCCCTGCGAACGCTTCTCTCATCGTTCTTTCTTACCCGCTCATACTCTCTCTTTCATCCCTCACTCTCTTTCTACTGTCTCGATTCCGTCGCTCCGACAATAGTGATGCGGAGGACAGATCCCGCCCGCATCACTCAGCATCCCACACCATCGGCTTTTCCTTCCTTCCGGAGCAAGGGTCAGTAGCGTCAATAGACTCTCGCATCCGAGGCACTTCTTAGCGGCTCTGTCCTATGCTTACAGTTGATGAGCCCAAACAGGAAATTACGGGGGCAGCGAAAGGCTCGTGCCAGCTCTTGCAGCTACACCATAAATTTGTGATCTACAAATGGGTCTCGTGGAATGAGCCATGAAATTTGAATTTCAGATGGCCAAGCTCAGCCGATGGTGGCGTCGCTAGATTCGCCTAAGTCGAGTAACGTAAGAGGTGCAGAGTAAATGAGCTAAGTAGAAAGAAAGAACGAACGAAAGAAAGAAAGAAAGGTGCATCAGAACAGAAGCAATAGAAAAAGCATTGGAAACTGGGAAATACTTTTAACCGTTGGTCATTATTCCAGCGCCCTTGGAAAAGAATAAAAAAACAGCATTGCAATACTTGCTCACTCGCAATACGAATAATACAATACACTGGGTTTTGTTAAAAGTTAAACAATGGAATTTATACGTTAATTAGAAACGCGAACTTGAAATAAATATTTTTGCCTTCAAGATCCTTACTTGCATTAGAAAAATGGAATCGTTTTTGAATAAATGTTCATAAAATAAATTAAGAATCGAAAGATGCTTCTGGTTTGATAGTTATATCCGAATTTTATCCTCATATTTCCTTATCCCCTGACTTTTGTGTTTTGTTTTGATTTCTATCTACTAAGCGGTCCATTTTTTAAGATCTTACAGTGGTTTTCAACATGTCTAGAAAGTATATAGAAATTACATAAAAGGTCTCTGATAGATACAGAGAAATCAGCACAATATATTTGTTGGTATTTGGTTTAACAGTGGCTCGAAGAATCAACTCCATTTCACTTGCCTGGTAACTTAGGGTAGTTTGCCTCTGTCTGAAAGTGAATAACTATAGACGTCATGTAAAGACATGTAAAAACATTTCATTCTGCCTGGAAACATGTGCAGTTGTACTATTTGGTATGAAACAACGTTCCAAAGATTTTAAGACTTCTTCAAGCGGCCTTAAAATATAATGATTCATTGAAATGATTTTGGAACAGAAAAATTAGATTAGAATTTCAAACTTCCATCGGTTTCAAATGATACTAGATTATTCCAAAAGGATTAAAAAAAAAACGAAACTTCCATTTTCTGTCCTCATGATAAGATGAATCACTCTAAAATCATCAACAGGTGTGTGTTAATGTTTATGTTAAATCAATGGTAAGGGGAGGAAGTATGCTTACTTCTTAAAAGTACTCGTATTTTTGAGAAGGGATCCAGCTAGAAAATATATTTTTTTAACTTGATAGTGACCTGCGATGTGGCTACGTTTCCAAGTTGTTAGAATGTTGATCTGTAATTGTGGTACACAGAGCTAAGCAGACTGATAATGGATGATAAGCATACAAAGAAGCCATGGTTGTCTAGCTCCTCTTAACGGAGGGACTAAACACAATCGCGAATAATCAATGAATTAAGAAAATGCCATTTTCTTAATTCATTGATTATTCAATGAATTAAGAAAATGAACAGTGAAGGTTGTCATGTGATGCAATATTCTTAGTATGCAAGTTTTAAGATTTTCGCTTACCTGCAATTGTTCCACTGTACATGCAGGGGTCCCGTCCTTTCATACGACGAACAACCATCACCATAGCAACAACCACCACCAAAAATACAGCTACAGCCACGAATAATCCCACATAAAGTGCAATATCGGCATCAGCTTCTGCAGGTGTTGCTAAAAGAGGTAAAGAAACAGGGGGAAGATATGTAATTGTGGATTACAGATGCAATAATACATGCACAGGACAAAATTTTGTATAAAATAATTAAAAGAACTATTGCATGAAATGCTTCTTCAACTATTCATTGTCCTTTTAAAAATCTATATCTGGAAAAGCGAAACATTTTTTCTTATCTAGAAAAATTTTATAGGCGTCTTTGCACTGCATGACAGCCTTTCTGCAGTTTCCATTACATGCGAGTCTTTCTCTGCAGAACGAGAAGGGTTTAGGATCCATCTTAATGTCAGGAATTGAAGAGGGTTCTTTGTTGAAAATTAATCACCACCAAGCACTTCGCGACCACTAAATAAGTATTGACTATTGGTTAGTCAATGCTCATTTAGTGCTGCAACGTAAACGACAATATTATGCTAATGGTATTGCAGAGCAGACAAGAGAAGAGGCACATTCTGAATATACTACGCTAATTAATACTTCGTAGATCAATAATGAAACAGAAATGTTGTTGAAATCCGACAAGACAGAGCTACAATATTAAACAGAACGTGATATCACAAATCCAAGTATTTCTGTATGACAATGTACAATATAAAGAAATATAAACTATCTTAATGATGTATCTTTTTAGCTATGCCAGACAGCCGAAAAAGATAAAAGCTTAGAGATCTAGCGATTTTCTTTCTTTTCTTTAATCCTCCGGATCCCACTAAGCATACATTAAAATACTTTCTTGGAGGTTATCGATAGTTGTTAAGTCAGAGAGAACTCCGAACATTATTTGTTAACAAAGAATAGAAAGATGAGAATCAGTCTTTCCTTGGATTTAATGGTTCATGATGATAGTTGACGAAGTTGAGATACTGGAAAGCATCGTAGGATTTATGTTAATTTCAATACAGGAGTATTGGATGGGGTTGGTTGGAATTAAGTCAGTATATGAATATCATCGCCCGGTGTGAGACCATTACCTTGCCTATTAAAGGCCTGAAGTTGTTTGAGAAAAGCCTCGTGTTTGGTCTCTAGAGTAGATTTCCGAAGTCTCTATCCTTCACACACCACCATATATCCTTTACACACCACTGTTGTACTAAAATATACTATAGGTGTCTAACCTTAAGTGGTTAGACATAAAAGGTTAGACATAACCTTAAGTGGGATTGACATAAAAGCAAAATGACGGCTGAACCAGTTAAGGCTATGAAGCCAGTGCATTTCTCTTGTAATTGCTTCTGTTTTGCGGGATAGAAAAGCTCACCATTATTAACAGTATAAAATCGGTTATCCGTCCACTGTACTTGAAAAGCTTTTGTAAAGTTTCCTTACATCCTAGGCGGAATTCCAATCCAGGTCTTTCCAATCCAAAGGGAAATGCCGCGACGTCCTTGAAGACTTTGCCAAGAAATCAGGAACGGAGTAAAATGATATTGAAAAGGATGGTGAAAACAATGTAACGTAAGAAATAGATTGACTTTTGAGTATAGTTTTCCGGCCATCTCTTTAGAAAGGTTTTAAATTAATATCTGATTTCGCGTTCATCATAAGGATCGGTTGTGTATTTGTAAGCATTGAGAAACTGACTGCGTATAACTGCTATTTTATACAAAGTAGGTGCTAAGAATTGTAGTTCCCAATTGATAATTCTGGACGTGCAGAAGTTTCGTTGGTTTTATGGCAATGTTGGTGAAGTTATCTGAGGTTTAAGTGTCAAATAAGAATTTTCTGTGCGTAATTGGTTTTATTTGGTGAAGAGGCAGTGTGTTGAGGAAAGGTGTGCGAGAAAAGGGTCCACCAGTGGTCTTAAAGTTCTTCCTTCGCAAATAGGACAAACCTGTCTGTAAATTTGGTTATTGAAAAGAAAGTAGTTAACTGAAACGACTGTTCCATGCAGCTGAAAAGCATCATCACTTGAATGCAACTTGTTGCGGTGTATTAAGTTCTTATTTTTCAGGGAGGGGGGATGTATGATGTTAAGAGCAACCCTGATGTAGAAAGAGTATTAAATTCGGAATGTGGTTGATTTATTTGTTGGGCTTTATTTATTATTTTATTTATTTATTGCGTTATCACGGGATGGCGATTTTTATTATAGAATTTGAAATGACAGACAGTAGAAGCTGAGTTATATCCTAGAAAGAAATCTGGATAAGAAGAAGATGGATAGAAGTTTCCTTTATTTTTTCTTTCAACCAATCACTTTCTTTCCCTTCCAGTATCAAGTCACATGGAAGTGATTCCCTTCTTCCATTTATCTTCAGATCTGAAAACGCTACATAGAGAAAATTTCCCTCCTTACCTCTTCCTTTTCTAAACTAATGTCTTGCCATAATCCTTCCTTTCTCTTTCACTTAACCATCTTTCCCTCTATTCATTCTTACCCGCTTTCCAATTTTCTTTACAGAATTCTATTTCAGATTAATATACGTCCCATCATGTTTCCCATTCTCCCTGTTTTGTATATGAGCGACATGGATCCTCTAATCCAAGGTAAGATACTTTATCTTTCCACATTCTTTTAATAAACGATTTAATATAAAGCTAGGGAATTTCACTGTAGGGTGAACCTTCAAATATTGCGTTCGGAGGATATGACTTAAGTGTCTTCTACTCACCATAGTATTATGTACTGTGTATGTATACTATGCACGTGAATGTTTAGAAATTTCTTTCTTTGTATAATAAAACAATAACAAAAAAAGATAAGGGTGAAGGTTAAGCTTTCACGCGTGCTAGTTAATATTGATAGCATTTTTTTTTTTTTTTTTTTTTTGCTTGTTGCTTTAGGCTTCACAACAAGCAAAAAAAATGTTGCACTAGCTAGCGAAAATTGCATCACGTTTTTCGGCAACAAACTTTTCAAAAGCGGATGAATAGCCTTTCAAATGCAGTGGTAGATCACTTCGTGTTGTTCTGTTAATGAAGCAATAGAGTATATTCACTCTGCATATTATTCTGGTTATCCATTCACAAAGATCCAATAATATTACGACTAATAAACCTGTATGATATCCTTAGAAAATACACATAAGAAAAATTAGAATTTATTCTTAATTTATTCTAAATTTTCTAATTTTATTCTTTATTCTACATAAATAGTAGTTATTTTTTTCCCCTAAACACTCAAGCTTGTAAGTTTGAACATTCTTGAAGAATTAACTCCTCTTGTAATTGCAATCTTAAATTTCAGATAACATATGTACACTATTTTTTATTCAAAATTATGTGCAATAGTCAATCTCAACAATTTTTTCGAGTTAAATAAAAGATTAAATGACTCTCGAGATATAAGCAAAAGCAGCGGTCAGTTGTTCTTCACCAAAAACGATTGTACAGAAACCAAACGTGTGCAGGCGCATTGGCAAGATGAAACAACCATTTCCGTGTGCTGCAAAATTGGTTGCTTTTTTTTTTTTTCCTGATTGTTGTTTCGCAAGCATTTTACCTGAAATGTCTAACGCCTCCAATGCAAATTTAGCCTGCACAAACAAATCACTTTCACTGGAATAAAGTAATTCATTATTATATTTCAACCAATATTATTATTATTATTACGTGACACCACCAGGGAGTCCAAAGATTCATCGAGGGAGGACAGCTACTCTACATCTCTGTCTCCACCACTCAATCCACCAACTATAACTAACCGCAACTACAGCAACGCCCCCACCACCTATCTGGATTTCTTTAGACGTGATGATTATTTTACTTTTTTACTGAATTTAAAACAAAAGTAGATGCAAACTTTTCACTCGTTTACAATTATAATAAATAAATAAATATATATATTATAGAATTCCTTCTGACTTTTATTTCCTTGGTTTTGTAACACTAGTTCACATAGGAATCTCTTTAGTGATTCTTCTGCGCACGCGCAGTAAAAGTGTGTGGAGGAAGAAAGAAAAAGGCAAAAACTATTATTAAATCACTTGCTTTGCTAACCATGACACGTACTAGTGCAATAGCAAGGCTTCCAATTTTTATTTCAAACTTAATCTCGTTGCATTTTAAAAACTTAGTTCTGTCACAAGTATCTCAAAGGAAGGCTCCAAAAATTCATTTAAAAATTTCCTTAGACAAAAATAACAACGTCATACTATAATCTTTTTTTTTTTTTCAAGACAAACTGCTTTGTTGTCAGAAGCAGTCGAACACCAAGAAGAAAAATAAAATTATTGAATGTGACACGTTTATTTTACCAGCTGAATTTTATATCCGTGTTTTTCAATTCGGGTACTGTATTGTATATCGTAAACGAAGTCCGAAAGTTACGAAATAAATTCAATGTGGCTTTCCTATTTGTCTTTAAATTACAACATCACAGCTTTGCGTCTGCCACTTCGCTGACGTAAATGAAATGCGATGGCAATGAATAAGTATTGTCATTTAGCTTGACAGTACAGATTTCAGCGACATCTCTTGGTGAGTAAAACCGATAAGCGAAATGACTTTCTTCACGAACAATTTTACTTATTATTTTTTATTGCAAAATTGACAATATTCATGATTAATGTCTTTAATTTCAAGAGGTGTGTATCTTCAACAGCGTTTGAATTCAGACATGAGTCAAAGCAGACGATATATTAATGTCTTGAAGATAAACAAGGTTTTTTCTAATATGTAATTTAGGATGTATTCTGTTAATTGTACCGATAGGGGGAAAAGGTGGTTAGTCAAAGTTTTATTAATATTTTAATTTAATTAAAATATTAATAAAATTATTAATATTTTATTATAATTTAATTTATTAGATTAAAAACAAATATAAAACCATTATAAACAGATACAATTTTTAACATAACAACTGAATTTTATTCATGAATAAGCATATTACGTCTGTTTATTTATGAAAGATGAAACGATTTAAGAACTTTATTTGTACGACACTACGATGCAATCCTCGAATTAAGGTTTAGATAGCATAGAATTTCTTAAGTACATTTAATAACAAGCAATTCATATCTAAAATTAGAAAAAAAGTTACTTGCATCTACGATATATTGTTTATCTATTTTTGCGAAAGTGTTGATTTATTTTTGGCAGATGTGTTTCTAGTTATGTTTTTATGCATGATAAGAAATTAACTTTTTTTTTGAATAATAGAATAATTCGTTATATTATGTGATATAACAGACGCTTTGTTACAAAAACACCGATCACATGGACGTGAAATAACAATGGCTGAAAATGATGATAAACAAAACTACAAATATGATTTCTAGAAAAGCAAGTTTAATGGACAGAGCAATAAAATCTTTTTTTTTCTTTTTGGTTTTTTGCAGAGATCGATAAATATATTACTGTATTAAAACATTTTAATAAAATGTATTAAAATTTTATTACTTAGTAATGAAGGATTTTTTTTAAATTAAATACTCTGGAAGAATATTGTCCACTTTTTTGCGAAACCTCAAATTTTTATGGCCAATAAAACCTAACAAAACAAACAAAAAAAAAATAGAGGTAGGCTGTCAAAGACAGGTGATCAAAAGAAAGAAAAGTATGGTTCAGGAAGAATAATAAAAAAAAACACTTCGCAAACTAGGCTGAAAGAAACTGCCAAACATTCACCTTACACTCCATTGACACTCCTCACCGACAGACTTGGGACCGAATAGATACCAGAAGGAAAGCGGGTATGGTGATAGTGTAGTTTGTCCTGGTTGTCCCAACATTAGTCATATATGTATCAGTGCATTGTTATTTGTGATCTTTCACAGCCCGAATTCGAGCCGATTTCTCGCTTCACTGCTACCAGTCAATGGCCACCCACTGAGAGTGTGTTATCAAGTTTACGCCTGGGAGGGCGAAGTCGGTAGTGATGCACGTGCCAAAAGAGCATTCTCTTCTACTGCCACCACCAACTGGGCCGTAAGTATGTAGAGAAATGACAGAGAGATGCTGAGGGAGATTATCCGGAGTGATGGCACAGAGGAGCAGAGATGGCGAGATACGGAGTTCATTAAGGCTACGTTCATGTGCAAGCTGGCAGTTACAGACACTGATAATTTCTCATGTTCTGGTTTTCTTACCTCTCTTTCTAATGGAGTTTTGTGGGATTTTTTTCTTTTTTTTTAAACAGTTCCACTCATACATATGTGTATATAAAAAGCGATAGCAGAATAAGATGGAACGAAGAAAGTAAGAGGGAAAAGTTTTTGCAACATAAATAAATGTTAAGCAGACCAAAAATTGAAATCACAAAATGAATCACATCGGATATGGAAATAAAAACACATTTTTCCCCTTTGTACGAATATATAGAAGCCAATTTCCTAAAGGTAACCATGCATATTTATTTCCAATCTGATTTATATAAAACTTTAATCTTCCAAGTAAGAAACCGTAAAGAAAGATTCTTAAATGCCGAAAATTTTTTTAATGTAAAACTGTTCATTTTTAGGTAAGATTTCATTTGCATCAAATGAGGATGGCAATACAAAAAAAAAAAAAAAAAACATAGAGCTAAGCTTCTATAATTATCCTAGATATGTTATAAAACAATTCATCTTTCTCTCTCTATATATAGAAAAGTTTTGTTTGTTTGTTGTAGATTAAGACACGTGACATCACTCTGTCATTAAAGATTCAAACAAATAGCATGTACAAGACAATTAACGTTATCAGTAACGAAATAGGTGAAAGATGATATATTTGCAACATCCTATCACCCTTTTATTCATGTGTAGGTAATTGCTATTAGAGCGCTGAAGATCTATATTATTATTATTATTATAGATATATTATATTATTATACTATGATATTATAGAATAATACTAACAAAAAACCCGATCTAGAATGGAAAAATAGCAACTGCTTGATTTGATTACAATCATTTCAGTAGAATTGTATAAATATAAATTGTTTATGATGTTTCTGTTGCTATGAACAGGATGTTAATTACAATTTAGTCCGCAGCACACTTCTTTTGCCAGTTAAACTATAAGGTACAAAAAAAAAAAAAAAAAAAAAAGCATAAACTATAAGGCACAAAAAAAAAAAAAAAAAAAAAACATGGAAATATTGACTAGTGAATTCTACTCTGATTTTGACAATAAGCTTAAATGTTGACATCGCAGATTTAAGAGACAAATTGGATTCGTATTGATGTTAATTTTGAAAATATTAAAGAATTTTGAAGCAAGCCACTGTACTACTAAACTATCTTCGACATAGACTGAATGTCCGTGAATTAGTCAACTTTTTATGGCCGCTTATTGTGGATTTGCGATACTCGTACATTCTATCAACTTCCAGGAACAAAGAAGTTTACAGTGAATCCTAATCTAGCATTAACTTTAGGCTAAATACAAGCGGTGTTGTGTGGGATACTTGCCAAGCAACACTACAATATAAAATATCGTTCAGAGTTACATAGGCAAAGTGTATGTTAGATCCAACATTATTTCAAAGCCGAATGTTTGCAGAAACTATGAAAGTTTCGTAAAATTGATCTGAGAGCTCACGAGAATACAATCCTCGGAATCGGAGTTGCACTACTTAAAAGACACGGTCGCTGCCCAAGCGTCAATATATTCGCCTTTTATTAGTGCATTTTTAAGGCTTCACTGGCTGATAGTCGTTTCGAACTGGTCGGTTCTCTTCAGAGACCAGGCAGTAACTTTAAGAGATCAAAAACTCTCATTTAGTACTAATGAAATCAAATGTCAGATAAATGTATTTCTCGTAAGTGAACTCACGGTCGGCGCGTAAAAGTAACTACTTAAGTTCATAAATTTAATTTTAAAACTGAAATTTTTAATTCTATGGAAGATGAATCTTCTAAATCGAACCCGTATTGGCCCTTTTTTTAAGTAAATGGTTCAGAGTTGTTCAGGGCAATTCTAAATCACAAAGCAATTCAAATAATATTTTATATTTAATATTTTTTTAATGCTTTACGAGTTGAAAAGAATTTTATAAAAATTTAATTTTAAAACTAATTTTAAATTTTATCGAAAATGAGTTCCCTAAAATCATTGAGTTATATTTTCATTTTAAAATGAAAATTTAGATCAAAAACGCATCTATATATACTTAATAACAGAACATTTCTAATATCTCTATTCATTTCTCTCGGTGAAATAAAACAGTTGTTTATTGGTTGGTTAGATTAAGATGGCTGTGACGCGTAATTACATGTTTCCGTGACCAAAATAAGATCATGTACCAGGCGAGCTGTCTGTTGCTCACTAGTTAAGATACTCGCCTGCTACTCCCACATGTTTGTCGATCTAACTTTATCACGTAATATGCAGAAAGCGCTTCGAAGTAGTAGGCACTTATTATAACAGTGATTAGGGAGAATTCTTCTGAATAAATATAATGGAATTCGAGATTCATTACTCACAACCTAATTTTAGTATATGGATACGAACATTTAAAAACATTTTTTGAAACATTCAGCTACGAGCACTGTCTAAACTCTAATATACGATTACAGTTTCTTTAAAGCAATTCAACTATTATTCTTTAGAAATATTCGGTTTCAAAATAGGAAAGAGAGCTTAGAAATCCTCTATACTTGTGCTAACTGAATATATTCACTTGAATAAATGATGTAGTTAATTATTTAGCTTTAATTAATTTATTTATTTGCTAATTTCATTACAAAACAACAACAAAAAAAAACACACACACGAAAAACTAATAAAACTGGAATACATGCATTTTTGTGAGAAGTATTATTTAATTAACATTTCATTTATTATTATTACTATTTGCATATTTGTACATATTTTCACTATTTTTAATAACAAACATTTTTGTTATTTTTAATAATAAACATTTTAACAATTTTAATAACAAACAATTTAACATTTTTATTTAGTATCTCAGCAGAAGACAATTTTCGATGTTATCCGAAATATATTCACTTCCAAACTTTCTAGTATATTTCTATCATTCTATAACTATAGCTGATAGACCGATAGTTTCTGGAGTGAATATACTATGCAATTAGCAGACGACATAAATTTTGGCGGTAAAATTAAATTAAATTCTCAGAATCATAGACATTCGCATAATTATATTCCTACAACTAGTAGGAAAGTTTTCAAAAGAAATCCGATTTGTACTTGCTGTCGCATTCCAGGAAAAGTTTTCAATTGTTTAACATAAATTTCAATGAATGGTAGAGGGCGTTGTACAGTCAAACTACACAGTTCGACTTAATTAAAGTGTTAATTTTGTACCTTAGTCTAACTTCCTCCCACCACAACCAATTTCCTGAACTTGTTCTGTACGATTAAATCCGAGATTTATCTGAGGTGGCAATTTCACCAATTATGTGAAAAATTAAAACAATTTCGCTAAAGGTTCACCTTCTTCGTTCAGTTCGTAATTTGTCTGCTACTGAAACCAGCACCGCCTAGCATTAGATATTCTGAAGACTGTGGCTATTCTAACATGTTCTGCCACTCCCGCTTCATTAACTCTTGTCATTAACAAGACTGGTGAAGTAGACACAACAGACGTGATTTGTGTGCTAGGTGGTTGTCCCGCTGTCGTTGTGCTCGAAGCAGCCGGCTTTATTCCGCAAACAACGTGGATAATCTCGAAAACACGATCCATTTAATGCTTGTTTGTTATTGGTTGTCCGAGTGAAATTACGTTGTTAGGCAAGACAGTCACGTTGATTATGACAACAGTAGTTTCTTGTACATGCGCAGTCCTGCTGATTATACTGACAATATAATACGTAGCACTAGTTGGGGAAAACTATTAGTTATCGGTTAAATTAGGTTCAGTGACTGGAAGTTTTTTCAGTATAACAGAAAATGGGATATAGAAATCCGTGATGTTGAAATCCGAGCACAAGATAAAGGCTTAATCATATACAGTGAATCAGCGCTGTTTACTGAAATTTTGGGATGGGAGTGGGGGGGGGGGGGGAGTTAACTGCATTTATTATTGATAAAGTGGATATTGAATCCAACTTTATTTCTTAGCCGAATAAGAAACTCAAAGATAGAAAATCTATCCAAGAGTTTCATACCGAATATAGAAAACTATAAAAGTTCGGCGAGTCCAAGCCAATTATTAGAGTTGCCCCAGCATGAACCCACCTGTTGGCTTACGCTTGGACTCGCCGAACTTTAATAGTTTTCTATATTCGGTATGAAACTCTTGGATAGATTTTCTATCTTTGAGTTTCTTATTCGGCTAAGAAATAAAGTTGGATTCAATATCCACTTAATTTGGATAAATTTACTTCGCCGAAGTGAAGCCTATTGGCTCTTTATCTCAGTAACATATTCAAAATATAAATCTATTATTCTGACGGGCATTCTGTTTCTTTTTTTCATACAACTGCCTCTTCTGCAAATTTTTCTGCTTCTCTCTTCACAAGGGCCAGTCTCTAAGCATTGCTACTTAAAAGTTTCGGTTGCACGAAAAATATTTTAAATTTGTTTCTGTGAAATCTCTTTGGGCTTGTCAGTGATTAAATTTTCTTCATATTCTTCAGGATCTTCCCGCTGTGCATCTAAATTTAGCAGGTCGGAATCACTCAGCTTCTCAGAGTGAGATAACTTAGATTCATTTGAAAAGCCTCTAAAATTATTTGTACAATGTGGAAGAATGTGCTTCCAAATGGATCGCATATTGCTAGCAGTAATTTCATTCGACTTTGCGACTTTATAACCAAGCTAAGATTTCTCCGATTTAGCCAGAAAAGTCTTGGAAGGCATTGGCTTCCAAAAGAAAAGGGCCAGTCTCATCGACATTAAATATTTGTTGTCACAATAGCCGCCTTCTTATACAGTTTTCTTCAAATCTCTGGATAATTTGCGGCCACCTCCTTATCGGCACTTGCAGCTTCGCCTGTGATTAGAACATTATGTAGGCTATTTCTCAAACCACCCAGCACTGACGTGGAACTCTTCTTTTCCATCATTGATAGCCCTTTCTTTCCAGGTTACAAAGAGACAATGCTTTTGATTTAATAAGGTCAGTGCTTAGCAGGATCCGTTTTTGGTTACAATCTTCGATCCGTGTACAAAGAAGTCTCTCTAATTCAATCATTATAATACTTTGTATTTAACAGCTTTGCTTAAAATTGCTCTTGTAGTTGATTCGCCCATTTTTGTGTTCTTGTCTTATCTTTGCTCTGGACTCGCCTTGTTCACTCTCTTTATTATTTCAAGTTTTTCTTCCAATGAGATTACTTTTCGAATCATTTTCACACTTTCACTTGTTTGCTCACTGATTCTTTTACTCATGATGAAAGGTTGGGAAAATACTTTAAAATAAAAAATAAAAAAATGTAGGAAAATAATTGCAAAGGAGGTACGAGATATGATCAGGAAAATGCTATGCAATTAGTAGACGACATAAATTTTGGCGGTAAAAATTTGGAACATAGTATTCATAACGTACATGGAAATAGTGGTATGCCATTAAAAATAACTTTGTAAAATGTTTTAAATCGGAAACTAAATTATTTCATCCTGGTGAGTGATTTTTTAAAATAGTTAGCCATAAAAAATGTATAGATAGAAAAATTTTTAAAATCTGCAACATTTATTTTTACGAAGTATATTGGCACACTAATCGAATTTGGGTATCGAAAAAAATCACTCACTAATCGAGGCGCATTAATCGAGGGGTTGTTGTATACGTGTTTGGATAAAATATTAAAATTATGGTAAAAATTAAAAAAAAAACATGAAAAAAATTGTTTATTATCGATAAAATTATACAGTTTGGTATAATTCAAAATCACTTAAAAATGAAATATGTTTTTCTTGTTTTGTTTCATGAAAAAATATTGTTTATTATCGAAAAAATTATACAGTTTAGTATAATTCAAAATTACTATAAGAAATGTAATGTCTTGAATTGTAATGTCTAAATATTTAAGGAGACGGAGTAAACACGATAAGCACTACGAACACTCTACTACTGGCGCAAACTACATATAAACAACAGTGGAACTGCGCGACGGACAGTGCTGTATTATTCTAATAGCTCTCATCTCACTATGACGTGCATAGGCTTGCGCGCGTAGCAATATGACACTGTGGAAAACACAGTACTGATAGTGTCCTTCGCCCTTCTAAGTGCTATAGGGATGGATTTTTATTATTTTTTATACAAAATAAGAGAATTGTATAGGATTGTTGATGATAACATTAAATATTACAAGCAAATATAAATAAATTAATAAATATATTTATGTATCGAAAAAAAATTGGGAGCGCTGCAGTTCCGCAGTGCCTACGCACGAGTCGCCCCTGCAAATAATTCACAAAGAACTGAATCTATTCGCTATGGAAGGAAGACGGGCTAATTTTAAACATCTGAAGTAATACTGATGTAAAATCTGTGCGTATATCCTCTGTATAATGATCTCTGCCAGACGTTTAGCGGTATTATGCTCTTTTTTATCGATTGAGTAAAAATGACATCAAAAAATGACATTTTCCAATATTAAAAGATAACATCAAAACCATACGTCACCCCCTTGTAAAAGACGGAAGTGACGTTTGTCACCAGTGGAACAAAACGTACAAAATGTGCCACCACAAAGCATGAGCCGAAGCACAGAAAACCAAGAAGCTGTAACGGAGAGATACCAATGGTAGAGCCAATCTCCGCGTGATGGTGGTGGTGCGTGTGTGTGTGGGGGGGGGGATTGCGGTTAGTAGCGATCAGGGAGGTTTTATTCTTAATTTAAACTTTAAGTTCGGGGCGATTAACTTCATTTCTATTTAGACCAGTCAAGTAGGAATAAAAGAGCAATTATAAAATTTGGGGGAAATTATTTTACTTTAGTTTTCAATTTAACAAAGCTTTTATGTTGCGCCATACTAATTGTAAATACTGAGTCTACGAAAGGTTAAAAACCTATAATACGATAAAAAAAAAGTTGGGAGAAAGTTACAGGTGTGGGATGAAAATGATAAGTAAATGTAGGTTGCAGTTTTCGAGAAATACTGAGGGAGGAACTTTGCAGTGAGATGAATGAAAAAGAGAGTCAGCACGGCTACTTGGTCATATTGGATGGTGATAAGTAGCTGCTCGTGTAGTGATGAGTCTGAAGGAGAGGAGAGGGGCTAAAGATGCCAACCGAGTTTATCAATGCCCAAGGAAGTATATAGAAAAGGGAAGGCGAATTGTACGGTGAGTAAGAGAGCGGGGGAGAAGGGTCATTAAGCAATCTTTCAGAGTCAGTATCTCTTAAAGCATTGTGAAGGCTTGAATCCCCATTTTCAGATCACGTCTTATTTAGGAATATTGTAACTCAGGGTGTCCAGCCTGCGTAGAGAGATCAAATAATGATTTTAATTCAGCCCTTGAGAATATATTGATTATTATTATACAGTCAAATCATCAAAACACGCAAGAGTATTAAAATTTTTCTGGTATGAATTTGAGAAAATATAAAGTCGGGAATAGTATATCAGAGAATCTTCGCTTGGTGATTGAGAAATGTTTCATATTTGAAATTTCAACTTTAAAAATTATCTCAAACATTCCTTTTTATTTTTATTTATTTTAAACAGAATGGTGATGAGTAGTTGCTAGAGTTACATTCTGATATCTTTTAATCCTTTAAATGAATTTTACCAATGGGTTGATTTTTTTTTTTTTTTTTTTTTCGGTTATGAATATCGTAACCCATTTGAAAATATGGCCCTCCTGTTCCCAAAGTAAACTGTGCCGGTGTGTTGTTTACACTTTTAATATTTTATTTTTATCAATAAATGTCTGAATGAAATATCAAATGAACTCACGACATGATGTATACTTTAAAAAATTCAGTGAAAAACAGCGGATATTTTAGAAACATTTAGATGATGGGAGGGAATCTTCTCATAAACGTTTTCATTATAAATTTTTTTTATAATACTTTACAACTCTCGCTTAAAGCAGAAGATTATTATCTAAAGTACAATAAATTCACTATAAAATCCATTTGTTTGTGGATCGGAAGCAACCCGTTAAAGCAAAGATTAGTCAAAGTAAATGATGACGTGTTAAGCCAAGAAAGGTCTAGACAGATAGAAGCAATATTGACCAATCACGAACAAAGCCAAGGCTTGTGACAGTTCGCTTTAGTGAAGTGTCGAAACTATTTATGGGACGAATAAGCAATTAACTATTTTTCTGAATTATGCCTCAATGACTAGAATGCGTGTAATGAAAATCCAGGTGTACAGACGGATTGCGAAAATTTACTTTTTAAGAAAGAATTAAACTGGATTAAGGTGATGATTAAGTTAAACTGCTCGTTTCACAGAATGATATGGAGTTTGGCAATGGAAGCATATTCCAAGTTGGGAGAGAGGGATTAACTATCGAGTGTAATAGCAACCAGAGAGGTGATGTGGAATATCCAACTGGACAAACCTTAGCGCCATAACTAGCCGAAAGATGCTTTGGGAATTTCAAAAGAACAACCTAAGATTTTTTTTTTTTTTCACAACTTTCCATTGCATCAAAGCGGTGCTATAAGCAAGATGTCCACCATGAAGCTGTAAGAAGCTCCATGCTTCAGTTACACAGGGTGGACGAAATGAGGAGATAAATCGTTGGATTACAGATCTCTCCTTAGTGCGAATGTATTTATGAAAGGGGGTAGGCTGGATGCGACAAATTTCCAAGCTCCTCTAGAACTAAGGTTTTGAGAAGAGATGCCATCAAGATTCACAATTTTTTATATCCAGATTTCTCTAAATTCCAATTTCGTGTTTCAGATCACTGAAAAGTAATCAAGGCTATTTACGAATCTACCACGATTTTAAAGTTTTAGAATTTTTTTTTTAGTTTAAGATTTAATATATTAAGTTTATAGAATTTAAATTAAGTATAAGGTTTAATTTTTTTTAAAGCACTGGAGATGAGATTATGTTTCAATTTCCCATTCAAAATGTTACTCAGTCCACCATGTAATTATGTTATTCTTCAAAAATTGCGGATGTTGCCAAGATCTCTTCGTAATAAGTTACTTCTCCAATATATCCATATTTTATCCGGTGAGCTTATAAACAAGATAACTAATTTGCTTGGAGTTCTCCTTTTAATTCATGTTTGATTAATGATTGTCAAGTAAGGCTAAGAGGGGCAAATATTATGACTGTTTGGAAGGAAAACTAATTCCAGGAAGGGGGAAAAAACTCTCTTCGCCTTATAAGACAAGTTAACTCACCCTCAGATGAAAAGTATTCATGTTTCCTCGTACTTACGACGAGGTACAAACTCGAGTTTCTCCAACCAAAGGACAAAAGTCATTCTTTACAACTGTGCAGAGTTGTAAAGAGTGACTTTTGTTGTAAAGTATTAAATGGAGTGCGACTCCATATTAGCTACACTTTCGATTTCATTGACTTTTGTAGGACATTTTCAAAGCTACAGTCTTGTCTTAAACTTAGTAACTTAATTCAGGAAGTTTTGTATGTTGGTTGCATCGTCATTGAATGAAATTTATGCCACTTATCATACCAAGCAACCAAGATAATGCTTAAGTTTAGTTTGGACAGCAATTTATAACCATCTTTCTTTCATATTATAAGGTAGAAATATTTTGCATCTATCAAAGGGATATTTCGTGGTTAGAAACGTAATAGAGATGTTAGCTAGTCACTTTTACAGTGTCCTAGTGTCATTTTGAGTATTGAAAATTCAAATGTGGGATGTTTACAAACTCGATATCTGCAGTTTGCCACAGTAGCACAGCCTACTTCAAGTGTTCTAGTTATCTTATAAACACTATACACAGTATATAATATAAAGTAAATCAAACAACCAATGTAATTCACTTAGTCATAAGAAATAATCATTTACTGGCGATATCCAATGAAATTTTCCAATAAATGTTTAGTTTAACATATAGGAGTACAGTGTGAAGAACTTTTGAAATTACTCTCGTATTGGCTTATTGTTTATCAGTTTAATTGGATTTAAACATTAAAATATTTAAATTAAAATTTAATTGGATTTAAATATTAAATTAGTAATTCAAATCGTCAATATTTATTCATCTGAACACAGAAATGGGCTATTTTTGTATAACTCATATTCATAGCTTTTAAGTTTTATTCTTAACACAGAATAAATAAATTTAAAACAGTGTGAAGTTCTAAATGCATGACTGAAGGAGAAATATGTGCTTGATGCAGTGGGTATACACACAAGCTGAATGAATGTTTTTCCCAAGTCGGATATTACATAAGACGTCATTAGTACTGGCATTAACTCAATGCGGTCATTAGCCTGATAGCTTAAAAGCCACGACAGTTTCATGTACTGCTATAAGCGATGCCTTAGAAAGCGGTTTAGCCTGGAGCTTCATTCTTATTCGCCTTGGCTTAATTTACTACTTTATATTAAGGAACAGCATTTTAACTCTTTCTTTTCTTTAGGATTTTGTGTTTGCAAGCTTCGAGATCGTCTCTCTTTCCTTTATTTTATCTTCTAATACTCTGTTGGTGAGGAGTATTTCATAAAAGTCCCGCTAGAAGGCGGTTTATAAATCATTCCTACAAAAAAAAAAAAAAAAAAAAAAACCACTAAACTTTATGCTCTAGCTAACTACGCAGTTACTAATATCCTTCTGTATAAAAGTGCTATCAAAAGGCTTTTTATCGATGAAGTATGTAATAACCGGCAGTTTAAACGACAAGGTCAAAGGCAGGTATGATATAAACCGCTTTCCTAAAGGTTTATATCTAAATAAAAGCTTTCTTAATTCCGCTTCGTCTTCAAATACAACAAGTGATTTATGAGAAATAAAACTACACTAACGCCCTCTCAGTGATGTGATACAATAGTGAATTAATGTAGTAATAAATGGTGTTCGCTATAAATGGCCACTTGGTAAGTTTATATCGCCTTTATTTGACGAATCTCTTGTCCATCTAGTTTCTTTCTTTATATTCTTGTATAATATGACAGGGTGATCACTTTCCTGGCTGCGATATAAAACAGCTCCAGGGTGGTGTCATCCAAACACTCCGTGCTTCTTTGTTACTGTGTCATAGGTCTATCATGCAACGCCCTTGGATATCAACTGCATTTTACAAACGAGTATTTGTGTTGCTTTTTCAACTTGACTTTGATGTCAGTTTTTACCAGATTCCATACTCAAGGAAGAAAGATTGAATATTAAATGCTACGTTACAGTGGAAATAAAACCCCAAATAAAATAATCATGATGTAGTAAAAGCCACAACATTATCGGAGGGTTGGAAACCGAGAAAATTCTACATTTGAAGTAGCTTGGTTCCTTCTGACACTATGAACCATGGGTGCGTCCTTTCTCTCTCTCTCACACACACACATAGTCTCTACTTTGGTAAAAGCAATTGGAAGCTGTGCCTAGTAGAGACGGTAATTGACTGCAGGAAAGATTCATCTCTCTCCCGTGCCTCGCGACTGAGAG
This sequence comes from Typopeltis vanoorti, assembly GCF_054136105.1. Classification (NCBI taxonomy): domain Eukaryota; kingdom Metazoa; phylum Arthropoda; class Arachnida; order Uropygi; family Thelyphonidae; genus Typopeltis; species Typopeltis vanoorti. The sequence goes on from NC_143567.1 coordinate 90,491,680, forward strand.
TGAAAGGCAGTCTGATTTGTTTACACCACTGCCTGCAATGTCAAGGTCTTAAGAGGATCCGGAGTTCCTTAAGGGAATACACCTTTAATTTATTTTCATTAGCTTCATCACCGAATCCTAGAAGTAAAAGGTGGAGCATTTTGACACGTAATTGGATAGATAGTTGGGATTTTTTCCTATAGACCAGCTTTGCAATAATCAATTCTACTGGTTTTAGTCTCCGTAACGAGTTTTTGGAAACTTTTAAGTAAGACGGTTGGGAATGATGAATGATATGAGGCGACACACGGCCGACACTGGCAATTTGTTCATCTTCACAACCTGTCGCCATTTGTGCATAACTTAAGGAGCAACTATTCGGATGGGGAAAATACCGAGCAAGATAATCCTTACAATGAAAATAAAACGGTATGTAGCCAATAGAAATTCAAGTAATTTATTCTCTCTCTCTTTCTTCTGAGAGATGGTTAGTCTTTAATAAAGACAATGGAACGTGTTTAGAGTTAAATATTTATTTACAGTTATTTAGAGTAAACAAAATTTATCTAAAAATCCAACGGATTTATCTTACAGGTACTATTGTCGATGACCTATTGCTATAATTATGTAAGAAAGCCTAAAATGATTCTTCGCTAACCTTCTTTGATTTCTTTATAAACGGGGAATTTGCCACAAGAGAACAGAGCAATAAATCTTTCATGATGCAATTAATGAATTCATGATTGAAAACAGAGCTTTGTACCAAAAGATAAACATGAACACGGAGAAATTCTGTGGCTTCTGTTATAGAATCACACAAGACATTTCAGTTGTCAATTTTTTATAATTCACAGAGATGCAGTCTTAGATTAACTTCCATATTACGTTCATATTATTTCATACGATTGATAAGCAAATGAATATTGCATTTTTCCTGATGATCAGTCAACTTGTAAGTGGAATACCAGGAACTACAAAGGAATGGAGAAGCAGAAAAAACATCATGGCCATTGAAAATTATTTTTCTACATCGATCAAATAAAAGCGCTTCATATAAAATTCACTATCACGTATGATAGAGACAACTATCGAAGAATCAATCCATTACATAGATATTTTTAATGGATTCCTTCGCGAGTTTGTGTTGAGACTTTTATTATTTTTCATGTGAAACTATAATCCACGATGCCTTTTACTGTTATAAATTCGCAACTCAATTTCAGATTCATTTCTTAACCTCAAAGTTACCAGAACAGTGGTTCTCAGGCTTGCATCGCTATTTCGCAACGAAAACTATAACTGGAACATAACGATGGCCATAAACCGTGATATAAAAGGAAGAAAATGCTCCCAAAAGGTATATGAAAACAAATCCCTCATCACAGGTATTGATGGATTTATTTATGATGGCGTTTTTCTTTTTAAAATAAATGGAATTTCTAGCAGTTTCTGACATTATCAAAGAACAAATCAAAGGGATGTACACTCAAAATAAGTTTATATAGACAGAAGAGTAGAGTCTCAGTGCGCGCTAAAATATCACAAATTTTGTTCTTAAAAGTGCATTCCGCTTAAATAGAAATAAATTAATTTCTATTTATTTATTTTTAAAGTGCGGGAGTTTATCTTGACACTGATCTACGGATGGCTTGCCTACCTCGCTCTTAACGAACGGCAGCGGAATTCAAACGGTTAGAATCGAATATATTACTAGATTGCCAAAAGTATTGTAACACCCAAGGAATACACACAGGGATTAAAATACTAATTTTTTTATAAGGTGTACCTTTAGCCCACGTCACAGCATTTGGTCTGTGCGATATACTCTGTATAACGTTTCATGGAAATTAATCTCCGGAAAATCAAGAAATCAATCATGCCGAAATATCTTGAGTTCTGAGGTGATTTTTAGAGCTTGGGACAACTGCTTATACATCATTCAATTTCGTTTCATAATCAGATTTATACCGAATAAGCAGACTTACTGTTCTAGGCATAGTTATCCATGAACGGTGTCACAGTAGACAGCTATTTCTGATAGAGCAATAATAGTCCGATACCTTAGAATTGGAGTGTTATCTAGAATGTGGGAATACATCCTACTATTCATGAGAATGCTTATGAAACTAGTGGATGAATCCCTTACCACTAAATCCATCTAATATAATAACATTCCACCAGGGTACTTTACAATCGAGACAAATGCAATTCTTCGCGTAGCGTTTTCTGGGCTGTCGCCATGTTCAGGTTCATCCATTCGATGAAAACAGATTTTAGAAAGATTTCTTCACTGCAAAGATTTCTTTTCCAGTGGTTCTAAGTCCGCTTTCTGTGGTTTAAGAGCCACCGTGGTTAATTACAGATTCTTACATAGTAGCTCTACGCACTATTTGCATATGATTTAAAAGCATGAGGAAAATTTACACATTCTTGGATCTCGCAGTGATTTCATTGTTGGATCTTTTTTTCCCTGAACTACAAAACAAATGCTACAGTCCACAGACGTGATATTTCTAGTGAAGATACAATATCCCACACTGTTGTGTAGGAAAGTTTAGCAAACCATAAATCCGTCTTATTTTCATATATAATTATGTCTAGAACAATAAGTATTTATTCGATCTATATCTGATTGTGTTCAATCAGATTTAGATCGAATTTAGATTCGATCTAAATCGAATCTAAATTCGAACGATGTATAAGCAGAGAATAAGTCTTGCCTTCCTGGTTGGCCGAGTGGTTAGCGTATCCGCTCTCCAGCCAATTGCGGGTTCGAATCCCTCCGTGGGCATGGATGTTTTGATTGTCTGTGAAAATACTAGGGGTGGTGGTCGGCAGTAGATAGCGTTGGTGTAAATGATGAAGGTAGTTGCGGGTGGTGGATTGGTGGAGACGGAGAGTTGTAGAATAGGTGCCCACCCTCGGTGAGTCTTTGGACTCCCTGGAGGTGTTACATAATAATAATAATAATAATATACCATCCAGCATCCAACATGCCATTTTAGTTCTAACTGAACTTGGCATTTACTAGCGTCTTCCAAGACTACTCCGTACATCATTTGCACACCATTATTTGAATATCTTTTCATCATTTACATTTCCAGACGTGCTAAAATACAACGTGGTGTACTGTTGCCATGGAAAACACAAAGCATAATAATAATCACATCCAACTTAGTGAAACGCCAAATTAACGAAACTGTATATTACGGATAGAGAAAACAGTTAAAAGAAGGCTAATCAAAATAAAGCGAAAAACAAAATGTTAGGTTGTATTGCAGTAACATTCAAGTATTAGTTCACACCATTTTAATGAATGGGCGATGCACCGCATTTGTATCAGTACATTAATCTTGTACAAATCGGATTTTTTAAACTGCAAAACCTATTCGATGAAAGTTGCAAAAATTTATTGTTAAGCTAGACTACTTTATTATAATTTTGTTGGTATAAATTTCACCAATGATGTATGGTGAGGAGAATGAACCTTTTTATCTTTTTTGGACATAATTATTTTTAACGAAGTATCAAGTTTAAAACTGGATTGAGATCAGGACTGGGGACGTTCCATTCATGGATGACACGTACTCTTACATGCACCCTACTCTGTTCGGCATGGTTATTCAAGCAGGTTACACCATTCTGTCCCTCCGGTACCAAGTGGCTTAAGTGTTAGGAAAACATGTTTAGACCATGAACCTTTTCGATACCGAAGACTCTTTCTGCTGGGGAAGAGGGAATGGCAGTTACTGTGTTGATAGTAAACTATGGTTACTTGTGATTGAAAAATCAACAGCAACAACCCCCCCCCCATACAGAGTCTGTAAAAGTCGGGAATTAAAGTAGTTGGAGTTTTCCCATCCCAGCATGACGTTCTGAGTTCTCATAACGGACCAAAGCGCAGGGATGGTTAGTTGTTACCTTGACAATTAGTATCGAAAAAACTACTGTTACCACGATCCTGGACAGGGTTTATAGAGAAAAATAGCATATGACAGAAACCCTTCAGAAAAAGAAAGTGAAAAAAGAAATAAGTTGATAACATTTAAATACGTGAAATTATTCTGTTAAAACTAATCGTAAGCAACGATATTTACATAAGGCTAAAGGAAATAATGAAGAACACAGCGGTTCAACCAATTATCATGATTGTTTTAATTCAATGTATAATCCAAACTTTTGCTCATTTAATACATGAAGAAACATGTCTCTTAATTAGTGCCAATTAATCCGATGGTGAGGAATGTATTCTCATAAGCTCTGATATTCTCATAAGTCAAAAATTTCGTCAAATTTCTACATCTATTTGGCTTTGAAATAACGTTGGATATTTAATATTTTTATTTAAAACTTTCTACTGTCTTTTTATTCTTCCTATTTATGATACAATGATTTAAGCTTCACATAATACAACATAGAATCATTGCTTATTTCATGTTCGATGTTTCCACTTTTCTCTTCAATAAATTTACTCCAAAAAATGTTTAAGTTTATTTATGGTTTATTATTTAGCAGTAAGTTTGACATTTATATATGAGAACCGGAAAAAAAAAACCACTCTACTGCTAGGCGGGTCTTCCCCCCCCCACCACCCAAAAAATTCTTATGGTTTCGGTGGGTAATATTAGTAAAAATTCAGGAAGGCTTCCATAGCTCAGTCAGAATCGACGATGCTCTTCAATGAGAAACGCCTGAGTTCCGATTCCGTCTTCAGAAGCGAACAACCTTTATAAGGGTTGATGGGTTAGCCAGCCTCATACTGGTGGGACGAGAAGATTTTTCATCTCACAAAAAAAAGGTAAAACAGCCAGAAACACACACACACACACACACACACACACACACACGCATAATACACTGAAGTCATAAAAATTATCTAGAACTGTCCTAAATATCTTTAAGTTATGATATGCTGTATTGTTACGAACACACTGGATTATAAATATTTCATATCCAGCACACGTCTCTTAGTATTTCTACGATTAATCAGTTCGTTTTATGTAAATCTCGACCACGAAGGGCTGAAATTGCAATAACACATTATTATTGTAGGTAGGTTAAGGGGGGATAATCCGAAAACCCTACTCAGGGACCAAAAATGAAACTTTTCCAAGCCACTTAAAGTCTCCAATAAGCAGGGAGGTAGTCTCTCGGTAGGCGATGAAAAATATTACCTAAAGGCATTCGCAAACATCTGCACATGAAATAAACCCTGTGGCCTGCAGTTTGGAGTGCTACTGTTCACTTGGCCAGCCAGATCGGCAATTGCATGTCTGGTAGTCATGTCCATGACTAATTCCAAATATGAGACGATCTGGCAGTAGGATAATAGTACAATATGCGCTATTGCATTTTTAGGAATGATCTCCATCAATTCATTTCCATAGAAAGTAAAGCGGATCAAGCATGCTCTGTTGTAATTCTGACTAATCAGCTAAATCTCAGGATATATAATTTCTTCTGGACCAACAATGACTATACAGATTACAGATTGCCAATACATGTGACTGCTGATCGGTTATTACAGTGGAAAATCGAAGCTACTTGTCTATTATTTAACAGAACATCTCACAAATCTCATGGGCCTCCATAGCGAAAGTCCATTACTTCTTAATCGAAGTCCACTTATTTTTTATATTATCTTCAACTTTTATGCTGACTACTTCATTCCTCATCCACTTCCTTTATGACATTAGGATATGTGAATTCTTTATAGGCTTCAAATATATGTCATTAGCGTCAGTTTATTTCCCAAGTTGGTTTGCCGCAATATCTGATATACCTGACCTCTGGTGACCATTTATAGAACTAAAATGAAATTAAGCCGTTATAACTTCGTAAAAAAAAAAATATACGATTCAACGTCTTTCATAAAAAAATATTTAACTTGTGTATAACAGTATTTCTAAAAGAATTACTTTTTTTCCAAAAGTTCGAGAATAATCTGACATAAACCAGAAAGTTTTAATAGTTTAGTTACTCTAGTAAGATAAAAAAAAAACTTTTCCCATTTTAATGTGGACAATCTAGTGATTGTTACAAAATGGTTCTTTCATCACGAAGTATTCAGTTCTCGTCAGTTTTGCAATAAATGGAACATCCTGCCACTCTCGTGTGAAAGCTGTATGTTTAGAAATGCCGAGAGCTTGGAAATAAATGTAAGGAGGTCTAATCGAATGTTAGAAAAGTGATGACCTAGTTGGAAAAGAAAGAAGAAGAAACTGCCTATTGTTAAGTCCGAAACTATCAGTAATGGCTGATAATGGTTCTCAGTCAATCTTTGATTTATTGTCGATACCTTGTTCCGTCTTACCCATCCCCCACTTCGTTTTCTGCTTAATGTTATTTCTATGGGTTTGCTGAATCCAATAATTTCTTTCATTTTTTTTTGGGTGTTGTATAGAAGAAACCAAAGCTAGCAGTCTTTTTTTTCCCCCTAACGGTTTCTGTTGTATTTCCCCTCTTACTTCGTAACTTGTCTCGTCTCTGTAGCCTCTCTTTCTCTCCCAGTGTACGAATCCCCCATCGCTCTCTCTTGGCGTCCTGCGGGACGCTTTTGTAAATCGCATCCCCGACTAGCCGTCACTCCGATGGTCTATCCTCCATACATCTCCATTACACAAATCAATAGCACTTTGTCATAAACCTCGTTCTACGGTAATCGCCTGTGTCCTGTGACAATGCGACCAACATGTATTGTAACATAGGCTAAATGCTCCTTACTGTCGTGAGCGCACCCAAGAATCTTTTGTTTAGGCGTGCATGGCCGTAAAAAAAAAAGTGCTTTAAAGTTTTATGGAAGAAGCCAAAGACGAACGAACAAGAAGAATAGAGAAAAAAGAGAGACGGTTGATAAATTCTAACTAATATGTCAATCTCAAGGTGTGCTAAAGACGGGGGGGGGCATTCTTTCACGCACACATAAATCAGAAATGCTGGTCCAAAGAGTTGAAAATCTTCCACACAGTTCAAATTGCTCAAATCTCACTGGAGGAGGAAACGATTCAGCTTAAGAGCAGAATTTTTTTGCATCCTAGTTATAATATCTCTCCAACACCCACCCATCGATAGACTTGCAAATGGAGATTGAAATACTTGAAAAAAATTTCATCTAAATCAATCCCGATCATCAACCTCAATTCTTACAGATCTATCACGCATTGTGATACCAACGGTTAAAATGAAAAATACTTTATAAGGATTCGCTATTGACTATGAATCCATTACCGAGCTTTGTAGTAATAATTTAATTAACTTCTACTGTGGCCAGAAAGGTCTAAAATTGCAATATGTGTGAATATATCTAGAATATCGTGATATTCTTTTATTAAACGCAACAGATGAATTCAAACAAAGCTTAAACTTACTTTCGAATAATTCTATTTTAAAAAGTCAAAAATAAACAAGCGACATTTATAGATATTAAAAACAACACAAATTGTTGTTTATGGTTTGTGAAACTGTAAACAGTTATCTAACTTTATCAACCTACATGTCCACGTAGTTAGCCTAGTGGTTGTGCGCTTCGCAACCATATGACTGGGGAAGGAGTGTCCTAGGTTCGATTCCCGTCAACGACGTGAGGAGTTTAACGATCTTCCTTAGCCATAGCCAAGTTAGCTGGTCTTGGGCGTGGACAGTAGGGTTTTTTCCCCCAGTTTTACGGGGGTTTTCATCCCGCAAAGCAGGCAAACCAGCCTTGAAAACTCAACATTACAGAACGTAGGATACACCGGGGCGTAGGGCTGACCACCTTATCCTGTTTCTCGATGCCATGATTAAAAAATAAAGGTCGTTAGGGGGTACGTGGCAATTTTAGGCTATGCATAATTAAAGGAGTCATTATATTTTTCAACAAACAGTGCAATTAGAGACAACCGGGATAAAACGGCACTAACCAATGAATCACATCCCCTCTCCAACAGAAACTGCTGTATAGACCAAGCAAAACCATATGTTCCACCGGCAACATATGGTTTTGCTTGACACCACTCCCGTCGTTAACGTGTTAAAACTAAGAAATATATAGTGAATGTGTTTCAGATGTTATGGAATTCGGTTGAAGGGAATTAGCATTTCAAGTCAACTGTTGAAATGCTAATTTGTCGTTGGTTCGCGCGATCTTTTGTTAATACCGCACCAATCATATGCAGTTCTTCGCTGCTCTACGTATCTCAAGTCTTGTAAATTACTGGTGATTTTTGCTTGAAATAATGGGAAAGAAGATAACGCTATTCGTGTAGATGACTTTGACGATGCACGCAAAGAAACTGTTCTCGATGCCAAAAGTAGTGATAGCGAGTAGGAGCTTCTTGGTAAGTTGCACCATTTTCAGTTTTTGAAAATGGTGCGACTAAAAACTGAAATTGGTGCGACTAAAAAATCGCAACCCAATTTTTTAGCTTTAATTTTGGGAAAAAAGTTAGAGTTATATTGATATTGCATCTGGATCAAATGAAATTGATAAGAGTGTGTCGTCTGACATCACTAGAGAACCAAAATTTAAAAATAAATCATATTTTTTTGTTTACATGAACATATAAATTCAAATAAATAAATATTTAATTTTAATTAATATTTTAAATTAATTTATTAATATGAATTAATTAATTTATTTATTTTTAATTAATGAATGGATTTATTTTTTAATTAATAATTAGGGGTACTTGGTAATAACGAAAATTTAAGAAGGGGTACGCGGATATCTGAAGTTTGAGAAACTCTGCCTTATAAGGATAAATAAATCCAAAATATTTGTGAATTATTCTATACGACTTTTATGCTACTCAACAGAGCAAATATTCTAGTAATACGATATTTTGTTCCCTCATTTAGTAATAAGTTAACACAATTAAATATTTCATTTGCTTTATAATTGTATCGCAGTACCAAAACTTATCAATGTCAGAATTTTGCATGCTCTCAATTATCCACAAACATAAGAGATTTGTATCTAGGTATGAATTGACCAGCAAATTATAATGCACATAAATAATTATAAATAAATAAAACTGAATACACAAAATCGGGACTTTTCCACAATTGTAGGAGTTCAATTTTAGGTCTTTAATTCTTTTATTTCTCATTGGATATTCTTTCAACGAAGAATGTCCGTTTTGACTGATGGGGAAAAGTTATAAAAGAACCCTCAGAATCTTGTCATGGTTTGATGATATCACTACCACGAAACGACCTAAACTCCCGGAACGAACAAGATACGAGTTCGCATTCAAGAGGGCAGACGATCCTCTAATATTTCTCTTCTTATCTCATTCTTGAAGCGACCCTCAATATGGTTGATCCGATCTATTCACCCTACTTACCATGCAAATATCCAGCTGTAACACAGCTCTTGACTTTTGCGACCTTGTTTCAGATACACACACTCAGCCTCCAACGATACGCTCACTTTGCAGATGGAAGTTACTTTATGATAGTCGAGGACACTCTTCCCCCATTTAGGGCAGTGATTGCATTCCCCTATTTTCCCTAGAGGCTCCTTTATCTTACCCTCCTTAGAGCTCTTCCACGCAGCAGACAAACTACTTTAGTTGCGCACTGTGGTTAGATAAACCACGAGATATAAGAAAATGAATCACCCACAGCAAACGTTAAGCATACGTCTCTTACGAAATCCTAGGAATTATATTTGACACGAGTTTAATTCAACTAATAAAGTTATTCGTACTCGCATATAAAAAATTAAGATACAGAATGAATTTAACTACTCTTAAATTCAATTGGATAACATCGCTAATTATATAGGATAAGCCTTCATTATGCCAGTCTTGAACATACTATTTGCAGATTTTTTTTTTTCACTTGGTTACAAAGTAAATCATATTTGACAAAAAATTGCATTTCTGTTTAAACCTTAACCCAAATGAAAGCAAACGATGTTTGTGGGTGTAATATCTTCACGACTAGGCTACTTGTATATAGAAACTGTTCACTTCACATCAACTGCCTCGCATTCTATAATACAAAAACTTTAAGGTTAAAACCCAGACCTTTCGACCTTTATTGAAGTGTCGTCAGTGAAAGCCGACCCAGGAAATATATGATTGAATCAGTACAGAAGTCAATATGTTCCTTATACAAGTAGCCTAACCGTTAAGATAATTCACATATATGCTTTAATATTTTGTCCAAGTAAGCAAAGAAATGAGAATATAATTACTCGTCAGATAAAATTTAGTGTCAGAATCAGTGGAAAAAATCTTTTGTAACTGGCTTTAATCCTGAGAATCTGAATAATATGATAATACACCTTTATTGTTACTATATATAAGAAATATATGAATTATGAATTGATTCAAATGTGTAAAAAAAAAAAAATGCTAATTTTCTCCGTGTGGTGGCCGGGATAGGAATAGCTTCACTGCAGCCCATGTATGTCGTACGAGGCGACTAAAATGGGTTCCCAGGGAGGGCAGTGGACGGCAATGCTGTAGCCAATGAAATTCTAACTGACGCCCGGCTACTGCTGTTACCCTCCTGCCATGATCAGAGCTTTACAGCTAACGGGGAATTGAAAAGCATTCTTGCTAGTCCTTTTCAGGACTTTGAGGAAATGTGTAAAAAAAAAACGTGTGCGTTTTGTGGGCCTGCCTTTCCAATGAAATTATACCACGGTATAATTTCACGTGCAAATTTGCTTACACTTCAGTAAAACGTTAAACAGAACATAATTTCGTTAAATGTTAAATATTATAGTTAACATTTAACAAGAAGAACCTCTGAAGCTTCAAAAATGTTTCATAGGCGTATTATTTGGGCTACAAAGGATAATTATTATTTCTCTTTAACTTTTGTATAACTGCCATGTGATCAAGAATATTAGTTACACGACCAATAATGCATTATGCATTTTAGTCTTATACGTTGCTGTGGCTATATTTTTAACTGTTCCTGTTTATCTATCGTATGATGATACAATGGCCATGTTAAAAGGTGATGGATTAAATACACGAGATTTAAAATTTCATGCCAGATGAGTCCATTAACAGCCTTAAGACCCCAACCACAATCCAGTTAATGTACTCTCGGATAATGCAAGCTTACCCAAATGTATTGTACTACTCTTCCTAGCTTTGTTGTTGTCAGTTTTCTCATTATCACCAATGTCTTGCATGACTGTCGATATTTATGCAGTTCACTCAGCATGGCAACTGCTCTTTCGCTGAACCAGAATGTATAACTTTTAATATTGCCATCTGTTCAGAACCCTGCCGTGAAATTAAAGGGATTGCCGTAAAAGTTGAAGAGTCATTTTGGAATAAGCAATCGTCTTAGTCAGGGTCACGTGCCAGAGGAGAAAGGGGGGGGGGGCGGAGAGACACCGCATCATTCGAAAACTCGGAGTGTGTAACGGAATTCATACGATGACTCACTAGGACTCCGTCGGCGGTCCATTCGCGTGGAACAACTACTATTCTATCGGCGCTCTCTCGTACATATACAAGCACAGTAGCCTTTACAGTCCGACTCCTTTTCTTCCCCCCTTTAAATCCCCCCCATTGATTCGGCGGAGTAGTAAAAGCAGTACTGTCTAATGATACATAGACAGCTGGAAAACGGACCCTCCCGGTAATTAAGAGGATAGCGCGGATTAACATCCATAATGCTTCCCATCTCTACACACACGTGCATGTAGAAATATTGACAATCCTGAAAGGGACTGACTTATCTCTCATTACCTAAAGCACAGTTAATGCTATTGCTTTAATAATTCCTCTAAATGTGCCTCTTTCTAATCATACAAACACATGTCAGATGGGAGTGTAGTTCCCTTGACATTGGGGCATTACAAACCGGAACTATTTCAGTTTGCGAATTAGCATTAATATCACAAAGGGGGACATTGGTTTGGTTTAATAGTAAAACTCGTAATCAACACTGTGCGTAAGTATCATTGTAGGAAACTGGTATTGGCTAACAATTCATAGGAACTTCTCGATAGGCATTGATTTAAAATTTGTGTTTAAAAAAATTTTCTAAGTCCTATTCATGCGATTTCTGTAGCGAAGTGTTAAGAGGAATGGATTAAGAAGAAATACTTGAGTGTGTGTCCGTTCCTTTTAAAAATAAATAAATAAATAAAAGGGTATAAGGTTGAGTCTCTCCCTTGCACAACCGATCTAATATCTGCCAAAGGCAAAAGCTAACGAGATTGCTTTCAGTGCTCGGAACCTCAATGATAGAGAAGATAATCACCATCCAGTCAACATTCTGGCTAGCTCAGCATCACTAGAGTTACAGGTCAATCAAATTACTTTGTAACTGGTCCATATAACTCTTCGCAATGCTGGTGATTAGCCGCTAATCAGATACTGTAGATAGATAACGAAATTGTTTAATCCGTAGTTATAGGATTATATATGATGAGTGTGGGGAGAAATACGGCGATTAATTGAGGGGAGGATTGAAGTAGTTTGTAGGATTAATAAAGGAACAACCTGTCACCGGTTAACTAAATGCGATGGAATGGGAGATCGTTGCATTCAGCCCGAAGTCTCCCATCTACCCGACCCGAGGTACTAATGTGTGATAAGTTTACAACTTTTCGTACGTGAGGTTAACATTAAAAAAAAAATTGGAGAAGTAACAGCTTACAAGTTGATGATATAAAGTAATAAAACTGATTTTAATGATGATACTGTTTAGAATTGCGTTATGTTCATCTGGATAGGTTCCTATTTTTAGAATTAGAATGTCGAGTTTCCGGGAGGAGAAATCTCTTAAACCTAACTCACCTTAGAGTTTATTGAGAGATTATATCAGTGCTGAGACCTGTTTTAACCCATTTCGATTTTCTACAGAAATAATGGCATATTAATACAATTATTATCTCGACCTCCGCATGCGACCGGCTAACTCACCTTTAGACGAAAGAGACCAGATAAAGGTCTCTTAACATCATGGACGGGAATCGAACCCAGGTCTTTCCGACGAAATGGTTTCGTCTATACAGAAGAAGAAAGCTCTCATAAGGCAATAGGCAACAATGTTTCAGAGGTAGAAATGCATCTGTGATATAGACAGTAGTGTCAACATTCGATAAAAGATGGCTCAGCCCCAGTTACAGAAAATATAATTTGAGGGAACGACGAAGTTGTATTCTAAATATGTAAAAATCGTGGTTTGTTAAAATGAATTTCTTTATACAATGTATAATATCCTATAATTTTCATTGTGTTCAATGGTCGGTTTGTCTGTATGTGAGAGGAATCTCTTACAGCCTCGGTCCCCCGAGACCGATTAACTCGGTATCAATAAGAAAAAAAAAAAAAAAAAAAAAAACAGCTAAATTTGCATCTAAGTCCTTTCGCTTAGTTATGCTACCGGGGACGACGTAAAACTTCTCACTTTGGTTATTTGTACTCACACTTCTACACGGGTAAAAGCACAATCGTATTTGAGATGTTGCCTCGCAGTATGCTGTTTGATAATGCAGAAGAGCCAGCGCAATACAACTGCCGACACAAACAGCATCCCAGAAAGAATTTCAAAAGTGTTATTTGGTTAGAATACACCAGTTTTGATTAAAAGAATGTACGTTTTTGTATAAATCGTGTTTTCTACTGCTTAATTTATTTTTTAAATGAAAAAAAAAAAATCCACTAACTCTGACAATATTATAGCGCCCTCTCACAGTCAATGCCCACACTACTAAGTATAAAAAGTAATATTTACTGATATAATCGAATTAAAATAAATCTGGTTTCCATACAGATTTATGGTTAAGTCCATACATGCAACATTATTGAACTGTAATATTCTAATACGTGAATGGATAGAAGATTGGGAGAGAGAAAAAATTAACCTTATTAACACATTAGATCACAGGGTTATACGTTTAGAAAACTGCTCATCTGAAATATCCAGGAAAAAAATATTAGTATTATAAGGAAATAAAATAACAGTATCTTCCTTCCATTGATATTTAGTGGGCCTGCAGCTACTGTATCGTACTCCATTGTATATTCGGGGCTTCTAGAAATTATTTCCCCTTCAGGGTGTTTTTTCAGTGGGGAAAGCGGAAGCGCAGGAAACTCTATAGACGCTACTACACTTTGATAAGAATTTCTGACACCCACATTACGCGTTGTGGTGGTGTAGCATCAACACACATTCTTATTTATACTAACAGTAAACTTGTTAAGGGTAGTGAAGCATTATACTGTACTTAATAGTAACTAAGAAATCCGTCTGATCATATTCTAATGGATTATACCGTAGAATGTGAAAATTGTTTCTATCCCGTAACCCCCCATCATTTCCAGCTGGCGATTAACCGCTTTTCTCTTTCGACAAGTCCACTAGCACTCAAATGATTTATACACCGAGTTTTTGTTTATGTTCTTCATATTATCGTTGCAATAATCATTTGAATTCAAGTAGTCTAAAATCTATGGCTACAAAGCAAATATTTTCCGCATATGCTGATTCAACATGTTTATAAGTAGCGGCAATTATATTTTCCTTGACAATTTCAGCCACTCACTATTCAAATCTGTTGAATGTGCAACCTACTGTAGGAACGTCACATACGAAACGAAATTATTTTATTAATATAGAGGGCGTGCTGACCTCACTTCTCTCTTCTTTAACGCACAACGTTAACAGGTAAATATTGAAAAATATTCAGGGCTACAGTGAACTAAACTGAGCTTATCGACAGTTTTTTAAATCAGTTATAAAATCAAAATAAAATACCTCAAGAAAAATTTAAACTATATTTGCATGCCAGCTGTTACACAGTAATACATTAGCATTATTTCTTTTCTTTAAAGCGTTTGTTCCAAAAAATGTCGAAAACTTTGGAAAAGTTTCCTGAGAAAGAAGGCTATGCAAATCTTATTATAAATTCAAGATGGCTGCAAACCTCGCATATGGTGTGTCGTCTGCATTATGATTATAAGGGAGATTTTACGATTAATATTTAACGATTAACTAATGCTGAAAAGACTCGTGTCACATTGGAAAGAGAACCGTGATATGTAATACTATGAGAACGAGAAGAAAATGTATTAAATATATATAAAAATAAAGCAAATATTATATTAATTTTATCCTATATAATTTTCAATCTGTTTGACGAAGTTAAAATTATATTTTGATAGTTTTAGCTGCACAGCATTTATTCAATAAAAAAGATAATATTTATATTTATGTTTTGTGTGTATTAAACTCGGGTCCAGAAACCTGTTTCCAAGCCTGATCGTTTGCCTGAGGACATTATGGACCTGAAAAGAGCAGAGCTAGGAAGAGATTTCATAACACTCGCGCTCCTCAAGACAAGACAGTGCTCAATAGATTGAATGGAGCAGTAAGAGATGCACTTAAAACTCATTGAAACCAAGTTTGGGATAAAAAGTTAGCCTCTATCTCACCTATTGATCACTCTATCTGGGGACTACTGAAAAACATCAAAAATAGAAACAGAATAAGGCAGAAGCCATACTAAAAAATCTTGAGGATCAGTGCAAACCTTCTTATAATAACTTAGATTTCAATCATCTGTACAAAATCCACAGACAGGTCAGGCATGCATTAAACCTCCCAGATACCAGTGCTGACCATATTGCACCCGCATCACCTGTTGAATTATATATTATTAAAAAACTTAAGAACAATAAAGCTCCTGGACCACACAGCATCTCAAACAGGGTGATCAAGCTGCTGCCTCGAAACGCTATAGTGCACCTGACCAGTGTAATAAATGCAATCTTAAGACTTCACTATTTTCCTTCCACCTGGAAACTGGCTGATGTGATTCCTATACATAAGCCCACACTTACCGCAGAATTATCGTCCAATCAGTCTCATCTCCAATCTGGGAAGGTTGCAGAGAAGGTCATCCTCTCACGACTCCAAACCTCAGTAAATGACCTAGCAGTTTGGTTTTCGCCAACACCATAGTACTACCCAGCAAATCCACAGAATTGTCGAATATATCACCACCAGTTACAACTGGCGCCAGTGCACAGGAGCTGTTTTCCTAGACCTATCCAAAGCATTTGACAAAATCTAACATTTTGGACTCCTGCACAAACTTATCTCAGCCGGTACCTTACCAAAAATGATTCAGCTAATCCATTCATATCTTCAGAATAATCAATGCAAGTAAAAATCAACGGTTCTACATCGTCCCAGCGCCATATCTTTCCAGGAGTGCCGCAGGGATCTCTACTGGCTCCACTGCTGTTTTCTGTATGCATGTCAGACATCCCGCACAATCCGATGACTTCCATTTTGGCCATGTATGCAGACGATACGGCAATACTAACCAGATCTCTCAGATCCCATTTCATTACCAGAAAGCTTCAAGAAAACCTTCTAAAGCTGGAGGCTTAGTTCTCCAAGTGGAGATTGGAAGTCAACCCCCTGAAAAGCTCAGCCGTTCTTTTCTCAAAAAGGCCAATGTCTCCTGTAGGAGATGTGTTACTATTCAATACTAAAATTCCCTGGCAGACAGAAACAAATTACCTGGGTGTGATTCTCGATAAAAAGCTATCTTTCAACCAACACATCAAATCTGCGTGGGCAAAAGCATCTAAAGCCATAGCTCAGATCTATCCGCTAATTAATAGAAATAGCAAGCTCATCAACGGGATCAAATTGCAGCTATACCAGATGACGATTAGTCCTATAATCACGTATGCCTCTCTGGCCTGGAGCCACACCTCTAATGCTAACATTATCAAAATACAGCGAGTGCAGAACAAGTGCTTGAGAATGATTCTGAACGCCCCGTGGTATGTTAGAAACAATCAACTCCACAGAGACACAAATATTCCCTATATTCTCTCTTTTCTACAATCTTTTGCATCCAAGTTTTTCCTAAAGACGTCCACACATTCCAACGATTTGGTTCAACAAGCTGCAACATACGAGCCAACGGACATACTCAAATATAGAATACCAAAAGCTATATTAGCCTCCTATAACGATGCATAATCTCCATGCCCATTCAGAGCGAGCAAACTGCTCGTAAATTTTACCCTCACTGTAACCACAACAGATAGCGGGGAATATGAAAAGCATTTTGCTTCACCCCTAAAGACATAAATGTCAATTGTCAATTAAACTCAGGGCATTGGATATTATTTATGAGGATAGTGAATAAGTGCAGACAGTGTTCTTCTCAGGCAGCAGATCAAGGTTTTCCAAAGAATAGGTAACTCGAAGAAACAACTACTATCAACCGGAACAGCAACGGACCACCGTGATCAAGAACTAAAAGTGTAATGAATGCACCTACCAAGGGAAGGTTTAACGAATTCAGTTTAAGCTCTGTAGATATAGAAATTTGCAAAAACATCACAGCGCCAAATATATGTACACGCTAGAAATGGAGAGCGTTAAAGACTTTCTGCAACACGTGAATAGAGGCCAAGCTTTAGAACTATTTAAAATACTTCTACAAAAATTCGACACGGAATGGCCGAGCTTCCTTAAACTGTATACACAGGCAAAGGAAGATGAAGATATCACAGAATGAAACAACACGACCCTCCGAGGACCACAGACAGATAGAACCCACAGAAGAACACACAAGTAAAAGGTGCAGGACCGCGGACAAACCCACGGAAGAAACGCCCATACAAGCAGTCTCGGGGAATAAAGAAAAGGTACCCCCGACAAACAAAAGTGGACCTTAGTTTCGAAATCCCTCAGAGAACAAAACATCAACTTCTTCTGGGACAAAAACAGTGTGATAGAAACACAGATGAGAGAGTAAAGATCCAGCCTGAAACAGTCACCGATTACCGCATGATGACAAAAATGCTGGACAACTCCATGCTGCCTTTTCACATATTTGCACTGGCTAGTGAAAAGAACCTGAAAGTGGTGCTCAGAGGGGTTGCCGAGGGAATCACGACCAACAGACAGACAGTAAAAGTGAGCAGAATGCTGAGATCGTACAGAAAACCGATGCCACTCGTATTGGTGGAAATAACCAACATCCAAAAAAGAATATACGAACTAAGAAATATATGCGGGCTCAAAATCACAACTGAGCTGCTAAGAAAGAAGGCATCGGCAGGACAATGTCATAGATGCTAAAAGTTTGGGCACGCCCAAAAACTCTGTAAAGCAGCCTACCGATGTTTAAAATGCGACGAGGAACATCAGACTAACACCTGCAACAAGCCGAAATCAACACCGGCACGCTGTGCTAACTGCAGACAACCCCACTCCGCCAATTATAAGGGGTGCATTTCCCATCCGAAAAATCGTAGGATAGCAGGAACTAACCTCACTTCTTCTCCCCACAAACGACTCCACTACCAGGCAGGCAACTTACCCCATCTCGAATCACCTCAGCAACACAGGAGAGAATACAGCCAACCAACACGGCAAAAACGTATGCAGAGGCTGCACGATCTAAGACCCCCACATCCTATGAACAGCACGGCCCCAACTTAGAAACAATCTTGACTCCCTCGCTCGCCACCATGCTGCAAGAATTCAGCAAGACAAGCCCCTCACCATCCTCCCGAAAGAGATTCCTACAAGGAACCCAATCCATCTTAACAGCCCTCTGCCATGAGTAGAAAATTCAAATCAAACTCACTGAAGATTGTAGCTTGGAACGCAAATGGAACAACAAACAAATCCTGGAAGTCCAAGACTTTACGTACAGATACAAACCTGACATCATTTTAATTAATGAAACGCACTTTAGACCAGCAAATAACCCAAGACTCCGAGGCTTTACCATGTACAGAAATGATCGACTTGGCGCAAGAGGTGGAGGCACAGCCGTCTATACCACAATACGATACCCGACCCCCCAACTACGAACCGAGAGGTGACCAGAGTGGAGGTACACACCAGCAACGCAGGTAGTTTAAAAATTTATGCAGCTTACAACCCTCCTAGTATCCCACTACTGATATCTGACCTGGACTCTATCCTTGGATCCAAAGACTCCATGATCTTAGCAGGAGACCTCAACTCCAAACATACAGCCTGGTTTAGCTCGTCCATTAATACTAAAGGTCACACATTATATAACTATGCCATGCTCAACTTTGCCGTCGTGGCTGGACCTACTGGAGCCCACTCATCACAGCCCAACAGGAAATGCAGATGTTCTGGACATCGTAATCAAAAACACCCCATACCAATATCAACTAGAAACAATATAAGAACTTTCGCCAGACCACAACCCCATCCAGCTCAGGCTAGGCACTCAAGAACAACTCTCACCCCAGCGCTCCTTTATAGCATGGGACAAACTCACAAAAATTCTATTAGAGTACATCGCCCACCGTCCATCATACACAAAAAAAGAAGAGATAGACATAGCCATAAACAAACTAACAATCCAAATGCAAAAACCAATAGCCACAGTAACAAACCACTGTCCACCACTCGACAATAGAATTCCAGAAGAAATCATGGACATGCTTAGAACCAAGAATAAAGCAAGAAAGAGATACCATAATACTAGAGCCCACAGGACAAAACAACACCAGAAAAGCTCTGTAAAACTCCGAAATCATGAATGGAAACCAAATTAGCCATAATCAACTCAGAAGACCACTCCATATGGAAATTCCTAAAACTCTACGCAGCAAAAGTCAACTCCTACCTCCCATACAAACCATACAACGAATAGCTCATACAGATAAGAAAAAGGCAGAAGCCCTTATAGACAACCTGGAGCAGTGCAGTCCGTCGTACAAAAACCTAAACATTTACTTCATCTATAAAATTCATCACCGGGTCAGGAAAGCATTAAGTCATCTCACTGATAACTCAGAACCCATCTCTCCCACTACTCCAGGGAATATAGCTAAAATCAGATTTCAGCACTTCCCAACAACCTGGAAAACAACAGATATCATACCTATAAAAAAAGCCAGGCAAGACCCTCCAACTTCCAGAATCAAGTCTTGAAAAAGTCACCGAAAAGATTATCCTCACAAGGCTGCAAGCAGTCACTGACAAGCTCGGAATTATCCCAGACGAGCAATTCGGATTCCGTAAAGAACACTCCACAGTACAACAAATACACCGATTGGTAGAATATATCGCAGGAGACTTTAACTAGAACCTCCACACAGCTGCAGTCTTCATCGATATAGCGAAGGCCTTTGATAAGTTATGGTCATCAGGGTCTTCTCTACAAAATTATAAATTTTAAGTTTCCAATAAAATTAGTTAAACTAATTAAAGCATACTTGAGCGACAGACACATGCAAATCAAACTAAACGGAACAGTGTCAACCAGACGTAAGATGCCTGCCACAGGGCTCACTCTTAGCACCTCTCCTGTTCTCGATCTACGCAGCTGATATCCACCTCCCCCCCCAAACCCGAGAACGTTCATAACAGCACTTTATGCGGATGACACCGCGATGCGGATACCTGATTGAAAATGCAGTTGGCTGTTGTTTTCCACTTCCAGAGTGAATTTTATCTTGTTATATATTGAGTTGATTTTATTCACAAACGATTTTAGGTTTTCTAAGCTGTCTTGCCATATAATGAAAATATCATTTACACATCTCCACCATATAGATGGTCTAGGGAAGATTGTAGAGAAAATTTCTTTTTCAAGTTTTTCCATGAAAAGGTCTGCACAAGATGGTGATAGCGGGCTTCCCATTGCTAGGCCTTCTAATTGTTGGTATATAGTGTTGTTAACCTTGGAGAAATTAGACTGAAGGCAGTGTCTAAACATCTGTGTGATGTCTAGAGGAAAGAGGTCTTGAATGATGTTTATTACCTCTTCTACTGGTACATTGGTGAAAAGGGATACAACATCAAGACTGGCTAGCATGTCTGTTGGTGCAATCTTAATGGCTTGGAGTTTATTTACAAAGTGCTGACTATTCTTGATATTGCACTAGATTGTTTACAACGTTTTTATGTTCCTTTCAATTTGCATTCACTAGTTTTTTTATGCTTTTCCGTCAACGCCTTGAAAATGCTAGACAGTTTGCTAGCGAAACTGGTAGGCAAAGAATGTAAGATGTTTGTACGCATTACAATATGGTCAGTATTAAAACAATAAATTTGTATGTTTAAGTAACACTTTTTTTGAAAAAAGAAATAAATATGTTTGGAATGGTAGAGGAACCAATATCTATAATTGATTATATTATTATTAATCAGAAACTAGCTCCACGTGTGAAATATGTACAGGGTGTCCCAAAATTCACGCAAGATTTAAATTTAGCGCCATTTGTGCGGTAAAGTGTTGCCAACGAGAAAAAAAAGACAGCGTGACAGCTGACAGTTCAGGGTTATTAAAAATGGAGCGCTACACGAAAGAACAACGCTTGAATGGATTATGGAACAACAACAAGTGGATGCTTATTTTTCGAACAAAATCATCTTCAGCGATGAGGCTCATTTTTTCATCTTGATGGCTTCGTTAATCGACAAAATTGTCGCATTTGGGGTTCAGAAAATCCACGAGTGATTGTTGAGAAGCAAATGCATCCACAACGTGTCACTGTTTGGTGCGGATTTTGGGCTGGAGGCATCATCGGTCCATTCGTCTTCGAAAATGCCGCTGGTAAGGCGATAACAGTTAATGGTGCTCGCTATCGGGACATGATCCAGTTTTTTGTGCCTAAATTGCAAGATATGGATGTGGACGACATGTGGTTTCAACAAGACGGTGCCACATGCCATACAGCCCGAGAAACAATTCAATTACTGCATGAGTCATTTCCTGGTCGTGTAATTTCCCGTTTTGGTGATCAGAATAGGCCGCCCAGATCATGTGACTTAACGCCGTTTCTTTGGGGTTTTTTGAAGTCTAAGGTTTATGCCAACAAGCCCACGACCACCCACGCCTTGAAGGAGGAAATTGAGCGCTGTATCAACGAAATTCAGCCACATTTATGCAAAACGGTCATGGAAAATTTCGACAAAAGAGTGCGTATGTGCCAGCAAAGCCGTGGAGGCCATTCACCCGATATGCTATTCCATGTATAACCCTAACTGTATACTTTATGAATCAATAAGAAATTACAATTTTTAATTAAAAACCTGTGTTTTCTATCAAAATTACTTCTTGCGTGAATTTTGGGACACCCTGTTTATGTTTACAGAGAAAATGAAAATTTTTTTCAGATCATTACTTAGTAGTTTCTAAAACAGAAATACTAACAAAATGGAAAAATGAAGTAAATAATAAAAATAAAAAAAAAAAGAAATAGAACAAGTATAAGTATATTACAAAGAAAGCATTAGAATGTTATATCAATTATTACGATTATCAATTACCTAAAAAAAGCATAAATCAGTGAGGATATAGAACAACGGAAAACTTTAATAAAGATCATCCATAAAGCAGCCTCTGAAGTACTTGGAAAGAAAAATAAAATATTAAAAAGAAAAACATTCAAAATTTGGAACACATATCTAGGAAATGCAATAAAAGAAAAGAGCCTCCGTAGCTCAGTCGGTAACGAAGCCCTGGGTTCCCGTCCATAACGTGACGAACATTTATCTGGTTTCTTGGAAACCCAAGGATACCTGGAAGCCTGTGGGCGCTTAGGTGCCTATTAAAGCTACTGACGGATGAAATAAAAGAAAAATAAATGGCACACAAATCACTCCTTCAAAAAAACATACAAAAGAAACAGAAGAACTACAAAAACCAAAGAAAAATAGTTAAAACCGTAGTTACAAAAAAAGCTCACCTTTCTTGGGACAGATTTATTAATAAAATAGAAGAAGATATACATACATTGGAGACAAAGCATAGCCTGCAAAATATTAAGGAAATTAAACAACGAAGAAAGAGATACAACACATATCAACATCATACAAGAGAAACAATGGACAGAACTTATAAGAATGTATGGTATGATTCAAATCTAATAACAGAAAATAATACTGAAGAAATCAGTACTGATATAAAACCAATAAAACTGGAAGAACTAAAAGGTATCAAAAACAGAAAAACAACCGGATTAGATGGCATAAATAAAGAGCTTTTGAAATATGGTGGAGAATATTTACATCACAGATTCTTAAAATTAATAACTGTTGGAGGAAAGATAAGGTGCCATCAGATCGGTCAAAAGCTCAGGTTATACCTATATTTAAGAAACGAGAGAGAGATGACACTGTGGAAATTACAGAGGAATAAGTTTGTTAAATACAGGTTACGAAATTTACAGTGAAATCCTGATTAAAAGGTAGAAATAATGCAAACAATCTGTTCTCAGAAGAACAAAATGGTTTCAGACATGGAAGATCGTGTATAGACAACATGTGTGTATTAGAACATAAATAAAATAAAAATAAATAAAAAGACGAGAATTTAATTTAGAGGCTCATTTCGCCTTTATAGATTATGAAAACGCTTTTGACAAGTTGGAAGTTTATTTTCCACTTGGTTAGACTATAATAAATTTAGTTTAATCCTTTACCCAAGTGTAGGCAAACAAAGTTTGCACCTGAAGTAGTTCAGGACTGAGGCAACTCGTAGCAAAGGCGGACCAAGCTTTCATCACTCCTTCTCTCAGTATCTCCCATAATGCAAAGCACATTTCCTTGCGGACATGTATAATGCTATGCATTAAGGGAAGGGCCATTACCCAGACCGGTTTCGACCTTTATTGAGGTCTCGTCAGTGGGAGGCAGCCCAGAAGTGGTCATATTTACTGGAAAATAAACCTCCAACATCTTTCTCTAAATCCAGAGTAAATTAATAATAAGGTGGCACACCTTTTGGCAACTCGTATAAGTAAATATGACCTCTCCATTGCTTCTGCCTTAGTATCACCACTCCACTTTTGGATCTGCCTCCCACCTGACGAAACCTCAATAAAGGTCGAGCTGGCTGTTAATATTTGCTGGAGGCAAAAATCCCTGGAGGGTAATGGATGGCAATGCTATACCAATAAAGTTTAACTGAGGTGCGGCTGTTGCTGTTACCCCCTGGGGCGCAGAGATTCGAGAGATTGAATCTCTCTCTTAAGGTTTTTGCCTTAAGGGAGCAATTTGAGTCTCTGGGAAAAGTGTTCTCCGGCACGGCCCACTGAGGGGCTTTGTCGGTGAATGCTTTTCTTCGGAATTTGAGCGGTTCTGCTCGGTGGTGGTGGCGTGTGGGTGGAAGGCCATCACTGAGTGGAGCCAACGCCGAGATGGACGGTCTTTCGCCCACGATTGAGTGACCTAGGGATCGTCCGAATTTTTAGAGACGGTTTTACCTTTAAATATGGCAATAAAGGTCGAAACCGGTCTGGGTAATGGCCCTTCCCTTAATGCATAGCATTACACATGTCCACAAGGAGATGTGCTTTGCATTATGGGAGATACTGAGACAAGGAGTGATGAGAGCTTGGTCCACCTTTGCTCGGAGTTGCTTCAGTCCTGAACTACTTCAGGCACAAACTTCGTTTGCCTACACTCGGGTAAACGATTAAACTAAATTTATTAAAAGCTTTTTACAAAAAACACAGAGAAAAATTATGGAATGTAATGAAAAAACAAGGATATCCATTGCATTTGGTACAAGATATACAACATTTGTATAAAGATACAAAAATACAGTTACAGTTAGTTAATAAATTAAGAGATGGAATCAGGGTGTAAGACAGGTATGTAGCTTATCTCCAACATATTTTCATAATCTGATCTATCTATCTATATATATATATATATTGATCAGATTATTAAAATATGGAAGAACAGCAATAAAACAAGGTATGCGGTTAACCAGGTGAACTTTTATCAATACAATGCTGTACGCAGATGATCAGATTATATTACAAGACAATGAATAAGACCTTCAAAAATAGTTTACGAATTAAACAAAATAAATCAATAATACAGTTTAAAAATCTCACAAAAGAAAACAAAAGCCATGGCATTTAAAGGTTGAGATCACGTAGTATTTAGTATTTTCTAAATAATTATAGAAAATAAAATCATAGAACAGATGATATACTTTATTCAGGCTGCATAATAACATATCTAAAAGCTAAAGATATGGATGAAAAAAAATCAAGAAATTTCAGGAAATCTGCGGAACAATTAAAAGGACACTGAATAAAAAAAAAAAAACCTTTCCAGCTGTATGTTGGAAAGACCAGTGAAGCCGGAACAGGCAATTGTCATAACAACACTTTTATAAATTATGTTTTCCTACGCATAATACATATTCATGTATTTGTAACTTCTGCGCCTGCGCTGTCAAATATGTATTTCTCCTGCACTACAATGCGCGCAGTGATTCAAAAGACACGTCCGTAGTCGTTTTTTTTTTTTTGATAACATTTCGATCAACACACTGCAAGTTTTCAACCTTTCACGAGTGGGATTGCTATTTAATTACAATTTCACTTACGTTAAGATATATCGAAGGATGCAAATATAGCGAAAATGGAATAAGCACAAAGCTATCCATGACAATGAGAATGGTTGAGAATATTTGGGTATTTTCACTGTTTTCTTGTTGGTGCAGTCGTGAAGGAATTATGTTCGGTTGCTAATTTATACGGTTTATATTTCGAGTCAACTGCCAGAATGAAAAATATGACGCTGTATACGTGATAGAGCTGCTAATGAAGTCCAGTCTCTAATTACATTCCTGTACGTGCATTAATTCTGTCGTAATTTTAGCATTCAACTCAAACAATTAGTCAAAAAGATCATAAAATGCTTTTAAGTCTTCGTATATATTAGGAATGGGCCAAAGAAAAATATGACAAGTGCTGTTCTAAGTTACGGCTAACGAATTATGAAATATTGTGATATATTTTTTAAATAATATCATAGACTATTTCTGCAGCGTTTGACAGCACTATGGAACCTTGACAGAAATTTTCTACGCTAAAGGAAACAAATGGAAAACATTGACTAATGTGCTAACATAGAACCGAAAGTCATTAATATAAATGATTGGCGAACAACATTGGAGAATGTCTTGAAAAGGGGAACAGCTACCTACTCTCTTGTCTTCTGCGGTAGGGGAAAAAAAAAAGAAGAGGGGGGGGGGTTCGTATACAGAAGGATCCTCCACCTCCATACGAGACCGTGTTACCGCTTTGCGATATGGGTTCGAATCCTGCTGTGGAATGGATGCATGTAAAGAATGTTAATAATGTGCTTTTTCCCCCCCTTCTCCACCGAGCAATATCAACGCTAGAACGCACGCACAATAATAAATACTAAATTGAATTCAGAATAGGATATGATTGAAATTGTTTACATATTTTCTTTTCTCGTCTAACAATTTCGTGGGAATGTATTCATCAGTTGCGATGGTATAGACAGCCTATTTACTGATTCCCAGAAAAAAAGGTTGAGAGTAAAATAATGCCGTCTATTTTCCTTTGGTGAATAAAAAGGTGTTAGATTTATTTTTTTTTCAAAAACAAATCTACAAACAAAATAAGATGTGTAGTCCAAGTGATCCTTAAGTAACTATGATAGATTCCCTGGGAGTTGAAACATGCAAGGGTTCGGGGGCAAAAAAATTCATCGCAAAAGGAGAAATTGGTGACAGTATTGGGAACAATAGCGTCACCAATTAGCGTTATAAATATGTCGAGGATATCCGTTTGCAAGTAGTATAAGTGAGTCTCTTAGCCTCCCCCTGAAAACTAATAAATAAATAAATCTGTTTTCTAAATGAAGTTGTACGGTGTGCAATTCCCATCAATCAAGATGCAAATGATTTATATTACTAGACGAATGTTGCGCACTCATGTCATTCAAACTGTTTTTAAGGATTATTGACAGCTGGTAACATCACACAAAACAGAAGCATAGAAATGCCACGAATAGTTTTGTAAAACTGACTAAAAAAATTCGCAAGTCGTATTGAAGATAAGAAGATAGACAGCTTGCTTGAACGATATTGAGAAATACGACAAAATGTCTCACCTATTCCGAAGGGATCTCGACAAAAAAACAAACAAACTTAAGTTGTTAAAAGACGAGGAATCTATTATAATATAAGCATAACTAAGAAATCTACGTTTAGAATTCAAAAATACAGCTTTATAAACAAAGTTGTAATTAGACATGCGACACCGGGACCAAAATAACTATGCCCCCTCCACAAAATACGTTAATAAGTAAAATAATCTATATTTTTTGCTCAATTTTGTATAAATTATGCAACTACACTTACGGCATATATGCTCAACAACTCCTCCCCACCAAAAAACTAAACGAATTGCGTGATATTTTAAATTTGGATTGCATGTTTTTCAATTTTAATAGAAGAATATCTCGATGATTTCCGGTTGAATGAGAGAGAGAGAGAGAGAGAGAGAGAGAGAGAGAGAGAGAGAGAGAGAGAGTACTGAATATGAATACAAGCATGCTTCTCTATATTTAAATGAATATAAAAAAAAGGGTTTGTCAGGTAGGCATTTTAAAATAGTACATTAAAAATTAAATTTTGTGCAAGTGCGAAATATTATATTTCCTACTTTCACACCAAGATAACTTAAATCACGCTAAAACCAATAAGGAGCCTCCGTGCTCAGTGGGTTTAGACGAGTCCTTTGTTTGGAAAGACCAGAGTTCAAATCCTATCTATGACATAAGGAACCTTTATCAGATGTTTTCAAAGCGGTGAGTTAGCCTATCTCATACGGCGGGAGAAGGCTTTTCCCTCAGGAAACTCGGGTTTTTAGTCCCTCAAACCAGCCTGAAGAAAAAAAACTACGCAATGTTAAATTGTGAACGAAGATATTTATAATTAATAATACTTTATTCATAATTAACATGACCTACCATATCGTAAGCAGGATTTATTTAAATTTATTTTGTTAGTCTCTTGCTTATAAAATGTTATTCATGAATTCCTTTTTAGTTTTGTTAGTTAATTTTATTTATGTAATTTTTAAATATATTATAGACATGAAAAGCCTCTATATTAAAGTGTCATTGATTTTATTTGCTTTGTTCTTTTAAAAATAATATTAGAAACTGTAATGTATGTAATTTTAATATATTCAGAAGATTCTTTGTGATATCATTTGATTGGTTGTTATGAGAGAACATGCAAATTTCTCCTAGCGCGTGCTGGAACGTGAACTGCTATATACAAAAGGAGAAACAAGTTTGATTAGAGCTAAACCGGTGAGAACCAGATTTTGGCGAGAAAAAGATCGAATTCTTGTATAGACAACCAAGGAAAATTATCTCCTACAACACCATGAACTTCTCACAGCAAGCCTCCTCTGATCTTTCTCCAGAAAGACATTAGAAAAATTCTCATTGGATTTGATACTGATAAGTCATCTGGTCCAGTATTTCTCCATTTGTGCTCAAATCCTGTCCAGAATTAGCACTCATCCTGTATCGTCTATATAAGCTGCCATCTTCACCTAACATCTCACAATAGTATGCTCCATTCAGACTGTACCCAATAAGAGATAAACAGGCCATTAAACTATTGTCCCAGTGCTTCACGAACGAACAGCTTTTTCGTCATCGAGAGACCTATTGGTTAATTAGGGATTAGCAATATGGATTCCACCATTTCCGTCCTACATCACCACCACCTTAATATACTAACCCATCCTTGAACACAAGCATGGAAAGATTTGAAGAAACCACTGTGGTCATTGATTTTTCTCTTTCTCGACAGATTTATCAATGCTGAAATAAGTTAGAGTTCTGTACTTTCGCCTATGCTCTTCTTCCTATATATTACCATCTCTCGTACTTCAAATCCTATCCATAGTTGTACTAATGACAGTCCTCTCCACGTATCATCTTCGGAAGATAAACATCGTGGGTAAACAAATAATCGGTTACGGAATACGTCGAACCTTTAATGTCTTAAACACTGGTTTGATTTCTTCACCATTCTGAAGCAAGGTGAAGATAATGTAGCAAATTTCAATATTATCAAAACACAGTTCCGTCTTATTACAGGACGAAAGATTTTATTTCCGCTTCGTTTACTTTTGATTATGTCCTGATTTCCAGTCATGTTTTCTTCAGCTGACTTTCACATTTTGCTTATCCTGACATGAATATATTTTAATCATAACCTCCTCAGCCTTCATAAAAAAAAAAGAAAAAGAAAAGCTTTTTTGTTGTTCAAAACACTGTTCAATTCTTAACACTATAAATACGACAGACCTTAGAATATTGTTCTCGCATTTGGGATAGCGCACCCAAAACTTCCATAAGAATTCTTGATAACATGATATTGAAGAGTGAAATCCGCCTAATAGATGACCCATTCTCTTATAAGACAACCTCCAATCACTTTCTCATAGCACTATTTCTGCAATTATGTTTTTATAGATACTTTCCTGGGCATTGTTCCATCCAAATGGCCAATTCCTCAGCTCTCTAATGGTGTAAGAACACGTACAGTCACTAATCAACATCAACACACATTCCAACTTCTGTTGTTTTTGAACACTTTCAAAATCTGTTTTTCCCAACGAATACAACCCAAAGCCAAAGTTTTCTTAAGAAAATTATTAATAGATTTCTTCTTTCTCCTTAAAGGTTAGTTTTTGTATATACACGGTATAAAGCTGAGATTTAATTTGATTGGAGGGTTTTGAAAGGATTACAAAAAGTAGATAATTCTTGAAGGGAAAGCAGAAAACAATCAAGTGGAGTTACATTTAACTTTCGCTTGAGTACAGTCTGAGAAAGTGGGGGGGGGGGGGGACAGAATGAATAAGGATTCAGATGTCAGACTATCTCGAAGCACAAATTATCCAATAGAAAGAAAGAAACAGATTGTGATTTGTCTTCGTAAGGTACCCATGTGTTTGGAGGGAGGGGAATCAGGAATCATGTTAAAACTATCTTTCGGTGTGTGTGTGCGCGAGCACACACACACACACACACACACACACACACACACACACACAGCAAACAACGATATGATCAACCTTAATGTCGTATCCGTTCAGCGTTCACTGTTTCAGCCGAGATCGAACAAAAGCAGACACGAGCTGAATGAATAGCCACACACACACAGCAGAACAATTTACG
This sequence comes from Typopeltis vanoorti, assembly GCF_054136105.1. Taxonomy (NCBI): domain Eukaryota; kingdom Metazoa; phylum Arthropoda; class Arachnida; order Uropygi; family Thelyphonidae; genus Typopeltis; species Typopeltis vanoorti. The sequence continues at coordinate 90,521,629 of NC_143567.1, forward strand.
GATGCCTCGGAAAAGAAGAAAAAAATCGATGGGGATGGAGGGGGGGGGGCGAAAGAAAGAAAAAGGAATCAATGAGCCTAATATCACTCCACAGAAGGGGGAATAGGAAGAAAGTTCGGCCTCGCTGTTTGCGTAGAGTTCACATATTTGAGAATCGGCCGTTAATTATGTGTAATTGAAACATGCACATCGACGACACTCCGCCGTTTCGGTAGTGACCCGGGAGTGGTTGTCAGCTCGTGATGAATATGCAAATCATTCACGTGGGGGGGGGAAGACGGCCATTGTACTGAAAAGCGCTTTACTAATCAATAATACCGCGAAAAAGACGGTCGAAGTGTCTCCGCCGCTAAAGCGTCAACATTCTTGAAAGAGCGGGCGATTCCGAAGAGAGAGCGCGCGCATACACACACGGGCGGCTGCCGGAGACGAATTTCCCCCCATCTTTTCGAATCGACCACATTCTTAAAATAGATTTTAGTGTATTCTTAAGAGAGTGGGCGGTTTTGTCTCTCTTTCCGCTCCATCCTCAGCGATTGCCCCACTTTGTCCCGAAATACTGCGTTTGGGTGGAATTGCTGCAGGTAGAAGGACTAAAAGGGATGGGGGTGGAAGAGAAAACCCACAGAGGGATGTTTTCATGAGTGGTTTGTTTATAGAAGACTTTCAATCAGTTCGCATTAATGGAAGTAGTCTTTAGTGGAGTTAGATATACCCATCCTGGCTGTAAATGAAAATGTCAGCGACCGAATGTTGTTTTCTTTTAAGAAAACAAGACCTGACCATAGAGCTGGACATGTGCAGTCAACATGCTGAGGAATTTCCTCCTTAAAATAATACATATCTGTATCGGTGAGTTGCATCACCAGAGGGAGATTTCTGTTTTGAAATCCTAAGGTTTATTGCCGTGGACACTTCGCAATATTTATAATATAAAAAAAATGTTTAAAAAAAAACAGACAATACTCACCTTAAGATTGTCTACGATACTAAAGTCCCAACCCTAAATCCATTGTTTACTCTACCATTTTCTTTTAAATAAACATACTGTAAGATATTATCTTGTCTTGGAGACTTCACAAACATCCTGGCCTTACACAGGATTTGAGCTACAACACTGAGAATTAGTTCTGGCCTATTAAGAATCACAAGCTCTTTTATATAATTTATTTTTCTAGTAACCATTTGAGATGGCAATATTTCAAATTGCCGATTCAACTGACTAGTTTACATGCTTTTTTGTGCGTTATTTCTTTGTTTTAGTAAACAAATTAAAAGTTATAGTTTATAACTAAGTTTTGCTTGTTCGTTGATATTAGCTAGCTTTTTTATATGGTTGTGTTTAATATCTATAAAAATTTTCTTTGTTTGAAATATGAACCTGATGCATACTAATTTGCACTACGCATATAAATTAAAATTACTATTTATAAAAAACATAATGATATAATATAATATTATCAGAAATATTTTTTAAATGTTTTGATTATTTTAAAAAATTTGTAAATTTGTAAAACAAATAGTACACCTTGATTTATTAAAAATCAAAATATTATAATTATTTTATGAGAAAAAAAAATTGCGAATCTCATAGGTTATTGAGATACTTTTCTTTTTTTGAGAATTGAAAGTGTGAATGTGAATATTAAAAAAAAAATGGTTATTTGGTTTAAAAGAAAAACTGTTTGCTTGGAAAGAAGACCTGAGATCGAATTCCGTCTAGGATGTGAAGAGCTTTTTAACTAAAGGCCAGTCAGATAGAACTCGAGTTTTTAATCCCTCAACCTAAACACATAGTTAGCTTACATATACGGAGGTTTCATAGCCCTAGTTGCTTCGACTACAATACAAAACAACAGTACCGTATGTGGTTCAAACTAACAGAATGGTCTTTTCGTAGTTGCAGAAGTCTGTACTTGATGTTCGAACAAAAATAACCTTGTTTAAGCAGTCGTTGGTTGACACAAACTATGAACTGTTATGGAACACGATTGGAAGTAACATGACCTTCGGTAGACAGCCTTCTATCCAAGACACTCGGCCTTTGCTTGCTCAAGACGTCCCGTCCATTAAGGCCATCGATAGAACCGAAGCGGAAGTTTTAAGAACAGCCGCGGATGCCATTAAGTTAATGCAGGAAGACAACCACGTCGGCTGATGTGTAGCGAAAATTGTGAACAGCGAGCGACTTGTTTGGTAACTGCACTAAAGTCTTCCTCCCTCCCCCGTTAGATAGCCTCCAAACGCGTTCTCTAGAAGCCCCTTTTAATTGCCCTTCTTCGTTCACTTAGTGAAAATTACAGCGTGTGAAATCTATCGCGCTACTTGAGGGTTGCCATGCATAACGACATTGTGTGTGGGGTGAAAATCGGGAAACTGGAATGGTAAATATAGCTTTGAGCTCCTTGTACAACTAACACAGACATTTCCCTTCCCCCCTATTAGTAGATGAGTTAAGGGCGCACGCGTATACACAGACGCAGTTGTGTTTGTACGGAAATAATACTCCCCAGTGAGCCAGAACAATGATGGTGGAGTCCGCAAGTAAAAGAGCCCTATGGACAACTACCGCAAGAGGACCACCATCCAGATGCTCCTGCAGGCTTTCAAAACGCGTCATATTCTAAGGGATCGATGCAGCTTGATGTGGTTTATCTTGGATAGTACTAGTGTGAGGCATGTACAAATGTCAGCATTCCATTGTCACATTTCTACAGTCTTTCACAGGCGCCCTCTATAATAACTGAGTACTTGCCTTATTCTTATAATAATTGATAATAATAAATAATTTATTCCAATAAATTTTATTTTTTGAGTACTAACCGTCAACTTCCAGAGGATCTCCTGACATAGATCCATTCTATTATCTCTGTGATTAAAAACTCCGTTCAGTACCTGTTGTTATACTGCCCCTGCAGCTTCAATACTTGCACAACTCGCTCGATTACATGTTCCAACAATGTACCACCTTACCAAGTACGGTCACGTGTCACATACAGATGAAATGTCTACTGTTTTGTTAGATCTCTTATATAATATTCAATGTGTTTTGACTACAAAAAAGCCAAATCAATTATAACTACTAAATTTATACTCATTCCCCTGCAAGGTAACAAAATGACCTCACTACGTATGCGGGTCTTCACGGGGAAAGCGTACTGAAAGTATCACGATTCAAATATATATTACTGCTGCATTACAACATGGAATGTGTCCATGAAATCAAATAGAATCAAAAAATTAAATCGCAGCGTTATAATGTCAAACTAGTTTATAACTTATTTCCGCTATTGAGACGTCATGGGATTAAAATTCAAACGTTAAAACGTAGACTAAATCAGATTTTTCTCTATTACCAAGTAATTTTATAAGCTTGGTTATTTAACTCCTAATCCTAACTAAGCAAATAATTAAGTTTCCGCCTGAAACATAGTTCAAGTCTAAAGATGGTACAACACTAGGGCAACTCATTGTAAAGGTGGGTAAAGCTCTGATCACTATTCTTAGTATTTTCCCATAACATAAATTACATCTCACTAAAAGATGTATATATACCGCAATACATCATGGGTGAGGTCCAGACCGGTTTCAACCTTTTTTTGAGGTCTCCTCAGTGAATAGCTAGACCCTAAATATACCAAGGTTAGTCCTTATAAGGACTGGCTTAAAGGGGCGAAGCAAGAATGCTTTTCATCTTCCCCGTTATCTGTAGAGAACAGTGTAGGGATAGGGTGTTATTGAGCTATTAAAGCTCTGATCATGGCAGGAGGGTAACAGCAATAGCCGAGCCTCAGTTAGAACTTCATTGGCTACAGCATTGCCATCATGGGTGAGGTCCAGACCGGTTTCAACCTTTTTTTGAGGTCTCCTCAGTGAATAGCTAGACCCTAAATATACCAAGGTTAGTCCTTATAAGGACTGGCTTAAAGGGGCGAAGCAAGAATGCTTTTCATCTTCCCCGTTATCTGTAGAGAACAGTGTAGGGATAGGGTGTTATTGAGCTATTAAAGCTCTGATCATGGCAGGAGGGTAACAGCAATAGCCGAGCCTCAGTTAGAACTTCATTGGCTACAGCATTGCCATCCATTACCCTCCAAGGGTATTGGATTTTGGATTGATTGAATCAATCACCGCATCTCACGGTCGATTGATTCCTTCAAGCCTTATCAATTTTACCTATACAAGTTGTTGCAAGGTGTTTTTATTTTTAATAAGAATCTCTGGAGAAAATATAGATGTAATAATTTTTTTAACTTGAGAATACTGTATATTAGGGTTACCAAGTAATTTTATATGTTTGCTTTTATATTACGAATACTCCATGGTTTGTCAGAAATGTTCACATTAACTGGGACACAGTTAATCTCCTCATTTTTTACACTCACTAACAGCAAACGTCTTCTTTAAAACGGCCACACATCCTTATGAACTGGTACAACAAGCTGCAAACTACAATGAAAAAGACCTCTACAAGCATAAAAGGTCTAAAGCCATTTTGATCTTAAATGAAGATACGTAACTCCCATGGGCTCACAGGGTGAGCTAAAAGCTCATAATTGTTTCCCCTTCATTGTATCCTAGGTATCAGACAACGGGAAGTATAGAATGCATTTTGCTTCACCCTATGAAACAGTAGTGTTCTGAGTACAGTAAATGCATACGTATGAATATGTATATGATCAGTATTACTACTTCTGTCGCCACTACTAAACGCGTTCTCTGAATCATACATAGAATTTCATTCTCTCTCTCTCTGAGTATTGCAAGTGCCGAACTCAGCAAAGCGCCTTAAAACTGTCTTGTTCCTCTTGAGTTATTGCTAACTTTGAACTTTTTGACTCGCACGCGAGGCACGTATTCTCGCTCCCACTTTCTCTTCTTCGATGTGATCGTATTTTTCAATCCATTAGGGTTCGATACCTTCCGTTCTGGGAAGTGAACTATTTATAGAAACATTGAATTTTTCTTTCTTTCTTTTTTTCCAGTTGCATTCATTAGCGAAGCCTTTCTGTGCTTCGATTATGGAAATTCTCGTGGTTTCTTTGAATCTCAAAATCATTTACACACTCCGAAATTCGCAATGATCTATACAAAGAATTCTTCGCCAATGGGCAGAATAATTTAAAATTCTGGTTTGACTTGCTTTTTAGCCTTATTTGCTTACTTATAATAAATAGTTTTACTCGCTTCCCTCTAATAATTAACCATATATAAAAAAGTATTTTACTTTTAAAATAGTTAGAATATTATACTAAATATTTTTATTAATTTAAAACTATTTTTAAAAACAAGTGGTATAAAGCAAACACCATTTCATATTTTACAATAGGTTTATATAAAGTTACAGATCGGAAATTTTCCGCAAGAAGGCGCTACTTGTAAAATTTTAACAATGCAGGAATGTTAGAACAGGTGATCTTAAAATTTGTATTTTATTTGCATTGCCCGATGCTATGAATTATAGAAATAATCAAATACTTACTGTTAATTGGAGACCATTTATTTCTCTTTTCTCAGGCGGATCTTTTGAATGTGTGTTGAACGAAGTTTAATTACTTCATGCAAATATGTCCATTATCTTCGGTGTTGTGTCACAAATATTAATATTATGTTTATTAGTGGAACAAAGAAAGAACCGGATGTAATCGCGTCAGAGCTATGAACTACGATGACAGTTATGCAGCTGACGCAAGTTTGTTACATTTTACTGCGGAGAAAGAATTTAGGACTCACCCTCTTCATGTCTCTCCAAGTCATACACCGGAACTGTCTCCTTGCTTCTTGATGCTGTAGGAAGGAAAGAAACTGCGTTACACACAACAGAATATTTAATTAACACTGCAATTTAATGTAAGTTATGTGCTCAGATCAGAGCTCAGTGGAAATTTTCTTTTTATCACGAAAAATAAACACGAAGATTTATCTTTTGAGAACAACTTTAATTAGACGCAGTACGTCCAAGGGAGGAGAATGACACCTGCTTTTAAAAACCGCGTAGATGATAAAACAGTATGATAGACGATTATTGTGGATTGTATGCTTTGGGCCGTTTTAATGTAAGTTTTCACAATTCCTTATCCGTAAGACGTGTTTACTTAAAATTATCTATTTCTTTAAGGGTCTAAATAAATGAATCGTTAGGCTTAATTTTCTTCTCACTTATTCGATGTTGAAATAGCAACGAAAGTGACAAAGAAGTCTGATCTAATCATAGTAATCAACGAAACTTCTCATTTGTTAAGAAACCTTTTTTTTTTTTTAATATAAAAAATCAAGTGAATATTAAATCCAACATTATTTCAAAGCCGAATACAGAAACTATAAAAGTTTCGTATGAAATTTGACCAGAGAGAGCTTACGGGAATACACTCGCCGACATTTACGAGTTACCGTAGCCGGACCTTATAGGAGACACGATCACTATGCCCAAGCGTCTGTATATTCGCCTCCTATTGGTGCATTTTGATAAGGTTTCACTGGCCTGACGGCTGTTTCAAATTGGCTGGCATTTGGCCCGGTGTTTAAATAAAGGGCCTCTCTAAAAATTAGGCGATCCCCCGGACCACTCCCCCACGAGTGACCGAAAGATCGTCCAACTCAGCGTTGGTTCCACTTAGTGACAGGCTCACCCTACCACTGAGCAGAACCGCTCGTAGTCCAGAGAAAAGCGCCCACCGACAAAGCCCCCCACCTCCCACTGGTCACGCCGGAAAACACTCACCCCGGAGACTCAAAATGCTCTCTCAAGGCAAACCCCCCTCTTCACCGGGAGCAAAAACTCTCAGTACTAAGGAACTTGAAACGTCGGAGAGATGTATATTTCGTAAGCGAACTGTCGGTCGGTGCATAAAAGTATTTACTAAAATAAAGAGCCAAAAGGCTTCAATTCGGCAATACAATTTTTTTTTTCATGATGGAATCCTTATTCTATCATGGATTTTTCTCAGACTTTTTTCTTCCTCTTCATCATGACTGAGACATACTACGTTTGTCAATGGTTAAACAAGGGTTCTGTTAAGGAATAGTTTCTAGAGATTTTTGATTGGGACGACCGATTAACTCGACAACTGGGTTAATCAGTCTCAGTCTGATGTGCATACTTATTTTTATCATGGAAACTCTTTTTTTTTATTTTCTGCCATAATAAAGACACGCTACTTGTAAACCAAACACAATAAATTCACCTTGGAGTTCACTTTTCTTAAATCACTTTTTCCAAATGAGTAAAAGGGAAGTAGATTCTAAGTCAATGTTTCTGAAATCGTAGTTTCCTAGAATCCTTTATGGGGTGGGGAAACTTCAATGAATTTTACATAGTCCTATACTGTTTTATTGAATTGACTTATTTCTAGAACTTGTTATACCCTCCTTCAAATCATTTTTTTTCAGACATGAATATTAATATCACCTTATATATTAAGGTATTAAAAGCGAGAGAAATACCCGTTGAAATGGAAACTAAATCTTGGAACATTTCTCTCTCTGTAAAGCTTTAACAGAATTCTCCACTATTGGCTAATGCTGTTGTTCGTGATTGAAGGAAGCGGAGAGGATAAAGTGTCGGTTTCATTGTCGTCTTCTACCCACATCATGAACGAGAGCAGTAAGAGATGTGGGAAACTTTCCAGATGTCTGCTCAAAGAACGGAAGCTTGTATTGGATCACCTAATCTGGCAATGCTGCAACGATATGGAAATGCTCCCACCAGATTAAATCTCAATTATTTGGCTACGACTCCATTGCATTGTGGTACAAACTTTTATTCCATTCGCAAGTGGATTACGTCACATTTCAGGAAACATCTCTCTCGCCTTCTGTGTGAAACAGAAGCACATTTATTTACGCACTCGTCACTATCGAGTGTTATTAGCGTATGCAAATCTTTCAGAGAAACACAAATATCCAAATACATTATCGATCATAAATTTCTTAGTTCGCTGCTGAAATGGAATTTTCTGTCACCAATTTCTTTCAACAATGTCACCTTAGGAGAGATGAGATGCATTAGTAACCATTACCACGGCTAAATTATTTTCATTTATATTTATATAAGAAAAATTTTGGTGTCCTCTACATAAAAATAAATCCATAATAGCATTTTGCTATTATTTACAGCTAATTTAAGAATTAAAAATATAATTAATTATCAAATTTCATTAATTTTATTTTTTTTTTAGAAAAAGAGACAATAACTATTCACTGTTATTTTATATTGTCATACAAACAATGAATCTTAAACTCTTCTTCAGAGTTTCCATAGCAAATGGAAGAACAACGGAATGGCGCCCTTCGAATGGAAAAGACCTGGTTCAATTCTCGTCATGACGAGGGGAATATTTATATGAGCTTTTCACTTGAAGATGAGAATATATATATATATATATAGTAACAGATTATAGTTTGGCATAAACAGACATGCGTAACATAAATCATTATTTATTATATACTAATGATTACTCAATATTTTGGTAGTGCAGTGTAGTCAAAAGAGTCTGCAAGTACTTTTTCTGCATATGTAAAAGAAGGGAGAGTAATCTTAAGATTCATCACTATGGAAAACTTTGTTAATTCCTTTCTTTCTATTTTTTTTTTTTAATTCTTCGTTCTTGATTGAGTTGTTAACCCTTGGTCCAGGAACACTGGTAATTACTTAATGTTAATTACCCGATCCTTGTCTACAGATATCTGAACTAATTAAGAAAATACCCGAAATTGTCTTGTTGCTCAAAGGGGAAAGAAGAGGGATAAGAAAACTCGATACACGCAACGCTAATTAGGTCAAAGCCTTTAGGGTAACTTCCGAAGTTTTATTTTCACTGGCGTTGACAAACAGAAGAAACGATGAATTTTCGCTAAGTTCTTTAAGAGAACTGGGAGATGGACTGAGTCGTTGACGGGATAAAGATCCCGTCATCATGAATGAATAAAATCTGTGTGGATGGGGTGTTATTGAGCTAACAGCTCTAGTCATTGCTGGGTAACGGCAATTGCCAAGCCTCAGTTAAAACTTCATTGGCTACAGCATTGCCATTTGCTACCCTGGAAGTCCTAAAAAAGGACTTATGATTAATCGAATTTTCATTGGTTTCAATGCTGAACCAACGAAACTTCATTGGTTCAGCATTGCCATCCATTACCCTCCAAGGGTATCAATCACCCTGGATTTCGCTAACATATCTCGGAATGTCTCAAATACTAAATACATCCTATGAATAATATGGTGTTATTGAAGATATCTATAATTTGATGTTAAACTTGTTATTAATATAAATATTATAAATAAGAAGCATACAGTATTTCAAATCCCTACTTTTTAATAAAAAATTTATTTCTAAAAGAGTTTTTTTATTCTTTCTCAGACCCATCATCTTTGTGTCGCGTCCAGATAGTCATTTTTTCCCTTGAGGCATCGTTTCAATAGAAGAATAATAAGTCTCAATGTCTCTCCCTCTATCAATCTATCTAATCTATTTATCTGTCTATCTGTTTATGTAGCCGCTATCACTCAAGCTCAACTCAATAACTTTCTTTCTTGACTTAGTTTTTATTGCCTCACGTTCAACTCGCAGATCTTTTCTTCCATTTATCACCGACATCATAGAGCAAGTACGGCAGGGCTCGTGTAGCCATCACCGTGGCCCCAATACTCTCGTCAGAAGAGACAAGGAAATGATTGCCTCCAGATCAGCATCTCATTATGGGGTAGACTAAAGGAATATCTTTCTCACCATTCTTAGCCTCAATAAAGTATCGTCTCAAAGACAGCGTATTTATTTATATCCTCACGCGACTGGTGTACAGAATTTTGGTTTCTTTTTCTTTTTCTTTGCTTCTCCTTAATGATCTGGAACTGACTTTTCCGTCTGTGATGTTTCTGTTTAACCTCAACACCAATTCGCTACACGATTCTTTAGTGTCGTGTTCTTCCAAGCCTGACTTCCTTTAAGTTTTCGAATCTTATAAAAAGCGAGTGTCCTTATTACGTTTTTTTTTTTTCTTGTTAGCATTAAGATTTATTCTTTTGTTACGTGCTAGAAGTTCACCTTCTAGTTGCCATGTTTTTTTTTTTTTTTTAGATTGTACTGACAAACTCGGCTAGTGAGTTTGATGTCGACAGAACGGAAAAATCTGAAGGGATTCTAAAGTACTGGAACGAAGAGTGTTTCAATTAGACACACTCCAAAGATTCCTATTATATTTCTCTAATAGCAGCCTTTCAGCTGTGAGAGTTTTCATGCTACTTCTCCCTTCTTTCTATCGCTAACTTAGCAGTCGTTCTATCATCAGATTATTTACGTATAAATTAGAAGCTACCTATTTACAAGAGTTTAAGATTATCGTTAGTTTGTGTCTAATTATAACTGTTTTAGACAAAAACATCAGTTTAGGAGAGTTTAAATGCGATGTCTAAAGGCTTCTCTTTCTCGTATATTCATATACAAGTTTTTCAAGGTTTTTTTTTTTTTTTTTCATGGATTGTGATCTTTCCTTTATGTTTCTTCTTGTACTAGCTAAGCGGTTCATCATCTCCTGGAGAAAAAAAAATCGACTCTTACTAAAAAAAAATCTTAGCATTATTAAGACAGTGCTAGCGTATCCTATATTATTAAGAATACGCTAACCAGCTGTGGGTTCGAATCCCGCTGAGCATGGATTGTGATTATCCGTACCGGGGAAATGAATTTCGTCACCTAGTATGAGGCCATTGCTCAGCTTAACGGAGGCCTGAATGGCTTGAAAAGTTGCATGTTGGGTCTCTAGAGCCAGCTTTTCCAGACCAGATTAAAATGAATAAATAATAATAATAACCAAAAAAAAAATTGTTAGTTCACTTATAGGTTTATAAACTTTCATGAGTGAAAGTCACACAGACGCACACAATTACTTTTGTAATTGTGTGCGTGTGTGTGTGTGTTAAGTACTGTTTAGAATCAGTGGACGTAAACCTACTTTCTTCCAAAAGGTAATTTCAATTTAAAGATACCGCCCTTGAAATAACAATGATCATTATCTACAAGGTGTGTCAAAAAATGTCCCGATTTGAAAATTGTATATCTCTGCAACCACGAACCACAAATGAATGCGACTTGTACCATGTGAACGGCCTTAGTCCAGAGTTTGATACAAAAAAAAAAAAAAAAAAAAAAAACAGATTCTCGTGCTAATCTGTTAGTGGACATGGAGGACGACACCTTCCTACAAAGGTTGAGTTTTAGTGATGAAGCAACCTTTCATGTTCGCATATGGGGACTTGAGAATCCACACGAAATTGTACAACATGAACGTGATTCACCAAAACTTAATGTTTTTTTTGCGCGGTTTCTGTTAGAAAGCTTTATGGCCCTTTCTTTTTTGAGGAAAACACTGTTATGGGTAACCCCTATGTTGAAATGCTGCAGGACTGGCTACTTCCACAGCTGAATGAAGAATCTGAAGATTACATTTTTCAGCAAGACGGAGCACCGCCACATTGGAACCTCCAAGTTCGTCGGCTTCTAAACGAAACATTGCCTCAGCGTTGGATTGGACGCACGGGACCCCACGACTTGCCACTACACTCTTGGCCTCCAAGATCCCCAGACATCACACCTTGTGACTTCTTTTTTATGGAGATACGTAAAAGACTGTGTTCATGTTCCTCCATTACCCGCTGACTTGGATGAGCGTAGAACCAGAATCACGGCTGCAGTAAATTCTGTGACAGAAGACACTCTCAGACGCGTTAGGAATGAATTCAACTATCGGCTTGATGTTGTCCGTGCAGCAGGTGGAGGGCACATTGAGCATTTATAATTGTGGTGAGTGAAACTTTAGGCCTTACTTCATACTTGGTAATTTATTTTGTAACTATACCACATTTTTCATTATTAAATATAATTATTTGAAATCGGGTCATTCTCTTTGAAGCATCCTGTATTAGGTTTATTATTTATACTGTTGATCTGTAGTTTCTTTTGCATTCTTTTTAAAAATACGTTCGTCTTCTATAAGACATTTTCATTAACGGTTTGAAGAAAATGAATGCCAAATATAGTTTTAAATATAGTTCTTTATGCATTTTCGGATTTTACAAAATTTGAAGTCAGAATAATATTTCGGAAACAATGAAAAAAAAAATATTTACAAACATCATCAGTTTTTTTTTTTTTTTATCGCGTACATTAATTTTTTTTCTTTCTATTCCTAAACGAATGGGGGAAAAGTACCTACGGATGGAGATAATTTATTCCCCATTCTATCGTGTATGAATAGAAAGAAAAGAAAAAAAAAACTCGACTTCGAAACAGAAGAAAGAAAATAAAAAAGAGGTATTTGTGTGGTTTGGGTACCCCCCCCCCCCCCATAAAAACTGGAAGAATTAAAATTTTGGATTTCAGACCTCCTGTGTCTTATCACAGTCAATCAAATAAAAGCAAATATAGGGAAAACTTTTAGTAGATGATTCGAACACGGGACAAACAAACATTGATCTTTATATATAACATAGTTCCAACGCACTATATTAATTACAGTATTCAAAAAAAAATATACTAATAAAATGTCATTCTTTTCTATCATTTGTCAAGATTTATTTCTCTAAAAACTTCTGGCAGCTAAGAAGTTACAGACACTTGATTTATTGTTAGCTACAATTTCACTTTTAGTTTTTGTAAATTAATCTCTCTCTCTCTCTCTCTGAGTGAACGTTGGTGAGTGGCCGCTGGCTTCCATTGTCGTAATGAGAGTGGCTGCCCGTGTCTGTACTGGAGAAAAGTGACACTCCACCATTCCAAACTCGGTAGACACTGACGTATTAGGAAAGGACACGAGTTACTATGGTTGACAGAGATGGGTAATGTTTTGTGACGTGCGTCACTTCGAAAATGGCAGTTAAGCAGTAAAAAAAAAATCGAGAAATTACTTCCGCAAAATAGATATTCCAAGGATCAATTTAATTTATGTTCATCCAGTTCCTCTTCACGCGTCAAAGATGATATAAGCCGAGAAAGTAATTGTTGTCTGAAGAGGCGTTGAAAATAACATTACCGATGAAAGTGATAGAGACAACCTTTATTTCGTATGTGTACGTGTGTGTGTGTGTTCACGGAATAAATTGAAAGTGCAAAATGAATTCAGTCAACGTAATCGATTGCCAAGATCTCGATAAATTAACTACACTTCAAAAAATTTTTTTGCAATCTACTTATCTAATAGAAGTTACGCAGAAGAACGATCCAGTGAAGATGAACAACGTAGTTTTTATGACTTATTTGACCATGAAAGGCCTATCAATACATTAACAAAGTTATTCACTCTCTATAAAGCCATTTAGGGCATTTTTGATTGTGAAAATGATCCGAATTTCGCTAGCTGACTTTGCATAGTAAATGCTACGCAAAGTCAGCTAGCGAAAGATGAGTCCACTGATTCAGATGAGTTCCCAAAATCAGAGAAAAAAATGGATTCATTTACTATTAATTTGATTTTTTTTATTTTAGTTTTTACCGTAACTCCACACATAAGACGTTAAGAAACTTATGTTAGTTCCGTGACAAATGGTTAAGAAGAAAGGAGTCTTATATATCGATGTTTCTTTTAAACGGCTTTAGGATGTAGCACTGAGGGAAAAATATGAAAATATGGTTCGGTTTGTTTATTATTTGTGTTTTTACAAAGCATATAGGAAAGTGAATGAATGATGATGATTTATTTGGTAGAGGAACTTCTTGAAAAACCTACAGGAAAAACAAAAAACAGTCCATGAAATGCGATTGGGAGGAATCTGTGAATGAGTTCATCAGCTACTGGATTACCATCCTTTACGTAGCAATAAGCATTTTTTAGAGATTTCTGATGAACCCGACCAAAATGCAAGAAAATTTGCTAAAGTTGCGGGATATGTGAGTTAGTTATTGATGTCTTGAATGGAAGAGGACTCCAAGATTTGCTGAGGAGGTCATGGATGTGATGTGTTTGTGCAAGGAAAAGTATTCAGCAGTTCAACAAGAACAATCCCATCCTCAATGGAGAATTAAATATTATTAAAAGTAAGAAAGAATGAAGAAGGATGTACCTTCCAGGAAATGAGATAGGGGTGGGGTAAGTTTTAGTAACACTGAAGTTCATTATGTTGTCCTCTTTTTAAGGGAGAATGGTAACGAGGTGTAAGATATTGATGTGGATGATTTAAGAAGTGTGCACTAGAAGGTTTGCTAAATTACAAAGAGGAATGAAGTATCACCGCCCACACAGGACACTGGAGATCCAATCACAAAGGGCAGAAGGTAGGCCATACCTGATGAAATATCCCTAGAAATGTGAACAAAGTAGTTGATACAAGTTAATTTAATAAAATCTGATACCAGCAAAAAAAATTCGAAATATTCGTACTGGAATACGTGCTGCCTTCTTTCTGAGTTCTACATTTTAATGTCTCGATCCTTTATCTGTCACGTTACTTATATTTTTATTTAATCTTTTTTAAAGCAGCTTGCCACTAACCTTTGCACATTCCTCCTGTACAGTTTGCTGTCACCATGTCTTTTCCTGGACAATACCGACCTCCGCTAGATGGTGATGGGTTGCTGCACGAACGTCGACGATAATTCTTGCAGTCGGGACTACAGGTAGACCAAGAAGACCAGCTTGTCCAACGTCCGTCGGTTGCTGCAAAATAAAAACAAAACAAAAATCAAATTGGGTTCAATTTGCATGAAAAATAACTTCAGTATATACTAAATTGGATAGTTTATTAAATATATCATCATCATCCATCCAATTCATCGCTTTCGGCAACTGTAATCAAGTGATCTTCCACGTGAAATAATATTGGTAGACAAATACCGAAGGATTTTGTGTGTGCAGCAGATCAGAGCCGAAAATGGGCCAACTGTATGGCTTAATGATTTTGAGCACAGTATGATAGTCGGACGTAACGCTTTTTCTAACAGATATCTGCCGTAATTCAGGATAAAACAAATGGTACATGATCTAAAATGCATTAATTATTATCCCTATGGAGCCGTTTTCAGCACCTTGTGAAGTTCATGTCTTGAAATTATTCTAACGGTTAAAGGGAATATATTAGTATTAGGTAAGTGCACCTAATAATTTGACTATTCAATATATACTGTAAGCAGAAAAATTTACAATATTTCCAAAGTTGTTGTTTTTTTTTTCTTGGAAAAAAATAATAAATTTTTGCTAAAATTTGAAACGTAAGATTATATTTAAATTTACAAAACCAGTACCAACAAAGTGTATCTTGACATTTTTATTGATTTATATAAAGTGTCTAAAAAACCAAAATAATGATTGAACACTTAAAATGTTCGGCTCGTCTGGCATATTATGTCTGACAAACAAGATCATTTAGGAGAAATACTGAAAGAATATTTCAAAGTTATCAAGAAATACAGATTACGTGACTCAAGCCTAGCCCATCATGAAACAATAAAAAAACATTCAGTGATCTGGAAACTAAAAACAATTCTACTAAAAAAATTGCCGTATATTGACTTTAATAGTTATATTTCTTATGCCATCATTATATCCAATAGTTATATTATGAGTTCAAAAGGGAATGCCGAATATATGATCCTCAGAAGCAGATTCACTTAACCTCTCCTTTTTAATCCCATTCTCACCTCCACTTGAGCAACCAAGTGGAGGGTTGTATATCAACCTCAGTGGAAAGCTTGGCTGGGTACAGACTAAAGAAGGGACACTTCGAATAAATCGAAGCCATCCGCAACCTATTTTAGTCGTGAAGGATGGTCGGTAAACAATCTAGCCGAATTTATTTCTTACTCCAAAGTCTCAGGAAACATGTGCTAACCCATTTTATTTTTATGCGTAAAGATTGCCATAAATTCACTTCAGAAATATTAAACGTAAAAAGTATAATGAAGTGTATAATAGCTAATAGGAAAGCTGCTAACATGAAACTATATAATAGGGGGTATTCAAAGCAATTGAGAAAATCCCCAAGAAAAATCAAGATGGTTTAAAATTAACCAAATCAATGGAAAGAGAAATCCCAGGAATACTTTCGAGTTCAACTCTTGGATGATAAAAGTATTCGTTACAATTTGCAAAGAATAAATGGAAAACAAAAATAGATAAAATGAAATTATGATATATAGATAGGATGGAATAATTTAAAAATACTAATAAGTATTGGAATAAAACAAATAAATGAAAGAGAAATGGGAGAATAAGAAAATGGGATCAGAATATTGAAGCAATAATCAAAGACAAGAAAGAAACATGCAAAGGATGGAAAATGCTTAGAAAAATAATAATAATAATAAAAGATCTTTAACAATATATTGTAACACCTAATTATTTTAATAAAAATAATTAAATATTTATCACTTTCAATGCATTATAGATGAATTATTGCAGATATATTGTAACACCTAATAATTTTAATAATGATAATTAAATATTTATAACTTTCAATGCGTTATGTTATATATGGGGCGGGCGATTGATTCATTCAATCCAATACCCTTGGAGGGTAATGGATAGCAATGCTGTAGCTAATGAAGCTCTAACTGAGGCTCGGCTATTGCTGTTACCCTCCTGCCATGATCAGAGCTTTACTAATAGCTCAATAACCTTATCCCTACACTGTCCACTACAGATAACGGGGAATATGAAAAGCATTATTGCTTCGCCCCTTTAAGCCAGTCCTTATAAGGATAAGGACTATGTTATATATGTTGGTAATGAACAATCGACCGTGAGATGCGGTGATTGAGATTGATTCATTCAATCCAATACCCTTGGAGGGTAATGGATGGCAATGCTGTAGCCAATGAAGTTCTAACTGAGGCTCGGTTATTGCTGTTACCCTCCTGCCATGATCAGAGCTTTAATTGCTCAATAACACCTTATCCCTACACTGTCCTCTACAGATAACGGGGAAGATGAAAAGCATTCTTGCTTCGCCCCTTTAAGCCAGTCCTTATAAGGACTTATGTTTGTTCGGGATAAATTTGACATATTTATAATTAATTATATTTTTCCGTAAGTTACATGTATTAACACACACTTCTCTTCATTTAAAAGTTTGGACCCTTCTTCATTCATATACAAGATGTCAGAAAGGATGGATAGCTGGAACCCACCTGAATCATGGAAGAGAATAACTTGTATCATGATGATTCGTTCCCGCCATCAAAATAAGGATATTACGACTGCTGCCCAATGCTCCCTGAATACAGTAAAAACAATCAGGCATGAACTAGAGACTTGCAATGGTGACTACGAGGATGTAGCAAGAAGAAAGATCCCTAGCAGACGATCTGATTGCGTTCGTACAGCAGAATTCCTCGCAAATCTGCAGGAACAGGTGTTGAAGAACCCTGGCATTGGAATTCGGGCTTTGTTCGTGGAGTTGCTAACTGTAGTCAAGCCCTGGATAACAAGGGTAGCCAATGGTAGGCCGTATGTATGGCAGCAGGATTCGGCCCCTTGCCACACCTCTGGGAAAAGTCAAAAATGGTTGTCTGAAAATTTCTACGACTTCACCAGTCCAAATGTTTGGCCTCCAAACTCCCCAGACCTTAACCCCATGGATTATTTTGTATGGGGCGCAGTTGAAAAAGACACCAATCGCACTTCCAGTAATACAAAAGCCCAGTTAATGGATAAAATTAAAACAGTTTTTGCGGCCCTTCCCAGGGGGGATGTAGCATCAGCTTGTTCGAGGTTCCGAAGCAGAATTGAAGCTGTGATCGATGCTAATGGTGGTTATTTTGAGTAAATCTTGTTGATAGTATTGTAATTAACTCTGCCTGTAATGTTTTTTTGTCAATTCATTAAATTTAATAGATACAAAGAAGATTTTCTTTTTCCTTACGAAACTGTCAAATTTATCCCGAACACCCTGTATATATATATATATATATATATATATATATATATATGGGATGGTTAATCGACCGTGAGATGTGGTGATTGATACCCTTGGAGGGTAATGGATGGCAGTGCTATAGCCAACGAAGTTCTAACCGAGACTCGGCTATTGCTGTTACCCTCCTGCCATGATCAGAACTTTAATAGCTCAATAACACCTTATCCCTACACTGTCCTCTACAGATAACGGGAAAGATGAAAAGCATACCTGCTTCGCCCCTTTAAGCCAGTCCTTATAAGGACTATGTTATATAAAATATTGCAGATATAATTTAGCAATATGATTTTGCGATTTAAAGTTCATTTATACGTATTATTGGAAATATTTTTAAAATTCAAAAACTAAACGTTAAAAAATAAAAATTCACAAATTCACTAGGAGCAGAAATTAATTAATAAACGCAAAAGAGTAATAGCAATTCAGGGAAAAAAGAAAACAGAAAAACAAGAATCACTTCATAGCGAAATTGAAAAATATCTTAGCGACGAGACCCAACTCGTAAAAAAATATTAAGAAACATTAATAAAGAGGTCAAATAAAAAATTCAATTTGATATAATCAAAGAGAAAACCTGGCTAGACTTATTCTGAAACTTATGGCAAGATAGTGATGAAAAAAATTGGAACGGACCACTAGACCTAAATCCCTGAAAAGATTATACCGATAACAAGCTATATTCTCAAATTCAGAGACGTTTTCACGACTTCCCACAAACCATCTTTGGTCGACGTACATAACAGAACGTTCATTATAGCCAAGTTCACAGAATTTGGCTATAATGGACAATATGCAGCTCAAATCAACAATGAAACACGCCTACGATATGTGAAGCATATCATTACTTTTTAACCTTAATTCTATTAACGCTTTTTTATGTCAGGAGATTTATTTTACATTTATATGTAATTATTTTTATTAAAACTAAATATTGCTGAAAATACTTCAAAATGTTTAGTAAAATAATACTAATAATAAAATATCTTTAATAATATTCTCTAACACCTAATTATTTTAATAATAATAATTAAATATTCGTCACTTTCAAAGATGACTTATATTGTGGAGGATGATGTTTATGGATTGAAGAATCCAATACCCTTGGAGGGTAATGGATGGCAATGCTGTAGCTAATGAAGTTCTAACTGAGGCTTTGCTATTGCTATTACCCTCCTGCCATGATCAGAGCTTTAATAGCTTAATAACACCTTATCCCTACACTGTCCTCTACAGATAACGGGGAAGATGAAAAGCATTATTGCTTCGCCCCTTTAAGCCAGTCCTTATAAGGATAAGGACTTATATTGCAGGGAATACATGAATGCCCGCTGTGTTTTTATGCTATGCTAAAAGTTTTGATAGAGAAGTTGGGGTTATTGGGGTTATATTTCTACAAATAATGGTCCTCAGTCATTTTTGGAATTGTGGTGCGTTTATTTATTATTTATTATATTATGTATTATGCGTCTCGAAGATCATGCAATTTTTGATTCAGTATTCTTGCCAGAACAGTACAGTCTTATAGCAGTGCCGGTAAGACTACAACTGCACGGTAAGCGGTTTTTTTTTTTTTTTTATAAGATACTTCACATTGACAATCATGGAAAAACAGCTAAATGAGACATTATTCGAGGAGGTATATAAAGAATTTATGACTAGGTGAACTACTTAACAATTGGCAGGGAAAAGTGAAACTTTACGACACGTTTCCCCCGGAAAGTGTCGCAGAAGGTCAGTCAGAATCGGTGCCTTCTACTCCTTCAGACTTTGTAGAAGTGCGCGCACTCAAAAAGCGAACAACAGAAGAACCGCACAATGACAATAATGAAATGGAACAGGATTCTCAGGGTTCGGACGCCGCTATTTTTCCCAAAGAAAAGGTGCCTCCGATCATCCTTAGAGAAAAGCAGAAGTGGGCAGCTTTAAGATCCACAATGTCCAATCTGCACATTGGCTTCATTAAGGCCAAAAACATGGATGAAGGCATAAAGATCCAGCCAGCAACAGTGACAGACTATAGAAGGTTGACCAAAGAACTGGACGACAGAGGCATCCAGTCTCATACCTTTGCGCTCAACTCCGAAAAAAACTTAAAAGTAGTCCTTCGTGGTGTCTGTGAAGACATTGACACAGCAGAAATAGCTGCTGACCTGAACTCTCAGTATCTGCCTCCAGTCAAGGTCAGCAGAATGTACAAAGCAGACAAGACTCCCATGCCATTAGTCCTAGTAGAGATTCACAAAATTTACAAGGATATCTACAACTTAAAAACAGTCTGTGGTCTCATCGTCACATCAGAACCACTCCGGAAAAGATCATCTTCTGGGCAGTGCCACAGGTGCCAGAAGTTTAGCCATGTCCAGAATCTATGTAGAGCTGAACATAGATGTTTGAAATGTGGGGACAGCCACCCAACCAATACCTGCACTAAGCCTAGGACCACCTCGGCCAAATGTGCCAACTGCGGTGGCCCTCATCCTGCGAACTACAAAGGATGTACTCAGCACCCAAAGAACAGACGGATGGAGGCAGTCAATCAGCCCTCCTCCTACAATATAAGAACACCAGAGGCCCAGGAAACAAATCCGGAGACTCAGCGGCCACAATCGGAGACCTCCAAACATAGAGACACCCAAAAGCAAACATGAAGTTATGCCGATGTGACCCGCACAAATAGACCAATTCCAGAACAAAATCAACCAACAGCACCTAAAAATCTAACAGCTGTTATTACGGCCGCACTAGTAAACATGCTACAAAATTTCAGCCTATCAAACCCTACTGAAACCTCCACTAAAAGATTTCTTCTTGAAACGCAGGTCATCCTCAGAGCTCTCATAAATGAATAGTAACAAACTCATTCCAGCATCTCTTCAGATCGTTGCTTGGAATGCAAATGACCTCAAAAACAAAATTCTGGAACTCCGAGATTTCACGTATAGGTATCAACCAGATGTTTTATTAATCAGTGAAATTCATTTGAAACCCTCAGACAAACCTAAAATAAGGGGTTATCGCCTATACAGAAATGGTAGATTACTCTACAGAGGCGGTGGCACTGCCATCTTCATTAAATTTTATATTAAGCACCACTCTTCAACCACTAACCTTGAGATCACAGGCGTGGAAGTAGTCCCCAGTTCTGCTGGCAGATTGAAAATCTACTCAGCTTACAACCCTCCCCCAAAATCTCTACTACACTCTGACCTAAATTCCATCTTATGCGTCAGAGAGCCGACCATTATAGCCGGGGATCTGAACTCCAAGCACCCTGCATGGAATTGCTCAACCACCAACAAGAATGGTTGCATCCTTTCCAATTACTTAGGATCAAGCAACGCTGTTGTGGCAGGCCCCACCGAACCAACTCATCTCAGTACGTTTGGCACTGCTGATATCCTGGATACAGCTATCCTGCAGGGTATCAAACTCAATACAGCATTATATCCATGGATGAACTATCATCCGATCACAACCCAATTCTACTACTGCTGGAAAAACAAGAATACCTGTCTTGTCCTTCTCACTCCTATATAGCATGGGAAACATTGTCAACAGCAGCACTGAAGGATTATATTGGACCTGTTCCTTACATACGCACAAAAGAAGAAGTAGAAACTGCAGTTAAAAATCTCACACAACAAATTAATTCTGCTATAACGGTAGCTACCTCCTATAAATCTGCCCGCAAGCCAGATCGTTTGCCTGAAGACATCATGAACTTGATCAGAGACAAAAACAGAGCTAAGAAAAGATTTCATAACACGTGTGCGCCACAAGATAAAACAAATTTAAACAGATTAAATGGAGCAATAAGAAATGCGCTCAAAGAGACCAAGTATGGGAAGAAAGGTTAGCCTCCATTTCACCTACTGATCCATCTGGGGACTACTGAAAAATATCAAAATCAAAGTCAGATCCCTTCCCTCAATATTCTCTGACCAGGGCCTTGCTCACACAGATGTAGACAAAGCAGAAGTTATAGCATACAATTTGGAGGAGCAATGCAGGCCTTCGTATGAAAACCTTGACTTTGACCACATATATAAGATTCACAGCAAGGTCAGACACTCACTCAAACTTCCTATCACCAGCACTGACCATATTGCACCAACATTACCTGCTGAGATATATGACATTATTAAAAAATTAAAGAACAAAAAATCTCCTGGGCCAGACGGCATTACTAATCGGGTGATTAAACTTCTGCCCCGAAAAGCAGTAGTGCACTTGACCAGTATAATAAATGCAATTTTAAGATTTCACTATTTTCCTTCCACCTGGAAACTGGCTGATGTAATTCCTATACATAAACCAGGCAAAGACCCACACCTACCGCAAAATTATCGTCCAATCAGTCTCATCTCCAATCTGGGTAAGGTTGCGGAGAAGGTCATCCTCTCACGACTCCAAACCTCAGTAAATGACATAAACATCCTCCCTAAAGAACAGTTTGGTTTTCGGCAACACCATAGTACTACTCAGCAAATACACAGAATTGTCGAATACATCACCACCAGCTACAACTGGCGCCAGTGTACAGGGGCTGTTTTCCTAGACCTATCCAAAGCATTTGACAAAATCTGGCATTTTGGACTCCTGCACAAACTTATCTCAGCCGGTACTTCACTAAAAATGGTTCATCTAATCCACTGATATCTTCAGAATAGATCAATGCAAGTTAAAATCAACGGTTCTACATCGTCCCAGTGCCATATTTTTGCTGGAGTGCCGCAGGGAAGTCTACTGGCTCCATTGCTGTTTTCCCGTATACGTGTCAGACATCCCGCACAATCCGATGACTTCCGTTTTGGCCCTGTATGCGGACGATACGGCAATACTAACCAGATCTCTCAGACCCCATTTCATTACCAGAAAGCTTCAAGAAAACCTTCTAAAGCTGGAGGGTTGGTTCTCCAAGTGGAGATTGGAAGTCAACCCCCTGAAAAGCTCAGCCGTTCTTTTCTCAAAAAGGCCAATGTCTCCTGCAGGAGATGTGTTACTATTCAATACTAAAATTGCCTAGCAGACAGAAACAAATTACCTGGGTGTAATTCTCGACAAAAAGCCATCTTTCAACCAACACATCAAGTCTACGTGCGCAAAGGCATCTAAAGCCATAGCTCAGATCTATCCGCTAATTAATAGAAATAGCAAGCTCAGCAACAGAATCAAATTGCAACTATACCAGATGACGATTCGTCCTATAATCACCTATGCCTCTCCAGCCTGGAGCCACACCTCTAATACTAACATTATCAAGATACAACGAGTGCAGAACAAGTGCTTGAGAATGATTCTGAACGCCCCGTGGTATGTCAGAAACAATCAACTTCATAGAGATACAAATATTCCCTATATTTTCTCTTTTCTACAATCCTTAGCATCCAAGGTTTTCCTAAAGACGTCAACACACCCCAACGATTTGGTTCAACAAGCTGCAGCATACGAGGCTACGGACATATTCAAATATAGAAGATCAAAAGCTATATTAGCCTCCTATAGCGATGCATAATCTCCATGCCCCCATTCAGGGCGAGCAAACTGCTCATAAATTTTACCCTCACTGTAACCACAACAGATAGCGGGGAATATGAAAAGCACCTTGCTTCACCCCTAAAGACATAAATGTCAATTGTCAGTCACTTATTGCAGGAGGGACAGGTTGAGATGCGGTGATTAATACCCTTGGAGGGTAATGGATGGCATTGCTGTAGCCAATGAAGTTCTAACTGAGGCTCGGCTATTGCTGTTACCCTCTTTCCATGATCAGAGCTTTAATAGCTCAATATTATAAGGACTTATTGCAGATATATTAGCAATATGATTTTGCATCACAGGTTCATATAAACATCACTGGAAATATTTTTAAAATTCAAAAACTAACGTTAAAAAATAAATATTCACAGCATTCAATGCAAAATCAATATGCAGCTCAAATCAACAATGAAACACGCCTATATGTAAATCATATCATTACATTTTTAACCTTCATTCTACTAAAGTGTTTGATGTTAGGAGATTTATTTTACATTTATATGTAATTATTTTTATTAAAACTAAATATTTCTAAAAAAGTACCTGAAAATACTTAGTAAAATAATAATTATAAAATAATTATAAAAGATTTTTTATAATATTTTACAACACCTAATTATTTTAATGATAATGATTAAATATTTTTCACTTTCAATGCGTGGTAGCAATATGATAACAATATGATTTTACGTCGTTTATACGTATTATTGTTGGAAATATTCAAAAACTAACGTTAAAAAAATAAATAAATATTCATATTCATAACATTCAATCATCGATAAACAAGTTGGGAAAATATCAGAAAAGAAAATCTAAACATGACCACGAACTCAAGGTGCTCATTTTAGAAATCTCCCAAGAACGGCTTGCGCAATCTCACTAATGACAATTTCCCCACCTCATAATGTTCATTACGGAGCAAATGCTTTTCTCATTACAACCTCTTCTATCCAAAGAGAAAACTACGTTCGCCATTTAAGAATTCCTTCTTTATTAATAGTGTTCCTGATAATCAGAAAACAACAGTAGCTTTAAAAAAAAAAAAAAAAAACGTGTTTGAATTATTAGATTCTCTTATCTGTTCTCATCCAGACCATTATTTTCTATTTTACGAAACCGCCTGACAATCTGTTTCTACAAATAATTCAATTTGTTCCCTTAGATGTAATTTGTCTGTTTAAATATTAAAACCACTACCAAGACACTGAGTTATAGGGTCTCTGCAGGACGTTGAAGATTCGATTTTTCACATGGGAATGTACCGCTGGTTCTCATTTGTCGCACTGGCTGACAGCTTAATCTCTCTCGGCTCCGTTAAACTCCTGTTGTTCAGATTGTGCAGAGCACGTGCTATCCGGAAAACACTGCATCCCCCCCTCCTCTCTCTCTCTCCCTACTGATATGCCTTAAATCGTCTAAAATCAAAAAAACATGGAACAATTCCCATCATTATAATAACAAGTTTTTAGTTGTTTATTACAATAATAGCACAAAATATTAATCTGCGCATGCGCAAAGATTGGTTTTCGCCACTGAGTCGTTTAAAACAAGTTTATAGTTGCACAGGCATCTTTGAGATACGATTGACAGCTTCTCCTAGCGTTCAACATCTGTCTCGTTCGCCCTCTATAGGAGATCGAAGTTTTCAGTGGCTAATGTAAAAACGCAGTATCTGGATTAGTGACTCTTCGATCACGTGACTGGAGACTTGGGGGGAATATTGAGCTAAGCATGATAATATCCATTTATCAATGCGAACAATGGATTAAGTAGTAGTCACTAGATGTCGCCTGTAGTAGCAAATATAAAATATTTGAATTTTGCTATTGATCTTTTTTTTTTTTTTTTTTTTTTTTTTTTTTTTTTTTTTTTTACAAAACTGATAATTATTCTCTTGTATTATATGAATAGATTCATCCCCAACAAGATTTACTGCGATTTTCTTTACGGTCAATCAAAAGAATATTATTAAGCCTGTTGTATTACTTAAGACGTCAGATACAGTTACTGAGAAAAGAAAATAATATACAATGGAGAACGATCAATACTTAAAAAAAAAAACAAAATAATGACAGGCATCCATAACAAAAAAAAAAACAAAACTTTTTTTTTGTTTTAATGGAAAAGAACACGAAGACTTGCGATACTAAAAAGGAAGCTTAGCTTAATCACAACAAAGTGAGATCAAAGCAACTGCTTCAATTCTGAATTTTCTCTAAACTTTCTAGAAAACTTGAAGACATAAAAAAGAAGGGTCCATTGTTGCGCTCAGAACTTTGGAAAAGTGAATAGTCGTAATAAATATCTCCATCCGTCAGAGAAGAGGATGTTAGAGGCAGGAGGCGGAGGAGGATGAGGATGGAGTAGGATGCTTGACGAGAGAGAACAATAGCAATGCGCCCATCGCTTCGGCACTGCGTCCCCATCCATCACGAGGCGATGAGCTGGCATTCTCCACTATATCCCCCCCCCCAAGCATCCCTTCATCTTTTCCCCCTCCCCTCCATCCGATTCGGTCGATGTCTTCTGACTCCGTGCCAGCGATGCGAAGTTACAGGTCCTGGGATTCCTCCGAACCACGTACTGTGGCTGAAGACAGGATGTTGTGTTAATGGTCGACTTATTTCTGAAAGATGTTTTGACTTCGTAGTCAAATAAAGACGCTCCGACGAACGTAAAACGACGCGGAAAATGGCGCCATCTATCTATTCTGTGCCGTTTTATAGAAAGATATGAAGGAGAAAGTAATAAATGTGAAAGGGAAGAAGGGTCGGGTGAAAGGGATCGAGATGAATGTTGAGGAATCATATTCTGATGCAAGATTTTTCTCCTGTTGGATTTAAGAAATTAACAATCTCTTTTATTTTTATTTTTATTTTTTTTTACTTACGCGACGCCTTCCTCCTTGTTAGAAGAGTACCGAGAAGCGGCACATCTTCGACCACTGTTCGGATAGCGTTTAAGATGTGTCCCGCAAAGTAATTTAGTCATTAGACTCCTATCTCCGTCTGAATCGTATGTCTACCCTGGGTGTGTTATCTGCACGTGCTCACGAAGCTTTCCTCTCCCCTCACCCCCTCGTCTGCATCACTTATCTTAAAACATAATGAAGGACAAGATGGAAAGTAACAAGAGGAAACCCCTGATTGATCGAAAGAAACATACAGGGGCGAGAATGATAGAATATCGGAAAGCATATTCATGATTACGTTTGAAAAGAGGCGTTTTTTTTTTTTTTTTTTTTTTTTTTTTTTTTTTTTTTTTAGTGACGGAAGAGATACCTGTGGGGATTCAGATACCTCGTGAAAAATATCGCACCTTTCTAGACTATTTGGTGCTAGCTTTGGGTATTAGAAACATCCGGGCAACAAGCTGTTTTAGACATTTCGGGATTCTACTATTCCATAATTTACATTGCATTAAAGGGCTGGAAAAACTCAAAGACATCTGATGAAGGTCCTTGTGAGTTGAACGGAAAGAAGTTGCAGCAAGTAAAAAAGATGATTTTGGTTGTCTTGACGTTTGCAACGCAATGTCTTCATGCTCCAATTCTCTTACACTAAGACACCTTCAAGGTTAGACAAAAAAAAAAAAAAAAAGATGGTAATCTTAATTACTTGATCCATGAAATCCAACCTGGTAAGCCTTCGTTTTCCAAACCTTAATACGCAGTAAGAACAACGAAACATAGTTAGTTGAAAATAGGCTTTCAGAGAACTTTTTACTGTGCGTTTCTACCGAGGTTGATCTAATCCGTTTCTGAACAGAAACGTTATTTATTAGCAAGATTAGTTCTTTGAGTATACACTCAAGACGATTATCTTTAAAACGCCTCCTATTGCAGCTAAAACTAACGCTATGAAGATATGTTGAGGATTCGTTTTCATTCGCTTATATCTACAATTTCTAGGGGGTTTGCAAAATCCAATTTGTTTATCATTATTAAGGAAATAACGTACAACAAAAAATTGTATTAGTATTCTGTACTAACATAAAAAAAAATAGAAATTTAAGCATGGATGGCCTTATTCTAGGTTACATAGAAATGCACCCTATTAGCATACGAAGACATACAAACACAATACCCCCCCCCCCCCCCACACACACACTGCGAACTTGTTCGTGCGATTCGAGACTCCGAAAATAAATAAAGAAACATTACTATGGCTATAATAACTTAGTTTCCGAAAAAAAAATTACTTTCAGGTTGTGATAGTCAAAAAGAAGTATACTCTATTATTTATTTATTTTAATTAATTATTTATTTTTTATAAGTATTTTTTTTGTATAAATATTTTAAAACATGTTCGCATTTTTTCTATAATAATGGTGTAGTTGTGGCAGAGGAAATGACTCATGTTTTTTGTGAGCCATTCTTGTTAGAGATTTGATAGTTGTCTTTAGAATGTATAAGCATATTGCTGTCAGAGCTTTCCAGGAAAAATCAAGTACTTCATTCGGGTAGTTTAACGAATAAATAAAAACGAGAAAAGAAATTAAAAATCTAAGAGGATATTATAACCCGTGCATATTATGTTCTCTATTATTACAATTATTATTCCAAACTATGTGGAAATTAACAGTCGCAATAAAAGGCCTTTATTTGTAGTTTGTGCATTAAATTCATACACCAAAATTTTATTATTATGTTTATGAAATGAAATTACTAAATTTCATAAAAGTCTGTCCATCTGTAGTAGCTTTACAATATTTACGTAAATTTAAATTTATCCGCTTTTGAGAAAATTAAATGTCTACAAATTGTTAATCAATGAAACAGAAAATCGGCCAAAAATATAAGCCACTTTACACTTAATATTTTCTTTACATCTGCCTTTGATTTATTCCATCCTTCCATTCATATTTTCTTTATATTTCCGTAAACATCCTTTGCGCTATTGAGTATGACTCATTTCCAGCTGTTACGAATACGTGATGAACACGAACAATAAAGCAATGGCATTTGTATCTTATCCCTAATACACTCATATATATATATTTAAAAATCCTAAGAATTGAACTTAAACTTTGTTATAAGAATTCTGGAATTGTGTGTATGTGCGCGCGCGCATGTATACTTCCATATATTAATATGTAATAGTAGGACCTAACAAGTTGAATAATCTAATCTAATATAATTAATTACGAATTTAATTATTATTATCAGAATTAATAAACTTTTATATTAATTAAATAATGAATTTAATCATAAAATAAATCTTAAAATATTTTCTGATTAGTCAAATGAGGTGATATGAAAATTAAGACAACTCCTGCAGGGAAACCAGTGGATTTTGTCTCTAAATTGCGTTTTTTCTTTTCTTTCTTTTTTCTTTTTGTTGTTTTGTTTTTTGGCAGGCTATCTTATCTTCGTCCACCCGGTTAGCCTAGTGGCTATGCGCTTCGCAAGGGAAGAAGTGTCCTAGGTCCGATTCCCGTCGATGACGCGAGGAGCTCAAGGATCTTCTTCAGCATAGCCAAGTTAGCCAGTCTTGGGCGGGGACAGCAGGGTTTTTCCCCCAATTTATCTGGGGTTTTTTCATCCTTCAAGCAGGCAAATCGGCCCCATGAACACACAGAATAGAGTCATAGGATATAGTACGGCAAGGAAGGCAACGAGAAACCACCTTGCTCATAGCCATTTTATACGCCACCTAGATGGTGGCGTATATAATGGCTATAAGCTTCCTTTAAACAGCCGAAAGGCTATAACCACCACAACAACAACATCTTATCTTCATTTGCAAAACCCTGATAAAGATTCTTCGCGTCCTAGAGTTCGTTTAAAACCAGAACCAAAATAGTATATACAGACTGATACAGATCGAGTTAAAAAGTCACCTTCAAAGGATTAATGTATCTGTATCCATTTATCGAAATGGAAGGAGTAGTTTGTAATTCATTTTTAAGTTCGTTATTGGCAATTAGAAATTCTTCCTAATGGATAACTAGATTAGTACTGTTGTTAATCTAGTTATCCATTAAGAAGTGTTTCTAATTGTCGATAACGAACTTAAAAATTGTTAGCCACTAGTTAACGATATTAATGTGAAACTAGAAACCATCTTTACTAAATATAGACACACATACAACTGACCAGCCTAACTGTATTTTTGTTAAAAAAATGAACTTTGGCCACCGTATCCTTTGTAAAGTACGTAAGTAAAGATATTTCGGAGAAGCCAACTGTAAAATGAAGCATTTTCTTTCTCTGAGAGCATAGGTAGCCAAAACAAAACCTTGATTGGGTGTGTTATTGTAATCTGAGGCAATATCTGCTAGCAAAACTAATTAAAATGAGTTTTATCACTAGATGTCGCTAACGTATGTATTCCTTATGTTTACAAAGTATAAAAAAAACTTTGAATTACTTATTAGATATTTGTTGGACCACGCTCTTATTAATTCTGTCTACAAGGGCAATTTTTAGATCTTAAGCACCAATCTTCTATCATTTTTAATCCTTTTTTTTTAACCCTCGTACCTTCCAATAATCCTTTTTAATTTCCTTTTTTTACGGGGCCAAAATTTTTCAATTACGCTTTAAGTTTTCGTTGGCGGTATTTTGTTGAAACGCAGGACACTAAAAAACGACCAGTTTGACAGTTATTTCCAGATCTGCTTATCATCTACACGACAGTGAGTGTTGCGAGCGCCATCTACCATAAATTTTCTCTCTTCGGAACATAAAGTGGAACTGTTTACTTTACTAACTTCATTCATTTGCGTAACTGTAAAATAGAAGAGCAGCTTCAAATTAGATATGCTATTTATTAACATGGATAGGCTTTCACAAATATTTGTATAAAGAAGAAAGAAAAACGCTCGCAAATATACATAAATATGGACAAAGAAGAATATTAAGCACAATCTAGAAAAGAAATTAAAAAAATTACAGAAGCTCAATTTGTGTAAATTTTGATGTATTGCTGAATTCGAACAATTATTAATACATTGTTGTTTAACCATTGTTTACAAATGCATGCATTTTATACGCATTACAGTAACACATGTTGTACTGGCATCTGCTACGCTAATGTTTTGAATATATTCGAGAACAGCATCTGCTATGTGGTTATTATAAGTACACATTGCATAACAGCTGTTGCACCGATGTCGTAACTACACATTCGAAAACAGCATCTGCTATGCTGTTGTCAATTTGGTTACACATGCCAAAACAGAATCTGCTGCAACATGTTACAGTTGTACATTTCATACCAGCATACGTTACGCTGTTGTCATGGTTGCATATGTGAAAACAGAATCTGCTGCACCATGTTACAGTTGTACATTTCATAGCAGCATACGTTACGTTGTTGTCATGGTTGCACACGTGAAAACAGAATCTGCTGCACCATGTTACAGTTGTACATTTCATAGCAGCATACGTTACGTTGTTGTCATGGTTGCACACGTGAAAACAGAATCTGCTGTACCATGTTACAGTTGTACATTTCATAGCAGCATACGTTACGCTGTTGTCATGGTTGCACACATGAAAACAGAATCTGCTGCAACATGTTACAGTTGTACATTTCATAGCAGCATACGTTACGCTGTTGTCATGGTTGCACATGTGAAAACAGAATCTGCTGCACCATGTTACAGTTGTACATTTCATAGCAGCATACGTTACGCTGTTGTCATGGTTGCACATGTGAAAACAGAATCTGCTGCATCATGTTACAGTTGTGCATTTCATTGCAGCATACGTTATGTTGTTGTCATGGTTGCACATGTGAAAACAGAATCTGCTGCACCATGTTACAGTTGTACATTTCATAGCAGCATACGTTACGCTGTTGTCATGGTTGCACATGTGAAAACAGAATCTACTGCACCATGTTACAGTTGTACATTTCATTGCAGCATACGTTACGTTGTTGTCATGGTTGCACATGTGAAAACAGAATCTGCTGCATCATGTTACAGTTGTGCATTTCATAGCAGCATACGTTACGCTGCTGTCATGCCAAAACAGTATCTGCTTTACTGATGTTATAGCATCACATTCGAGAACAGAAATTGTTGCTATTATTTTGATCCGCATTCTTCTCTGGCATGTGAAAAAAAAAACTGCAATTACTGATTTTGATTATTTAATCTGCATTTAAGTCACGTCTTTCATTACATACTTTTGCACATTCATGGAATACTTTTCAAAACTAAAGTTAACGTAATGTCACCCATCTCTAGCTGATTTCAAGATTGTTTTTTATACAAGAAATTCCGAATTGCATTCGCGTTTTTAAGGCGATTGTTTACCAACTTTTCAAAAACCTATCGATCAAAGTATAGTCTTCTTTTTACTCTTGTTATCAGCCGGAAATGCCTTCAAAATTATGAAAAGTTGGCTTCGGTCATTTCACTATTGCTTCTTTTCTTTACCTCCAGATAATTGATGGAAATCTTTTACGAAATGACTAGATAACTTAATAAGTTGCTGTTCTCCCGGAACGGGGAAACATTTGTCAACACAAAAGCGCAATTGTTGGCCCCGCTCAAACTTGGCAGCGAGCCAAGATGATTTCCAATACACAGCTAGCCATAGTAGGAAGATACAGGAAATCAAAAACTCACCCTACGTTCCAGACACCAAAAAAAAATCCACTCTTTTTATTAATATTTATCAGGATTTTTCATCTAGATCTTCGAGAGATAAGAAATAAGAAATAATTTGGGATGTAATCGTTCAATAGAAGCACATCAATTGAGCCATAATTACATTCAAGTGCTTTTTGTGGTTTCCTGTGACAACGAAAACTGTCTTTTTTTTTTTTTTTTTTTTTTTTTTGTGGACCAAGTTGGAAAAAGTGAAGAAAAAATACATTCTTTTATGAAAACTGCAGAAGTTCCGGAAAGTTTGTGGTCGCGACATGGTGATATTGTATCGAGGTCTTAGATTGTGCTGTTAAGACCGTGATACAAGTAACATCCGGTTTCAGAAAAGTTCACTTCCGGTAAACTACTGACCAATTTTTAATTATTTATGTTTTGCTAAATAGAATGGTAACAACAAATATCTCTAAACAGACATTCCATTTTATATTAGCTTTTTTTTTTACACTTGTCATAAGGATTGGAATACTTGCTATACAATCTAGTTGCGTTGAAGTCAAGTAGCTGGATTGTTTTATCAATCCAGCTACTTAACCATATATTGCAGTCATTTCTGGTTGGCCACTTTAGTATTATTATTTCGTGACCCCTCCAAGAATTCCGAAGGCTCATCGAGGGAATATTTTTATTACTATTATTTCATACTTAATTGAGATTTGACTGGAAATATTTTATATACAAACGGAATCATCTTTTTCAAAATACTTACATTTGGTGACCCTTAACGAAGCTATGTCCCAGTAGACTAGCCAATTTTCATGCCGTGTACTATTAGTATCACCCGGGGAAAGTTTTGCTTATATAGTGTTGAAGTTCACTGAGACGTAGGTGCTATCATAAGGTCATGAAACAATTTTATCCCTTTTGAGTAGTTTAAAAGGATGGTCTCAGTGTTCTCACTGATCAAAAATATTTGCTTAATCCGCGGGAAAAAAAACAAACAAACATGCAGCCTAGAAGTGTTTTACTTGTTATTCTAATAATACTTAACATGACAAAATCTGCACATCTATGTGTATCGGTTAGTAAATATGATTTAGTGTCCAGAAAATTCATGCATCGAACATTTCATCGAACTATGGCTTAACATTTCATCACAGGAAAAAAAAAATAAAGAAAGAAAATAAAAGAATCCTCGAAGTTATACACAAAATTGCAATTGCTCTTCTGTCTACATATGCACAGAGGGATTTTTCGGCTCCATTGATTTTTATCTTTAATAGATATCCGTCCTTCCTCTTGTATGCTTCCACGTATGTCCACCCGTACCATGCAGGCTTTCGAAATCAAATGGTTAATTCTTATTCCCGTAACATCTTAAGTCTGTAAACTGCGTGTGTTCTTATGACCGGTTTGCCTGTTTAGCTGGAAACTCCCAAGTTTCTGATAAGAAAAATCCTTTGACCTCCATACGAGATCGACTAACGTACCTTCATTTGAAAATCCTTAAGGTTCTTCACACGGGATTCCAACCCAGCTCTCTCCAACCAAACTTCGTCGAAACCGACTGAGCTATAGAGTCTCTTAATAGAGATGTTTAACTTTATGAATTTTTAAATATTTCAAAAAATTCATAAATTTCTACATAGACATAAATATTCACTTGAAATAAAGACACTCAATTAGTTCGCATCAAATATGTAATAAATGTTCAATTATAATTATTTTAATTTACTATCTGCTTTATACTAACACGAAAATGAATCTCCAACAACCACTCTATGGAAGATTAATATCCTAAAAATAGAACAAACTTATTAAAAGCCTCGATGAACTCCTATTAAAATAATAGAGGTTCGCTTCCCAGCTTTAATATGACTAATAGTTTTAAGGCGCCTTGACTAAAATGCCAGTTGCTACTCCAAGACTCTTTGAGTACTTAACTAAAGGGTTCTTTATTGTAGCACCATCCGAAACTTTTCTTAGCGGTGCTACTGTCACAAAGACTAATTTATCAAGTCAACTGTCTGTTGAGTGATGCGATCGTCACAGCACTGCTGACTAATCTGACAGCCAATGTGCTCTTCCTAATGGGATACTCTATCTTCTCGCGCTTTCATTATGGAACCAGAAAAGAAACTTGTAATAATTCCACATCGGCTGAGAGCCTTTTATTAATTAGGTTAAGACAGCAATGGTACCGAAGAGAAAAATAAAACTGCAAACACAACGTTGGCTAACAGACGAGAGAGAGAGACAATAATTCATGGCACGTGCACTGAGATTACCCCTTTTAAGTGCTGTCAAGTAAATGTACAACCCCAAAATTCCACAAATTACTAAAACTATGCTTCTTAACAACCTCTTTTGGCTTACACATGGAGTCTGCTAATGTTACATAAGGGGGAGGGGGAGCAGAGTGATTCGAATCCCTTAATTACAGTACGGGATTCAAATCCAAGCTCTTTTATTTCCAAAAAAGAATTTGGATGTTGATTCTTGAGAAATTACCGATATTTAAAAAAAAAAAACTCAGATTTAGTAACATTCGTCTGTAGATGGCAGCACCTACCATTTACAAACTTTTTTTTTTTTTTTTAAATTTGAAAACTCACTTGATTCTATTCCACATTCCTAAGCTGTATTTGAATGATGAATTAGCATCTTCGTTCGTTTTATTTCCAGTCAAATATCTCAAGATGACGCCACCAACGTGTTTTTGTAGACACGAGATGTCAGGTACACTTTGGACATTAATATTCATATTTTGAAAGCTGTACGCAAAACTAAATGCTATCTGTTGGTTTCATCGTGTAGAAAATAAAAAAAAAAGTACAAATAAAAATGATCGATGGATATTTCAGATGAACATGTCAAGTACTCGTGCACATGCACAGTAGTCAACTC
Organism: Typopeltis vanoorti; assembly: GCF_054136105.1. NCBI lineage: Eukaryota > Metazoa > Arthropoda > Arachnida > Uropygi > Thelyphonidae > Typopeltis > Typopeltis vanoorti. The sequence goes on from NC_143567.1 coordinate 90,556,538, forward strand.
GGGAAGTCACTTCCATCTTCCACCCCCAAGGGGGTTGAGGGGTAATTTTTATGACAAATTACCATATGACAAGAAATTACTATACGAAGTATGAAAACTAGAAACAAAGTGATGTAGGGATAATATTTACCCCATTTGGTAGTAATATACAAACCCTTACTTTCAACAGAAGTTAATCGAAATTGATGACTGAAAGAAAACATAAATGAACAACCAAAGGACATTACAGGAAAACTTCGAGGGTGACCCAGACGTTCTATTTGAAGGTCTGTTCAACAGTAGAGTCCCACTTTAATACTTCCATGTGCATGATTTTCCACGCGTGAAATCAGATCCACAAATGATAAATGAGAAGCAACAGGACGTTTGTCACCTTAGTCACTGCTTTGTATCCAACTGCGCAAAGACTAAAAGACCTGTTTGTACACATCCAATTCAAATGATCTCCTTCTCGTTCTTACTCAGCATCTATTTTAAGGATCTCCGAGATTATTTAGTTATCGGGGGGGGGCAGGAGGGGAGAGACCAAATGAAAATTAAACTTGGAGGAAAACGTACGATCCAACCAGTCCAGGAATGCCAACGATAAATTACGATTACACATGGAGGTCATGTATCTTCTACACACAGAAAGAAAACAACACACAAACCTTTAAGGGGGGGGTGGAGTAATGACGGCAAGGTTATTGTATTATAGTCGAAGATCATCACAACAAATATCGGTAAAGGCCAAAAAAAAAAAAAAAAAGAACACGGGGTAGTTAGATTTATCGAACGGTAACCAGTTTAGGCTCGTGCAGCATAAACAACCCAATGACACCGTTGAATATGTACAAGTGTGATAGACGATGAAAGTTGGGCTTCTACGATTTATATTGTTCAAAGTATCTTCGGTTTTTGTAAAGGGTAATTGGAACTAAGGATAAATTTGGCAAGATTCCAAGTTAGCCCTTAATGGTAGGCAACGTTTGGGCCGTAAATCTTCGACGGCTGCATCCCGGTCATAACTTTATAACGTTATCTGTGCATTTCTTGTTCTTTTAAATCAATTATCCCCTGCTGCCAGAATGAATAGATCATCTTAATAGGGCTTTCGATTCTGTCTGCTTCATTAACTTAGGTTTTATATGTTTCCTGGTTTGTACGGTGGTTAAATTGGTTTTTCGTAGCAGCAGGGGGGGGCGGGGATGCACTTTTTGGTAGCTGAAAAGTAATTGCTTGGAGATATGTTTTCTACTGTAGTTGTTTGTTTTATTTTTTTTTTTTCTACGATGAATTTGTGTATCTTTTATGATATATCAATATGCGAGGTTGATGAAAATGACAGACAGACATATGTTTGTAAAAAAGATGGGAGGGGGGCTTAAATAAACATCGTCAAGATGGATTTTATCCCCAGAGAGAAGAATGAATAATGATGATGTATTAGCTAGTAATATCCCCACCCACAGAGACATGCATCGTTTAATTGCCATTCACAAGACTTAGTTTAAGTTGATGCAAAAAAAAAAGTTTGATTTCTTTTAAAAATTTTAACAGATGTCAAGGATATAGCTAATTACTTGGGTTTTTCCATTGTATAAAGATTTTTCCATTCATGTCTTTTCAAATAAATGTCAGTCTGTTCATTTAATAGCATCACACACACATCATTAAATTTTACCATCCATTTATACTCGGAAAATGATGATTAAAAAAAGTGTTGGTAAGTTTAAAAAAAAAGAAAGTGACATATGTTTGAATATATTCATTGTTACTGATAATCTGCATTGTTGGTCGCGCGTTTAGCAATTGTTGAAAACCACAGTATGTTTGTGAAAACGGAAATTAACAACTTATAAAGAAATGTATAGTTTAGTAGCAGAAATAGACATTCTCTCCCCCCCCACCCCACCCCGATTACTGATTTTTGTAAACAGACCATTTTTTTTTTTTTTTATCTAAACCCGATCGTTCATTTATTTGCAAGAAAAGACTTGCCTGAACATTGACTAGAGCAGTCAGCCCTCTGGACCCCATCTCCGATACATTGTTCTCCACCGTTTAGAGGTGCTGGGTTAGTACATAGGCGGGAGCGTGTTTCAATCCCTCGACCACATCTGGTGCTGCAATCGCTCCACGGACTCCAAGTGGACCACCCTCCGTTAACTGTCAAATGACAATGATCACGTTTTATAAACAAACAAAGATTTAAATCAGGAGGAATCAAAAATTATCCAGAAAAAAAAATAGCGCAATTTTAAAAAGCATACAACATGCAGATAATAAATATTATTAGAATGATCGCAAGTACTCGGTATTCTACTAGAAAATAGTTTTTAAGTTTTTAAAAAAAAAAAAGAGGGTGGTCTGGTGGTATGTTCAGGGAATGCTCTAGGTATTCGCTGTTTATGAAGGTAATTTCATCGGTTTTCTTAGGCACCTCTTTATCGCGTTGGAAGAGATGTCTTTTATAACTTCCGCACCGTTTAGTTGTGGGGTGAGGGGGGGGGCGGTATGAGGAATGTTTTAGCTGATTCATAACGGAGAATGAGTCGTGTACCGATCTTCTTGACTGATGATTGAGTATATTACAGCTAATAACCACAAATAAAGTCCTGGAATTGATGGAAGCCCTCATAAAATGGGAGACCTCGCATTATTTCTGTATTTATATTAAAAACCCACAAAAATTTCGAAGGTTTTGGGACAGCATCATAAAATTCGCATTCTTCTGAAGGTGGGGACCCTTCGGCTTGAATTTGGGATGTTCAGATCCATGGCAGGTTTTATGTCATTTAAGAATAATCTATACATAACTCGACTGTTTTTATATATAAGAAAAAAACGCATTATAATAAAATATAAATTATAAGTTGACATTAATATATAAATAGAGGTGTAAAATGTTGATGAAACTAAGGCTATTGGGCGGATATGTAGGTATATGTATTTGTGTGTTGATAAAATGAAATACTTCCGTTTCCAGAGGTAGAGTTATTGGAGATAACAAGATTTGATCCGGTTCTTTCCTACTCGTAGTTCTACTCTATACAATGCTTAAGAGTTAATTGGAGATAGTAATATTCTTGCTCCGGTAGATGACAGTGTTACTTATATTTCTGCTAAATAACAGAAATAATATTATTATATTATTTGAAGGAAAAATGTATTTTTCATAACATTTGAAGGATATCCTCCCAAAGTAAAATGGTGTGTGTCAGCGCTTTATATTTTAGATGTTTGTGGTACATCATGATGACGCATCGTCTGCTATGAAAATTTTAAATTTTTGGTCGAATGCGTTATGCGGTTAAAGCGAGGTAACAAACAGGCTTTAAAACGATTTGAGTTACTTCTTCAATATTGGCAGATGAGAGGGTTAATTCAAATAATCGGCTATTGTTATCCAATAAATGGTATTTGGTTTATAGACAGATTTAATGCATTCAATGGACTTATAGTACAAATGTAATATTTAAGAAATCTATTCGTGATGTTTTTATGATTTCTGGTCGTATTATACTGCTCAAATGCCAGATGGAGTAAAATTGTGTATTATCTATGTATAATCAAAATTAGCAATTTTTGGCACTCCCTGCGTATTTTGACGACGACATGATTTTTAAAATACGATTTTTTTTCCATAGAGCATTCCCCAATTATTTTTTTAGGTAGTTTAAAGTAAGCATGTGCAGTATATACCTAACATAACTCCGATTATAAGGAAAAGTGTTGTAAGATCATTGATCCTATCCTCAGTGTGGTCATAAATTTGTCTATATTGATTGGGAAAAAAAGGGGGAAGCTATAAGGAGGGTTGTCCTACAATTCATTTTTAACATAAATATCGCTCATGTCGTGGGGGGGGAGGAATTGCACATGCCTAGCTTAAGTTAATCAAGAAGAATGGTTTATATTTATCACAGTTAACATATTCAACTTGGACATGAAGCTCCGTCATCTAATACCAACTCATAGCAGACATCCATGATACTTTATAGGTTGTGATTCCCCCCCCCCCATGCATAAATCCATACTTGTTTTTCAATTAGTTCTGATTTCCTGACTTAACTATAGGTTGAAAATATGAATAAAACCATCCAAAGTCACCGCTTCGCGCTTACGACTGACTCGCCACTTGAAAGGCCAATCAGAGAATTAAAATTAATTTAGAATGACCAAGACAGCCAAACACAAAACAAATAGTGACATCATGCTCATATGTTCATAATACAATTAAACCACTGTCGTTTGTTTTATTTTTAAATCATATTTATTCTCCTATTACCACCATAAGGGACGCAAAACTATGCGTTCATAATGCGGCTGGTGGGATTCGTCTATTGCGTTCTTGCAAACTTAACCTCATTGCATGGCAATACTGAGATCAACTACATTGTCAAGAACTACTCAATTATAAACAGAACTCGCTGTTACTATGGAAACATGACATCAAGTATATCTCAGTCAAACAAACTATCATATAGACAGACATGTTAATTTTTCTCCTCTTTGTTGACAAATATATATATGGAAATAAATAAATAAATAAACATCCTCTTATTGGCATATCTCTAACGGAGCTTTGTGTTCAGGTATAACTATCGTAAATGTTAAAAACATTGTTACGCAACAATGAGTTTCCATACCAGACCAAAAATGACAATTAACCATTAGCATGACGTCACACCACGATTGTGACGTCATCGAACATTGAAGTCGGTTTTAATCTACTGTTCAGTTATACGCCTGCGTATGAAATCTAATCGCAATTAAATGTATGCGTCCATTATGATTAGCGCCACCTACCGTAAACTGTTAGCACAACAGTATCACTGAGACGCTGTCCAGCAGTATTTCTTGCACCACAAGTGTAATTGCCCATATCGGAGAGACGGATTTCACTGATTATCAGGTTCCCCTCATCAGCGATTTTGACATTTGAGTCTTTTTCGGGGTCCACACTCTCGCCGTTGTGCAACCAGAATACTTCAGGTAGTGGAATGCCATCTGGCGGCGTACACAGGAGTGAAATCTGACCTTCAATCTGGATGCTTGCACTTAAGGGATGACCAAGGAAGTGTTTTCTTAAATCTGTACAAAGAAACAAGCTATATGTATATGGGGGGAAAGAAAATTAGGGGGGGTAAGGAGAGAAAGGTGTGAATCGAGGCAGAAAACATTGATCATCCAAATGACGGTTATATTTCCCGCTTGTATAAATCTATTAAATATTGATATATTTAAGGATTTATATTGTGCTCGTTACAATTACCATTAAGAATCGGGGGGGCGGGAGATTAACTGGTATTAGATAAAAATTCTTATTCGCAAATAGACAAAAAAATATGATCAATGGGAATCTATGAAACAATACAGCCAGCACTGCTAAATAAGTAGCGCTCAACTGCGTTGCTATGGTTACCAATAGATGGAGAATACTCTTCACAGTTGGCATTAACCGGAATAAAAAACCATGGCGAGAGTTTTAATAGTTCAAACCGTCAAAGGGAAAAAAAAAAAAAGGTTAATATATGATTCATGAAAGCTTGCTATGGTATAGCTTAACGTAAGAAGAGAAAACACTCTAATACACTAATAATCTATTAAATTACGTGGTTGACCAAAATATTATTTACTAACTCATAAATACACTCGTACAAACAGATTACAATTCCCCTTCTTACAATAATAGCGACAATCCCACTCCACTTTGCAACTCGTTGCAAAGTATAGCTTGTCTATCAACTGTATGCAAATTCTTACCATTTTCTGATATCTTCGTCACCGCTCCAGAGATACTGATAGGTCGATAGTTGGACATGTCAGTCTTTGCACCCTCTTATGCAATAGGATTATCATTCTCTCCTTCCGATGGGATCTTTCCAGAGCTGAGACCCGAGTTATACAAACATGACAAGGGCCTTGCAAGTTTGGCTGAGCCATTCCTTCAGCGCACGCGCTGATATCCCATCTGTGTGTCTATTGCTTAATTAGATTCTACTCATTTCATAACTCCTCTCACTCTTATTCTAACAATATTTCTTCCACATCATCTAAATTAAAATGTTAATAAAAATTGAAATTAAGATGAAAGTAAAGTTATTAAATATTTAAATAATTAATACTTAAAATATTCTTTTTTTTTTAATGGATATCCACTTTTAAATTGCGTATATTTGCATAAATAGTATTTGATCAATTGAAATCGATGCATAAACATCTGGAATTACGTTTTGGGGGGGTAACCCGCATTCAAAACAGGATAGAAGTGTTCCGTACAATTTAAAATTGTCCCTCATTTGTTACGAAAAGCAAACTCTAGTGATTAGTCACCATTTTTTTGCAATCATCTTAGTCTTCCGTGTGTGTGTATAGGATTTGCCTCCTTTCATTTGTAATTCGACCACCGTCTTTAATCCCAGCATCCTTAAATTCCTGGCCACTTGACACTTACAGTCTATTTGAAGCCAGTCAGTGTTTTATAGCATAATAACAGAGTGCAGGACGAACAAATGTTTCACTTTATTGGTTCACCGGAGCTTTAAATTGACCTAATACCGCAATGACGGAAGATACGAATGACTTTTCGGCACTGCAGTTGAGCAGGAGAAGGTTTGAATGCGTTTACGAAGAAAATTATGCCTCTGGTTTTCCTAACAAGCCTCTTTCATATCGTAAGGAAGAATTCCAGGAATGTTGATTGTGATAGGAAGACCAAAGAGGCTGGAAATATTCTGTAGAAAAAGAAAAAACAAACAAAAAGATTTGGGGGGGGGTAATGATACTATTAAAACTGACTGTAGAGAAAGGGGTTGGAATAAAAGGAAGCCATAGTACCTTCTCTATTATCAGGGAAAGCTATTTGTCTTTTGTAGATTCTTAAATATTTAAGTGACATTTCCCTTGTTCAAATATCCAGTTATTTTTCCTTAATGCATAAGCTTCACAAAATAAATGACAATGTTAGATAATTCAACAATATTTTGGTGTATTGTTTAACAGATAATTGTTAGATAAATAACAATTAAATTTAAGTTTTAAGTTGAAACAATGCCGATAATTGTTGTATAATTAAAAACAGACTTAAGTCTGAAATTCACAATTTGTTTATTCGTTCATTATTGCGTAAAAACTTTTGCTTGTTACGTATTAATGCGTGTTATTACGTAATCATTACGTAATATATATACGTAATTATTCACAATTTGTTGATTGCGTTTTATTATGATGTAACAAACATTTGTTTATTACGTAATAATAAACACTATTCCATTCTTTATATATTTTTTTTATTCATACGTAAATAAAAGAGGAAAATTCTTATAAAAATTATGACAAAACTGGACAGTATTTTAAGTAAAAGTAATCGAAGTAGTACTATAAGCCTCGAGTACTCGAAGTATCACTTCAAGAACTGAAAATATTTGAAACAAATAGAATTTTACTTTTGAACAAAGGGATTATAGACCTTGATCGCACTGGTTTGGTACTTATGTGGTCCATAATTCAACTAGTAATGTAAATATTAATTAATAAATAAAGGCAATGTACCAAACCGTAGAAGATGGTGTCTTTTAAACAAGACAGCTCGTGCGAGAGAGTTATATATTCTCTACAAATTACTGATGGTTTCAAAACTTGTTTAACGGACTGCATACTTGATTGTAGTCTATAGAGTTCGTAAATAATTATGATTAGAACACATCAACTGTAGTTGTAAACAAGTCACTGTTTCTTTTTTGTGCCTCGCATATGATCAGTATTTATTCGTTTTGTCATGAAACTTAATATTTAAGCTTCTGTGAAGAAGAAAAAAATGCTGCATTCTATATTAAACTGAAGACGTCGCCATCATCTAAGATACGGAGGAGAGTAAAAGAAAAATGTTCTCCCCCATAATAGCATTCAGGGACTACTCTAGACTTGTTGCATTCCTCTTTTGACATTCTTCCACGTGATTAGTCTGTTGCGAATGTAAATTGAACGAAGAAAAAAAAAAAAAGGATTGCATGGTGATCTACATTACAACGTAAATAAAAGTTAGGCTTAGCTTTCCATTATAACTTAAAAAGCAATTAGGCCTATTTTTTTGTGAATTCGTTTCTGTAGAATTTTGAACCGGTCATGTCCTACCCCGGTTTAAAAATAAATAAAGAAATGTAAAGATAAATAAAAGTAGACATTTGCGTGATTGTCATCGTTTGTTCATAACAAAGAAAATAACACCGAAAAACAAACAAAAAAAAATGAAATTACGGCAGTCAAGTCATGATACGACCATTTAAAAAGCCAAAGCATCCTCAATTAGTGTTAGACAAGTCTTTTAAGTGGTTTCTATGAAAGTAAAGAATGTCAGTGGAACCTCTGACATGCTGGTTGTAATTGTTTTCATCATTAAAAACGTCTTCGGGAACAATTGGAAGCATTGAGGACTGGTGAAATGTAAACGTCCCGTGTTTAGACACACGAAGAACCTACAAGAATCAATTTCACGATGGAGAATGCGAAGAAAAAGACGCGTGGTAATTTAATGTCCCTGGTCTAGGATGAGGGGAGTGGGGGGGGGGAAACGATAGTAAATGAAGTCGAGGGCGTTAAGCACACCGCGATGACAACAATGAGATTCTTCTCATGTAAAAACACGTTGGTGGAACTGACCGTAAAAGAGGGCGGAAATAGAACGCCCAAGTCATGTGCCCCAAGGAAAGTTTGGGGAACAATAGCTGCACTGGGAGGGATGTGTGAAGGGGGAAACTTGAGTCTCAGTGAAAGGTCGTGTTTATAAATTGCTCATTGTTGCCAGCTGAAGAAGTTACTTATTTCTGTTTCTTGTCGGCTTTTCTCCCCCAAAAAATACCGTTGCGCACGAGCGCACAAAGCATTTCTTAGAGAATGCGAACGCTTTACCTTTTGATCTGTGACCATCAGGGAACGCGTCAACATCAGGACTGGAAGCCTCCTGGGAAACTGCAATTGTTAAGCCTAACGCTATGATACTTCTATTTGACATAAATCTCGTAAGGTTTGCATTATGACGTCTGTTCGTATTTAATCAGACAATGATATGCAGAATCCAGACTTCCCGTTATATATATAATATAGCTTAAGTAAGATTATAACTTATATTCATACCTTAATTGAAAATTAATGTCTAATAATCTTTCCTAATAAGTTTGTGTTTCTGCTACAGTAGAGCAGTTAGATTGAAAAAACAACTGTAGATTTAAATTGAAAAAAACTGAATTATTTTCAATAGTATAATTCTTAAAATTTTATGTAAGTATAATTTTTAGACAAACAATACAGTAGCGCATTTATTCGACTGATTCTTAAGCTAATAACACACGTAGGCTAATAATACAGGCTAACGATTTATTAGGATAACACTGGTAGGCTAACGATATTGGCTAAAGAATTATTAAACTAAATATGGACTACCGCTATTAGGCTAACAATTTATCACGCTAACACTGTTAGACTAGCAATAAGGACCAAGATATGAACTAACACTTTATTAGGCTATCAACATGGACTAAGAATTAGGCTAACAATTTATTATGTTAGCGATATGGACTATGAATTAGGCTAACAATTTATTAGGTTAAAATAATTAGGTTAGCAATATGGACTAAGAATTAGGCTAACAATTTATTATGTTAGCGATATGGACTAAGAATTAGGCTAACAATATAAATAATTCATTATGCTAAAATACAGACTAACAATTTATTAGGGCTAGCATTATAGATTAATACATTACGCTGACAATTTATTAAGACTAACAATATTAGGCTAGCACTATTAAGCTAACAATATAGTAACACGATTGTTGACTAAGTCATTGTTGTTCTAACAATATAGTAGCTTCACAGTTAAATAATAAAACCATAATTTTATATTTTTATTTCATGATTTCTTTTATTTAACAGTCACTATTGTTAAATAAAAAACATCATCGGTAGATTAATTAATAGAAATTACACGCAATCTACACAATGCAATATTTAATAAAACAGCATTTCAACTAATCATTCCCAGAATCTATATAATTAATAGCGTAACATTTATGTCAGTAAGCGAGCGGTCTCGAGACAATCACTGGAATGTTGACGAGTTATTTTTATGCAACACATCCGATACAAGTATTTGATCATTTCAATAGGAATTGTTATTAAGTTTTGACGTAATGATTACCACACAATAAAACCCCCAAGATACAAAACTCTCCTGCTGCGACTCCTTTCTTGAGAATCTTCAGATATCAAGTATGTTTAATGAAGGCATTAAAACTACATTTCGAGGGTTTGTGCTAAGCATCTATTAACACTTTGGAATCGCATCGCAGCTGTCAAAAATACCGACGAGAAAACTAATTAAGAACTTATTCTTTGAAAACTTTCCAAATGCTATTGTTTATCGAACAAAATAACTATTAGACACCCTGCTGGATTCCCTCCACGTGTCTATTGTAAGTAAGAAACGCAAATGGACAAGAATTTCATGAAAATTCCAAATCGTTCTGATAACATTGAAAGTCTAACGTTAGGAGAAGAGAAAAATAAAACGAAAATCCCAATCTGACATTTATTCTTCTCTCTATTCCGAACCTCTACCCCCTGTCGTAACCACAAGTTACAAGAGAAGATAAACGATGCCCAGCAAAGTTATTATGGTTCAGGGCCCATGTAAAAATTGCGAACTGCAGCTGGGAAAATAGCAATTAAAATTGATTTTTTTTTCGAGGGTGGGGAGAGTAGGGGGTAAGAAGGAAATAAAATCATTTAGTTTGTAATCACTCAGGTAATCTTTCTCCCCCCCCCCCTCTATGACACGAGTGTGGATATTTTATTTAATTTTATATCCATGTATGGAAAGGTCATTTGAAAGAGTTATAGATGCTCTCATGGTTGTTATAGCAACGGTGGCATCAGACAAGTAGCTCATTGTACGCAAGAAAAATAACTGTAGCGGCGGAAGATAGGATTTGATATTGTTGTGAGGGGGAGAAATTGGGCCCTGGATGATTACATGAATAAGTGATTTAATGTTCTGTGAAACTGGGGAAGGATTGGATAAAAATAAATAATAATACCGTTCGCCAGGAGAATGATAAACAGCAGGGGAGTGGTCTGTCATCCGGCACATGCTACTAATAGCCACAATACAGCGAGACGGAAGAATATCAAAGTGCATAAAAAATGAATTGAAAGCGGTGCATTATGGGAGGTACAAGAACCGCAAAGAATAAAAGATTAAGCTATTTTGTTTTCTCTATTGAAGCCATTTTATCCACTTAAGAGCCCTTTGTATCATGCAGTAATCAACCTTTCTATGACCAAGCGGTATTATTCAAAATAGTAGACGATCCCGAGGCCGTTACTCCGAAACGATGAATTAAGTGCGGAGGGGAGGTTGCAATTTTTACCTGAATGACAGCTGACGCTGTATGAAAAGAGATTAACGCACGATCTCAAACCATGAAAGTGGGTGGTTAGACGTTATGTTGACCTTGATTTGCTAGGACGACAGCTGGTCGGTAGCATCCGTTGTCTATTTTAACGACTAGTGTTTAATATCGCGAATGCGAATCCTCTCGTACGGGAAATTCGTGTTGAATGTGACTTGAGGAAGCATTGAGTGAAAAAAAAAATCAATAATATAATTTATTATCATCATTTAGAAATAGGAAGAAGTTTCTTGCAACTGAACTACTCAATTTTTTATTCTCATCTCTTCCAGAAAAAGGTTTCCAATGTTTTTCTGCCTTTATAGCGATTCCTCGTTTAACGAAAGAGATCGTCGAAAAGTGATTCGCTTAACGGAAAAGGTCATTCAATGAAGATTACCTTCAAAAAATTTGCTGAGTTATTTCACTATAAATATGGAGTCCTGTTCGCCGTAAAGGCTTTCTACTTATATTGAAAACTTAAACTATTTCTTTCTTCAAATTGACAGAAGAGATATTAAAAAAAAAAGTCACTTGAATATCACAAAAAAAATCGTACTATAATCCGAAAGGCATTATCTTGAGAGATAGTATTTCAACTTTATTATGGTATATTAAAAGATTTATCTTAAGATGGACAGGCAGAATACTTCAATTCATAGTGATCTAAGAAAGGATTAGTTAGTTGATTTACTGTCGAAGCAACTGGCCATTTGTCTATTTATCTGGGATAAAATAACCGAGTTTCCGGGAACGAAGAAACCCTTTCATCTCCGTATGAGACGACTTATCTTCAGCTGAAAGCCCTTATAAAGATTCTCATCCGATACGGGATTTAAACGCCAGTCTTTCCGATCAAAGGGAAATGTCGAAATCGACCTTGCTACAGAGACTCTCTAAGACAGGGCAAATAATACTTATTATCAAATGGTATTCGAAAATTTTCCCAATATATTAATTCTTTTTTATTTGCTATTAACTGTTTGGTTAACCGAGGAGATTGATTATGAGGTTAAGGTTTCGATGCGGTATCTGTTCTCGTCATCCTTAAAGGTTACCATTTGTTTGTAGTATCTGTTCTTGTCATCATCAAACCTTTTAGCTTTGGTTTAAAATCTTGTAAAAATGAAAGTCAGTTTTATTAAATATGTACGATCTTTACAAACAGTTTGAGAAAACTGATAACAAAGAAAGTGGAGAAAAGTCATATTTAACACCTGTAATCACACACAACACAAATAGCACTCGAGTGTGCATATAAAAAAAAATTTTTAAGTTTAACAGCAGAACATTAAAAGTTATACCATTTTGTATGCATGAGAGTATAAGCCATGACTAAAAGGCACTGGGCTGACATTGATAAAGTCATAAGTATGTGTGTGTGTGTACGTGGATAGGACAAGTTTTGAAGCATTGATAACTCGGAACTTAAGTAGTGGTTCACGGAGAACAAAGTGTACCAAGTTAACACTTACACTCAACTCTCTCTCAAAGATGACCTATGTTAGAACAGCTGTTGTGAATATTTAAGTGTGGCGTCATGCAGACGCTAGAAAAGATAAAGAAGAGACAAGCGCCAGAGAAAAGGGAAAGCGATGTCTACTTAGCAAAGAAACAAACAAACAAAAAAAAAAAAAATGCTAAAATTAACCTTTGGAAATCTAAGCGAGGGATCGGAACCAACACAATACGCCGTGAACTGCACCTGGCATCACCATTAATATACAAATGAATAATGAAAGAAAAACAGTGCAGTGGAAATAGAGAGACAGACGACAGTCTGTTTAATTGCCAAAGGAAACACATTAAGAACTCCTTTCCAAGTGATTGTTTTCGGCGTTCGCTACTCTCCATCATCTCCCCCCCCCCTCTCCCCTTCATCAGACTTTCATCTTGCATTTCAACTTCTGCTGAATCAGCTATCCTGCACCGGAAGTACTGCTTCCCTTCATAACGGCTTCCGGCGCTCAAGTCGACGGAAGAATGTGGGTTGGAGGGGGGGATTAAATTTTTCTATCGATTATTACATTTCTAGTAGGGATAAGTGCTGACTGGATAGTAAGCGACAAATGGGGAGGAAATGGAATAGAAGAATGATAAATTAAACCTCAGAAAAGCTATAGAAAGTGAAGAGGCCTATCTAGTCTAGTGGGTAATGGTAGATACTTAAAACCCATTTAGGATTTGTGATTTGCTTTAAGCCTTACTACCATTGTGTGCTGCATCATGAAAATACCACCGCTGATTTCGAAACAGAAACGACCAAAGATGGATGGAGAAACACTTGTCGATTGGAATTTGAAATGTGTACAGATGAAAAACTGTCCGGCTTCAAGTTGCAATCGAATCTTCTCTTCAATGGTGCGTTTTTTTAAGTGCGTAGTTATTTAGGGTCTGTATAAAACATTCTAAAAGCCAGGAACTTAAAGGATTTTTTAATCTTTTATCTGATAACACAGTCTTATTTACAACTATTTGTAGTTTGTTCAAAAAAAAAAAAAAAGAAAATAAAAAAGAAAAGAAATATACAGACAGATCGCAGCAAACTATGTCATCATAAGTATTATTACGCAATACAGTTACATAATCATGGTTGAGATAGTCTGTACATTTCTCTTGCAACGCTTGTCTGCGCATGACATTATTCACCCAACAATTGAAAGAATATACAATGATTTTACTGATCAACATGAGCAACTTCTAAAACTATAGTTCACCTTAAAGCCATAGGATGGCGCTGGAGTATTACGGAACCGTTATTGTGTTCAGCTAGCATTGAACGGAAGTAAACGAGGTTGAAATGAATACAGGGAAGCATAACATCAAGAGAAACGGTGCGCAAAGAGGTAAAGAGCTAAAGACAGTACAGATATTTACTGAATGAGGTTACCGTAGCTTTCATATACTATATTGTGGTGCTATGCAACTGCATGAGCAGGCTGGAGACATTCCTCAAGGGGAGGGGGGGGGGGGAGAATAGCAAGTAGATTGTGTTGCTATTGGCCGGTAGCTGGTCTGCTCTTGACAGTTGCCTTCAGATTGATTATTGGGCCATAGAACAGGGATGGTTTAATAACGGGGTTCCCCGCTCCCGGCCAGAAAAGGATCCCGGCATTAATCTGGGCCTCTAGGCGTGGCAGTTGTCAAACGCAGAACTCGGCACTCACGCTTGTTCTGTATACGTGTGGCAAGTAGGGGAGAAAAGAGAAGTTGGGGGGGGGGGGAGTTGACTTTGCCGGAAGCGGATGACTTTTTGACGACAGCAATATCAGCATGCCATTTCAAGTTACTATGTGCTTTCAAGGATAGGGGAAAGAACAGTGATAAAGGGGGGGGGAGTAGGAGGGAGGCCGTCGGCTGTATAAGCCGTCGTTTTCTTTACGGGAGTAAATAAAAAGGTTCAAAGAACCCATCTTGTCTATTTAAAGCAATCCAAATTCATCATCATATATTTCTGTGGAATTTTACGAGCTTGTGGGGGGACAATTAGACCCCTGTTCCCATAGCTTTTTACATGTCTCGCATATTTCCGTAACACTCTGCAAACATTTTCTGTGTGGGTCTTCTGTAGTAGTTTGTGGTTCACCTAATCACCAACACATGTCTCCGGTTACTTTTTTACTATCGCAGGAAATTAGAGGATACAAAATTAAAGGTTTGTTCAGACAGTAACTTCGATGCATCTTTCTGAAACTCCCGGTAGCAGATGGCTAAGGAGTGTGCATGAGTGGTGATGTATTAGGGAACTAAAACAAAGTGACAAACGCAAGGCTGGTAAGCGCGTTTGTATGTAAAAAGGAGGTCGAGTGACTGTGAATAGCAGACTTTTTTTTTTTAAATATATATATATATATATATATATATAAAGAAAACTGGCATCACATTTGAAATCTGCAAGTAAGCAAAAAATTTAGAAAAGTCTGCATTTGATAATTAAGTTATCTCCGAGATAGGGGAAAAGTAGTGAAGCAAGATATCAACTTCTCATGCACATTGATTTCACTTAGAATCCCTTCAAATATGACCATTCTAGAAATGAAATTTAAAAAAAAAAAATTCTATATTCAGCATTACTTTGTTAACAGTAAATATCTGAAATCTCTAATACAATCTCGAAACATATTGACTAAATAAATTACCTTCTCAACTTGCTATATATATATAATAGAAATCATATTAATAAAAAGGTGTACAATAAAATTTTTTATATTAGATAGAATTTCAATATTTATAATAAATTATTTGTATATATATAATATTCTATGATTTCCTTTCATATTATATTCAAAAAAATCAAATTTTTATCAATAATTAAAAATAATCCGTGTCATCTTACATCGAAGTTGCGTAATACGTATTTTTATCTCACATAGTATAAATACACATTTTTTTTTTTTTTTTTTTTTACTAGATGGATGAAGCAAGAATGTTTTCATATTCCCCGTTATCTGTAGAAGAAAATGTATGGATGGGGTAATATAAAACTATAAGCTCTGATCATGGCAGGAGGGTAACAGCAATAGCCGAGCCTCAGTTAAAACTTCATTTACCCATACGACATGCATGGGCTACAATGGGGATTTTTAAGTAAAGCTCTGTTTAAAAATTAGAACGATCCCTAGACCACTCCATAGTGGCCGAAAGATCGTCCAACTCAGCGTTGGATCACTGAGTGATACGCTCACCCTACCAGTGAGCAGAGCCGTTCATATTCCAGGGAAAGGTATCCACCGACAAGGCTCCACACGGGCCACGCCGGAAAACACCCTCCCCGGAGACTCAAAATGCTCTCTCAGGGCAAACCCCCTGAAATCTAATGCCTCCCCCTCACCGGGAGCAAAATTTCGGAAGAAACCTAAGAGAGCGAAACTCTGCGTCCCATTTTAGTTGCCTCTTACGATATGCACGGGCTAGAGTATCGCTATTCTTAGTACGGTCACCACACGTAGTCACAAAAAAAAAAAAAAAAAAAAAAAAAAAAAAAAAAAATTCCTTACATGGAATAATTATATTACTAATAAAAAGGTGTACTGGTATGTCACCTTTTATATATTTATTTATTGATATTTTAATAAATAATTACAATATATAAATTTGGATTATTAATTTTTATATTATTTTATGCCGGATAATTATATTGTCCTCATATTATATAACAGGATTTACATTTTAAGATAGTTGAGGATAAGTGTATTTCGCTGATGCTAATCTTGAACTCAATGGGCAAAAGAAAAAATTGAATTCCACGTCCCCATAGTACAATAAGAAGAATTCTGAACAATTCTAATCACAGTCGGAAACAATGTACAAAAGATGTGCGCGCGCGCGCGCTCACACACACACACACACACACACACGCGAGAGAGAGAGAGAGAGAGAGAAACATTTGTCAACTAATGTTTACGATATCCGGATGTAACCCCACGGTCCCCTGTCCCACTCCCCTTACGATGAGTGGGAGGAGTGACCACAAAGAAAACATTTTTCGATAGCTATCATCTGTAGTGTTAGCGCAAAATAAAAAGTCCCCTTCTTACGCGCGTGCACGTAAATCGTCTTCTTGTGACATTCTGAAAGAAGAGTTTTCCATTTCCACGATGACAAGGTCCCTTTAAGCCACTTTTGAAGATTAAGTCCGGTCTTCAGTGATGAGTTATTTATTTATTTCTGAGTCAGTCACGAAGATGCCTTCGTTGTACTAAGCGGGGCTTGTCAACCCCGAAATCGTTATTCTTTCTTATTGCATCCCACTTGTGTTCTCAGCGAAGACATCGGAGGACTCAGTAATGGCATTAGTGTGTCCTGTAACACGCCCCTCAGTCTTCCATAGGTCACATTAATCATTTATTTGAATTCCTGTTTTCCGGTTCTGTTGAAGGCTTTAAAGGAGCGATGTATTTAATTCAGCTGTCAGCCCTGAGTAACGTGCCACAGGTTAGCAGAAGATATTTGTGTAAAAATCAGGACATTTCTATTGTTTTTCAACACAACCAGTAGCAGAGTAAGTATACGCAACTTCCAGTAAGTCGCAGAAGCAGAGAAGAATATTTAAATATGGCTGCTAGCCACTTTTTGATGTTACATTTTAAAATATTAACATTTGGGATATAAACTGGATACAAATATTTTTATTATTAAGTTACAATCTATATTTTGATCGCCTTCTTTTTTTTTTTTTTTTTTTGGTAATTTGTGTTTAGAATTGAATATCAAACTGCATTCACGAGAACTCATCCACCCAACAGCACAATCAGGCAGAAATGAATTTAAAAATAATCGAAAAATGATACGACCGATAAAGCCAGTCATAGGAAAAGTAACTACTGAAAAAATGTGTACCGGCCTGGACGTCCATATACGCATGCGTACGTACACAGTTATACGGATGCGAAGTGTCCATTGAAATCAATCAATGTGTATATATATATATATTATAGAAAAAATAAGCATATATTTTTGATATCGTCCAGGAATAGCCGTTCTCATTGTCGTTTTTGCGCATGCGCACTAGTGACCTTGAAAGTGAGGAAAAAAACGCTTGGAGAGACTTTCTCTCAACTGACGTTTAGTTTAATAAAATATAATAAGTGGTTCTCTCATTATAAGCCGTTATTTTTGGATATCTCTAGCCCATATTTGATTTGTGTGGCCCATTGGTTGGTTACGAGAAAAATAAGCTAATGAAAGAAAAAAAAAAAAACTAAACTTACTTCTTTTATTGCCAAATGAAGAAATGGTGGGGGAGGACAATAGTGTTCTGGGTGGCTGGATTTACGTCCGAAGCAAGTCAGGTTATGGGGCCAGTGCATTGTCAATTAATTGTGGGTGTTCTGATAGATTTGCGTGTTTTGTGGGATGGGAGTGCAAAGCTTAATAGCGGGGGGAGAATGCTCAGTGACCTCTCCGTTAATGTCTTCTAACTATCCTGTACATAATCCCTAAACAGTAAATCCACACGATATGTCCACTCTAATTTAGTGGACATATCGTGTACGGTGGAAGTCCTTACGCACCCAGTGAATGAGGGAGGGAAATGGTCGTCATTTCCCCACTGCTATAAATTATATTCAAAAAATAGCATTTGACTTTATTCCAGTAATAAACAGATGGTTCGGAATAACCATCACTTCTGTTATTAAAAAAAAAAAAAAAAATGCTGAATATGTTTTGAAATATTCAGCATTTTTCAAAACGAATTTAAATTTATTTAAACGAATTTTTTTTAAAAAGAAAAAAAAAGGTTTACATCTCTGTTACTCCATTTTTGAAGATAAAGCTCATACTTAAAAGGTAGACGCGAATATGGAAATGATGTTAGGAAATTTAAAAAAACAACAAAAACTCCATATTAGCATTGTTGTCTAGTGACGTCACTTATTGTCATAGCAATTGAACTCAAAGCTTATTGGTTCATATACTGTATTTATGGTTTCATCAAATTCAAAGCGGTTATTGCTTTGTATCATTTCGAAATGTTCTGTCAAATATGTCCCAATCATAATGGTCTGGAGAATAGTCCGAGTACATTTTGAATTGGAGGAATCATATTATTAAAGTTACTAAAGCATATAAGCTAATAAATTATAAAAATAGGCCTAAATGGCCTCTCCTATAATTCATCCTTTTGGGGTGGATAAAAAGCGTTGGCGGATTTATTTATTTATAGTTAATTTTACTTTCTCAAATCAAATCCGAATTATTGTACAGAAGCTTTAAGAAACTAAATAATACAAAAAAGCCTTAGAAATTTCCGATTGTGTTTTTAAAATTTTCAATTACAAATCACGGGTCAGTCAAATGTTCAGTACGCTAGACAGAAGTTGCTCTAAAAAGGTGAATCCTGATGGAAATCCTTTTTCAGAATCTCCAGACGTAATTAAGAGCATCGTTACAGCAACCCTTACAATCTGGGAAAGGTGATGATAAATTAGCCTTGAAGAGTGATGAAGTTCTAGAAAAAATGCACTGGATAAAAAAAAAAAAATACAATAAATCTCTTTTTGAAAGGCGTTTAAAGATTAATATTTTATTATGTTTAATCGCTATTTTTAAAAGTTTTAATTTAGGAAAACTATGAATCCATCACAAGTGCGATCTATGAAAATCTTGCAATAAAATTTGCATATTGGTATAGTTCGCAATTTCTATCACAAAATGGACTTTAATTCTAATTTTGCCCGTTCATTTTATCACTTGTTTGAAACCTTGCAATCCTGAATAGTCTCCCATAACGTGACTGAGCTTTTTAAGAGTAACATCGAAATATTATTGCGTTAATTCCACTTTAACGATGCAATATATTCGTAGCACTTAGACTGTCTGTAATGCAGTGTATTCATTTTACATTTTTATGGCAGTGGGTGACACTTTAAGCACCGTAGCTTCATAGTTACTCCTACATGTGGATGGCGGAGATGGATGGAGAAAGTGGGGATCGTACGAAGTTGTAAATCCCCCCTTTTAAGACAAAGACTAGCAAGGGAGAGAGAGAAGTACTGCGGAGTGTTTTCTTAGTAAAGTAAATAAACCATTTAAGCTTTCAGCAGTGGTCATCTATTAATGTCTTGTCTTAGCGGGTTGCGAAGGAAAATGTTAGCATCACGAGTTATGAAAATCACGTGACTAAAGTAGTCTTTACACAAAGCGAATGATTATGAAAGATTGAAAAATTCCTGCTTAATCTCAAAACTAAATTTAAACTATTAAATTATATTATTATCAATTATTATATTTAGTTCTCAAAACTAAATTTATTAAATTTAGTTTTGAGAACTAAATTTTACATTTTACATATATATATATTTTGTGAGTTCAACAAACTTCATCATTGGCCTGTAGAGTAAGATAGGCTGAGAGTCAGCAAATAGTAGGAGAGGAAATAAAGATAGAGTGCATAGTGGTAGATTAGGTAAAAGAGGCCTCAGTTGACCTGTTTTCTCCCCCCCCTGGGGCGTTTCTAAAACGGTCGTTGATTTTTCACTTTAGAAAAAGGAAAAATCCTGAAAAGGAACACATGTAACAAACAGAAAGTATAACATAAGTATGAGAAAGCCAAAGGAATGGAAAACTAAATTTAGAGGTGGAGGAAGGATCTGGCCCGAGTGATGCAGCTCACAAGGAACTGCGCCGCCTCGCTGTAAGCTTTCGCCGCTCGGGTTCTCAGGTCCTCCCCCACCTGTGGGATCTAAAAACCAGTGAAGCTGAGTACAGAAAACCCACAAAGTGGTTACTGTATCTTTCTTTTGTTGTGGGCTGTTAATATTCTCTTGGCTACCTCACTTTCCTTGACCATGTCCAGTTTGCAGAGAGCTATAAAAAACGCCGAAACTGCCTCCTCATCTAAATCCATAGCTACATCAACTTGATCAGGGCTGATTTTGCTGATGTCATCAACGAAAAGGTCACCCCATTTTGCACTGACAACATCAGGTCCATGCTTCCCTGTAAGGAGGAGTTCAGGTTCTCCTAATTTTGCCATCGCTTCTTTGAATTTATCCGCCACCCCAGGGATACCTCTAATAAGAATGGCATAGAGTCTCCCTGCTTTTGCATGAGGAACTTCTGGGTGGGCGATCTCAGATAATTTAGCTGTTTTTGGTGTTATCAACTCTTCTTCTTGTGGGCTTAATGGCCGCTTGGAAGTGTTGGTATCTGCCTCCATCTTTTCTTCTTCCTTGGCTATATCTATATCAGTATTTGTAGCTTCTCTTTCTTCTACTGTAGTTATATCGACTGTTTCTTCTGTGTGGTTTTTACTGCTCGTTTCTGTTGTGGAAATTTTTTTTCCCTTACGGTTTTTCTTGGTTGTCTTAGAGGTGGAGGGATGGCTTTTTGTAGCATCAGGAGTGGCCTTTAAAGGTGGAGAAGCTTCCTGTGCTGTGCTATTTCTATTGCTTGGTGCAGTTGCGATTGCACCTCCCATCCTCTCTGCCAGGGTTCTTGATGGGCATGTGGCCCCGCATTTCAGGCAAGCTGCCTCACATTTTTCTTGATTGTGGCCTGCTTGGAGGCAGTTTTTGCACTTAACTCTAGGTCTGCCCCAAGGTGAGTGAAGGCACCACATCGGAAACACTGTTTTTTTACGCCAGGGTAGTTAATCATTACTCTGGCGGATCCGATAACAACAAAGTTGGGAACAGGCGTTTTCATCTCGAGGGAGATAATGACCGACTTCCATTGAGGGTTGTCTGCATCGTTCAGGACTTGTATGTTGCGTACAACGCCCCATTTTCCGAACACTTCATGGATGACTTTTTCGTCACTTTGTATATACTCCAAGGGGAATCTGGGGATTTTAAGCATTTTGATAATGCTCCCCACCATAAATGGAACAATTTCCTTTCCATTACATTGAAAGCCTTCGAGTAATTTGTCTCTAGTCTCAGCACTCCTAACTACAACTTGGTATCTGCCATCACCAAAGGGAGCGAATCCGAAAATCTGGTCCGCAACGACGCTGTCAATGAGGGCCTTGGCCAAAAGTCGGGGTCTCAGATCGGAGTCAGTCTCGATGCCGAGAGTCCGCGCGCGCGGCAAAACATTGGCCATAGCTGGCAAGGGGAGGGGGCCTAACTATTCCCACAACCAAGTGTTTATTATTGCCCAGGTCCGAGGTTTAGGAAGATCTGTAAATTTCCGATTGAATATCGTGAACACCGATGGGATTCGTACCGATATTAACGGTTAAGAACAGATACTACGAAATGCTAGAAAACTACACACTTGATCTAAGCCAAAAGGCCGAGAAGCAACTTAACAATAAGAAATAAGATATCTTATTTCTTTAAAATCATTTTTAGTTTTGAGAACTAAATTTAATAAATTTATTTAGAGAACCTTAGTCCTTATAAGGACTGGCTTAAAGGGGCGAAGCAAGAATGCTTTTCATCTTCCCCGTTATCTGTAGAGGACAGTGTAGGGATAAAGTGTTATTGAGCTATTAAAGCTCTGATCATGGCAGGAGGGTAACAGTAATAGCCGAACCTCAGTTAAAACTTCATTGGCTACAGCATTGCCATCCAAGGGTATTGAATTGAATGAATCAATCACCGCATCTCACGGTCGAACCGCCAACATCAAATTAATATATAATTAATTATATGAAAAATTTTACAAGGTGTATTAAATTTTTTAAAGATTTTTAAGAAATTAAAAATATTCTAAATATTTCTTAACTTTTTAGAATAATTTTAAGTTTAAATATATTTTTATTATAGAATTAATGCTTTAAAAATAAATTTTTGCTTTAAGATAACCTAAAATGTAATGAAAAAAAAAAGGTCAAATACATTCTCAAGCGTGCGTATATTCATATTTCAAGACTAACAGAAATAAAAAAAAATAAAAGTGCGATGAAACAAACAAGACTTATTACTGGTTTACTTAAACGAAAAATTCGATAGTTTTTTAATTTAAAAATCACCTACAAATAAGCAACTACGGATTACAGTTTCTCAATTTCCTGGATGCTACTTAGATAAGTTTCTTTTACATCTGTAATAAGACCCAACTAAGAATACGGATTTAAGAAGATTACTTTTTTCTTATTCCCGTAAGAGTAAGCCGGTAGTCTAATGTATAGAAACTGTAATTATCGTTACTTTTTTTTACTAGAAATTTGGCCCCTAGTTTAATTACTTGACCAGCATTTATGGCCTCTTCCTGATGAGTTGGTCATTAATTTATCCACATCAGATCGATCCAGTCCGTATATTGTGTTGCAGCTCGGCCTATTGTGAAGAATCTCTATTAGATCTTGTCAAATGAAGGTTTGCCAGCAGTTTCACGTGAATATGCCAAGATTTTTTCCAAGGAAACTAGAGTTTTCACCACGCAAACCAGGTAAATCCCCCCCCCCCCAGAATAAAATATGCAATCAACATACAATGCACCAGCCTTATAGCCTCAGTTGCTTAGGCTGTGATAGAAAAATCCCCATACTTTTCTCCGTACGCAAAATATATTTGTGGAAGAAATAAAAACTTTATGCAAATAGCACTATATATTTAACCAAATACAGTAATAGAAACTGAAGTATTATAAGTTGTGCATATTACTATTGAAGAACATTACCGAACAGTATCTTTTTAAATAAATCAAATACATCAAAGTTTTGAAACGACTCTATTTCTATTTAAAGATGCAAATTATCAGACCTTATATAACTTAAAAATGATTTATATCCTTAGGTGTAATAATAATAATAAAACTGTGGAACATCTAATCAGTGTCTGCAGCAAATTAGCTGAAATTGATTATAAATACCGCCATGATCAAGTGGCCAAAATAATTCATCTGCATATATGCAAAATATATGGCTTTTTTACATTTGATAACTGGTGGCAGCATAAAATAGAGACAGTTTTGAAAAACGAAACAGCAAAAATTCTCTGGGACTTTCGAATACAAACTGATCGGCATTTGGAACAAAATAGACCTAACTGTGATGTTAGGTCTATTTTGTAATCCAAACCTGTCGAACATCGACAGGTTTGGATTATTGATATCGCAATATCTAGTGATAACAACAAAGAACTGGAAAAAATTACTAAATATCAAGATCTGGCAATCGAAGTTGGCAGGCTGTGGCTTAAACACACCAAAGTCATCCCAATAGTTATCGGTGCAATTTCAAAAAAGCTGTCCAACTATTTACAGCAATTCAACATCAACGAAGTGACCCCATATGATATATAAAAACAAAACAAAACAAAACAAAACAACAACAAAAAAAAAAAACAGCATTACTTGGAACAGGCCGTATTTTACGACGCTACCTGACGGACTATTCTTAGATTCTTGGGCAGAATCTGAATTGCTCTCTATTACTACTCAAATTGTTGTTTATATGATATCTTGTTTTGACTGTGTATCAATTATGTGAATAAAATAATAATAATAATTAGATATATGAAGAGCCAAAGGCTTCATTTCGGCGACATATGACTTGTATAAGTTAAGGGATATTACATCCCATATCGCTTCTTAGCCGAATAAGAAACTCAAAGAGTTTCATGCCAAATATAGTAGAAACTTTATATAATTCACTCCTTTTGCCTCAGCTTGCACTACCTTTAGGGTCAGTTGCTGCGTATCCATGGGGGAGCAAGCTCCGATCGCTATTCTTGATATTTACCCATAATGTGAACTTAGCTCCTAGGAGCTGTATTACTGTTCTACATTATGAGAGAAGGTCACTACCCAGACCGGTTTCAACCTTTATTGAGGTCTCATCAGTGAGTAGGTAGACCTAATTAACACTCAATAAAGGTTGAAACCGGTCTAGGTAGTGACCTTCTCTCATAATGTAGAACAGTAATACAGCTCCTAGGAGCTAAGTTCACATTATGGGTAAATATCAAGAATAGCGATCGGAGCTTGCTCCACCTTAGACATGAGTTGCCTCAGCTTGCACTACCTTTAGGGTCAGTTATGCGTATCCAGATATTTTGCTTACGCTTGGAATCGCCGAACTTTATATAGTTTCTACTATATTCGGCATGAAACTCTTTGAGTTTCTTATTCGGCTAAGAAACGATATGGGATGTAATATCCCTTAACTTATACTACTACTACTAATAATAATAATGATAATAAGAGACTACTAATAATAATTTTTACTAATTTTTTGACTACTAATTTTTAAATCAATTTAATTTAAATCAATTATGTGAATAAAATAATAATAATAAGAGACATTTTTAAAACTGACAGGAAACAAACAACTCCAAAATCAAACTCCTTCTCCTCATCCCCTCCAACTGAGTACCCATTGATTGTTTGCTGTTTTCGGTATTTACGTTTAACCCGAAGTTAATTTACTGCACGGTCCGAATGCGTTAGGTGAGTCTCCGTCAGGTGTGACAGACACGTTAGCAGTTCCTGTTATCTAGATTTCCGCAGATTCCAAGCATTAGCAAGCACACGGTTCGTGTAAGCAGGTGCAATGGCTCGGTGTGGTTTCAGGTGCTAGCGACGTGAAGGGCGTCACTTCATTGACCTTATTTACTGTACAATCAACGTGTACGGGAGATCAGCGGGGGGAAAGGGGTTCACGCGATTTCCCCTGCGCTAATTTGATAACGCGAAATAGGCAGTCGATAGAGCAAAAGATAGGTCTTTGGGGAGCCGAAGATTGTTTTTAAGGCTATGATGAGTTCATCTGACCAACATTATAAGTGACTCTTAAGACTTCTTTCTGTCTTTAAGCATCTTGAATTTCTTTCATAAATATAAGTTCTTCACATGGACGCCTAGTACCGTAAGTTGCCACACGAGGGCGCCATACACGTCTTTTAAAGTTACAATTCATTATAACGTACTTATCTTTAAGATTTTAATATTTAATCAACTACTTCAAATTATTCTCGGACATGTCTTTAAATTCTTTAAGAACCCCGTATAATTAGCCACTAAGCTTCTGCCATATCGCCGGTTATGGAGCGAGAGATCTAATTTACAGTTATTAGGCTCATCGAGGTCAATGTCTTTGATGATTGAAGCTTTAAATTAGAGAGAGAGAGAAAGGGTGAATAACTGACCTGTGAATTAATAGCAGGTTTAAAAGGAAGGAACCTCGACTAAGGATAAAGTTAAGAAAAGTTGTATAATTATTATCATAAATATTCTTTGAAAATTAACTGCTCATTTACAAACTAACCCTAACCCATCTTTTTGCCTTTAAAAAAACAAATTATTTTGATGATAGAGCACAAAACATGCTTTCAAAGAGTTTGAAACAATTATAAAAATTGACAATTGACAATTGACATTTATGTCTTTAAGGGTGAAGCAAGATGCTTTTCATATTCCCCGCTATCTGTCGTGGTTACAGTGAGGGTAAAATTTACGAGCAGTTTGCTCGCCCTGAATGGGCATGGAGATTATGCATCGTTATAGGAGGCTAATATAGTTTTTGGTCTTCTATATTTACAATTATAAAAAAAACTTTAATGGTTTTATAAATAATATGTATATTTTAGAAACAGAAAGGTGTATTAAACTTCTAATTAATTTTTTATTTTTTTAAAAATAATTATCGAAATTTTGAATTTATATTAATTATAATAAAGTTTACAATCTTTTAATAAATAAATATATTATATAATGTTTTTTACATAGAATAAACAATCTTGTTCTTTCCAAGAGTTGCTATTTTCAATGGTTTTATTGCACGTAGAAATTCAGAAAGGTTTTTCACATTTCGCTAGGGGCACAAAGCACACAGAACAAAAAACAGTGTGTAGTGAAGAAAGACATTGTTTGTTTGTTTTTTATTATGCTACGAAAGCAAGTGCTCAAACATCAAACCACGGTGAGAGAACAAAGCAAGAAAATCCCTTGTAGTACCTGAAACACGTTTGAAAAAAATGCTGACACCTTGTTATATTTTGTTCTTACAGGAATGGTAGGAAACGCAGTGCACAACAGATAACAATCGATCGCGAACTGGAGAGTTAAAAAATGCAAGTTATCAAAAATTTTAAATAAAATTAATTATAGTAATATATAAAAAACTTTAAAGTAATATAATACATCAGTTTTATAGAAATAATTGGAATTAATTTAATTAAATTTAAGATAAAAGAAATTTATTTCCCAAGTCATTTATAAAGTGAGATATGTGGAATATGACAGTTTAAGACGAAAGGTTGGAGGGTAATGGATGGCAATGCTGTAGCCAATGAAGTTCTAACTGAGGCTTGGCTATTGCTGTTATCCTCCGGCCATGATCAGAGCTTTAATAGCTCAATAACACCTTATCCCTACACTGTCCTCTACAGATAACGGGGAAGGTGAAAAGCATTCTTGCTTCGCGCCTTTAAGCCAGTCCTTATAAGGATAAGGACTTCTTTTTAAAGAATTACCCTGGGAGGGTGATGGATTACAATTTCTAAGTAGCCAGTAGCCAATGAAGTTCTTTTTAAAGAAAAAAGGGTTTTCGGTGGCGATTTTGATGAGAATGGGCGTGTTACTTTAGACTGAGCCTTATTACATTGCATACAAGGTTTCTCAGTAATCTCACATTGCACTGGTGCCAACACAGTGTGATTCCTACTATCTCCCCCTCTGCACGAAACGTGCAAGAGGTCAAATGGCCGGCAGGATCCACCCGCAATGAGGACCAGTGATGGTATTAAGGTTTTATAGGGAGGTAGGTTTCTAAACTGTGGCCAAGTGAGATATTGATACTCCTTTTCCCCAATTAGTAGGTTCTAAGAAGACTTTGCTAGTAGACCAACTCAGTCTACAGGACATTTGCTGGCAGGCTTCAAGCCCTGCGGGATTGTACACTGCTAGTAGTCCGTCTAGGTCTACAGGATACTTTGCTGGCAGGCCCCTGGCCCTGCGGGATTATTATACTGCTATTAACCAATTTCTGCTGGCAGGAAATCGCCAATTTGACATGGAAAACATCAAAGAACAGATCCAGATCCTTAACAAGGAGCAATCTCTAGAGGTACTCAAACTAATAATAAGCAAGTTAGAATCTGACTGGCCAGGATTCATAAAAGAATATATTCACTCTAATGATCAGGATGGAGAGGAGGAGAATGAGATCTCACAAGAGGAACTCATTGCTGCTCCGTCACCAAAATCCCCCTGTCAAAACATCTCTCAAGGGGAGCACTCTAACAAAAGAAGAAGAATCATAGAAGACCAGATGGATGAAGACATACCAACATTAGAAGTCCCAAGGAACATCAAAAAGATTCCACCAGTAATACTAAGGGACAAGGACCACTGTCACAACAGCCCTTAGGGAACACAAAATTGCATATTCCTGGGCTAAAAATCAAAATGAAGGAGTCAAAATCCAGCCGACCTCAGTCATTGACTACAGACAGCTGACAAGATTAATGGATAACAAGAGTCTTCCATATCACACTTTTGCCTTACCCAGTGAGAAGAATCTCAAGGTGGTGCTTCGAGGAGTGACCAAGGGTATCACCTGTGAAGAAATCACCACTGATCTTATGAGTCGGAGCCTAACACCAGTGAAAGTGAGCAGAATGCTCAGGGCAGATAAACGGCCAATGCCACCGTTACTCGTAGAAATTGATAAGACACAGAAAGAGATTTACGAACTCACAACGATATGTGGCCTCAGAATTTCTACTGAGCAAACTAAGGAAGAAGTCGACAGCTGGGCAGTGCCATAGGTTTGGCCATGCCCAAAAACTTTGCAAGGCAAATTACAGGTGTTTAAAATGTGGCGAGGGCCACCAGACCGTCATGTATACAAAACCAAGATCCACTCCAGCTAAATGCGCCATTTGCGGAGAACCTCACCCCGCAAACTACAAGGGATGCATTACATATCCAAATAACCGAGGGTTAGGAAAAACTACCCTTCCAAAACATTTCAGCGATGCTCAAGACAACCGTGCTAGTCACACCCCAGTCCAAACTATCTCTAGCTCGACAACTCAAGAAAGGAAACAAATGCCTAAAACTTATGCAGAGGCAGCACGAACAAAGGTTACTCCATCTCATGACCATATAGGCTCAAATCTAACATCAGTACTAACTGCCTCACTAGATACCATGTTAGAATTCAGTATGACGAATCCTTCGCCATCCTCCACGAAAAGATTCCTACAAGGTACCCACTCAATTCTGACAGCCCTCAACAATGAATAAAAGAAAATTCCATCCCAACTCTCTCATGATCGCTGCATGGAATGCCAACGGACTCAATAGCAAAATTCTAGAACTACAAGAGTTCTCTCACGGGCATAATCCTGACATAATACTAGTAAATGAAACACATCTCAGAGCAGCTAATAATCCCAAATTACGGAACTATACTATGTACAAAACAGATAGACTTACCAGCAGCGGAGGAGGAACAGCTATATACATTAAAAACTACCTAAGCCACAATGTTCTGACCAATCCCCAAACCAAGAACCTAGAGATAACAGGCATCGAAGTTCATACAAACAATGCTGGCAATATCAAAATCTATGCTGTATATAACTCACCCAGCATTCCATTGCTGGTATCTGACTTGGACTCCATTCTCGGCTTCACAGACTCCATCATCATGGCTGGTGACTTTAATGCCAAACATACAGCCTGGCATAGCTCCACCATCAATGACAAAGGTCGAACTCTAAACCATTACTCAACGCAACATCCTATTGTTGTAACTGGACCCACAGAGCCCACCCATCACAGCTCAACTGGAAGTTCAGATGTACTAGACATAGTCGTCCTCAAAAACATCAGATACCAATATCAGCTGGAAACAATAAATGAACTTTCGTCCGATCACAACCCTATTCTGCTTCAACTTGGTACACAAGAACAATTCTCCCCTCCCCACTCTTTTATATCTTGGGACAAACTCTCCAGAATCCTATCTGATCACATTGGCCCAGTCCCTACTATTCACACTAAAGAGGAGATAGAATTGGCTGCAAACAACTTTACCAGTCAAATCAAAAATGCAATAAAGTCAATTACCCAAACTACAGTCTTTCACCCTAGTGGTCGGATCCCCGAGCAAATCATGGATTTAATTAGATCCATGATTTCCTCGGGTTTGGAGGGCTTCACGGACAAGTCCGTGAAGCCCTCCAAAAACATCGAAACCAAGAATGGGAATCTAAGCTAACGAAATTAAACCCAGAAGACAACTCCATATGGAAGTTTCTGAAAGCCTTCCGCACTAAAAGACAACTTTTACCTCCAATTGAAACCACGAAAGGAATAGCTCATACTGACAAGGAAAAGGCAGAGGCTCTGGCCGACAGCTTGGAAACTCAATGCAACCCCTCATATGAAAATTTGAACATCATTCTCATCTACAAGATTCACCGCCGAGTTAGGCAGGCCATAACACAACAAAAAGATGACCTAGAACCTCTCACACCTACTTCTCCAACAGAAGTTATAAACATTATAACCCACCTGAACAACAATAAAGCTCCAGGTTCAGATGGAATTACAAACAAAATAATTAAACTACTCCCCAGAAAAGCCATTGTACATCTAGTCAACATAATTAATGCCATCCTCAGACTCCAGTATTTCCCTTTAACATGGAAAATAGCAGATGTCACACCAATCAAAAATATGGGGAAAAACGCTCAACTCCCCGAAAAGCTACAGACCTATCAGTCTCTGTCTAACCTTGGAAAGATCGCAGAAAAAGTAGTCCTTACTAGGCTCCAATCACAAACGGACCAACTACAAATAATCCCAAATGAGCAATTTGGATTCAAAAAAAACCACTCCACCGTCCAGCAGATCCACAGGCTGATCGAATACATCTCCGAAGGCTTCAACCGGAACCTTCATACAGCTGCAGTCTTTTTAGATGCTGCAAAGGCTTTTGATAAGGTGTGGTATCAGGGTCTTCTCTACAAGCTCATCACATTCAATATGCCTACTAATCTAGTTAAAATAATTCACTCTTACCTCAGAGACATGCAAGTCAAAATAAATGAAACTGTATCAACCAGACGCAAGATTCTGGCGGGAGTGCCGCAGGGCTCACTCTTGGCCCCCTTGCTGTTTTCTATATTGCTGATATTCCTCAAAACCCAAGCTCAACAATCACTGCATTATTAGCAAGATCTCTCAGCCCCAAACTAGCTATCAAGAGACTCCAAAATAGTATTCACACATTAGAAAAATGGCTGATGGACTGGAGAATTCAATCCAATCCACAGAAGTGCTCAGCCATACTGTTCACTAGAAAAAAGCCTCAAATCAAGGAAGATATACATTGACTAGGTGTTAAAATCCCATGGCAGAATGCAGTCAAATATTTCGGAGTAATTCTAGATAAAAAACTCCAATTCACCAATCATATAGAACACATAAGTTCAAAGACATCCAAAGTAATAGCGCAGCTCTACCCCATGATCAACAGAAAAAAGTAAATTCGATACTCAGAACAAACTACTCATATACAAGATGGTAATACGCCCAGTCATCACTTATGCATCTCCTGCGTGGAGTCATACTTCGAAAACAAATGTTCAAAAGCTGCCGAGAATACAAAACAAATGTCTGAGAATGATTTTGGATGCTCCGTGGTTTATCAGAAACTCCCAAATTCACAGAGACGTCAACATTCCCTACATCACATCTCTCCTTCACGACCTAGCTGAAAAGTTCTTCATCAAGACAATGAATCATCCGAACCCACTGATCAAGCAAGCTTCAGACTATAATGAAGCAGATTTCTGCAAATACAAGAGACCCAAATCAATTCTATGCTCAGCCGAACACAGTTAA
This sequence comes from Typopeltis vanoorti, assembly GCF_054136105.1. Lineage (NCBI taxonomy): Eukaryota > Metazoa > Arthropoda > Arachnida > Uropygi > Thelyphonidae > Typopeltis > Typopeltis vanoorti. The sequence continues at coordinate 90,588,222 of NC_143567.1, forward strand.
TCTCACTGCCCTTTCAGGGCGAGCTTAAAGCTCAATAATTCTCCACCCAAAGAACTTTCCTTTTCAGATGGAGGGGAATATGAAAAGCATTTATGCTTCACCCATCAAAACAGGATCGTTCTGCGTTCTTTTTAAAGTTTTTGCTATGTGACTTTTCATAAAGTATCGACTCTTTGGTGCTATTTTAAAGCGGGCAGTGAAAATGCGATTGAAATCCTCTTTCCGTAAAAATCCGAGTGACTAAATCTATTTACCTGATGCAAGCAAATTCAATTGTATCGAATTTCTCAGTTTTTGTCCTTACTTGCAAATCTCTCTCTTAACTGATTAGGGAGGAGGAGGGAAAGTTGAGAAAAGAGAAAGCGGTGGAAGTCAGAGTCCCTCTCTCTCTCTCTCTCCCCCACCCAATGTTCACAGATCACCCGAAAACAATTAATATTAAGTAATGGCAACCAGAGACGCTTTCAGTCCTCCTGTTAGGCTTAACGTCCAATAATAAGATTTGAAGAAAAGCTTTGCGTGTCGCCCATTTGGACGAAGCAAACCCATTAGAGAAAATTGTACTCAGACAGTTTTCGGTGCCCAAGATTTCTGGCGTCGCTTTTATGACCTGTGTTAGATTGTTTGCAAATGGGGGGAAGCATTGGGACGTGAACAGAACGGAAATCTCCGTAGATTGGTTGTCATACAAATTACTGGAAGTTGTGAAACTCGGTCGGGGTTAAAGATAGAATATTTGATTATAGTTTTGCGCATGACCTGTAACGTAACAGATATTTGCACTAGTTGCTACCCTTTATGAGCGAGGTATGCACTAAGTGTGAGTGTGAATGTGAACGCGACATATTTGTCAATGGAGTTCATTTCCCACTAGCTATTTTGCCTTTAATGTGTTAAATAAAGGGGGCGGAAAGGCATTAGTTCAGGTCTAGTGAATGAGGCAAGTTAGGTACGTCTAAAGTAACTGAAACTACTGTATTATGGTTGTTAATCGCGAGTGTGTGCTTTGGCTGGTTTGTCTGTTTTACGCCATGAAAAAAAAAGCCTGAAACCTATCAAGATTCTTTGCATTTTAGACGGGATTAGAACCTAGCTAAAACCCAATTAAATCCAAATTTTTTTTTAAACGTCGGTTTACAAAAAAAAGAAAATTTGAAAACCTTGAATTATTGTACTCTTCGCAAATAGAAAAATAAAAGCAAAATCGAAACTAAATGTCTGATTATAACGTATGATGATATAACGGCCGTGAAGCTCCTTTTACGGGGAGGTACCACCATCTCAATCTCCCCAAATTTTATCCGGGCTTCGGACCAGCATAGCTGACGAATCAGGCCTATGACTGGGACTTAAGTATTCCTGACTGTAATACGCGTGTGTTCACGGGACAGGTTTGCCTGCTCGCGGGAAGGAAAAAACCCAGATAAACTGGGGAGAAAAACCCTGCTGTCCACGCCCAAGACCGGCTAACTTGGCTATAGCTGAGGAAGATCCTTGAGCTCTTCACGTACCTACGAGAATCGAACCCAGGACACTCATTTCCCAGGCATATGGTTGCGAAGCGCATATTTACAGTAATGTCTGATCAGAATGCTGGTTCTGATGTTATTATCGTGGAAATATCTTTTGAATAATGGACCGGTTTATTCCTGTTTTCTAGCCGAGTCTTTACCTAACCAATCTTCAAGAATAGCTGGAAGGGTACGATGAATGGCAAAGGAAAAAAAATCTTTATGAAGGTCTAAAAAAAAAAAAAAAAAAACAGGTATTCTAATTAAACTACAATACAGTACTTCATGCGATAGAGTCATTTATTTAAATTGCGTGAAGGATTAGTTACAGTTTCTTACTAACAAGTCGCTATGCTAAATTATGTAAACTTGCTCTATGGACTCCGACATTAATGTCTTAAATCTGTTAATTCTGTGGAAAGAAAAACGTTTTAAATAGAGGGGTGAATTCATCCATCTCCGTCTAAGGCCGGTTTACTTATGTCTGTAAAAATCTAACAAGTACCTCTTTTGTTTCTTTACGACTACGGCCTTGACTTGATGGTCAGGAGGTTAACGATGACAATGATTTATTGGAAGCACATGACATCTGAGTTCATTAACAAACCTGCTACGTGGATCGTAAGGCGTGATTTTCAGATAGTGCTGCCGTTTGGGGATGTTCCGCTTAAACATATAAGCAGCTCGCTCACTGACCTTAAGGAGGAAAGCTACTATGATCATAGCCACGGCGGACGGGAAGAACTATTATGCAAACTCCGTCGAGTGGGGATTAGTAGGATTTTTTTTTTTTTTTTGAAATCATGACAAAGCATATGCGAAAGTTGATCCAATTCTTGATTTAAAATATTTGTCCAGGAATTTAGCAAAATTGCCTGAGCAAGAACTTACTTACACCCCCCCCCCCCGACACTGATTATCTGAATCCCATATCGGCTTTAGAATTGTGAAACCAAAAATATCATGAAAAAAAAAAAAAAACTACTTAACCACCGGATGCTAGAACAGAAATAAGACAGGGCCAGTTCGCAGCACGTCCTCCGCACTCACAGACGCTGAACGGCAAATGCATGATAGCAACTGACCCACTTTTCTCAAATCAAATATTCATCGATTCCTCTGGGTGTTGGTTAGAGCAAACATCTTGTGCCCCGGTAATTGCCGACTGTAGAGGAAAACGAGACAGCAACGAAAGATGAGGTCGTGTTACGATAGGCCAACAGTAGAACTAGGAAAAGATGACGCGACGATGCAGAAAAACAGGTCATAATGCAAAGCTCCACCACAAAAATCTAATATCCAGACCTCAGGGGCACGATACAGCTTAAGAGGCTCGATAATAAAAATATGACGTAAGTGCAGCAACGACGGAAATTCTGTCGTCCGCTAAATTTTGTCGTGGTTAGCGTTCTAGAAGAACGCGAGTGCATTTAACGGCATCACCGGAACGACTCGACAATTTCGGATTGCAATTATATTGATGGAAGGTTTTTATCGTCAGCATTAACTCCAAAATATAAAATCGTTTGGGGGGGGGGGGAGAGTGGTGTTCCCGTAAAGTTTACGTTAAGAATTCAATGTTCATTATAATCATGATAGCAGACGATGGCGCCATCTGGGAGGGTTATGCCAAGAGTTCGGAAATTTTGTTGACCTCTTAACCTCTACGCACTTCCAACTGCTTTTCTTCTTCCGTGTCATGTACCAGACGGGGGGGGGGAGAGAAGAGGATGATATTCCATTTTATTTTTAGTCTTCACTAGTTCTTTGTCATCATTCCTTGATAGGCTACTTGGCCAATGGCCAAGAGTGTCAAACAGATATTATTCAGACCCTCGGGGGGGGGGGGGAGTTTGTCACGACCTCGAATGTATCTAGAATTTCTCTAGCAAACCGATATCTGCAAGAAACATTATACTCCGAGGGTAGATTCAATCTCTCCGGACCGCTCGTGCAATATAACGGATTTGTTTAACGTCCAGGGAATCTTATTTGTACACACTGTCTTGGACCAAGTCTTCGAAGGGTTGTTCGATTGGTAAACACTAGAAACAAGTTATGTGACGTCATCTGACGGATGTATAAAGGATTGTGTAACTTATTTAGCTAGGATGCAATTCTTTTCCACCCCCCTTCGGGACGTGTGTTATCTGTTTTTGTAGACTGTTTTATTGCAAAAATTCGTGGAGTCTTTGTCTGAATACCCCCCCCCCTTTCCGCTTTATCGTTTAGTTTCTTCAGTTTCCGGTTTTTAGGTACACAGACGATATTATACCGCTATCAAATTTTGACCTTTAATATCTAATAGTGTAATGGAGTCGGATTTTTATTTAAAAAAAAAGTTAATAATTGGATTTTCTTAATCAATAATGAGTTAAGTTTAAAATATTAGTATTGAAAAAATATTATAAAATTTATTCAATTTTTTTTTTTTTTTTTCCAATTTATGTCGCAAACAAAGGATGAGAAGAGGAGTTAGGGAGAATGTGAACACGAATAAAATCTCGAAGCACTCTGCCACTTTTTTTTTTCTTTTATTTAATACTATCAGTACGTCGATAGGGTGTAGCATAGAGACAGCCTGCATCACGTGGCGGCTTAATAAGGGTGCTCGTTCAGCCATATTGCGGTAGGCGCCGTCGCTACGCCAACAATTCCTGTTAGCGTAGCAAGTGCGGAAAGAGATTTTTCCAAACTTAAACTGATTAAAAATGATTCGCAAACAGCAATGACCCACTAAAGATTGGTTGGTCTAGCAACTATATCGATAGAGGCGGACATAGCTTATAATTGAAATTTATAAGAGCTTATAAACAGTTTTATTGTGCGATATCCCCATAGAGCAAACATTTAATTAATTACTAAATATATAAAGAGCCAAAGGCTTCAATTCAGCGACGTAAAATTATTTAAATTAAGGGATATTACATCCCATAGTATCAAAATAATTAGAAAATCTTGTCAAAAACTACAAATAGTAATTAAAAACTTTTTATAAATTAAATTATAAAAGACAGTACATCTTAATGGAAAGCCATCCTATAATTGCATCAGCAAGACTATATTACATAATTGAGAACAGGTTAGTTTTCATTGGAATAGCGTAATGAAAATGGGATGACAATTATTTTATAATTCGACCTTATCTGGCTTTTGAAAGTTGCATTAGTGTTATTAACCACAAAGCAAGTTAAGGTTCGTTTAACTTTTCCACCGTGGGTGTAGAAAGACGCGACGAACTGTCTGCTCCAATCAGTTTATACGATGAAGACAACACATTAATTAATTATCCTTGTTATTCTATTCTCGAATCACTGGTTAAAGTAGTGTGAACAGCAATTACGAGATGCAAATGCACAGATTTGGTTAGTAACATAATACTATCTGTATTATGATTCTTATGTTTCTGTTATGTGTACCTATTTATACGTCGGTCTAGCCAAACATGATTTTCGCTTAAATTTGTATGCGAGTTTTCACATACATTAAGTGGAAAGCGTTAATTAGAAATAAATTGGAACTTTCTGCTAATAAATTGTTTCTTAAAAATACGTTAAATAATATTATTGAATCAATTCTGCCTAATACATTACAATGTAAAAGTTAATTGTTAGGTTAAAATTATTCTGTTTGTTAGATTGCTTCTTAAACAATCAGCACATAAAAATGTCTTTTGCACAACGAAAAAAAACAACATTGTTGAAATGGATCATCACTTTTATGTGAACAATGGAGTACTTGCGTCTTTCATAATTTATATTTGGTCATTGTTGAAAGTTTAAAACACGCGAATTTGTTGCCATGGTTACATGTATCTTTCTCAGCAACATTCTATCATTGGATAGTATTTTTTTTTTTTCTTGTATGAAAAGCAATACAGAATTAAATTTCAAATAACTACAATTGTAATCCTATTAAGCTGGCTCTTTTTTTTTTTTTTTTTTTTCTCATGCTAGATTCGTTTACACAATCTTATTTGCAAATAGGCAGCAGTTTCCAATGATAGCAGAAGACAAATCCGAAAATACTTAAACAATCTATTTTCTACAGCATGTCAGGAGGACACACACATTAAGAATTTCTTTCTTTCTTTTTTATCATTTTTGTACACGCTCTTGTTAAGATTTATTTATTTTTTTCCTTTCGAAAATCAAATACGTTTCCTCAGGCTTTGATCGCATTATCACCCGAAAAAGATTTTTACATAATTGATTGTTCGTCGATCGATGTAAACAAAAATGGAGGATATAAACAAAAGTACAGTTTATTCAATCTTGCATTGCACACACACACACACACACACACACACACACACACACACACACACACACACATACATACAAAATGAAATTATTTATGTGAGCAAAGATCTGTGGATGTAAATCTCATTTTTCTATATTTCTGTCTCTGTTCTTTAAGAAAAAACATAAACAACATAAAAATCGTAATGCAAGAGGCAAAAAAAATGAATTCTAGCAGCCCAAGGAAGCAATTCTATGCCGTCTTAAGAAATCAAATTAAATATTTAACTAAACGAAGTTTATTAATAAACACCGCTTTTAAGTTTAATCTAAAAGACCGATGACGTAATGTTTCCATGGCAGCAAGTTCTGTTTACTTCGTCAAGAACGAAATAGGCGATCATTCGGTAGTGCATTCAGTGCTAACACCCGCACGTTCTACCTTGAAGTCAGATTACGCCACTGGAATGTTTTTTTTTTGGAATGGGAAAATTAAAAACATGGACGAGACAGAATAATATATTTTAAGTTGGAGTGAATTCAGCGTACTGAGTTACTAAAAGCGAAACCTAAGGTTGTCATGGAAACATTATTTCAAATCTGTCAGTTTCCTAATGAAATTTTATAATTATTCTTAGATAAGGGTTATTACGATGTCGATATTTATATAGTACATTACAATTATTAAAATAATCAGTGGCGGCTCGTGGCTTGAAATCGTGGGGGCACTGCAACTTTCGAAATATACATACATACTGTAAGTACAATGTATACGTGTTTGGATAAAATATCAAAATTATGGTAAAAATTAAAAAAAAAAAAATTAACATGAAAAAATATTGTTTATTATCGATAAAATTATACAGTTTGGTATAATTCAAAATTACTTAAAAATAAAATCCATTATCATAACCCCAATAATGTTTTAAAATAAAAACTATAACAAATGTTAATGTCTTTAATTGTAATGTCCAAATATTTAAAGAGACGGAGTAAACACGATGAGCACTACGAACACACTATTACTGGCGCAAACTGCATATAAACAACAGTGGAACTGCGCGACGGACAGTGCCGCATTACGCTAATAGCTCGCATCTCACTATGACGTGCATATGCTTGCGCAAGTAGCAGTATGACACTGTGGTAAACACAGTGTTGCTAGCGTCCTTCGCCCTCCTAAATGCTACAAGATGGATTTTTATTATTTTTTATACAAAATAAGAGAATTGTATAGTATTGTTGATAAAATTAAATATTACAAGCAAATATAAATAAATTAATAAATATATTTATATATCTAGAAAAATGGGGGGTGCTGCATTCCGTAGTACCTATGCACGAGTCGCCCCTGAAAATAATAGGTGTTTTAACAGTTGAAGCCTCTTAATTTTGTGAATATAATGGGTACTTTACAAAACGGCATGAGTTGCCTGTTTTATATCGCCCTCTTCTATACAGGATGAATGTTTAGAAACTTTTTTTTTTTTTTTCAGTGCATCACTAAATATGTGAAAACAATATTCTTCTAAGGCGGAACGGCCAGAGATTTGTACAGTGTTAGGCGTAGCACAGGTGAGAAATAATGTCTTGAGTGGAGAAACGCCCTTATATATATATATATATATATATATATATATATATATATATATATATATATAAGGAGAGTATGGATGCGATGTGCTTATGCTAGGCGAGGCTTAGTTTAAAATTAGCCCAAGACGTGATATTCGATCTTGCTTGGAGATCTGGGTATTATCAAATATGAAAGGCGATAACTCTTGTCTAAAATAAGGCAAGATTGTGTTTTGTTAGCATTAGTGATTACGGCACCGATTAGGGAAGATCTCATAGATTGGGATATTTTGTGCTAGACGTAATCAATAGATAAACAGACTTTTGCGATGACATAGGGGAATACCAAGGCGACTCATGGCGAAGGCTATGTGAATTCTTTTGAGTATCCTTTACTTAAACTGTTATTATGGAACACAAAAGTATTTTGTCCACTTTTTTTTAATTATTTGTTTTTATTTAAAAAATCAGATTTAATTTTTTTATTATCTTAAGAAAAAAAGAGTTAAATGCAAGTACTTAAAAAGCTGGAGTTTGGATAATTGCATTTTTTTTTTTCTTAATTTACTACATAAATACTGAAAATTCCTGGAATTCAGAATCCTCAGATAATCACAGAGAAACGAGAAAAAAAAACAAAGAAAAAAAAAAACAACCACGTGACATGCTCCTTATCGAATGAATAAATTTCATTGAACCAATCTCGTTTATTTTTAAAGTGGAATTTTCTCGAAAGAACAGAAGTTGGAAAAAACCGCAAGATTGCACGCTGGAAAATACATTCTATCAGTTCACATTCATCGGTGAATTATTTAATTAAACAAATTTCTAGCACTCCAATCGGCAGTGTCGTAATACAGCGGAGGCGGTAATGAACAAGGCGTGGAACACAATAAAACGGACTCTCATTTGCACTAAATGAATCTGTTAGTTCTGCGAATTCATCTTTGGGGGGATTTTAATGTGCGCGTTGCCGTTTCAGAGATGGAGATGACAACTGAGGTCGGCTCGGAGGTTACGGGCTCTCTCCGTTACCGAACAAAATTGCGAATTTAAGAAGTGACATACAAATGGACAAATTTAAATCTCATCCTCCAATAGATAAGGAGGAAATTCGACAATTCTTTTATATAAATTAATAAAATTATCAAGACGATACCTTTCATTTGTAGGTAAAAGGTTAAACTTCGGTCGGAAGTGCGGAGTCTCTGCCCCGTCTATTTAGCGAACCAAATTGACACTTACATGCAATGTTTATCACTGCTCTTCTACTTTTAATCCTTCCGGTGGACGACCAGGCGTAACAAATGCATCCGTATGCTTCCGATCCCATGTACTTCTCTACGTCATTCCGGGTCACGTCTACCGAAACTTCCACCTGGCGAACTCCCGTCATGGGGTTCACAAACTGTTGGAAACTATGCTGGCGATGGTCGACTAGTTTTCCATTGCATTCGAAGTATACTTGCAAGGCATGTCTGGCTTTACACGAGAGGGTGGCTGCTTTGTTCCGGACTACGAAAGTGTCTTGAGGTTCTTCGAGGAATACGGGAATGCTTGATGGTTCAGGATCTTCGGTGGGTAGAGGATCGAGAATGAATCCTCCTGAAACAAGAGAAAAAAATATCTTCATTAAGTATTTTTATAGCATAGATGTATTATAGCACCTGGCATAGATGTATTTACATGAATGCCAAGACGCCCTCTAGTGATGGTTATTTCAAGAAAAGCAGTTCTTTATTTGGAAACCGAAGTACTATGGCAAGCAAGATCAGGAATAGGGACAAAGAAAAAAGTTTTTTTTTTTTCAGTAATTATAAACAGCTAATTATACATGGAATAACGAATAACAATGTCCCAATATTGCGGCAGAAAAATACAGAACAATATCACAGGAAAAACTATATAATGCTCCACCTGTTGAGTCCTATTTTTTGTATATCTCTAAAAACAAAAAAGTTGCGATAATTTTTGTAAAAAGTATGTGACGCTAATAATAATAATAATTTAATCTAATTTTATATTTTATATTATTTATTTTATAAGAAATAATATGTTTTGTATTTTCTAATTTTAAAATTAATTTTTTTTTTTAAATTTAAAATTTTATTAATACACCTTTTATTTTTTAGCATAATAATATTATTAGTAAAATTATGCTGATTAATGTTACACAGGGTGAGTGAGTGAATCGACCGTGAGATGCGGTGATTGATTCATTCAATCCAATACCCTTGGAGGATAATGGATGGCAATGCTGTAGCCAATGAAGTTGTAACTGAGGCTCGGCTATTGCTGTTACTCTCCTGCCATGATCAGAGCTTTAATAGCTCAATAACACCTTATCCCTACACTGTCCTCTACAGATAACGGGGAAGATGAAAAGCATTCTTGCTTCGCCCCTTTAAGCCAGTCCTTATAAGGACGTTACACAGTCCCACAAGAAACGATCATCTAAAAATGTTGAGACGTGTGGTATCCACATTAACTGTAAATTTGGTAAGAGATTTTCAGTTCATGTAGATAGTCCTTTTATTTTATTTATTACAGTTTATACCTCAAAGTTGTATTTCTCGAAGTGTGGTACGCGGAGCTTTTTTTTTTTTTTTCATTTTTATCGTAGATAGATAAGAGCAGGTGTATTCCATGAGTAATTTTTTGTAACTGAAAAATCAGAAGGAAGTTCTAAAATATGTATCATCTGAACCTCCGTTAGGGCGGCATCAAAAGAGTGGTTCAAACACTGCATTTAAAATTTTAATTTACATAGTTCGAACCATGTGGTCGAAAATCGCCACTAAATTTCATTCGTCTCATTATTTATTATTATTATTATTGAAAATTTAAATTTCGCAATTTTTGTTTCACCTACATAGTGGATTCGTATAATTAAAAATGCATTTAATATATATATATATATATTTTTAAAAAAAATAGTGATATCTGCATAATGTAGAAATCACCTATAACGTAAGTCATAAGTGAGAGTTATACATAATTAAAGTAAACATTCAGATAGTTCTTTATTTAATTAAAAAAAAAGTTCGGAGATTATCTACAACACATTGTTAGCTCATTCATGCTTTAAATATATTACTCAATAAACAAAAAGCAAGATTAGTGAGTGATTATGTTCATAGGAAACAATTAATATCCTGATAGATTAAAATCACCGGCGCCCAAGGGTGGCACACTCTGCGTGCTTTATCATTTGTGAATGGAAAAATACATTTTGATCGCCATGTAAAAACTGTAATTATTATAGTTGGAATCCAATCAAAATTGAAACCACTCAAGAATTTTCTCTCAACGTCTTAAAATATTTAATTTCATCCAAGTGTGAGACGAAGGTATTTTAATAGTCTAACAACAACTCAGGGTGTAAATGGGGGGGGGGGGGGAGAAAGAAAGAAAGAAGAAATCATGAAGTATTGGCTTCAAATAAATTTATCTTGTATGATTCTCTTCTTCTTAAACCCATCCGTCCTATAAGATGGGTACAGTCCTCCGATTAGAAGTGACAGCGAATTTATGTAGCCGACATGCTACCCCCTCAGCATTCCGGACAAGTGTTGAAACCGATTTGCTTGTTTTGAGGAACGGGAGAAAAACACTCCACCTCCTTATAAGACCGGTTAAGTCAACACCTGATAAAGGTTCCTGACGTCATTGGCGGGGTTCGAACCCGGTCTTTCCAATCAATGCATTCATCTCTGCAACCAGGGGCGAATTCTCCATGCTTGCTGCGCAAGCTCATTATTTGAGAAAGAAGTACTATTTATTTGTTAATAAATGCATGCATTTATAAGCATTCCATTTAGGCTTTTATTTTTGTAGACAGAAGACGTCTTAAGCTTGCGCGGCAATAATTGAACTTTGCATTGTGTATCGAAGGCCGATGCTTGTTCGTCTAGTCAAAGCTACCTTGGCTTTGACTAGACGAATTGTAGGTTGCTCGGTTGTAGGAGCTTCCAGGTCCTCGCAGCAGCATTGTGATTTCATGCGCGCGCATAGCCATTTCACGTCATCTCACTCTGTTGCTTAAACACAGGCCATACACAGTCAACGTAGCTCTAGTCAGTGAGCTTCAGCCAGCCTTTACAAGTGCGCGTGTTGCTTGGGAAAATTAAGTTACAACCAACTTTTTATGACGATGTTATTGATCAGTACATAAAGAAGAACCGTAGGGTAGAATTTGTATTCAAGTAGCTAAATTGAAAAAGATAGAATATCATTTCTAAAATAAATGTTGTATCTGTATGATTAAATGTACATACATTTCTAAATATATAGTTTTAAATGGTCAATAATTCATTATTCCGCCAATCAGACTTCAGTCACATCTCTCACTCCCTGAATGATAAGAAGAACAAGCGTGAATTTCAAGACCAGCATTCGCTCCTGTATACAACTAAACTACAAAGGCTCTTGTATGGTTAGTTGGTTCATTTGAAAAATCTTAACATATTAATTTAATTAAAATAGTTTAGATTACTATCTCAATTTTGATACTTTATAATTTTCTACTAATTGAATCATTAATTCAAGTGTAAAATAAAACTAATACAAAAAAAAAAAAATTCCACTTGATCGTATTTCAAATAATACAGGATCATTTTGGGTGCTACATTTTGGCAACATTTAAAAAGATATGTAAACTAGAATGGCTACGCTTCGATCGAAAAATAAAAAATAAAAAATGTCCTAGGTACTGACGGGCTAACGATGCAGAAAGAATCTGTCTCCATGGAAATTAGAGGAAGTTAAAGAAGTCAATAAAGAAGAAGTAGTGAACGCAAACATAAGAGACAGATAACTTTTTCATACTATCTGGTAAAAGGCGTGTAGTTAATGGCTGATAAGATTGGGGTTCGTTCCACACACACAAAAAAGTAAGGTTAGCAATGTTGAATGATTTTTTCCCCCCTCTTCTTAAAGTGAAATGTTCCCCGAGATGGTACAAGAAGCAAACAGGATGACAAAAGACGTCACTAAAGGCCCAATGTCGCAAGTGCCTCTGAATTACTTTCATTCTCTTGAGGGTCATAAAGCTATCGTCAGATAACGGGTTTTCCATGACAAGTGTGCACCGTAACCATAACAACTGTAATAAACACCAAGTCAAATTGATGTCAGCTTGAAACAAAACGAAACACCGACAGATATTGGGAATTTTTTTTTCTTTCTTGTTGTTGTTATTTGAATGCTTGTTGCAACTCTTTGAAAGGTATGAATTTTTCTTCCCGAATTAATATACCAGTTGGGGAAAAATTTGTAATTTTTTGACACGCTGCCCTTTTTTTTTTATCATATTTAGAATTCCATATAAAATTGCTAATGATGATTTTTTCCACTACATTACGTTTCGACAATAGACAGCTATAACAACAAATCTATTATTACGTCACTGCACAAGCTGTTCATTTGTTAGTATTACGTAAGCGCATTTATTGTTGGTGTTATTTACACTAACAATGAATGTATTTTTCTGTCAGTCACATCCGGTATATCAAATGGTGTGAAGCAGTCAGCAGGATGAGCCTACTGGTCCACTCAGGGTCGGACAGGATGACCCATTCATGTTATCAGCTCCGACTGCAGACCTCATGAAATATAATGAAAGCAGTGTGACACAAGGGAGGGATACTCCACTTACTTTATATACACATAAGGTCATCCATAAATTATGTTATTTTTTCCACTTTAGAACTCGTAAATTTACTTTTAACAAAGAAATGTGTACTGATAGAAGTTTTGGTCAACCACAAACGCTAAATATCCTTTAAAATTATTGGCCAAACTCTTTTTTTTTGGGGGGGGGGATATTTTATACGATTTCTACATGACATAACCCTCTAACAATCGTAAAAATGGAAAAGGTTCTATTGTGGGCATTCTTTCTTCATCAGGTTCTTAAGCTAGTCAGTCTTTGGCAGAGATAAGTAAGACTTTTCGCAAAAAAAAAAAAAAAAAAAAAGCAGGGGGGGGAGTAATCTAAAAAATTCTAAAAAATCGACTGTACATTGCATACGTAAGCCTCCCTGAGCTCAATCAGTATAGACGAAGCCCTTTGGTCGGAGAAAACCTGGGTTCGATTCCCGTCAGTGATGGGAGGAACTTTATCTGGTCTCTTTCGATTAAAGGTGAGTTAGCCGGTCTTATACGGGGGGAGGAGGTTTTTTCTTCCAGAAACTCGGGTTTTTCGTCCACCAGAACAGACAAACCAGCCCCGTGAACACACATGGATTACAGTCATGAATAATTCCCAGCCATATGCTGGTCCCGAGCCCGGATAAAATAGGGGGCTGGTGAAAGCAATGGCGGACTACCCTGTAAAAATCTTACCAGGAATATTTTGTGGGCCAAGCCTACAAAGTCACCTACGATCAGAAACGACTGAAAGGGAAAATCAGACATGATTACATACAAATAATTATCAGTTAAGATTAGGAACATAAGATGATAGCATTTAACACCTTTTACACGGCACGTTGGCAATTAATGCACTCAACTGCCGCGATGGTTCAAGTGGAGACGGTTACCCTAATTTTCGAAAGTGAGGACATATATAATGTACTACCTCTGTGTGTAGTACCCCCACACACAGAGGTAGTACTTATATACTTGGTTCATGAGACGTTTCGGATCAAAATATTGTTAGGCCTAGTTCTATAGAATTGATTTTCTATCTGCGGATTAATTAAAAGCAAATGTTGCTTAGTTAAAACAGTGAATAACATGTTAATTAGAGGATGATTTCTTATTCCCCCCCATTGGCAAACCAATTGTGGGGAGGGGGAGTTTAAGACCGGAAAAAGTTACTGCTGACAAGGCACCTCAATGGCTATCTGTGTCGCAGTCTTTCTGCCAAATTTGATCCATAGGAAATCCTGGCCGATGGCTTGTTGGAAACAACCCAATCAAGGGTTACGACCGCTGTGGTTAATGACCTGGATAAACGCTGACCTTTGATGTCGGGTTTCTGGGGATTGTCTTTTCTCGTATGACAGTATTGATTAGATAGGTAGCTATCCTCTGAATGGTGAGCACGAGGCAAACAGCTCGTGATGAAGATGTAATAAATAATGAACGGGTGTGCCAGCAAGGGTATCAAGAAGACAATCATCACTCCAGAAAAAATGTTTACGTCTTAGGAATTTTTTTTTTTATCCAAAGGTGACAAAAAATGACGACATACCACACAGAATTAAGTCGATTGTCTATTTAACAGATTACTTAAGTATAATAATGATAAATGAAGAGTGTTCTTGCTAAAGGTTAAAAAAAATCTAAGTTAATGAATGAATAGGAACCAACTATAATAACAACCGATTCTGAACAATTCTGTAGAAATCAACTGATCTTGACGCAGTCATCCATTTCAAGTAACCCCCCCCCCCCCTAAGAAGTATTCACCATTTACGAAACAGTCCTGGAACCAATATTTCCTACGGACTGTTGCTCCGATTTGCAATTTCATTTATGGCGTGATTTACTATCTGATAATGCGGTCCACCGAACCAGAAGTAGTCAGCATAATTAAAATGGTTATTAATTATAAATCTGCAGGCCTCGTTGTGTCCAAACGTTCATCTATCCAGTGGGAAAGGTGATTCTTCATCAACACACTTTACCAACAGAAATGAGTTAGTACATTTGTAAATAGATCAGCTTCAACAACTGTTCTCTCTCTCTCTCTCTCTCTCTCGGAGAGAAAGATAAATGTCGTAAACGTCTAGATTGGATACGGGATCGTCAAAGAATGCAACAAAGTAGTTAAAGTTGTCGTAACCAAACCCCGCACTAAATAATAGAAACAAAGCGACTTACAAACACACTAAGATGTCTCCACTATTCCATTGAGCAAAGAGCAATCCAAACTGCCTTACACCCCCCCCCTCCACCTCTCCCCTCCTTCAGTGTTCACAAGAACTCCAAAAAGGTCACACACACACACACACTTTATGGTAGTGATTTACGACCGTGATGACGACTGCACAGCATGTGTTTACATGGACGACACTTTCTACTAAGTTCGGGACACTAGGCTTCAGTACGCGAGAAGATGGGCCACCTCTGTGGTGACTTGCCAGGCATCCTGTATAAATAATCAGTGAACAAACAAGTCATTAGTCTCCCTCTGTCCACCATTACACTGATTTAGGAAGGAATGATGGCGTGAAGTAGTACCCAGAAGCTGTGGAAGAAAGAATATGAAGATGAACTCTCCATTCGTTTCTATGCAAATGAAATAATAACTGCGTGTATCTGCATGGATGCTAAGATGTTGGTGAATAGAATAAACAGTGAATAAATGATTTAACGTAATTGAACTAAGACTCGTTCTGGACAATAACTTTATTACTCTTATATATTTTATTATTTATTATTTTTGCATACTAATTAGCAAATTAACGTTTACATTAGACTTGTAAACGACAATTTTTTTTCATTGTTATAAATCGTATGAAATCTACTGCTCAATGGTATTGTTGCACTTGAAAATTACATATTTTCTTCCATTGTTACAAATCGTATGAAATCTGCTGCTCAATGGTATTGTTAGACTTGTAAACGACACATTTTCTCTCATTGTTACAAATCATATGAAATCTACTGCTCTGTGACATTGTTAGAATTACAATGTTGTGTTCCATTGTTTTTGCAAAATATCGTATCAGTCAACGGCATTGAAGACTTACGTTTTCTTTTTAATGTTTACAGAATGCATCATTTTCAACAAATATTATGATGTACACAAATCCCACTTTAGTCCCATGAAAACAAATACTTATCGGTGACCTCTAAGTTGACGTTGAAGTACAATTACCAACTAGCGCTCTTAGGGGTGTTGGAACAAGGGGGGAGGGTGATGGTTGGGGAGACTGGGTACGAAGGTACAGAGGAAATATTCCAGCTGTTGAAAGTTGAGAAGCTTTTGCCTGGATTTTTTTTTTCTATCTTTCTTTCTCTTTAATTAGTTCCCGCTTTCTTAATGATTTCTGTAAGGGTCTGTGAAGGTTGTGGGTGGGTTGAGGGAGGGTGATTTCCTGGTATTCAGTGTGGGGAAAAACAGAAGGGTGAAAAGCGGAGAAAGGAGTTCGTTACAGGTTCAAGCTAACCTATAAACATAGATCAAAGCGTTGCGACCTCTCGACCCCAAGCCACCATGTTGAAGTTCAGAGGTCAAACATACACTGCGGAAACATAAAGGACTGTTAAGAATAACCCTGAGAAAGTATCAAAACATTAGTAATGATTTTAAAAAAATGCAGTCATTACACTGCATTCGAGGTTGCTATGCAGAAATGTTAAAGGTCAGTTGTCATTGATACAAGTTCTTTCATTCGCTAATAGAATTATTAAATATAGTTAAATGTAGTCCTTATAAGGACTGGCGGGGCGAAGCAAGAATGCTTTTCATCTTCCCCATTATCTGTAGAGGACAGTGTAGGGATAAGGTGTTACTGAGCTATTAAAGCTCTGATCATGGCAAGAGCAATCGCCAAGTCTCAGTTAGAACTTCATTGGCTACAGCACTGCCATCCATTACCCTCCAAGGGTATTAATCATCGCCATATGTTAAGGTAAAGCCGTCTCTAAAAATTCGGACGACCTAGGCTACTCAATCGTGGGCGAAAGACCGTCCATCTCAGCGTTCGCTCCACTCAGTGATGGCCTTCTACCCACACGCCACCACCGAGCAGAACCGCTCAAATTCCGAAGAAAAGCATTCACCGACAAAGCCCCTCACCGGAGATTCAAATTGTTCCCTTAAGGCAAAAACCTTACGAGAGCGAACTCAAACTCTCAAATCTCTGCGCCCCAGGCGGTAACAGCAACAGCCGAGCCTCAGTTAAACTTCATTGGTACAGCATTGCCATCCGTTACCCTCTGTTTAAGTAAAGGGGTAAAATCTCAAAAAATCAGACGATCCCTAGGCCACTCATTCGTGGGCGAAACACCGTCCAAATCTCCGCGTTGGTTCCACTCAGTGAAACTGACCACCGAGCAGAACCGCTCATTCCGAAGAAAATAATTCACCGACAAGAACCCCTCAGCGGGCCGTGCCGGAGAGCACTTTCCCCGGAGACTCAAATTGCTCCCTTAAGGCAAAAACCCTAAGAGAGCGAACTCTCGAAACTCAGCAGGATAACAGCAACAGCCGAACCTCAGTTAAACTTCATTGGTACAGCATTGCCATCCGTTACCCTCTGTTTAAGTAAAGGGGTAAAATCTCAAAAAATCAGACGATCCCTAGGCCACTCATTCGTGGGCGAAACACCGTCCAAATCTCCGCGTTGGTTCCACTCAGTGAAACTGACCACCGAGCAGAACCGCTCATTCCGAAGAAAATAATTCACCGACAAGAACCCCTCAGCGGGCCGTGCCGGAGAGCACTTTCCCCGGAGACTCAAATTGCTCCCTTAAGGCAAAAACCCTAAGAGAGCGAACTCTCGAAACTCAGCAGGATAACAGCAACAGCCGAACCTCAGTTAAACTTCATTGGTACAGCATTGCCATCCGTTACCCTCCAAGGGTATTAATCATCGTATCTCCAACTCTTAAATTAAATAAATTAAATGTTAAATGTATTCTCTATTAAATGCAGTTATTATATATTTCATATACAAATAACTAAATGGTGTATTAGCATATTTTAAATTACTTTATATATAAAATATTTAGCTATAGAAAATTTCTTTTAGTATTCTTTCTAGAAAATGATAATATATAATAAAATATATACTTTTGCTTTAATTTTCTAACCGTGTGTAAAAAATCAAAGTCTGCGCTTGTGCAGACTTATGACTAGAAAAAAAAAATTAAAATCTCCATTTAGTAACAATAGGAACATAACATACGTAGATTTTACGTAACCAACAGATTACGTAAACCCCTGAAATTACTTAATTTTCCAATTAACCTCTCCGAACAAATAGCGAAACGCACTTGTTACATTTTACGTGCAACACAACCAACACTTATTCAACGTCGCTCTCCAAAACACACACATCCGATTCACCCACCCACCCACCACGCTAATGTTCCAATATACCCCCTTAAACAGCCACGTGCGCGCGCGCGTGAGAATAGGGGGGGGGGGAGAACAAGACCCCATTAAGCTAGTTTGTAAATTGACAAGTAGCACGTGCTTAACGTTGCTAGTACCGAATCGGGAGAACACGTGAAATTGGATATGACACGAGATATTTTAATTATACAATCAGGTGTGCTTCGGTAGCGCAACACATGGGAGTTCAGAGACGACGTGAGAATGGCGACCTCTCTCGAAGTAGAAATCCGCACTGGTGTGTTCAGTTATCTGCTCAATGTCTCCCTTAACACATGGTGAGGCCTATCAGCTATTACATGTTTGTGGGGGACGTTGGATGAAGCACTGTATATCAACATTGTTTTAGCATATATCGATGACTGTTAACAGCAGATCGTTTCTGTAATTTTTTATAGAGAAGCGATCATTTTAAACAGCTATGTAGTTAGAAATAGACCTTTGAAATTGACACGTTTGAATGCTATCCGTTTCTGTTTCTATGGTAACAGAAACGCAACAATATAATCATCTTGTTATAACATAATTTATCACTTGATTCATTGTTCTACTGTGACATCATAATATATCATAATTAGAACATCCAATGATGTTCTAAGCTTTAGAACATCATTGTAAGCCGTTTCTAAAGCTTAGAACATCAGATATTTTTAGGTCACATCCTTCCTCTAATGCTTTCCATTATAGAACTCTTTTTTTCTCCCAAATATTGGGCTAAACATTTGTTAGAAAATAATCGTAACGATTATTTTCTAACAAATTCTAACATACGAATAAATAATTATTTATTCGTATGGGGTTCCCCTGTTCCTCTACCGTCCCTCAGGGCTGGTTGAGCCCTTTTAGTGAGGGAGTAAGTATGTATTTTATGACTGTAGATCCGTATGTGTTCACAGGCCGGTTTGTCTGTTCTGAGGGACGAAAAACTCGAGTTTCCGGGTGAAAAAACCCTCTACTTCTGATAGGAGACTAACTAGTTCACCTTTAGTCGAAAGAGAGACCACATAAAGGTTCCTCACGTCATAGACGCGAACTGAACCCATGTCTTTCTAACCAAAGGGCTTCGTCTATACCAACTGAGCTACGAAGGCTCTAATAACGAACTAAAAATATAGCGTGAAATGCTTGCAGTCACGTAAAATCCATAAAAAAAGGTGAATAAGAAAGGGTCTGTAATTAGAATAGTTCCAACATTTGGGGGAGGAGTATTGATATAAGTCAGAAATTACTGGTTTAGATTCAGGAAACCGAATACTTCGTTCGCTCTTTTAATTATAAATTATAATAATATCAGTTCTTATTTTGAATTCAGTGATATTTTATTATACGAAGAAAGTCAACCAAGGCCAATTTGTCATTGTATCTATTAATAGGTATTAATTCTGGAAAAATTCCCATGTTGCTCCTCTAAGTAACATGGGAATGTTACAAAGGTAGGTCCGTTTTTTTCTTCCTACATATTCTTCATATATATCTGTCCATATAAAACATCAGTAATGCCCTAAAATTTGAGCAAAAAGCCAATGATATTATAAAAAAGGGGCACTCCTAAACAAAAATAGGCATAAAAATAATACCATCGATGTAGCTACCAAAATTTATTTTTTTAAGTTCAGTTCCAAACTGAAGGAAGGTCTCTAAAAAAGGCTCCAAAGCAGCCTACACTTGAGGAAAGGGGGAAGTTCGGAATTTTTTTTATCTATTGGTTCAACAGGATGATTCCCTACCCTACGATGTCACATACTCATTAGATCTTCACCCGTAAGCTAACCTCGTACTAAACAACACAACACCTAATGATAACTTCTATTAACAATATTCCTTCGCGCAGGAAGTGTACATTTTCCTGTTGAACACCCCCCTTATTTCTTTCCCTTGCTTTCTCCCCCTTTCTTTCTTTCTGTTGAGAAGGAGGGGGGGGGGTGGACAACATCACTAAGGCTTTCACACCACAAGGACCGCCGACAACTCCCGAGGCTATACAGGATGTTCAGAAACCGTCTGTAGCAGGTGGGATGCATCTCACGATGTTTTGAGGCTCCCGTAGGGCACGTGGACTCATGCTTTATCGGAAGGAGGAGTGGCAACGGTGAGTAAGCGGTGAACAAAGCGTGACAAAAGACTAAAGACGAGCAACTAGCCTGTCAACAAAAGACCCTTAGCGTTCCATTGACTCTCAAGAAAAAAAGGTCACCGTTTCGAAAATCTTGTCTGGGAGAGAAGTGCATTATAAGAGGGGTGGGGAATAGACCAAGTTCAACACTTAACCCTCACGGGGGTCCAATTCTTCGGCTTTGAATTTGGACACTTTGCATATTTTAATCCAACCGCCATTTCCAACGTCTTTCAGGTGTAGCCATTTTTGGCCTTCTAGTGACGTCCTTTAGCCATCATTTAATTGGCTATTGTGAAATTAAAGCGGGGTTCCTGTAAGCCGTTGGTGGGTCATCAATCTTAATAAAGTGTTATGATAGAAGAGGAAGTGATACGGATATTTACGGGGTCATTCCGAAAAGGTTAACCACACACACACACAACACCAAGAGAAATTCTTGAAAATTTTGCCCGAGTTGACGAAGGAAGTTTTCTTGAGTGAGCTGTTGAAAGTCGCCCGACTGTCTAATTAGCCTTCCGTCAATTAATTGACGGAAGTGAGAGAGCCCGTGTCGTTCAGGTATTCTTTAATTTCCGCAACGAAAAAGAATTCTAATTAAATAGACTTAATTAAAGGTTCTTAATTGAATTAAGTAGAACTTCGTGGGGGGGGTGAATGGTCTTGAAAAGGGAAAAGCTAGGAGGCGGCGCCCCGTAACATGTTGACGAGTTTTGGCTTACTTTTACAGTCTGCCACATCCGTAGTTGCGATTGATTTAACGGGCATCCCCCCCCTCTCTCACGCTAGGGGGGGTAATTTGAGGTTTCTTAGTCAACCTGTTACGTCCTTCTCAATCTTGGATTTCTTCTTAGAAGAAAATGCATTCGATGCAAATAATTTACATAACAATGTAATCATACGAATTGCCAACAATAACTATATCATCAGATCTGATAAACAATACGTTATATTGTTTGGGGCATTCCAATTGTTACGAATATCATACGCAAAGTTAGAAATATCCCCATGTTATGGTGGTTGCTATGGGAACTGTGCATTTCGATATAACTTATTTAAACAATGTCAGGTATTATCAACAATATTTGCATTTTAATTATCACTGTACTCTTGACAACAATGCTGGTTACTATAGAAACTAAACGGGTTTTTAAAATCAGTTATTTGCAACAATGGTAGGTAATAACAATACTTGCATTTTAATTGTCATTGTACTGTTAGTTGTGGTTGCTATGGAATCAAAATGTGCGATTCAAAAATAACATATTTGAAAACATTCGATTGAGAAAAAATTATTTCGAGGTTTTTAATGTTATTTTTTCAGTTGAATGAATGGAGAATATCCCAGTCTTTTAACACAGACTTCCTGTCCTAATTTCTTCAAAGCGCTGTATAAATAAACACCATAAGTATATGGGTCAAACTTAGCTATTCTTAGTGTAGTTTAAAAGTGGCTAAAAATTAACTAATGTGTCATGAGTATATTTCTGTAAACTTCTTTAAATAAATGCGCTACTATTAATTCATATAACTGATTATGATACAGATGGAGAGAAAATAATGAATTTTCTACCAATTTTAAGACGTTATCGTCAAGAATTTGTGGCTAAGGAAGCTGTGGCATTTTAAGCTTGGCGTTGTTATGGAAACAGCCGTTGATTGCTAATCAGGAACGCTAAGGAGGGCCGATGGCTTTTATGTTCGTTGAATATTGGAGTTTGAACTCGTGGGTAGGTGGCGCCACTCTAAAAAAAAAATTCTACAAGTTGGGATTTTCAGAATTGCAATTTAGTAAGAAATCTATTACATCATGGCGGTAGTCTAAATGAGTCAACGAGGGAGTGATTTCACAATACTTTGTGGATGGTTCTACGCCATCATTTTCGTGGCTGAATTTTCTGTTGAAGTCGGGATATTCCCTGTTTTTTTATTATACGCATTTGACCTATCTCTGAAAGTGAAGTGGAATCACACATCAAAAATCCATTTTTAGCAACAAGTATTATTGATATTCCGAGGTGAACGAGGTTTCAGACTATGAACTTTATCTAAGAGCCACTGACATTATATTGCCCCTTAACACGAATAAAGGCGAAGAACTACGTCCAAAAAGCTAATCAGATTTTAGATTGATGATCGCACTAGAATTAAGTGTGACCTTCAATTCATATATATATATATATATATATATATACTGTATATATATATATATATATTTTTTTTTTTTTTTTTTTAATTTTTCGTATCCTAATTTTTCGACTTGTATTTAAACAACACAAGCTAAGGTAATGTTCTAGACTTTGATTACGACTGGAGGTCATAAGATTTTAAACTTCCATGCAAAGAGTTCTCACATTACATGCTATCAGTGTTATTCGCATGGCATGGAATGTTTTTTTTATTGCACAAAAGAAGTTTTATGACAATGCATTTAAACATGGCTGGTTTAATCTCTATGCGTTCTGAAGACTACCATCATGTTCGCAATATTCCTACACTTATAGATAATAAAATAACATCAACAATTACTACGTAATTTTTATTATACTCAGCAGCTGTTGAATATACACATCGAGAGAGAATTCTGGGACTTACCTCCCTCTGGGTTGGCTAAGCCTAACGACCACGCCGTTGTCAACCACAAGAAGACGTATGCCAAAAAAGGGGTCAATTTTGTCATGGTGTTTGTTTCTCGCGGCTTCCTCATTACGACAGAACGTAGCAGCTGGAGCGAAAGTCGATGCCGGGACCTTAGGGAGGAGCAAATGCACGTGCGACGCAAACCCATAAGTCCATCTTCAAGTTTCTTCACGCGGGTTGCGGGAGGTTGCAGAAAAAAAAAAAAAAAAAAAAAACCGAATGAACGATGGAAAGAACGGGGGAAAAAAATGATCGTAACAACACAAGCACGTGGAGTCCTGTGAAGGAATTATCCGAAGGGATTGCGATGCTATGAACTAGTACGGCGGCGGTGGAGTCGGTCGCTTCAGCTTCTAGAGGAGTGTACGTTTTCCCTTGGGGGAGAGACGCACGTGGTAAACGACGCTCCCGACTCGGAAACGCAGCTATTCGCTGTTATCATAGGATTCCGATGAATCAATGCTTAGTTCCCACGATCTCGGAGCCTCCTTCCGTAACCCATCGCTCGTCCTGTATCTTCCGCTGCCACTGCCTCACTAACTAGTTGTGGCCCAAACTTATGTCGGTTCTCCCGGCATGAGCAGAAACGCTCCGAGCGTTGCCCGACGCATCCAGTCACAAGTGACGTGTGCAGCATTTACTCGGAATGCTAGACAGCGCGCCTCCCTCCGATGGCATTCGATTGACCCCTCCTTTCAGTCCCGCTTTCCACCCCCCCTTCCCTCGCCTTTCCCCGTACTGTTTTCCCCTGGACTTTCGTCTCACCCATGAGTCGTAACTCCTGGAAACCCAGGAGGGCGTTTTTGTGGTAAGTTCTTAGCAGAGATGTACAGATAGGTGGTAGGGACGTCCCGCGTTTTGTCTCGTGTTCTGATAAGAGAGCGTTTCGGGTAAAAACTTCTGAAACCTTCTTTGAAGCGAAATGTACCACGTGGTCTTGTTCTTCCATGCTCATGCTGCGTTTCAAAAGGACAACGCAAAGATGGACAAGCCACCATTGTTCGCATGTAGGGTGTAGTGTGACAATGGTGGATTTTAGGCCCACCGAATTAACATCAGCACGGAGAAAAATACTTCACTAAGTTCATTATTGATGATTTATATTCCTAATAACTGTTATTAGCGATAACAACTGATTCACGATAGCCTTTCTGTTAAGTGCGAAGGTTGAGTGGGTATTTTATCGGTATTAGAAACATTGATGGGAATTTATGTGTCATGTGTTTGGAAAAGCGATATGAAATGACTCGATTCAAGTAGTGGCCTAAGCCAGGAGGGTGGAAGGTCGTCCAAAAATTATTAATTCCCTTTTCGCACTTCATGTTATAGTTATATTGCATTATAATATAATATAGACCAATTATATTATAATTATAATATAACGGACTCTTGGCTTATTGATCCAGGACTGATTACCCCCCCCCCCCACTCGAGACTGCTTTTTATGAGAAATGCTTCACAGATGAATCGGCCTAGTTTAAGAATACGATGATACGGAATCATTTGGCAAAGGGACGCTTGAATCACGATGACGTCACTCTTACTAAGTAATGTGAAATGTTTGAACAAAAGAAAAGGGTCAAAGGAGTGAAATTTCTTACTATGAATCTCTCGTTTTCCTTTGTTCATTTTGATAAATGAATGTTTGTAGTCTTACAATGACTCTGACAATCCTACCTAAGGTTTGAAAGATGGCGCTGTAAGTCAGCATATATACCCAACTTAATGGAGTCCCATATTTATTTATTTTTCAATTCCAGTCTTAGCTCATTTCGTAATTTTACCCTAACTTGTTTCTAAATGAGTGAAAAACTAATTAAAATAATTATGGGATTTATTAAGGCAGTAAGACATCTCATTACTGGTGTTACAAGACAAGTTTTTTTTTTAAGAAATATTATTCTTGATAAATTAATACAAATTAATAAATTATGGGCTTCTTCATAAGAACAACGTCAGAGTAATTAATGGACGAATATTGGCATTTGGCCAACGGAGATCGATGGAATGCATTAAAATTACAATAAAGTACATCCTCTTTTACGACCATAATAAGTTTTTTTTCTTCTGTTTGAAAAGTGCAACGATGTTAGGCTCAGTATAATTATAATTTCCAAGAAAGGCATGTTTTCAATAGAATACGGATCAAAATTCTGATTCCAGACTCACGCATTGTGTAATGGGATATAAGGGGCATGAATAGGTCAAGAATGTTCAGGGAAGAATCACCAAGGAGAGAATCTTTTTAAAGTCAAAATTGATATATGGATTCAGATGATTATAGGCATTTTGTTTTGAAGAATTTAGCTAACCATTTTCTTCTAAAAGATTTACAAACATTTTTTTTCTAGAAGAAACCTTTTTTTATCTAAAAAGACAGAAATTTTGGGAGAAATAAACTTTTTTTTAATGAATAAACACAAAATCCCCCCCCCCGTAGAATAAACAGAATATTATTTTTCTAGAAGAATCAGAAAAAATTTAGAACAGGAACCATTTTTAAAATAAACAGATTTTTTTCCCTCCTAGTTCTAAGATGCACGAAATAATTTTTTTTCTGAATCAGAAAAAATTTAGAAGAATAACAAATTGTTTAAAAATACACAATTTTTTTTCGTAGACTAGAAGAATAAGAAAAAAAAATTAGAACAGAAAAAATGTTAGAATTACAGAATTTTTTCTAGAAGAATAAAAAAAAAATTTATATAGTAAATCGAATTTTTTTCATAGAAAAACCAGAATTTTTCTGTGTTTATTCAAATTCCAGAATTAGAATAAACACAGAAAATCGTTTTTCTAGAATAAGCACAGAAAATTTTTATAGAAAAAAAAATCTTTTTTTTCTAGAATAAACACAAACTTTTTATAGAAAATAATTTTTTTTTCCAGAATAAGCACAGAAAAATTTTAGAGAAAATAAAGAAAATCTTTTTTCAAATTAAGCATAGACAACGTTTTATAGAAAAAAAAATTAGAATAAGCAGAGAAAATTTTTTATAGAAAATAAAAGATGATTTTGTAACAAAAACAGAATTTTTTTTTCTAGAAAAACACAGACACTTGTTGGAATAAAGAAAGAAAATTTTGTTTTTCTAGAATAAACAAAAAACTTTTTCGAATAAACACAGAAACTGTCCTCTAGAATAAACAAGAAAATTCTTTCTTCTAGAACAAACACAAAACATCTTATTTTCCAGAATAACTCAGAAAATCTTATATATTTCAGAGAGACAATTTTTGGCAAACATCACACAAAAATTTCGCGAAACTCAAAGAAATTTGAACTGAAAAAAGTCAGTTTCGGGTTCAAGGATTTTATTGCATCCATTCTCTAAATAATCCACAGTCAACTGTGCAAAAGCTGTGATGCATGACGCTTTAAGAAAAAAAAAATAGCACATAATGGTGATAAGGGTTAAACATTACTGTTCTAAATTTTTTATTCATTTTTTTTTTAAATAAGCTTACTTTAAAAAAATGTTTGCAGTTGTATTCCATTGAGATTAAACATTACAAGAATGGTTCTTTTGAGTTTAATTTTCGCATGAAGTAAACAAATTCTTGTTTCGAGTCACAGCAAAAACGTACCAGCAACTTTTTTTTTTTATCTCTTAGCAACTACAACAGTAGCGCCCTCTTGAATTTTTTTTTAAAAAGCCATTACCTAATCGCCGAACAAAGAGTCATGCCTGTCTTAGTGATTACAGTTCACGTGCTGACGACCACACATCGTAGGATCAGATAGGGCGGTTAGGAGCAGAGGCGATACAGACGGGGGAAATTGCGGCATTAAATCCCGTTTGGGGAAAGAACTTCCCTTTTTATCTCATAACCTTAAGACGCACCGCGATTTTAGGGCAGTAAAACCTGATCTACCATTCTTAGGCCTTGTTCCAGCACACTTTCTTTACGCGTCTTTACTTTTGATGGTACCACTAATCCATGCTAGCGTTTGTTTCCGATCCAGAGAAAGTTACGAAGGGGGGGGGGGAGAAGATCATCTTGCAAGACTTTAATGGGAAGAAGACACTAACTCAAGTCGTTCTCTAGAGTTTCGAGAGTAACTGGAGAGAAAGGTTAAGACCGGACTTTTAATGATGAACCAAACAAGGCTGATCGGAACAAAAGGATGCAGAACAGATTCGGTCTCATTGTAAGCGAATTCGGATCAATCTGAATGACGCGAACTTGTGAAGTGCGAGTTTTTATTCTTTATAGACTTAATTATGTTATGCAAATGAATACATAAGAAAAAAATAATGCAAGAATAATACAGCAGGTCAAAATATCCCGTTTATTTTGTAGAAAAACAAGTCTAAACGTGTCTTCTCAGATGCCAATGTTTATTGTGTCTCGCTTATTGAAGGGATTTTTCTGAAATTTATCTTACATTAATGGCTTTCACTGCCGTATATACTTGCATTGAAAGGTATTTTACTATGCTAACAAACTCTTGTTCGTGTTTTTTAACATACTAAAACAGTCCTGATTCAAATACGATAACACCGTTGCAATATTAAAAGCAGGTATATTTGTTCGGAACATTACACAAAACGTTTTTGGTTTTAAATTTTTAAAATTTCTTTAAGTTTGTAAGTTATTTTAAAGAATGCATAGGAAAAAGTAAAATTTTTAATGTAATTTGAATAATTTTTATATTTTTTTCAGAATATTGCTCTAAAATCCACTACACCAAAAATATTAAAATATAAGTTTTATATAACAAAGATGTTTATACAGGCTGGTACAAGCTATGAGGGGAGGTAGAGAACATCAAAATCAACCATATTCACATGGGACACAAAGATACAGAAATAACACAAGGCAGTAAGTAGTGTAAAAAACTTTATTAGGCGTAACTGAACAGTTCAACAGTAGTTGAATGCATAATATTGTATACGAGGTGCATGTCTGCCATCTCAGCGTTAGTAAAACGACGCATGTTCTTCGTACGACGTCGAAAGCTTGAATGAGGAAGCCCCAATTGCTCACCTGGAGAGCTGGCGAACAGCGCCAACTATCACTTTCCGGTCATGCTTTCTTATGTGAATATGGTTGATTTTGATGTTCTCTACCTCCCCTCAATTGCACGTACAATTCTGAACCACCCTGTATATACTGTTCTTTGGCTACCCGTATGGTGACCGGGATAAGAATAGTCCCACTGTAGCCCATGCATGTCGTACGAGGCGACTAAAATGGGTACCCAGGGAGGGTAAAGGATGGCAATGCTGTAGCCAATGAAGTTTTAAACGAGGCTCGGCTATTGCTGTTACCTTTCTGCCATGATCAGAGCTTATAGCCCTATATTACCTCATCCATACATTTTCTTCTACAGATAATGGGGAATATGAAAAGCAGTGTTGCTTCACCAAAAAAAAAAACAAAAAAAAAAAAACGTTATTTGGTAATAATCGCATAGTCGTAATGTCTGAAAGCATTTTTTTATCATCTGAATGATTGGATAAATTACGTTAGGAATATATAATTATAATAAATTACATTAGAAATCACAATACATTTTAGTTGGAGTCGCAATATTTCTGTTCGAAATATGTGATATTTAACTTCGGCAAATGGTAAGTTTAAATAAATTCTAATTATATTATAAAACAGCATTTCTTACAAAAATTTAAACCATGCCTGCTACTATAACTCTTGAATAATTTTCATAAATTTTTAAATAAATCTAATGTATTTGTAATATTAAATAAAAATTTGTTTAAACAAAATCAGATACTGAGAACATCTTTCAAAATTTTTGCTAAAAATCTATACACCAAAAGTGTTAATATATAAATTTTGATATAAATGCATTCTTCTTAACGTTTCTTGAGTGTTTATTCATTCCTTCCATATAGTCCTAGGCACTTTTATACCGAATTGATAGTACATATTATAGTAGATGTTATTTCAGTCAATTTTTTTTATTTTAATGCAGAAACACAGCATATGCATTACTGGTATAGAGCATCTGTTAAATTCCGAAAGTTTTCTCGTTGTCATAAAAAAAAAAGAGTTTCTATCTCTTACCCTAACTATTTAAAGGCTAAAATAATCTCAATAAGAAAAAAGACGCCTCTGTGGCTGAATGGTTTCGTCACACTTCACTTTGTTGGAAAAGATACTCGAGTTTGAAGCCTGTTTTGTGATGACAGAAGTATCCCAAAATAGAAATAAAAATCTATTGTCTGAACTGTGATATCATACGATTAGTTTCGACGTGCTGAAACGCGTATTTTGTAAGCATTTATTGATATATGAAAATTGAACCTGGTGTTGCCATAGTTACAAGCATAATATACTATTCCTAGTAGCCTCCAGACTCCAGAAGTACATACTCGCTGCTCTACAACAATGGAAACATCCCACCCATCTTATTCAATGAAAGAGGGAAGTATTTTATTTATTTTTAGAATAGTCCGACCCACAAAAGATTGTAAATGCAAAGAGCATTAGTATTATGGATAGGAATAAAGTTAGATAATCCTGGGGATTACTAATTTTTCTTTTATTTCCCTAACTACTTCAGTCATGGTCAGTCTTACACCGGCTGGTGAAAATTATCTAATATCTGATAAAAAGAAATGTGACATTAATCATTCTGTCTATTTTACGCTTATGCATATACCCACATTGTACTATGTAGGCTTTTGAAACCAGATCCAAAGGATGATTAATGCTTTCTCGTAGTATCGTATATCTACATATTGCGTGTATTCTTATAGCCTATTTTGCCTGTTTTGTGGACGTAAAACCCGAGTTTCCGGCAGACAAGTCTTTCCACCACTGTATCAGACCTGCTACCTCACCTTTAGCCGAAAAGCCCTGATAAAGATTTTTCGCGTCGTAGACCGGATTCAAACCCAAATCTTTCCAATAAAATGACATCGTCGAAACGTAGTGAGCTTTGTTAATTGTCAATTTTTAATACTGTTTATAACTAGATTAAAGTGTATATAGCAACAGCGTGTTAAAGAACCACCAACAATAAAACCCCTACTCCGATTAAACACCACTTTAATAATAAAACCGCAAATTGTACTCAATCAAAATATAATTAAATAAAATTGACGATATGTCTACTCGTTTATCTGAACATGTGTTTAACCAGCAGCTGTTTCCGATTTTGACATTCATTGATAGAAGATTGACGTGTTTGTCGGGAAAAAAAAAACTCGACGCCAGGTGGAGCAAGTAGTTCAATGTAAAGATCCGCCAGGAAGTCACTGAAGAGGGACGCAACAACAAGGCACATGTGAACAGAAAGGAGGAGGAGACATATTAAAAACATAAGCGGAAACAGAAACAAATACAGTCGTTGAAAAGCGTGAAATTTGGGGCAAAGGAAAGAGACCGGGTAAAATAAGATGGGGGACAACAACAACGATAAGGAGGAGTTAAAAAAAAAAAAAAGCAAAAGTTCCGCACGTGTATTTAGTAACTCGTCCCGCGTCGACTTGACACAGAAGCGATCATATTACATGTATAGCTGTCCCAACCACGGTGATTAAGCTCCCCGTCCTACGCTTGTCCCTTTGTCACTATCCCTGTATTCCCTTCCATGCCAGTGAAGAGCAGTTACCCCCACTCCGAAGTTAAGGTATGCTAACCACCCGCTAGAGGGAGATTCTTACTTTAGAAATCTATTTATAGCTCCAGCACAGTTTAGCATATAAACAGAAATACAAAATGTTTTTCTCTTGCACGTAAATGGTAAACGAGATGCAAATGGACTGTACGAAATAAACAATATCTCCTGTACCCTGAAGCTATCTGCATCATATTTTACTCGGAAATAGACTTGAGGTACGCACCAGCATCAGTTTGTTTAGATAAGGGAGCGCGTGACATGCTAGTCTCAACAATGTGACGTCACTTGAACTACAACAATTAGCCATTTACTTTTAACAATAAACCAGTACTGTTATGAGATCGGAATTAGGCTCAGCATTATTGCGTAGATTGCAACAATACAAAAAAAAAAAAAAAAAAAAAAAAAACTACCGAAAACCACGTGACATCAAGTACCAATCGAATATATTTTTATCATTAGAATAATCTTCTTGTACACGATTTAATATTTAAAAAAAAAGTTATCTGACTCCAACTGTCGTATTGTATTTGGTAACCTAGTGACACTGACCTTAGTCTAATGCCGACAATTCTTTCATTATTAATTCCTAACCTTTTTAAAGAAGCACGTATGGTATTTCCTGCATTATTATTTTTTTCTTTTACTGCATTTCCTGGATGATATCTTATTTCTTAGTAAAGCAATTCACCAAGATGAATACTTGCATTGTGTAGAATGATATCACACCCAACCCTGAAATGTTTGTTTGTAGTCTTAGGGGAATGCATAACAGCCAACTGTTTACACAATTCTTTTATAACACAAACACGAGCTCTGAGAACAGCCTCTAAAACTTTAAGATCACATATTGGTCTTTCTTAAGGCATCAGTATGCTTTTCTTTAACTTGTTTTATTTCTTAGTAAGGAAGGAGAGCATCGTATTAGTCGACGCTAAGATTTTTTTAAGGTTGCAAGCTTAATTAGCATGCTGAATGGGACTAAGAATTTTTTTTTTAATTTATTTTTGTAATTAGAAAGACAACCCACCCTTTATATAAATCTTTAAAAAATTTAAAAATATTTTAATAATATAGGATTTTTTTAAAATAAATATTTTCCACTAGAAATGACATCCTTTTTAACTAGTGATCGTAAACCACCATCAATGTGGTAACCATAGCAACGAATGAGACCGAGTGTTCTTTAAACCTGATGAAGATATGAGTGGAATATAATTTTTATATAACTTCTTTTTTTAGTGCATTTTATGCAAATTTTTGATTTATTTACAATCTTTATGGGTTGGGAAGGAGTTCACTTTCTTTCTATAGTTATCGATGGGGAAAAAAAAAAAAAAAAAAGCTATTTCATCAGGATGGATTCAGGCCTCTGGTGACCTGGAAGGGTCAAACCATCCCAAAGGGCAGGAAATGTAAACAACAAGGACGCTCCATCTTGATCAACCGATAATCCCTTTAGTCTGTGGGGAAGGGTAGTGTGTCGATTTTCAGTAAGGGAAAGTTTCCGGCAGGAAATGGGAGAGACTGACTCTGAAGAAATAAAGACCTCGGTTAAATGCTTGAGGAAAAAAAAAAGAAAAAAAAGAAAAAAAGAAACTATGGATGGAACTGAAATATTAGATTTTATGGAGTTGAATACGATCAATGCAGATCCATTAGGAAAAAGAATAGAAAATTAAAAGATAAACATTTAAAGCTATTTTAATCAGTCATTTAACTGAACGCCACCAGATGTCACTAGTTGTGAATGTATCTTTTATGAATTTTCTCAGTGATCATTCACAACCGGCTATAGCATACTTTCAGTCGTGCTCTTATGTCTCATATAAGAGCTATCTGGTTGTTATTCAACTAAGACCTTTCTTAAGCAGATTTGATTTGTTATTTTTGACGTTGATGGTTAGTTACTTGGAGTTATTAATATCCTACTCTAGAGAAGTTGAAAACAAAAGGCACGTATTCGAATACACCATAAGGTGAGGAATGATATCTTATGGGATACTGTGGATCTTTAAATATATGAGATACCATTAATTTAATTGAATTAAAAACTAAAATTAATTAATTATCCATTACAATAAACTTAATAAATAAATTAAATTAAACTTTAATAGATCACTCCTTAATCAAAATATATTAAAATATTTCGGCTTCTTTTTGTTCTTTTTTTAAACTCATTCGCGACCTCCCGGACGATCGGAACCCCCAGTTTGAGGAGCCTTAACTAATCGCATAGTTTTAAGTAAAAATGAATATTAACTAAGCCAACAGAAAAAATAAATAAAGCTTACATAAAATGTACAAACGTACATTGTATATAACGTACAAATGTAGAAACGTTTTACATTTGCACTATCTTCTATGACAAGCAGAATTTTTCGTCCCTCTATCTTTACGTATTTCTCTCCTATCTTCACTCTTTCCGTTCCACAGCATATTTTTCTGTAGTGGCGTGTTTTCTGGTTGCCATGGAGTTGTCTCTTTCTGCGTCAGTGATTACCAGTAATTTGAAGTCACAGTTTTCAGAAAGCATCCTGACCTTGAACAAGTCAATCGATATCTCATCCTTGTTGCCGACAAAGAGCGCGCGCGCACACACACACACACACACACACACACACACACACACACACACACACACACACACACACACACACACACACACACACACGAGAAACTGACGAAATAAAATTAGCGACACCAACGGAAAAAATCTCCAACTATTAAAGCTAAAAGAACAAATTGATGTACTAAATCTATCTCTTTTGCTTCTACAGTTCTTTATTTATATTACTAATTCCTAAAGAATTCATTTATTTAGATTCAGTTTAGGTGTTTTGACAACAATGCGTAACACTTATGAGTATTTATGTCCATCCGTACGCATATAACAGAATAAATAATATGCAAACATATATACATTAAGATTAAATTGGACAGCGTTTATAAATACATGAACACGAAAGCTTCAAATATACCCAACAATGAAGTGATGATATTAGTGTTGCCATGACAACATATCACGCTAAAGTCATTACTATGTGGCTAAAATAAAACACAAGACACTTTTTGCACACCCGAACTTAGCCGATTACCGATCGAAACACGTGATTATAACCTTCGTTCATCGGAATTGTTTCTTCGTCTTCTTATACGGGGTCCCCTAGGGCATTTCGTAATGGTGGGTCCTTAGTTTCGGAGTTGTCATTTTATGGTTTTGGTGATGTGGAGATGCGGGCTGTAAATCACCGTATAACGGAAGATGTGTTTGTACTGGGAGGAAATATGACCTCCGTTATTTAAATGTACTGTTCTGTACAGACTTCCCAACTTCGGGAGAGAGAGAGAGAGAGCGAGAGAGAAAGAGAGAGAGAGAGTCATTAATGTAAATAGGGCAGGCACGAGGAAAAGTCACGTAAATAAAAGGAACGCGCTGTTCGCAAGGATCTAAAGATGGCAGCGGTTCGCTACCGAGGTCATTACTTAATATACATGCACGTGCGAAGCCATTTGAACTTTCATGAATAAAGTAATAGTTGGCATGTACTCCAGTATTACGTTACCACAAGGGGAGAGGCGAGAAAGGCATCAATCTGTCTACTCTCTTATATTTTTCCTTTGTTGGAAGAGGCAGAAATCAAGAAAGTCAATTAATCTTTTGCTAACACGACTTAGCTAAAATTCATTTTCGGGGGGGGGGGGGGAGGAGATGTTGGAGGAGAGGAAGACATGCATGCACGAAAAACTTAGTGATATAAAAGATAGGCGTACGTACAAATATAATAAAAGATCTGTGCACGAACAGATTTTTTTACCTCAAAGGTTTAAGTCATAAGAGTGTATAATTTTTATTTTTTTTTTCAATATTTTTATGACAATCCCACCTCTTCTAGTGTTAGGATTGTAGGAAAAATATTCAAGTCAAATTCCACTACTCACGGTACACATTAACACCATGGGAAAAGGGGGATTGGCCTCCCCCACAGTCTTAATGTGCATCGTGGGGAAGCTAATACTGCACTGCTATACTACCGAATCATAGTTCGAATAAGACATTATTAGGTAACAATTATAAAATTTCAGTGATTTACTATGCCATATTTATAGTAATACGACATCAGTGAAAAAAATGGAGAGTCATGATTGAACATAAAGAGTCCGTACGTTCTACTTTTATTAGTGATTGGACCAACTGTGACAGTTGTTTTGAATTGTTGGTTCTACAGAGACCAGGTAGAGCCCATGGTGAGAACAAACGGTTTTGGTGATGTTAAGATGCATTATCAGCTTTTAATCAAGTACTAGTACTAATAAAAGGAGCATATACGGGCTCCTTGGAGAGAGTTCGTGTCTTTTAAATAGTATAATACAAAGATAATACTGATGCAGATGGAGAGTAATGCGATGAAACTTCAGTTACCAGAATATAGAGATATTGTGGGAGCTAATTGTCATCAGGTATTTGAAATGAATATTTAAAAATTTACTTAAATAGTCGAAAATGAAGAAATATTTCTATACAAAGTTTAAAAAAAGGGCCGTCAATAAGCAACCTCATTTTTAAGTCATAGAAAACGAACTGATGAAACGAATCACAAGTTTCTGACGTCCAACAGCTGCTCTTCGGACCTGCGGCCCTGAAAAACTAACCCTACCTTATAGTTAAAAATCAGGATTGACTACTTCAACAAAACACCTCGTGCTTATAGTACTCGAAGAATAGCCTGGCGTTTAAAAGTCAGTGAAATGAATACTTTTAAGAAGTATTAGAAGGTGAAAAAAATATGTGTTCTACTCCGAGTATATGACATTGGGAAAATTTGACTGTCATAGCAACAAGGTCATAGAAAATTAATTTCTTAGGAAATGAGATTTGCTGATGAATTAAATAAGGATGGGAACTGGAAAAATTATGATCGTATATTCTATATTTAATGCAGTCCTAATATTACGCAGAATCTACATTCATAAACCATCTATATTTCGTTTACATGGAAGGTTTCGGTAAAATATTGTTACTGATAAAAACATCGGTCTCATGGAGAGTGATGGATGATCAGAAGTTTTGTTGAGACAGAAATGGGCACTGTTTCGCATGGTTGCTACAGGAAGGAAGCACAAAAGTTGGTGCTAAGTTGTCTTTATAGAAGTCTCCAGACTGTAGTCATAAGTACGATGGGTTTCTGATGGCCGATTTATTTGTCTGAATTGTTTGCGAATATAAGACAGTCATCATCGATCACGTTACAAGTCAGGATTATTATTACATATTATATTGGAATACGTTCCTTATGCATATGCCCTTAAAAATGAAAATTCCATTTTGTTTGTTTAAGAAATTAAACAAAGAAAATGGAATAAAATCATTTTACTGAAGCCGAGATAATGAAATCAACAAGCAATTATTAACAATGGAGTTCGAAACAATGTTTTCAATTATGAATGGCAATTGTTTAGAATAACATAATTATATTACCCATACGTTTAGGTTATTTTACGAAATTATGTGCTCTTTGAATATTAATTATATGTCATATTAATTATGTTATTTTTTATTTTATGTTCTATTCTTATTAAATTTTGCTAATATGTTTGTAGCTTTAACTGATAATATAATTTCGTTTTCAAAACAGATGAGAATCACGTGCAGTGAGTTTTGTAACATAAATATACTTTAAGATGACTGTGGTCAATATGGCATATGGTTAACTAATTGTTGAAATCACAGTTCCTTGCTAGAATGCCGATAACAATATCTTATCTGCCTTCAACAAAACCGTTATTACAGCTGCTACCTATTTAACACAGCGATATTCTTGTCTATAGATCAATCACCCCATGACATTCAATACATTTTGCTTAAAAAGAAACCTACACTAGACATCCGACACCAGTAAAGACAGCTAAGCCTGTTCCCCCCACACAAGCCCACGCTTTTTTGTAAAAATACCCACTCTATCCAATCAGCAGACCTCTCTTATGTTAAATCCCTTAAAAGTAAAAGACTGATGACTCTAACGTATCCCACTACTACGGAGCACCAGAAAGGCTTCTAGAAGCTGTTAAGGGCAAACAAGATGTAACACTTCTGGTCTTACGTCAGTGACCTGCTGAGTCAGGATCAGTGTGGGGAAAGGTGGCTTCTCTGTGTGCACTGAAGCCTTGCAGGAAAACCAAACTTTTGCCGAAGTTATAATGAGAAAGTATGCATTCTTTAATTTATTTTTAGTTATTCTCATATACAATCTATTAACATGCCTGTTTGTTGCGAAGAAAAATACGCGTGATTTTTTTTAAAGTCTGATGTTTTGTCAATTTTTATTATTTTTTTTACTTAAGTTTGTCAACGTGGTTAGCCTGGATAGTATCCAACTCTCTAACCTTGGTGGGAATCCTATTGTGTGCAAGGATATTTATGAATGTTTTGGGGTGGTAAATAATTTATGTGGGACACCACCAGTGGGATAAAGAAAATCAGATTTTCTAACTTAGTCCCCTTAATGTACTGAATGTATGATAGAGTTGGGATCTTCCGGGGATAGGAGAGTAAAATAACTTAAAATAGGAGAGTAAAATAACCTTATTTGACCTCGTCGTCGTCTTGAAACTGCCGGCCACCAAGAAAAGATTTCGGATGTTTGAACAGGTGAAAGTCGCTTGGCGCGAGGTCAGGACTATATGGGGGGGGGGATGATGGAATTGTTCCTAGCTGAAAGTGGCGAGACGTTGTTGTGTTACGCAGCTCGTGTGTGTGTTGGCGGACGTTATCATGAATTTCAGGGCGTTATGAAGCCAATGAAATTCAGCTGCTTTAACGTTCTTCGCATTCAAGAAACGAATAACTTGACTTAATTTCATATGCGGGCGATTCGATTTTCTTAGACATAATAAACACACACCAAGAAGCGTACGCACTGCGAGAATGTCTAAAAATGGCACCAACAACTTGCTAAGGAATCAACAAACTCAGCACGCATGCTCACCATTGCGATTGCAAGGCTTTAGTGAAAATATTTAAAAACGGAACTTACTTTCTGGACATCCCTCGTATAATAAATTCTAAATCTGATTTAATCGATTTAAAATCTATAATAAAATTTAGCATGGTTTTAATTAGTTGATTTTTATTGGCAAAAATTAGGCAGAATGACTTTAAACCGTACAATTACACAACAATAGCTATAGATTCAATTGTTGAGATAAAATGACGTCACCATACAAAAATGCCATTGTGAAATATACCTCTGATTGTCGCAAAAAAAAAAGTGTAGAGGCAGCATTGTTGAACGAAGCTAATCTAGTCAACAATAAAATTATCCTCACAATGAAATCAACAATGATGCAAGATCAGTAATGAAAGATCCAACTTCAAAATTCCCCAAAGGCTGTATGAAATATACATATCTTTTGTTACAAAAAAAAGTTAATTTATATATTAGACTTGGCTTTTAAGATATTATTACAGTACATGGCTTACGTGCTAAGCATTTAAGCAACGTCCAATGAGCAAAGTGCGTGGCCTCCATTCTTTCACGCTATAATAAACAAAAGCAAAGAGAGAAGAGTGCCATATCTTTTGCTTTCCTCTAAGTGTAAACAACTTTTGTGTGCACGAAAAGCCTAAATGCACACACACAGTTAAAGTGTCTGATCAGCGTATCGAGAAAGGGAAAATAGCACTAAAAACACAATTCACATTGAACGCAACTTACCGGGAGGTTTTAAGAGCCATACATTGACGACGTACTCAAACAGATGTTCGAAATGCATTTGGAGCCATTTGTTTGTCATCGTAGCAACGAAACGATCGGCTTCTTAAAGACTTTGCTGACTTGATCGAAACACATCAATCGATTATCGTTCATTGTTCGATTAACGCGTCTCAAAGCGAACGGAGACAATTTTACTGAGTTCCTAAAATGCTCGTGTTAGAAATAAATTATACTGGATGACGACCACCGTCATCCAGTATAGACGATTCAGTAAGACATTGATCTTAATTTTGTTAATTTATTATAATTTGTGAACTATTCATGAAAATTATAAGTAGACTTTTTCTCCTGGAAACTCGGGTTTTTCATCCAACATACAGGAAATCGACCAGAGAACACGCGCAGCCAATTAATAAGTGTTGACTGTGGATTACATGGAGTAGAGCGTCCTTCCGCGGTGAGTTCTTGGACTCCCTGAAGGTGTCACGTAATAATAATAATAATAAAACTATTATTATTATTTATTTATTTATTTTTAATAGCAATAACCAGATATATTCAGAATAACCATGTATCCTTAATAATCACATCTCGAGACTAATGATAAAATATTCCGATAATAATATTGACAAAATGTAAACATTTTAATAAGCAAAATTGCAGGAAAAATGCCCTTTCTTATCAATATCCTGAATAACTAACTATTATTCCGATTAGTAAAGAAGCCTTCGGTTTTTTCCTGAATAACTGTTGAAGCATCCTGAAACAAACTGAACTGTTTGTAATTTCTCAGGATAATAATGTGCCTTAAAGTGTCAATATTTTTTTAATTAATTCTTAAAGCTACTTTATGAACAGTTTGTAATATTGTAATTTTTAAGGGTATAACTGATTCTTCAGGCTAAGGATACCTTACGAAAATTAGATGTTCTTAAAGCTAAGAATTCTTTAGGATAATGATACGCTATGAAAACGAGATGTTATTCAGGATAAGTGTCCTTTTAAGTGTCACAATGTTTTATATTACTTCTTCAGGCTAATGATGCCTAATCAGAATTGTATGTTCTTCACTTTTAATGATGTACTCTTAAAAGGAATGTATTTTATAATTGATTCTTCAGGCTAAGAAGATCTCATGACAATTAGATGTTCTTCAGACTAAGCTTTCACTATAAGGATTCGGATGTTAATCAGAATAATGAAATGTCTTTTAATTGATTGTATTGGAACTTGCCCATCAGGCTAATGATGACTGATGAAAATCAGATGCTCTTAAAGGATCAAATTGTCTCCCTAAACGATATGGTTCATAATTGATATTCAGGCTAACGATGCCTTATGATAATTAGTTGTTCTTCAAGATTTTATTTATTTGTTTCGTATGATGATACAACTGTTGTTAGCCCCTTTTACTGGGTACGACACCATCTCAATCCCCCCCTAATTCTATTCGGGTTCGGGACCAGCATAGCTGACGAATCAGACCTATGGCTGGGTCTTAAGTATTCCTGACTGTACGTGTGTGTGTGTTCATGAGGTCGGTTTGCCAGTTCTGGGGGACGAAAAACCCCAGTTTTCGGGTGAAAAAACCCCAAGATATCGTTGTCTTCTTCAAGATAAAGATGAGCTTATGAAAATCCGATGTTTTTCAGTATAATCACGTGCCTTTAAAACTGACAATATCCTTTATAATTAATTGTTTCGGCTAATGATACCTTAAAAATCAGATGTTCATCAAAATAATAATACAGATATTATATATTATAATTGTTATTTATTATTAATGTTCTGTTATTGCTATTATCCTTGTTATTGACATTCTCTATATTCCAGAATGTCAATAACTTTATGGTATACCCAAATTACTGGAAAAGTACGCGATTACCTTGGATGTTCAACAATATTTTGTCTTGTAAGTTCTTTTTTTTTTTATTTTCTACTTTGTTTAAAAAGTAGCCAGTTAATGCCATGTTCACTTGCTGCCATCTGTTGAGAATTTATTTTTAAAAAAAATCGGAGAAATACAATTTCTTATTTTAGTGTTTTGGCACGTTAAATAGATCAAACCGTATAGTGAAAATTCAATCCACCAAAACTAACGAATTAGTTTTATCGATCCCGCTGGTGATATCGACAAATTGAAATTTACATTGGGTTTATATTGTTACGTTTCTCCACTCAAAGAATTTACCTCGCATTTTGCCGTAGATAACTTATTTTTGCAATATTCTGCGATCCGATGGCGTAATCTTTATAATGAATGTTGTTTGCCCGACCTGCAAAGTGTCTGATAGTAGAAGAATAAATAGAGCAATTACATAGGATTATAGAATACGGAAATCGATATGTGAATGTAAACACACATAAATTATATTAGTTGGTTATTTTCTTCCGTAGCACCTAGGGCTCTGAGTCAATAAATTCTTACGGTACGGTTTAGAATTAGCCGTCCTTTATTTCAAATTACTGACTAGAAGGAAGGTATCAGATATAATCATTAACATAATTGAATTCAATAGATATCGCTCTTATAAGCAATAAAACTATTATCAAACACTTAGATATGTTGGTAACATATTTTAATTTTTTCAGTTCAATGGATATATAAAGGTTGAAAACAACTTAACCTAAACCCACCGTGCATCAAATGCACGTCAATTTCATTTAAATCACACCCTAAGAAAAACAGTGAATTGCAAGCTCCATTGTGACGTAACGAACACGTGTCTGTGATTATTGTCGGCCAATCTAAAATAATGCTTTTATTCTGATTAAAAGCAACAATGTTTGTAGAAGGCTAACAACGTAAATATATTTTTCTACCTGTAAGATTGCCTTAAAATTTTCAACTACCCCCCCCCCCCTCAATGGCAACGTATACAAAGTTCAATCTAGATATCAAATCACACCTTCTGGCATTAATTTTTTTTAAATAAAAGTTAATTAACCGAGCATGCTATTCGACCAGATAATGAAAGTCACACCCACTGACATAAGCGTGTAACGTGTGGGTGACAAGTTCCACCCACGGATTCACTGATTTGAAGTCTTTTTTTTCTCCCCTCTTACACAAGGTTGAACGATCCAGTTTTAAGATAGGCGTGCGTTTCATTGCCATGACTGACATAAAAAGATCCCGAGGGTGCATTTAAAATGATGGTAAAGATCTACGATAACCTTTTTTCTATACTCGATTGCGGTGGGAAAAAATGAACTCCAACTTGGGGGGGGGGGAAGTCACTGAGATTTCCGTCAGTGGAATTTTCTATTCAATGTTTTCCTTCCTGAGTGTAATTAACCCCTCTTTTCTCCCTGACACCTGATCCCTTACGTTGAGTGAACATACGTCAGACACATGTAGCGTGTCTTGAAATAAGGACCACCGTGTAGGGAAGCTGAAGGTCAAGTAAAGTGAACCTCCAGGTGACGAAGATGAATCGGTGGCTTCTGATTGACAAGACTGAATTTAGACTGGTCGTAAGACCTAACTTAAAGCCTTATTAGAAGCAAAGAAACAGCCTCCTGTCTAATAAGGATAAGGTTTGATTGAGTTCTCATACGTTATTAGAATGTTAGTGTAGATAAAAAACAAACAAACACCTGCATGGCTTCTTTGCGTTGCCTCAAACACCAATAATTCTTCAATAAGATAAAGTCATTTGAGTTTGCGCAGTACGTTATGAATGGAATGTGTGTGGTTAATAAACTGTGGTAATGATAATTGTCTGTAACCAGTTTTGTTGGCATGATATTATCGGGGTATAGAAATAATGTTAATGAGACATTACTGTAAAGGATCACTTTGTCCGTCTGTCTGTGTATAGTAGGCCTGCTTCGAATGGATGGAGTTGTTTCAGTTTTAATAATACTCAGTATGGGATGACGTCATTGAAGTCGTGATTTGCCTGTGTGAGTGGATTAAGAAAAATATTTTATTATTATCATTAATAATCACTTTCGAATTATAATAATAATAATAATAATAATAATAATAATAATAATAATAATAATAATAATCTTCTGATAACTGGTGGCAGCATAAAATAGAGACAATTTTGGAAAACGAAACAGCAAAAATTCTCTGGGGCTTTCGAATACAAACTGATCGGCATTTGGAACACAATAGACCTGACATCACAATTATCGAACATCGACAGGTTTGGATTATCGATATCACAGTACCCTGTGATAACATTAACAACAAAGAACTGAAAAAAATTACTAAATATCGAGATCTGGCAATCGAAGTTGGCCGACTGTGGCTTAAACACACCAAAGTCATCCCAATAGTTATCGGTGCACTTTCAAAGCTCTCCAACTATTTACAGCAATTAAACATCAACGAAGTGACCCCATATGACCTACAAAAAACAGCATTACTTGGAACAGTCCATATTTTACGACGCTACCTGACGGACTATTCTTAGATTCTCGGGTAGAATCTGAATTGTTCTGTATCACCAGTCAAACTGTTGTTTAAATGATATCTTGTTTTGACTGTGCATCAATTATGTGAATAAATAAATAAATAAATAATGATTAGGATTGT
Organism: Typopeltis vanoorti; assembly: GCF_054136105.1. NCBI lineage: Eukaryota > Metazoa > Arthropoda > Arachnida > Uropygi > Thelyphonidae > Typopeltis > Typopeltis vanoorti. The sequence goes on from NC_143567.1 coordinate 90,631,234, forward strand.
TCACAATGTTGTTTTACCATTAAACTCAATCTCAAAATAATGAGACACTGTTTCCCAGTGGGCGGACTAGATTTGGCTTATTAGAATAATATTAAGGCAACTAAGGAGATGAAACGAGTATATTACGTCAACGATTAATTGCTCAATCGATTGTTTCAGTCTGTTCTCTACCATTTTACATATGAAACCTCCTAATTCACTTTTACATCCTCTATATCCTCGCGACCTATACGGGATTCGAACCTAGAGGTTCAAATACGGAGGTTGGGCGAACATGCAATCCATAGTAAACAATAGTTTTTCATCATGCTGTCGGGTTATTTCCATATTTATTTTTAAAATAAAGCCAATACAATAGCATTATACGAATACTTAAAAATGTACACACAGAACAATTTGGCCGAGAGCTGCTTGTTTTGAAAGCGTTATCACGTGACTCAGAGCCATCGCCCTGCATCATCCATCCGCACCTTTATTTCCTTTCTATATTTTCTTTGGCTAAGCTATTACGAGTCACAAAAACTATATTTTCAGTTTATTTACTTTTCCGTTTTTAGTTAAATCAACAGTTGAGACTATTTATTCTTCCAATACTACTGGCTGACATCCAGACAAGTCTTTCGTTCGAACGCAACAAAATTCTTCATTCTACTATTTGCACTACCACTCGGGGGATATATACAAATAGAGCTGCTGACAGATTCTCCTTCTTGTCTCCTCTCTCATCCTTCTTATTACCGTAGTCCTTGCATTTACTCATCCGTCTTAACACAGATTCCTTTAGGGAGGCTACCATCTTAAAAAGTGGATTCCTAATGATCTCACACAAAGGCAGTTGAATGAACTCATTACCCCTCAAGTCGCTTCTTTTTCTTTTAAATAGACAATATCTTTTGTCTTTTTAGTAATTTATTCTAAAAAAAAAACTTAAAATTTAAGAAAATTTTATGCTGGGCAATATTCATATCTGAAGGGGAAAAAAAACCTTTGTCGTATTGTGTTAGAACTACATGAGCTTTATTCCCAAAATAACAGTAATTTACTACATTTTGTAATTTTATTCTACAGTCGGAATGAGAGAAGACTTATGGACAAAGGTAAAACGGAAGAAACATGGTCATTCGACACGGCAAACAACACTGAATCAAATGAAAACGGATATGTGGATGACTGCTTACTAAGGGACTTGAAAATTAAACTCGTGCAAAACTAATTTCCGTTTTACATGCTAGAATTTCTTTCGTTAGTATGGTTTACAGTTGGTCGAGAAATTGGAGAGATCACCCGTTTCGTCATTTGAGGACGTATGGTAGTTATTTGTGTCTGATTGCATTTCTGGTTTAAATATCAAAAAATAAGTCAGTGAGTTAATTTTTTATTAACTATAGAAAAGAATAGAATATTGGCTGTGTAAGTAACAATAGTATTGATACTGAAACAAACAATTACTGTAACAATGGAAAATTAATTGATGTCATGCAATACCCATTGATTTCTTCGTCTATTACATCTCGCATTACGATTCAACAATGATAATCATGTATGTGAAATGTGAAGCTTTTATACAATAACAATATTTGAAATCTACCACAAAACGTTTTTTTTCGCACGCACGAAAAAAAAACACGTTAGAAGTTTCATACGAAATTAATAACAATATCTGAAATCTACAACAACGTTTGAAATCTACAATAGAATCTGAAATCTACAACAATGTTTGAAATCTACAATAGTATCTGAAATCTACAACAATGTTTGAAATCTACAATAGTATCTGAAATCTACAACAATGTTTGAAATCTACAATAGTATCTGAAATCTACAACAATGTTTGAAATCTACAATAGTATCTGAAATCTACAACAATGTTTGAAATCTACAATAATATCTGAAATCTACGAAAATAATATTTGCAATCCGTAAAATCTACTTTGTGCCATTTCAACAATTATTTACCTCTTGTAATCTAATTACATATACATGTTTTTTTTTTACATTTTATAAAAATCACAAATTATTGAATGTTTTATATTTTAAAAATAATTTTGCAAATATTTACATTTTGTATTAACTGAACCCATCATAAATCTAATTCTGAACTTATCAACACAAAATAAATAAATAAATATAAAAAAAAATAATAATAACGTATACGTTCCTGTTATTGGTGGACAATAACGAGCCAATCAGAGGTTGCATTCTCAGTTAATGACGTATTTATTTTTTACTAATATTTTCTACGAGTTCAAATGATAACAAATTAGAATTGAAGTAGTAAAGTGGCCCAAAAATGCTTGATTTTTTACACACAACACAGTTGTATTCGAATAAATAATAAAAAAAAATCCTTCTTTCTCTTATTTAGTTTTCTTTCTTTCACGTTGTTTCCCCCCTAGACACGGCATGACGGTCTTAAAGAATCCTAGCATGAAACATGCACACTTAAGTCTTTCGAACAAGAAACAAGGGTCTCTAATCGTGGTAGTATACCTACACAGAAACAGTTAGGGGGCGCATCGATCGTTCACCGAGAATCATTCCTATTCGAGGGCAATGATTCATCTGCTGTCTTCCTGAAGTCCTGCTGTAGCTAATGGGTCCATTAAATGACCGAGTGACATGGGATAATGGATGATGTTGGGAGGGTCTCTAAGCAACGAGAAGAGACCAGACTTGCTTTCTATGGCGACTTTACAATTGCCGAGTCTAATGGGGTTACTTGTGACGGAGTTTTGGGAAATAAAAAAAAGAAAGAAAAAAAAAACCTAAAGGATTCACAGACGTTATAAAGTTGTTTGTGGGCACTTGTTCTGTATAGTTGAATATCGTCTGGTTGTTTCTGTACTCAAACAAAACGCGCGGTGTCTCGTGTGCGAGTGAGACAGCCAATAAAGGATGACAATAAAAAGGAAATCGAAGATTTAAGCACGCACGCACGCACGCACGAAAAAAAAAATAACACGTTAGAAGTTGCATACGATAAATTAAAGACATCCGACCTGGAAGATGAGAAACACAGAAGAGGAGAAATGTCTGAATGAATCCGATAAGAGTTAAATAATCCGATAATGAGTTAAAAGACAAATACAGCTTGCACAGACAATAAAAAAAAAACTCATATAAATTGTGATAAACTAACGGGAGTAATGATTTCAACTAAATCAATCAAGACTCAAAAAGAAATGCCGATATTGGAAATTCGGATGAAGAGAAAGAAAAAAAAACACAATAAAAGAAATCTTTGTTCTATTGTTTATCCTTCTCTTTCTTCTCCATTCTTCTTTCTTTTCTTAATCATTCTTCATTACAACCCCAACGTCTTTGACCCTTTTCTTGGAATCATCTTATTTATTTTCTTTCAATCACACTTAATGTTAGTTACATCCCATATAAGTAGACATTAAAATGGACTTCATACTTTATAGCTTCGGTCTCGGATGTAAATTCAAATTTAAGTGTTTTCATTGGTGCACTACAATCACGTGATGTTCATGTTGACCTATGGGCAAATACGTGCTTGCTAATCTGATACAAAACAAAATATCTTTTTTGCTTAGTCAGTAACTTCGACCACTTTGGATGTCAACCCTTTGTGATAAAGAAGAGAAGATTGGAGAGAGATAGTCAAAGCCAAACGTTATCAGTCATCAAAAAACGGAATAAAAAAAATTGATGAATTTCTGATGTTCTAACTGATGAATATTATAAAATTTACGGCTCCCAAAGACACTAAAAAAACATCATTTGGGATTTTAATTCTTTCTTGATTTGAATTTAATGGCAGAAGCTATTGATTTGATAAATAAAATAGCGGAAAAGGCGACCAATAAAATATGTTTAAAGTAAGATGTTGGCATGCGATTGTTTTAAAACTTTTTTGTGGCTTCTCTTTCAGGTATATCTTAAGAGATGGTTGAATAACTTTCTCTTTAAAATACCGTGACTATGTCGCTCATTTCGTAGTCTATCCCCCCCCCCCCCCAACCTCCTGACTGACGCCAGTCAGCACGTCATCTGTACTTTACAGTCATTTCCACGTATCGGAAAATGAATGGTCTCATGGCTGTTATTTGCAGCTGAACTTTACGCGTCATCCTCAGAGGGTGTCTCATAAGGTTCTTTGAAGGAAAAAAAAAAAGAATGAGTAATGAGAAATTAATAAAGGATTTGTAACGAGTGCGTTCAGAGCACTCCACACTGTCTTCATAGGATAGCAGACCTATGAGGGTGGTCTGAAAACTTCTCGGCCTAACAATGAAAAAACGAATTTATAATTTCAAAATTATTTTTATTTTTCAACATAATCTCCCTTAAGACTAACACATTTATTACAGCGCCATTATCCCGTCCCTGTAGTGGATCTCAGTAGGATCTGCAAAATATCCCGCTACAGCTGCAATCACACCTTGATTCGAAGAAAACGCTGACCAGTGAGGAAGAGTTTTAGTTTTGGGAAGCGATAGAAGTCAGAGGGAGCCAAATCCGGGAAACAGGGTGGATGTTCCAACAATTCATAGCGCATATCCCTTAATTTCCCCATTGCCAAAACACCTTTGTGGGTAGGTGTATTGTCCTGATGAAAGATGATTTTTTTCTTCTGCAAACTGAGTCTTTTCTCACGAATTTTTTCGTCTAGTCTGGTTAAAAGATCGAAACAATAATCCGCGGTTATTGTTTTACCCTTTTCAAGATAATTAATAAACAAAATGTCTTTAGCATCCCCAAAACACCGATGCCATGACCTTTCCTGCTGATGGAACCGACTTTGTTTTCTTTAGCTCTGAACAACCGGCTTCTGTCCACTGTTTTGATTGCTGTTTGGATTCTTGTGTGTACTGGTGAATCCAAGTCTCATCCATAGTAATAAATCGACGCACAAAATCAGTTTCATTCTTGTTAAAACGCTCCAAGCACTGCTCTGAGATTTTCATGCGTGAAAATCTTTTGATCTGCATTTTTGATCCGCTTAACACCCATTTTGCGCCAAGCTTTTTCATTTGCAATTCTTCATGCAAAATATATCCTACACGTTCTTTTGAAATGCCTATAGTCTCAGCAATTTCACGCAATTTGACTCGCCGCTCATCCAATAACATATCGTACACTTGTTCGATGATTTCTGGTGTTGTTACACTTTTTGGACGTCCTTCACGTAGATCATCTTCAAAGGTTGGTATGGCCACGTTTAAACTCGGCAGCCCATTTCGTAATTTGAAAACGAAGAAGAGTGCCCAGAAACTTCTATGAACTTCGAATGAATTTCTTTGGGCGTTAAACCTTCTTTTACAAAGAATTTTATAACCACACGATACTCAATTTTATCCATTTCAAGGGTTACAGACAACACGTTTGCTTCAGACAGCTGTATAAAACAAACTACTTGATAGAATGACTTGCAATTTCACATGGATGCGTACGACATATGTACCAACTTAAGGAAACACCTTATCGATGGTGTTGCCATCTATGGTCGAGGCCGAGAACTTTTCAGACACTCCTGGTATGCTACTTCTCCATATATGAATTTCTAATAAAACTAGAATCTTGACGACCGAATGGACGACTTTCTTTTCCAACTAATCCCTTTGGTAGAGTGTACTGTTGTGCGTAGATAGAAGCACGAAGTAGTAGAAAATCCGGTTTTTATATCTGAAAATATTATCCTTCCGTTCTTGTCATTTATACCGCATAGTTGGACACAAAATTTCCAACTCATCTGCTGGCCGATATAAACAGTCCTACTGAAAAAATAACGTGAACATTAGATAATAAAATTGCCCATCTATGGGACACATCATTAACTGAATTAGAGTTAAGGACCACATAGTGGTAAGCGAGGCAGTAAACAAATCGAAAAAGCTGAAATATTCTAGTGGTAACCATGGCAACTCCCCTTCTTCCAGGCTAATGAAATTTGTATCATAGCATATGATATGCCGTTTTATCACTCTGCTGTGCAATTGACCGGTTCAATGATGACAGCTGGACATCTAAACTGGATATTATTCGATCTTATTCAAACCTTATCATTTCAGGTGCTGCCCTCTGACGGCACTCTTTCTCTTCGTTTCCAAAGTATTTTTAGGAAAAAAAAACGAATGATTTTACGTCATAAAATAAGGCTTTGTTGATGATTAATATAGATACGACCTATAAAACATCTTTTCCAAGATTTTCATGTTATTTCTGGCATCTGCCCAAGATTTGACATTATCTTAGGCAGTAATACGTACGAACTAATCGGGAATCCTCTTGTTTATCCCCCCCCCCCCCACACACACTTCCCGCTAAAAAAAAAAAAAGTGTTTCTGGTGACAGTGTTCCGGCTGTTGATTGCACATCCATAACCTTGTGGTTTGAACACGTCTGACATCAATCTTAACACAAATTCCTACCACTCACTCAACTCCTCATTTATCTGTGCCATGTCAAGGACCCCTTTAAGTTTAATAGCCTTTTCCTCGGCACTTATTCTACCCAAAAAGAGAAAGAGAAATCTCGAGAATATCCTTGGGGGAAAAAAGTGAACAGAAGACATTGACAATCTTGTTATCCAAACGTCTCTCTGCATATTAATGTCAGCAACGTAAAGAAATTCGTTAAACTAGATGGAAAAGTGAAACCTTTATCATTTTTAACTGAATGTGAGTTAGCCGGTCTCCTAAGGAGGCAGCTGGAGTAGATCTCCCCCCCCCTCCCCGCGGAAACTTGGGTTTTTCGATCAGCATACAGGCAAACTGGTGAGAAGAACACACGCACTTTACATAGTGTTAACAAATTTATCGTAGTTACGAAATCCAAGTTCAAGGTATTCAAGGATACCTTAGAGGTTACATGCATTTAAAGGCCCGTTAAGAAGAAGGTCTGGTATGCGAGTTGCCTCGGTATTACATTGCTAGTTTGAAAACATAAATATACATGTGAATTTTTTTTTTTTTTTCGTTCTGTCGAGACAGACTAAGCTGAAGTTTTTGTCAGTGGCACAGGTATATCGTACCAGAATAAATATATTCTTAACAAGAATGCTTTGTTACGTAATTTAAATTCATTAAATAGGTTTCTTTGGCTTTTAGACGAAGTTGGAAATTAAAGTCATGTTTAAATGTTAGTCTAGAAGTGAAGTTAAAAAAACGGGTATAACTTCGTGCTAAAAACTCCTCAGTATAGTTCACAACTTTAGCTAATTACTGCTGAACTCCCACGGAACACGTAGAAATCGAAGACGCCTAAAAGTGTCAAAGGTCAACTAAGCAAGATGCTTTCCTTTGCATCCCTTCCACTTATCGTAAGTGAAATCACGCGTCCACAGATGAATCCCGACAACATGGGAGAGGGGAGGGGGGGTATCCTTAGTGCGAGGTCAAGGGTTAAGAGCACTTCGGTTGCAAAACCTTGACGAACTGAACTAAGAATGAGACTGGAATAAGTTAATCCTCTTTTTCCTTTAAGAGTTTCATAGGATGGTGGCTACTGTCGGCCGTATATACACCTGTGCGACATACGAAAGACGGGAAATTGATCAAAGCCGTCAATAGTAACCCGACAAACTTAAAGCCCATCTGTGTGTGTGTTGACTTTCCTTGTCTAAATTTACTTGCGTCTTACAGCATCACCGTGAAAAGGAACTTCACCCTCCCCCCCCCCTTCCGTCTCCCTAACGTGAACCGACTCCTCTGTTCCCCTTTTCCGTAATTTGGAATGCGTGCTTAACGGGAAAGCAGTCGAGATCCGTGCATTCCAAACTCGCGAACAATGCCCTCACTTGTGAAAACTTCTGGTCCCGTGCGAAGCGATCACGTGACGCACACTTCCCTGAAAACGAGCAAATATCTGCCCATCTATGCGCCGAAGTTGAACGAACGGCGTTTATTCCCATAATATCGGACAGGACGTGTGACGGGAGGTTACTGGGTCAACATACCATGCTTATGTCCTTTGGGAGATACGGCTGACGTAAGCGAAAGTTGCCTACGATGGGCGCAATAACCGAGGTTAGGATACACCTCGGTTAAAACGCATTGTATTATAGAAAACTATCTCGTTTCCAATATTCGCTATTGGGAACGTGACTATATTAAGATGACTTCCGAGTCGAAATCAAAAAAAAAAAAAAAAAAAAATTCAAAGACAGGGGGAGGATAGACAGGTGAAATGGATGTTCTAAATGAGACAACAACCCCGTAGTTAGGGGACCGTCTAGTGTTGTCCAGATTATATTGACACTTCGTTTATTCGAAGTGTTGCTGCCAGCGGCTCGTGAGTTTTGACATCTCCCTGGTGGGGAGATGTCCGTCAAGAAGTAAATCACACGGGAAAATTAGGAAGCATTAAGGGGTCGCAACCTGTGAGGGGATGGAAGGATGTACGGACAGAAGTAGATGTACGATGTGTTGGGAATATCGGATGAGTCAAGGTGTGAGATCGCCTAGGGGAGGGTTAGAACGAATGCGAAGGAAAATTCGAAACTAGAGAAGAGTACTAAGTAAGGTTGAAAACATAAAATTTGTTTTAAAGGAGGAGTCGATGGATTACACTATTAGTTGGATCGTATCAAATTATATTATCATTTTATCTTTAAAATAATACGTAGCAATAGAAGTAGTTTATATAATGAAATCGATCCTGTTTAACAATGGACTCATTTTTCAGAACAATGGTCAGCTAATAATGAACAATCTGTAATCCCATTGTTGCAAAAAACATTACATGAATTAAATGTCTAAGCAGACGATACTAAAAAAACCTTTGCTTTATTTGAAGAATATTGTTTAAAATATGTCAAAGTAATTATTATTATTTTTTTTTCTATTTTATTTCGTAAACGTAGATTTTTCAGATTGAGCTATCAAAATCACTGATTAAAATAAGTTTTTGAAGCTAATGTTCTTAAGCTTTTTAATAAAACTGTATTGAAGTTCGCATACGTGAAATAAAAATATGTAATTAGTTAATTATTAAACATTCAGAGAATCAAATAATGCAAAGTTTTATAAGAAAATATACTTCAATTAAAATATTTTATTATAAACTTTGAAATTATAAAATTATAATTTTATAACTATATAACTTTATAAATAAACGATTATTATTATTATATGAATAGGAAAGAATATGAATCAATAAATAACAAATAAAACAATAATAAATAAATTAATAATGATAACAAATACAAAAAAAAAAAAACTAAATGCATAAAATGAAAAACTTTATAAATATATAATATATAGGCACAAAATTGGAAATAAGGATTTTATTAAAAACAATTAATTTTATTAATTTTAATTAGTTTTATAATAAAATATACTTCAATTAAAATATTTTATTATAAACTTTGAAATTATAAAATTATTTATAATTTCATAACTATATAACTTTATAAACAAACAAAAAAAGAATATGAATCGATAAATAACCAAAACAATAATTAATAAATTAATAATAAAAAATACAAAATAAAATAAATAACTTTATAAATATATAATACATAGTCAGAAAATTTGAAATAAAAATTGTATTAAAAATACAATTAATTAATAACAATTAATACTAAATAATAAACAGATAAATAACATTAGCTTTATTATTAATTAATAATAAATAAATAACATGAATAATTTTATAAATATATGTTATCATAAAATTTAAAATAAAGGCTTTTGTAATAAAATGTATTTAAAAAAGTTTGTTTTCTTAAATTTTTTGAAATTAGACACTCAACAACTCTTATTCCAGTGTGGGGGGGGGGGGGGAGGGAATCTCACTTTATCTGACTTTTAAATTTTAACTTTCTTCATTTCATCTCCGAAACTTGTCCTGATAAACTTCAACTGACTTTTAAGTCGCTCTTTACAATTCCCTTTCAGAAAATCTCTTTTTTTTTTTTTTTATTTTTTTTTTTTATATTCAGTCTTGTTTGTACAGTGCGAAGTTTCTTACATCCTTAGCTTTCCGTGATCCTACTGCTAGCCTCGACGTCATTCCGTACAAAGTTTAATTTCTTTTGTGTTTTGTCCGTCAATATCTCGGAGAAAACACCAGTCTGCGACTCATATTGTGTGCGCTTGGTATGTCTTTACTCTCACTCTTGCGTTGTTCTGTCTTTTCCTGCCACTTTGTTTCTTCCTGATTGTTTTTCAAGTTCATTTCCAAAACGGTTCGACATTTTTTTTTTTTAAACCTTTCATTTTTCTGATTATTTTCAAATTTTGCAACCGTTTACCTTTCAAGTTACAGATTTTTGCGCTCTACAAAAGCAAACACTTGCAAGACATGCACTACAAGATCAACTTTGGAGAATCTTTTATAGATTGCCAACCTTGATTTATTTTTTCTGTTTGACGTGCCAAATAAAAAGCTTCAAATACGAACCTCGTCTGTTTTTTGTTTTTTTTAAATCCCAGGTTCCAAGCAACAAAATGTACATTTCTCTTGCAATTTTTTTTTTTCAAACAATGCAGCTAGCGCGTGAAGTTCTGTAAGTAAATGCTCATTTCAAACAATACTCAGACGAACATTCGTCTTTCAGTTTTAGCACGTGAGTTTCACCAATGAAAAAGACATTGTTGATTTCTAATCTGTACAACAAAGCCTGAACAATGCTATCAAAACATTGTTTACAGTATAAAACAACACTCGAATGGCTTAAACGTCTGCGTATACTAACATTGTTGCATTCAAAGCAATGCCATTGGTTCTTTTACAAAAATTAGAAGATAATTTTGTTCTTTCCATTTATTTTCTTTAACTGTAGAAGAAAGTGAATAGCAGTTAAATTAAGAGGTCGTCGTCTGCTTTTTCCTACACAATAATTTAAGCTTCAGTTAAGCAATGGACAAAGCCTTTTTTATTGAATGTCTTACACACGACTCGTATCAAGACAATAGTTCTGCTGGTGGTTTAAAGAACTAAATAGCTACCGTGATATCTCTCATGTATTTAAGCACTCTTATCGGGTCTCAATCACTGATATCACCTTTAATAGCTCCCGCCTGCATCTCCCTACCTCTTTTATATTTCCTAGTAATCTACCCACACCATCGGTTTTAATACTCTTTCTTCCTTTTCTTTGCCATCATCTTTAACACTATCTCTTGTAAAGAATGACTTTTCCGTTCTCTTTTTATTGTCTTAAAACCCCAATCCCCTGTACATTCTCATTTTTTTATATTTTTTTATGCTGCTTCTTCACTGTTTTCTTGTACTCCAGTTTTTTTCTTATCTCATCTCCTTTCATCTACACTGAACTGCGCGGATGAATATATTTAGAGGTTGTCAAGGAAACTATTGGCGAATTAATTATGAGAAATAAGACAATGCCAGTTCCGAGACATTACGTATACGCAATCGTACCTAGATCTTTAACTAGATTCTTAACTAGACCATTCAGTGCATTAGTACTTAAGCACAATTTCTATAAAAAGAATAAAAGTTGGCAAAAATTTGTTCGTTGCGAAAATATCACTATCTATCGCCTATTTCGTTCTTGATGTTGGTTTAGTTTTTTCATTGTAATTATTTTTTTTTCAGTCTATATTGAAAAATTCAATATCTGATTATTATTTGATTATTTTATTTAATTATATATCATGTATAGACCCAGCCTTTTGCCTAAAATTAATAACAGAGAAATGAAGAGAATACAATTTAGAAAAACATATTACATTTATTGACTTTGAAAAAGCATTTGACAAAGTTAAAAGAAGCATTTTATTTAACATATTAAAAGAAAGACAATTACCAAATAATATTCTGAAAGCTATCATAAGTATATGTGAAAATAATCAAATACAAATAAGATTAAATCATGAGCTATCTGATACGAGAGAGATAAATCAAAATGGAATAAAAATTTCCGTCAAGGTATTAAACTTTCTCCTACTGAAAACTTAAACACCCTCCTTTTTGCTGATGATCAAATAATAATTACAAATTCTGAATGTACCTTACAGAAACATATTTTAAATTTAAATGAAATAGCCAAAGATTATGGAATGATAATATCAACGGAAAAATAAAAAAACGATGATCTATAAAGGACAAAATCCAATAAAAACTAAAATAGTAATAGATAAGAAGATTTCAGAACAGGTGAATACATTTAACTACCCAGAATGTATGATTATACTTATAATATTCCCTTTAGTTAGCTGACTCGTATTTTTCAGAACCATTACGTCACATCCGTCTTAGCTGACAAATAAACTATTTGTCAAGATGAAACCATATTAATATATAGAGAAACTAAAACTATATTAGTATACTATATAGTTATACTAATAATATTATAGCTATAAATGGTCATAAATAGTTATAATATTATTATAGTTACTATTATTAACTATATTATATAGAGAAGCGAAACTATATTATTATACAGAGAAACATGAATATACTACCCTTCACATTCAGGTTCATCCTAGAACCAATGAATAACTCATCCCTACTCCCTCCCTCAGGGTTTGAGGCGCAGTCCAAGTTTTGGTTGTCGCCAATTTAACTTGGCTCGGAAATCAAAGTGTTTTCTCCTTTATTTCTTAGCGCCACTTTCTCGTTCTTGCGCGAATTGTATCCGTAACTGCTGTTAGCGTCTCTCTTGCATGAGCAGGAAGCATCGACAGCCTCCCAGCCTGATTGAACACAAGCGAGAGAAGGTCATCCGCTAGCATCGCGACTAAAAGCCTTAAACAAGACATCCGTTAACGCGAACGGCTCGAGACAGAGCAAAAGCAAGGAAAGAAAACCCTTCCGTAGCTCGCTCGCCTATTTAATTCTTTCGGTTGTACGTGTAATTATGGCTTTCGCTAATTTCCGAAGGGGAAAACTGTTAGAAATGAGAAATAACGCAGGCATAGGCCTTTCTACGAGACGACGAGTGTGTGCAGAAAATAGTCGAGCATTGCAATAGAGTGAATGAATTTATTAAAATTAAAAACAGCGTATTTTTAGTGCCCTCTGGTGGTTATGATTGTGTTTTAATAGCGGCAGTAATCACGTTTGAAAATTTTAGGTGAAGTTCTTCATATTAATAAACACAAAAAATTAACACGTTAAAAATATTCAAATTAAAAAAAAAAAAAGAATTGATATACTGATTTATTTATCTACCGAATATGATAATACGACGGTGATGGGGAAGTGAGAGTAGTCTCTTCCCCTCCTTAAGAATAATGTATATCTTTGTTGAACTATTTGCATACGGTAACTAATAGTTTCTAGAGTTTTTTAAACTTTTCTTAAAGAATTAATATTTATGTTGATACTTCTTAAGAGTATTGGTTGTTAACTAACAGAAAGGTAGAGACTCCCTTAGGAAAATCAGACCCTATATCAGAAAACTCCTGTGTGAAGTTTTTTATGCAAAAAAATAAAGACGCCGATTTACTTAAAAGGTTACTTTAAAATACGAAAAATGAGCACAATTGAATTAAAGGTATTGGATTATTAACGGTAGTAGAAAGTTATAGATGATTGTGGAAATAGAATTATGTACAATATATTATTTTTAGCTTAAACCAGAGAAACAAATGAAAAAAAAAAAAGTTCAGCCTTACCGAAGTCTCATTTTATTAGGCTTAGCCAGATATCTAAACATATAAAAGGCAGTCTTCAAATTATGAGGAGAGGAATTTCTTTCTGGTGAAAAAAATTAAAATACTAAAATGAAAAGCCTAAAAACATTTCCTTTTGAAGTAAGTAAATTATTTACTTCAGAGATGTTCCATTCATTTATTTTCACAGCCAGATTCAAATTTTCCCGAGAGCTTATGAGAATATAACTTTCGGCATTGGAATTGTCTTTGTTTGCACGAATTAAAAGACGAACTTAAAATTCGTCTGTTATTAGGGAGTTTAGGTTCTGCTGGCCCGGGAGCTATTTCGAATTGTTAGTTCTCATCTCATGTCGGAAAGTTAAATAAAAAAAATTAAAAATTAAATATTAAATTACAAATTTAAATTTAAAAATGAAATAAACGCAAGAATTAAATATTAAATCACACATTTAAATTTTAAAAAAAATTACGATTTAAAAATTAAATAAAAATTAAAGTGAATTTTAAAAAAGACTTAAAAATAAAATTTAAAACATTTAAAAATTAACTTGAAAATTAAAAAGTGAAAATTTGTAAACGAAAAAATTTAAAAATTAAATTAAAAGTAAAAAGTAAATTTAAAACGTTTAACATTTAATTTAAAAAATCAAAAGGAATTTAAAAAATTTCAAATTTAATTAAAAGTAAATTTAAAACGTTTAACATTTAATTTAAAAAATCAAAAGGAATTTAAAAAATTTCAAATTTAATTAAAAGTAAATTTAAAAAATTTAAAAATTAAAAAGTGAATTTAAAAATTAGAAAATTAAATTAACAATATGGCGGAAAATAAAAGAATAATTGATAAAAAAAAATATTGTAATTTCCATATTTGGCAAAATGTAACTGATTACTATTGACTTTTGTATTCAACAACCTATCGACTTCACTTTTTTTAATCAAAGATGTCATTTCGGCTAAAAGTTACTTAGAAATGCACGTAACATAAACTGCTTGACCAGAAGAATGCCATCTGTTGAATGAAAAAAGCAGGCAATCCAATAGTAACATGTGTTGAGGTAAACAAATGCGTCTCTCTTTAATATTCCTCTCTGGCAACTCATTTATGGAGATTCGCATCAATTATTCGTCCACGCCCAACTCTAGTAATAGACGAACAACAGTAGTTTGTCATTTTGTTCGAGGAACCACCAAGTTTCGTAGTTTTAAGCAATCCATCAGCGTCACTTGCATTTGTTTATGCGTCGTGCAAGTGTGGTGTAAGCTTTGCTAAGTTCCTTCATTTCAAGAACTTGGCACGGCTGTAGAAAGTTCTTGGTTTTATTTTGCTCATTTCTTGTGTCGCCTGAAATACTTAATTGGAGTGTTGAATACATCTGGCTAATTATCTTGCAGATGTAACGTTCCCATGTCTCATAATAACAAAAATATTTCCAGCAGAAATGTTTATTTGGTTACTGGTAGCAAAATAATGTATGTGAAAAAGAAATTAGCAACAAATCCTTAAAATGGAAAAAATTATTCTATTTAGTAATGTATTTATTAGCCTGTAATCCATTGTTGTACATTTCTGTATCTGACAACAATGGCTGACGTGGACAACAATGGCTTTGTTTGAAGCAGGTGCAAACATTCTTGTAAACGAAAGTCAATTGCATCTACAATTAAACCAACTGATTTATTTACTGGAATCTACAATAAAAATGATACTAAATTGAAAAAAAAAAATTAAAGGAAGAAGAAGACATCTTCCCATCGTATGCGAATTTATAGTAAACATAAATAGAGACTTCAATAGATTCCCGATTAACCAAAGGGCTCCAGATCCTTCACTGTTATTGCGTTTTCCAAGAAGATGCCCTTATTTAAATAGTTGCCTGTTACTTAGCAGCCACTATTGGGCCTACTAGCATCCATAATCGAGATCTCATCTTCCTTTTTATGACTCAATACGTCTGGAATGCACGCTAACTTTGTTCTTGTCTGGTTCTCTTAACATAGTTTATGTTCGCAGTAAATAAAACTCCGTATACTTTACCTGGAGCTAAACGTAACTTAGACAAGCATAAAAGGATTTTCCACCTTTTAAGGTTTGCACTTTGATCACAATAATTTCACGAATAGGCGAGAGGTAGGTACATTATAGTGTCGGACCTCCCATGTCGGCATATAGAGACGGGCAAGGTCATCTCGGGTTCTAACCTCCTTCCAACGGACCCAGAACTGCACTGGGTGCACGTGTACATTCATATACCTGTCACCTGCGCAGTCCCGGGCGGAAACTTGCAGGTGTTGGGGATGGGGGGGAAGGGGGGGGAGAGCGGGATGGGAAGGTAAACCGTCTCCAGAACGTGGTGTACCGTTGTTGAATTATGTCGTTGTACGAGCTCTCGACTCCTCCCTTCTCCGTCCGCTCATCCCAGCGATGTTCACACACGTCTGACGACCGAGTCAAAATTTAATAATTGGATGCGTACGGCGAACGAAGTTTCTCTCGTTGACCCTTTATTTTCACGTGACCTGCTTACGGAAGAGCACCGCAGGTGCGCGACGTTCTCTGTATACGAATAAAGCGGTAAGACGAGTAAAACGCCGACTTCTCCTACCTACACCTCCCCCCTCCCCCTCTTTTGCCTTCCCTACTTGCAATTGAAATGTCACGAGAGGTCACTGAGTATTTTAATTACTTCCCTACGCTCTATCTTAGGCTAAGCCAGACGAAGCGAAGCATGTGCTGTATCATAGCAACCAACAGGGTAACGACAGCGCCACATAGCGGCAGAAAATAGGTTCGGAAATAGGAGAAGATGGTGTGAGGAGGAGTTAGGCGGATCGCTAGATGCAAGGGAGTAATGATCGCCCCCGACGGAGGAACAACGCACAGAAAGTTGGGTCAGCACAGAAAGAGAGAGAGAGAGAGAAAAGCTGTGTAATTACGTATACCACAGCACATGATTTAGCTAGCGGTCCAAACCTGTTTTGTCTGAAATTTGTTGGTGCAACGAAAAAAACTTGGCATTTTATGGTTGAATGCTCCACAATGAGGGGGAACTCCACGGTATTACCCCCCCATCTGCTTAAAATATTGCTTAAAAAACACAGGTTTACCATGTGGACAACTGTAGCATATTTTTATTTCGGGACTGTTATCATAATAGGATGGATTAGAGCCGTAAGCAATTAAGTCTGTTAGGCATCTGCATGTCATTATTCGAGTTGACGGCTATCGATCAGAAGGACAAGTGCAATTTTTCCGATCCCATCTCCCTCTTGAAAGTTATTATCGATTCTATTATGATTCAGATACCGCAAATATTTTACGGGTTTAGCAATCACTTGGAAAGAGGAGGATATGACTTTCTGCGATCGGAATACGCTCTCCCCCACATCCAACAACTCATAGTCTAATACTGTTCAAAGCGAAGCTTACATAGTTCTCAATGCAGTCTTTATCTTCTCTTAGGACCAAATCTGTAAGTTTGTTTACGGAAGTCACCGGTGCCATCTAATCCATCGGAGACTTGCTTCTTATCGCCGATGTCGCGAGAGGTCCATTTGCCAATCTAATTCTACGGGAAAGCACTTAGGAGAGAGAGAGAACAGTAAGACGACACACACACACACACACACACACAGAGGAAATACGTCTGCGCCCGCCTACAAAAGAACTTCTAGGACGGAATAACGTCCCCTATCCCCCCCCTTTTGGTCGTCAGTCCAAACTTTAATCAAAATATGTAAATTGCGACCAACTGATGAACTCTTTTTTGTTTGCAGCTTCAATGGAAATCAGAGCCTGTTGCCATAACAACGCGATAAGGAAGAGGAGGATCAGATAGTCATTTTCTTGGAAGTGGAGTGTGGGTATGGGCGAATAGTTCAAGAAAACAAAAAGTTAAAGTACTGGAAGAAAATAGATAGATAGATAGAATAGAGAGCGAGACACACAAGGGGGATGTCAGAATATGACATACCCGACTCATGTAGAACAATGGATACTCCAAGGTTTCTGTTTTATTATTTCTATGTTGACATTTATGTGCCTGACATAAAAACAGCTCTGACAATAACCAGAGTCACCATCCGGAAACATCAAAACTCGCTGCCTGGTAAGATGTGACAGTACACTGGATAGTGATGCGTTCAGATGCCGCTAGATGGCGACTGTTACTAAGATGAATTCAGGTAATTACATTAAAAGAGACATTTGCTTCCAAGTGGCGCATGGCCCTAATAGCATAATTCTATTAGATCTTTTCAGCTGCTAACTGGACTAGAAAGGCAAGCAATGACCTTCCGTCAATTTATCTTCGCCCCCCCCCCCCTAGCAACCAGACGCGTGTAGCGACGAGAAAGAGGACGAATGTGACGACAAGCCAAAAGGACCAACCGAACGTATATAGCGGGACCAGAAAGACGTAAAATGCAACCAAAGGAACGTAAGCTGAACGTGCAGCGCCCTCTATCCTTCTACTCGTTTCAATCATTCGGGGGTGATAATTCAATTGTGAATGCTTTTAGTATAATTGTAGTGGCCGCTCTTCAGAGGTTGGCGGAGGTCAAGTCGGGGGTAAAACCGCGGGACAAAAAGCGGAGATATTTACGAGAACCGAGAAACACAAGACTAATCCCAGATCTCTCGCATTGGCCAAGGACGTAAGATGAGACTTTTCTTGTTATTAAGATGGCCTTTTACGACTCAAGAAGTTAACGAGCATATTTGTTAAAGCGCCCACGTTATGGTGTGTTTACTTCCGCTTATATTTCGACTAAGAAAGAGGAGGTATTTCCTTCTTTGGATAGAAGTTGTCATTGATCCATCATAGCAAGAATCATCGGACACCAAAGATCACTCTGTCCTCTAACTTTCAGCATCAATTTCTAGATTTATCGATTGTGGGTATCCTCATCCATATATGGATAAGGATCTACATCATTTCAATTTAGTTTTTTTTTTTTTTCATTTGAACTTATCAATGGAATTTAATAAAATAAATGTGTATAAAGTATCGTATTCAGAATAACATCCTCAATTTGTCATCCCCACCCGTATTACCACTGTATTCTTCCAGTAAAAACAAATGAATATTAATAACATAAATAAATAAATAATTATCAACCTACCAATCACTGTTAGAAATTCAAATTCTTCATCAGTTATATTGAGTGGTAACTCTGAATTAAGAAGCATTTAATATTATCAATTGCAATGATAAAAAAAAGTGGGTTTAATAGTAATTAATATTATACATAAGATCATACACTAACTAATTTCGCTCACTTAGGACCAATGACTACTTCAGGGCACTCAAGAAAGAATTACAAATTAAAACTAAGATAACATTCAAGATGAGTTCCTAATTTTTGTTGTGAGAAACATGAGAGTGAATAATGACTATGGACTGTTTAACTCAACAAATAAGAAAACTGTCCATATAGGGCATGGTAGCTATATCTCCATTGATGACGGGATTTGTGTCAGAAGAATGATAAGCAACTCCTGACTTTTCTTCTCTTTCGCACTTCACATCATTGAAATGTTCCTTCACTCTTACTTCAAAACTTCTGCTCGTCTGACCTATGTAAGTTTCAAGGATGTTTGTAAGCAACAATGATATTCTGACTAGTGAGTGAGTAAGGCGTCAAATTTCATAAAAAGGTTTCCAATGTATAGGATGGAAGTAGAGTTTCTGTACAGAATATTAGGATTTTGGAGGACAGGATTATCCATTTAGACTGAAGGCAATGCTTGACCCCTTTGGCTCATCTAACGAGAAGAGTTCTTTGATAAGGTCAACTCTTCATTTATGGGTATGAGAGAGAGAGAGAGAGAGAGAGAGAGAGAGAGAGAGAGAGAGAGAGAGAGAGACTATATTTAAACTTTGCCAAGACGCCAGATGCCAAAATGGGAATATCTGACAGTTTGTTAACATAACGAGCTGAATCTTAATGAAAGAATTAGAATGTCCATTGTAGATTTCCTCTAACAGAGAAAGACATTTGCATAATCATAAGCAGACGTATCATCCGAGAGTCAGAGGATGAAAAGACGTATGTTGAAGACTCCTGGAAAGAGTGATAATATATACACATACTGGCTGATGAATTAGAAACCTTTATGCAGATACACATAAACGTCAGTTCGACAGCGTATATGCAAAATACTTATATGCGTCACCCATGTGTTCTAAGCAATTATTTAAGAATGCTGCTGGTCAATAATAGTGAATAGTGTTGATCACAATGGAAAAAAAACAAAGGATCTTTCAAAGTTCGATAAAGGGGCTTATTGTGGGTACGGTCTAGCTGGAGCCAAGATTTTGAAAACAGCTGAGCTGACTGGTTTCTCAAAATGTGAGCTATTCAGTGTGTTTAATCAGTGGAAAAATAACCCACATTGCTTGTACAAGAGGCGTAACTGTGGTCCTAACACAGTCTGTAAAAAACCAAATTGTCATTGTCTGAGACGTTCTATACAAGATCCCTCCAATTGTACTGATAAAGGGTGAATAAACAGAACCTTAATAATACTACAAGAAAAAAAAATAATATAGAGGACAGTAAACACAATGAATTAGCAAAGGCATTTACTGTAACCCAGTACGCAAATTGAAACTAACTCTACGTGCAAACGGACCGATTTCTTAATTTGTTTACACTAACTACCAAGCACACGTGATTACAGTCACATCCCGGTACAACATGACAGATGTTAATATATGGTGAAGCACGATTTCAAAAGATAAAGTCTGATAAGCCTGTTTTTTTATCACCAAATAGCAACACGTCCTGTCTTTTACAGTTGTCTGAATTCTTTCAAGTTTATTCACAGCCCTTTGCGGTCATTTAATTAGTACTTGACTTCATGAATTAGACGACAGATGTCGCTAAATAGAAAACACGAAGCGAAATCCTCTGTCGCTTCTTGCACGTGATATTTAAAAAGATGCCAAGATTTATATACTCATTCCAGAAGCATCATTAACTTTTAACAAATGTACATTTAGAATATCGTATTACTGGTAGAGAAGCTGCGGTTATAACTCACTAATTATGTAGAAAGCAATTACATTTACACGGACTTTAAAATAAACATAAAAATACCTATTTCTTATTTACTTTTTTTCTTGAAGAAAAATTTCTCCACAACCCCAACTTAAACCATAACACGTTTTTCATCAGAGCAGTAACTGAGAGACCCGCATAAAAAAAAAAATAAAATAAAAATGTCTACTTCGGCTACTTAAAAGGTATTTTTTATATCCATCCTTACCCTTGGCTGGATGCCATTTTAGTTACAAAACTTGCGGTCGAATGAAAGTGACACAAATTATTTAGTCTGCATATTTATTTTCTACATTTGTAAGTTTACTACTGCCATCTAGTGGTAACTATGGAAAACTGATCATCAGTTCTCTTATGTGGTTTCCTTCCAGTGGTTTTTACAAACTACAAAACCACCCACTTTTTAAAAAAATTAATTACATATATTTCTCTTTTACGTGTATGTGTGAAGGGATATATTCGGGTTATGACTCTTTTCCTTAGAATGCTCTCGACGTAATGTTTTCTTTCTCTTTACTGTTGACTTTGACGATAGCCATGGGAATAAAAAACTGACGCTTCGATTGATAGTTCCCGTAGGTATAATAGAAATCTATTTTTAGACAAGTAACAAAAGTGCTATATGTATTTACAGCCTTTCGGAAAACCATTTTTGTGAGGATAACAGAGAACTCGTTTCAAAAATTCCAAACAACCAAATAAAAAAAAAAAATTCCGAATGTTCATTTACAATACTTTTTTTTTATTTTATTTTCAACACGTCTCTGAATAGCAATTCGCAGCTATTGTTGGATATTAACAATATGTATTCTAAATGACAACTCGTAGCTATTGGCTATTAATAATGTCTATTTCAAATTGAAACAAGTAACAGCCATTGTTGGATTTTAACAATGTTTATTTCAAATGGAAGCTCATAGCCATTGTGGATATTAACATTATTCACTATATAACAATGTGTGTTTAAAATAACAACTCGTAGCCGTTATTGACTATTAACAATTGTATTTCAAATAGAAACAACAATTGTTGCATATTAATAATGTCTATTTCAAATAGAAACTCACAGTCAGCCATTGCTGGATATTAACAATGTCTATTTCAAATGGAAGCTCATAGCCATTGTTGGATATTAACAATGTCTATTTCAAATGGAAGCTCATAGCCATTATTAGCTATTAATAATGTATATTTCAAATGACATTTCACAACCATTCCTAAATATTACAATGTGTATTTCAAATAAAAACTCTTATCGTTATTGACTATTAACAATATCTATTGCAAAAAGACACTTGCAGCCGTTAGATATTAGCATGTTCTCCAAATGACAACTCATGGTTATTATAACCTGCTAATGATATGTATTTCAAATTGAAACTCCCATCCATTGTTGAATATTAACAATATGATCTATTCGTAGAATTACTGGCTATTAACAATATGTATATCAAATAGAAGCCAGCTATTGTTGGATATTAACAATATGTATTACAAAGGACAACTTATAGTTATTGGGTATTAATAATACCCAATCCGGTCTTTTACAGAGATCGCAGGGTTTCCTCCCAGAAACCTGAGTTTTTTTTATCTTGTAAACACATATTTACAGACGTAAAATACTTATTGCTGGCAAGGAGGGAAACGGATATACCATATTCAACTATAATTCTTTCTATTATTATAGAAAAGCAGCAGTATGGAAGAAGACTTACTGCTACAATTAACCAATCTTTCGATTGACATATCGAGAAGATTCCAAATAATAACTCCTAGTTATTGGCTATTAATAAATATCTATTTCCAATAGAAACTCACAGCGGTTTTTCAGTATTGCAACGTGTATTTCAAATAACAACTCGCGTCATTGTTGGATATTAACAATGTTTTCCAAATGCAACTCGTAGGTATTATTAGCTATGAAATGTCTCTATTTCAAATGGAAACTCACAGCCATTGTTGAATACTAACAATATGCATTCTACATAACTCGCGGGTATTGTTGGTTATTAACAATACCCTACTACAAACCACAGTTAATATTTAACTAATAAATATTAACGTAATAAATTATTACGTTAAAATTATAGAATGCTAGCTTTTATGACAAAACATTGGTTTCCATGCTATTAATGAAAAAAAAAAACTGACAAGTCCACTGCGGGAAATTTTATTTTTATCTTTTAAACTAACATGGAAACAAACGTTTTGCTCAGCAGAATGGAACGTGTTTTGAGCCCCTCCCGCCCTTCTTTTAGGACACAGCACAGACAAATAGACATACAGCAGTCTCGCAGTTTTACCACCCATTAAGACCTTGTTAAGGGTCATGGTAATGGTTTTCTTTGTATAAAAAGGTTAATCGGACGTAGGTTCTTCGGTTCGTTAGTAATTCGTAGCAATAAAAAGCCACACCAGAAACATAAAACAAGACACCGCATCAAGTAGCGCCCAATTAATGCCAAGTTTAATCATAATAATGTCATTTGGCTGCAACAGACAACTAACAAAGAACATTAACGCGATAAACTGCAGAAAATCGACATGGCTGTGTATTATTTGTGCTTTTTTTAAGTGACTAATAAATAAAACTATCACACATAAGTGTAACAATAAGAATATGACTTGTTCTTCCGGTTCTAGAATGAACCTTGTGCCTTTTCTTTGAGAGGAAAAAGAAAACCCAAATAAAATCTTGTATTTATCATGAAAATGTTTGCAATTAATAATACGATTCACATCATTTTGTGTTTAAGAAGAAAATAAATATTGTAGTCTTAAGTCCACAGATGCCAGCACAGGTTGTCTTTTCATTCAATTGACGTCAACACTTAGCAATGTCAATAATCCTTTGTAAAGGCCATTTGAGAATACTTGAAAAGCAAATGAAATTCCTGTGCAAAAAGTCATCTACAAAATACGGTAGTGAGCACTGAGGTGTCACGTGATCGAAATGGGCAAACGTCATGCGATGTATAAGGAATGCGAGCACGTTTTTAGTCTCTTCACAGAATTGGGTATTTGCTTTAATCACTTTAATTGGAAGTAAACAGTGAGAGGGCGCTTGGATCGCAAAAAAGGGGATTATAATTTATAAGAAACTTCAATGTCGTTATTTTAAACTCATCGGGTAGCTTGTTTGATGTTTAATGTGATGTAGGTAGGCAGCACCAAGAATTCGTAGAAATATGAATACAAGGGCCTTTTTCATCGAATTCTATCCGTTTTATCCATTTTAGCTTAGATTTTGGTATTTGACAAGAAATTATATATTTTAATCTTTTACCCAAACGAAAGCAACAGCTTTGCATTGTCATATGTTAAGGTAAAGCCGTCTCTAAAAATTCGAATGATCCCTAGGCCATTCAATCGTGGGAGAAAGACCGTCCATCTCAGCGTTGGCTCCACTCAGTGATGGCTTTCCACCCACACGCCACCACCACCGAGCAGAACCGCTCATATTCCGAAGAAAATAATTCACCGACAAAGCCCCTCACCGGGCCGTGCCGGAGAACACTTTCCCCGGAGACGCAAATTGCTCCGTTAAGTCAAAAACCTTAAGAGAGCGAACTCAAACTCTCGAATCTCTACGCCCCAGGGGGTAACAGCAAGAGCCCAGCCTCAGTTAAACTTCATTGCCATTCATTACCCTCCCAGGGTTTCATCCTTCTTTCCGGAGCTTTCCATTGCACAGATCCGTGAAAACCTGGAAAATGCAAATTAGAAAGAAGTTCTTAAAAGAACTGGGAGATGGACTGGACGTCATCTGAATGAAGAATCTGTGTGGATGGGATGTTATTGAGCTAAAAGCTCTAGTCATGGCCGGGTAACGGCAATAGCCGAGCCTCAGTTAAAACTTCATTAGCTACAGCATTGCCATTCGTTACCCTCTGTTTAAGTAAAGGGGTAAAATCTCAAAAAAATCAGACAATCTCTAGGCCACTCATTCGTGGGCGAAAGACCGTCCAAATCTCCGCGTTGGTTCTACTCAGCGAAACTCGACCACCGAGCAGAACCGCTCAAATTCCGAAGAAAATAATTCACCGGCAAGAAGCCCTCAGCGGGCAGTGCTGGAGAACACTTTCCCCGGAGATTCAAATTGCTCCCTTAAGGCAAAAACCCTAAGAGAGCGAACTCTCGAAATTCATCAGAGTAACAGCAACAGCCGAACCTCAGTTAAACTTCATTGGTTCAGCATTACCATTCGTTACCCTGATTAGTAAGTAAAGGGTAAAATCCCAAAAAATCGGACGATCTCTAGGCCACTCCATAGTGGGCGAAAGACCGTCCATGTCTCAGCGTTGGTTCCACTCAGTGCCGTCCGCTCCGTCCTAGCACCCCGACTACTGAGCAGAACCGCTCAAATTCCGAGGAAAATAATTCACCGGCAAGAACCCCTCAGCGGGCCGTGCCGGAGAACACCTTTCCCGCAGACTCAAAGTGCTCCCTTAAGGCAAAAACCTTAAGAGAGCGAACTCAAAACTCATCACCCAGGATAACAGCAACAGCCGAACTTTAGTTTACTTCCTTGGTTCAGCATTGCCAATTGTTACCCTGGAAATCCTAAAAATGACATATAACTTATATAAGAATCAAAACAGGGAAAAAGAAAAAAAAAAAGCTAATGCAAAGTGAATATAATTTTAATATACTAATAATAAAATGATATATAGAAATATTATTAAATACTCTAGATTATATTGATATTTTAAAAATTTTTTTACTTGTTTATGAAATATATTATATTT
The DNA here is from genome assembly GCF_054136105.1 of Typopeltis vanoorti. Classification (NCBI taxonomy): domain Eukaryota; kingdom Metazoa; phylum Arthropoda; class Arachnida; order Uropygi; family Thelyphonidae; genus Typopeltis; species Typopeltis vanoorti. The sequence continues at coordinate 90,656,597 of NC_143567.1, forward strand.
AACAAGAAATTATATATTAGATTTAATTTTACTTAAGAATTTAATTATTTATTTACTTATTATTCAAAATAAACCTAAGGTTTGCTTTTAGGTTACACCATTCTACTGCACAGAACTAATAAATGGGACGTGGAGTGACACCACGCAATGAAATTCTATCAGTTAAAATACCTCTATCACTTAAATACATTCACAGACATTAATAATAGAATCAGAATTTTTCTCCTTTATTCGGAGCCATTTTAAAGTTGATTCAAAGACATCAAAGATAAAAAATTTTATGAATTTCTAGGCATGTATGGTTTTAACATATTCAGAAGTATTTTAATTTTGAAGAACTCATTCAGGCCATTGAAATGATTCCTGACAAAAATTAAAATGGATTGTGTGAAGATAATTTTAAAATCAAGGTGTAAAGATTTTTGTCACAAAGACTTGCGAATTCTCTTTAAAACTGTGTACTTTGGCGAGGAGGCGCTGCAGTCGTGACAGAAGCAGACGACGCTTAGGACTTGATTAGCAAAGTTTCCGCTGTGTGTGGTATCCATTTTTTTTAAATGTGCCCGAAGTGAAAGAATAAGTACAACATTAGTGTTTGAAGGCAAATTATAATATTTTTGTAGTTTCAAGAATCTTGTAAAGCAAGTTTGTGTCAAGTTTTTCAGAAATAAATAACATCACTAGAGTTACATCAGTGAAATGCGTATGAATGTGTTCTAAAAGTATACGTATAAGCGAGCATTCATTCTGCGTAATGATCAAGACTTTCACCAGCTTTACCACTCATCACAAGTCCGAATTTTACTGGCGCAGTCGATAGGACCTACAAGGTGAGAGCAATTCGTTATGTAAATGCATGCTCCCATGTTTTAGAGTTCTATTTTGATTATTTGGGCGAAAGTCTGTTTTAATACAAAACAAAAAAAAAAAAATAGTGTTCGTAGTTTGTTCCATCCTGGAACAGTAGTAGTTTTGATTTCTCGCCAGAGAAAGAATACGTCAGTATTCAAATTTTGTTCCATCCTGGAACAGTAGTACAACAGTTTGGATAAATGAAAAACACGCCAGTGTTCAAGCTATATTTTCGTCCCAGATAGTTCAGAATAGTTGTTTTTTTTTTCATTTTAAATTTATTTTGTTCTGCAGTTACCGATTTGTCCTGTTTTGCATGTTAGTTCCATCTTGGAACAGTCAGAACTTGTGATTTCTCGCCAGAGAAAGAACACGACAGTGTTATCATAGTTAATTTTTGCATACTGTTTTGATAGTTCTGTTTCGAGATTTCAGTTATTACATAGTAGCGGTGTAAAATCGGAACTATTTTTTTTGTTTTTGTTTTGTTTTTATATATCCACACACATATATATATATATATATATATATATTTGTGTATTTGAAAGTGTAGTAAATTGTGTAGTTGAAGTTTTTATCTGATAATATTGTAAGATTTATCTATGTTTACAAATGGTATGTTGAATTTAATTATGAGTCCCATAATCGCCAAATGTATACATCTCTTTTTGGGCTTTAAAAAAAAAAAAAAAAAAAAAAAAGTGCAATTGATTCTCTTTTTTAGGGTGATTTTTTTTTTTATCAGTAAAGAGAGTTATTGTTTAGCACCATGACTTATTTAACCAAAGGTAGAAAGGAAGATTTACGTAAATTGGCTGAAGAATTGGGAGAGAAGCCAACTGTTGAAATGAAAGTGATAGATCTTAAAATGATTATTACGGGAAGTAAATTTTATGAAGAAGAATTTGTTAAAGGGATGTTGGAGACGATTATTAATACCAGACTCGAGGAAGAACTGATGAAGAAAGAATTAGAAGCTCAACGGCGGAAGGAAGAACTAGAAGCCCAATGCCGGAAAGATGAATTGGGGGCCCAACAGAAAAGAGAACAAATGGAGTTCGAGTTGAAGAAACTGGAAATTGAAGCGCGTGTTCAACCAACCTCAACTCCAGTATCCAGTGACAATAAACCATATTGTCTTGAACTAATTAAGCTAATGCCTAGGTTTAGATTACAAGAGGATGACATTGTGATATACCTATCCCTGTTTGAAAGACAAGCTAAGAGAACAAAAATAGATGTTAAAGACTGGATATCATGTCTCTTGACTTTGTTACCATTTGAGATTGTCCAATTAATTGGTAGAGAGTCAGAAGAAAATTGCGAAGATTATGAATATATTAAAACAATTCTACTAAAGAGATTTAGACTGAATCCTGAAAGTTTCAGAAAAAAGTTTGTGATGCACCAAAAGGTTGCTGAAAAATCTTGGAGGGATTTCTGTTATGAAATAACTAATTATTTCGAAGAGTGGATTGGTGGCCTTGATATCAAGGATTTTGAAGGGTTAAAAGATCTAATTATTACGGATCAACTGAAGAAGAAAGTACCACATGAAGTGAGAGAACATCTCTTAGACGACTGGACAAAATTTGTTTCTCCAACCAAGTTAGCTGACAGATTGGACGAATACGACAGTGTTCGTAGTACATCAAGGAAGCCCATCGGAGCTATTCCGAAGGACAAGGTTACTGAAAAGTTTAGACCTTATACTCCACCTGCTGAGCGAACATTCAAAAATAAGTTATCTCCCTCTCAAAGTCCACCGAGATGGTACCAGCCGTGGCGAAATGATGATTCATACAAGCCTCACTACAAACCAACTTGTTTTACTTGTAGAAGGGAAGGTCATATTGCCAAGTTTTGTATGAAAAATAGTCAATCAAAAGATACTCCTACTACAGCACACAGTAACCTAGTTCAAACGTCTACCACTGGGAATGACGATAAATCAGGTGTGTTGACTGCCAAAATTTCCATTCCAGTATCCAAATCAGTGGACATTGATCGAAATGTAGATGATTTGAAGGTGGTCAAAATCAAATGTGGAAGTAGGGTTTTAAATGGAATAATAGATACGGGAGCGCAAATATCGGTAGTGCGCGAAGATTTAGTGGCAGATACGCCCCATGATGGAGAAAGTAAGATAGAAATATCTTCTGCTTTCGGAGAAAATGAAATAACACCCTTAAGGATTTTTGAAATGAAAATTGATGATAATTTACATGGTAATGTTCCAGTCACATGTGCTGTCTCAAGAAAACTGGTTACCGATCTGCTACTGAGCTCCTCTGCCTATGAAATGCTGGTCGAAAGCGTCGAGCTACATGAGAGTAGTCATCATTGGGAGACACCGGTTCTGAAATCAAAAGATTTAAGCGATAAACGGTCAGAAGATGATGAAGATGAAGACATGCCTTCGAAAATAACCAGTACAGCATTGGCAGTAAGTACGATAGAGTCCCCACCAGGTGAAGAAAATGAGTGTATACCAGAAAAAACAAAATTCGAATTCGGCAAACTTCAAAAGGATGATGAGACGCTTCGAAGGTGTTTTGAATGGGCAAAAAGACAGAAAAATTCCTATGCGTTTGACAATGGGGTTCTGCTTCATAATGAACATATTTGTGGCGAGAATATTAGACAAGTAGTGCTACCGCGTGTGAAACGAGAGAATGTCTTAAAGATGGCACATGAAATCCCTCTTGCTGGCCATCTCGGCGAAAAGAAAACCCGTCAGCGAATCAAGTACTCATTCTTTTGGCCTACCATTAAACAAGACGTGAAAAAATATTGCGAAAGCTGCAAGGAATGTCAAATGAGAAGGACTGCTACATATAGAGATAGAATCCCCATACGACCTACGTCAGACCAGAAGCTCCGTTTGAGGTATGGAGCGTGGATTGTATCGGACCGTTAGAACCCCCATCGGGAAGAGGACATCGATTCATAATATGTGCTGTTGATTTATGCACTAGATGGGCCGAAGCCATACCTGTCAAGGAAATAAGTGCTAAAACTACATGTAACGTTCTAATGAGGATATTTACTCAGACTGGATTTCCTAAAATGGTCTGTACCGACCAAGGTACGAATTTCACATCTAAACTCACTCAAGCTTTTGAAGATCTGCTAGGCATAGCTCCACGTTTTTCCACTCCAGGACATCCTGAGAGTATGGGCGCTGTTGAACGTTGGAACAGAACTTTAAAAGAGATGATGAATAAGAATATACAGGAACATGGAAGAAACTGGGATTTACATCTTCCCTATCTTCTATTCGCATACCGAGAAGTACCACATAGCACTACTGGGTTATCACCTTTCCAGTTGGTATATGGAAGATTACCTCCAGGCCCCTTATCTTTGTTAAAAGAAATTTGGACTGGTGGACGAGTCATCCCAACTGCTGCCTCTCGCTCGGTTGAAAATTATTTACAAGAGCTTCTTGAAAATCTAAGAAAAGCTCATGAAATTGCATCCGAGAATGCCAAAGGGTCTCAAGAACAATACTCCTCCAGATATAATCTTCGTTCCAAAGAAAAATCCTTCATGGTTGGTGAAAAGGTTTTAGTATTGTTACCTTCATCCTCTCATAAGCTTCTAAATACTTGGACAGGACCTGCTACAGTCGTCCAACTTTCTAGACCACATTCTGCGAAGGTTGAGATGAAGGATGGAAGTATCAGGGAGCTCCACATAAATAAGCTTCGACCATATATTCAAAGAATTAATCATGTCGGTCTAGTTTTCGAACTAGATGAAGATTTCGGAACACTCCACTATGCACCTGCTGACAAGATGAATAAATCAGTTGAAGATATTAGGAAACACCTTGAGGATATGGAAGCTCTCTTGACGGAAGAACAAAAACAAGAACTTTTTGACATCCTCCGGAAATATGCAGATGTTTTTAGTTCCAAACCTGGTCATGCCAAAGTTGATGGACACTCCATCAAAGTTACAGAGAACTGTTCCCCTAAGAGACTCAAACCCTATAGGGTGCCAATCACTCTACAAAAGGAAGTAGATCGACAAGTCAAAGAACTGTTAGATATGGGTCTCATTGAGCCAAGTGTCAGTGAATGGGCTCATCCCGTTGTTTGTGTGGCTAAGAAAAATGGAAGTGTCAGACTATGCATTGACTTTAGATTGCTGAATAGTTTTACTATTCCAGATGCTTATCCAATGAAAATAGCTATTTATTATTTGAGGTAGGACAAGCAAGATTTATCACTGTAGTTGACCTCACCAAGGGATATTGGCAAATCCCTATGGAAAAGGAAGCAAAGCCCTTCACCGCATTCGTGACGCATTCTGGTCACTATCAATGGAATGTCTTACCGTTTGGAATGAAGAACGCTGGAAGCACATTCCAGAAATCATTAGATAAAGCACTAGCTCCTCATAAGGCATACTGCCGATCTTATATCGACGATTTGGCTATATTTTCTAAAACATGGTCTGAACATCTCACCCACATAGATGAAGTCTTCAAAACATTAAGAGAGGTGGGTTTAACAGTAAACCTAGAAAAATGCGAATTCGGGAAAAATCAAGTGAAGTTCCTAGGTCATTTGATTGGATCCGGTCAACATTCTCCAGACCCAGAGAAGGTCGAGGTTATAAAAGGTTTAGCGACACCAGCAACAAAGAAGGAAGTAAGAAGTCTACTTGGACTGGCTAGCTACTACCGTGACTACATACCACAATTCTCCCAAATTGTATTACCACTGACAAATCTGACTAAGAAAAGTGTCCCAAACAACATTCCTTGGACTACTGATGCTGATGAAGCTTTTACGAAACTCAAGGAAGAGCTTATAAAAATGCCTTCTTTGCATACTCCAGATCTCGACAAGCCGTTCCAGTTGTATACGGATGCATCAGCAACAGCAATTGGCGCATGTTTAGCTCAAAACAACGAACAAGGAAAAGAATTGCCCATTGCTTTCTTCAGTAAGAAACTAAATTCCTGTCAAATGAAATGGTCAACCATTGAAAGGGAAGCTTTTTGCGTCTTGGAGGCATTGAAAAAGTTTGACACATGGGTATTTGGTGCTGAAATACAGGTAATTTCAGATCATAACCCTCTGACCTATCTAACTAAAAGTGCCCCTCATGGTGCCAAGTTGTCCCGATGGGCTTTAGCCCTACAACGTTATAATCTGACTGTTACATATAGAAAGGGTAGTCGTCACGGTAACGCTGATGCCCTTTCCAGATTAAAAACTGATATAATTAATTAATGCTATTGGCTTGTTTCTTAATAATGATTATATATTTTCTTGATGTTTAGTTAATGATAATTATATAGTTTTTTTGTGTGTGTGTGGGAGCTGCATCGCACCATAAAGCTCTCACCTCATTTCTTGTATTTTAGAGTCAATTACTCGCCTGAGTTTTTTTTTTTAGATGCAACATCGACACTCCTGTGACGGATGTGCTTCCCCCAAAGGGAGCTGTAAAGATTTTTGTCACAAAGACTTGCGAATTCTCTTTAAAACTGTGTACTTTGGCGAGGAGGCGCTGCAGTCGTGACAGAAGCAGACGACGCTTAGGACTTGATTAGCAAAGTTTCCGCTGTGTGTGGTATCCATTTTTTTTAAATGTGCCCGAAGTGAAAGAATAAGTACAACATTAGTGTTTGAAGGCAAATTATAATGTTTTTGTAGTTTCAAGAATCTTGTAAAGCAAGTTTGTGTCAAGTTTTTCAGAAATAAATAACATCACTAGAGTTACATCAGTGAAATGCGTATGAATGTGTTCTAAAAGTATACGTATAAGCGAGCATTCATTCTGCGTAATGATCAAGACTTTCACCAGCTTTACCACTCATCACAAGTCCGAATTTTACTCAAGGTATGAAGGCTGTATAATTCACTTTTTTTTTCTTTTCTTTTTTTTAAATTCTGTATCGCTAAACTTTCTTTGTTCGAAAACCTCAAATGGAATATGGAAATTCCAGTGAAAAACTTATTTTTCTCATTCAAATATACTAACGGAGTCATCTTCATTATTGGATGTGCTCAATTTCATTAGGAAAAAAATAAAATTAAATAAATGAGTTTTTTCACGAACAATTATGCAGACCTCCTCGGGAGATGGACTTCTGTTTCTACTCTGAAAATGCTTCGATACTTTTAAAAACAAAATTATGCCTTAAAAAATAGCTATTTTTTATAGAATGCATATCAGATTAATTCATAAAGGAAATGATAAAGATTATATCTGAGGGATGTTTTCGACGCTTTCTTTTCTTCTTGAAGAAATAGAGAAACATTTCATAGACAAAACTGTACAACTTTATTCTGTTATATGAAGGTATCTGAAGTCACCAGTTACGTGTATCATGTGTATTAATGGAGTGTGTTCGATGGTAGGTTTGTCCGTTTTGTGAATACAAAAATCCGAATTTTCACTAGTAAATGCTGCCACCTCCGTATAAGACAGGTTCTTTTGAAAAAAAAGGAGGGTTCATCTGGATTCTTAATAGGACTGTGCACAACATTTTTTCAATTCTCATATCGGAGGAAGACAAACACAAAATGCATGCAATCTAATGCAAGTGTAAGCCTCACTAATTTATAAGACATCTAATCACTTAATAGAGGTCATTTCCAATCCGTACAGAACAAAGTAGTTCAGAATAGACTTTTAAAGGAAATAATTCGATAAACGCAAGAACTTATCGGGGGGGGGAGAGAGAGAGTTACTCATCACAGGATGCTCTTGGCTGTGTGATAAAAAAAGAGAAAAGACATTGACCTTTATCCCGGGAAGGAAGTTCCTTGTTCTTCGGAAACAAGGAAGCCAGGGATGGGTTATTAGCATAAACCAGTAGCTGTCGTAAGTTGCGTAAGATCACACACACACACACACACACACACACACACACACACATACACACCCGCACGCACACTCATACATGATACCTCATATCAGGTTCAGAATACTTAGGAATCATGGCCAGCATCAAGTACTTGATGAAAACAGTAGCTTTCACTAACATCATCCTATTATTTATTTATTATGAAGTTTATTTATTTACTTCTTTATTTTGGTCTGCGAGTTACACTTTTACCACATTTGATAGTCATTAAGTATGATTGTAGTTATTATATGTTCCCTTTCGAATTATCTGTGCTTTCATCTCATTATTCATGTGGGTTGATGGTGTGGTATTGACCTTCTCATTAAAAAAAAAAAAAAGAAATCAAGGTTGCGAGAATACCTCCATAGTCGAATTGGAAGGATACCTTGGAAAGAGTTCGATGACTTACAGAAGGTGTGTCATTGAAAAAAAAATTTTTTTTTTTTTCAACTGAAAATGAGTTAGGGTGTTATATGGACTGCCCATTGTAAACTGAATCGTTATACCTTTAACAGTATGTATGAAAAACTAAATTTATCAAGCTTAATACTGAGTTTAAGTAGGCTAGACAGTGAAGGTAAAAAAATGCTAATTACTCACATAATTATTGGATATTTTATAGTAATATTACTTTGTTTATTTCTATTGTTATTATTTATTAAGATTTATACTTTTATTTTTAAAATTACCTTTATACAGATATTTCGTAAAAAACACCTTTTATTTTTAGAAATATTTTTTATTTAATTAATGAAGACTTGCTAACCATTAGCATGAGGTTAGAGGGGGAGGAACAATCGACCGTGAGATGCGGTGATTGATTCATTCAATCCAATACCCTTGGAGGGTAATGGATGGCAATGCTGTAGCCAGTGAAGTTCTAACTGAGGCTCGGCTATTGCTGTTACCCTCCTGCCATGATCAGAGCTTTAATAGCTCAATAACACCTTATCCCTACACTGTCCTCTACAGATAACGGGGAATATGAAAAGCATTCTTGCTTCGCCCCTTTAAGCCAGTCCTTATAAGGACTATAAGGACCATTAGCATTTTGAGGAATGATGTAGAAACCCAGGGAGGGTAATGGATGCCAATGCTGTAGCCAATGAAGTTCTAACAGGCTCGGCTATTGCTGTTACCCCCTGCCATGATCAGAGCTTTAATAGCTCAATAACACCTTATCCCTACACTGTCCACTACAGATAACGGGGAAGATGAAAAGCATTCTTGCTTCGCCCCTTTAAGCCAGTCCTTATAAGGACTATAAGGATAAGGACCATTAGCATTTTACATTGAAAGGCGATGTAAAAGATGTTTTCAAGATCATTTCTTAAATGATTGTACACTTTTATTTTATACACCTTTAGTTATGACATGACGTTATAAAAAAGTCCAAATAATGAAGGTTTATAGCTATATTGATTATATATATATATATATATATATATATATATATATATATATATATATATATATATATATATATATATATATATATATATAAATATATATATATATATATATATATATATATATATATATATATATATATATATATAAATATATATATATATATATATATAAATATATATATATATATATATATAAATATATATATATATATATATATACTTCGGAGTAGACGATGGCATCACCTTCTTTGAAGTCATGAAGCAAGCCCAGGAACTAGAATCCAAAAGAATATCGGTGAGTTGCGGATATTTTTTATTTTTCTGGTGCTTAAGCTGAGGAGATGTTTAGAGTAACTCAATAGTCCCCCTTAAATTATGCTATGATAGTAAGAAAATTTAAAGGGGGTGGGCTCTAGTTAAAGAAAAGATCCTGCATCCACCTACAGTTTTGTAAAGATAGTCCATGTGTAATTTTATTTTTTATGATATATGACTTGGTTTTTCAACGATAACTGTGTTATATGCAAACAAACGCGTGGCGCCATGTCTTAATAGGAACACGAAACTATCCCACTTGATCATTGTACAAAAATGTCATAAACCAAATAAAAATAAAATTACACATGGACTATCTTTACAAAACTGCAAGTGGATGCGAGATCTTTTCTTTAACTGCACTGTAACCCATTTTTACAAGCAATAATATAACACAAACTGCTATAACCTGCATAATTCAGAAGGCCTTGTCAGAGGATCGAATTCCAAATGGTTGAAGCAACGTCCTCATAGTATTCATCTATAAAAAGAGAAATTCCCCGTTATTTGTAGAGGACAATGTAAGGATAGGGTGTGATTGAGCCAATAAAGCTCTGATCATGGCAGGAGGGTAACAGCAACAGCCCATCCTCGGTTAGAACTTCATTCGCTACAGCACTGCCATCCATTACCCTCCCTGGGTTCCCATTTTAGTCGCCTCGTACGACATGTATGGACTGCAGTAGAGCTATTCTTATCCCGGCCACCACAAGGGGAAAGTTGAGTGCATTGCCACAGCATGGTAGAAAAAGTCCTGATTTTCATAATATTAACTAATATTTATTTGTAGGTATTCATTTATGCTTTACCGTTGAAAACTGACCAATTATCAGACCCATAAATAAATGTCTTTTTTTCTTTCTTCTATCATGATTAACATCAAGTCATTCTTTGCTAATGCGTGTCTATTTATTGTTTAGGATGAAATAACTAAAAAGTTTGAATTGGAAATCATGAGACTTTTTCTAAAATAATATCCTTATAAGGACTGGCTTAAAGGGGCGAAGCATTAATGCTTTTCATATTCCGCGTTGTCTGAACAGGACGTTGAAGGATAAGATATTATCGAGCTATAAAGCTCTGATCATGGCAAGAAGGTAACAGCAATATATCAATTCAAAATTTATATAATACTTATTTTCAATCTGTAAAATGGTGTATTATTATATTATTAAATACTCTGGATCAAAGAAAGAAATTTTAATTATTATGTTATATTAATAAAGAATATTATAAATAACAGAAAATTATATTAATTTTCTCAAAAATTCAATCATTTATTCAATCCTTACCCAAAACAAATCGAAGGTTTGTTTGCTTTTTATCTTATATGGAGAGTATTTTTTTGATTGTCCAAAATGAGCGATGGGAAGTCTGCTGCTGTATATTACTTTATCAGAACCAAATCATTGATCAAAAAATAATCAAACATAACACGATAAACCTTTCCTTTTTTTTTCTGGGGATTTTTTTTTTTTTTCGATTTCATACGTTGTTCAGTTTGAATCAGCAAAAAAATGGCGACTACAGGGTTCTTTTGGAATTCGTACCAAAGTGATTTTTTTTTGTTTGGGGGGGAGGGAGAGGGGCATGTTCAAAAGTATCTTTGCTGAATTTCATTAAATGGTCCACATTAGTCTCTCAAAAATAAATAAATAAAATAAAAGAAAAAATATAATCTCATACACTTCTTAATCAAGCAACCATGGAAGGACTGTATTCTTATAATCAACAAAGTCTGCGTCCTTTTTTTTTTTTTAATCTGTACCGATAGATTTCCTTTATTGAAAGAAAATCTGCTATATGAGAATTCCATTGAAAAACCCATTTTTTCCCCCCTCATTTCCTAATTGAGAATTCTTCACGAACAATAATACAGAATCTGTAGGAGACAGATCACTGTCTCCGCACATATCTTTTTAAAAACAAAAGCATGCTTTTAAGAAATTGTCATATTTTTATAGGATACGTATCAGATTAATTTATAAAGAAATGTTTAACTTTATGTCTGAGGGATGCTTCGTAAGGTTAGGGTTTCGCACTGTACTGAAAAAAGTCATAGGAAAATATATGGCTAAAAAACAAGACAGTAGTTTTGCTAAACAGATCGCGGACCTTTCTTCCCTCCTGGAGAGAAAACAAGGCATACTTCATAAGACTCTCTTGATAATTTCATTCTTTTGTTCTTTATAATTATGGGAAGACAACTGAAGTCACCACTTATGTGTAGTGTGTCTGTTAATGGAGTGTCTTCTAAGGTATGTTTGTCCGTTTTATGAATAGAAAAACCTGAGTTTCCAAGGGGAAATGCTACAATGTCCGTACGAAGCAGCTTTTATGTGTTGGATTTACGGTCGAAGCGACTATCAGATCACTGTATTATGTATGTAAATTGTGTTCTGGCCAGTTTCCTGTTTTGCAATGAAAAACCGGAGTTTTCCACCCCATATGAGAACAGTTAACTCACCTTCAGTTGAAAAGCCGTTATAAAGATTCTTTGTACGTAGTAGTTTACTACAGAAAAGGAACACACAGTACGCGACAGAATGGAAGTCTGATTCTCACAGCTTTGTAGCATGCGGGAAAAAAAAATGCTGAGCTTGTTATAAAATGTAAATTGCATTTAGATTATTCATGTAATAGTAGAATTACCCCCCGCTTAAGGGGTGGTAATCAACACTAATCGCTTGATAAAAGTTAGTTCCCATCAGCAGCGAACAAACTAGCTGATAAGAGATTATTATGGGAAATAAATTAGATAAACAAAGTAAATCCTTATCGAAGAGAGAATTACTCATATCATGGGATGCTCTATTGGCTGTGACAATGAAGAATTTATGACTTCTTTTTCCCAGAAAAACATTTTTTTTGTTCTTTGGAAACAAGGAAATAGCGCATTGGATATATATATATATATATATATATATATATATATATATATATATATATATATATATATATATATATATATATACCAAGCAATTTTTAAACCTGGTTTTACTCCATTTTTCCCGAGTAAGCAAATAGACAAAAATGTCAAGTTTGCGCCTGCAAGTGATGCAAGACTAGCTGATCCTACAGGTAGTGCAAGACCAAGGCAACTCGTGGTAGAGGTGGAACAAGCTCCGATCACTAATCTTAATATTTACCCTTAATGCCAAAACACATCTCCAAGAAGGGGATGTATGATGTTTTGTATTAAAGGCAAGGGGCCACTACCCAGACCGGTTTCAACCTTTATTGAGGTCTCATCAGTGGGAGCTAGGCTAGAAATACCAAGATTTAGTAATACAGAGCTGTATTAAAAGCAAGGGGTAGTGGCCCCTTGCCTTTAATACAAAACATCATACATCCCCTTCTTGGAGATGTGTTTTGGCATTAAGGGTAAATATTAAGATTAGTGATCGGAGCTTGTTCCACCTCTACCACGAGTTGCCTTGGTCTTGCACTACCTGTAGGATCAGCTATGTGTTGGATTTATGTGTTGGATTTACGGTCGAAGCGACTATCAGATCACTGTATTATGTATGTAAATTGTGTTCTGGCCAGTTTCCTGTTTTGCAATGAAAAACCGGAGTTTTCCACCCCATATGAGAACAGTTAACTCACCTTCAGTTGAAAAGCCGTTATAAAGATTCTTTGTACGTAGTAGTTTACTACAGAAAAGGAACACACAGTACGCGACAGAATGGAAGTCTGATTCTCACAGCTTTGTAGCATGCGGGAAAAAAAAATGCTGAGTCTTGATTGCATACTTGAGAAAAATGGAGTAAAACCAGGTTTAAAATGCTTGGTATCTTTAACATAATTATACCCAAGGTAAAAATACTTTCTCTCTCTCTCTCTCTCTCTCTCTCTCTCTCTCTCTCTCTCTCTCTATATATATATATATATATATATAATAATAATAATATATATATACGTTGTCGGTGTCAGGTTATTTTGCGCCCTATTCAAAGTTTACAAGTGCTCCCCTTATTTCATAAACTAAAATGTTTCTAATTGACATTAAACAAAATAAAATTGTCTTTCAGGTTAAATTAATAGGTAAATTAATAGGGCTTTTTTATTTTCTTTTTTAATTAATTTGAAAATTCTCTGTTATAATGCATTTACAAAATAAAGTTATAAAATACAGAAATTTAATATTTTAAAATGTTAACGTTTTAAAATATTTATCTTAACTGAATTTTAGATTAAATAAGTTCAAATCATTTAGATGAGGAACAAAAAAGAACCAAGAGTTAAACAGTAAAATAGTGTGAGGGATAAGGAAAAAGAATCAATACCTAAATCATATATCACTATTTAATTTTGATATTTTAGTAAAGTATGAATTAAACATAGGTTGAAGTTTTGCGCCCCTTCATAGCTTGCGCCCTAGGCGGTTGCCTAGTTTGCCTAAATGGTAGCGCCGACCGTGTATATATATAATTAAGGGAGTAGGGGGTTGGGATTTATGGAATTGGAGGATGAAAAACAACTGGAATATAATCAGATCGTCAGAAATCTGTACCAAGAGGCAACAAGATAATTTAAAAAGGAGATTCCTGACGAAGGAACCTGCAGCTTGGGGGATAGCTGAGCATAAGGACTATATACATCACAACCATGACTCATACAGGTATATAAGGAAGTACACAGTCTTGCAATCGTCACAATCCAACATTAATAGTAAAATAGGATGTACTGAAAAGCTCAGTGACTTTCAACGTCACTATGATAGGATGCGATCTTTGGAACCACTCACTTCGGGAAATTTCTGCCCTGATCAACTGTAAGTGATGTTATTGTGAAGTGAAAACTCCTAGGAGCAACATTAGCATAATCGCAACCTGGTAGGCCACATAAAACAAATCGGGAGCACAAAGTACTGAAGTGCGTGGCGTGAAAAAATCGCCTGTCCTGGGTTGAGACACTCGTAACCGAGTTCCGAAATGCCTATGCAAGCAAGGCTAGCTGGAAAGATGGAAGAGATATACCTCAGTGACATACCAAAGTCAAGTGGGAGTTTCCAAACGATTGAAGGTCGTTATAGCAGCAAAGAGTTGGACCAACTCCGTATGAATGCCTTTCCTATTACACTGAGAGTTGGAATGAGCACAGTCCTATCGCTAATTATTATTTATTTTATTTATTTACTTCATTAAAAATAGAGTGTCGTCAAGTTCTCATTGATGTGTATTTTGGATCTATTACCATCAAGAGAAGTAGTTTAAAAGTAGAAGAAAAAAATAAAAAAAATATTATTTAAAAATATTTTGTGTTCGGAATGTTATGCTTTGTAATAGATGTTTATTATAGTGTATAACTGTTTCCACCAATCATCTGAACTAATTAAGAAACTTTGCTATTAAAACACCATTAAGTAAAATTGTGCTGATTAAAATTAATGAGTGCACGTGATCGCGAGCTGGTGATTAGTAGGAAATGGAAATTTAATTAAAAGTCTGTTGTGCAATTTCATTCTCGAATAAACCACGCGAATAACGATTAAATGAAGCAAGAAACTTCATCTCTCTCTCTCTCTCTCTCTCTCTCTCTCACACACACACACACACACACACACACACACACACACACACACACACACACACACACACACACACACACACACACACACACACACACAGAGTGTTTAATATAATGTTCTTTCCATGATAAAGGTCATAATAACTAATACAAAATACAGTAAAAATAAACGTTATTTTAAATATTAATATTAATATATCGTTTTTATAGAAAGAATCTTAAAAAACTATTAATATTTCACTAAAGCTTAATTAGCATTTTGATCTTATCGTATGAGGGCGCTAGTTCATCTCGAGGTTTAGCTAGCATTCTTAAGTTAAAAACATTATCCCCTTAAAAAATTACGAAAGATATTCAAATATTTAAGACGTAGATGATGAAATTGAAGTAGAATGTCAGTGTATGAATGCTGAGAGAGAGAGGGGGGAAAGGGATGTATACGTTTAAACATGACCCTTTCTAGACAAACGAATGCCACATGGCTCCCCCGTGCTATGAGTTATTTCTTTAATAGCACTACAAGAGGATAAAATTGAAGTGGTACAAACACATTCGGATCACTCTATAAATAGTTGTCAATACTCCTATTCACAGAATACGTCATTAACAAATTATGACGTACTTAAACAGAAGGAAACCAAAATACTGGGAAGGCCCCAAATGAAATTGAACACCAAATATCATAAAATTAGTAGTGTTCAATGCTACTAAGATTAACTTACGATATACTCTTAGAATTAATAATGACAAAGAGACTGCTCTCACTCACAGAGAGTAGCTAGAAGAATACGAGAGAGTTGCGGATAAATTTATTTACTTCATTCTCTTTTTTGTTTGGTTTTTTCAGTCCGAGAGATGCTTAGAAAACCGCTTTAAATTATAGTCTAATAGCGAAATTCAAGTCTTTCACAATTGTGTGTGTGAGGTGTGTGTGTGTGTGTGTGTGTGTGTGTGTGTGTGTGTGTGTGTGTGTGCGTGCATTTTCCTCCCAATAGTAACCCTACCAGGAGGTAATTTATTCCTACACGCTCCCTTCCAAGTACTGATTAACATTTACATTTCTAATTTTAAATCAATATTCATATTTACATTTATATTTTTATATATACATATATTTACACTATATAATTCATACAATATCAATAATTTATTAATGAAATAAAGAGCCAAAAGACTTCAATTCGGCAATTAAATATTCCCTTAATTTAAATAATCAATAATTTATGTTACTTTACAACGACTGGTAGTTGATCTTATTGGCAAATTTAATTAGTTCTGAGTAATACTTTTAAATAAGTCTCTGTTTTGACACCGGTCACTTGTCCCCAGAAGTGATGACGTGTTGCTTTAGGGACATCCGTATGGAGTCCAGTAGCTGACAGTCGTACAGTATGTGGTCAACAGTCTGTTGGAGTTGTGAACTGCAAATACATGATGGTGATTCCAGGATATGGAATCTGTGTAAGTATAGTGTCTTAGTTTTCCATGTCCCGTTAGTAGTGTGGTTAAACTTGAAGAAATGGCATGTTTTTTTCAGTCGGAGTCTGCTTCTGATGCTAGGAAAGAATTCTTTTGTTGATGATCCATTTATTGACGTTTTCCATTCTTCTTTCCACACAAGTCTAGGCTTCTTTCTTCTGCAAATGTTTTTATAGCAGATTTCGAGTACTTTTGGTAACTCGTTTTCTAGCCGCTTCTTTAGCCAACTGATCCGCTCTCTCGTTTCCTGCAATCCCTGTATGTGCGTTCACCCAGCAGAACTTGCTTTTCCATCCAGATAGATAGAGTGAGATTCCAAACCGGCTTTCTTGTCTGTTCTATTAACGCTATCTGTTTTTTTTTATGCCGTCTATAGTGCTTCTATAGACGCCAAATAAAGAGAGTTTTTCTCTTTATATATCTATAACTCAGGTTTAGATATATGCTATACCCCAATAGTCCTCATAATGTATATTGAAGGTCTCAATAGAGCCCATCTCAACAAAAAAAAAAAAAAAAAAAAAAAAAAAATATATATATATATATATATATTTTTTTTTTCTACCCAATATCGAATATATATATATATATATATATATATATATATATATATATATATATCTTCTCTCATTTCTGTAAAGTGGTCAAGTGAAATAGTTTATGCTTCTATTAAGAGATGGCGCCACACGTTTGTTTACATTTCATAACACCCCATCCATCCATCCTTAGATAAAGTACCTTAATTTTGGATTTTTAGGCGCTATTTCTCAGCCGGATTCATCATCTATATGGATCGCCTTATGAAAGAAAGTGGTATTAAATCTGACATCAGAATCTGGCATATCAAACTTACCTCTTTACTTTATGCAGCCCAATATTGTTATATAAATCCGGTACACGTCTGTCAAATTTCCTAACTAAATTGAATTACTAATATAAAGCGAAATTTTACATAAAAATAAGCAATAAAAATGCAAAAAGTCTATTTTTATATCTGCCATTCTATTGATGATTTTCACTGCAGAGAGGAGCATTGAAAACATCAATTGAATCCTCAGTAGAGAACCTGTAGGACAAGTAAAACATTTCAGCTATTTAGGCACAATTTTTAGTGAGGATAACAAATTAAATATGGAAATAGAAAACAGAATTAATAAACCTGGTATGGTAGGAAGTCAACTGAATAAATTTATGTGAAATAAGAAAGAAATTAGTCAAAACACTCAATTAGCTGCAATACAAGACAGTGTTCAAACCAATTTTAACATATGGATCTGAGAGCTGGGTTAGAAATAAAACTCTTGATCTTGATCTTGATTTACAGACAAAAAAATACTAGTTGTGGTGATGGGTAGTAGATGGCGTTGATGTAGATGATTGGTAGTTGAGGTTCGGTGTAGTGATGGAGACAGAGAGTTGTAAAATAGGTGCTCTCCCGCATTTTAGATGCGTAAATGTAGATGCATTTTATTTTCTTTACAACTATAATTATTTATACACACGAGTTAGTAATAATAAACTAAATCACGTAGTATTGTCATAGTATTTGTACACACACTCTTTGAGGATACATGCAAAGAAATTGAAAATGATGTGTATAAATAATTATAGTTGTGAAGAAAATAAAAGACATCTCTGTCATAACTTATTTTTGCTACTAGAAATCCCCCCTGTGTCTCGCTGTAGTGTGGAGGGGAACGGCCGAAATAGGAGATGCGAAATGAAAGGGTATAACCAGGATTCACTTTTAAATTCTTTTAAGGATTTAGAAGTATGTTTTATAATTCTGAGTATTAAAACAACTAATTTAAAAGAAATGGATACCATAAAAATCTCCCCTTAATTAAAAAAAAAAAAAATGCAAATATGAGAAACTGGCTAAAGGGGTGGGTAATCAACATAATCACTCGACCACGGCAGTTCCCATCAGCAGAGAACAAACTATTTGAGAAGAGATTATTATGGGAAATAAATTAGATAAAATGCTTACCAGAGAGAGAGAGAGAGAGAGAGAGAGAGAGAGAGAGAGAGAGAGAGAATTACTCCTATCATTGGATATTGTGTTGCAATGTGACAGCGAAACATGAAATAATTGATGACTTTTTTTTTTTTTCTGGAAAAACATTTTCTTGTTTTTCAGAAACAAGGTAGTAGATGATGGGATATTAACACACACCCAGCAGCTGTCGTAAGTTAAATAAGATCGGTGAAATTGTTTTGTTCCACGCCTGCGTGCGTATATGTATATATATACACACCTACAGCCATACATATTCTGCCAAGTTTATAACCGTTATCAAGTGTAGACTACGTTATATTGTTGGTAACGATGGCCAGCCCTATGAACGTCCTGTTTGTTGTAGTGTTCATTGCAATTTTCAACTATGGTGAGTTGATTTCTATAATATAGTGATGTTACCAGTTTTTTTTTATTTGTTTATTTTGGGCTAAGTATTCTTTTTCGATATGATTGGAATTCATCAAATATGAATGTCGTCATATGTTCTGGTTAGAATTTAATAATATCTATTTTTGTAATGAAAATTCTAAACCAATAAACAAATTGAAACATTTTTTTTTTGAATTATGTGTTGAAACAACCACGTGATATATGCTTTTGCTATGAGCATAGATATTTTGTTGCACTGCAATAGGAAATTTATATAATGCTACATAATTAATAAATATATATATATAATCTCATTACATAATTTATTCTTTTATTAGTAAATAGAATGTTTTAATTTTCTTTTATAACTTTCTTGATATAAAGTTTTTATAGTAAACACACCTTTTTATTATATTAATGTCTATTTTATTTGAAATGCGAAAATTAACTCCCAAGTTATTGGAGATCAGGAAGAATCGATCGACAGTGAGATGCCCATATAGGGTAAGGATGGCAATGCTGAACCAATGAAGTTTAACTGAGGTTCGCTGTTGCTGTTATCCTGGGTAAATGAGTTCGCTCTCTTAGGTTTTGCCCTAAGGGAGCACTTTGAGTCTCCGGGGAAAGTGTTCTCCGGCAGGGCCCGCTGAGGGGTTCTTGTCGGTGAATTATTTTCCTCGGAATTTGAGCGGTTCTGCTCAGGAGTCGGGGAGCCCATCGGGGTGCTAGGATGGGGCGGCCGACACTGAGTGGAGCCAACGCTGAGCGGTTCTGCTTAAACGGGGAGCCCGTCGGGGTGCTTGGACGGGGCGGCCGTCAATGAGTGGAACCAACGCTGAGAAATGGGCGGTCTTTCGCCCACTATGGCCCCCCCACCCCCCCCCCCCCCCACCCCCCCCCCCCCCCACCCCCCCCCCCCCCCACCCCCCCCCCCCCCCACCCCCCCCCCCCCCCACCCCCCCCCCCCCCCACCCCCCCCCCCCCCCACCCCCCCCCCCCCCCACCCCCCCCCCCCCCCACCCCCCCCCCCCCCCACCCCCCCCCCCCCCCACCCCCCCCCCCCCCCACCCCCCCCCCCCCCCACCCCCCCCCCCCCCCACCCCCCCCCCCCCCCACCCCCCCCCCCCCCCACCCCCCCCCCCCCCCACCCCCCCCCCCCCCCACCCCCCCCCCCCCCCACCCCCCCCCCCCCCCACCCCCCCCCCCCCCCACCCCCCCCCCCCCCCACCCCCCCCCCCCCCCACCCCCCCCCCCCCCCACCCCCCCCCCCCCCCACCCCCCCCCCCCCCCACCCCCCCCCCCCCCCACCCCCCCCCCCCCCCACCCCCCCCCCCCCCCACCCCCCCCCCCCCCCACCCCCCCCCCCCACTCTTTTTTTCCTCTCACTGTTCGCTTACCTTCTCTTCCTCCCCCCCCCATCCCATACTCACGCAATCCGACTGGCATTAGCCAATGAAAAAACATTTTTCGCTATTCAAACACTTCTCGCGCGTTATAAGATCCTTACAACAATGAAAACAAGTAGGAAAATTAAATATTTTAATATGAATAACCACCTTTTATTATGAACAGCGTAATTTGGACCCCATTATGTAAAAGGTTTGCTCCACATTTAAAACTTAGCACATAATAATGAAGCTGAAATTTAGATTACCAAGGCACTGAATAACGTCTTCATCTTCTTTCATCAGTAGGAGATAAAATGAAAATGATCATGAAATCTCAATATGTTACAAATACACCAATTGAAAAGATAAATCCAGCTGACAATGGTCAGTTTTTAGACATAGAAAATGTATATCTAGGGGCGAGCCCTTCTAATGTGTTTAGATATGAGTGAAGTTCCAGAAAGAGACATAAGACACTTCAAGGTGAAATGTTTGTCCTTCTGTGTTGAGTTCTGTAGCCAAGTTTTCAAACGAATAAATTTCAAAGATCCAGTATTAAAAGTTTAGCGATGCTGAATCCTGAAATGTGCAAATCAGACTGTTTTTACAGTATAATGCCACTTGCTGTAAATTTTTCTAACGTTATTGAAGAAAATGGTTATGAAGAGCTTGATAGAGAGTGGCAAATATTGAAGACTGTAGAAGCGTTGAAAAAGGTCAAGAATTCATCGTTTTTGGGGAATAAAGATTAGAAATGAAAAATGCTGTAGACGAACAAATGATTCCTAATTTAGCAACGTTAGTTAAAGCTGTACTAGGCCTCCCTCATTCATCGACAGCAACTGAAAGAAAATTTTCAGCAGGGAAAATAAGTTAGAATAAAATAAGAAATCAACTCCAAACTCCCTTGATGAATGGACTCCTTTTGACAAAAGAAAAATTGAAACATTCATCAGCTACAGATTTTACTATTTCTGAAGAGTTAATTAATTTAGCAAAATCTGCTAAAAATAATTAATAAATACTTCCAGTGTTGTTCTTGTGAGTGGTAACCCCTGTCTATATGTAAATAGCATATTAAATAACTGAAAATTTAATGTTACATAGAAATCTAGTACTCCCCCCCCCCCAGATTTAATACCTTTTTTTCCTGCATAAGTAATTAATAGAAAAATCCAGTAAAAAGAGGAAGAATAGTTGTTAACAATATTCAATATTAATGTATCGCTATCGAAGAAAGAATCTAGGCACTGGTAAGGTATTAATATTTTACTGTTGAATTGGCGTTTTTTTTTTTTTTTTTTTTTTTTTTGCTCTTCTCTTGTTACGGTGGTGAGCCAGTTCGCATTCCTAAATTTCACAGCCATTTATCATTCCTAAGTCGCAAACGTCCCTTAAAGGATCTTAAAATATTTCACACGTAGACGATGAAATTGAAGAATAGAGTGTGTGTCGAGGGAGGGTTGTGAGAACCCTTTCTAGACGAACAAATGCCACATGGCCCTCTACTGCGAGTTGTATCTTTGATAGCACCCAAGGGAACCAAAACAGAAATGCTCAAACACCCGCATTTGAATCCTTCTGGGATGAAACCCCATTCACAGAATACGTCATTAACAAATGATGACTTGTTTTTATTGAAAAAAAAATAACATAAATGAACATTTAATACTCAAATCACAAAATTCTCTAATTAAATGCAAAACTACACTATGATCAAAAATATCCGAAACTCTTGCGCATCTTAATTCTTATTCGGCTTTAATCGAGTCGACGTTCCAATTCACTCCACAGGAGTTCATGAGGTCGAAATCAGCGCTCTGTGTATGCCAGTCAAGTTCTTCGACATCCATCTCATTGAACCATTCTTGTGCAGACATCGCTTGGCAGACGGGCTGTTCCATAAAGTTGGAAGCACGGTGTTGCCTGGAATATTATAGGCTGCAGTGTTGGGAATCTCCATCAATGAGACTAAGGGATCTAGCCTGAACCATGAAAAACGTCACTGATCATTATGTCTCTTCTACCACCAAACCAACGGGCTGTCACATAGGACGCATGATTCATCACTTCAGAACGCTAAACACTGCTCCAGAATCCAATGGCGGCGAGCATTACACCACTCTACCCAACGCTTGGTGTTCTTGTTGATTAGACGGGTGTGACAGCGTAGTAATGAAAATCCCCTTTTTTTTTAGTTGAACAGAAGTGGTGCGCTTTAGTACTGCGACCCCCCTCTCTTATTTAACATGGCCACTAGGTCACGATTGTGCAGTTGTTGCTCCGATGTATTTCCACTTCACAGTATCATCACTTACTGTTGATCGGGGATGCTCAGCAGGGCAGACATTTCCCGAATTGAGCTGTTGTAAAGTTGGCATCTGTAGCAGCACTTCGGAAGGTACCGACTTCTTCCAATTTTATTGTTAATGTTTGTTAATGTATGAAGATTGCAAAACCATGTGCTTCCTTTAACAACCCCTGTATGAGCCATGGTTGTGATGTATACACTGAGTTAAGTTTGCGTTAGGAAATCCACTTCCTAATTTACATATTCTGACCGATAACGAAGTACCACGTGATATAATGTCACGTGTGGCTACTATAAATGGACCCACTTATCCTCTGTACGTAATCAGCAAACGTTTGCCGATAATGTGGAAATGAAAAGGATGTAAATAAATTTGGCCGCGGACAGAGCAGATGCCAGTATTTCGGAAACAGCCGCACTTATTCGTTGTCCCCGTATTGGATTAACAATGAACAGACATCCAGCAGAGGGGCTCACATTGGTCAGCTATGCATGGTTGATCCTACAGGTGAGCGTCGGGTGTCATGACTGATATCTCAGCAACGACGTGCAGCAGTTACCAAGCTCACCCACCAGTGCAACAGCGGGGAAGTTCGACTCATTTCCACATTATGCGTCGTTCCTTCCTTCTGCTGGTGTTCCACAGCCGGAGATAAACAATGGCATCCATGATGACGGCCAAGGAACGTGGACAATGGGTCCTTGACAGATGGAAGAAAATTGTCTCGAGTGACGAGTCCCATTTCCTGCTGCACCACGCTGATGGACTGGTTTGCATTTGGTACAAAGGGCATGGAACCCTGTCCCCCTGTTCCATATGGGGTTCAACAGGCCAGTGGATTTGGTGTTATAATCTGGGGAGCTTTTTCCTGACACGCCCTAGGTCCGTTGATCATCATTCCAAAAACACTGTATGGAGAACGCTGCAGGGACCAGTTAACCAACCATCTCCATCCAATCTGCAGGAGGTATGCGCCGACCACAGTGCCATCTTTCAATAGGACAACGGACCTTGTCATCAGGCTCGTACACCGAGTGGTTGGAGGAACACGACAACGAATTCGCCACACTGTCTTGACTCCCCCCCCCCCTAACTCCCCTGACCGTAACTTAATTGAACATGTGTGGGATATGAACGAATGAAAGATGTTGGACATCTTGAGGAATCTATTCCTAGACGTCTGCTGCGACCCGTGAGTGCACAGTTAGGTGGATCAACGCGTTATTAGGTGGGTGTTGCAAAGCTATCTCCGTGTACAGTCGTATCCACTACTACGAAAGCGCGAGCGTATATATTTTTGATCTGGTGGATGTATGCATTCTTTACATTATATGTGAATTGACTTTTTGAAAAATTTTAACAGGATTTGGTGTCACTAAGGTTAACGTACGATACACTATTAGAATTGGCGATGACAAAGAAACTGCTACTGGCTTATCGACGGTTTTCACGGTAGAGGATGGTACCACTTTCTTTAAAGTCATGGAACAAGCTCAGCAAGAGAATCCAACAGACTACGGGTGAGTAGCGGATAAATTTCATTATTTCTTTCTCTCTCTCTGTCTTGTATCTTTCTTAAGCGGAGATGCTTAGGATATCCCAATAGTCCTTTAAACTGTATTCTGATAATACAAAAAAATCGATTTAACTGTGAATGCGCGTGTCGCTTGTCTTTCATGGCGTCTGTATTATTTATATTTAAGAGCTTTTTCTTTGCCTCTTTCTAAACCAGGTTTAAGTACATTCAATACGACTTCGGAGCCTACATAACGGAAATTGGAGGCGTCAAAGAGGACCCTGTCAACCATAAATATTGGATGATTTACAAGGAGGATCCTGCCACTGGAAAAGAAAGCATGACACCTGTCGGTGAGTAGTAAGAACTAATCATTTGGTAATTAACAATTTCATTTTAAATTTTATTCTTATCTTATAATTATTCAAATGAAGTCTTTAATAATTTTTTTTTTAAAATCCCCCCAATGACTGAATAGGTAAAAATGTAATTTTTTTTTTTTTTTATTCGATTTTTGCAGGTGTTAGCCAAATCATCGTTCATGAAGGCGAACACTATATTTTCTGGTACCAAACTGTAAACATGTAATTTGAACTATTCCCTGATACCTTTATTTGTATAAACTACTGAAATAAATGGATTTTTACCTCCTCAACTCGTATTGGCTTAATATTATTATTGTACAATAGTCAAATCGGGTACTTCATGTTTTTATTAGGAGATGGCGCCACATGTTTGTTTACAAATACAAACCAATAGTAAAATCAAAAATACCAGCTTTTAAAGATACGGCTTTTACGAATGAAGTAAAAAGAAAGAATTAAGCATAGTACAAAATCTAATCCTAAAGGACCTAGGCGAGATCTTTTAGCTCTCTAGGAAGCTGAGGAGAGGGGGTGGGGCTGACAAACTTCATCTTCAACCAGTAACAGATAGCTGGCCCAAAATATCAACGATTTTGATTAGAATCCGGTAAGTTGGTATGGCAGACAGCTTCCGCCATCTGGTGGTTCCTAATGCTAACAATATATATTATCATCTGAAATATAATGCATTCTACGCAACGACCGATTTTCTTCCATTACGGGTTTAAAATCTGGAGGAACACTAACTGAGAGCACCACAGATTGACACACTCAGGAACTGGTCTAAGAAAGGTTTAGATAACGTTCTTGTATTCAACGATTAGAATCGAACTCAGAATGGTCTTTTCTTGGGACAGCTTTATGGCACTAACGGACACGTCGTTTCCACAAGGATAGACAGGCATTAAGTGAATAAGCAAAAAAGCTAAAATTAGAAATATAAAGGGGAGAACATATGGAGTGTGTGTGTGTGTGTGTGTGTGTGTGTGTGTGTGTGTGTGTGTGTGTGTGTGTGTGTGTGTGTGTACATGGAGTATTTTCATGACTAGGTTATCGAACAACCTATACATACAAGTAGCCTAGTTGGGAAGATAATTAAAGTGCAAATTTTGTTTTCTTACTCTATAATATTGATTAATCAAGTATATAATCTTTTTTTAATTTAGAGTAAGATTTTTTAAAACTGTGATATATAGTGATTTTTATAGAAAAAAACCAATACACCTTTTTGCTTCTTGTATATTGAATATATGATTTTTGAATTGATTTAAACTTCCGTGGCAACTGAAATGGTTAATCGACCGTGAGGTGCAGTGATTAATACCCTTGGAGGGTAATGCTGTAGCCAATGTAGCCAATGAAGTTCTGACTGAGGCTTAGCTATTGCTGTTACACTCTTGCCGTGATCAGAGTTTTAATAATAGCTCAATAGCACCTTGTCCACACACTGTCTTCTACAGATAACGGGGGAGATCAAAAGCATTCTTGCTTCGCCCCTTTAAGCCAGTCCTTATAAGGACTTCAATGACTGATGATGGGAGAAAAAAAGAATCCCTGGGAGGGTAATGGATGGCAATGCTGTAGCCAATGAAGTTCTCACTGAGGCTGGGCTATTGCTGTTACCCTCCTGCCATGATCAGAGCTTTATAGCTCAATAACACCTTATCTTTACACTGTCCTCTACCGATAACGGGGAAGATGAAAGCATTCTTGCTTCGCCCCTTTAAGCCAGTCCTTATAAGGACTTCAGTGACTGGAATGGCCTTCCCATTAGTTCAGTTGTTTAGTCTGAAAGCCCCCACTAAGGTTTCTACCTGATCTCGGAAAAGAAATGCAGGCCTGTCGTCCCTAGGGGGGGGGGGGGGTTGTTTGCCGACTCGCCGAAGGAAGGCCTAGGTCGGTGACAATATGACAGCATTTGCTTCTGGTTGTGCTGGGCTGAAGTTCCGGTTGGTGACTGGGCGGAGAGC